>NC_135129.1:1384405-2768811 GCF_050908995.1 Andrena cerasifolii
GGGTAGCTCTTATCGACCACCACTCACCGTCCGCAGATAGTATTTTTTCGTACCAGGGAACTTGATACCAGGCAACTCACACGATGCGAAATCGCTCGATGTCTGACTGCTCAGGTGATCGATTCCATAACACAGGCGAGCTGCTGAAAACGCACATCGGCGTTTGAGTAGCATTCATAACGGTATAGTTTTAAGAGCATCGCACGTGAAATGGTGTTCATTTCCAGACTTCTGTTTTTAACGTTCTTTGTCGTCACAGAAACTGCTCCAAAAGTTTCCTTCATTTTCTTGTGGATGCTCGAAGGGCTGGTGGTGGTAAGAATTACTCAAAGCTACCAGTTTCCGCGAAAATTGTTTCGTTTTTGAATCTCGAGCTGCGAAGTGCGACATTTACCACGGGAATGTATCTTGCTGAAGCGTTGGTTCCGTTCGCTGTTCTCGCGGTCCCTTCTTCGTTCCGACACCGTGAAAAACGCCCACTTTCTCCATACCTTCCCAAACTTCCGCAGCTTCATCAAAGTCCAACGACGAAAACGATCCTCATTCTCAAACCATCGATACTAAATTGCCGGGAAAAATTGCCGAAGGAGTGTTCTACCTCAAGTTCAAACGACCAATAAACCACAGCGGTCTCTCGATATTATTTGTAACTATAATCGAAGGTTTCCCATGCAAGCGCAAAGGAGGACAGCAGAAACCGATGGAAAGGAAAGCTCGACGAGTACAAAGTGGTAGTTGGAGGTACAAGCAATCGAGCAGAAGCCTTTGTCGATGGAGATTCTAAAAAAAGACAGCCCCCTCTGCCACTGAGAGCAAGGAGGATTTGTGACCTTTGATAAAGTTCAGTTTTACGTTCATTGGGAGTGGAGAGTGTTGCAATGTTGAATGAAATTTGTGGAGAAAATCGAGGCCAGTAAGAAAGGCGACTCGACTCGTTGTTTATCGGCACTGCACAGATCGATATTCAGTCGGGCGACAGCAGGCAACATGAGACCGGAAGCCGTGGTTTGCGGCGAAAGATATACGCATGTGTTTGCTATCCGGAAGTGGGGGGTGCGACGGAAGTCACCGCAATATCGGAAACGTTCCTCGCTGATAGAAAGGAAAGCTCGGTGAAATGAACATTGCACCCCATTTCTTTATTTACATCAACTGAAAACAGTTCAAAATTCTACAGTATAAAATTCGCAGTAATTTCTTTATTTATCCCTAAGTGTCTCGCGGAACTTTAGTTACTATTCTTTGTTTCCCTTCAGTTCTCCGTTCGTATTTCACAGGTTTACCGCTTCGTTCCATTTTCCCCGAGCTGCATTGCAAAATAAACGCAGAACGTACCCTTTTATTTACCTTCGTTTCGTTTAATCGTCGCCAAGGCACCGCCCAAAGCATTCACCGCGATGAAGATAAGTACTGTAAGAGCCTCGTGGAAAGCAGCGAATCCAGATCGCCGCTTCGAGGGGGCGAAAGATCGATACAGGCGCAAGGAAACGCGGGCCAAGTAACGCTGCAATTTATCACTCGGCTCGATTTTATCACGAAAGCGCGTGGCAGCAGGGTAGTCACGCGATTTTTGAATATTCAAGGGGATTAACGTGATTAGTGGCGATAAACCTGCCCCTACGCGACGACTCAAGAAGCACTGCAAAGTCTACGCCACTCTCCACCAGAAAGCCTAGAAGAATATTACCAAAGTCGCGCGGAAGGCGTGTTAAAAATAAAAATCATGTTCCACCGGGACAGGGCGCTGCTTATTAATTATTAAACGTCCCGAGCCATTATCCGGGGGCCAACATCTTCGACGCGGCTTAATCGAAACGCGTCAAGACTCTCCTCTCCACGTTCGTCCCACTTGCAGCCTCGCCTTAACCCAGTTACCCGGTCACTTCCGCTGGCACCGATCGCCGACACCACCCTCTTAATTACCCTCTCGGTTTCCAATTAGCGTGTCCTGGACCACGGGCGGGAGGGGGGCGGCGAGAATACGCGACGATGCTCGCGCAGATTGCACCGGCGAGGAGAGCGACGAGCGGATACGCAGGCGACTGTAACGAGTGACGATGCTAGTCGACCCGAGAGTTAAATCGAGAAACAGGAAACGAGACGACCAGTACGTCTGTCGTACGCCAAAACGAAGTTTATACTTGTAAGGACACCTTGTAAATAGGCAACCAGGCTGTAAGTTTCGTAGGGTCTCTCCTGCGTGGGGAAATCTTCGGCGTGGATGGATAAACCTTGAACGGAATTAGTTCTCGAGGGCTGCCGCCATACTTTCCAAGGAAACGCTGTCTCATTTACGGCAGAGATTCTATTCGAGCTACTTTTCGGAGAGTTCGATGCCTCGAGGGGGGACAGAGAGCTGATCGCTAGTCAGAATTAGGGCTGTAACGAGTATTCGCGTAATCTAAGTATTCGAATATTCGAATGCCAGAGGATTCGAATTTGGGACTCGAATAGTCGCGTAATCAGGAGTATTGGAGTATTCGAATAATCAGGAGTATTCGAATATTCGAACAGTTAGAATATTCAAATAATTAGGAGTATTCAAATATTCGAATATTCCGAGTGATCGAATTTTGGATTGTACCGAATAGGAATCTGAACATGAAATATTTTTTCACACTTTATTGTGAAATTCCTTCCGTATTGCCCTTTACAATGATTATTTGTTTTTCGAACGATAAATTTGGAACTTTATTAATCTTTGGTAAATTTATACATTTTGAAAGGAAAAGTACCATCAGTTATTAGTATTATTCTAATAATAATAATGAGTTGACAACCCCGACTGAGTCGGCCAAGAGCTCCCTCCTCTAGACTTTTTTGTAAGAAGCTAAAACCCCATAAACGATGTTAAGGAACTATAATATTTTTATTTCTTCCCCCATTACTATAACGTTATTTCTCTGAGTTTATTATTCGAAGATTCGAATATTCCGCATTACTCGAATATTCGAATACTCCTAATTATTCAAATATTCGAATACTCCTAATTATTCGAATATTCGAATACTCCTAATTATTTGAATATTCGAATACTCCAAAAATTCGATTACTCCTAATTATTCGAATATTCAAATACTCCTGATTATTCGAATACCAGCTTTACTATCCGGCTTCGCCCGGAATTTAGAATCTGATTTTATAAAAAAAAATTTGTTTGGTAAAAATAGTCGCGTTCATCTGAAGAAAAAACACACAAACATATAAACTTTCTGCTTCATATATTAAGATTCGAACATTCGAAGAAATTACTCGTATTCAAAATTATTCGAATCATTCAAATATTCGAATAATTACAGCTCTAATCAGAATCAGTTGTGGGAGGGTGGGGACAGTTTAAACCTGGAGATTCGTTTCCTCTAATCCACGCCGACGGTGCTCTCCACGCACGGAGGAAATTGAACAATATCTGTCGAACATGGTTGTTGTTTCTTTTTTTTTTTATATCGACTGTCGTTCAAAATTCTATTGTATACTATACATATATATATACTTGCCCTTGTTGTGTTTTATTACCTTTCGATATTTTATCTCGTGCTTCAGATCGATCGGGTAGATCGCCGTATTTATGTACCGCATGTACGTTCGTGCAGCTAAACCAATAGCGATGATTACCAATAAACGAGGCGACGACCGAGCCCCCATGCGTGTGTACGAGCGACCCTGCCATCGCGAGAGAGAATTGAAGGATCGTGTTTTTACTGTAACGACAAGAATTATTATAATTCGTCGCCGGTCCCACGCGCCGCTTCAAATATTCGTATATTTATGTAGTAGGGGCTCGCAAGTTCACTTGCCTCTGTGTGCGTGTGCGCAGGCGTACGCCTGGCGAGCGAGTGTCGATCATAAATGGGACAGCTCGCGCGTCCGCCAGACTGAATGGGTCCTTTTCCGACTGTGAGCGAGGATTTCTTTTCTCCCCCCACAAATAAATCAGCTAATTCCGTTATGTTTTAATCGGGCGTTCGTTTGTTCCCCGACCCATCCAGGATCTATCCCGTGCAGCTCACCAATGCCGACTACGCTAAGCGTGTACACGTCTGTACAACGCTTCGTCTAATGAATTCGATTTTGCAGGAACAAAGCACCGATCCCTCTCCGAGACGGTTGCCCGCAGAGCTGGACTCTAATTATCATTAAGCCCGAAGCATCGTTATCGAGCAGAGGACCTCTTGCTTTCGATTCCTCCGGCTTGTGAGCAGTCTCCTCGAACCTTGAAATTGCCTTCATCCGGCCAATAACAATCGACGTTGTCCGGAGAGTTTCGTTCCCTGCTCCGCGGCCTCCTCCTTCTTGGCTCTGTTGCCGGGCTACTTGCTCATGCGAATCAGCTCGCACGTGCTGCGGAGACGCGGCGGGGCAGGGGCTGTCGCGAGCGTCGCTGGACGCTTATTGTTCTCCCTGGAGAAGAGGATACACGGCACGTGGCCCGCGGACTCGGCCATTTACGCCGTGCACGCACGATGAACACGCCACCGGCTTCAGAAGGGGCCCTTGTGTTTCCAGGATCCTGGAGGAGGAGCCGATTGAATGGGGCCAGCGGCGCGAGCCAAGGCGGCTGCAATTCTTTTCGGGATCCTTTCGCGGTGGCTGACTCCTTTCCCCTTTATTCTTATCGCTCGGGTCGAGCTGGCTACGAAGGCTCGGAGCTCTTTGGCGATGGGATCAACTCTTGGTGCAGAAGGGAGCTCTGCTGGGAGGAGGAACTTAACGTTAGAGTCAGGGAAAGGATGGCAAGATGGGGGATCTGAGTCCTTGCTTTCTGGTGCAGGTAGAGCTACTTAATGGGGTAGTTTACTATCCAGTAGTTTCTCTGGATCGGAAAGACAAGTGCAGGGACCGTAAGGAAGAAGGAAAGGGAAGTCACTGTCTCTGGGGCCAGAGAGGAGCAAAAATTTTATTTAAGGGGTTACACACTAGGGCTGTTCGAGTACTCGAATATTCAAGTAGCTTGAAATTCGGACCGAGCCGAGCCGAGTACTCGAAAAAAAACAAGCGGCTTAAAAGAACTGAGTAGCTCGAAGGAAACCGAGAATTCGATTTTTTTTTTTAGCGGCTTAAATAGAACCGAGAACTCGAATTTTTTTCGAGCGGCTCGAAGAGAATATTTCGAATATTTTAGAATACATTTGTTTATCTACTGGATAATGGTTCGTAATAATGTGAGTAATTAAAATGTAAACTGCACATGAAAATATTTTCTAACTATTGAAAATAATTCTTCGCGTATGTATGATTTAATAATAGTTCTTACGCTTTCCTTTATTTTTCTTTCTTTTTTGCCTTTTCCGTATGGATTATATTTCTGTCGAGTCACTGTTAACAAAGCCTGTTACCCGTTAACAAAAAACGAATAAGTATAAATAAATAAAGAATTCAAAGAGTCAAAATTAAGATTATGGGTTTTTCCATGTGTGTCTAGATGAAATCTGAATGTTTGCAAAATATGACATCTGTACGGCGTGTAGTTTAGAAACAAAGCGAGGTGGCAATTTACGACGTGTCAAAGTTTTTGTTGGACATTAACCACTACTGAAGACTTCGAGGATAAAATTAATGAAAATTTTTAATAAATTAATCTCCACACCTTTCCGTAGAAAAATAATTACTATTACAAATTCCCTGTCTTAAGTTACCTATTATTACAGCCTTTGTTAACCGTGACTCGACAGAAATGTAATCCATACGGAAAAGGGAAAAAAGAAAGAAAAATAAGGAAAGCGTAAGAAAAAATATTATTAAATCATACATACGCGAAGAATTATTTTCAATAGTTAGAGAATATTTTCATGTGCAGTTTACATTTTAATTACTCACATTATTACGAACCATTATCCAGTAGATAAACATATGTATTCTGAAATATTCGAAACATTCAAGCTTCAAACTATTCGACGTACCAGGACTGCTCGGTACTTTCGGCCCACTCGGTACTTTAAGCCCGCTCGGTTCTCTTGGACCTGCTCGAAAAAATTCAAGTTCTCGGTTTTCTTCGAGCTACTCAGTTCTTTCGAGCCGCTCGCTTTTTTCGACTACTCTGCTCGGTCCGGTTCTTCGAGCAGAGTCAGACTCGGCTCGCTTTTTCCGAGCACTCTAACACCTCTATTACACAC
Organism: Andrena cerasifolii; assembly: GCF_050908995.1. Lineage (NCBI taxonomy): Eukaryota > Metazoa > Arthropoda > Insecta > Hymenoptera > Andrenidae > Andrena > Andrena cerasifolii. The sequence goes on from NC_135129.1 coordinate 1,390,519, forward strand.
ACCTAGGGCCGTGAAAACAGGAGACTGTTGGTGAATTTTTTTTACCAATAAGTAATTTAGTTAAACAAAAATCGTAATATACACTTGAAAGCATATACTTTAAAGAATATTTTCACAAAATATCTTTTGTTCTGTTTTGTTGTAACGCTGTGTACTTACTCTGCGTGTTTTACACCTTCTTCTGGCAAAAATGGGCCTACCCGTTCTTGATGAATTAAATAAATAAATGATAGTTCAACTTGTTCGCCGTGTAGTCATCATGAAACGGGTTTTGCGGTGCCAAAAATATCTTCTCCAGCTATCATCTAAAAGAAAAAAGGAAATATGTCCCTTAAAGTAAATAAAAGAAAGTAAATAGTCTTTGTCATACCGTTTTTTTTTTTTATCAGCCACCGTTTGGTTCTAATCATTAAAAAACTGATGAAGCGTATCTCAGAAATTACATTAGGGGTGGAATTTACATTCAAACACTCATATTTTCTTTAAAAATAAAAATTTTAAAAAATCGGTACGACAAAGACCAGTTTCTTTTATGTACTTTGAAGGAACATTATTTTCTTTCATATGATACCGGGGGAGATATTTTTGGAACCGCAAAACCCCTTTCGTGACGACCTAGCTTTGTTCAACAGCTGCTACACGGCGAACAAGATGAACTATCATAATTATTTTTTAGAAAATATTCTTTAACGCACATGCTTTCAAGTCTATATTATTATTTCTATTTAACTAAGTTATTTATAGGTAAATAAAATTAATCAAAAGTCCCTTATTTTCACGGTCCTAACTGTATTAAAATTTTGCGTGACGAAGTAGAGTTAAAAAAATTATTCATCGTGTCGAATAAAGTTGTCCCGGGTTAACTTTATTCGACGAATAAAATTAATTTTTTCATTCGTCGAACGTTTCAACTTTAGCGTCGAATAATTTTTTCAAGTTATAGCTAAAGTTGCCAAATTTATTCAACGCTGAAGTTGAAACGCTCAACGAATACAAAAATTAACTTTATTCGTCAAATAATCTAAAGTTAAAGTAACTTTTATTTGATCCGTTATTTAAATAATTTTTTATTTAGTCACTGCCCATCTCTGTCTGTGACCTTTTACTGAACAGTATTTTTTTTTAATTATTTATATATACGGAAAAACCCTTTGGTGCATAGAGAATAGAGAAAACCAGTAGAGGACTAATATAACAAAGTAGAAACACAAAAATGAGCAAAATGAAGGCAAAAAGAAATAGTGCCAAGAAAGAAAACAAGCAAAAAAGAATAAAGTACAATGCAAGTAAATAGAAGTTAACAAGAATTGTTAACCGCCTTTCCCAATTTTATTGTCAGAGAATAATCTCTGTTCTTCTAAATCTGATCGGTGGGTCCTGCTTCCTAAATAGAAAGGAACAGTACCCACCTCCTGTCTCACTTTCTCTAGTTCCAACGTGATTGATACTCCACGTTTCTTAAGAGATCCTACCTATGCCCATGGGAATTCATTTTCACAGAGGCGATTGGGCACGACTATTAATCTCGACGCGTCTGTTAATCGCGGGAAATCAGATAGATCCCGTCGATCCGATAGAACGCACGCGCTCAGACGTTGCCTCTGTGCGAACCTATCGTAGAAAGCACTCCACTGTGCACCGCGATGTAATTACAGGAAGACTCGTTAGACGACGGCACCGCGTCGCGATGCACCCGATGCTCGAACATTGTCTCCCTTGTGCAACGTGCAAAAAGTGCAGCGTGTGCATCGCGAGGCAGAGTGGCGCAAACAAGGTTGCCTTTTAGCAAAAAAAACACCACCGTTACACTATGTACTTATGTACCGCGAGCACGTGGCATCTGTATTGCCACGGAGTCGCTAAAAATATTTACAAAAATCAATCCCCCGATCTACCCTCTAGACCAGTGATTCCCAACCTGTGGGTCGCCACGGTTATTTTCAGTCAGCGATTTTTAGCACTTATTTATTTAATCACTAAGTTAGAATTATATTCTGAAATACCTATTATTAATGCCAAAACATAAAGACTCACACAAGGGAACTCTTTACGCAGGATATTTGAGTATTACAAAATGGGATCGCGACACAAAAAAGGTTGAGTCACACTGTCTAGACAATAATTAGCAAACTGCGCTGAGGCCGCTGTGGTGCTATTTCTTTTATAAACATTGATTTCATCGATCTCCGTATTAGTTATGAAAGAAGAAACACAGTGAGCCTAATATGCATACACGCAACGAATAACATTAATAAAATTCATTTTTGCATCCAGTACAGAGATGAAAATTGACTTTGAAGCTGGGTAGAACCTGGAGAAGTAATAAATTCTCGAGAAATCAATTCCCTTTTGCAACGCAGGTCGAGGGCCATTGAAACTGTTGCTTTGCCTCGGCGACGATTTAATGGTAACTCGAAGACGCGATTGACTAAGGTACGTACCTTGGGAGCGCGATGTGTCCCTCGTTTACAAGGGAAACGTCGATAACGCTCGTTGGGATGAAAAGCGTCCGCTGGGCTGCAAAACGTTTACTCGTTAGAGGAGCTCCGCGAGCAGCCCGTGGAAACAATCATAGGAAAGTTCGCGTCGTTACAATGGAAACAATGCAGCGTCGGGGCGACACACGGCGCATTATTGCAGGATGCAAATATTAGATAGCATCTCGGGAACTTGTCTTGGCGCGCGAATAATTGCGCACCATTCTCGTTCCTGTCTGTAAATTTCAGGCACCGCTCGAACGTGCTCGAACCTTTGAGAAACACCCTTCCACCGCAGCGGTCGTCTCTACAACTACCCTTAAACAAATTGCTACAATGCCTTGCTTCGTTAATCCTCTTCCTGTGTTGAAACAAATATCGTCAAGTAGTTTAATTAAATGGAAAAACTAGCGATTAGGAAATTCTTAAGCGAGGAAATTCTCTAGCTTATTAACCCTTGGAAGGTGCTGGGTCTCTTTTGACCCAAGCTTAAGGCCACTGCCAAGGGAAAATCCGCAACACGGAAATTAAAAAAATTAGGAAATTTTAGGGATTATGGGATTCATGGAAAAACTTGTGGAATTTTTTGCAAGCAAAATTTATTCCATTGGGGTTAGGTTAATTGATCCCTGAAAATTCGGCTATTTTCCAATTTTGTGTTATAACTCGCGAACTGTAAGAAATGGAAAAAAATCAGACAAAAGATACGTGTTTTAAGGGATTATACCAGCGCTGTCCAGCGTAGGGACCCCTCACGCGACTGCTTCCCCTTCCAATCTTTCTCTCGCACAGTGGGCCTTCCGCTGTCAAGGAGACCGCGCGGCGCTAAGAAGGCTGCCATGACGGGCTAGTTTCTTCGCGGTTAGCGTCGCGCGGTATCCCTGACGACGCGGACGAGAGTGAGAGAACCCCAAGCTCCCGCGGGAGCGACCTTGTACAGCGCTGGGTTATACCTACACTGCGTTCCACATTAGAGCATACTCGTTTCGCGCAGGGATACACTGTTGATTGGTAGTAAAGCGGCAGGGAAAGTGCTACGACCAATCGCGAAAGTGCTACGCCCAATCGCGTGTGTCAGATCCGTGGGAGCTGCGCAGATCGGTCGCAAATCGATAGGGGCGTTGGTACACTGTTATATGGAACGCAGTGTAGTCAGGAGGCCGAAAAGAGGCGAATGTTTGTGAATTTTTTGTGAAAAAGTGGAAGCATATATGTTTACAGAATTTTTTGCACTTAAAAGAGCAACATATAAAGAACATTTGGTAATTTTTTTGTATAAAAATATTTACGTCCATAATAAAATTACAACCGACATCCAAGAAGCCTTTTTAAAAAGTTGTTTTGGGGTGAGCACTGCCGTTCGAAACCAGATTATCTAAAATCAAAAAACAAAAAAGATTTTGTTAGTAATGTCTCCTCCGATTCACGAAGGGAATTTCGGAAATATTAATTTAAAACAGAATGACGGCCATGCTCACTCCAAAACAACTTTTTAAAAAGGCTTTTTGGATGTTGGTTGTAATTTTATTATAAACGTAAATATTTTTCTACGAAAAAAATTAACATATGTTCTTTAAATGTTACTCTTTTAAGTGCAAGAAGTTCTGTAAAAATATATGCTTCCGCTTTTTCACAAAAAATTCACAAACATTCGCCTCTTTTTGACTGCCTGACTAGGTATAACCGCTTAATTAGAACTATCATTTGGTAACTTGCAGTTCTTACAGTTCGCGAGTTATAACACAAAATCGGAAAATAGCTGAGTTTTCAGGGGTTAATTTCACCCCCTTGGAGTGCATTTGGGTAGCAGAAAAAATTACGTAATACATACCTATATATCCTCTACATATTTCCAAAGTTTTATAATTTCTGAATTTACGGTTTAGCCATCTTCCCTTACGAACGTAATAGTAGGTAGATAGTAGTGGAGGGAAGCTCGGAGATCGATAAAGTGAATCGCTTTAACGAGAAGAACCGATTCTTATATTAATTTTTAACGATTCGCAAGATATTAAGTAGCGTATCTGTATTTTTCTTCCATTCAAATTCACCGTATCGCTTGTACCACTTAGACAAGAAACACTGCAGGCAGTTGCGCGGATATACTACAGAAGCTGTTCATTTGAAGTGGTGTTGTCGAAGTGTGCCTTGCATTATAGGAAGCGCAAATTGCGCAGCGACGCGACGTTTCCTGAAAAAGATTCCTGCTCCGAAAATAGCTCGTCAGTCCGTTAGCGTCGCAGAGGGCAAGTGCCAAGTATAATTGCAGGAAGAGGACGATCACCGTCGTCGCTTTGCATTAGAAACGCTGTTCGAGGGAAGGCTGCGTCGAGCTTGCAAATTAGCCAGGGACGAGATCAATCTGTACGCGTCGATCGGGAGCAATATTTGCCAGCTGACCGCTTTTCCTTTTCATATTCGATATCATTGATTGCTGGTGGGCAGTGGCGGATTTAAGAAAACAGGCCCAGGTGCCAAACGTTCTGTAGGGCCCATTTTTGGGGGAAATGAAAAGGTAGTTTACTAAAAGGGGGTAAATGTACAGAAAAGTGTAGAAAAAAAGTGCTTGGATAAAGTCATAATTTATTATCGAAGACTAAGGCGGGCCTTCTGAGCGGCGGGCCCATTTTCCGAGAAACTAAAGCGGTAGTTTACTGAAAACGGACTCAGTGTAATAATCCAAAAGAAAAATATAGTTTGGATAAAATCATAATTTTTTTAGGGATGACGCCCTGGTGGGGCCTTCTGAGCAGGGCCCATTTGGGGAGGAATGAAGAGGTAGTTTACTAAAAAAACATGCTAAGTGCAGTAGTACAGAAAAAAATATAGTGTTTGTTTAAAATCATAATTTTGTTTTAAGATAGGGCCCTGGGTAGGGCTCTGGGTAGGGGCCCATTTTCTCAGGAAACTGAAGGGGTAGTTTACTAAAAACAGGCCAAGTATAGTAGTACGAAAAAAATGTAGTGATTGGATACCTACACCTAATCGTAATTTTTTTTTGGTGATGGGGCCCTGCGAGGGTCTTCTGTGCAGGGGCCTAGGCGGCAACTGCTCATCAGCCGCCCTGTTAAATTCGCCACTGCTGGGGGCATTCGTATAGGTGGATGCTAGAGAAATTCGTTCGATTAGAAAGTACTGGGTGAATGCAAAGGACTTTCATGAATTCCACGATGAAGGGTCTAGCGAGGCAAGCATGAGGAAAATGGCCCCCGCACTAATTTTAGTAATTATGTATTCCAAATAATGTTCTTTGCCTAAAAAACGACTGAGAGGAATTTCAGATCTCTACCCCCTTTCGTTAGGGTCATACGGGGATAACAACCCTAAACTTTACCATTTTTGTTCCTCAACAACTACTTAAGGTATTTGAATGCTTCAAAACTTACGTAGCAGGTACTTTTTAGCTCTATCTGTCGACTTTGAGAAGAAGGGGTCGCTGAAAGGTTGAACGTTGGTGGATCGACTGCACAAAGAACACAATCTACAAACCATACAAACTTTTGCGCTCGCCCAATATTTCTGTCTATTTATCAAATTTTGAAGCGACTATTTCATATCAGCGCTATTTGTTTCGGAGGTAGTAATGCTTTTCTTCCACCCTCCACCCTTATATTATCCAGCGGCAAGGGAAACGCGGCACGCGCAGAATGAGAGAAATTACGCGCCGCGGTGAGATTGTTCTTTTTTCCCAGGCAAGCTTTTCGATGAGTGTTCTCTAGACACGAGTGCTTTCCTCGGATCATCGTGGAATACACACGTGCGCGGACGAGCTCGAGTTGTGGGCGGTGCAGCACGTGCACCGTATGTGAATATATATATTTATAGATGCACATGTGCGTACAGTTGCGGCAGAAAGTGCAAGCGAGGGGAAACTTTGTGTACCGAGGGCTCCGATGTTGATTCCGTGTATCACAGCCGAGAATGCTTCCTGATGTCGACGACGTGAATTGAAACATTTGGTTGAGACTTCGCGTGCAGCGAGATTTTGAGAAATGGCCCCTTTAGTCGATCAGGCATTTCCGATCGTTTTTGCTGGGTAAGTTTTGGGTAAAGCGAACTTCGAGCTTGCTCTGCTTTTGTATCTATTTAGTCGACATTTTGTGGGACTCTAGGGCAATACTTTTGGTGATTCTCAGAAAACATGAGATGCAAATCATAATGTTGTGTAAAGAAACACGGGAGGTTGTGGTGTCGATGGTACCATTTTGAATGGGGAGATTTCTTGTGCAAATATAATATGTATTTATAGCAGAAATTTAGAATGAAAGTTTTGGGGAGGATCAGGGGCGGATTTGTGTAGAGGTTAAGTAGGCTGCAGCTGTAAATTTTCGGGGGTTGCAATTTTGGGCTGCGACAATTTCGAGGAGCAGCAAATTTTTGGGTGCGACAAATTTTGAGGCGCGGAAATTTAGGCATCGTCAAATTTTTGGGGGGCACAAATTTTGGGGAGCCGAAAATTTTCGGGGGCTATAATGTTGAGATGCGACAATTTTGAGGGGCAGCAAATTTTGGGGAGCGACAAATTTTGATGCGCAGAAATATGGAGGCGTCGAATTTTAGGGGGCACAAAATTTTGAGACGCGGCAAATTTTGAGGGGTGCAACAATTTTGGGTGAGCAACAATTTTTGGGAAGCGTCAAATTTCGGGGTGTGGCAATTTTGAGGGGCAGCAAAATTTGGGGAGCGTCAAATTTTAGGGGCCACAAATTTTGGGGCGCGGCAAATTTGGGGGAGTGACAAATTTTGGGGCGCGGCAAATTTGGGGGAGTGACAAATTTTGAGGGGTTACAAATTTTGGAGAGTAGCAATTTCTGGGGAGCGTCAAATTTTGAGGGATGGTGCATTTTGAAGAGCAGTAGATGTTTGGGAAGCCTAAAATTTTGAGGAGCGACAAATTTTGAGCGAAAGATATTTGAAAATGTTTAATCAAGCGGGGCTTGAGACAATTTTGAGATCAGTTCACTTTTTCTTCATGTAACAAATTAACAAAAACTCACATGTGAGTAGCCATATTGAATTAATTTTGAAATTGTTTCGACTCTTTTGAATTAAAATATTTGAACATTGCAGATGCTTGTTAGCCTAAAAGCGCTAAATCTGAAAATTCGGCCCTGGGTAGGATGGTAGTGATTTTTGAAAACTACATATGGAAAATTTGACGGTGGAGTGTGGGAGTCGTGAATTGGCATTCACTATCGTTTTCGTGGACGAATCCAGAATGAAAAGTGCTGAAAATGGACGTGGGCGGCAGTATCGTGGGCGCGACGCGTTATAGTTCGCTCCTTGTATAGGAAGGATAGAAAAGGGCGACGTGTTTCCAAGCGAAGCACAATTCCACGTATCGACGTATACGTATAAGGAGGCTCGTAACCATTTTCTGAAATTAATCTCTATTGCCGTATCGCGGACGCCCACTCTCGTGGCGTCAGGCGAGCTCGTCCCTTCTCGCGAAAATAATTCTAACAGGGAATACTTGCGGTCAAACATAGATTGGATCGTCGAATGGGCGCGGGCAAGTCGAGTATCGAAAGCTTTTCAATCAGAGCGCTTGGAAATCGGGAATCCATTTGCAGGCTACTATGTTACCACTAAACTTGCAAATCGGGGAACTGCAGAACCTCTGAACTTGGAAGTGGAAGAATTGCAGAACTCCAAAACTTGAAAATGGAGAAACAATGAATTGGAAAATCTCTGAACTTCAAAATCAAAGAACTATGGGAACTCTAAACTTGAAAATCCAAAAATTCTAGAATTCATTAAGGGACCATTTTACTTTGTCGGTCGAAAAGGGGACCTATTTTTCGTGATTTTTTTCTTCAACAACTAATATACGAATTTTAATGTTCATTATTCCTTTCTTCACTTCCAATCCAAAAAGTTACATAAATTATCCAATTTAAGTGTAGTAATCAGAAAGCCACAAAGCTTCGAAACTACCCCCAAGCTTAAAGCTGAAGATCCATGCTTCCCTAATCCGCGTGGAAGTCAGAAATCTGGAGGTCACGGAACTTCGAAGCCATGCCGCGTCTCGAGTAGCAGATACTTCAGACTCTCATTGTATATCAATCGCGCCATGAACCTTCAAGAAGCTTCGTTGTCATCCCGAACGACGACTGAAATTATTCAGAGGGGTTGTCGAAACATCGAGCTCCAATTCAATTACAATCTTCCCTCGTGCCGCTCGAAGGCGTCGTTTAAGTCAGCAGCGAAGACGCTAAGAGCTCGCCTTCCAGTTTAATGAACCTAATTAACCCGAATGTGTAGCCAGGAAGGGACAGCTTCGGCACGCCGGCCCAAAAGCAGGGGAGATTAACAGCGTCCAATTTAACTTCGCTCGGTGCGGGGAGAGTTTCGATGGGATTGAATTCTTTTTAACCGTCCATGGAGCACGCGTGCCAAACCGAGGGACTTGTTTAAAAGAAATCCATAGAAGACGCCTTCCCGCGGACTTTCATCTCGATAGCATTGAAGCAACCACCGTAAACGATCCTGGCGAGCGACTGCAAACAGAGTTAACAGAGTCGGCTGCGTATTGTAAAATAGTGGACACGAGTAGCGCTCGAGACAAAGGGCCCTTTTGTTCAGGGTTCACAGGCCACTGAATAGGGAATAAAGTAGTTCAGCAGCACTACGGACATCCGTTGTTGAAATTGTCCGGCTGCCGTTGGATTAGAGACAGATTTCGCTTTATTCCAGCGGGGCTGTGTCTGAAGGCGTGCTGCAGAATCCAAGTGGAAATGAAAGAGCTGCGGACAAAAGGCAGCACGCGCGTCAAGGTTGTGACCACTTAATTATCTAGTGATCCTGTGAGTAGTGATTGAATCGATACCGATACTATTACGATATTCAATCAATTCGATACCAAAGTAATCAATAGGCAGTATCGATACGTATTGAAATTTTAGGTACTTGGTATCAATTTTCGATACTGATACTTCTTGAATCGATATTATATCGAAAAGTTCTTACACCGAATCAATACCCGTTTGATACCTGATGAAAGTATCGATACCCGTTTGATACCTGATGAAAGTATCGATACCCGTTTGATACCTGATGAAAGTATCGATACCCGTTTGATAACTCTATGAAGGGATCGATACCCGTTTGATAACTCTATGAAGGGATCGATACCCATTCGATCCGAAAGTATCGATACCGTGATATCGTTTAGAGATGAAAGTATGTACCTTAATCTAATATTATCGCCGTTGTTATTTTAACTGTTTTAAATATCAAATAAATATAAACGTTTCGGTGAAATGTTAAATAAGTATCCAAAATTGCGGAAGATATGAAACGGGTATTGCAATTTTCATAGAAGTATCAAATGGATATCACTAATTTCGGATTGAACGGGTATCGATCCTTTCACAGAGGTATCAAATAAGTATTGATACTTTCGTGAGGTCTCAAATAGGTATCATTCGTGAGGTATCAAACGGGTATCGATATTTTCGTGAGATATCAAACGGGTACCGATACATTATCTTCATAGAGGTATCAAACGGTAATCGATACTTTCATACAGGGTGATTCTCTCGGTGCGCCTGATCAAAGAGATGCCGCCTGGTACCCCGTGACGAGGTCCACCCCCCGTGGTGCCTCTCCTAATTTTATGGATTTCGACCCTCGAAGGGGTGCAGTACCTATTAAGAAGTGCGAAATGTCCCGTTTCCGCATTTCTCATCAGATCTCTGCAAAAACGGCGCCAATCGATTCCTTATGTTTCGCCGATAAAACTAACACCAAGAACGACGCAATTCGGAGCATAATGAAGGAAATCACATGAAAAATTGATTTGCATCATTTCAAGCTAACTTCGTTGAAAATAGTCTGATGACACATTCACGAATGCACGCATAAGAAAGAGAGAAAAAGATTAATGCAATTTAAACATATTTATTCAGTTTAGCAACACCAATTCGGATCGCAGCGCCAAGTATTTTGAATAAAATATTTATTCGTATTAAAATATTTATTTGGATAAAAATATATCTGCTTAATATTATGTAATACATTTTTATTTAGTATAAATAGCCATTATTATAATTGACGCAATTTTTGTATATCATTAATTAATTTTCTAAAGCTATTAATTTACGACAATGTTTTTAAATGGGATTCTTTTTGATGGGTTAATTAAAATGTCCGCGATATGAGTAATGGAATGAACACAATGTATGAACACAGCATTTTAGCTGTGTATATGTAGTTGTGTCATCTTAAGCACAGTTGGAAACCACCTTTATGTACTTGCAGCCCATTTTGATTTCACATCTTTTTTTTATTTTGTAATTATTATTATCTTCTATTTTTTGTAATTTATTTGATTTCGTGTACTTGGCGTAATTTCTTTACTTTTTTTAAGTTTTTTATGGGGATATTCTTTACCTATATCCAAAATCATAAAACTTTGAATTAAACTCCCTTCCGTTATCACCGTTTCACATGGGGTTCACTGCACCCAGCGTCATTTTTAAGTCACCATTTTCGTAGTTTTGAATCTCTTAACTTTTCAGTGATGATTGTACATATATTCGTAATACTCATACAATCAGGCTCTAATAGTCTATTTCTAGAAATGTAAATTTTGATATGATGAAATTTGTAGTTAAAAAAATAGTCGTGGAAAAAATGATTTTCTTTGTTAAAATTCACAAAAATTTTGAACTTTAATATTAAGGTCTAAAAATTTATAAAAATATAACTCCGTGTGACCACGAAGGGTTAAGGGTTAACTATTGAAATCTCGAAAAATCGAGTTTTTAATTATTATTAATTCTCAGAGTGTCATAGTTTGTCTACATTTACAACAAAATCTCCTGAGGAAATTCGAATAATTACAGAAATTATAGCGCGTAACTTCGAAGCGGTTTATTTGGAAACTACATTTTTAAACACCGTGTACATCATAACTTTTGAACAAATCAATTTTAACTGGAGGTGTAGAATTCCTTTCTCCACAGTGTGGAACTTGCGCATCAACATTAAATGTTTGTGAAACATTTATAACTGATTAAAGACTATGCTTTGCTTAAAACTGTGGGAAAAAATAGATTCGTGTGTAACTTTCAGAATTTTTGTTTAAATTCGCCAGTAAAGTTCCACGCTGTAGTTTTTAGCGTAGAAATTATTTACACGATTTGTTCACTCGTGATTATGCAAACGGACTACAGCCGCGCGCTACGCAGTACCATTTTTAGCGCTAAATAACTTCAATAATTTTCAACATTCTGATAATTTTTTTTAAATTACTTGTGAAAGCATGCACAAAAAAACTATGTAGTATAAACTATCTAAAGTAATTGTCGGTATGGTGATTATTTGGCATCTAAGCAATCCCACCCAAAAGAAACCGTCGATTTTAGTCGATCGATAATCCTTTGCCCCTTTAAGGGGAAGTTCCGGTATAGAGCCCAAAAAATAGGTGATATTTAGGAATTAATTAAACAAAAACTACTATATATAATTTAATGGGACTTTTTGCATTGTATTAAGGATGTCTTAAGTTATAGAAATATATTTTTTGTTTTATAATTAATCATTGCAGACGGCCCTGGGTAGCCGTTAATGTCAAGGCGTCAAAAAATTGATCCAAATCGGTTTGCGCTGTATCTCCAAAAGTTATTATCCGATTCGACTGAAACCTTTTTTATTTTGAAGATTATTCTTCTGTCTAGGGGGAGAACTAGAAAAATTACAAAAATGACCATTTTTTTAGAAAATAACGACACTTGAAGTTTGAAATCACTTTTCCCTTATATTTTTATCCTTTCAACGTCTTTAAAAATTACAAATTTTCAATTTTTGTATTTTTCTCTGGTATCCCCCCTAGCCAGAAGTATATTCTTCAAAATAAAAAAAGTTTCAGTCGAATCGGATAATAATTTTTTTAGATACAGCGCCCACCGTTTAGAAAACACTGTTTCGAGAAAAACGCGTTTAAAGTTTTACGTGAGTGCCGAGTGGCCGGGTGTTACCCACGCATTTGCCGCTACTCAAATGCCTATAACTTCGGGAATATTCCGAATTTCACCAAATCCTTTTAAACAAGTATTCCTAAAAGATTGAACATTCGAAAAATGAAATAAAAAAAAATAGACATTTAGACCAGAACCTCCCCTTAAGAAGCTGCTGCCACCCCTACAACCATTTCATTACCGAACCAAAAACCGGTTACGTTATTATGCAGCATCACTTAAACTACATTTGCGCAAAGTTTCAAATTCTTTTTCCAATTTCCGATCTCAAGCCCCCGCAAAGTAATCTAACTCGCCAAGACGTACATCTTCCTTCGCCAATTAAAAGGCCCCGTGAACGTGGAAACGCAAGGGAGAAGGAGGAAAGCGTGAGCATCGGTCGCGCGTGTTCCGCGCGCGCGAGGATGAGTGGCGCGCAAGACAAAAGGCCCCCTATCGTCGCGCGGAGAGTTCACGGACAGCTGAACGAGTGCATAATGTAGCGCAGGAGGGCCAGAGGAACGTGGCGAAGGGCAAAATACGCGGGAGGCAGTGTGCGTGTTAAAAAGAAAAGAGGAAGAAGGAAGGAATGAAAGGAAGTAAAACGAGAGGAGCCACGAGGTGGCTCGGTGTAGGGTGGTCGAACACAGACGATCTAGGGGTAGGAGAGCATGGTGGGGCTGGCTCGTTGAAGGGTGCCCTAGCCAGTCCGCTATCGAGCAATCCTCGTTGCCATGGGGATAATCTCGAAAGGCCTCGTCGAAGTACGCAAAATCCGGGCTTTCCAGCGCCGATTTCCACGGAAAACTGGGGCCATTCTTCTCTGGGTCCACGCAGCCGGGGTGCGCGACACTGCAGACGGAACTTTTCGCCATTCAACCCTTTCCCACTGTAAACACGCTTAACGAGAGCCTCCTTTGTCAAACATCGACTGTTTCTCGCAACGTGGTCGAGGACAGAACGTCGCCTTTTTTGAGAGAATATATATTTTAGACGAAAATGGAGCTTAGTCTCTGAGAATTTTGAGGTGTTGGAGTTAGCTGAAGCCTCGGGAACCTTTTGGAATTCTCGGGCGCTTTTGGAGAATTGCTTTCAAAGTCCTCGTAGCTCGAGTTCTTAATTATTCTAGGGATATCGGAGCTTGAGAAGTTTTAATTGTTTTCCTGGGAATTTTCATATGTTTTTCAAGGTTTAGCGTTACTTCTACTTCCCTGAAGCTTCGTAGATTCCTGAGGATTCTATGGAGTGCTTGGTGGATTATTTTCAAAGGTCTCATGGCTGGAGTTCTTTCAACGTCATTGCAGCTCCCCTTTTCTCTATTGTTCCAAAGCTCTTGGACTTACCCTACGATTCCCCCAGCATTTTAAGGCTCTCCTGAGATACCCCCAATCTTTAGAGATGGCACAGTGCTCTCCCGAATCCTCCCCAGTTTCAGAGTCCCCCCCGAATCTCCTTTGACTTCTCGAAAACGTGCTTTTCAATTTGCAAACCTCCCCCACGAATCTCTCTTTTCACGTGGAGTGGTTATCACTTGTACACTCGGCGAGTGTCGCCACTCTAAAGGAATCACAGGTGAGAATCCCCAGGTCGCTGGGAACGATACCCAACTATCCAGCACTCGGCATCTCCGTTCCACGAGTGGGATCGGTGTCAGACACGCGGTGCTCGACTAGCTCCAGCCACCCTCGACTTTTCAACTCCCTTTGTGGCTCTTTGGTGTCGAGACGACGGGGCCTCGAGACTGCCTGTCAAGGCCGACCTAAAAATTCTCATTTACCCAGACCTAACCCTGCCTCCCAAATCGACCCCACTCTGTCGCCCAGAATTCGCGAAACCTCCGAACTGTGTATCAAGGATCAATCATTCCAAAACTCGAAGCTTGAATTACCGGGACGTCCATCTCGACACTAGTATCTACTTCTGAATTCCACAATTCTATATTGAAATATCAGACGAATTTACGGTTGCATAATAATCCTCCAAGTGAAAGTTCCACGCGCAGATTTCCCTTTCCGTACGAGAAGGTAGGAAACATCAGATTCTAATTTTTATAACTACGTTCCACCTTTTCGAAAAATCTGAAGCAATTACAGGTTAATAGCACTACAAAGACGCTGAAACTGTAAAAGTATAAATATGGTGACTTGATAAATTTAATGTGAAATCGGCATTTTTTTATATTTTTGAATTTTTTAAAATTCGATTCTGCGGATGAAAATTTTGAAAAAATTCATAGACATGTGCGCCGATGAGTAGAATGTCTCTGATTTTTTTTATAATCTTCTAGTCAATAGAAGAACAGTAATGGAACTTAAACTGCAAATTACGTTTCACCCTGTAACTGCCCTAGTAGTAGAGGTATCGGGTTGATACTTGCCAGAAGTAGTTTTCTTTGAAGAACATGTCGATTGCTATACAGTATACACCAGGTTCAATGTGGTTTGGGGGACTTTTTACAGTGCTTACCCGGCTTTATCATTTGCTTCCAAACTAAGTCTAACGTGGATGAGTAACCGAAGTGATTAGATATTAATTCGCCGTGTTAATGGTTTATGTTTGTTTTCCGGCGAGAGGGGATACCCTAGCGAAGTATCGGTTTCCAGAAGGCGAGATAGGGGGCCAGTACGCAACCTCGTTTCACGGTTTCCGTTTCTATTTCATTTTTTACCAGGCAACACTCGAGAAATTACTTCCTCCCTTCTAAACTCGCTCTCTCCCCCGCAGCAGCCTGTTTTTCTCAGCTCGCACACATGCGGTTTTACGACGCGTCTCCTTCCTCCCCCTCGACGGCGTCATTCCTCTTGTCCCTGCTCCTGAGTCCTTTGGGGAAACGAGAATGCAAAGGAAGAACCCACGAGCTGCTCGCGAAAGTAATCTGGAGTTATGGAGGCTGCGCTTCGCGAAAGAATTTCAGGATGCAGCTGCCTCGGATGCGAGCGTCCTCCACCTCACCGAATCTCATTTGCTTCTCCGCGCTGACTTCTCTCGCTGACGAGGTCCAATGAAATGAGTGACGAGGGAATGCATTAAAGTCTGAGGACACATTTATCAACTTTGGCGAATTAACAGCGAACGCAGGCGTAAATTCTAAAGTTGATTCTCCACATTTTCGTTGATATTTCTGATAAGGTATACTTTGATAAGTAGGCAATAAAATTTGATGCTCCCCAGAATTTAATCCTCCCCAAAATATTATGCTCCCCAAAATTTGCAGCTCCCCAAAATTTGTAGCTCCCCAAAATTTAATGCTTCCCAAAAACTTTCGTTCCCCAAAATTTGTAGCTCCCCAAAATTTAATGCTTCCCAAAATTTTTCGTTCCCCAAAATTTGCCGTTCCCCAAAACTTGATGCTCCCCAAAAGAGTGATCCAAAAATGAGGCCTGTTTTAGCCTCTTTTTGGTCCCACGATTTTGGAACTGAATTTTGTGCCAAAATTCTTTTGACGAGACATTATTCGCAATTAATTTTCAAGTTGAGGAGACAATTAGTTTTTGAGATATGGGAGGTCAAAGAAGTAACAATTCGTTAATGCACCAACCCATACGCTTTGATGTATGGACTTTTATGCGAGTCCGATAATTAAAAAATTGTGCCCAGGGATTTTGCTGACTGCTAATAACGAATTTGAACTTAGATTTTCAAAATTCATAACTTCTATTGCGAGAATATCGCTAATGCAGAGTCACTCAGCGACCACGAGCGTAAGTAAACATGTATATTGACATTCCATCAATCAGAATACACAGCTTCCACAAAATTGAAACTAATTATAGTTAAAACCATAAATATTACTATAGTTTCGAAAATTCATTTTGTAACTTTGACGTTACAAATAATAGACCAAAGTTTTATGAAAATTAGAATATGTTTTGTCATACGATTCGCTATACTGAATCGGTCATTATGAATTTTGAAAATCTAAGTTCAAATTCGTTGTTAGCAGTCCGCAAAACCCTTGACAACAATTCTTTAAATTATTGGATTGACATAAAACATAAAAGTCCGTACATCGAAGCGTATCGGCTGATGCGTTAATTAATGAATTTTCACTTCTTTGACCTCCCATATCTCAGAAACTAATTTTCACCTCAACTTGAAACTTTTTTGTGATTGATGTCTCATCATAAAGTATCATTTGGCACAAAATTCAATTTCAAAATCGTGGGACCAAAAAGAGGCTATTTCTTGGGTCACTCTTTGATGCTCCCCCAAAATTTACCTCTCCCTCAAAGCTGCTCCCTAAAATGTTATGCTCCCCAAAATTTGCAGCTCCTCAAAATTTAATGCTCTCCAAAATTTACCTCTCCCCCAAAATTTCCGCTCCCCTATATTTGATGCTCCCCAAAATTGAATGCTTCCCGAAACTTATCTCCCCCAAAAATTTTTCGCTCCCCAAAATTGAATGCTCCCCAAAATCTGCCACTCCCCAAAACTTGATGCTCCCAAAATTTAATGCTCCCTAAAATTTGCAGCCCCCCCAAAAAAAATTTACCTCTCCCCTAAATTTGCCGCTTCCCAAAATATTATGCTCCCCAAAATTTAATGTTCTCCAAAATTTACCTCTCCCCAAAAATCTCCGCTCCCCCATATTTGATGCTCCCCAAAACTGAATGCTTCCCAAAATTTATCTCCCCCCAAAATTTTTCGCTCCCCAACATTTGCCACTCCCCAAAACTTGCTGCTCCCCAAAATTTGCCCCCCCCCCAAAAAACCAAATTTTCTGCTCCCAAAAATTGACCTATATTTGCTATAACCAAATCCGCCCCTGTCAGTAGGCATATGAGCATCTCATTTTGGATCCACTGTACTTTTCGCGAAGGTAACATTTTAAGTAACGAATTGGTCTACAAATAGCAGAGAACTTGCGCGTAGTTATTCCGCACAAAGCAGAAGCGTAGAATGCCGTCATCCCATGCTTGGGGAGTGTTAAGGGTCCCCTCAAAAATTCAAGCGTCATGATTCACGCCAGCTGTAAAGTGAAAACACATGAACCTAATCCAGACCCGAGCCAGACCAGCGATTAAGAATAGGAAAAACCTCTCGGTCCGCGACGCGAAGGAATGATTCATCCCATGGAATTTTTTTACAGCAAGAAGCATCGATGATTACTTTCTAACGACGCTCGCGTTGCATAACAGGAGTGTTTCACTCACTTGAAAAACACACAGCGAACGCAGCCGACAGAAGCAGCGGCTTTATATTCATCTCGAATGTCGAATCTTCTCCGGAGTTGATTAATTCAGTCATCTAATTGGAGGACGAAGATTCTGCAGCCTGAAAACGTCCCTGTGAATTATTCACGGGGCTGGCTGTGTAATTGATGTCGAAGTCGTGGGGCGCGTTAGACGATTAATTGGCAGACGGGGAAAGAAGTGGGAACAAGATAATTGAACGTACACTTATTTATTGCCAAGGTCGAGAATACAATGCAAACGGACCGGATGTGACATTAATACATCCCCCAAGTGAATTTTGTTTGATGGAAAGTTCTAGAGCAACTTCTTTATCAATTCACTGAATTCAATAAACCCTTTTCTTTTATATAACACCTCTTCAGTGGCGGATTTTTAAAAGGCTCCCCCAGGGACCAATCTTCCAAAAAAATTGTGCTTTTATCCAAACACTATATTTCTTTTGTTTCTCATCATTTTTATAGGCGCGTAAATTTATCTGTAATTCCGTTGTGCATACAGGGTGTCCCGGAACGTTTGCCACCTAGGCCTTTTTCCTTAAATCCTGGCTCAAGTTTTATACTCCCTGTCATTTAAGAAGGAACCTGCCGACCGACGAGTTTAGACCGGTTCTGCGCAGGTTGACGCTCATTGGTGCCGGGAGGAGCCACTATTGGCTGTACCCCCACCAACGCTTTTTCGGAGCCAATCAGCTCATTCTACATGCGCGAAACGGGTTCCTTCTTAAATGACAGGGTGTATACATACAGCTAAGTAGCGCATACCATGTATGGAATATCTTTAAAATGAAGTTCAAAGTCGCCTCTTTCACACTTAAGGATGAATTTTAGCCAAACACGTACAGACGTTATTATTCTACTTCATTATTTCTCCGGAATGGCAAAGTCTTGAACCCCACTTTCCCACAGAATGTGCAATGCTTCCGTTCAATTGAACT
The DNA here is from genome assembly GCF_050908995.1 of Andrena cerasifolii. Classification (NCBI taxonomy): domain Eukaryota; kingdom Metazoa; phylum Arthropoda; class Insecta; order Hymenoptera; family Andrenidae; genus Andrena; species Andrena cerasifolii. The sequence continues at coordinate 1,409,087 of NC_135129.1, forward strand.
TACTATCATACAGTGCTGTTCATAAGTATTAGGACCCCTACTCTGTGTGGAATAATTATGAAGGATCTCGCAAATTTATTAAAGAACTCTAAGAAATTTGAGTTCACTTGACATTTTAAATTAAAAGCAGTGGATCTATACCCAGTGTCACATTTTCTGCAAATACACCAGGTGCCCTAACACTTGCCAACAACATTACACAAACTCCCTCTGTGAGTTTTAAAGACGATCGAAGTGAACGATAAGAAGAAACGGTCTTCGAACGTCCGTTACCCAACCACAGTCACGGCTATCGTCGAAGTTGCCGCACCGGCACGGTTGATCGATCAACCGTCCGAACTCTAAGAAGGAGCCGCGTCCTCGTTATCAGAGGCCTCGTCGCTTTCGGGAGTAGCTCGACGACGCCTCGGCTGTAGGGACAGGTCAACGTCGCCGGGGAGTTGGGCAAGGTAGGCGATGAAGTCCTCCTGCTTGCAGAAGGTGGTGAAGAAGTTCATATACTGTATCTCGTCGTCGGTGAGCGACGGGGGCGGTGGTATCGGCTTGACCCTTCGAACCGCGGGCGGCGAGCGGGACATTAAAGGTCGCCTCTTTGTCACCGGGGGCTCCATGATTCGCTTCAGGGCGGCCAGCAGCCGATGCATCAGCTCGAACTGTGACACACAATTACAGTAAGTGCGTCGGTAGAAGAAGAATAGGGAAAGAATTAGGTCCCGAGCTACTGCAGAGGCTGCTCTGCTTCTTGGTACGGGAGCTTACAGCTCAGAACCTTCGGAACAAGAGGTTTGCCACTTTTTTTACAGCCAAGGCGTCTAACCAACGGAATCCTATTTTTTGGGCTGAAAATATTGCAATGTTTGGGAACTTTTTTTGAAGATACTAGCGATTTGTCTGAAATTTGGAACATGTTTTTATGCCTCTTTGAAGAAATTGCAGGGTTTTTTTTTATTAATTTTTAATGGTAAATAAAGGAGTTATGCATTATCCACCAACACGCCGCGCAAAGTTCGCCCTCCGCTGGTGTGCACGGTATTTATCTTCCAGGTAATCCGAACCAGAAAAATGAAACGGCGTTTTACTTTCTACATACGTAGCTTCAGTTTGATAAACCAGAATAAAACAAAAAATTTATTGAGGAGAGTGGTGAGTTTTCAAACTGAAAGGTCTGAAGCAGTGGCGGATTTAACAGGGCGGCCGATGAGAAGTTGGCACCTGGGCCCTTGCTCAGAAGGCCCCACCAGGGCACCATCCCTAAAAAAATTATGATTTTATCCAAACTATATTTTTCTTTTGGATTATTACACTGAGCCCTTCTCCACAAAACTACTGCTTTAGTTTCTCGGAAAATGGGCCCGCCGCTCAGAAGGCCCGCCTTAGTCTTCAATAATAAATTATGATTTTATCCAAGCACTTTTTTCTATACTTTTCTGTACATTTACCCCCTTTTAGTAAACTACCTTTTCATTTTCCCCAAAAATGGGCCCCGTCAACGTCTGCCACCTGGGCCTTTTTTCTTAAATCTGCCACTGGTCTGAAGCTTTAATTCTTGCTATCCAATTTTGCGCAAATTTTCTTATGTAACAAAAGAAGTATATAAACCTATCGGAATTCTGGTTCGCCAAAGTGGAGCTACGTACATATAAAGTAAAACGCCGTTTCATTTTTCTGTTTCGGATTACCTGGAAGATAAATATCATGCACACCAGCGGGCGACGAATTTTGTGCGGCGTGATGGTCCATCATGTATAACTCCTATATTTATTATTAAAAATTAATAAGAAAAAAGCTGAAGCTTCTTCAAAGATGCATAAAAACATGGTCCAAATTTCAGACAAATCTAATCGCTAGTTTCTTAAAAAAAAATTGAAACTGTTACCAAGTTACAAAGCTCAGAACTGTGGGATCAGGAACCCCCATAAAAGGGAGCCTGGAATAAGAGACCTCGGAGGATCGACTTTGGTGGAGTTGGTTAGGCGCATGCCCAGTACGCAGAGGTTCCGCAAGATCGTGGGTTCAAGTCCCATCACTCCGAGGCCTTTTTCCCGCGGTTTCCGAAACTTATAGGAATTACAAGACCTCTTCCTACAGAACCTGTAATCGTCCCACAATACAAGCTAGCTACACGATCTCTCAAATCATAAAGATTCTTCTGAATCTGTAGAATCTCAGAGCTCGCAGAGTCACGTTACAGTATCCCACATATCTAAGTCTATCTATTTCCAATGACACTGGTGCAAACAAGCCGACCTTCTTGGCAGCTTCCTCCGTATCCTTCATCGCCTTGCGCTCCTGCCTGAAGCCCTCCACCTCGCAAGCGTGCACCACCTCCGGAGGCAGAGTGTCCAGCTCCATATTAAGATCCTCGTGGGTCTTCTCTATCCACTTCATCATGGAGAAGCTGTCCAGGTTCGCGTCATTCGGCCCCACGCAGCTCTCGTACGTTTCCCCGATGAACACTTGGAAGCGCAGCACCTCCTCGGAGCACACGGAGTCCCGGAACACGCCTTCCAGAAGAGTGCTCGCGTACGTCTCCAGCTCCTCTGCCCTTGCCTCCAATTTGTCGATTGCAGCCTGGGGAACGAGGAACGATAAATGGCCTTGGGACGAGTAGTCGCGCTTTGCAGCTCGGAGAAGCGGAGGTGTACGGTTCATTGAGCATCTAATTACTGTCTAGACGAGAGGACAGTTTACTTGGAGCTCGTTGATCACGGTGGTCAGCTCGCGGACTCGAGACTTGATCTGTTCCTCGGCTGTCTCGATCGTCGTCGCCATCTCCGCCATTGGCTGCGCTAGGGACTCCAGGTGGATCAGGGCGTTCAGGTTCTGCGTGGCTATAGTCCTGAACACGCGCACCAGGTCTAACGGGTCCTCGAAGTACATGTCCGTCGGCCCTGCCTCGGCGATATCTTGCTCGAATAAATCTGGAAACGTGAAGTAGCATTTCACTGCTACCTGGTACTCGTAAATCGGTGAGGTCCCAAGCGTGCCCGGGTGGCTCTTTCCCATGCTCGTTATGAATATTGAAAGCTTCCTTGGCAATGATTATATGCAGCTTGGAACTGGAAATACTGTTTTCATAAATCAAAGAATCTACTGACACTAACTCTAAGTGCGATGTTACAGGGTAATAATGAACGTGTCCCTTCTGAACGGAAGGATCACCTATGAGGACTTCGAGGGACGCGGTATCGTCGGCCATTCTGTATCGCCCGAATAAATCGTTGGCGCTGGCAGAGGAGACGTTCTCCCCGGATTCAGATCGATAGATCCAGTCGTGCTCCATTCGCCAGGCGATAGGGGATATCCTGTACAAGAACCTCTGGCACATCTTCACCATCCGCCAGTTCTCTTCCCAGTGGTACAGCTCTAGCCTGACCCGGCCGAAAGCTTTCGACAGCTGGTTCCTCTTGTTGGTGACGTCGTCGGTTATCCCGCTCTCGACCTCCGCCTGCACGAGGATCTTCATGCTTTCTTCGTGGTCCTTGGACAGGAACTCCTCGAAACCGGTGACGTATCGATGGTAATGATACTGGGTGTAAGAAGGGGGTTAGTTTAGCTGATAAGAAGCTTTGGGTAGAGTCTTGGATTTTTTAAATACTAAAATTCCTTCTGCTTCCTTGGAATGTTAAGATAGTTTATATCTTTGCACTCTTAGGATACTAATGTATTTAACATCCCTGTTACTTGAAAGAAACAGCCCCAGGAATACCTTGATCCTATCCAATTTCTTCTGCTCCTCGACGAATTGCTGGTCTATACGAATGCAATCGTCCAGTTCTTGACCAGCTAGCAGGCGAGTTCTGAAGATATCGCGGGTGTCCTCGATGTACTCGCGAAGGGAGAACTTCTCCTTCACCGGCCTGCCACCCAGCTCCGTGAAGTATTCTGGATCGACGTCGGTCATGGCGATGGCCTCCTCTGGCTCCTTATGCTTCTTCGCCTCCAGAGCCTCGATCTCCACGTCCACCTTCATAGAAGCAGCTTATTATCGCCGAGTTCACTTAAATAAAGGAACGTCCCCTCAGGCTAATGGAATCAATGATATGAAAGCCGAAAGAAGAATAGCAGCGCTAAATATCGCGCACTGTAAAAGCTACTGTGCTACGTAATAGACAAGTTTCTCTGCCATTTCAAGCTTTCGTTATTGTCGAATCAGGAACCCCTTTAAGAGGGAGTCCGGAACAAGAGACTTCGGCGGATCGGCTTTGGCGACATTGGTAAGGCGGCTGGCCAGTAGCGCGGAGGATCCGAAGATCGTGGGTTCGAGTCCCCATCGCCCGAGGTCCTTTTTTCCGTGACCCGAACGTACAGGAATTACGAAACCTATTTCTACAGTATTACATCTGAAAGTGGCTGAATTTTGTTTGACACTCAGAAGAAAAAAAATTGTAAAACGCTCACACGAAGCGTTCGCAGAAGATCTTGCCCCAGTTTCATATTAGAACTGTCCATTCTCTGCTCCTTTTCCTGCGTGCGTTTCTTCTGTTTCCAATATTGAAAGTACGAGAACATGAGGGAGCAAGGGGGGTGGAGGAAGGGCGATTGTTCCTCGTTGACGTTCCTAGCTTCGCCCAAGTGTTCATGGCCCTTTGTGAAGTAGTACTGTGTTCTGGATGAAAACAAAGAATATTAAAAGCACAGTTGAGTGCTCGGTGCTGGGAAAGGAGATAATTCCTCTTATAAAAAGAAACAGTTCAGATCTGCGGGGGTTCTTAATCCAATCTGATTCGAATTCTAGTTCGATCTACCTTAATTCCAATCCTCGTGATTGTTTAAAACGGTGGGAGATTGTGATTTTAATTCAATTCTAAAGTAAACCCTGCCACGGTCACAGTTGGATACTTCCCACCAGAGGGGACGCAAGTTTCGACTAACAAATTTGCCAGAAATTCTGGATACACTTAGTGCATACCGTGTACGATAATATATTAAAAACTTAGAGCACTGTGCTGAAAATTTCGCGAGAAAATTCAGCTGCATATCCTGTCCTCCAACAAGCGAATGGAATTCTAATTAAGTTCCACTAACAACCGGACCAATTACACTACATGTAACAATCCCAGGAATACATACGCGCTACCACTAATTAAAAAAAAAATTTAATCTGTACGATCCATGTTCGTAGGGATTAAAGAAAGAGAAACATCGAACCCCATTCTCTCACAATATTTCGAACACTTTACCCCCATACTTTCTACTAAATTATTACACAAAATATCGAAATAATTTAACTCTGTAATTCGCGCAGCCTCCCCGGCATTATTTTTTCGAGTCCATTCTCTGTTATATTTTTTGTGCCAGCGAAAGTAAAGAGTCCCCCCCCTTCGCGTTAAACATTTTTCAGAGCGGCAGATCCATTAAATTTCCTCTTCTCTTTCGCAGAATGGCGGTCCCCGGAGTTAGCTGGGTACCTGAAGAAGTCAGTTCGACGGGCTCGCTTCCCCTTCCGGTTCTTGGGGTTGATACGCCGCGCCGTGGAGAATCTCGACGTCCCGTCGGCCATTCTCCCTCGATCTCGCCTCGTGCTTTATTCAAGCTCGGCTTTTCACCTGCGGACCATTCACCTGCGTCGCCACGGAAGTGCTCGTAGCCCCCTTTCACCCTGGGCCCCTGGGGAGACAAGATAACAGAGGCAGTTCGCATTTGATTAAAGCCCTCTCGTCCGCGACCTTTGCGCCCCGCAATCACTGCCATTTCTTTTTAACAAGTCGTTACGAAACTCGTCCCTAGGATGGGGGTTCCTTTATGCGAGAGTCAGTAACATTGTTCGCATAAAAATATTAGTATTTTGTATGCAGGGTGTTTATAAAAATGGGGGACATTTTTCAAGATCGATTCTAAAGCATTATCGGTCGTATGTGTATACTCACTTTTTTTTATTATTTTGTGAGTAGAGCCCAGTGGCGGATTTATGGGGAGACACCACGGTAATGGCCCGAAAAGTAAAGGTATCTTTGGAAATTTATTAAAAGCAAACTACTTAATGAATCTTTTTTAAACTTTTAAGGACTCTTTATTGGATATTTAAGTTATACGAATATCTAGTTTTTAAATTTATTTAAAGCAGATTTACAAGCTGTAAAGGACCAGTAACTTTGCGCTGCAAAAAATCTGGTTGACAGTTTTCTGACGAAACGGTGATTCTGAAATCAACAAACCAAAATGTTTTAGAGACTTTATGCGGATGGCTATGATACACCGGGAGATTTTTTTTATTGAACGTTTCCTTCTACTTCTTTTTCCACGAAAGAGTAGCCATTTTGTTATTTTTCAAAATCTTCAAAATCGAACCCGTCGTGCCATAGCCATGCGCATATAGTTTCTAAAACTTTGTGGTTTATTGATTTCCGAAGAACTGTTTCGTCGGAAAAGTGTCAACCAGATTTTTTGCAGTGCAAAGTTATTGGACCCGTACAACTTATAAATCTGCTTTAAATAAATTTAAAAGAAGATATGCGTATAACTTAAATACCCAATAAACAGTCCTGAGAGTTTAAAAAAGATTCATTACGTAGTTTGCGTTTAATAAATTTCCAAAGATACCTTTACTTTTCGGGTCAATACCGTGGTGTCCGCCTTAACAGGGCGAGCGCTTAAAACCGCCAGCTTAAAAAAAATGGTGATTTTATCCAAACTATATTTCTTTTCTGTACTACTACATTGAGCTCAGTTTAAATAAACTACCTCTTCATTTTCCAAAAAAACTAGGCCCCTGCCCAGAAGGCCCCCCTAGGGCCCTATTTTAAAAAAAAATTATGATTTTACCCAAACACCGTTTTTACTAAAATCATTTTGCCGAAAAAATGGGCCCCTCAAAACGTTTGCCATCTGGGCCTTTTTTCTTAAATCCGCCACTGGTAGAACCGATCCTGAACAAATTTCCCACATTTTTAAACATTTATAAACACCCTGTATACTAAATAAAAGAACATGACAGCGAAGGGATAATACTACACTAGGGTGGCCCTTATTTTCAATATGCGATTTCTTTTGCTTTCACCCCCTATTATGGTTCTATTTCCGTTATCATCTTTGAAAATTTCTTTAAATCCAAACTATTGAATTCTAAACTTGAAGGCCTGGTTGGCACCTTTTCCTGTTGTCTGATTGCAATAATCTTTTTCAGGGACTATTTTTTATGAAATTAAACCATATTAGGGGATGGGAGCAAAGAAATACGAACAAAAATTCGGCACGTATAAATAAGGGACACCCAGTGACACTAAGACTACACAGTGTACACTGTACAGTAGCTTATCGCGAGCGATGATGCGCCGATAATTCGTTTTTCTGAATGAAACATACTGTTATTCTTACTTTGATTAATAGAGCAATGAATTGTGAAGGTAAAAGTGTTAAGGTACAGTAGTCCTTCGGCGAGTAGCTTCAGAGATATCTGACTTCCAAACTAACGTTCCTAGCAGAGATGGAAGTTTGAACACTTGCGACTGAACGTATGTATTCCGGCAACGATAGAATCGAACGTTTTGAATTTTATTTGTAAAGCACAGTCGTGCTTCCTGGCGACATACTTCCCGCGTCACACTCTGTAGCGATAAACAAACCCTCACACCCCATTCTTTCGTAATCCAAGAAACTTTACTTTGAGCAGATAACTGGTACTCGTCGAAAATTGTTTGTATACATATATAAGCGAGTTATGAAAATTCCATGAAAAAGCTACTCGCTAAAATCTTTATTATCACTAACAAGGAGAGGTTCCCAAGTGTTCGCCTCCGATGGCTTTGAATTTTGGATATGTTTTAGAGGACCGAAAAATAAGGTATAGGTACGTGTCTTTTTATTTTGGCCCGTTTTCATAGTTAGTTTTTAGGGGGTGAAACCACCCCTCAAAGTTACATGGCTAGGTTCACCCCCTAAACATGCAAACAGGCAGCTCTAAAAAACACGTATATCTTATTTTTCGGTCCTCTAAAACATATCCAAAATTCAAAGCAATCGGAGGCGGGCACCAACTATTCTTATGGACTTTGGGGGGTGGTTTCACCCCGTAAACATTCTAGCAGGCCAAAATAAAAAGAACGTATTTCTTATTTTTCGGTCCTCTAAAACATATCCAAAATTCAAAGCAATCGGAGGCGGACACCTGGGAACCTCTCCTTTTAAGGGCTAGTGGCGCACCCAGAGGGGGCCAAGGAGCCCGAGCAACCCCCACAGAAGTTGGAAAAAGGAGGTTAATATAACCACGACTGAAGTAATTCGAGAGCTTTGAAAAGAAGAATAGAAAACTGTATTTCATCCTATAAATGAATTTTTATAATCACCTAATGAATTTCATTGAATTTGCGTTAAAAATGAAATCCTAAGTGCGCCACTGCTAAATATGAACAGTAGTAATACGAACAAACTGCGTACAAAGTTCAATGAAAAAGGTGTATAACCGATGTGTTCGTTATCGCTAGAAGCTGCAACGTTCTGTCACGTCCCTCTCTGATAAGAAAATCCGAAAATGTCGATACAGTTTCCGAGTAACGCGCTCGTGGAACGTTGCTCGACCAGGGGAGCGTGGTTTTAAGTGGTCCAATGAAAAGCTGATGCCCCGATGGTGCAGCCGCGTTTTCCACGCCTCGGGGTACGCACATGCAAATCGAGGGGGAGGAAAAAGAGAGGTGCTACTTACCTCTGGAAACAAAGGCTCGATTCTCCCTTTGCAGCGTCCGATGTCAAGCTCTACCGCGACATTCGAAAAAGCAGGGTGAAAAGATGAGGAGCGGCGAGGGGAGGGGGGCGAAAGGGGCAGTTCGATAACCCGCTGCCACCCTCTTTTGCTAGCTGTTATCGGTGATAGAGCGCTGACGTTTCGTGGATCAGCGGTTGTCAAGTGGGATTGTTTGGCATGCGCGCTTTATTTCTGAAAGGGGCGGATTGCGACGGGTAATTTTTTGGCTGGGGATGGGCGCGGTGAGGGGGATGATGAGCAGATAAACTGCTTTGCAAAGTTGTCGCGCTGCGCGGGTTAAATCTGCTTCTGTATCTCTGCGGATGTATTTATGTACAGTACGGGTTTATTGTAAAGAATATGGGGAAAGTAGTATACAGGATGAGTCTTTAAGGGGTTGTACCACTTTGGAGCGCGAACAAAGCAGCTGTCTTTAAGATTTTTTTTTTTTGAGAAAATGAAAAATCTATGAGCATTTATTGTACAACTATTGAAATAAGTACACGATAAAATTTTGTTGTTTCTTTTTCGCGCGCGCCAAATTGCAAAGCAGTTGGACCTGCAGCAATAAATCCTACGTTTTTATTTTCTACATGGTATTTACTAAAAAAAAAATATAGGGATTTTTTAAAGTATGGGTTTTTGTGAAAATAGTGAACATTTGAAAAAAGAATTTTTTACCTAAGAGCTGAGTATAAAAGTGTCCGTAGTACGTCAGTTCTTAATATATTGCAAACCCGCTACATATTTCTTTAGATCGGCAAATTGAAAAGAGCCTCTCTAATTTTCAAGCGAATCGAATGAATATTCTAGAAGTTATGCTGCACCCCGATTGTGAATTCATCAGTTCGAGAAAAGCGCGTTTAAAGTATTTTTGCGATTATAAATCATTTAAAGAACAAACATTTTTTCATTAATTATAATAACTTCTTGATATGTATTATGTATCTTACAGCATATGCTGTAAGTTATGTATAATCGATTAATGATAGAGAATTTTTTATATGATAATTCTCTGTGCTACTATTATTCACATTCCCATCCTTCGGTAATTTTTCAAATTGATGTGTCGAGTTTTATAGCTACATTTAAGAATACAGATCTTCGGCAATAATTGTCGTGTATATTTTACACACGAGGCTTTAAGATAAGTTATTTAAACTTTTTTAAAAGGAACTTTGGTATGTAAGTACATGCATAAGCAAGAGAGTGGAAATTTGTTTATTTATTCATCTCTTTTGTATGGAACAGTATTAGTTTATTTACAGAGTTGCTACATTTCGTTATGCAACTATTTTCAATAACAGAATTATTTATTTATTGCTCCAAAAAGCTATTTGAAAATATGATCAGTTTATGGACACGCGAATGCTAGCGACGCGTAGCGGCAAAAATATTAACTAAAATGTAAGCTACTTGCTGTCACCCGGCGTCGGCGTGTTTTAACGTCCATTATCTTAACATACATGATGTCAAATAACTATTAATAACCAAATAATTATTCTTCAAATCGCAACCCAAATCAGAATGAAAAATGGTAAGGGTCTATACTTTGAGAGACAAGTCTAACACTGTAGAAATTAATTTCGAAACAGCTGCAATTTTCGATTTGACAGAAGGAGTTTATGTCACTCCCGAAGTCACGCCGACAGCAATGAAATAGCGTATTTACTTATTTAATTATTTGCAATCTCCAGTCTTACACCCCTTCCTACTATCATTGCCGATCGCTACGCATGCATGGTCAAGAAGAAAACTGTTTATTTATTGCTACAAAAACGATTTAATAACTTAGCAAAATCGCCGTCAAAACACGCCCACGCCAGAAGTGGGCATAAAGGCTGAACACAGAAAATGCCTTAGACTGGCATTGGCGTGTTTCCACACACATATTTTTCAAATTTTAGTTCATAGTTTTGCCGCTATGGATCGCCAGCAATCGCGTGTTTAGTAGGGTTTTCTGTTGGTATGTTGTCTATCTGTATGATTGGTTTGCGCGCGAATTTGTAATTTATGGAATGAATGCAGGGGGTTATTAATGTTTTATATTTATTCATTCTGTTATTGTAAATATTTATTGGAATCTAAGATTTGGTTTAATATTTGTAAGGTAGTTATTTTGTTCATATATATATATATATATATTTGAGAACAAATTACATTTTGAACAAAATAACTGCCTTTGCATTTGGTTTAATATTTGTAAGGTAGTTATTTTGTTCATACATATATATATTCTAACGTTTAGGAGAGAAGTTTAAACAATATATATATACATATATTTATCTATAGATGGCTACAGATTACAGCTGCGTTCATCTATTCGTCAATAGATAAGCACACGAAGTTTCAATTGTTTAAACTTCTCTCCTAAAATACTGAACTGTTAGATAATTAATAGTATTTCTCTTCTGCTTACAGGTAAGGAACTTTTACATCCAACGTATCAACGTGGTCACCTGCTGGATTTTATACTGCTTACAGCAGGGTTGCCATATATTCGGCATTCAGCCGGAGTCTCAGGTTTTGAACCGTTGTCTCCGGCCTCAGGCAGACACAATAAAAATCTCCGGCAGAATAGAGAATTAATATTCGCTAATGCGAATTCGGCAGGCACGCACTGGCACTGCGCTGGTGTAGCATGCCATAAAAAAAATAAAAAACTGTTAAAATGTGTAACAAATTCTAATAAATATTCATATAATACTTTCATTATTATTACTCCTTTATAAGAAGTCATTATTATAACGAATTTTAGATGCCTGTTTTCTCATTGGCCCTTTTTCTCTCTCACCTAACCCAATTTTGTGCATTCTGAAAATTTTCGCCAGTTTTTGGCCAATATATCAGGAGAACATGCAGTGGAAAGAGGTATACTAAATTTCAGCTTCAACGGCATCGCCTTAAAGTTGCAAATAAGAGGCGCTCGAAAATTCTGCGTCTCTTCGTTAAACATTCACTGTCTCGAAACATCTGTGCCACTTCTCGCTCTTTGATTTGCTCTCCGGAGACATTACTTTGTGCCATCTCTTTCGACGGCATGTTCTCCTGTTACAAAGCCCAATTTTGTGCATTCTGAAAATTTTCGCCAGATTTTGGCCAATATATCAGGAGAACATATAGTGGAAAGAGGTATACTAAATTTCAGCATCAAAGGCATCGCCTTAAAGTTGCAAATAAGAGGCGCTCGAAAATTCTGCGTCTCTTCGTTAAACAGTCACTAAAGATTACGGCGTCGCCTTAAGATTGTTGCAGAGTCGCTTTCTGATGGCTTCGCCTTAAAGTTGCGCTCTTAATCTACGCCTCGCAGGTTTAGGATATGAATAGGAATGTTTAAAAGGAATTTCAGAGTAATAATACAGTTTTTTAAAGTATTATCCACTTTATTTCCTTAAAATGCATTTAGTGGTACAATAAAGTATGTACAATGTCACAATATTGTACAATAATTGTCAAGTACAGAATATATAATCTCGCCTGGTTGGTTTATGTAAGATCACTATTTTCTTGTGTTCATTGTTCAGGTTACCATCATTTAGCCCAGATAAAGTTGTTGCGCGCAATGAATGATGCATGAATTTTGCCTGTAACAGAAAGGGAAACAAATTTTAAAGACTTGTATTACTTACAACACACTAAAACATTCCTATACAGAACATATGAACAATATTTCCACAAAGGTTCCATATGGAGAATTAAAATATTCCCACATCTTATTCTACTGGGGCAAAAAGTACATATGTACAGTATGATTTTACCATTATTATTGCAAAGGTACTCAAAAGGCACAGAAAACTTATAAAAGAAGAGGAAATAGTTTTGAGAAAGATACTTCTAAGTAGAGTTGGGCAATAACTAAATAAAAAATGATTTAAAAAACTGATCAAATAAAAGCTACTAAAATTAATTTCTTTTCCTTTTATTCGTTATTCGAATTTTTATTTAAATCAAATTTTTGCCCATCTGCTTTTAAGTATAAAAAGTCTATCCTTAAAATGGAACTGAATTAATAAGAAAAATTAAATACACTAAGGCCGAATTCGACTTACGCCCAAATCGCCCGTGATTTTCATTAAGATAGGTTTTCCCATACGCGACTGAACGCAACGTCAAGAATTTCCAAATCGATTTTCTCGAAAATGAAGCGCAATGTCAAAAAATTGTATTCCTTTTTCTCGACTTATATACTTGTTTTAAGTAGAAAAGAAAGAGTAACTTTTTTTGATATCGCGCTTAATTTTCGAGAAAACCGACTTGAAACTCTTAACGTCGCGTCTGGTCGCGTATAGGAAAACCTACCTTAATGAAAATCACGGGCGATTTGGGCATAAGTGGAATTCGCGCTAAATTCACACTAAATTTCTGACAACGCGCGGTAACTTTCGCATGCTTTCGCAGCGCATTGATATAGTAAGTATCTACGACTAAACTATTATAGATGATTATAAAGAACGTTAAAACAAACTAGGTATAATCTCCTTCGAAAAACCTAGCACAGAAGCTTTTAAACTTTTGAGCCGTCCAGCGCTGTTTGACAAAATGCCTGTGAAGAGACGCTCGTCGCAGGCAACATTGCAGGTTCCGCTCTATTCTATAAACTATAAAGCTACACGGGGCTTATGAAACTTACAAGGGAAGATCCCGAACTCGAAAATTAAAAAAATTCTAAAACTTTGTGAATATGTAGGGGATTTTGTCCTGATTACAACGCAATTTTTGTTTGCTGCCCAAATTCCCTCGAAGGGGGTGAAATTAACCCCTGAAAATTCGGCTATTTTCCGATTTTCTGTTGTAACTCGCAAACTGTAAAAGATTGAAAAAAAGTTTCAAGACAAAAGCTACTTCTTTTAATTAGATCTATCATTTGGTAACAAAATTATTTTACAGTTCTCGAATTATAACACAAAATCGGAAAACAACCGGATTTTTAGGGGTCAATTACACCTCCTTAGAATGAATTTGGGCAGCAAACAAAAATTGCGTTGTTATCAGTAGGATATTCCCTACATATTCACAAAGTTTCAAAATTTTTTGAATTTCCGGGTTCGAGATGTTTCCTTGTTAGAAACTTTCCCGCTTATGCACCAGCCATGTCACGGCATAATCCAGCTGTAACGCCACCTCAACTGCGCCGTAGCACCGCGATCGAGCTGGGAGACACTATTTGTATCTGCCATTTTGCAATCGGTAAATAGGCGCGCGTCTTTCATTCTCGACAGACAACGCGTCGACCGCGCCGAACGTAAATCGATCGCGTGCGGAACAGCTTGCTCGACGTTCGGCCAACGACTGTCCCGAACAACACGGCACGAAACTGTGAGGGGAGAACACCGACTCCAAAGTCTAAACCGACGCTGTGCATTCGTACGGAGCAGACTTCGTTTCTTTCTACCTTACCATCCCGACCAGTGACTCATAATACCACGGTAATGACATTTGTGTCGCGCGCGACACCCGCTCTACGTTTCACCTGCTTAGCCACTTTCTCAAGGTCCTCCTTATTTATACGCGTCCGGAGGCGACTCCGTTCTCTCGGCGCTGTTCCATTCAGTACCATCGCTGATAAACGACCGCCTCCGCTCCCTCTGCTCGATCGTCGGTCGCCTCGTTTGCGCGTCAAGGCTCCCTCCGTCGCGTGTGCGCTTCAACGATACACGTAAGTCTCTCTCCTCGGTCGTGGAATGCTCGCGTGTCAAGTTCGATCTCGTTCCTACTACGCGTGACACGGATTCATCGGTGGTTGTCATCCGCAGACTCCTCGCTCCGCGGCGACCTGCTCTCCGCCGTTATCCGTCTCCGACTTGCTGTTATTATTGTTATCGGTAGGTTAGATTAACGCTGCTCCCTATCCTGTTACAGACGCGTACGTACGCACTGCAATTACATCTTCCCCCTGTCAAGTATAAAACTTTCACCACGCCGAGCAGAGGCATTTCAAGTGCCCACTACAGATTCCGAGGCTCTCGCTTACGCGCTCGGATTCGCAGGGCGAACGGGATCTTGTGCGAGTGAGGCTCTGTTTTATTCGCAGGATGCGCCGTTAATGATATAGTACAAAGCTACAGCTGCGATTCAGTTTGCGAAGCTACTTTGAGAATTCCGATAACAGGGCGCAGAGGCGTGATTAAAATGATGGACGTCGACCATACAAAGTTTTTATCCAAGGATGATGAAATTCAATATTGGATGGATCTGGCGCACGATCTGCATAGAAGGTAAGTACCGCGCGCGTCTGGTACTCGCGATGTTAATGTCGCTCCGCATTATTGTCGCTCTTATTTGTTTAAAGCATGCTTAATGGTCGTAAGTTATGTTTGCCGATCTCGTAGGAAAGAAGATATAGAGAGAGACTTGGAGGAGTTCCAAGAAAATTCGCAGCTGTTGGAGAAGGAGCTGGAGGTGTCGCTGGAACAGGCGGAGAGGACGAACAGAGACTTAAGACAACGAAACACAAGACTCGCCACTGAAGTGGAACAGTTGAGGACAAGACTAGACCAACAAATGGCAGATTGCGCGATGTTTCAAGGGAAAGCCCAGGAGCTGGAGATGCGGCACGACCATTTAGTAAAATACATACGGGAGTTGGAGCAGAAGAACGACGACTTGGAAAGGGCGCACAGGTATTTGAACGTTGCGTTACGAAATGAAATACGAATGGGGATGAGTAACCGTACGATTCGATCGGCTTTGCAGGATAAACAGGGTAACGGAGGAGGAGATAGAAGCGAAGCTTAATTCGGCCATCGAAAAGAATGCTTTACTAGAATCGGAGCTCGATGAGAAGGAAGGCCTAAAAGTTATAGTGCAGAGACTAATGGACGAAATCAGAGGTCAGGCAATTCGTTTAAGAATGTTCGCGCGGTTAATAAGTGAATTCGATCCTAACAGCCGGTTTCATTGCAGACTTAAAGCAAGAGATTCAAGTTCAAGAGAGGCATCAGCCAGATAATGATAAGTCCGCCGACAGAGTTCGTAACCATGTTGATAGTAATAAGCTGCAAGTCGAATTGGAGACGCATATGCCACCTACTAGCCCAATAGTACCGCAATCCATACCTCCGAGCAATACAGCTTCGCCACTGAAAAGTAAGCTACACAATACTCTTCGTAAAACTAAGCGCATGTTTTGCTTCGGGCCTAAAAGATGATCTTTAATCCGTGAGAGAAGTATTAATATCAAAGCAGTTGCGGACAGCAAACGGGCGCAAAGTTTAATTGACTTATCCTAATGTAATATATATCCTTTTTTTTTGTATATTACCAGAAACTTTTTCTTCCATGACGAATGAATTTGTTTATTTGTCGATACTTAAGACTAACTAAACCGAGCTGTTCGGCCCTGATCTTTACGCTTTATTAACATACTTCTGTGTGCTTAATTAATTTTATCCTCCTGTACATACATAATATTGTCATCAGTGAAATAAAAGTTATTTTAACAAACTTGTTTTTTATTTTAGTTTCTAAAAGATTGTATTCTTAACTGGCTTGCATCTAGACATCTCTTCTTTCTTTTTTTTTTATTAAGTGTTGCGTAACTGGATGTTGTATCTATTCTCTATAAACTCGATACTCTACTCGCTATAAATCTGTAGTAATTTCTGTCTTCTCCTGTTTGCGATTAGTTGGAAACAGAGTTGTAGGGGGTGTAACCGGGAACAACAACAATAACAATAATAATGTGAATCCGGCACTGGCACCGTGCACGAGAATATTAGCGATGAATATGATCGGCGACCTTATGAGGAAAGTCGGCGTAAGTATAGCATTTTCTGATTCGTATTATGCTCTTCGTATGCCTTAAACAAAGTTTTATTGCGCACACGAAAGTAGCTTGAAGCATGGCTTGTTCACGTTTGTTGTTTCAGAATTATTTTCAGTTGCCGTAAAAGTGTTTTTGGTACCAGGCAATTTACCCTAGTAACGATAAATGTTTTTCACTATCGATGAGCTATATTTTTACTCCCATCTAAGCAGAGTTGGGCATCAACTAAATAAAAAAAAATTATTTAAATAAGGGATCAAATAAAAGTTACTTTAACTTTAGATTATTTGACGAATAAAGATAATTCGAAGTTTTATTTAAATAAAATTTTTACCCATCTCTGCTTCTAAGTATTATACAAATGAAAAGTTTCTTTTTCGCCATGTATGTTGACTATTCACTCGCGCCGTAGAGAATACTCTAGTATTATCAACTGTTGACACTGGTAGTGTGATGTAGATGGTGTTTTGGTAGCTTGACAGGTGGGTCTGCATGGATTGTAAGAGAATAAAGTGCACTTGTCTACCGGGTGGGAAAAAAACAATTTCCACTACACCTACTGACTTACCATCCGTCCAGGTTCACACACCTACCCAATGTATACAACAGCAACCTAGATCGACCAAGTGCTGACCAAGCCTCCGTGATACCTCACCGTTAAATTATTTTCCACATTTTCATGACGCAGGTCTTTATTTGGTATCTTTTGCTTTGTACCGTATATATATATATTTTTGTAATCCGTACACTTACGACACCTCCCGCTTGATTACCCTGTGCATAATTAGTTTCACCGACTCGTAGAAACTCCTTCGTATGTGATTACCCAGCGGAACGTAAAAGCACCAGCTAATAACAATAACTGTCCCTCTAAACGATAATGCATCATTTAACAATAGTTTATTTCATTAACACAGGCATTGGAGAATAAACTAAACACATGTCAAAATCCATCTCGAGAGGACCAAGCCGTCCGCGATCTCTACAGGTAACATTACACCAATATTATAATTCCAAAAGAAAATTACGTCTCTGCTCCTGTACCCTTGTGCACCGCGCGTACTTGTAGTAAATGAATATCATGTATCGACGCGCTCAATACGCTCTCGAAATCAATCCTTTATTATTATTTAACGTAACGCGAGAAATCTAACGAGTCGCCTTAAATGTGCTAGCGTCCCTTCGCCGAAGGGACCATTCATCAAAATTCCATAAAAGCGATACATGATAGCTGTTAAACGAATTGTACTTACTAGTTTTATGTTCGTTCTTGAATATGTAGTGCTTCCTGTGAACGTTAAAGATAGGAATTTGTGGATAATCAAGGCTCCCCACGATCCCAGTTCTCTAGCTTTGTAGTCTTTAAAAGTTCAAAATATATATTAAGACTGCATTATTATTTGTATAGCTCATCTTATTGCTTGCGCTACTAATCGTCACAGAGTATCCTTCTACGTCTCCCTCGTTGTAAAGCGTCTTGCTATTTTAGCTCTTGGGAATGTTTTGAGATGGACTGATCAAAATTAATCGATACGATAGAGGATAAGCTGAATTCTCACGACTTCGTTATTAATTCCTTTGGTATCGCTTAATACTTCCTCCCGGTTCCGTAATTTTACTTCATTGTTTATCGTGTTTTAATGCACATGTATGTCGTATATAACAGAGCTGCATTTAATTACTAAGCTTTCCTTTGTGATGCAAAAAGTACAATGTAATATGTTTATTGTAATCCACCGTGGTCTTAGTAATATGAATTTTGCGAGAAATTTTTAAAAAAAGCTTCAGATACATCGGGTATCTTGTAATTGAAAGCGTAACACTTTTCGTTTCTTTTTTAAACGTTCGACGACTGAAATTATAGATGACTTTGCGGACGTAAGATTATTAAGACCACCGATAGGTCAGATTAATATTTGCTGGATCATTCCATTTATGTATCCATATACGGATTAGTTACTAGTAGTAGTATGAAGCAGAGCATACTCGTTTTGTCCGCACACATTTCTGGCATATCAACAGTTATTTTTAAAACGCATCGATATTTGACAACGAATTTCATTCGAGAGTTATGTACTTTATAATTTAGATTATTCGCTGTTAACTGACCTTGCAGATCAAACTTTATGTTTCGTTAGAAACACGCCCCAGCGTATATGTTTCTATAAGGTACAAAACGAACGTAATTTAAGAATGTTTTACGTTATCATAAAGCTTTCGTGAATATTAAATTGAGCCAATGATGATACAAAATTTAATAGAATGAATACCGCGAGCGTGGTGATAATTTAGAAGATTTAAATATATAACGATATGTAAGTCGACTTGTAAATAATATATGTACATACTTTGAAGTGGCTTGTGCAAATCTTATTAGAATTAAATTGTTCCTATATTCGATATCCATTTAATCTAAACAGTATCCAGTAGAATTATTAATTTAACAATTACTCTTTAACGCGCCGACAACTTTATGGCTCAATTTAAAACACAAACATTTTATTAACGTCCACCTTCATCGTTCGGCAATTAAATTTCCATTCGCAGGAATCCGTTCTCTTGTCCCATAGAAATTTGTAATTAAGATACTCTGTACGTAGCACCAAGTGGATCGACGTTTATCGCCCAATGCAACGGCGCACTGTTGCATTTGTAACACCCTCCCTGCATGAAGTCCACGTGTCATTTCCATATCGTTTGTCACTAATGTTCATATGGTGTAGACAGTGTATCAGTCCATTGTATTTGTGATATCGAGTCGCTTAACCGTATATCCCAACTTGCACAATATAGAGCTCGTGTTTCGTCACCGTTTCGTTTGGATCATTGCATACGCATTAATTATTTAATGTAAATAAAGCTTGCCCTTAAACAGCAGGTATTACGAATCGCAAATACTCGGGCCACGTTTCACGCACGTTTATGTGCATGTTGTACAGTTTATGCACGATCCATAAACATGTACAGCATTTCTCAATCTCTCGCTACGCTCCTGATATTACGGCTATCTATGCACAGTTTAAGGTATTAAACAGAGTAATTAGCAGGGTAGCAAGTTTCGAGTAAACAGACGTAGAGAAAGTGTTTTAAAAGGAATTGCGAATTATTGTCTCAAGTACTTTTGAAAGTATGATTGGGAAACGCTGACCTGACGAGCTTGCGTTAAACTTTCATAACGAAACAATATTGAATTTTTCCAATTAGGACTAGGCGGCAAGTTCGAGGCATTGCCTCTGGCAGCAGCAACTACATTAGATTATAAACGGCGGATAATATATTCCAACGACAAATTTTATTTCGCGCGTAATACTTCTATTCTTACCGACTTCTTATTAGCTTCATGGAAATGTCTCATTAATTTATTGCGAGCTCACGATAGAACGGTAATCGCTTCTATCGATTTATTTATTATTTAGCTTTTCTTTTCTGGGAGCCATGAATTTTTAAAACTACTCGTTCTCTTCTGTCATAATATTATATTAAGAAGTATGGTCTGCGATGATATAAACAAAGTTTGTAAATATTCTAACTTGTAAGTATATAATGTTGATAACGCGATAATTATAGGTGTGTAGTAAAATTACGTTATTGTTCTGTAGATATTCACAAATGATATTAAAGCAATCATTTGCGAGCCCTTCTAGTTCCAGAATGATGGAGAAATTTCGCCGCGATTAGATATTGTAATGTCTAGTGCAAAATCTAGCTTTTATAGTAAGTTAGGTACCCATTATATACATGTCTATTTTTTAATAACAAAAGGATATTCTCTTGTGTCGTGAAACAATTCAATTTTATACTTCAAACACGTAAAAAGCTATAGAACTATATATTTCTGCATAATTCTGAATAGCCTTCGGATCTCCGTGAGTTTATACGAGATAGAAAACGTACTACATGTCGCTAATTCAAATGTACCACCTAATAAAAAGAAAATTCTTACTCCTTACTATGTATTCGCTTCGTGTATAAAAGTAGACACTATCGAAACGAAGTTATAACCGTTTTACGCTAATGCCAAATCGATTGAGCTGGATTTTTCGAATGAACCTGAAATCCGAATTGCAGCAAAATTACAGAACAATTGTAACATAAATTTGTAAAAGTAAATCAGCATATTTGTAAAATAAAATTATAGTAAACAGCCTCCCACTTGTTCCTACTCGAAAATCCTCGAAACTCATTCTCGCCGGTCGATTGAGTGAGCGACGACGATTCGAAAGCCAGAGAAAGGTAAGTTAACATCATTTTCAAGATTTATTTACGAAACGTTTATCTTTACACGAACAATGAGTACTTGGCTGATCGAAGTGTCTTATGTAATTTCCATACAATCAGGGTTCTAGTATAATAAACACTACATTGAGTACCTATAAAGAAACCGTCTTACTTTCTAATGCACATTTTTTCCTATGTATCATACCGACGATGATAGTGATGGTGTTACGTATTGCAATAATGACAAATACAACAAGACCGTGACGAGGAAACTAAAGCTGCCGTTTCTTTTTTCCATTCTTCGGAGTACTTTTAAAACAATCGATCATTTTTTCCCTTTTTTTGTGCTTTTATCAAGAATATTAACTTGAACTTTTATTTTAAATCCTTGCAAGTATTCTTACGTCATAGATAGAGTCGCGGAACAATAAAAAATGTGAATTAAACTAAAGACTAAGTATTGGCGTCCATTACTAATGATTTTCATTCGGTAACGCGGTCTTCGAGTTCGTATGAAACGTTGCCAAAAAATGGAAGACCGCCTATACGTGGAGAATAGTTCGAGTCGTTTCACGCCGGGTTTGTTAGAACTCTCGATTCTATGTATCTACTGTAAAGGACGAACGTGTTGCTACCTGTAGAGTTCTCGTGAAGTACAACATAATTATGTAGTCTGGAATGAGGATTGCTCCATCCACTATTGTTATGAATGATAATAATTAATAATAATAATAGTAGTAGTAAATGGTATGTATGGGTGTTACACATTGTTTAAGCACGCTCGCCGCGGATTCGCCGGGCCAGCTGGATATCCTTGGGCATGATCGTTACACGCTTGGCGTGGATAGCGCACAGGTTGGTGTCCTCGAACAGCCCAACCAAGTATGCCTCCGAGGCTTCCTGTAAAGCTCCAATCGCGGCGCTCTGGAAACGCAGATCGGTTTTGAAGTCCTGCGCGATTTCACGAACCAATCGTTGGAAGGGTAACTTTCTGATCAGCAGCTCCGTCGACTTCTGATATCTTCTGATTTCTCTGAGAGCTACAGTACCAGGCCTGAAAATCATATTTCAACGTCACGCATTCGAAGGGACATAAAATACACGCGTGTACGTGCGCTGGTAGAGCTATAGGGCCCGTTCCGATTCACGCATGAAGTGCATAGGGTACGTGACATATCCTATGCACTTTATGCGCATTATGTGTGAATCGGAACGCACCTATAGCGAGCCGGTGAGATCCATCAGGCCAGTGTTACCAACCCTACAGATTTTTTACTTTATCTACGGATCTACGGGTTTTTTACCTTAAAAATTATTTAATACTATTAATATGTATAATTTTAAAATTTAGGTAATTCGAAATTGATAAAACGAAAGATTCTGATTCTGATTAAAGAAATCATTTACTGTTTAATTTGACCTACTGATTTTACAATTCAAACCGCCGATTTACTGCGGGTAACTAAATTCTACTTCACTATAAGAGCTTTTCATCACACTTAATCGCTGGAATTCAAGCTATTATTTTCTAGTTCTACTACCCTGCATTTCGAACGAGTACAAAAGGAATTAGCAAAGTTGATTTCAGAATCTTTGCATGTGAACTTTTTCAATTCCTTTTCGTGAATTTACGTCGGGACGAAAGGCTTTGGCGAAAACGACTTTCGGGGAAACATTATTTTTGGGAAAAGCTCTTGTACTGAAGTGGAATTAGTAAAAGTCGATTTCACAACATTTGCACGTGAACTTGTTTCATAATTTGTGAATTTGTGTTGACAATAATTTTTTTGAGGATGTTAGGGGAGGGTTGAAATATAAGATTTCTAAAAAGGATTTGAGAAAGGGCGGTTTCTATGAGCAAGGGAATTAGCTTCTTTCATACATGTAATAATTAACACTTATGAAGAAAATCCGTAGATCAACGGATTTTTCAAAGGAGGATCGACGGAATTCTACGGAATGTTGAACTTTTCTCTACGGATTTTCAAAAATCTGAGTTGGCAACACTGCATCCGGCGCTCGAAGCGAGTACGGAGAGATTTGTAATTTCGCTATAGCTCTACCATTAAGGGGTCATTCTGGTACTCACGCCGCAAAATTCGGCAACATTCAGGGTTTTTTATCTCAGGAATACAACGAATAACAATGTCAAACTACATCTACTTATAATATATACGAAACAATTGTTTAAATACACTTTTAAGTGTGTTTTTTCAATGTTATCCGGAGTTCAAAATCGCGCCTTTGAAAAGATAGCGGGAGTGATTTCTGCTCACAGACACATCTGAAACAAAAAAACCAAACTCATTCTTAATCATTATGAGTACCGCTATCGCAGCTGCCAGAATTATCCACGTAAGTCAAAATTTAACAAAATTGCGCGCATTCAAACTTCAAGAATGGAAAATTTCGAAACTTGAAGTTTGAATGCGCGCAATTTTGTTAAATTTTGACTTATGTGACTAATTCTGACACCTACAATAGCGGTACTCATAGTGATTAAGAATCAGCTTGGTTTTTTTGTTTCAGATGAGTCTGTGAGCTTAAGTCACTCCCACCAGGGAGGTATTTCTTTTGAAAGGTGCGATTTTGAACTCCATATAACATTGAAAAACACAATTAAAAGTGTATTTAAAGAATTGTTCCGCATACATTACAAGTAGCTTAATAAATGAAAAAAAAAGTTTGACATCGTTATTCATTGTATTGACTGAGAAAAAAAGCCTGAATGTTGCTGAATTTTGTGGCGTGATTACAAATAGGGAAGTCGCAAATTAGCAACGGTCTGAAATGGAAGCGTGTTCTCGTTTTCCACGGCGCTGGGTCCTTGGGCCCCGCCTCGACCTACTACTTTGCCTTGTTTACAACTTCATTGTTTCGCTACAAGAATTTATATATCAGCTACCTGTATCGATGAGGCTTTTTCACACCACCCGTAGACGGTGCGCTCTTACGCGCCGCCTTTGTCGCTAGCTGTTTACGAGGCGCTTTACCTCCAGTTGATTTACGGGCTGTCTGCTTGGTACGTGCCATGGCTCAACCTGAAACTATAGAGCTTGAGTTAGTGGTAAAAAATCTCGCGTACAGAACACTCCTTCCAGTTTCTTGGTGCGCATACATCGACACACATGCGAATCATGAGGCTGCGTTTATCGGGGGCAGAATGCCACCATACCCTAAGACAATAATCTGATTACAATTTTGCAGATAGCGGTAGCGTGGCTTAGAAGTTCAGTCTCTTATCTTTGCTCCGAAAAGAAACTGGCGATACAACAGCGACATTCTGTTTAAAAGATTTCTCCGGTTCTTCGTAACCATTCGTTTGTCCCGAACGGGTGTCGCTGTGTCCATTTCCATATGTGGCTAGCAGAACTGTTTATCCCCGCATCGAGTACATACCCATAAAAGTGGCATAAGCGATAGAAGCCGAGCGAACAGAAACAACACGAGCGGAGAACGCGGGAAGAACTATTTCGTATTCGTAGGCTCGACGCCTCGACATCAAAATTCCGAAGTAAACTAAGTCCGGAGGAGTGGGAAAGAAAAGATGGTGGGGCGAGCAAGAAAGTGGGGGCACGATCCGTTGCTGTTCGTGCAGAGGAGCCGCGCACCGAGGAACGCTAAGCATTGCGCAATGCACAAACTTTCGTTCCTCCTGCACCGACAAAGGAAAAAAAAAGCCACGCCGATGAGAAAAACGCGCCCTGACTCGCCACCAGCTCCGCAACCTCGGAATCGTCGTTTCAACGACGAAGCCACCCGTCGACGTATACCGTACAACGAATGACACGCTCGCCGCGAGAGAGGCGGCGAGCGTCGGCCGTGAGAGAGCCTCGTAAACGATTCCCTCCACGAACGTCAATTGCAAAATGGAGGCAGCACGACAGTGCGTCGCGTTCGTACGCGAAAACTCGAGTTTTCCGGCACTTTTCACTCGCCCCTGTGCACGATAACGCCGCCCCCGTGCCCGTTTCCGTCGGCAATTTACCGTGGCCGCGAATGGTGCGCGATTTCGCCGTGTTTTACGTACCTCTGATCGGGAAATTTGCACGCGAAGTGAGAGCTAGCACTATCCGTTTCCTTGTACTTCGATGGCAGTGGACGCTCTCCCAAGTCACGACTCCCTTGTCCCTACCCCCTAGAAATTAAATCGCGAGAGGCACGTAAGCCCGCGGTGCGGTGCATCCAATCGGATGTCAGATAGCAGCTGAGCCTCGTAGCGTGGCACACGCGATTGGCCCAGCCTCTTACGCCTAGAGTGCGAGCCGAGAGGAACCCTGTCAATTGTGATATACGTGACACTACTCTCAGCAACCTCGTTTTACTTCCAATAATTGCCCCGTCCCATTGTCGTCGAAAATAGTTGGATCGATGGGCGTTTTTTTTTTCGTTTCCCGTGGCCATTCGCGTGGGAAGCTTTAAATGGAACACGAAGTACGCTGTAGATTGATCGTCGAACCTCCCGATTTCATACCCCTGCACATGCGAGTCGCGACGCTGCTCGCGTCGTGCAATTCCATCTGCAAGGAAATTCGTTTCTTTCGTGGAAATTTCCAGAAATATATGCGCAGCCCAAGGGACACGTCATCTTTGATTCTCGCGACAGATTATGGTGGCGATTTTTTTAACGCGCTGTCCGACAACGAGGATCCTCGGAATTGATAATATGCCGCTGTTTGCGGAATTGAATCCTCTGCCGAGTGCTTTCCGTTCGATAAAAGCAGACGCCATTGCACGCCTAAGCGTAAACAATATTGTATTGATGCACGACATGATGGATTTCGGGAGTTCGTGCGTTCTTTCGTAAGGGGGATTTTGCTGCAGGAGTCGCGTGACGCGGACGACGATTAGGTAAACAGATAATTTTGAAAGCTGACGTGACGGCGTAAGGTGAATTGAATTGCGACTCAAAAGAGGTCCTGTACACACGCACCTACACAGTTACAGATCGTTATTCAATGGTAGAAATGCGTATAATTGTGATATGAAATGAGATTGTATTTATAGGGAGTGATTGATTAGGCTGGTATTATACTGCACCGGAAATTGGCGGAACACTCATGTAGCTGCAATTATACATGTAATTTCAACGTCACATCGCAATTGTTATATCCGGGGAAATATTATTTGCGTTGTTGACGTAATGCTTTTAGTAATCGCCTATTGTCAACGAATAGTAATAGCGATTCTGAAGGTACTTAATTATTCAAATTCCAAGGAACGAGTTGTTTAAAAATTACTTCGCGCATCTGTAGAAACTGGCCAACATCTTTTGTCACTAATTCACGTTAGTTTATTACAAATCCCTATAATCATTTACATTAATTCGAAAGGTTGCGATTCCTTTTGTATCCTTATCGTTATAATTACCGAAATAATAAGAAATTACTCGAGAATGAAGCGTTCTTCGATGGGCGCGGATTTGTTAATTTCGACGAGTTTTCGCAAACATGAAACATAAATGCACACCGATCTCGTTAATCCGATCTTGCAAATACAACTAGAAACTTAAGCCTACGGCACTACTCGTACATAATTCGATAACATCTCGATTTTCTACGGATTATCCTTACGAAACGTTGCGGTAATGAAAGCTACCTGCGTGCAAATATCATTTTACAATACAGTGCGGATCGAATCTATTCTAAAATGAAACTCGATACAAGTAAACGGTGATAACGGTGAAAGGAAATACCATAGCAAGCACGACTGTCTCTCTCTACAAAAATATTAAGTCTACGCATTGTATTGCTGATACGTTGCTTATTTCATGTGTGAACGAACGCAAAGTGACGCTACTGTATGTTACGAACTACGCTTCGTGCCTTCCGAACTATTCTTCTACCATTAAATCATTAGATGTAACTGACTACGCTACAGGATATGATTAATAAGATATACATTGTCCCCTGCGTCTTATCTCTCAAAGGGCTTGGCAGTGTCAACTATAGTAATGAGTTATGAGGAAAGCTCAATTGCAATGAATTTGATAGTTGGTGAGAACATCCAAGAATGCGATAATAGAATGAACTCGATCAGAAGAGATTTAATGGTTCTGGAGCCGCAAGGCGCTTAAGCACGCTCGCCACGAATTCGTCTCGCCAGCTGAATATCTTTAGGCATTATCGTGACGCGTTTGGCGTGGATCGCGCACAAGTTCGTGTCTTCGAACAGCCCGACCAAGTAGGCTTCGGAGGCTTCCTGCAACGCTCCAATCGCGGCGCTCTGGAAACGCAGGTCTGTCTTGAAATCCTGGGCGATTTCACGGACCAGACGTTGGAACGGTAATTTTCTGATCAACAGCTCGGTGGATTTCTGGTATCTTCGGATTTCTCTGAGCGCTACAGTTCCTGGCCTGAGTGACAAAGGGAACTGTTAGGAATATGTAACGTAGCATTCGCGTGGAAAACTTTCGTGAGTACTCGTACCTGTAACGATGGGGCTTTTTCACGCCGCCCGTTGACGGTGCACTTTTACGGGCAGCTTTGGTTGCGAGCTGCTTCCTGGGAGCTTTACCTCCCGTCGATTTACGAGCTGTTTGCTTAGTACGTGCCATGTCTGTAAGAATTCTCTTATTCACTCGTGCATTCGATCCTAATGCATTCGATCGACAAAGAAGTTAACTGAACGATTTGCATACTTCAACTGAAAGAGCGTTGTGACTTCAATTTATCGCGCGTTTATGTAAATCGCGGCATATGGCAAATTCACGTGAGAGAAATAAATTTCTACGAAATTATCTCCGATATAAAACTGATTCTAGTTTCCCTCCAAAAGCGGACGTAATAAACAAAATGGCGGATGGCGTGCATGTAACATCGATGTGCATCAGATTCTCGTGTATCGTGAAACCGTTGCCACTATTTTCAACGCGAAGAACGCCGTTTAAAAGCGAAGAGGAGTGTGCGCGAGATTGCCGTGTTTCTCGTTTTGATTATTAAACAGTTATAGAAGATACGCGATCATACCTGACGCTCAACCGCTTTGGGACAGAAATCGTTCACTAAACACAGGCTGCTCCGTCGTTCGACAACGTTAACTGATGTCGGTTAGTGTTTTTACAGGAACGCAGTTTGGTCCTGTAGAAGATAGGCGACAGCACCGCCGTCAGATACGCGCCCCGGGATTGGACGTTATTCCGTTACAGAGGCTGCGATTAGTCCGCTCCCGACGAATCAACGTATTTGTTATGGAATTTGCAAATTTATAATTATTTTAATAAGACGTCGCGTCTCGACTATCGCAACGTTCACTCGTTAATAACACCGAAATGCATGATTCATAATTTCCTCCCCGTCCTTTTTTTCTGCGAAATAAAGATTACGCTTCTATGTCCTATATATATATATGTGTGTAGATTAAATGTTACGCAGCTCGCCAGCGCTGACCGATAAAATTACACCTTCGAGTTCAGCACTGATAATTTTACCATACGCGCATGGATCCGTGCAAATGTGCATGCGTGTAGAAAATATGCTAAATGAATGAAATTTAATGTAGTGATCCCTGTAGAAATCCTAATGCTTTTGCATTCGAACACTGCTATATGTAGATTGCGAAATGACGTCTGCAAGCTGAGATCAATAAGTGAACGTTCCATGTATCTAAATAATAAAACAAGTATGATGATACCTGTCCTGTTTGTTATTGAGTCATTCTATGAAAATAACTTTACAGTTTGTGTGTCTATGAATATATCGATCCAAATGAAGGAGTTTCGATTGTATGTATATTTAATGCGACTCTCAAAGAAACGCATTTGCAACTTGCAACTGGTATTTCCATGTGAACGCTGATGTATAGTACAAATTGATATTGCAGACTGTAATTGTATCGTCGGTATTATTATTATATCTATGTTTTGTGGTTTGTTAAGATGATATCCCGACTGCAGTAAAACGAGGTTAATTAATCGAGGAAATTGTATATACATAGAAATGAAACTTTCAATTTTTTAGTACTGCAATTAGATGATAAATGCAATTAGGAAGTAATGACCGATTGAAATTGATTAACATAATTGCGTCGGTTACCTGTTTCTTTCGATATTATTCGATATAAACGTAGAGCATCTCAAATACGTATGTACTTACGAAATAAAAATCAATTCGGTAACAATTACGGTATGAAAATTATCGGCACAGCTTATTTTTCAAATGATCAATTTTATTGACTTACAATATTCATCTTTATAATCCACTACTTAATAATAGCATAAGAAGCAATAATGAACATTCGTTCTACAAATTACGCCATGTGATATAATTTATTATCCTTATATCATCATTGTTATTCATGTACATATATATATATTCCAAGTATATATATATATATGTATAAACTTTCAGTCATCGAGAAAATATTAAAACAAAATTTATTTCACTAACATTCTACCTACTCCTACTCTAATTATGTTATCTAAAACTGTATTGCCAAAAATACGAGTCGCTAATATTAACTTTTTTTTTCTTTTTCAGTTGCACACAAATGATGCTTTTCTTTCTTCATTATTATTCAATTTGTACTGACATTCATTAGAATTTTCTACAATCGTCCGTGGCAACGAAAAGATCCTTCTGCGTTTTCCTTTTCCTTCTTTCTTTCTTTCATTTTTTTTGTTTTTTTTTTTAAGCTTCATTGTAGTCTTACTTTCGGTATGCGACCAGATATGAAAACTTTTTGAACGTCGTACAGACACCAGTATTATTGGTTTGCGATTAATTGCGACATTTTGGCAGGACATGAAGATTAAAACGCAAGCCCATATTACTTTTGTACTACGTAGAAAATCCTCCCGTTTGGAATGTCGACATCGCGCGAAACGTCCATTGTATAAAATTATAATTGCGTTATAAATAAAATAATCGTGTCCTCGCAAAGTCTACCTGATTAGAACCCCTGTTCCACTTTAAAGCATTTTCAAAGATCTTCTGAAATCACTGAAACGTGCACCTGTTAAATAGCTTAGGAAATTAAATTTAAAGTATTAAAGGAATATTTCTAGAATCTTCCAAATTTGCTACGATACTAAAAAAAAGAGAGAACTTATTCTGGAATATCTTAAGTTTTATAAAACAATCATATATAAAATTTATATACACAAAGTGTTGACATCATTCGGAGAAAGAATTAAGAAATGTTTGGTGAACAATCGGTCTGCTAGTTTCATGTTTTCTATCAAGCACTAGACATATAAATGCAATTCCAATATCTAGCAGGCGTTAATAATGTAAAAAACATTTCATTTCTCTGCATTTACAAGGTACCCTGCGACGATGCAAATGGTATACAAGGATTGTAACACTAAAAGTTTGTCATTCAGTATAGAAAATTGCAAACTCTACGATACAAAGTTACCATTCGGCTTGATTTTAAGAAATAATCCATTCTGATTTATTCCATATAGCCAACAGAAAGCCGGATGTTTTCTGTGTTATTTGTACGCAATTACAAATTACAAGTGCGACAAGTATTCCTAATTATCTTGGATGATTATACACGTAACCCGTAATTAATCACATTTGCAATTTGCAAGTACCGACAATTTCGTCAAGAGTGAGGCAATCGCTTAGTATCACTCGAGCAGAGCTTTAAATTACAGACAGTGTGTTACAGAATTAAAAAGCAGGCAAAACAATAATGTGCTTTAAAATGGTACCTTGCTTCCCAAGTCGAATGATCTCATGAAAATTGAATTCTAACGTGAAATGGTAGATGAGAAATTCTGTGTTGCACAAGTTGCTTGGTATACGGTAATAATACTACAGTCATCATCTTATAATTACGTTTCTGGTTGCTTTCATACTTGCATTAACAGCTTGTTCTTTTTTCCATCGTCAGTACCTTCGATTAGGTTCGATTTAACGTAATTGAAACATTACAATTTTCTCCTTGTTAGACCAACAGAGACGGGCATTATTCAGTCGAAGCATCGATTCATGTTCTCCGGTACTTCTGGCTGCATAAATATTTTCATTCAGCTTCAGATTCGGTAGACCCAATCCAGCGTAATTTATATAAATACGTAGAACATGAATCGTAAGTTTAATTGCAAATGAATTTTCCTGGTGTGTTATTTAATATTTTCTTATAAATTCTGCCCGTTTCTGATTAACTCTGTGACCTTCAGCGCACCTCCGTTGAGGAATCTTTTAGATACATATAAAGTTTGAATTATAGAAAAACTAGCAGTGATATGACTTGAGAATGTACAGAGTTATAATCGTATAAAATGCATGTATAGAAAGTAAACCGCAACCAGAACGACTTTAAATATCCACGAATTTTTTCTTTATAGCCTATCATTATTATCTTGCAAATATCGGTTCAATTATTTGCCATTGTTTTTGTCGGGGTGACCACAGACGCTTTCCTTCCGATAACTTTCGTGTCATTTGTTCTACAGTTTTTGGATTCATTCAATTTACAATTCTCTCAGCAGGTGGCATGGAACGAATAAGTGATTAGAAGAAAGCATAGTAAAGTAGAATGGACAATTAAAATCAACGGAACTTAATAGTAATTTCCTTGCAGAAATAAACATCAACATAGACCTTCCACGAAGATAAAACTAACATTTATAATTAAAAACTAAAACCACTAGTTTCCGATTTTTCTATGACAACCATGACTAAATTGTATTTTCAATTCAAAGTGTTCTAACGGAGGGGGTCACCCCGCAAAGCTGTGTTGTACGAGCGACGTTTTATTATTGTTTTATGTTAAAAAGTCATGCTTTGTATTATTTTTTGGATTCGTATTCCGAAGAGAATGGAGCGCATTAAGTTTCAGAAAATATCTTCTCGTTCGTACAACAATTCAATTTAAGTAAAATATTTATTATCATAACATACATGCTTCATATAGTACTAATATTTTTCTTTGCCTATGTTAAATGTCTCTAAATTTGTTTCTTTGCACTGTACGAAGAACGACGTCCACACACGATAAGCTTAGTAATAGAATTTATAAATATTCTTCCCTCTGTAATATTTCAAATTGTTCACTACTGCACTTTAGGCTATGCGAATATTATTGTACCGGAAGACGGTGTTGTAATATTGCAAAAATATTAAAGTATTTTAACAGGCGTATTTTCACATAAATCTTGCGTACCTAAGGGGCGGAAATCTAGCCAGTACCGACGACCATTTCGGTGGATTTCTTTTTACAGGCTCTGCTAGAACATCGAGTACCATATTAATTCCAACTCAAGACATCGAGGTACAATTGGATTAGTTGCGACCGCAAATTGAAAACGTAGCGGCTTCATCGACTTGTTACAAGGACACAGAAACTCTTATTTCGTTATATAAATGATTCCTTATTATCTTCCATAACACTGAAATACTGATGAAGTTGTACGTTTCGAATTTGCCCTCGGCATCGATCACGCATTCTAGGAGTGAAATTAACATCGTTCCAGGGATTCGCGTGTTAATAATTCATTAGTTGCTATGAAATATCTTCTTTTTTTTTAACAATGTGACAAACTTTGCGCATCGATATTCCCGCGAGATCAACAGAAACTAATGAACAACGTGAGAGGGCTTCGACCCTCCGTCGTACCAGTAATGCGACTGTGTCTATAAAAATTAGAAACGTCAACAGATCACCTTCGCTCCTCCCAGAACGTAATTTTATTACTTTCATGGATTTGTTGAAAATGGCACTGTCTGCGGATAGTAACTTGTGCACGTTACCACTGTTCCTTTTCATTTCCTTCAATGCACCGTTTTAGGCGTACGTTTAAAAACTAATTATTACTTTTCCCGCAATGAATAACTCGCTCTTCTTTATTTTCAAAGAGAAACACCATAGAAACTCATGACCCCGATTACTCTGAAAACATTATTTTGACACGAGGCATTAACATTAAAATATGAGGGTGCAAATGACTGATACACTTTTCCGAGGAAGCATACAGAACATGTGAATCCCGTTATCAGTGCTCAGGCATCAATGTGGAATAGCAGGGGATTAAAATGCACGAGATGTGAAATGCAAGTTCATGAGAGCATGTCAAAATAATGCAAGCGACATATCGTTTCGATCATTGAAATACCATAATCGTTACGCTTAGGAATCTCCGGTAGTCTGATTCAGTACAATTGAAAAGTCGTATGGGCTTGCTGTGTGTTACGCTGAAATGTGCAAAACCGATGTTCTTAGTTGGTTTGTTAGTTATCTCTATAATTTAATCATTAATCATGCAGCGCGCATGTCGAGGATTCTTTAACAAGTGATCGCACAATCGGAAAACTTTACAGCCTTTCTCCTTCGTATGTAAAATATTTAAATCCTCGTAAATACCGACATACCGAACGATAAGATCTAAGTAGACAAATTGTTATTACATAATCACAGTTGTACAGCCATTTGCTACCTCGTATTTAATACAAAAATGCTTAGATACCAGTACCACAAAACTCGATCTTTGCTTTATTATTTGGGTGTATTGTTCGTGTTAATTTCAGTCTGATCAAGAATGCATTGTTAAAAAAAAAGGGGGAACAGAGAGAGGGGGGGGAGAGAGAGAGAGAGAGAGAGAAAAAGAAGTCGTTATCGTAGTCGAAGGAAATCGCCAATTAAAGCCCGCACAATCAAAACACACACGAGTTTACAATCTAAGCAGTTTTGCAATATTATAACGGACAATAATACGAATATTTCAAAGAGCATACGTTTACATAATAATCGTAATAACACGAGACATGATAAATCGGATCATTATCAACAATGTGTCCACGTTTGCAGAATAAATGAAACGTTAGTGAGGGAGATTGAGAGAAAAAAAAATGATTAAAAAGAAGAAATAGTAGTAAGTAGCAGGTAAAACAGCTGTAGTAGAAAAGGGGAACGAAGGCATTCGCTATACTCTCCTCAGAATATTGAGCAGTCATTGTTGCAAACAGGAACACATTCTATGATGAATAAAACGAACGTTTCTTTAGACAGAGTACTCATTATCGAAATTCGTTACTGCTACTATCTAATTAACAAATGCATTAGTCATATATCAAAACTACAAGTGATTAAAGATGATACAGGTTTATAGCAAGTATCTTTAGTTATAAATTGTAGTATAAATGTTCAGCAAATTTGTGTTTAGATTATTACATATTACTATTTTACGTAATTTTATTTATTGTACAGTAATCTAATGATTATGTGTATGTTCTGCTGCCTGGAGTGTGCAGATAATTCTTCCTGGACATTAGGGAGCCATCATCTGCTCATTTCTTTCGCCGCGAGTGCCCGGGGCAAAAGGAAAACGAAATAACAGGCAATTTTTCTCTGTAACGTTCAACTAGTGCATAAACAAACGTTCGCAATATGGTTCTTCTGGCTCTACATAGTAATGTTCAACACAGGAGAAGAATCATTCGCACAAAACAGAGCATGTAACGTTTTGTATTTTGTATTATTGTAACTTGTCAAAAATATATTGTTCAATTTGATCTGCCCTATTGTTGGTTTTCTTTGTGCAATATTCGAAGAAAAAAAACACAGCTTAGAAAATCGATTCTATCATGCAGCACAGAAATTCTACTTCAGCAGATTTATAAATATCCCTTTCGTTTCATGTTTAAGATGCTTAATGTATCGAAGATTTTTGTACAAGTTGTCCTCGTCGTATTAAATTAGGCTAAGATAGAGAAAGCAATTGCGAGTGAATAGGAAAGGAATGAAGTCAGTGCCGAGACTTTTGAAGGTTTGTGTACCATGTGTACCAAGAATGCACGTGACTTTAAAAGAAGAATCGCTGAAACCAACAACTGGGGCAGGTATTATATAAATATTCAACTGTATGTTTTCTTTAGTACACGATATTAGCTAATTAATTTATTTTGTTACTCTCCTATTACCCTATTTTGTAGCTAAATTTGTTGCTTTCACAATAATTTATATACTTAGTAATTAATATTTTTAATCGTATTATTGTTATAAGTAAAATAGTATATATTGTAATTGTTTATAATATTCAATATTATATCATTTAGGAATATTTTTCCTAGATCTTCACGCAACTCGTCGTAATCATAGTGCATCTCGACGTTTAAAATAAAAAAAAAGAGCTCTCTCGTTTTGCTTCCGTGTATTATCTTACCCTCGCTGCGCGAACAAAGTACTCGATTGATTCTTCAAGCACGAAATAATCCCATCCCCGTTCCTCCCCGTTCATCGGATGTAACAATCACTGCAGAGATTTAACATTATGATTACGAGAAGTTGATGAGACAAGCATTCTTTACAAGTACGTTAACTAACGAGCTAGCATTTTCTTTAATTGTTTAATCGCCTACTATTTCTATCAGAAGACAGTGAAAATTCTCAAGTTTCTATATGCGGGGATATCGCGCATACAAAACAGCTCGTGATATCACTGACGAGATTTAAAATGGAATCGGGGTGTAAGAATAGCATTCGAGATAAAATATAATTGTTAAACATGCGACGATATAATACGTTTGTCGATCCGTCGTGTATTGTTGTACTTATAAAGAATGCATTTAAAAACACAATTGAAAAATGCATTATTATAGTGCTAAATCGATTAAATTCTAAATAGTATTTTGAAAACTGTATCATGGTACACGCGATCCAGCGAGATTAAAATATTTTGTCGATATATTCATCAGGAGAAGAGATGAAATTGTGATATATAACTTTCTGTATCTGCAACAATATCTTCCCTTTACATTGATTCATTTCTCGGTAAACTCTTGATTTTGCTCAGCATCAACGAACGAAACATCGTTTCGTTCGACTTCTCACCCCTTCCGTTATCCCCTCTCTCGAACCTTATCTCAATGGCAGATCATTTATACCATGATACAAAAATTGTGTTATTTTTCTCCTTTTAGTAACATCTATTATATTTTAATATTAATAATCTGTAATATAAAACGGACCTAATAAAAACATTTCCTTTTTGGCCTCACTTTTTGATACTAATCTATGAAGGTAATCGAAGAAAAAAGAAACCACAATCAACTTCATTTGCTGAGTGTTAAATAATTAAATAATTAAGTAAAGAGATTTGCTATAATACCCTTTTCACTTCTAATTAAATTTATATAATGTTGCTTTCCTTCATTTCTCAACTTTTTCAAATTTATTCGGAATACCGTTCGCTCCGATAAGATTTGTGTGGCTTGTACGAGAATGCATCAGAGCTAGCCATAAAAAATATATATGCTCGATCATTTGACGCGTAATTTGTGCAGGGTATTATACATTTAAAATAATTTTAATTACATATCGTAAATATTAAATAATAGTCTTTAAAATTGGTTATTGTAACATCTTTATGCCTATGAGGAAAAAATTTGATAATGTTGTCCTATCTATTCTAGTCATTTTTTCGTACTTTTAGGCAATCTTTTACCTTTTCATCGTGAATGTATAGTCGTTTTTCATAATAGCGATCACCAGCTACATATTCAAAATGAAAATTCTTCGTAGAGCCGGCATTGCAAAACGCGAGCCGCGCGTTCCATTGAAAAAAGCTAATTGGCATGCAGCGTTATCGGCCGCACGCCACGATCGAGCTGTAACACGTATGTCACAATATCGCTGGCTATCATAAATATGAGTGTACCGCCATCCTCGTTTCGTTTTTGATTAAATTGAAAAATCCTAGATATCCGTAATATTTCTTACGATCTAAAATGTAAAAACTTACAACACAAACATTGAGTTCAATTAATTTAATAGTAATGTACTCGTCGCAGATTAGATTTCTTCATTGTTATCACACACTTCTTTTAATTTAGCCTTTAATTTCAATAGTAAGTATATAATATATATATATATATATTTATGTATATATTAAGCATACTTAAAGTTTAAAAGATAGCGTAGCTCTACATACACAGGAGAAGCATGAGAAACGTATACAACGCTATATATGTATGTATGTATGTATGTATATATTATACATATATATGTATGTATATATACACATACATACATATATATATATATATAATAATCAATTGTTTATCAGCTACGAAGTGAAAAGAAAAGCAATGTTTATATATAAAAATTTGTTAACTACCGACTACCATATTCTTCGATGTATCCAAAGTATAAAAAATTTGTTTTCTTATATGAATTATAATTTGAGTATGTCTTATAGAAATTACAAAAGGTGAAAAATATATATGTATGTATATATATCTCTAAGAGAAACGAAAGATGATAAAGAGCATCAAAAGCTCGAAATAATACATGTATGTTTGCTTTAGCAATGAAATAGTTAAAAGTGTAGCATTTTCACATACGTCATCTCCTATTTTTTTTTTTTTACGAATCCGAATTTGTTACTCGTTAGAAATGTGAGCAATTTTATTAATTTTATATAAAAACCTAGAAATCATATATCCCTTATATAATATAGATATCATCAATACTACCATTTATCAACCAAAGTTATAAAATTTGTTAATACTTGTATTATTACCATCAGTACGGGTCAATTGAAAAATCCTATTTAAATATAGCTTTAAATACAGTAGAAATATCATTCTCCGTGACATACGTTTAACAGCTCAGCAATCGAGGAAAATCATCCCGTAAATATTGTTGTCCGGGACATATTCTTTGTTGCGCTTCATTACGGTATTACAATTTTTAAACAAATATATACTTTAGAGGTCCCGAAACTTTGTCCATCATTATGATTATATCGTTTTCTTCATTTTCTTTTTGTTCTTTGTTTCACGCTAAATATGTTGTGTAACTGGCACACATTATGTGTTATAAATGCTAACTATTCAGCTAGCACCTTGCTAATAAATGTATTTTGAATTACTATATATATATATGTATGTGTGTATATATATATATATTAAATAAAGTATTTTCCGTTTCAAGATTCAATAATATGCGTTCTTAATATATAGGATGTGATATATATGAGAATCTTTCTAAACAGCTACCGTAGCAGCATGACTGTTGTGTTGACACAAGAGACACATGACAAACAGAGACTACGTACACGAAGTCTTATCACATCCGTATTCACTTTGGCGACAATCAAATTCTGTTATTCAAGTAAAATTTCTTTCGCTTTCATTTCTGTTTCTTGTTTCTCCTATTGCGATCGTACATGTATTTGGTGGTAGAAATTCTTTTGATCATTATCTTTTGTTCTCTATACCATCGCACTCGAAGTGTACTGTTAAATATAAATGTTACACGAACGGTTGCAGTACTACTCACATTTTTTTTAGTTCTGAGATAATATCTGTCCTTGTTTTACTGAGAAATAGCGGAGATATTAATAACGGGAGGTTCTAACAAAACATTTGGACCTAACTTGTGGAGACAACCGGAGTCTGGCAGTACGGGCACTCACGTTGATTTGGAGCGCACGTTGAGCAGACCACGTAGTGGTTACAGGGTGAGAGGGTAACAGTGCGATTTTGTTCCTCACAAACCATGCACTTTGTTGCCGTTTCTCTGTACAGCACCTGTAACGGCAACGACTGAGCTACCTATAGTGTTTCCATTAATCGAACTAGTTTGGCAAGCTTTTAATTAATCCGCGATTATATTCAGAAAGATGAAGCGAGTATCAGAGTAACGTGAGAAAAAAGTTTTGATTAATACCGATAGCAAGAGAATAGAGAAGATGATGAAGTTCTAGGTAGTAGTGGTAGTAGTAGTAGCAGTTGTGGAAATTAAACTCTTTCGCATCCTCTTCGATAAACTAATAATCATTCGAGTATCGCTCGACATACCAGCTGTTCAAACCGGCGTGACAACTTTGCTTTACCTTTTCCACTTCTTCGAGATCCGAGCGTAGCTGCGATTGAATTGTTTTTAATGCAGCTATCGATAACGATCTGAGCTCACTTATTCTTCTCAAAGCGTGAAGATACG
Source organism: Andrena cerasifolii (assembly GCF_050908995.1). Lineage (NCBI taxonomy): Eukaryota > Metazoa > Arthropoda > Insecta > Hymenoptera > Andrenidae > Andrena > Andrena cerasifolii. The sequence continues at coordinate 1,447,642 of NC_135129.1, forward strand.
GGCCACCGCTAGACGCCTCGTTTTCGGCCGTCAATGCTTTCACTTTCAGTAAGGCCTGCGAATCAATTTGCATTCTATATTCCTGCCAACACAATTCGTCGGGGAATAACGATTAAACTATTAAACTATTTGCTATCCGCGATGCTCGTCGTACGTTAAAATCTTATTAGTATGTAACTCCTCCTGATGGAACGATTGAATATACGTATGTATTTATTAGTTACCTCATCCCTTTGCTGTTCGGCAATTCTTGCTCTGCTTGTAGCTTCTTCGGTTTCTAATTGCCACGCGGCGCAAGCTGCTCTTGCCTGATTAATTCGATCGTCCCAGGTCGCTAACTGGGCGCGGCTCGACGTCAGCTCTTCTCTGAGCCTTTGCACCTACATCAGGACGTTATAGGCGGATTAACATAGCTGCGCGATTATTTCGCGAACAATGATGTTCCTTTAAAAACTGGGTGGGAGTTCTAACCTCAGACAAAGATCCTGTATTACTCGGACTAATGGAAAATGCATTTACCAATGGAGATGCTGGGAGAGGTTGCGTACGAGATGGAGACATTCCTTGATTTGTAAAATCAAATAAGCTACTATTGAATCCGCTAAGTTTAGAAGCTGAACTGCTAAGTTGCGAAATATGATTGCTAAATGGATCAGATACTTGATTCATAAATGGCATTGTCTGAAATCATTCGAAAAAGAAAGTAGTAGAACATTAAAACAAGACATCGGAACATTTCTCTTTCGTTTAGCAATTGATATTTAATTTAAAGGAATGTCTGATTTACCGATTCCATCGAATCTTGATGAGAAAATCTGGACCCGGTAAGAAAGCTAGCTGATTGCAATTGCTGAAGCGGACTGGATGTAGATGGTGAGAAATTAGATAGAACAGAACGTTCAGCCATTCCGGGGATATTAACTGGAGCCGAGCTTCCCAATAATCCAGAGCTCGCTAGGCCTGCTGATATCGAATTGCTAATTGGTGAATTAGTATCCCTATGAATTGATTCTACTAAATTTAAAGGATCGTCTAGATGTAACTCGTCTAATGCATTTCCTAAAAACACAAAAGAAACACAATCAATGCGACAGGTATTAAATTAAAGAGGAGCGAGGCGATAGGATCCCTCCTCGATCTCGCTTACCTACTACAGATTCCACGGTGTCATTCGGATAAAATGAGCTCGAAAGCGGCGAAACGGTGGTTGCTAGAGAATGGCTACCCAGCGTTCCATTCAAACTATAAGCGATATATAGACTTTGCTTCTGTTGAGCCTTCTCAGCTTTTGTTAATAGAGGATCACTATCTATAGCAACCATTTGCTTTCGTATTTCACCCTGTTTAATAGGCTCAGAGTTATTACAAAGTCGCCGACCGTGGCGCACTGTTCGATTTGAGATTGAAAAACTTACAACCTGCAGGAGGGAACCGGCATTGTAAAGTATGCTTGTTAATTTCTGCTGATTGGAAGTATTTACAGTGGTATTGGAATTGGAGTTATGAAGCTGAGCACCGGGAGCTTTATTGTGTGAACTGTTGCTACCAACGCTGCTGGTACTCGCCGACTCTGATACTTCACCACTTCCATTCTACAATGTATGCATCCGATAATGTCAGTTAAGTAGATCTTCCTAACAAAAAGTATAAACTTTTAATGGGTAATGCAGATCAAGGACTTACACTGCTATCACTAAGTGGTTTGTCCTTTTCATGACTGCGCTTGTCAGGTGGAAGCGCATTGCTGAGAATATCTGCCAGATTGGTGCCACAATCTATGGGTACCGCCATGTCCCTCGCCAGGCTCATTTCTTCTGTTGGCAACACTGCTCCATCAGCACACCATACCAACGTTCCAGTACATCAATTTTCAGAAGCAATATTCAATACTAAACTTATTATTTACAAAACGCCTACGTTCACCAGAAACATTGCGCTCGATGACAAAATAAATGCTATTTCAAAGAAGCGACAGATGCGAGCGCTCTGACAAAGTTAGCGAACCAAAGTCTGCGTCGTTAAAAGATTATTCCAATAAACTGCACCGTTAAGCGATTAAATCTTGCGATCGAAGCCAAAACAAATGTGGAAAAGAATCTATTGAACTTACTAAGGTAATAATAAGTGTTTTACGTACGATTTATGAGGGTACACTCACGATCAACATGTGCGAAGGCACAGAAGACTCCGCGTGGACAATAACCAGCCTGCTGCACGTCGTTGCACTTTGTCGATTTATATATTTCAGGGTGGAATTGCTGCTCGGTACGTGTGTGGCAATATGTACAAGCATCTCCTTGCTCGCAATTACCCGGCTCACCCCATTCCTCTCCGTGTTTCACATTGGGGCATGGCGTTGATCTAAAATGACTAAAGTTGTTAGTTCGAGAGAAATGTTTCCTGAGGCACATAGACTAAAGAGGCGCGAGCAAACATTTACCGGTATTTGTATTTACGTGGACTGCGCCTCTTGTCTTTGCTATTGTGATACTGCGGACAAGCATAGCCCTGGCGGCAAAGTCTAGGTGGACGTTTACAGGGCTCCGTCTTATAATTACTGAGTACATAATTCGTGTCCTGCCACTTTGGATCTTCGTTCATTAGATTCCTCTCTTTGTCGAGTATGTTCGGCCCATTCGACGACGAGTTCGGATCCGAATCGGGGTTCTCCAGCGCCTGTATTTCTTTGATGTCGTAGACCGGTGGTCGAAGGTCATGATTGCCATGCGCGAAGGCACAGTGAGGTCCATTCTTAACACAGAATCCACGTGCATCCGTATCATGGACGCACATGCATGTTTTGTAATAACGTAGGTGGTAACGTCTTTCTGTGTCTCCGGCAGTGCGATGAAGGAATGGACACCTGTTCAGCAAGATTGTTCGTGTTAGTTATTTCAAACGCATCGCCAGAAATTACGCCAACTTAAGAATAACAGAAGGGCATGAAATAAGAAAGCTGCATTATAGAATCCTACATCTGGAAATCAGAAATGGAACCTGCTGTTCGCTTCTAATTAAGGACATCGTTATGCCGCAGCAAGATTTCAACGGGAACGTAAAACTTTCCTATAGCAACTTAATAATAAAACTGAGAATGAATTAACTGGAACGGTAATTCATTATTCAGAGGGATATAAATAAGTATGAATCGCTAAGCAGAGCCTAATACTCTGCTATCCTGTGCAACTATGCATTTATGTGAAAAATGAAAGTCGATTATGCGTGTATTTATGACTTGCACAGGGTATCGAGCCATTGAGATTCAAATTGGAAATTCCGGGTTAAGATACAAGAAAGTAACAGCTGACCAAAGAACGCCTATCGCGATATCCCGATGGCGATAAAAATTTCTGACTTGTTACAAGAACAAGTGTAACTTGCACGAATGAGGTCATATTTTATTTCCTAGGTGGATAATCGCGCCGTAATGGTTCCGATGTTTTCTGCGAAGCAGCAACAAGGACATCGCGTATTCTTTGTTGCCACCATTACCACGTAAGAGAAAATCAATATCAGTAAGCTCCTTTGTTTGGGGACTCGAGGCGCTGGATATTTTGGAGGGAAAAACCGATCGCGTGCATTTCCGGTAACATATTACGTACGTGCATGGCGCACGATAACGGTTCTTCAACTCTTTCGCAAGAATTTCAATAAAAGAATTACAATCCACGTTCTGCTGGCATAAAAACACGCCGGTGATACATGAGTTTATATAATGAAAGAGTTTATATATCTTACAGCGTTACAATCAGAAAGCTGAAAACACTGAACGAACGAAAGATTAATTTCTAATTAAGCCAAGCGTCTAACGTCCGAAGCCCCCTGGGTTTATCGTGAAAACAAATACAATGAGTATAAGAGTACACGAATCGGTTATCAATTACGATTGTGCTTACAATTATTTGTACAGAAGGAAATATATTTTCGATAAGAATATGGCGCGAAAGTACTAACAAGGCGAAAAACATTGTGGCACGGGGCATAATATGTACATAAGTACACGAAGTGTGTGCCCTGTCTACTGATAGCGAGAAAAGTACAGAAAAGACTTTTTCATTGATCTAATCTCGACAGCGATATCGTAGAAAGTTTAAACGTACACATGATTCACGACTGTGCCTACCATACCATAGTGTTATTCTGGCGGAGTTTTCTTAAATCAGCTCCTCTACGCGGGTCGCCGTTAACGATTCCTCGAAACAACTAATTTCATTTGTTTCCCCATTAACAGATAATACGTTTATCGTTTCTACTGATAAGCCGTGCGTAATTCCCTCCACTTAATAGTCGGATAGGTACCTTTGCATTCCTTTCCTCCGTTTACTTTCTGTTTTATATGCTAACTGTACTAACACGCGAATTATAATATTCACGGATACGGTATCGTCTAAATTCCGCGCTACTTCAAGCATCGGAGAAAGCATTCGATTCTGATTAATTTTAATGGAAAGGAACCTTAATCGCAGTAGAACGCAAGGTTTATTTTACTCGGGAACGAGGCGTCAACGACAAAATAGCTTAGAACGAAAAAACGGTGACCTAAATTCTCTATCGTATCCTGCACGGATATCTGTAACCAAATAAACCCGAGTCAATAACCTCCACGTTACAAGCGCGTTCGTTCTCGCGTTTTAGTTCTCGTTGCATCTGAAAAGTTTTCGATGTAGGGCGACCTGCAACACGTCTCCTTCAAAATTAAACGAGCAACAAACGACTAATAAACTCTGCTCGTGCATAAAGCATGGCTGTGGGAAAGGTTGCAGCTACGGTTCGGGTCTATAGAGAAATTTCTGACTAGCTACAGCGTTCGGGGTTATCTACAATGGATGACAACAGGTTAGCAGCCGACGGTAGTTATATTCTATCGCGAGCAATGGCGGTGGGTTGCGAGCGCGTAAACGCGGGGCACACACTCGCAGCCCGACCGAGCACGATTCGTACGACGTGCCACCCAATTTAATTCCGCATCTGTAATTCGCGCAAACGCAATCCCCCAAAGTATTCTACGCGTCGATGGATTTAGCGAAATTACGATCCGTCGACGGTTAACCTAATTCTTCGATGCTACCCGTTTTCGATCGTCACTTTTTCGGCTCGTACAAGTCGAATTCAATGCGGGACGATTCTACGAGCGTAATCAAATCCGAAAAATCTATAAATAACATACGGCAGGTCTCGACGCAGGCTGGACGGGGATTTTGTTAACAAATGGAAGAACATAACCAAACGTTTCAACGACGAATGCGCGATATACCGATGCTGCATGCGATTTGCTAAATATGGAATTCATAATGAGGATAAGAGAGTGGACGACTAAATGCGACAGACAATATTTCTCGTACGCCAGACGCAAGGCGAAGAAACTGCATGGGTATGTCATCGTGCACAGTCGGGTTTAGGCCTGAACAGCGGCTATGAGTAAGCGAAAGATTACGAAGAATTATGCAAGACTTGGAACGGTGTTTTATAAGGGGTGATTGGAACGAAACAAACATTTATACGATTCTAAATGAAACCTGCTATTTTTAGGAAATTCTTCGGTACTAATTTTACGATCATTCTGTAATCATTAAATTAATAATGAGGAATGTACACAGCGTCTATATACCGTACGTTAGGCGTATCCCAATTTTTTTTTCACGACACCGTAATGAAATGTTCGTAAACGTGGTGAAATTGTTTATCGCTACAGCCATGCCGCTTTCCCATATACTCGCACAGAAATCCAACGAGCGCAGTAATGTTTTCCATGGCTCGATCGCCGCAACACGCACACGCGCGTACATGCACGTGCGCGCGCGCCCGCGTCCTCGAAAGTTACGTCGAAATTGGCCTCCTCTTCGTTACATAGGTTATTCTCGACGAGGCGATGTTACGTCGTTACGCGTTGCCCACGCAGAAGCATATTACACGTTACACAGCATACGCTGGACGCGTGTCAACGACACAAAGAAAACGCGACCGAGGGACCCCGATGTCTTTCTTCCCCTCTACAGAGCATCGCATCGATTTAATAACACGGCCGATCTCCGGGGAGCGGAATTCTCATTCACCGCTGGGAAACGTTTCACGACGTCCCGGCGTGCAAACCATGGACGCGCGCTCGCGAGCAGAGGGAACGCTCTCGAAGCGGCGGCACAGAAAATAATTAAGCAATTCGCGCGCCTCTTATCGTGCCTCCCGTGCATGTCTCTCTGGGAATCGGAGGAGGGAAAATAGGGTATAGGCGTGAAAAAGTTCACGAGAGAAAGGTAGGGGCGAGTACAGCTTGATGTCGCAGAGGAGAGCCCGCCGGGGACAGGACAAATCGATGCATCTGACAAACGAAGAGATTATCGTACACGTCGCTGGATATGTACTCCACCGAGCGGGCAAGATCCACGGGAAATGGGGATACGACTCGTGTATAGGTAGCAATGTAGATAGAAGCGAGAAAAGACTTACTCGTCTCCATCTGGACATATGCCGGTGGTCTCGTCGTACTTGGTGCAATAATTATCGGCGCTATAGTTGAAGGTGCGGTCCCTCTTTCTCACCGGTCTGCGCCTCCGCTGGTTCATAAAGTGCCAGTTGAAGCACGTGAAGGGTCGGTGCTGTGTGCATTTGCGCTGTATAAAGAGGGGACATTGTTCGACGCGAAATTCCTTCAAGTATCTGGAATGCGAATCCACAGAGCTACACATTATTATTTCGTGTGGCGTTTTTTTTGACGCGCGCGTCGATCCGCGCTGCTCGCGGCCCTCCTCTTTTTTCCGTTCTCTCTCTTTCTCGCTCCCTCTCTATCTCTTTTTTTTATATATATATTATTTACGTATGCATACATGTACGTATTATTAACTCTTTTCTCTCCCCTCTTCTGCACTCCACTTTCCTTTTTTTCTTTTTTTTTTTTTTTGAACAACACGCACTTTTTAATCGGCCTCCGATCGCTTTTTTTCCGTATTATTATTATTATTATTATTTATCCTTCCCGTATAGATTGTTATGATCACTTCTCTCACGTAGCACGCGACCGGCCCGGCGGGCGCTTACTTACGTGTAATGATTCGCCTTTTCCGCCTGAGCTGTCAACAAAGGTTTAGAGTCGGACTTCATCTTGGGACAAACACCACTACCGAGCGAGAAACGCGCGCGCGCACACACACGGACGTACCGGGCGAACAGCACTCTCTCTCGTCGTCCTCGTCGTCGCCGTAGCCCGTCGTCGTCGTCGTAGCCCCGTCGCGTAGCCCGTCTTTTCGCCCCCTTTTACCCCCGCGCTACCGCGGGGCCTCTCTACCGTCGTCTATCGGGCACGGAATGCGGGACGCAGGGCGCGCACGGCGCAATACACATTATATGCGCCTCGGCCGTCCAATCCTCGTGCTCCCTCGCTGTCACGTGACTCTTCCTCTTTCAAGGTCATTGATGTTTTGGTTCGCTCTCCGCACGTAAACACGCACCCGTACCGAACGCCGGTGTCTCCTTTTCTTCTTCGTCCTCTTCCTCCTCCTCTTCTTTTTTTCGCCACTCTCTCGCGGAAAAAACGGCTGCGGGACCTCCTCCACTATATCGATCGGTGGCCCTTTTCTTTCGAGTCACCAGATGGTGAGAGGGGGAGCCGGGTAAGAGCGCGAAACGTCGTCCGCCGATCCTCTCGCCGCACTTCCAGCCGAGAGAAAACGGGAAGCACGCGTCGAAAATGCAACGATCGATTCCGCACGCTCGACCTCGATCGAGATTTCCTCCCTCCCCCTGATTCTGTGCTACGTTCTCGCCGTACGTTCACTTCGGCAACGTGTGACTGCGCCTTTTGAAAAATAAAACCGACGGGCCCAACTGGGATCCTTTTTGTCCATTCACGTTGGCCGCTGCACGTGGTGGCCCGTTTCCATGAGCACCGTTCGCGGCGATTAACGTTCCGTAGGATTCTTCCAACTCGATGCCTGGTTTATGCAGCCAATTCGAGAGCCGTTCAATTGAATTCCTCGTTTCGGTCCCGGTGGTGAACTTTTTTTCTCTTATTTCGCTTTTGCAGTGTGGGGTTCGTAGCTCGTCGACGAATGGTTCTTCGTGTCACGTTAGAGAAGGAAGGAATCGCGCTCGGCACGCACGGAAAAGTCCAGCGGCTTTATTTTCTTCATCGTGAACGCACGTTAATGACCATTCAGCTCCGAGAGAAACATTCGGCTCACTCTCACTTTCACTTCGGACACCGTGTGTTTACTTCGAAACTGTATTACGCCGCTGGTCACTGTGTTACGCGGTTTCACAACTCGGCTTTCCTAACACGATCTTAGTTCTGCATCACACAGGCACGTTTACTCGCCGCTACCCATCAGTTTCGTTATCGCATAGGTTGCGCGCATGAATCATCCGTTATCGCTTCTACTAAGCGATCCCGATATATATTTAGACACCTGTGTTGAGTACGGTCAGCCTCGGCGGTTTTTCCTCAATGACGATTGTCTAAACCCGTTCGGCCAAGTTTCATGATTTGTAAACCGCGATACGCAACGTTTAACACTGCCTTATAGCGCACAAGCGAATTCGCTTCCTTTTTACCCCCACTTGCTCGAATGAAACGCAATAGAATCTTCGCCGTTAAGAAATTTTTCTTGTCGCTTCTCATCCAACTTTTACTAAAATCCTATCCAACCTGTCCTTTGAATAATGTTTAATGTCTATTATTCCGCTTGAAAAAGCTGCGTAGAATTTACAATTTCCGCTCAAACGGTACGTATGCACGTCGGGATGTGTCACTCCTTGGCGCATGCGCAAACTGCGAACACGGAACACGCGAATTGCAGCATGGAACCGGCGTCCATGGAAATGAAGGTTGCGCAAAAAATTCTATCTGCGTATTCACGAATGATGCATTAATTAATGGATAAACGTTTCAACAGATTTCGTCGGAAATAATGATTAAATATAAAGGAGTAACTCTCCAGAAACCTTCTTCGCATGATTTTTAGAATATAAGGATGTTTGTTATGTAAACTGGAAACTACGAATACATTAATGCGCCGTAATATTATTCATTTCCTTCTCCTCTAATTTCCTACTTTTTCTACAAATTCTACTTCTATCGTATAATTAGAGAGGATAAAGGCGAAAATGTAAGCTCCTTTCCACCACACTTACATTTAATGTATACAAAAACGTAAAGAAACCTACTAACATTACGGAAAAGCATACATACAGTGATTAAAAGTGTGCGATAGATTATGAATGCATTCTGGCTACATTCTGACAATATAAATAATCTGCGAAAAAAGAGAATCACCATAAGAAAGGAGTAATAGATGGTAAAGGAGTATAGGTAATATTTTACATCTTGTAAATACACTCAGTGTACAGAATTGTAGTTTTATACAGCTTTACAGTTTAATAGCGCTTTACTAAAAATAAGATTTAAGCTAGAGAGGCAAAGTATTACGAGGGCTACGAGTAGTAGACACTTCCAGCTATAAATTTACCTACGTGCGATCCAGATTCCTACGTAGATTTATGATTCGTTAAAACCGAGCTTATTGTTGCCTTCGATAATATTGCAAATGTACTTCATAGTCCTCTCGTTCGTAATTTATCCGACTTTGTACAATTGTATCCTCGTCTACGGTATATTTAAATAAAGTTCTGCGGTACGCTAACGTATCTAAACGCGAACTAAATGCGAACCGTTTCGTCGGACTGATAAAAATATAATGCCTTTACAGTATATGAAAATAATAGACATTTGGTTTGTACGTACACATGTTTCATTAACGCTACATTCATGATACAAGTTTCTTTCCCTACAACTTTTACGTCTATCGTAATAGTAGCTACTGATTTCCTTCCATTTACGTATCACCATGTTCTATAAGAAGTAAATAACATTTCGGTGCTCTACTTTGCTACTTCGAAATCACTTGCTCCAGCGCACATGGGCTTTTAATCCTTTGAAACATATGGATTATAAGGTTCAGAATTTATGCCAGCCGTCCTATGTATTGCCATTAAAAACGTCGCACGGTACGCTTCGCTCTCTACAGGAGACCATATATCTCGTTCGAAGCTATGTTTCAAAGAATTAACGAGTGCAATCGTTGTGCTTCCAAATTTTTGCGTTCCAAAGTAAAAAAAAATTGCTTCCCCGCAATAAACGTTGTTGTAATCGTACAAGAAACCCATGTATCTCTTCGTTAAAAACAGGTTTCACGCTTCTGTTGCATCGTTCCGTTTGCCATCAGACACGCTTAGGTTCGTACTAGTATTGAGCACTCCTGGATGGATATCATGCAATTAATAATTAACTGTATAGTTCTTAAAAACTATAACAGTATTATATCTTCATTGGATGTTTTCCATTGGATGGACTTGTGCATTATGTTAATAAATTCGGAGGCAACTTTCAAAATCTGCCTGGCCTTTAAAAATGGAGCGCTTGGAGTTCTTAAATATTAATTAGTTCAGTTTGACGGCAAACAAGGGCTGGTCAAAAATGGGGGGATAATTGTATAATTGTTATCACTTAGCAGTGGTTCCTATGGTTTACGACATCTATATTCAAATATCTATTATGAACACTTCCGTCGGAATTCGGTAAGTATCCTTTAAATCTCTGATTAACTGTGTTCCGTAAAATGTATTCTTTTAAACATAGACAATATCTTAAATGTATTTGACGGACAAATTAGACTATTTTAAAATTTGATGCTTCCTTCTTTTGATTGTATCGTAGCAAGATCTTTTTAGCGTTGTAATCCAAAGAGAAACACTTGCTCGCCATATATCGCGATCGTTATTAATACATTTTACATTGTGCGACTTCAAGTTCGTACATCGCCACACGTTCCAACGGATATATTCAAATTTCAAGAAAATTTCTTTATTACCGAGTTCGTATCGTTCGTAGTTACATTCTAACACTCTCAATAAATAGAAGACATTCTGTCGCATACCATTAATTAAACTTCAATTTAAATTTCAAGCTACCTGACGTTCAAATACGTAGTGTGATCCACTTATGTACAATTAAAAGTAGTAGTATTAAGCTTAACGGAAACCGTAGTTCGTAAGTATTCGAAAAGAACATCTTTACAGTCATTAAAATGTTCGGCTATGATAAACTGATAGCTGCACGCGCGACAACCAATTAACAATTTCAAAATCCTGTACGCAATATAGTTGTATGTATATAGAATAATATTGTTTCCATACATTAAAGAATAATGGAAATTATTCACAAGCGGTTTCGAGGAATGACTGTCAGCTTACATAATTTACTGGCAGTTTGAAATTTCATGAACAGTTCCGAATGAGACGCTCCCGTGGCCTTACCTCGCACGAATAATGCGAATATCGAAAGAGAGCAAAGTTTTATGTATTCGTTTAAATGGCCTTTAGCGTGAACAAGAAAATGTATTTGAAGTATTATTACATTAACAAGTTTATTTATACAATTAACTATCTATATACAATATATCGATACGAATGTTGTATAATAGTTTCAACGTAGATTTAAAGAGGCTGTTTTAATGGCCTTTGTCATTCACACGCTAAGCTTCTAATTATTCGACTCGTTTATAATCTGTACGCGTAAAAGTTACGAATCCGCAATGACATCCCAGGCTTTGCAGGCGAGCGTACTATACTTATCATTGTATATCAATCACGAAAGCTCGCGTGATTTTCATAAAAATGAAAACCCCAAGCAATAGTCGTTGATTAATGAAATTAATCGAGGACTAATTCAAGGATGGATTCGTAAGATGTCCGGACTAGGCATAAGAAGCGACATCTTATTAAAATGATATATCGAACGTACTTGTAAGAATACATAATAATATGTAGACCAAACTAAGCTTTCCTAATCATTAAATTTCAATGTTCGAAAGAGGTATCCTATTCATCGCTCTTACGCTCGTAAATACTATGATTTGTTCGCCGATTAAAATGCATCCGACGAGTTCGTATTCGAAATTTTCCTTTAACGAGAGAAACGTTCCTTAATCTACATCGCAGGGATAAAGGTGGTCTGAATAAATGCAAATTCAAAGAAAATCATATGGACAAAACGATCACGATCTATATCTATACTCGTTTCTTTAACTTACGCTTATTCGTTCCTATTCGCACCTATTATATATATTATCATATTTACCTGACGTAACAGTGAACTTAATTTAAACAGTTGTTCCATACGTACTGAACATCACTCTGGTGGTATCCGTGTCCAGAGTAACGTCTTCTGGAGATGCTAGATCGACCTTTATCGATCCAGAATTGTTTCTTCTTCTCGTCATACCACCACCCCAGTTCGACAGTGTCCAATGGTAAGTTTCACCCTCCTTCTCGGCATTAGTGGTCTCTTGCGTCTCGTTGTCCTTGTCAAGGCCAGTTTCAACGGAGACCGAGGATTGCGAAGCTACCGAGTCGAAGCTAGAATCGGCGGCCCCTCTGTAGCGGCTCACGTACTCGCTGGACATTTCGCCGGGCGACTCTTCGATCGCCCTTAGAATATTCTGACAGAGGTCCGAGTCAAGCGGGATCGGGCTCTCGGAGTCGCGATTGTGGATGGTCACAGCTATGTGAGCCGGATGAGGGATGGGTAGTGGAATGAGCAACTTTTCGGCGCTGTACGGGCGGATCTGTCGCTTCCATGGCTGCCAGCGTGCTTCAGCCGCACCGTTCGCCGACGTTGTGCGTCTTTTAATTCTCGTCGATGTCAGCAGCCCCCCAGTATCACTGCGAAACAAATAAACTTGGATATCTTCTGTTACTCTAATCCAGGCCTTCCCAAGTAGGGGAAAACCAATCCTGAAAGTACGCTACTCCTTCAGCTAAGGTGGGACGATTCCTACTACCCTTTCTCCGAGGAGACAGTAACGCCGCTAGGAAGCATGTTGGGGCGCTTTAGGGTGAAAGTACCGAATGTGTTAAGTTTTTATAGGAAATTTCATAATGACTTATAAACGATACAGTAATAATTACTGTATCGTTGTATGTAATAATTTTTTAAAATTCTTTTTACGTCATTTTGAAATGCTAGTTTAAATTTTAATTTTTCCTACTATTTTTAAGTCATTATGAAATTTTCTATGAAAACTTGACACATTTAGTACTTTCACCGTAAAGCGCCCCAACATGCTGCCTAGCGGCGTTACTGTCTCCTCGGAGAAAGGGTAGTAGGAATCGTCCCACCTTAGCTGAAGGCGTAGCGTTGGAGGGAGAACCGAAACATGTGTTTCAGGAGTGGTTTTCCCATACTTGGGAAGGCCTGCTCTAATCAGTTACAGAGATTGCATGCATCGTCCTCAATACCCTCCAGACATCAAAGAAAAGAGAAATAATGTAGAACACCGTTTTTACCATCGTTTGTCAGACTTCCTACTGTTACTGGTTGGCTTGGCGCGTGGGTTGAAGGCCGAGACTTCCAGATAGGGGCTGTATACTTGTATATTCCCGCGTGGCGCGTAGACAGCTCCCAATAAGTCTGGCCCGTTGGTACCGCCGATTTCAGTACTGTGTACCATGTCCGTGTAACGCGAGAGGTCGACGCCCGGGTGAGGCTCCAGCCTGAACTTCGTGTCTGCGTCGTCCAGGGGTTGGAGGAAATTCAGGCTGAAAATGTCGGCGTACATGAGGCCGGCTAGGCCAGCCCAGTCGCCCATGCTTAAGCCTTTGTTCTCCCAGAAATCTTCTTCGTTTCCGGACAGCCTCGCGAACACGTGGGTGGGGTACAGGCGTTCCAGCATTAGGGCCCCTTGTTGTATGACCACCTGTTTGTCAAGGGAACGTCGCCGTTCAGCATCATTTGCAAATGTCAAGGAACGATTACATATTTGGGTAATCACCTTCAGATCGAAGGTGGTCAGCTTTATTTTACTCCTCACGACCATCCCAAGGCCAGTCTGCAGGTTCTTCCTACGCCTATCTAATTTCTCGTGCAACACAGCGATCAGATCTTTGGCTTCCTTTTCAAGCGATTTGTACGGGTCTTTCGTTTTGGCAAGGCTGGCGGCGAACGGGCCGAAGCAGGCTTCCACGAACTGTGTGAAATCTCTCTGCGGTTGAGTGATCAGTCGTTCTATCTCCTGCTGGAAGGCTAGCAGTTCGTCGAGTTCCAGTTTCGCCTCGAACGCGGCTAACGCTTGTTCCGGCTTGATCTACGAGCGAAAGCGGAATAATCAGCGGCGTAGTAGTTTTGGACTTCGATTCGCGATACGTACTTGGTAATAGTAGTCCGATGTTAGTCCCGGACCTTCTATCCTTTTAACTACGAAGCTGTCGCTGGCGGGTATGCGGCCTCTGTTCTTTATCACTAAATGAAACATAGCTGTGTCCCAGACCACTCTAATCCAGTAACGTATCACAGAAACTGTGTAGAAATGATTGATCTTAGTATGGCTTTGAAGCTGTCTTCATTACTACGATTATTACTTATATTACCAGTTGAATGTACATATCACACCTGTAAGTATCAGAAAAGAGATGATAGGACAGAAAAGGAGGGCTACGATTAACGCCGCGATCGGCTGTAGACACCCTTGTATACCGATATTCCAAACTAATGCTTCCATAATGACTAAGTATCGATTCCGACTTGGTTCCGGGCTGTCCAGGTCCATTATAAGCGCCATGAACGCGTGCAGTGTCATGGTGATCAAAGGCATCCTGAAATGATCCAAGAAACCCATCAGCATTTTACTCCAATCAGAGAATATCAAATAAGACGTTCAACGAACCATAGGATCGCAGTAAGCGCAATAAGGAGTGATCCTAGACTGGTGAATAAACAGACCACGGGAAATATAAACAATATGACAAGCGTTCCTAGGAGACCCTTCACGCCATAATTCCACAGCCTGTTCAAATGCCTCGTCATTCCTTTTCCAATAAATCCTGCGGCAAATACGAGCACGGATTAAAGAAGAAGCAGATCTACAGGAGGTACTAGTCAGTTAAGTTTACCAGTGTCAGGTTCCGTTTCGAAGTGCGTCCGACTTTTGCTAATGTGCCTCCAGAGAGCTATCAATCGGGAACAAAGAGTGGGCATTTGAGATGACTTCCTTGGGAATAAGGTTCCATTCAATTGACTCAATTCTAGATCAGGGGTGAAGGGTTGCACAAGCAGCAGGGCCCGCATGGAAACTGGACTACACCACGGCACTGCTACTCCCAACAGGAACATCGCATTCCAAGTCCAACACCATGTCCTGGCTACGTAGTTTATCCAGCGCCACATAGGCCATCTGCTCGGACAGTTTAACGTCAGTTCGCGTGTCGTTAGATCGCCGCTAATTAACTGTGTACCTTGTCGTAGTCGTGTGCACGATTTCACGCTCGACTAAGAATACAGGCTGACTGGGATCAGCGCGCGGCGTGGTGATCGATGTCGGGGTATTGCTCAGCACCGTTGGTATAATTTCAGACTGCCCTTGGAAATTACGCCTGACGATCCAATTCTTCGGGAGCCATATCTGTGTCGGCCACTGGAAGCTCCTCGTAGGTGTCTTCACCTTGCGCAGCTCCTTCAGCAACACTGGCTCCCGCTGGGACAAACGAATATGTATTCACAGAGTTCGGAGCGATGCTCCCATAGAAGTATCGACGGATCTATGTACCTCCTTCATGAAAGTCAGGTCGCGATTAAGAAAGTACACCGTCTGCTGCAGATTTTGATGGGTGCACAGCGTGAGCGCTTCCTCGTGGGCGCTCCATTCGCATTCTTCTATGAATCTCTCCTCGACTTCGCGCATTCTGTCGCGCATCCAGGGCTCTATTCGAGAGAGGACTGGGTGCTCGTTTTCGATGTGACGTCTCAATGATTCCTTGGTCTGAACCAGCTTGCGCTGCACAGTCTCCACGGCTCTGTGCATCAGCACGACCGACTGCGCCTGTTGGACGAGAAGTTGGGCGATTCCGTTCCCGAGATCGTGTATATCAGGGTGCGACAGAATATTCGAGAAGACCCTCTGCAGATACTCCCGCATGACAGCTTCGTTCACTTCCTAAAAGTTGCATTCAGCTGCACTTAACGAAGGTTTATTTGACGGACAGATACACAGCGGTGGTGAAAAGAAAGTTTAAAGCTCGTACTTCTACTTTACGTATTATATTTCTGGCAACCCTCCAATCTGTGGGATATAAGCCTTTCTACTGGAACTATCTTATTTGTGTTATCGTTTGCAGTTCAAACTCTCTTTTCACCGCTACAATTGCTGACTCTGACCCTTTCGATCTCCTCGTCGGACTTCTTCCTAGCTCTCAATTCTGATATCAGTCTTTCTCTGAAATGAAGAAACCAGCCTCGCGTCTCTCTCTCCAAAATAGAAACTAGGATGGGCAAAGCTTTTCTGATTGTGTCCCTGCTAAATAATCTAAGATCCACCACTGCTCCGCCAGGTGTTCCAAACACAAAGGGAACTGGGATAGGTAGTAGTTGTGACAATTCTCTTTCCACTTCGAATTTCTCCATAGTCGCCCTTCGAAGCTGCTTCCGAACGAAGCCACACAGAAGTTCCAGCGAGTCTTCATACTCTGGCTGCAATTTGCGACGATGTACATCAAGCTGTGCTTTAACCGTACGATAACAGTCCTCTTACTAAATTATAAACCGAACGTACCCTGCACACCAGCTCAGCAACCAAGTATCGACAGCGTTCTTCCCTGATTTTGGCATCTAGATTGTGTGCTTGAAGCGACGGCACACCAATGATTATATCTGAAAGTATACGCTACTAATGTATCCGGTTATAACATTTGGGGGCTACGTAGAGGACCGACGAACCAGTGAATTCTTACCAAGAAGTCGCAGCAGCCCTGTTAGGAACGCTTTCAGAGACTGCGACACACTGAAACAGTGGGAGACTAGCCTAGCTTTCGCTGTCACTACAAGGAATCTGGTCGCCAAGGCGAGATCTCTAAGCAACGCGTCTCGCCTTCTGTCCCGTCCACGTTGCAGGAGACCGCTCAATCTCCACCGATGGGTCTGACCAGCGAAGTTTATCGAATCGACTTCGAATTCCCTGAAAGACGAATCCACCATGTAGTCGCGCGATGCTGGGATAAAGACGCGACAAGGATCTAGATACAGGATGTTTTTCTACATCGTAAACGAAACATTAACATACACGTGTTATCAACAAAAGTATCCTGGAAAATATGTTGTAATGCTGTTTCAATGAAATCCCCCAAATGCCTGCGCAATCGCAGTTCCTCCAATAACGTGACACATTAATCTATTACGTTGTCTATCCCCGTCGGGCAGAACTAAAGCTAATGAAATTTGTCGCTACAGTACAAGCATATCGTAACGCTAGAAAGAAACAGTAACCTACACCATGTAATTGCGCTGTAACATCCAGAATCTTACAAATTATTATGTACATCAGCGCCATGCAGGCCATTACTTAACACGCTCACGCTGACAGATCTGCGGTTACTATGCTACAAGGGTGCACCCTACCCGCGTACCCATCAATGGTCAGTGACAGCCAACAGTTGATGGTACATCTAGAGTGAACGTGTTAACAAACTATTCGTTAAAAGCCACGTTCTATGAACCCAAATCCCCTGCACAGACTGAACGGATCTTTACGCCGAACGTGTGTGGCGATGCCTCCGCTTTGTACATTGGGGGACTGTCTAACGACTCGGTGTGGAGTTTGAGATGGAGATGAGGTGTTCATGCTGTTTCCAGTTCTGTGTGGCATTTACAAATTGTTCACGTGGGGAATGATGGTTAGGTGATGGGAACGAATGATTCCAGTCATCGAGTCACTGTACAAGGTATATCGATCATTGTTCGGTCAACGTTGTTCTGAATATTGTGTGACGCTGGTGTATGACATACCCGCATCTTCGAATGCTCTCCAATTGAGTGGCATTCAGCTTCTTCGGTTTTCCGTACTTCTCCTTCTGAAAGCTTTACAAAAATCGTTAGAAAATACCAGACACAAATGAACAGTATGCTGAAAACGAGGCGCCAATCGGGGCTTCAATGTGTGTTCTTATATCGTTCGAATCGTTTGTATCGTATTCTTTTTTTTTTTCACAAGTGTCTCCTTGTGCTCTCGCAGGTACATGCATGATTTTATCTTTCTACGTTTATTTCTTTTGACGCTTGTTATAGGACAATTGGTATCCTACGGTTCTACGAACAAAAGTACACCCTGAGACCATCACGAGTAATGGAAAAGATATTGTTCTACCACGAGTGTATTTCCTATGCCCTAAAGAGACTAGCATTTGCACTGTTAGAGATTCCGTCAAGCCTTGTCAACAAATATTTCTGAACATTAGTAAATAGTCACGAGTTTTCATATACTGTGCACAAAGAAGTCGCTAAATGACTAACTCTAAGGAACACAATTACTACTGTATTGTGTCTTGAAGCAGCTTTAAGGAAGGACTGAACGTCATTAGTCCATAAGTTGCAGCCACAACTCACGCCGCCATTACAAAATTTCTTCCAATTCTTTATCAATTTCAACAGCGACGCAGCCGAGAAAAGTATCTTAAACCCTATCGACGGAAACACTTCCTCCACCGTCTTTGATATATTATTCATCCACCTGAGCCACTCGCAAACAAGCTCCGCCAATTCTTTTCATCGGGACACTTCTACAATGAAATTCATGTTACGCTTGGCCAGCACCTCTATCCTAACTGGCCCCAAAAATCCTACTGCTTTCATTCCGCTTGTACGCATCATCCCTGGACATTGCAACTTCTGGATTAAGGACGTGGTAGAGCTCAAGGCTCCGTCACTCTACTAGCTATCTACGAAGGCAGAGGGGGCGCTGTGGGTCTCGTTGCACGGGAGGACCTACCCTCGTTTACTGATGCTCTCCAGCTGCTTCTTGGTCAGCCTTCTGGGCTCACCCTTGCTGTCCACGGCGACAGAATCCAGCTCGTCGAAGCTCGGCGCGACGAAGAGGTCCCTCAAGTGGTGCTTCTTCCTGGCGAGCGTGTCCTCCCCTTCCGTGCACGTGGACAGAGGCGGCGGTAGGACAATGGGGAACGTCCTCCAGTGGTAGAGGAACTGCTGCGCAACCTCTTTGATGTTGTGCACCAACGCCTCGACCTCGGCTGGAGCACCCCGCAGGTGCGACGTGTCGAACTCCACCGGCTCTTTCTGCAAGCACGTTTCTAGGTACAGTGGCCATTGGTGTCCTGCTCAGAGTACACCGAGCCTCCAAGAGGGAGAGCAAAAGCTATTCTTCGTCACAAACCTCAGGCTCTACTGAAGGGCGATGTTAAGTCTACATCTTCAAATTAAATCTAGCTATTCGTTTCAAGAACACAGTAGCACCTTCCCCTACTTCGTCGCGCTACCCTTACCACCGGCAGAGGAAGGTGCAAAGAATATTGAAAGACTTGAGAAGCGAAAGCTGATACCACAGAGATCAGGTCGCAGGCAGCACACGTATCCTAAATTATCCGAAAGACCTCTCCTCCAACGAAGTACCTACACCGAGCCCCAACACTGTTCTTCCCCCATTCTCAAATCTTCCTCGGCCACTCCAAGTGAACGGCGAGACGCTCCCGGTTGCTCGTGCACCCGTTTTCTAAGCTACAATCGTCCTTTACGCTCTGAAACCGTCGCCCGGTTCCAAATTGGCTAATTAACGTTAGAGCCGCGGCTGGTCTTCCCAGTTTCTGCACTGCAAGCCCGCGGTACAATGTAAGTTATCTCTGGCGCAGGATGGAAGAACCTAACGAGCTCCCGTTTCCGCGGCTCTCGGAGCGGGCTCCCCGATAGCGTCTGCTAAGCTCGCCTATTCCAAACGACGGGGGCGAGCCGCGTTACCTCGGGCTGGAGTCCATCGCCGTTGGGTCGGTGGTACGGTTGCTGGGCGTAGGCCTGGTGATTCGGTCCCGTGTTGGCGGAGTTGGCGGAAGCGGAGTTCAAGTTGTGGGGCATCTCGCGCGTGAAAAGCGTGCGCGGCGGCTGGGGTCAGCTGCCCCGTATCCCGACTATCTCCTCATACACCATGCTGCTGGTCGCCACCATTTATCATTCCACGCCCTGCACAAGTGAATTAAACGTTACTCGCGTCCCCTGACCCTCGGCGACTCCGCCACGAAACGGTTAGGCGCTCCGGCGCACCGCTCTCAGCGAAACCCCCAGGATGTTTGCTCCGAGCGAGCTGTATTCAAAGCCTCTAAAACTTTTCTGTGACTTATTAAATTTGCTGTGATACATGGGAGCGGTGCGCTTGTCTTCTAAACATTTCAGGGCGTTTGATAATATGCGTTAGGAAGGGGTATCTCTCGAATAGACACTTTATCCTTTGGGTACTAGTAATTTGAACGTTCGCGCAAGCCGCGTGCGGGACTGCTCAATTTCTATCTCTTAAGCATAGGCGCTGAACGCCCATGGGCGTTCTCCGCACGTACTGTATGGGTCGACTGAAGGAATATGTGTAATCAAAGGGTTAAAAGGGTATCTACGCGATAAGTTTCTACTGTATTGGCTCTGAAGATTGTGGATTGCAGAGGGGAGAGACTGAAGAAGCTACTGGCTGTTATTTGTCTTGAAACGAGGTCCACTATTGCTAGTTCCTTGGAACGTTGGTAATAGGAGGAGGACCTTCGGCGTCCTGAATCGATTACCCAGCGAGACATTTCCTTCGGGAGCGTCGCGACGATGGAATAGGATTTTTCTCCCACTGGGATGGAAATGAACGAAAGGTGAGGCATTTCACAGTGACGAACGTGATCGTTCGACTTGTACCGGGGGCTTCCAGCTGAATGCAGCCTCCCATTAAACGATTATACCCCATTTAAACGATTAACATTCTGAGCATTCCAGTTCTTGCCCGAGCTGGCCAGCATGCGCGCCGAGCGAAGTCGACTTTTACGCGGAACACGCGTTACACAGCCTTCCCTTGCGGAATCCACATTCTTCCCATCCTCGATCCCCCCTCCGATTTCGAGAGACTTTCCTCTGTTTAATTAATCGCCTTGTTAAACAGCCTCGCGTGATACCAGTTAATTTGCTACCTTCTCCGCCTTTTACGCGGGAATTATTATTTACGCCTTTTACACACCTCGCGGCGAGATCCGTGCTACGATCAATAACAATATCAATTCGCCTACTGAGAACAATTTAACCCTTTGACAGTTTATCTAGTGCGAGGCAGAAAAATGGTACTTGTAAAAAAAATTGTGTCTACTTTTTATCACAAACGGAGATATTTTAGAACATAATGTATACATTTTTCAAACCGGAATTTGAAATTATATTAGACTGTCTAAGGGTTAATATTCTTACTAACAAACTTGGCCACTTGGTTCGCCAAAATTATTTTCTTTAATAAATTAGTTAATTCGTCTGTTTATTTTTTTTTACTCGTTTAATTAAAGAGAAAGGATTATTATGATTCCGGAGATGTTCGTGTATGGTGGTTATTGTGTGCAGCTTTATTTCCCGCCGTCCCTGCAGCGATTTTAAACGAGGAAGCTATTTTTGCGCCACAGCGAGCACGAATCGGGCAATCGACGCGTGAGACGAATATCATATCTAATTTTCACGAGCTCTGAAATTCGAACGTTGCATAAAGCGATGCACGTAGGCCGCGCCGGTGCAACGAGACGACCGGAGCTTCACAATGGAGCTGCGCGACGCGCACCCCTCTTTATGCATCGCGAGTTTTTCTCTGTGCACTCCGATGCACGCGTGCAAGGTGTCCTCGCGTGTCGTTTCCTTGTAACTTTACACCGCGTGACGCTTCTTTCTCGATAACAACGGAAAACCGAAAACCGTTTTTACTCAACTTTAATGGCACCAAGGAGCGAGCCAATCTGTCGAATTTGAATAGTAATAAGAAAAATCGTTTTATGCTTTTCTCGGCCATTCTGAAGTCGGTTTGATCTTTTTTAAATTTTATTTAATTTGCATATTTTTATCAGTTGATAGAATGTGAAAGTCAGTGCAATGAGCGAAGAGCACTATTTGCAAAGGGACAAGCTTACGATGCCTTAAGAGGTGATTCTCGTCTAACAGCCCCAAAAGTAACTGATGTTTAAGAATTTTTTTTGAGATATCTGTTGGTCATATTGAATTGAACTCTTTTGGGATATATGGAGGCATCTTTAAACTTGTAGAAAATATTTTTTTTATGGCGATCCTTCTTGTTATTTATTAATTACTGCATATGATTGCAAAAAATAGAAGTTTCTTAAAGTTAGATAGTTTACGCTGGTATTGGTCCACTTTAAAGAAGGAAAATGAAAAGTGGAAAGAGTTATAGTGTTTGAAAGAAAAACTTGTTTCCTGCGACCTCATTTTTATTCTTTATATTGCCGAAAAAAGTATTATAACTAAAAACTAAAATTACATTTTCGGTACAATACCTGGAGAAATGTATAATGAATAAAATGAGCTTTATTTGAAATTGATCAGTCAATTACTTTTTGAGTTATCCGAGACGCCATCATCGTCGAAGAGACTCCACAATAATTATTAAATAACAAGAAGGATCGCCATAAAAAAAATATTTTCTATAAGTTTAAAGATGCCTCCTTATATCCCAAAATAGTTTAATGCAATAATAACAATAGCTTTTTAAAAAAAAAATAATAAATTTCGGGAGCTGTTACACGAGAATCCTCCCTTAAGTAGGGTAAAACCCCTAAATCGCCATAAAAGGATCGCCATAAAAAAATATTTTCTACAAGTTTAAAGATGCCTCCTTATAACCCAAAATAGTTTAATGCAATAACAATAGCTTTTTAAAAAAAAAATAATAAATTTCGGGAGCTGTTACACGAGAATCCTCCCTTAAGTAGGGTAAAACCCCTAAATCGCCATAAAAGGATCGCCATAAAAAAATATTTTCTACAAGTTTAAAGATGCCTCCTTATAACCCAAAATAGTTTAATGCAATAACAATAGCTTTTTAAAAAAAAAATAATAAATTTCGGGAGCTGTTACACGAGAATCCTCCCTTAAGTAGGGTAAAACCCCTAAATCGCCATAAAAGGATCGCCATAAAAAAATATTTTCTACAAGTTTAAAGATGCCTCCTTATAACCCAAAATAGTTTAATGCAATAACAATAGCTTTTTAAAAAAAAAATAATAAATTTCGGGAGCTGTTACACGAGAATCCTCCCTTAAGTAGGGTAAAACCCCTAAATCGCCATAAAAGGATCGCCATAAAAAAATATTTTCTACAAGTTTAAAGATGCCTCCTTATAACCCAAAATAGTTTAATGCAATAACAATAGCTTTTTAAAAAAAAAATAATAAATTTCGGGAGCTGTTACACGAGAATCCCCCCTTAAGTAGGGTAAAACCCCTAAATGGCTTTGTTATCAGTGAACTTGAAACCAAATTTTTAACACAACCTCATAACTTTCGAGCACACCAAAAATTTGAAGTATTGTAAAACATGCTCCAAAAATAATAGTTATTAAAAATCTAATTTTAGTTGATATTAATTTATTATTTAATAATGGGTAATGTCTTCATGTAATTGTAATTTCTTAAGAAATTAAAATAATTGAGTTAAGAAGTGGGATATTATAAGGATTATATTTATTAATTGAGATAGGAGGTCAATTTATACCAACTTCGATTCTAGAGATAATTGAGCTGTGAAAATATTTTTCTTTCGCAAGTGTTAGGATGAAAAATTGAACAATTCTTATATTTAATGTTTTGTTCCATCTAGCATTTTTACAAGAATAAAAGTAATTCCTTTTTAACTAAAAAAGGAATTGTTCCTCTCGTTGTAATCAGAATTTTCGGGTTGGGAAAGTTTCCTTGTCAGTGATAAGAGGCATTGATAGGTTCGTTCGGTTTGCTTGGAGTTTCCAGTGTCGATTAACTTCATCGCAGAGAATCAAGGTCATTATCCATGGCACGACCGCAAACAATTTCGAGAAACTTGTTTCCAGCGTCTGGATCTAATTTCTAGAACACTTGACCTCGTCGGGCTGCGGTAGTCACGAGCTGCAATCAACTATAGAAAATGAAATACGACCTCTCCAACGCTGATTTATTCCAAGTTCCGCGGCGGCTCGCGTGATCAAAGTGAAAACTTAATTTCAGCCGGTCTTTGGGGATCGTCGGGTATAGATTTCGAAAGAAATTTTTAAAAAACCCTCTGCACGTTGCTTTGGAAAAAAAAAATAGCAAGTCACAAAAGTGGGGGAAAGGAAGATCAAACTGTGAACGATAATAAAAATCAGATGGGTGTCAAAATTAATTAGGGGGTTGCTAAAATATGACAACGCTACCAAGAAAATAATCAAAGCCTAACGAGACTCCACGATTTTGATCTACTACCCCGCATAAGCCAAAGAACTTCATCTTACTTCATATCCATCAATAAAGCTGCACGTACCATTCAAAGATTTCATTCATAATTTTGAAAACTCAGTAAACAGTTGAATAATTTGAAAAAGATCGAGAAGTGTGGACGTCAAGGTTTTATGTAGAAACATGAATTAAATATTCTTCTTCGTTAGATGGGATCCTGCAGAGACTCTGCAGTAACTCATTATCTCCACCTCTGAGCGTTTGAAAAAAGGGAAAAAAGTGGAAAAAAGCGGAGCTTTGCCAGGAGCAAATTGCAATGAAGATGCATCCAGATGGAGGACACATCAAGGGGATGGTTTTTCGAAGGCCACCCTTCCCTCCTCTTTTATTAGCGCCCGATGGCCCTCTACCAAGGGCGTTCGCAGACTTTTTTTCCAGGGGGGCAACAAAATATAGTAATAAAGAAGCAACCCTGGCGGTGACATCGACGAATCGGATGATGAAGCACTCGGTGCCAATGGAGTAGCCCTCTTCATTTTTTGAACCCATTTGTAGTGCGGATTTATTTAAAATTTTAAAAATATTAACTGATTTAGTATAAACTGAATAGAGATCAGTTTTTAAAAATAAGCGATTTTTTCTCACGAGCCAGGAGGGGGTAACTGCCTCTTTCGCCCTCCTTTACCGGACGCCTCTAACGCTAGAACGTTCGTGGAGATTCCGCGAGGGAGGAACGGGGGTGGTCGCGAAGATTCAGCGGGAAAGAATATTTACGACTCCGCTCGAATGCGTTCCAAGTAGGTTGTCGAGCTCTGTGGCACGCTGGCTTTTGACCCACTTCGGAGCTTGCAAGCTCTCGTAACCTTAAAACACCGCTGCTATTCCAGTTCGAGCTTCTAATACGATGCACGCGCTCGATCGCCACCACTTTGGCGTGCTTGCATGCGATCCCGCGACATGGCCGAGCATATGCTCAGCAATCCTAATTAATCTGCTTTCATGCGGCGGGGATAATTAATGGGGCAATTTTAATTGATAGCGTATGCAGACAGTTTGATGTTTGATAAAAGTACCATGCGTTTAACGAATCTGCGGCGGGGATTGGAGAATCTTATGAAGGTGTAGTTTCCCTTGCATTTGCTTTGGATGAAGAAGAATGTAACGCGGGGTTGCAAGGATATAACACTTATAGTTAACGGGGGTTGAAAACGATTATGACATCGGCTTCGGTTTCCGAAACAGTTATAAGATCCGAAATATTCTTGAAACAGTTACGAGTAGTGTTCCTGATTTCTCTAGATTTCTTGTTTCTCGAGAAATCAGAAATGAGATCATATTTCTTGAGAATTCTCGAGAAATTGAAAAAAATATTGGAAAAATTATATTTTTGGAATAATGTTGTTAATATTTATCAAAAACACAAGAAAACTTTAACTAAATGAGTATTCCTGTCTAATTTATACAAAACTTGTGTAAATGAAAAAACAGATATTAAATATAATTGGTAAATTTATTTATTTAATACAAAATTTGTACAAAGCGAAACATTACTTTTTGCTTTTAAAATTTATTTTTAAATAGCACAAATGCGTCTAATGTAGCGTCAGCGAATCTATTTGTTTTGTGTGGCAAAATCTGTTACTGTTATATTTTGATTCTGTTGATATATATATATATATATATATATATATATATATATATATATATATATAACGTCAAAATGCGTCTTTTGACCCTTTTGGAAGAAATTCTGGATCATGCAAAAATTTTATACGGGATACAATAGTCTTATCTCCTCTTTGCTATAATTCTTCTTTAATAGCCACAAGAAACTCATTAGGTACTTAATTCAGTATACAAATTTTCTAAATTTTTAAATAAAAATTTAAGAGCACCTTCAGTAGTTAATAATATCCAATCTTTTGTACTGTGATTTTCTATTGGAATTCATATAGGTTTTAATGTTATTAATAAGATGTATTATAAATTGTAGATCTGCTTATACGTTCGCGATTAACCAGTAATACATTCATTTACGAAAATAAATGAGATTTATAATATTTGTCCTAGACTTAAGTTTCTCGAGAAATTATAGTATTTCTCGAGAAATAAGAAATAAGCAATTATAAAATTTCTCGAGAAATTCTCGAGAAAGCATTCTCGAGAAGGAACACTAGTTACGAGTGAAAAAGGTTCTCCTCTGTAACGGCTTCGGCTTCTGGTTCTACAGAACCAATATTATATCGGATCCATAAATAATTGACCGCATACCAGTGAATTAGGCAAAGAAAAGTCAATTAGAAATTTAACCATTATTATATGTTTATAAATGGAGTGTAGTTGCACTTTTAATATCCTATATTTTTAGTTACGCGTATTAAGCAAACATTAATAAATACAATTCTTATTAAAAGTATGCGGTCATTTACTGGGCTTCTACACGTTTCCCATTTTATAATTTTTTTTTTAAATTACGATAAGAATAAGTAATTATTTTTATAGAAATTTTAAGAAAAATAAATTTAAATTCAATTTCAACAGTTGTTTTGTTGTTATACATAAATATATTCAAGTATTAATCTCAAAGGTCCATAGATTCAACAATTCGGTCATTCAATGGTTGGTTTACCCTACATTAAACTCTCTAAACCGATACATACTGTGGCCCGATGGAAAGAAGTCGTTTGAAATGTCACAGGGGCAAGAGGGGTTCTTCGCTCGCATTGGCTCCCGCCGCCCGTGTCCCGTTTGCTTACTTCGTATTCGTCGACGGGATATACTATTAAGTATATATAGGGATATACTATTCGGACCCTAGAGTTTTTCGACCGACTTCTTTCCATCGGGGCACCGTAAAACCGATATATAACTGTTATGGAACCGATATACAGAAGGTGGCCAAATTATTATACTCAAAAAATTTTCGTCAATTTTTGGGATCATTTTAAAATGAATTTAATACGATTAAAAAAAATCTTATATTAGGCAACTAAAGGTTCTGAAAGGAAACTTTCTTAGCTTTCCAAAACACTCAGGAAAAATTTTCTACGATCATGAGTTCGCAAGTTATAGGTGTTCAAAGTGAGAAGTCCCCTTTTTCTTTGATCGCGAATAACTCGGTCAATAAAAATCATACAACAAAACCAAAAAAACGAAATTAAAGAGAAATTGTTGCTCTATAAGATCTCTGCGTTGGATTTACCGGGAAAAAAAATTTGAAACTTCGTTTCCTGCGCTTCATCTTCATCAAACAGTATCACAATGGATGAAAAAAATTGAGTCCTCGATTAAAAAAAACTAGAAAGATCAAGCGTTAAAATGCGTTTTTTAAATATTTTTTGCGACCATTTTTCGCAAAGATACAGCCATTTCATTGCTTAAACTTACAAAATCTCAAACCTTTTTGTTTGAGTATAATAATTTGGCTACCCTCTGGTAATATTAGTTCTGTAGAACCGAAATTTTGGTTCCTTATAACAGTTATTCAGAATATCGGTTCTTCATAATTGTTTCAGTGAGAACAGATATATATATCTAACACTTTGAAACAGTTCTTTTCGGACCCGTTTCAACACCTGACAGTTAGTTATGCAGTGAAGAAAAATATGAGCTTTAAACTTTCCTCTGACTTCTCCTCGTAATTCAAAAGTATTGCCACGCATTTAAATTTCAATTATATAAGTTGCAACTCTTCATTGAATAAAAGTGCTGTTGACGTTAAATAAGAAAATATTTCCACCACTCTCGACTGCTTGCAACCCCCTGGAAGAATAACTTCACGGATGGCGTTCTATCGACCCAATCGCACCATAGTTTTGCATGCCCCGAAAGTCCAAGGCTTAATTGAAGGTGCCGATGCAGGTCAATTGATCCGGATAAAAATTCACTCGCGCCGATTCGATAACTCGCGCGTGATGGGCGCGCGAAGTCTGATTCCTTGGTCGAGTTGCGTGCCATCGGGCAGTAGAGATGCAAATGCTAATGAATGCGGCCCATTCATGGATTCGCGACAGACAAACGGGGCGCACAGCTCGCCTCGGGAAAAATGTTGAAACTACGGTCCCGGGGGAAATGGTTTGGCAACGATTTCCCTTTGAAACGCGAGCCCTACTGTTCCAAGAATGCCAGCGCGTTCGCGGTACGATTTCTCCCCTCGTATTAATATTCATAGATCTCTCCGCGTATTTCTGCATCCCCTCTGTCCTCCATTTCGCGCGCTTCATCTTGCAAGCCCGGGTCCAAGTCGGAAAGTTGAGTAATGGTTGGTTTCTGATTGGAAGTGGTATTGCAAATTCTGAGGTTGCATAATACAATGTAGAGACATAAGCGGAGCCTTAGTAATTCAGTCTTGGTACATCGAGGTCTGCTTAATTCGAGGTGCCATTCCGACGATGTTAAGGTCAGTGCCGTACTAATAATTTCAGCTAACCCAGATAGTCCAGTGAAATTAGACGGAAATATGGCCAAGCTGGGGAATAATTTCCAGCAATCTAGGTACATTTTTGTATGGGTGTTTATTTCGTCGCGTCAAACAATACGTCGAAAGTCCCCATCGATCCGATATGTGCTAACAGTTTTACAGACGGTCACAGGTAAAAAAACAGGTCACAAAGTTTCATAATTTTTTGAATTTCCGGGTTCGGGATCTTCCCCTGTCAAAAGTACGAAGGTTGAAACTTTGTCAGCGGGTAAAGGACCCAATTATTGTCAACTTAAGGATGAACTTCAGTAACATTAAGAACGAGCATATCTTTGAAAATTGGAGGAATGCATTTTTCTGCAATACCACTTTTCTGTAAAACCCCCCGCAAAATTTTAGAAAAATTGATTAGGTAGTTTTTAAATTATTTAACTTTTAATTTAACATGTACCTCTTCTTTGGGAAAATGCAATATTGAGAAATATAACTACAAAAGCAAGATTGAAATAATATGCCAAAGTTTCTGCAATCTTGTGTCCAGAAAGATCAAGCACTGACCTAAATTGTCACAAGAATTCTGTACAATTGATTAATAACCTTGGAAATTGATTAACTTTTGGCTACGATTGTCACTGAAATTCTACCTTAAAAATTGACTCTGACATTGTTGCACAGTTTTTGTATTTATTG
The DNA here is from genome assembly GCF_050908995.1 of Andrena cerasifolii. Classification (NCBI taxonomy): domain Eukaryota; kingdom Metazoa; phylum Arthropoda; class Insecta; order Hymenoptera; family Andrenidae; genus Andrena; species Andrena cerasifolii. The sequence continues at coordinate 1,476,992 of NC_135129.1, forward strand.
ACCAAAAGTATAATTTTGCTATTTGTTTATTACTAGCGTCCCCGCCTCGGATTCGCCCGAAATATTAGCGTGACTGATTCATAATCTGTAATCTACAATCTGTAAACTCGACACCCCTCAGCCACTTATTCCCGCCGCGGTACTATTTCGCAAGCGAGAAGCGCTCGCTCGCTCGGTCGCCGCCTAGCGGTGGCGTCGCGATCTACTATTATTTAAAAATCATTATTTAATTATTTAAAAAAAAAATAAAAACGTTAGAACTTTCGTCTCGCCAAGACGAACAAAAATGATGTAACACATTTGTGGGTACAGTTCATATTTACTGAGAAACCGCATTTCAAAGTATGCAACTTCAATTTTATACAATAGTATAGATAGATATAGATATAGATTATTTACGGCCGATTTCTTCACTTCCAGATATCTGCCAGTCAGAGTTATCTGGCAGATATCTGGCACATGCCTATTTCTTCACCTCCAGTCTCGAGTTATCTGCCAGTTATCCTCCGCTCAATTTGACTAGAGGTTCGGGCACCGGATAACTGCTGGAACTGCCAGTTAGTGCGTTTTTGCAGTAGTAGGGGAAGTAGGATATGTGAAACAGAGAACAGAGTTATGCTTGTGGACTGTTCTGGACCCCATTGTATAGTTTGCGGCGCCAAGCGATTTTAGTTTTGTTGAAAAAGCCGCTTCGACGAGAAAATCGTTTCGAAATGGAAGTGATGATGAATATTAACATTTTCGAACATTTAGAGGAAGAAGAGGCCTACTTTACTCCTACTTATCTAAAGCTAAATTTCTAACAGTAACATAGGGAAAATAAAAGTAAAATGTCATTATTAAAAACCACGGTTCTTTATTTGTAACAGTTTATACTCTTTTATTTTTAATTCTGCTTATAAATTTTTAATGGTTGATTCGTTTATTTTTTTTGCCTTCGCCATCATCTATTGCCAATTTATGAATAACTTTTTTGCTTCCGATTCATCGATTACTAATTGTTTCTGCAATTGTAATAGTTCCTCCTTTAGCTTTAACAGATTTTCACAATTTTTTCCCATATTAGTTTTTTTTTGTTGTCGATCCTTCGACACGTGACTCAGCAAAAATGAATGACAGCTTCGCAATGAAGTTGTCGCTTTACCTTTTTTTGCGGCGTTGCCGCGTCAACCGTTCAGCCAGTTAACCATAGGATCCAAAAGCGTGAAGAAACACGCGCTACTGCCATCTGGCGGATAGCATCTAGCTGGCCGCTAGCTAACCGGGTCTTTGTACAGAGATGAAGAAATCGGGCGTTAATATGTATAGTTGAAGAAAAAAATGTTCGCGACTCTCAAACCCTCTATTTTTATTTGTAAATTCATTGATTTAAAAAAAATATGTCGGGAGCTATTACTGCCACCCTTAAAACGTGGTCGATGGAATTACTGACACCCCAATTATTGCCACCTAGCCAAATACTGTTAACCTCATTTTAAGGTGATGTCGTTTCAAGTACATGATCAACTATGACAGTAATACCAAAATACTTGAAACATTTGTACCAATCACTGTCACCCAATTATTAAAAAAAAACACTTAACGAATCGTTGAATTCCGATCGTTATGACTTTCTATAATGCTTCTATTATCTAAAACATGTTTTGTTATGTTGTTTGTTTGTTTTTATTGTTTTTCCTGTGTTTTAAGCAGGATGGCGTTTCAAGTTTATTTTTGCTTATATTGCCCAACGAACTATAGTCACACATTTTTTTTTATCCCTCCTCTCTCCTTCGGGTCCCAGCAGTAGCAGCGCACCCGGAGAAAGGTGGTGTCTCCCATCTTTTCCCAGTACACCGCCCCATGATGCTTAACTTCGGTGATCTAACGAGAACCGGTGTTTTCCATCACGGCTACGGCCGCTGGTCTGTTTTGTTATGTTAATAGCTTAAATATTAGAATTACAGCATTCTCTTTAACGCCCTGATTTCTCTTTCGCTAGTAAGGAAGTCATGGTTTTCACCCTCCTAACATTCGCTTAAAACTTTTGATCGTCTTACCCAAATTAACGAAGAAAAAAATGAAGTGCTGCTTTTTGTATCTTATATATAACAATTTCAATTATACGCTAAATTTTTTTTGTGTATCATTTCACAAGGTTTATTCGTTATTTTATGTAAAACAGTTTAGAGTGTCAGTAACTGGTTCCTTTACCCTACACGAAAATGGTAACTCCTGCGAAAGAAACTCATACAACCTTTTTTGTAGACAATTTCCTAAGCTACAAGTTTCACAATAACTATTTTTGCCATAGAACCGGTAGATAACGAGATATTCGTGAAAAACTGTTTCTTTACACCTGCGGTGAGAGATGCGAGGGTGATACTAAAATGTACGTCTAAGTAAACTAAACAAAATAATGTTTATTAGAAGAGATGCAACACGCAACCGTCTGTGTAAAAATTGCGATCAGACAAAAGCCCCAACCGCTCAAGACGCTCACTTGTAACCGAATGCCTGGTGAACGGTCGCATTTCTTCCGATTCCGAAGAAAACGCATACCGTAAGCGAAACCAGGAAAAACCTCGAGTGACAAAACAGGGGAGGTTTCGTCTCCTGGCAAAGTCCAAACACCAAGGCCAAAACCCTTCGATTCAACTTTACGACCCCGTGCCTGGTCGCCTTCTGCTCCGCTCGAAGACCAAAGCTTACGCACGCCACAGGCCGTCTGTAAATTTTGTCATCGCATTGTTTAGAACGACGACATGGCCCATACAAAATTGTAGCTTACTGGAAGTTCTTCCCCAAATCCTAATCACACTGGACCATGACCTGCGCATTTCACTTCCTCCTCTATCTAGCAATAGTTTGCTTTTCAACAAGTTTCCTCTTGCACCAACTTTGCTACCCACGTGCGCTTCAGCGCGAGTGTTTCTGGCACACAGCGAACTTGCCAAAGGCCCGTTACAGTAGAAAGTAAAGGTCCCGTCAACAGATTGATGGGAACCGAAGAAGAGACGGATAGGCGCATTCGATGGGCGATGAAGGGGACCGCGGCGATCGAGGGCTTCGCCGTTAAAACGTGCAATCCCACCGGATGTGGACGACGGTAATGGGAGTGTCGCAGGTGTGCATGTATCGCCGCAGATTGGATAATGAGCCCTTAACTACGTAACGGGACGCCCGCACACGGTACAGGCCACGCGGGCAGAGTGGGAACGAGCGAGAAGGAAGTGTCGACGGTATACCATCAGCGGCGAGAGCGGGAGCTGAGAGGAATAGTAACGCGTCGGGCGCATTGAAAGAGCAGGCTGGATTTTAAAGTGTCGCTTCCACAGCGACGATTTCAGACTCCCCTTCCCTCCGGACAGCCGAGGCGTTTGTAACTTCACAGCGATATGGGACGATCGTTTGGGAAAAGCGTTTCACCGATCGAGTGTTCCCGGAGAATGCCTTGGCTACGTACCCCGAAGACAACCCTCTGGGCGTCTCGTTTGAGTCTCCGGGGGGGTTGAATAGGGAAGTATGTTGGGGTCTATGTACTTTCTTGGATAAGGTATTCAGATGTCTGGGTTAGGTACTATTTAGGTGGTTGGGGGTGATGTTTTGGAAGAAGGAAATGGTTCTTGGAGAAGATTGATGGTGGAATAGTGGGCCTTTGGGGGGAAACTTTTGGGTTCAGAAGAAGTTTCGTTGTGGTAGAGATCTGTAATATTGTGAGGCGGTAGATTCTCTAAGTACTATTTCAATGCCTCGTGCAACGTGGTAGGGGTGGGTATTTATAATTATTTATAATGAAGAAGGTGGACAGAGGTTCGAGAACAAGGTTGTCGGAAGAACGGCAGGAAAGGCATCATTGGTTTCCCTGTAGGAATCTTCTCTCTCTTCCAGTTGATATGGCGCTCGCCCCCCAGGGGTGAGTTCGAGGGTCGATACCACGGAATCGAGTTTAGGCACGCACACTCAAACACGTCCTGGTACTTATTCCACAAAAAGGGTACAAACAGGGTGGCAGGAAGGTTTTCGAGGGACTTAGTCCTCGGAAGCTTCTATTTCTCCATGAACCGACTGGAATAAGACTTAAGTATTTCTTCCGTTTACCCAATAGCAACCCCCGTAACTCTCCTTAGATGAAATATAAAAATGCTTTGGGATAGATGATAATTACTGTGTCAACCAAAAATGCTGGGTATATCACGAAGGGAATTATAGAATTGACGATGATGTGTAAAATTCTATTAACCCTTAACCGGTGGCGTGGAGTCTGGAAGACTTCTGCAGACTTATTTTTTCTATATTTTCATTCGATTTGTTTTTAAACATGCGGTGTCACGAAGACAACTTTCACTGGTTTTGAACAAAAAAACGCAAACGTATCTTTTGAAATATGTAATAATGTGACTAATAATTCGAATATATGTTAAAAATAAATTCAGACCTCACAATGTCAAATTAATAAAGAGGAGTCAGTCTGTGAGACTCCACGTCACCGTTTATGTCACATAGTGGGACGTCACCGGATAAAGGTTAAGAAACGTAACGAGGGTGAATTAATTACAATTTGCTCAATCAAATATTCTGATACACATTTTTCCCGGAACCTGTGCTATCAGAAACTCTTCCACGTTCGACAGAAACTTTCCCAACGACGAGCTCTCGGGCCCAAGAGATTTTTATCGTTCCCAGGCCAGAGTATGCGTCATCCGGGGAGAACACTCGGGGTAGAAAAGTTATCGAGAGAATTGCAGGGAGGAATTCCTTCTCTTTCCCAGCCTGTGCGTCTGCAGGGTAGAAACCACTTCAGACGCTAGCGCGCCAGTCCTTTAGACGAGGAAGATGTCGTCATCCCTCCCCATGAGTCAGACGAGTGTCCAGACGAAACGCGAAAACGAGTCTTGCCACTATCGCGAGCATCCTCATTAATTCATTCCTAATGCACGATTCGCGCGATTTCGAATCAGCATTCCCTGTTCCTACCTACACCGCGAGTATTCCCGCGCCGAGAACCTCTCTAGACAACTACACTTCGAGGTTTCAAATTGGAACCGTGAAGAGTGGTGATAAAAATAGATTGCAATGTTTAATTACAGAAAAGTAGAATTGAGGATTTTTCAGAAAAAGGGTGCAGTTTTTTAGTTATGTTTGGTGCACGTTTGATGCAATCCGATAACAAATGAGCGATTTATTGCAAATAATTAAAAATAGAAACATTAATATTAATATTTTTATTATATAATATTTCACTTTAAAAATAGAAATAAAAACTTATCAACTCAATAACTAGGAGATACTTATTGTGTGAAAATATTGTGTTCTCTTTTTAATGTTAACTCAAACAATCTATATATCTATATATATATTTTTATTATACAATATTTCACTTTAAAAATAGAAATAAAAACTTATCAACTCAATAACTAGGAGATACTTATTGTGTGAAAATATTGTGTTCTCTTTTTAATGTTAACTCCTAGTTATTGAGTTGATAAGTTTTTATTTCTATTTTTAAAGTGAAATATTGTATAATAAAAATATTAATATTACTGTTTCTATTTTTAATTAATTGCAATAAATCGCTCATTTGTTATCGGATATATATATATATATTCGATAACAAATATATATATATATAAAATTCAAATCAAATACCACTGATAATCACGATTTCTCAGAAACCACTGATCCAATGACCATGAAATTTGGTAGATAGGTTCTTCCCGGCCCCTAGGTACTCGCTAAGAAATATTTTAAAAAAAACTCCCTCCCTTTCACCGAAAAACCATATATAATATAATGTATATATAGGTTATGTACGTTACTGCAACAGACCGGAGTGTGGTTCGCGCCTCGACCGCGAGGCGGCCACAAGCGTCGCGAGCGTACTCGCGGGCGAAAATTCGACGAGACCAAGGTATTAAGTAGCAGCACCGATCGCTTATCCCAGTTACTTTGGAATTTTTACATTTACTATATTTTCCTTCTGTTTTCTTTTTTTGCTTAACAGAGAAGAGAGTTTTTATTTTCGCTTGCCCCAGTTACTTTTAAATTTTTATATTTATTATTATTACAGTTTTCCTTCTGTTTTTTTTCTGCTATAAGAGAGCAGAAACTTTTTAATGTATATATATAAAAGAAGAAGTCCTGACTGACTGACTCAGAGTTAGGACCGATGGGGCCGCAGTGAATGGAGGGGGAAACACCTACAGGAGTGGTGGTTATGTAGCTGTTTCCCCCTCCATCACTGCGGCCCCATCGCTCCTAACTCTGAACTGACTGACTCATCAACGCCCAGCTCAAACCGTTTAACCTAGGAACGTGAAATTTGGAAGGTACATTGTTTTTATGACGTAGGCGTCCACTAAGGAAGGATTTTTAGAAATTCCGTCCCCAAAGGGATGCAAAGGGGTAAAATGTATTTTCTCGGATTTCTTAATATCTCTTAAACCCGATTAGATATCAACTTGGTTTCTACTTACAAAGCTTACCCACACAAATGCCTAAAAAAATTCAGGATTTTGCCCTAATCAACCTCTAAAGGGGTGGTGACTTTTTACAGAGGGGTGAAATTTATTTTCATGGAGCCCTTAATATCTATTAGGCCCGAAGCGAAGCGCAGGTATATTTTGCTAGTAATTTTATGAACCATTTTATCGAATTTACTCGAAGTTGGTAAAGATCAAGCTGCACTCCTTTTGCTACAAGATCCTCAATTACAGTAGGTGGAAGGAAAGTTTAAACTGTGAACGGCGAGACAGAATTATATTAGAACGGTGCAAAGGTTCGTTTTATCAAAAGTCGAAACATATTACTTCTTTTAATCACAGTATTTTTCTTGGCTATCTATGACTTTTCCGCACTTCTCTGGTAAAAGTACAAATACATAGCCGCAGTGAGAAAATATTTCCGTATACCTAACTGACCTAACACAGAGCTCACGAGTTTTTGCGCTTAGAATATAGATTATGGGGTTGCCAGAATATAATACTCAAAGCCTAGTATTCAGCTGTACAGTAGGGTGGCTTTTATTTACACTTGGTGAATTTTTTTCTCCAGATTTTCTTTGCGACACCCTTCAGAATAGTTCCAAATAATAAAAAAAATTGTATAAAGTTTGAACCCGATCGAATAACGGGAAAAGGTGTCCCGGGTTCTTGAACATTTAAATAATTATTTAACAGCTCACAAAGTCGATTTTATAAAATATCCTCCAAGTCATTGATTACATTAAAAAATATGTCAAACAAAAGTTGTAGATTCAGACAAGGAGTATCTTTTATGTTCTATTACTATTTCTCGTGCGACAAACGGTTTTTGGAAAAAGTCCGAAAAACTGGAAAAACGAACAATTTTATTTTTCAAATTTTTAAAGTTTAAACCCTTCTCGAACACTTTTCATTTATAAAGGCGAAAAAAATGTAATTTTTATTTTCGATGACTATTCTTTAAATCGACTAAATTAATATTCTATCAAATCGATTTTGTGAGCTGTTAAATAATTATTTAAATGTTCAAGGGCCCAGGGGTACCTTTTCCCGTTATCCAACCGGGCTCAAACTTTACACAGATATATTTTAGTATTATTTGGAACTATTCTGAGGGGTGCCGAATAAGGATGAAAATTGCTGATTTCGGGAATTTCGCGATTTTCGACCTTATTCTGCGATCTTTAAACGTGCGTAGCTGAGAGCAACTTTAACCGATTTAGATGGAATTTTAGCATGTATAGAAACTTAGTTCAATCCACAAACAGTTTTTTTTTAATTTTCATTACAAGCTCAAAAAAAAAAAATTGAAAAAAAAAACGACCTTCACTATTTTCACCGCTATTCCGACCAGTTGAAATTTTTTTCAAAACGAGGAAACACGTCACTTAGAAAACTAAATAATTCCGCTAGCTTCTAAAAAAAATTCAAGTCGTTTGGACCAATTTTAAAAAAGTTATGCGATTTTAAAGAGTGTCAACTTACTTTCCGATGCGACTGTAAGAACCACCCTACTATGTGTACAGTTACGCAGAAATATAAATATATGGGTTTCAAAATTTCCTTTCACAAAAATGTTCATCATTCCAGCTTATTTTCCCACAACATTGTCTTCCAATGAAATCTTCAGTCACTATTAACCCACGCCACAACAGTATTCCTAATCCTGTCCTATTAGATTTAGAACTTCCACCAGAAAAATAGATCAAGCTCCTCTGATTCAGTCTCGCAACAAAAACTAATTGCCGTAGTACATATACTTCCACGAATCAATCAACGAATCGATCACCGAAATCCACTCCCCTCCCCCGGCGTTTCAATCATCCGAACCCTACATCTGTTTGGCGTTTGCAAATTGGATACTAGGCGAGTGGCAAACAAGCGGGTCTCCCTTCGTCGCAGAATTACGAATTTCATTCCCTGCCGCCTCTATGCCTTCGATTTCCCATTCGAGCCGATAAGACGTGCCTTGCCAATGGCTCGATAAAGAGAGACCTGATAACAGGCCTCGTAAAGCCTCTCCTCGGCCTCAAATAGAATCGACGCGGCTGCTAAACGATCGATCCATCTTCCCTTTCGTCTGCTGGATGGAAAATCAGCGGGCTCTGTGTCTGAGTCGCGGGAATCACGGTCGCGTAGCTGGATGGGGAGCATTGTTGCGTGTTTCGCTGTTATTAAAATGCTCTTGGGAGAGGATTCGAGCTGTATCGGCCATCGAGGGCCTGCCCCTTTGGCGGAGTCGAGTAATCGTCGGTGATAACGAGAGCACCGCTGCTCCAGATAGGGAGGATTCGTTATCGGAAGCATCCACGGCCTACCCCTTTGCATTTCCACGATAGCGTGACCCGTATTTTCATTTCTGCACCTCGAGAGCCTTCTGGCTCAGACCTAGAACTTCGGGATTCGAAGGGAGGTGATTAATAGGGTGCTGTATCGAGCAGCTTTTAATTATCCATCGGGGGTTGGAGGGGGGTGTAATATTCTACAGGTACCGAATCTTGGTTTCTCTTTCTTTTCTTCTGTTATTAGCATTGTTGGCAAATTCGTATCGAGACGACATTGATTTGTTTCTATGGATCAACTTTTATATTTCAATCCAGCGTATATGGAGCGATATTAACTGATGGGGCTTAATCGAGGAAAGTGGCTAAATATGGGATATTATTTTAGTTTTTAACGATTCTATTTAGCTTTACTCCTCTGTCTGTTTGTTTGGCTCAAATCTTGTAACTTAATTTTAACCCACTTCCACCGATACAATAGACTTGAAATTTTGCATGCGTACGTAGTTATGATAACAATACAAATTTAAAAAAAAAACATTTTTAACCTGAATCACAAATTTAATCGACTTGAAATCAGCCTCTCGCGTTCTTCTCGAAAACGACAAAAAGGCGACGCGTTGCCTATAGGTATAGCCACGGATGGGTATAGTAGTCACGTGTAAATAATTCAATTTTCAAGTCGTTCAAGTTTGTTGTATAAATTAAGTGTCGTTAATACATAAATAAATTAAATAATATTTAAAACCGTCCCGGAGGACAATGGTTCAATTTAATTAAACGCACTAGAAAGTAAATAATAATAACAAAAATTTAAGTTAAACGATTTTATTTAACTTGTTCAAGAATGCACTAAATATAATTCTTTTCTGTTTTTTTTTTACTTTAAATAAAATCGTGGGGCAGGATATTTCATAACAGGATATGAATCAATTTAATACAGAATGAAGCGTCGAAATGAATTTGTTGTGAAATGCCTAGCCTGCTCCACGATTTTATTTAAAGTGGAAAAAACGCCATCGTAATTGTAACACGAAAAGAATTAGTTTTTTGTGCGTTTTTGATCGAGTTAAATAAAATCGTTTAACTTACAATTTGTTTTATACATTTTTTCGAATGTCATTCTTACAAAATCAATCGCAACAAATAAAAGATTTTTATGGGTAATCAGTTACAGGTATATTTATTTACGATTAATTTAATCGAAAATGTGTACGAAACATTTTGTGGATTTTTTTATAAGTCAACGGCTTGATGAAGATTTTCCGTTTTTGTATCATGTTTATATAGTAATATGAACTACTTAAAAAAAAGGTTCAGTTAAAAAATTATTGTTTATAATAAAGAAAAAAAGTGGACTTTTCTCTTAGAAAAATTTAACTTTATCTTTGATATCACAATTCCTTTATTTTTCAAATTTTTCAAAATCGGTGCCGTGAGTCGATAACTATTAACATATTTTATAAAAAAAATTTACTGTTTTTTGTTTCAGACACGACATACAGCTTTCTTTAGGGGCACCGTCTAAAGTTCAAGAGAGTTTCGGATATTTATCCATAACTTCTGAAAAACAATAGTTTTTTAACCGAAACTTTTTTTTTAAGTAGTTCATAATACTATGTAAACATAGTACAAAACCGGAAAATCTTCATCAAGCCGTTGAGTTGCAAAAAAATCCACAAAATGTATACATTTTCTGAATACCCTTAAGGGGAGGTTCCGGTCTAAAAGTCGATTATTTTATTTCATTTTTCGAATGTTCAACCTTTTAGGAATACGTGTTTAAAAGGATTTATTGAAATTCGTAAAATTCCCGAAGTTATAGGCATTTGAGTAGCGGCAAATGCATGGGTAACACCCGGCCACTCGGCACTCACGTAAAACTTTAAAAGCGTTTTTCTCGAAACAGTGTTCTCTAAACGGTGGGTGCTGGATCTCCAAAAATTATTATCCGATTCGACTAAAACTTTTTTTATTTTGAAGAATATACTTCTGGCTAGGGGGGATACCAGAGAAAATGCAAAAAATTGAAAATTTATAATTTTCAAAGGCGTTGAAATGATGAAAACTATAGGGAAAAAGTGATTTCAAACTTCAAGTGTCATTATTTTCTAAAAAAATGTCATTTTTGTAATTTTTCTGGTTCCCCCCTAGCCAGAAGTATATTCTCAAAATAAAAAAAAATCCAGTTGAATCGGATAATAACTTTTGGAGATACAGGTCCCACCGATTTGGATAAATTTTTTGACGCCTTGACTTTAACGACTGCCCAGTGCCGTCTGCAATGATTAATTATAAAACAAAAAATATATTTCTATAATTTAAGACATCCTTAATACAATGCAAAAAGTCCCATTAAATTATATATAGTAGTTTTTCTTTAATTAATTCCTAAATATCACCTATTTTTGGGGGCTCTAGACCGAAAGGTCCCCTTAAGAGGAGTCTTATATTTCTAACGTTATGAGCAATTTTCAATATTGAACTAGCATTAAAACATTTGTCAAATTGCACTATTCCATATTTACCTAATTTCCTCTATGTTCTATAAAAACTCTGAATTTCCACCGCGGCATGTTACGTTTTAAGTAAAGGAGCATTTCTTAAAGCCTTGCGCCACTCGGGGCATTAAAATCGATCGTGCTGAGTATGGATCGTAACAGACAATCTTAGAAACGTGCTGCACTGTTGCAAAACGTGATCGTTGCCCCTTGTCTCGCTTCCAACAGCGTGCGCCTCGATTTCACAGCGTCTGCTCCAATAATAAACCCGCCATGCCGAATCTGTGTGTGCTTCGGACGCGCTCGAGAGGCAGCAACCTCGATACCTCCTTTTCTAATGGCAGGAAGTACACCATATTCAGATTATTCGCGGGTTGGAGGCGTCGTTGCCCCTCTGGGAAACGCGAGGCGGCGCGTTCTGCCAGTCAGTGGAACAATGTCACCACTCACCGCTTTGCTAGCGATAGAACACGTGGTGTCTCTTGGCGGCGCGAAAGACCGATACACTCTCGTTAAGGGGTCAGACCACTGTAACGGTCCGAAATGTAAGGGTGTTTTCGGGAATTTATTTCAACCAAACAACGCACGTAAATCAATGCATTGCTTAGTATAGTTAATAATGTACATATCGAAGGGTAAGAAATTTTTTTTTCAATCAAATTCATAAATCCGTTTCCTGTATACTATTCGTCAAAATGTGCGCTGTGGCAAAATCGTGCTTGTCGCTGTTAGATACCTACTTTGCGACTTCCCTTTTCTGTAAGTATACATCTGGTCATCGTCACCCTCCAAGACCCTTAGTCCCTTCCGAGCGAATGTGACTTAACCGTAAACAAGCGGATTAGACCGTGGGTCCTAAGGCCCCCTTCCAAAGAGAAAGCTAACCTCTATGTCACCACGGAACTTTCTTCAAACCACCTCTTCCTCCCTTATTCAATGACCAATCCTAGCTCCATTTTCCACACCCTCGCAATAGAAGCTACGAATAGGATCCTCCGTTGGGTCCACGCAGTGAACGGCGGAAAATACAGGAATGATCAAACTATTTCGCGGAGGGGGAATAACCAGTCAACGCCAAGGTGGGAAACGAACGGCGCCACCGTCGAGCCAAACCAAGCTAGCCAAGCGGGGAAGCTGTTGTCGACGCTGGTTGGCTGCGGCCTCATTTCCCTCGGCTAGCTTGGTTTGGCGGTGATGACGCCATGATGGGAAACGATACGGCGCCACCGTCAAGCCAACCCAAGCCAAGTGACGCCACCATAGACATATATAGACAGAGCGTAAGCTGAGGGGGGTGTAAGATTCGCGGTAAGGGGAGCGATACAGGCAAATCGGGTAACGCATTGGATATGCATGCCGAATGCTTCCGAAGCTAACCCGACGTGCCTGTATCTGACTTCTGCCTTTTCCCCTCCAAGCTTACCGTTCCCCTCGCCTATAGTTTCAGCTTCTGCTCCGTCTATATATGTCTATGGACACCACGCTTTCGATTCCCCTCATGGCATCATCACCGCCAAACCAAGCTAGCCAAGGGAAATGAGGCCGCAGCCAACCAGCGTCGACAACAGCTTCCCCGATTGGCTAGCTTGGTTTGGATCGACGGTGGCGCCGTTCGTTTCCCACCTTGGCGTTGACTGGTTATTCCCCCTCCGCGAAATAGTTTGATGATTCCTGTACTTTCCGCCGTTCACTGTGTCCACGTTCTTTTCCTCCGTACGTCTTTAGCTTTAGGTCTCGCCTGTACATCGCACCAGCAACTAGTTCGAAGTGACTTGTAATAAAGGACATTTTTATACAAGTGTTTGTATTTGCATTCTCCCGGGAACACGACATCGCGTTGACAGTGCCCAGGCCATATGATTAATCCGAATTCAAAAAGACGAAAATATTTAGAAACTAGAAGCCTACGTCTATTACGCGACGATAAAAAAAGTCAAAATCGCAAAAAATCACAAAATGGTGGACCACTGAAAACAATCATGTTTTCGGGGTACAAAATTGGGGAAATGTTGATAAAAACAATAGAAGCAGGTCGTTAATTGAAAGAAACTGATCGACACGTAATAGCGATGGGGTTTTCGTACAATAAATGCCCTTGCTCATGTCAATTGGACGAATAGTTATCGCTGTAGACCAGGGGTGCACAGGACCCCCAAATACTATATCTTCGTCAATTTTGCGAATTTCTTCATAAAATCTGGAGAGAGCATTCTTCAAACATACGTCATTCAGGAAATGTGAAAAGCAAAAATCGATTTTTCCGATTTTTCACAATGGTCTGCCCCCTTAATAATTGCAACGTGCAATTACGAGGCTAGTGCCTGTTTATCGCGGCACACGGATCGAATTGCGTATCAGAAGCTCTGAAAGGGAGTCGGGTGTATGTATAATGGTCTGTGAAATCAGAATGGTAATTGAAGCGGGGCAAAGTGTTTATTGCTTGGAGTTTGGACCATCGAAGGTTTCTAATAGGGATGGGCTCGAAGGTAATTATTAAATTCTCGAAATTCGAATCCGAAACTTTGTGGAGCTTCGAAAGCTGATGCTCTCGAGAGTTGAAGTGCTAATTCTGTTTTGTAAGTGGAATATCTATCTTGCATTAAGAATCGAAGTGATGAAAATATAAGAAAATAGAAATTCTCGAGGCACGCTGCGAAGGTTTCTTTATTTATTCATTTTATACTTCATCTTATTCGGCTTTCGAGAGTTTCGAATCATGAAAAAATTGCAAACTTTCGAATTCTCGAAACTCGCAACTTTCTTGGGTTTCAAAGTTTCAATGCTTCGAGAAACCCATCGTTATTGTTTAGAGCTGTGTGTACTTAATCATAAAAGTACGCGCGTGTGAAGTACCGTCAAATCGAGTAACTTTGACCACAAAACTAGATTAGAAAAGAAATTCATCTAGCATCTATTGTATAACAAATAGAGGAAGTGCGACTATTGGGAATACTGTTGGTAATTTGGAATACCGAAGTATCTAATAAACTACTAACGCTATCTAATTTGTAACACCGTAAATAATAGGGGCTAATGACCTGTTAACTAATGACATTTGTGGATGAACTGTCATTTTTATTTATTTATTTATTTATTTAAGTTTATCAACGGGATAAACCCTTTGTTATAAAAAATACAAATCGCAGTCACGCAAGCATAGAACAAACAATTAGAAAGTACAAAAGTAATATAATTGAAAGAAACAAAAGCAGAGAAGTAAGCGCAGAAGAATCATTAATGATAGTGACAAACAACGTAGATATAAAAAATCATAGTAATAATAATAGCAGCAAACATAATAGTAAAAGTTAAGGGGCATGGGAACTACGAACAGCGATCAGAGGAATTATAAGAATTATTAAAGAAGTCAAACAGACTTACAGTACCGATTCGAAGTTATTAGAAGTCGATTAAGACTATTATAGTAGACGTAGAGTGTTCGATGTGCCTCAGGAAGGAAGAGAGTATGTTTTGACATTTTCGAATTAATCTGCAGAATAAGAAAACGTCAATCTGCGAAACATTTTCAGCAAGTATTCAATCGTTCCAATCATGGTTGAAATATGTATGTCAAAACTTTATAGTTAAACACAATGTTCTTGCCTGCCGTTGGGTGTTTACTTCAGTCACTCTCCAACCGACTCGTACGTTCGCACGTTTAACACGAGCCAAATTTATAAAAGCAGACGCAGTTTTCTTCCTGATTTAATTCTTTCCTTGATAATGGTCGCAATACTGACCGAAACGTAGGAAGTTTAATCTTAAAATTTGCACAATAAATTTTATTTAATCTCTTAAAAATAACATTTACTTTTGAGTTTTAAAAATTCTTTACGGTCGAAATTCTAAATCATTTTATTTAAACACTTAATCTACTCATTTGCATGTTCCTTCTATGGTTCCGTGCCAGTTTTGCGATAATTCCAAGAATACAAAGTGTGACACGAATTTTTAGGTTTCAATGCCATATTGTTAATTCGGAATACCGAAGGTGAAGGTAATTTGGAATATTCCAAAGCTTAGCGATGCTTTCGTTTCGCGCGTAACGACTACCGAGATCAGATTATGAAAGAAAATAATTTTACTATCTACATCTTTTTTTTAGATTTATAAAGTGAAGGTAAATTGGAATATTCCAAATTACCTGCGCCTTAACGAAATCGATAATTTCTGTCATTTTTCATTTAGACCAAAGTTTCAGTTACAATTTGTTTTTTTATTATTACTGAGTTTTTGAAATATAAAAGTTTATTAGTTTCCCTATGATATTATGCAGTTTTATTTCTTCCCATCCTCTGACGTAATTTTTTATTCGTCTTAAACAAACTGGTATTCCAAATATATCTACTGCACTTCCTCTATTAATTTTTCTGTTTTGTCGTTCTTATTTTATGTAGGCAGCGTCATTTGTCTTAATGTTCTTATTGCTTTTATATATACCTTCTTACTCCTGCACGATAAAGGGAATCCTTTCTGTTGAAAAACAATAAAAAAAAAAATAAAGAAATTATTCTCAAAGTCCCTTGGATACCACTGCGAAATTTAGAAAGGCTTACTTTGCGTGCCTCAGCCTACTGCTGCGGTGTCTATGGGTTAGTTTTTATCCACCCGGGCTTTTATTTCTTTGAAAATATACATAAGTGGGATAATTGTGTTAAAAATTTACAGAAAAATTCTTAAAACGCAAGGTGCAATACCTGCGCCAAACTCTCCCTAGTTTAATCGAGTATCGCAGCATAAAATGCTTGTTTGTCTCTGTGCCTGTCCAAAGGAACGGTGTTCAATTTCGATAAAACTCTCATTAAACTCTCATCAGAGCTAGCCAGAACACAATTTCCGTAAGATAGAGCTACTCCCAGCAACATCATCAGCCTTGACGTGGAAATACTATCCTCGAAATTCATTTCCCTTCGAGCAGATGAAGGTACACTGCCATTCATAAGTATTAGGACACCTACTGTGTGTGGCGTAATTGTGAAAAACATTTTAAATTTATTGAAGAAGTCTAATGAATATTGGGGACAAGCTTGGGGGCACATCTCTTTCTGAGGTGACGGAGATTTGCGATTTGGGAGTCCGCTATACACCACCCCTCAATTTCTCCACCCATTATCAGCGAGTCGTTAGTGATGCCTGTAAAACTTTAGGTTTTGTTAAGCGTTGCGCGGTATATTTCGAAAACCCTTGTACATTAAACTACTTCACTGCTCATTTGTTAGGCCGCGTTTGGAGTATGCGTCCGTAATTTGGTCGCCAAATGAAATTAAATATACAGTGACTCGCATTAATATTCGGACACTTTTTAAAATCGCATAACTTTTTTAGAATTGGTCCAGCAACTTGAGTTTTTTCAGAAGCTAGAAGGATTAGTTTGCTAACTGACGCGTTTCGTCGTTTTGAAAAAAAATGTATTTGGTTGGAATAGCGAAAAGAAGAGTAAAGGTCGATTTTTAAACTTTTTTTGTGAGCTTGTAATGAAAATTCAAAAAAAAAAAACCGTTTGTAGATTGCAGTAAGTTGTATACGTGCCTAAAATTTCATCAAAATCGGTTAACGTTACAAACGTTTAAAGATCGGAGCAACGTTAACCGATTTTGATGAAATTTTAGGCACGTATACAACTTACTGCAATCTACAAACGGGTTTTTTTTAAATTTTCATTACAAGCTCACAAAAAAAAGTTTAAAAATCGACCTTTACTATTCTTTTCGCTATTCCAACCAAATACATTTTATTTTTCAAAACGACGAAACGCGTCAGTTAGCAAACTAATCCTTCTAGCTTCTAAAAAAAAACTCAAGTTGTTTGGACCAATTCTAAAAAAGTTATGCGATTTTAAAAAGTGTCCGAATATTAATGCGAGCCACTGTAGGTAACTTATTGAGAGGGTACAACATAGATATCTTAGGTTTGCTGCATTTAACCTCGGCGGGAGGCGCTACTGGGTAAAATTTACCACAGACACGCTAGTTGCAAAAATATGAAGACTGTTTGAGTTTTTGTTACAATTTTTTTAAAGAACTTTAATAAAGATTTTCAGATATTTCATAAACTCCTGCTGTACACTAATGGGCATTTTCCCGTTTATAAATAATTAAATAAATAAATAAATAAATAGATAAATAAATAAGTAGATAAGTAAGTAGATAAGTAAGTAGATAAATAAGTAGATAAATAAGTAGATAAATAAGTACATAAATAAGTAGATAAATAAATAGATAAACAAATAGATAAATAAATAGATAAATAAATAAATAGACAAATAAGTAGATAAATAAGTAGATAAGTAAGTAGATAAGTAAGTAGATAAGTAGATAAATAAGTATATAAATAAATAAATAGATAAGTAAGTAGATAAGTAAGTAGATAAGTAAGTAGATAAGTAAGTAGATAAATAAGTAGATAAATAAATAGATAAATAAATAGATAAATAAATAGATAAAT
The DNA here is from genome assembly GCF_050908995.1 of Andrena cerasifolii. Classification (NCBI taxonomy): domain Eukaryota; kingdom Metazoa; phylum Arthropoda; class Insecta; order Hymenoptera; family Andrenidae; genus Andrena; species Andrena cerasifolii. The sequence goes on from NC_135129.1 coordinate 1,494,680, forward strand.
AAATCAAATAAAATTTTTTAAAAAATTATTTTATTCGGTGCTTTAAATTAAAAACAGCGAAAACTATCGAATCTGTACCAAATATCTAAATCTGTAGCATGCAGAAAAGGAAGCTTTGAGAAACGCTGACCATCAAGAAGTTTCGCAAACACGCTTGTAGGCCGCCCGTGAGCAGATACGTGCGAGCGCGGAACCCTTAGAGCATATACTACTGGAGGTCTCATTGCCTTCTGTCCTTGAAACTGTCGTCAACATCACGCGAGAGAGAAAGAAATGTGCGAGCTGGTGCGAGTGAGAGGTGTACACCGGCGCATGCGCATTGCGAGCGATTGGGAGTCCCTCGTTCTACCTCTCTCGCTCGCACCATCGAGAAAGTATCTCTTTCCCTCTCGCACAATGTTGGCGACAGTTTCGGGCTCACAATGAGATCTGCATGTCTATATGCTCTAAGGCGGAACCGCGGCTCGCGAGGCCCGCGTTTGGCGACGCGTCTGTTGATTTCTGCGGCCGCGGATAGCAACAATTGGGTATAAATTAGAGGCCCGCAAAGGCATTTCCTCTTCGCTGCTCCAAAAGACTGTACAAGGTAACACCAACGGCCGCTCTCGGACAGTTTAGGGACTCCGGCAGGAGAGTTCGGCGATAATACCTGGACGCCAACCGAACGGGAGAGTACAGAGGAACTCCTGGACGCCTCGTTAAAATTAGAGAGGAGATTACGGGAGAATATTCCTGGACGCCCGTTCGGTATGGAGAGTTCGGCGATAATACCTGGACGCCAACCGAACGGGAGAGTACAGAGGAACTCCTAGACGCCTCAGTAGAGCAGAGTCGCGAGAGTACAAAGTCCCGTTCTTAAGGATGAACTTCAGTGACAATCTTAGCCAAAAGTTAATCCATTTCCAAGTTATTAATAAGGCTTTTTCCTGTGATGAAAACCAGTCAGAATTTTTAAGTCAAGTTTTAAAATGAGTGTTTTCTGGCGCAACTCTGGGAGTTAGAGGGTTAAACATAAATTGTGCTTCATTTTCCCCACGAATACACTATTGCCATTTCATCTGGTTTATATATATATATATATATATATATATATATATATATATATATAAACTTTTATATATATATATATAAAATATATATAAAGTTTTATTTATAAATTGTTGGACGTACAAACATTTCTTTTGCAGCGCGTTATACGGCATCAAACAGTGAACATTTTTCCATTTGCGGTTTTCTTCTACCTCGCACCGTTACAAAGTTATACTCGAAAAACGAAAAATCGCTGAAAATTTGGGGGCTGATTTCACCCCCTCAGAGTGTTTCTCCGCAGAAAAAAAATCGTTTCTTACATACTCCGACATGCTCTACAATCGTACGGAGTTTCATTACAATCAGAATTTTCGGGTTCGATATGTTTCCTTGTCAGCTGACAATCGAAGAAAAACCAGCTTTCCGTGTCATTTTCTTCATTTAAACAGAAACCATCGAATCAATTGTCCGGAATTTTTGTGACAATTTTGTTCAGTGTTTGATCTTTCTGTACACAAGATTTCAAAAACTTTGGCCTATTATTTCACTCTTAATTTTGTAGTTATATTCTCAATGTCGCGATTTCCCATAAGAATACATGTTAAATTGAAAGTTAAATAATTTGAAAACTACGGAATCAATTTTTCTAAAATTTCGCGGAGGTTTTTACTATTGCATGAAGATCGATGCCTCCAATTTTCAAAGATTTTCGCTTATTTTGAATGTTACTGAAGTTCATCCTTAAAGGGGGAGCCTGGTGTAGCGGATCGAAGAAATCGATTTTTTTTTGCATAAATCAATAGTTGAACATCACGACAATATGCTCCCAAAGCAGCAAAACGAAATTCGAAAAATTAAAGCGGATATAGCCGGTTTTGCTACGGAGCGCCAGGCTACCACAAAACTTTAAATGCCTTTTTCTCGAAACGACAGTTTCACACTTTGCGGGCTATATTACTCCAAAAATATTCAACCAATCGACTTGGCCTTGTGCACGGATATTTTTGAACATTTTCTTCACATAGCTAAGTTATTGGTATAATGATATTGTTTAAATAAATAACTTTTTTTACACATTTAAGGGGGGGGGGGAGTCTAGTGTAGGGGGTCGAAGAAATCGATTTTTTTTTTGCATAAATCAATAGTTAAACATCACGATAATATGCTCCCAAAGCAGCAAAACGAAATTCGAAAAATTAAAGCGGATATAGCCGACTTTGCTACGGAGCGCCAGGCTACCACAAAACTTGAAATGTCTTTTCTCGAAACGACAGTTTTATACTTTGCGGGCAATGTAACTCAAAAAATATTCAACCAATCGACTTGGCCTTGTGCACGGATATTTGTGAACATTTTCTTCATAGTACTAAGTTATTAGTATAATGATATTGTTTAAATAAATAACTTTTTTTTAGACATTTGAGGCAAAATTTCGTTGGAAACAGTGAACTTTTTATTCGAGAGGCCGCCATTTGTTCATTTTGCATCTTTTAAGTTTCAAATTTCTTCATTCTGTGCGTACACTCATAAACTAAAAGAAAATTGTTCGATTTTTGGTTTCAGATGAAACCAAAAGACGCTACGTTGCCCGCAGTGCAATAATTGCGTCTCCAACGGACTGGGCATAACTTTGTTATTTGCCGCACTTTTTTAATAATTTTTTTTTGTTACATACCTTAACCTGTTAATACAATATCCTGAAAGTTTCAGAAAGATCTATCAAATACTTTCTTTAAAAAAAATTCCCGAAAAATGCCTCGATTTTCATTTAGTTACACCAGGCTCCCCCCTTAAATACCCGATCGTTGAGAGAGGACAGTACGGGAGAATATTCCTGGACGCCCGTTCGATCTGGAGAGTTCAACGATAATACCTAGACGCCAATCGAACGGGAGAGTACAGAGTAACTCCTGGCCGCTTCATTAGAATAAAGTCGAGTGCCGTCGGCACAGTAGAATCCCATAAAATTGTATAAACACAGCGAGACGCAACGTCTATCTTCCGAAATTTGTAGCCCCGTCCTGTCAACCAGACCATGCATTTCCCACATAATCCGAATAAACCTTGTCTGTCCAGAATTTATCCTTATTCCAATCCTGTAAGACTACAAATCTAAATATTCTGTGCAAACACAGCGGGGTGTCCTAATATTTACGAAACAAGCGAAGCCAGAGCACCACTCGATATCCGCCGTAGGGTTGCAGGCGAAACTGCAGCGTGAAAAAAAAAGCAGAGAAACAGCCTCGTGAAACGTATACGAATTTAAACGAACCCGATCCTTCCGCGTTCCGGTGGATCGTTTCGAATTAAGCGGGCGTTTCCTGCGAGCCCCGTGGTATCGTGTTACGAACACGAAAAATCCATCGTCATGAGGCACACCGGCAGCCTGAACATCGATCCCGCATCGTCGACTCCGAACGAACCTGATCCTTCCGCGTTGGTGCGCCGCGATTCGCGTAAAGGTGGAATCAGACGGCGCGTGAATCGGCGAGCCCGCTCGGCTCGTCCAGGTTCGGCAAGTCGCGCGCAATGATCGCCGATTCACGCGCCGTCTGATTCCACCTTTACGGTGCATCGATTCACCCCCGTCCGCGGTAGCAAAGCCGCGCGCGGCGCGTCTACGTTGGGGGCTTTCTGCGTTCTCGAGACACGCGCGCGTACGGTCTGATTGTGAGTGCAACAATGCCACCCCCGGGGATGTAAAGGTGCAACCCCCTCTGAGGAGCGAGGGTCGCCGTCCACTTTTCAATTACAACGGATTGCACGGGCTCGGGGAAATCAGCTGGGGTGACGAATCAAGTCCTGCAGCTATGGGGTGTCTGAAACTTCTCGCCCCCTTGGCTGGATGTATCGGGTATCCGGCGTGGAATCGTTGGAGGAAGGTGCTGGGCGCGGTGGATGCAAGATTATGGGGTAGTCGTAGAGGGTGGTGATTTTGTAGAAGAAAGTTTGAATTCAATTTCAATGAAAAAGAAGGGTTGGGCATTGTGGATGCAGGGAAACGCGATGTTTGATGTGTAGTATTCTTAGTCGGAGCCGATCGCCCGATTGAGGTTTGAATTGGTGCGCCGCACAGTGGTACCATAATGACATTTTGTGTTCAAATCACCCTACAGGTCGTAATTTTTCAGAAAACTTGACGATTTTTTTTTTAAATTCTTCGCAATTAAATTCTCTATGAATCTGCCTGGCCGAAATTTTGAATTTCGTTGCTGATTTTTTTATATTTAGCGAATTATACAGCAGTTTTCGAAGATGATTATCTGTGGGCTTTTTGGCTGCCTGTTCCGAATTTAAAGTCAGATTTTCGAAATTGAATGTGGTGAATCCAAGATGTTGAAGCAAAATTTCAGAAAATGGGCTTATTCGGAAGAAACATAGTGCGTATAGATTTTCGGGGACGCTGATTACGAAAATGAGGTAATTATTATAAAGATCAATTTTTTTATTTGTACCACAAATCTAATACTGTAGATCAAATTGTAAAATTTAAAATGGCGGATGGACATTCGTGTTTTGATAAATTTTTACGTATCTCGTAAATGTGTACGTGATTTTGCATATTTAAGCATATTCGCCTGTGTTCATACGCGTTCTTATAGTTGACTTTTCGGATTCAATATTGATGAGCAAGATTTTTAATGTTCGATATTTTTAGAAGGCCTGATTCACTTAACGTTTTATCCCAGTTGCCTTTAGAAATTCGATTTTATTATGTGCAATCTTGTTTGAGGAGCAGGATTTGTGCTTCTGGAAGCAAATCTCTGATTTTTTGTTTATGTACGTGTTTAAAAATATCAAACATTAAAAATCCTGCTGATCAATATTGACTCAGAAAAGTCAACTATGTTCGGCATATTGGATTCACCACATTCAATTTCGAAAATCTGACTTTAAATTCGGAACAGGCGGCCAAAAAGCCCACAAATACTGATCCTCGAAAGCTGCTGTATAATTCGCTAAATATAAAAAAATCAGCAACGAAATTCGAAATTTCCGCCGGACAGATCGATAGAGAATTTAATTGCGAAGAATTTAAAAAAAGAACCGCCAAGTTTTCTGAAAAATTACGACCTGTAGGGTGATTTGAACAAGAAATGTCATTATGTACCACTGTGCGCCGCTTGGCGAACAAAAACACGCGAGCAGCGTGGCGTGGTTCCGCGTGGCGACGATTTTCGCGAGAGCCAGTCGTGTGGCGACGAGCGCGAGCGAGGAAGCAGTCCTCGCGTCGCATCTTACGTTTAATAATTTCCTTTGCGTTCACCATTAATACTGCGCTAAACTACATATACTAAATAAACTTTTTTGTTTTCTACTATCTACTATAGATGTGAGGGTATGTTGTGGTGATTAGGGGTTGTTGTGGAGGGTGTCTTCGTGGCGGATTCTGCGGGAGAAAATTTAGACAGGTTCCAATTTGTCGAAAAAGGAGCGAGGTGGGAATACATTTTGTTCTATATTTTTCTTTTTCATTATTGCGGGGGTGGTAAGGGTGTTCTGAGTTTTGTTGTGTTTGGATGTTGGAAAGTTGGTAGAATGGAGGAATTATGGCAGGGAAAGCTACGGCCGTGAGTTAACGGGAGTTTGGTTTGGAACAAAACGGCAGAGTTGCAGAACTCGATTCGACTTTTCCGTTCGGTCGTTCCTCAACCCCTGGACAGCTTTTGCTACGGCTTCGCGGGAAAGGGAGGGTAGAATGGAAGCATTTGTCCGCGTCTACGCGATTACTCGCGTTTCCCTGGCAAGTTTTATCGAAGAAACAACAAGGAAGAAGCGACGCCAAAAAGTACCATTCGTTCCTGCCGCGACAACGATGCTCTACAATCGCGTGACAACCCCTCCAACCCCGTAGCTGCCAGCTTGTCATTATGCAGTTAGCTTCTAATCCATCTTCTTTAATAGTCTGACTATGTAGGTACTTCTTCTGGGTTGAAAATGAACAGGAAAGAAAGAGAGAGAGAGAGAGAGAGAGAGAGAGAGAGAAATAGTAGCCTATTAACTGACTAATTTAACACTCTTCGTCTTCTTACATATAATTTTTGTACTTTGCAATTTGCACGCCTTAAGTACGTAATGATACCATACACTATGTAGCAATGAATTGTTGGAGTTGGAATGTACTGACAAGGAAAGATCCCGAACCCGGAAATTCAAAAAATTCTGAAACTTTGTGAATATGTTGGGAATTTCCTCCTGATTACAACCCAATTTTTGTTTGCTGCCCATATTCACTCTAAGGCGGTGCAATTGAGCCCTGAAAACCGGGTTATTTTCCGATTTTGTGTTATAACTCGTGAGCTGTAAAATAATTTTTTTCTACCAAATGATAGATCCAATTAAAAGAAGTAACTTTTGTCTTGAAACTTTTCTTCTATCTGTTACAGTTTGCGAGTTATAACACAAAATCGGAAAATAACCGAATTTTCAGGGGTTAATTTCACCCCCTTCGAGTAAATTTGGGCAGCAAACAAAAATGTGTTGTAATCAGGAGGACATTCCCTATATATTCACAAAGTTTCAGAATTTTTTGAATTTTCGGGTTCGGGATCTACCCTTGTGAGTTGATGCAGGAACAAGCTGTTATACTTTGGTCTACTCTGTCACACTATTGGTTAAAGGGCTTCTAAAAATTCATCGCAATGACCTAAGTAGTCGAGATTTATTCTAATTCTATACCAATTTAGTTCCAGGTCACTGATAACTCCTAATTCTTGATGTCCAGTTGCTAATTCTTAATTCTTGATTTTCAAATCTTAATGCCCAATATCGAATTCTTAATTCCTAGATTCCCAATCCCTAATTGCTAATCCTTAATTCCCAATTCCTAATATTCAATTCCTTGACTCACAATTCCTAGTCCCAAGTTTCTAATTTTCATTTTCTCATCTTTAATTCCTACTTCTCTATTCCAAATCCTTAGTTCTTTGATTCCAAATTCTTAGTCCCAAATTCCTAATTTTTCCTTAATGTTTATTTCCTAATTTCTTGAGTCTCAATTCCCAATTTCTAATCCTTCAGCCCCAATTCCCAATCTTCAATTCTTAATCACTAAAGGTAGGCTCTCACAACGCCTCGCCTCGGCGCGACTATGAGTCGCGGATTCTTCCTCGAGAATATTTTGAGGAAGAGAGGCGAGGTGAGCCGAGATGAGACGTAGTGAGAGTGGATGCAATGCCACCGCTTTCGGTGACCACTAAAAGAGGAAGGGAGAGGTTCTCTGAGCAACTGACTAAACACATGAACCGAGGCAAATTCAGATAACTTCAGGTACGGAAACCCGAGGTGACGCGAGCCTGGATGTGAGTGCGAAAAGAAGTTGCGCCGAGGCGAGGCGAGGCGAGGTGTAGTGAGCGCCTACCTTAATTCCTTCAGTCCTAATCTTCAATTCCTTCAGTCCTAATCTTCAATTTCTTCAGTCCTAATCTTCAATTCCGTCAATCCTAATCTTCAATTCTTTGAGTCCCAATCTTCAATTCCTTCAGTCCCAATCTTCAATTCCTTCAGTCCTAATCATCAATTCCTTCAGTCCCAATCTTCAATTCCTTCAGTCCTAATCTTCAATTCCTTCAGTCCTAATCTTCAATTCCTTCAGTCCTAATCTTCAATTTCTTCAGTCCTAATCTTCAATTCCGTCAATCCTAATCTTCAATTCTTTGAGTCCCAATCTTCAATTCCTTCAGTCCCAATCTTCAATTCCTTCAGTCCTAATCATCAATTCCTTCAGTCCCAATCTTCAATTCCTTCAGTCCTAATCTTCAATTCCTTCAGTCCCAATCTTCAATTTCTTCAGTCCCAATCCTCAATTCCTTCAGTCCCAATCTTCAATTCATTCAGTCCTAATCTTCAATTCCTTCAGTCCTAATCTTCAATTCCTTCAGTCCCAATCTTCAATTCATTCAGTCCCAATCTTCAATTCCTTCAGTCCCAATCTTCAATTCCTTCAGTCCTAATCTTCAATTCCTTGATTCCCAATTCTTAGTGGCAAATTCCTCATTTTTAACTCCAACTTCCCTATTCCTAATCCTTAATTCTTTGATTCCCAATTCTCAGTCCACAATTTCTAATTTTCAATCCCTAATCTTTAACTCCTAATCCCCAATTTCTACTTCCGTCAATCCCAATTCCCAATCTTCAATTCCTAATCTCTAATTCCATCAGTCCCAATTCCTGATCTTTAAATCCCAATTATTACCCCCAAATTCCCACTTTCTTTCGCTTCCTGCTCCACTTAAAATTTCATCCAGCACAACCTCATCTAATCTCCCGCTCCCCTGAGTCCTCCCCTCACGCAAAAACCCAAAAAATTCCAAACACAATTGCCAGCCCGAACGTCACTCCCCCGCGAGAGCTACAGAAGTTCCCGGTTAGCTCGGGGAACAAATCGATACTCGCAGAAATGCTACCGTTCCTAGGATCAACCACGAAGCGGAAGCATTCACGTTTGCAAAGCTCCGGCTGGTGTGCGCGCGAGTTCTTCGGCCGCCCCGGCTCCGTGCTCCTTTTTTCGGGGCATCGCGTGGTTTGCTTTGGCTCCCAGGAATATCGGCGACCCCGTTGTAGCCGCCCCAAAGGGAACGGGGTAGGCGGCAGGGCGGGGGGAACATCGGTTTTCCAACAGAAACGTGGACCTACTGAAACAGTTGGAGCATCTCCACAGAAAAATTCTCCTCGGGCGAAATGAAGCGTCCCGCTGCTCCAACGAGCAAGATAATGATCCCGGATCCCATTCAAGCGCGAAGAATTTTCAGAAATTCGCGCGGGCTCTACTCGCGCTGTAAAATCTGTTACCTCCAAGAACAATCTCGCGAGGGGCCTGTACAAAACGACAAGCAACGTCCCGCAGATTTTCCAATCGATTTTTCCCACCCCGGAGAAGTACTGTCTGGAATTTGCAGCTCGATAGGCACAGCTTCCGCTGCTCTATGGCTCCCTCGGCACCCCCGCTTCCGGTGCACGCGTTGTCCAACTTTCCAGCCGACGTTTCGCCCTTGTCGCCAGAAAGATTGGACACCTCGTTAGACCCGAAGCAAACCTCGACCAGGAAAAGGGATTCTCGAGGATTTCCGTGATCACCAGCAACCCGAAAGCTCCCGTTTCTCCCTTCTATTCCATGTTCCTATACAATACTCTACAGCTCTGTTTTCTTGTTTCGTTTTGTACCGGGAAGATAGCTGGGGAATTGTTTCCTTTCGAAGGCTGAATTTGCAGCAGAAATATTTGGGGGCTTCCCAAATCACTTTCTACTAAGTTTCCTATTCATTTGCGATGTGGGGGGGATCGATAATGACTGGGATTAATTCTTTAACTTAATTTAATGGCACTGGAAATATTTACTAATTTTTGTACCGTTCGTGCTAGGAAAATATTATTGCAAAAATGTGTAGCCTACTATCTCGACTCAAATAAGTTTAAGGGGTCACTTATGTTTAGCCGCGGCGAAAATGATTGGTTTTAGGATTTTTTTAGGGGTCCTATTAAAAAAATAATGGATTTATTAGTCCATAAAGTGCGCGAAAAAAATTATTCACAATAATTTTTGTATTAAATTATCTGTGACTTCTGAGGTTCTTTAGACCACGGCAGAAAAATGATCAGCATGTTTCCTTTAAATATCGATGGAAGTAAAAAATAAAATGATATTCTTGTAAAATAATGTTATGGGCTGACGAGCCATTTTTCGTTATAGTTAGTTTAATTCATTTTTTATGCACAAGTGCAGAGTAAAATTTGAAAGTTTTCAAGTGCCATGAATTCTTTTTTTTGTCAGCCCATAATGGCAACATTATTTTATAAGGATATCCAGTACTGTGCAAGAATAATAATGTACCACGAAATCAAAGGAACCGCTGCTGCAACGAAGGTTAATGAAATCGAACAGCGTTTGTGCATAATTTTTTAAGGAATGGATTACAAATAATTCGTTTGCCCGCGTATCCTCGTAAAACGAGTCTCCATGACCCAGAAAGCTGTGAGAGACTCGTTAAAAGGTTTCGAACTCGCGCGACTTTAATGTGGATTTTACCGCAGAATTTTCGAATGCTCCCCAGACGGACGTGCAATTAATGCCATCCGCGGAATCGCCTGTACAGCTATTGCTCGTCGCTGCTCCATGCGCCCGAGCATTTGCATAATGCAATAAGTGCGCCAGACGACGATTAAGGTACACAGGGAATTCCTAACGAGAGCAGCAAAGAGTAATTACCCATAGAACACCTCAAGAATCTTCAGATTAATCTCCCATACAAAACTGCGCAAATTTCAAACTAAAACATGAAACAGAAAAGGAAACGAAGAAGCCTGAAAAGTGCTCGAATGAACCCAACCTTTTCGACTATCACAAGATCAACTGTTCTATATATTATTTTAGGAAGGATCTTTCCACCAAGAAGCAAGGTACTTTTTGTACCATTTTTAGTGAGAATAGTAACTGTTTCTATTAAGGGTGGATAGATGACTAAAGTAAAGCCTGATTTTTAGAATTTTTTTCAAAGAACTTATTTATTCTAACTTATTGAAACTTTCCGGATGACTTGGTACATATTTAAAAAAGTAAAATAAAATTTTTCCATGATAAAAAATAGTCAATATACGTATGTAGATTCGTGGAAACTGTTCCCAAGGTATAAATTGGTCTGCAGCATAAATAAAAAAGTATTTGACCAATCGATTTCTCCCAGTGCATAGATGTAGAAAATTAAATTCTCCTTTAGGCGACTCTATCAGTTTAATTATATTAGTAAAGTAGATAATACATATTGCATAGTGAAGACGGAAGCTTTTCGTAAGAATCGCTATCTTTTAGATTCAAGTCCTATCATTTTTTTAATAAAGCACTTATTCTAATACTATTGCTCTAATAGGTTCACCCATAGCACAATCTTATTTAAAAAACAAAATTTTTGTGTATTTTTGTTTGAGGCAACTACAGTGGATAGTACCCTGCACGCCAATTTATACTTTTGACGCAGTTGCCGCTTTGAACTGCTTCCACGAATCGACATAAATATATTGACTATTTTTATTATGGAAATTTTTGTTTATTTTTTCAAATATATAGCAGATCATCCTGAAAGTTTCAACAAGTTAGAATAAATAAGTCCTTTGAAAAAAAATCCCAAAGTCAGGCTTTATTTTACTCTCTAGAGAGCGTTGTTTTGTTTGGCATTCAACCGATTTTGTGATTAGTTGTAAAAGCAATTTAAAGTTTGTTGGTCGACGGGAATGGACGCGAGGTGCGAAATATGTATTTATATTTCATAATAATAAGAATTAGTGATAATTTCAGTATAAATCAGGTAAGTATATGATAAAAAAAAATGCGCAGTGTAGGGCTAAATTTGGTAGCAGTGTTTGCGAGGTAACGCGAGATGACGGTATTCTGGCAAGCAGAGCCACCGAGGCTCTGCAACGCGGAAAAACTCGGTCGACGGCTGTGAACGTAGAATTTCGAGAAATAAAGTGCTGGCGATACGAGACGAAAAGCATTCCAGATTCCAGAGTGAATTTCTGCGGGTCGCATGGCCGTCTCTCGTGGGAATTCGCATTTAATCCGCGGGAGAGGAAAGTGCACCAAGAATGCACATGCATCTAGGCCCGATGAAAAGGAGGGGGGGCACTAATTCGGAAGTTCCTTCGTGCCTCGACCTCAAAGGGACGTGGGCGTTCTGACGGCGATTAAAGGTCTACTCACACATGCGCCGCTGTTCGCGAGTATTATGATACCTGGTGTGTTTGCAGAAAATGTGAAATTCGGTACAGATTGAAGCTGCAGATCAATTTTTTAATTGTTCCGCTCACAGGGCCCGGGAGGTCTTCCACCGCTCTGGGCAAAAATGATTTTCGTCGCCTTTTTTTGTGTTTAATTAAATGCGCCGTTTGTTTTTGAAAGTGGCATAAGTCCATTTTTTTGGAAAAAATACTTCACTATCCTAAGTGTAAAAGAGAAATAAGATTGAAATATGAATAAGTTTGATATTATTAGTTATCTTAACGAAGTAATTTACTTTTCATACTAATTTATTAATTCATTATAATATAACTGAAATTATTTCTTAATAAACTCCATTATTCGTTTACTTGTAAGTAATGAGAACATGTATGTCTTCACATTAATTATTTTTTACATTAAAAAATACATTTCACAAAAGCCAACTTCGATTACAATATAAAATTAAAATTGCTATTGGTTATATTTTTCATAATATGTTATTATTGAAAGTGGTATAAGTACATTTGTAGCTAATAAATCGTTTATTTTCTTTAACATTTTTATTGATTATTATTGCTTAATAAAAATTTAACAAGTTTATAGTTTTGAAAACATTACCCGAATTGATTAACGTATGCGAATATTTTTAAGTTGATTCAAACGCAACCACTTAAATATCTCAATGTACGAATAAATGGACTTATACCACTTTCAAAAACAACGGCTCAAATAATTACAGTGGCTGGCCAAATTATTATACTCGAACAAAAAGGTTTGAGATTTTGTAAGTTTAAGCAATGGAATGACTATATCTCTGCGAAAAATGGTCGCAAAAAATATTTAAAAAACGCATTTTAACGATTGAAGTTTCTAGTTTTTGAATCAAGGACTCCATTTCTTCATCCATCATGACACGCTGTTTTATCAAGATGAAGCGCAGGAAACGAAATTTCAAAAACGTTTGCCTAGTTTGAACGTATGCACGGGCCAAAAAAAAATTTCCCCGCTAAATCCAATAAGGAGCTCTTATAGAGCAAACATTTCTCTTTAATTTCGTTTTTTTTTTTGGTTTTGTTGTATGATTTTTATTGACCGAGTTATTCGCGATCTAAGCAAAAAGGTACTTTTCACTTTAAACACTTATAACTAGCGAACTCATGATCGTAGACAAATTTTCCTGAGTGTTTTGGAAAGCTAAGAATGTCTCCTTTCAGAACCTTTACTTGCCAATTAAAGATTTTTTTTAATCGTATTAAATCCATTTTTAAATGATCCCAAAAATGGACGAAAATGATTTGAGTATAATAATTTGGCCACCCTCTGTATTTTAAAATATAATTTTTGCCATTGAGGTCTGACAGTGACAACTTTTTGTAGATATTTTTAGAATAAAAACCCTTAATAAAGATCTTTAAAATAGGTACGCACCTCCCTAATATAATAGTATTATTTAACTATCTATATAGGTGATTCAAAAACAATTTATAAGTTTGATATTAAATTCAAACATGTATTATCTACTTTTTTACCGCAGTTTCAAAAAGTTTCACTCTTTTATTGTTTTTTTTAGTGGTTCCAAACATAGCGACATCTATAATAAAGAAAATAAACCTTAGTTTTTCCATTTTGGATGAGTTTAACAGTCCTCACACCATCGCCAGGAGGAAAAAAATTTTTTTAAAGAAGCTTGGGCCAGTGACTATTGGGACCTGACTTGGGGGCGGGGCCTAACCAAGATGGCGCCGGTAAGGTTACAACTTGCACGTGTTGCATATGTGGTGATGTGAGGCTTTTTTATGAAATATGTTAATTTCTAGGCAGAGTATTTGTGTTTGGGCAGGTGCAAATCCTGCCTAAAGAAATTTCATAGAAGGCGAACGGGTGTTACAAGCAGGGCACATAATTAAATATGGAAAGAATGAGGATGGTAGTAGGTACATAGTCAGGTCGTCAGTTTTTCAGCACTTTGCTTACAAACTTCAGAACTGAAAGGAAAACCACACGACATTACTGTAGAAGTGTCCAGACATGCTCTGTTGTTTCCATTCGTTCGTGTAAAGCAGGCTTAGGGGAGAAATGTAAGCACATAATGGCCACTTCGTTGCACTGTTACCGGTTAGTTCATAACCTCAAACTAGCAGTGATACCGAGCACACTTTCATAGTTGAAGTAACTTCTCATATTTTTAATGCAAGTTTCCATGCTTTTAAGTGGTCCATTTTCTCTAAATCCTGGCTTTGGAAAACAATGAAGCTGCAGATTCGAATTTTTATTTGCTCTACTCTGACATCCTCTCACTGCACACTTAATTCTGTTTTTGGATTTAGAACGTGGAGAAAAAGTTCCAACCTCCATATCAATAAACAATATAAATAAGTAGGAAACTTTAACTCTATGTGAACGTAAACAAAATTAGAACAGACTTAAAAAAAATAAAAATGCACTAAACAGTAAAAAATAATTTGTTTCCTTATTTAATCTACGACTCGCAATTATTTTAAGTCGCCGCCAGATTTACACAGTGTAAATGATGAGACGCCGACAGAAAACATGAGAGTCGTAGACTAAATAAGGGAAAAAATTATTTTTTACTTTTTAGTGCAGTTTTATTTCTTTGAAGTTGGTTTTAATTTTTTTAAAAAATTTATTTATACATGCGCGTACGTAATAAAATAATAATGATTAGGTGACAATAGTCTTTCTTAACCAGAACTGACAAAATATTGGACTAATATTAGTGCAATACGGGATGGGACCATCGCCCTCTTTCGAATAAAAAAGATCATCAAAATCGGTCCATATGCTGAGGAGTTATGCGTGGACAAACATAAAAATAAAAAAAAAAATACATGCGGGTCGAATCTATAACCTCCTCCTTTTTGAAGTCGGTTAAAAAGCGACACACTTCAATGCAACAGCACAAGATTGACCGGGGACTGATGTACTCTACGAGCGCTTCTATTTTTCACCACCAGGTGTCATGGTGACGGATGTCAGATCCCAATATCTATGTATATATGTGATAGAAAAGCTCAAAAAAATTCTGAGTATAATTTCAAACATACCTTAATATGCAGGAAAAACGCCAGACAGTATAAACTTATAGTTTTTGTTAAATAAATTCCCGAAGATGGCGTTGAAAAACGGGCAGTTACGCTAAAGTATCCCTTTAATCCTCTCAACAGTAGATAGAAAGGTTGAATTTACGATTGGATAAAAGCAGTCGATGAAGCGTTAAGATCTATACCACTTTAATACAATTTTCCCTCGTTAGGGGCGGGTTCGAAGCTAATTTTTAAATTCTCGATACTCGAATCCGATAGCTCGCGAGGCTTCGAAACTCCTGAAACTCGAAAGCCAAAGTGCTGATCTTGTTTTGTAAGTGGAATACCTTGCTTTAAGAACTGAGAACGATTCGAGAAATTCCTCCCTAATTTTAACCCTTAACTGGTGAGTTGGAGATCCGATATGCCCCAATTTTTATTCCCAGCACAATTTCAACATTCCCTTCAGAAACAAAGCATTGAAATCTTTTCAGTGCGACTATTCATACAAGTGATACGAATAAGATCTTGTGTGTGAAGAATATAAAGCTACAATTATTTGTTTTATATTCTCATGTGAGAAACTCACCTCACCAGTTATGATTTAACTGTTAAATCATCTTTGGATAGAGAATCACCCATTTTCCACCTGTACCATGAATTACCCTGCATTCTGTTTAGTTTCTAGCTACCTCTGTTCCCCAGAAGTCGCGAATTCCTAGCATCCTGAATGGACAGAGTTCGCGTAACAGGAAAGCCAAGGAAAGAGCGTCAGAGAGTCTCCAGGAGGCATTGTTGGAAAAGAATTGCCTCGGTGGCACACGTGTGGCCTGGTAGACGCACACGTGGCCAGCCCATGACCATCCGCGAGGATGCAACGCAGTGGAGGGCAAAAAACGAAAAACGGGCCCTTGTGACGCGTCAAGGATGCAAAGCAGGATGCACCCACGGTGTAATTGCATTGGACGCCTCGGTTGGGCAGTTTGTGGCCAGTGGAGGCTCACTAATTCAACTCTAAACCACAAAGGACCCTTTTGCGCGAGACACATTCGCAGTCCCGTCGCACCTTCTTTAAGTCAATCCCGTTTCTACTAAAATATCAATTACATCTTGAACCGAGTATATAACTTGTTGTTTAAGGCGCGCTTAATTGCGATAAAAATGTTGTTGGAATGTGTACAACGATGGACTGTTCCCGGAGTTGAAGTGTCAGGGACTTTGGGGACCCGGTGACTTGTGAGTTTTCCTTTCAGTCGCTACAGGAGACCCAAAAGAGGGGAAAACGGACTTCTCGACCCCTGCGCATCTCAGTCCGAGAGAACCCTCCAAACGGTTAACTTGCATCGCGCTAAAGACTATTCTTTCCTTTACTTTTAGTTTAAGTATTACGCAGTTCTTATTATTATTATACTGACGATCGACTGTGTAACTTTTATTTTCTTAAATAAATAAACATTATATTCTAACAAATGTACGTTGGAAATAATTGTTTAGATGCTTTCCAGAAAATATAAGCTTGCAAAAAGTAGTTTTGACCAGTGGGGTTGTGGAGCGAGAGGAGTACTTTTACGAGGAGCTCAGAGAAAGAAGTATTAATTTTTAGTAATTAATCTGAAAAATCTCTGATGATTATATTCTTCAGCTAACCGTGCCCGGATCGCTAGAGATTTGGAGCAGATTATTTTTCAGATGCATAGGTTCATCGCATTCACACCCTGTATGTATCCACTACTATGTATATCGAATTCGTTCAGGGCCAAATAACGCTGCAGCCGATTCTTAAGTTTCCCCAATAAACGAACGCTCTTTCTATCGCGTGCCCGGCAACTCGTTAATTAACGAGGCGTCGCTCGATCGAAAAGTTTCGATTTTAATGAGTCCCGCATACCGTGGAATCCTCCTAACACCCATATCACCGTAGTTTTCTTTTTGCGTGTCGAAAATAAATGCATGATTCATGTGCTCGGAGAATTTAAAAGAAGAAAACAAAAAGTAAGAAAGAAAAACGGAACTCGGCATAATCAAGCGCTATTGGAAAGAGCTACTACGAGAAACTTAATTTACGAGCCTATCAAGATACACGGTGAATTGGATACTAGACTAAACAGGGACGTGCTTTCGAGGTATTTTAATTGGGAAAAGTATTTCCCAGCGAGGGACTTTCTTGAACGCTTAAGGTGCCCCCGAATTAAAGGAGGAACAAATTAGGAAAAAGTGGCGCGAGAAAAGAGACGCGTATGGGAAAGAGACGCCCGGTGGCCCTTTATCCTCCAGACGCTAATAGACTCTCGAATCGCTTAATAAAAAATGCATCCTGGCTATTTTCTGCTTACGTGAATAGTCTACATGTTCCACGTTCCCTGTACAATCGTCTTCTAAATATATTTCAATGTTACGGCGGAGTTTGTCGAGTCAATTGGCGTTTAAAAAAAGGCACAGCAAAACGTTTATACAACATCGTGTCGGATGGTCCTTGCATATAGGATCAATGTTTTCAGAGGATGTACGCTCCCCTTGAATGGAATGTACACGGGCATGCAAAGAGGACTGCTTAAACTTCCGCTAGAATATACAGAATATTACAGACATTTCTTTTTACCTTTATGTCGCCCTATCCACGATTCCGTTTTCACGTGATAACGTTGGCACAGCGCGAGATCGATGAAACCCGTATACTACACACGCACAAACGCACCGGGGACAACTACGAACCCGACGAAACAAGCACGTCGGTGTGAGGACACGCAAGAGCCACGAGATTTTGTTTCCCTATTTTCACGAGGGAAAACGAAGCACCGAAAACTCGCAAAGGTTCGATAAGACAACGCCCTTTTCCCCGACGAGAAGAGGTTAACAAACTCCAGCCAGCATGAACGTCGTCGGTTTTTAGTTATGCTCTATATCCTGCACGTCCTTGATCCCCTAACCCGTAAACATACTAAACTGACAAAAAAGCGAGTATGTTTTAATAATCCTGGCGCGCCATCTTCTAGCGCGGCTAATTCAAACGGGCGTGATTGGTCTAAGGAGCATTAAGGCCGGTCTTTAACTTAACCTTCGCGAATGCCGGCTGATTTTTATGGAAATTAATAATACAGATTTTGTAACGCTAAGACGTAGATAATTGAACGATCGTAACTAGAAGTTCTGAGATGTAGGGATGATGGGACATAGCTATTAATTTGGATACACAGATTTACTGAATCGTGTTGCTTATAGAGAGCGAGAGAATTAACGGGTGGATAATGGTGGAGGCGTGTAACCGTTAGATCACGTCTGAATTCACGATCAAAACCTACGAAGGATAATTAATATTCCGCTGAGTAACCTTCGCAGCGTCCAACGAGAAGCGTAGCTAGCAGGCGAACTTCGCGCTCGTGCATTCAAAAGCAGAAAAAAAAATGCGACCCAACGGTCTAATTTCCTCCTTTCAATGAAGTTAACGTTAATTCCGCGAGAACGAGAGGTAGACTCGAGCATTATGCACAAAGAGGCTATTCAATGCGACACTAAATTATCGGCAACGGTTGATTCGAATTCTTTCACCCCACCCCCATAACCACTGATTAAACGAAACCGTGATAGGATTGCGAACGTTCATTCCAGGCACATTTTGTATCGTTCATTTAACAAATTCTAACTAATTCTGAATGAAATGCTACGACTTTATTTCTGGCTGGTTGAAAGTCATTGATGTAATTTGCTTGATAACAGAAAGTTGTAGTCATCCATTAAAGGAATATTAGATACGCGCTAGTATAACTACAATAATAAATTCGTTGAATTAGATGTTATAATTCGAATAGCTTGTAGGATGTGGGCGATTGGGAACAGTTCGAAACTATTAGAAACTTATCGCAGGGGAACCGTTTAAGGGTGAATTGGCTGATGGGAATCGATGGACCGACAGACAAGGAACCCTATTAAATCCTCGGAAAGTAGTCTAGGGGGAATGAAATCGGCGTTCTAGCCTGTCGCCGAAAAGACGATCGAAGGATGTATGCATTTTAACCTCCAATATCGAGAACTTACTCCATGGGCCACGTAAAAGGTCTCGTCCACTGGGTGACGAAAATCCTGCAAGGATACGCGCCAAATCTTTTCTAGGTCATTCCACGGGGACAGGACACGCACGGTTCCACAGCTGATTTTACTCTTTACGAAGCGAGAAAGTGCAGGATATTCGTGGTACGCGGTCCGAAACGATGGACACGGAGGAGTTTATTCAATGAATTAAAACGTGTACTTACCACAACGAACCACTGATAATTCACCGCGGAACTGCACGCGAACTCGTCACAGAAATCACAGCACTGACACTACGCCAAAACAGCCCCTGTGAACGACTGACTTTTATCGAACTGGCCGCGACGAACTGCAGCTCGCGCTCCCATATTGCCATCTCCCAGCGAGTCCCGCAACTACTCCCCGTCCATCGAACAGGGATGCTTGTATCCCCTCCACGTTGCTTGCCGCGCGTGCCCGCAGCGTTCCGCCGCCGACCAATCATCTTCGACGGAGAACGTAAAAGAAATGAGCGGCGAACAGGCAGATATTTGAATGATACAAACAGGCTCATACGTACTCTGACGAAATCGAATGCTTTCAATTATGTTTTCCTCCTTTTATCGGAAGCTCGTTTATTCGTTCTGTAGGAATGTTGCGGATAACCTTAAAGTATGATCGTAGAAGGAACAGGTGCCGATTAATGCGACGTCACGCACTTCCCTTTTGAGTATTCGCTTTGAGATTTCCGAGCTACTTAGCAATGACCAATCACATCCGTAGGCTATGCTCTCGTGCTCGTTGTACTCGCCAATGAGGGACGGCGATTCGGTGTTCTCGCAGTCGATTATTCTAAACCCGCCATACATGCAAGCGGCAAGCAAGTACTTGCGCGCGAAAGGGTCCCATTTTAAACGCCAAATACCGCCGCCGAGGTCGAGTTCCGAAACGGGCCGTTTAAAGTGTCGTGTGTCCCATAATCTTAGCGTCTCGTCGTAGCTGCAAAATTATAGGTAAGTTGTCGATCGCCATGATTCTGTTATCAAACTGCTTTGTTGTTTCGATACGGCACCTTCCAGATGATAGTAAAAATTCTTTCGCCGCATTACTGTGGACACTTGTAACACCAGCACCGTGGGCTTTGCTTACGCCAGTGGAATTGGCCCCTACTCTCGTATCGAAACGATAAAATTTACAATCATCGCCGCCTTAAATGCAATTAATCTTATGAGATGTTTAGTATTGTTTAAATAGTATCTTTGAGATAAGCTTCTCCTACCAGTATATATCACATTCGTGTCCCAGTAATCAAATGCTGCGATCCAAGCTTCGAATTCGTGGGCAGGCCATGAATCGATTTTGCTAAGTTCGCTTTCGTTTATCTCGAGCAATGATACGAAACCTTTTGAGTCACTGACTACGATTTTAGGATTCGATTCATTATCGTGCGTCCATTTTCCGGTACACCAGTCCAAAGATAACGCAAGAGTTTCGCCTCCGTCAGTAATTCTCTTTTCGATTAGTAATTCTAAACTCTCCTTTTGGTCGTTGCTTTTTAATTCGTATATTTGCAAGTAGCCTAAAGAATTCACTACGCCCAGTAGAATTTTATCTTGATACTTAACATGTGCCCACTTCGTGTCTAACACTGCAGGCACTTCTAACTTCTGTAATAGCATTAGATGTCCGTTGTCCGCGACTCGAAACATATAGATCCTTCCTAATCGTTTCGAGGACGTGGATCTATCCAATGTTTCTTCATCTTCTTTTCTCAACTGGTACGTTCCACACACGAATATATCTTGGAAAGCATTGGCTGGGCACCATTCCACAGAATCGGCAGAATATTCGGTGTCGAAGCTATCCAGAGTCTTGAACATGGTTGATTTGTCCATCTGCAACACACAACCCTTCGGTTGATGAATATAGATTTCTCACACTGTTATCAAGCTTGGAAATCTTATTGATGGTTATGATTAGTTTAAACAGAGATATGAGATTCACGCGCACACACAGCTTTATTTGTACTATAAATATTACAATTATATAAATACGGCATACAATATTTAAATTATTACATGTTCACAATTATTCACTCGAATACAAACATACGCAATTGTACACAGTTATTTCTAATCGTACATTATTATTATTATTAAGAAACAGACTTTCTTTAAAAGCATTTGGTACATAGTGACTTTTCTAAATAATAGTAAGAGTTTAGTTTATACGTGTAAAACATGGCGTTCGTAAATTCTATGTCTTGGATGAAAGCCATGGACCTAACTGTTACGCTTCAGGAGGAATTGATTCGTTAGCTTTCTCTTAAAAGTAGTAAATTCTCGCAATTCTGAGCAAACGTTCATTTCGGTATCATAGGAACTTCATTTGTTTTAAATTCTCACATATCGAATATGCTTATACGTGTAGCTTAAGTACAGTATAATATCTCCATATCTCTTTTACTACGAATATATATTTTGTACTATTAATGGTCCAGTAAGGAAAGTTTACTTCTTCTTAATAGCTAGTAAATATATTGTACTTCTGGAGGATTCCTACATATTTGTACTTGTGTTCAAGTCCGATAGAACGCATCGTCCGATAGACTTCATACTTGTCATTCGCATAAAATCAATCATACTTTAAAGCGTTAATAAATTATGACGTTTAATGGCTAGTACCATTGTACTCTTTGGCAGTAAAAATACGCAGACTATTATAAAAAAATACGCGATGATGCATGAGTCTTTAATGAGTGTATAAAAATATAAAGATGTCCTGGATTTAGAAACATCTTTTTATAAATTATGTTAGGTTTTCGCTTAACGACCATTATTCTTCTGCTAAATCTCTTGCGCGACAATGTTTCAAGGTGATAAATGTCTGAGGTAGTTAAATCGTCATTCCGATCCTTGCATATAGCATACAAGTGCAATTTCATTCTTAGCAAAAATATCTTGTACTTTCATCGTTATTTATAGTTAAATACTTGTTGAATGCTTGGTCAGTTAATGATTGTTGATATCTATAAAACTATTTGAGACGAGTGCGTTACTGGCGAGCACTCTTCTCAGTCTCTACTAGACACTCTCTAACTAATATACGTGCATGTACAATGCCGCGTTTAATTTTCTCCGCAGCAGTCCGACTGCCAGCATAAGTGGGTCGCACCTCGTGACCAAGCTCTTCTATGACATTAAGTAGCTGTATATATTTCGATTGGCCAGGTATGGTAGGAACGGTTTGTTGATGGGCTCGTGGATTCGGTACATTCAGTAAAGGCTCTGTGACTTTCGATGAAACTTCTACATTCCCTCGTTCTTCTTCCATCTTCTAAATTTCTTTTTAAATATATACCCTAACAAATAATTTATGAAGGCATCTAAATTATAAGGATTTAAAATTCACAGTAGAACTCTTACAATTCGACTAGCATATCAGTTTCACTTGTACAAATGAATTGATGTATTATATATTTATATGAAGACACGAGGAAACAGAATCCTTTAAGACTCGTGCGTTTGATCTATTTTTCGATAATCTTTGTGAAACAGATGAACGGAAACAAAAATATAACCTTAAATGATAGTATGTAATTTTATTTCGTATATTGCAAATCTTACCTTCAATGAGACGTCAGTGAATCGAGAATGTACGTTTCACACTATTAATAAATAAATATAAAAAAAATTAAGTGTAATATACTCGAAGTTAATTCATAACTTAGCCTTCTACCTTCCACTGCTCCCAAATGCTTACCCCCACCATGACCTACCATCGACCCCCACTTTTCAGAGATATTTGTAATCGTGGGACGTGGGTAGGGATGAACTAAAGTCTCGTTCACATTAGACCAGTTACTTGACTCAAGTCGCTTGAATTTAACAGCGAATTCGGTAACTCGCACTGACTCTGCATTGGTGCCAAAAAATGACTGGATTGGTCGATTCTTATAGAGCAAGGTTGACTAACTGGTAGCTCGCGAAAAGTAAGCAAAGTTGAAAGACTCTATACTTCGCTTGAAACTTGAAAGAAACTTGAAAGGATATTTCAAATCAAGTGAATAACAGGTTCACACTGGTAAAGTACCTACTCTCTATACCTACCAGACTCTGAGGATCGCAGTCGAAAAGAGAAGGAAAGAAGGAGAAATCCACTGATTTTATTTATTTCTAAAAGACATAGATATTATGTACAGAATTTTTATACTGGATTTTTAAATATTTACACATTTTTTACAATTAATTCTTAAACACTGTATTGATATTTTACAATTGATCTGTACAAAAAAATTATAAGATTTTTACTAATTTATTTTTATATATAATTCTTTTGATTTTTGTAAAAGACTAATTATTTACTTGGGCTGTACTTCCGAAAGGGACCGGTGGCCGATCGAGATGAAACTTGGTGGGTATTACGAGGGGTGTGGAAAGACCCCAAATATACAATTTTAGCTTCGGCAATTAATGCGTTCAAAAGATACAGGAGTAATTGTGCACAAAATGGTACATCTTACTGATTTTTTTAATCACTTTACCACGGTCCCCCCTTTTAACAATATTTCTGTTGACTTATATCGACACAACGCATTCCACTTTCCAACTTGTCCCGGGTATTATTATTGGTTGGGGCTAGACTATCGCGGAGGGCACGCGCCCGCTCGCGGGCGCGTAAAGCATGGTGGCGACCCGATACGAGTTTGGCGATGCTAAAAATGAGAGTGTGGTTACAAAATTTAAAAAATAGAAAATGGCAGGACGGTAGGGTTCCCGGGTAGGGGGGCCTGTACCAACGTCCAAACAAAATTTTAAAAAAAAAAATTAACAATAATTTTTTATTAATATTTCGGAAACTAATAAATACCCGAAGCTACAATTTTAGATTTAGGGTCCACACCCCTCCTCCAACCCTCATTTCGATCGGTCACCGATCCCTTTCGGAATAACATCTTTTACTTGAATACTTGTGTTATTTTTCAAATGAATTTATTAGGTCTGACAGACATGAACCTTTGATCTCAGAGGCGAATAATAATGTGTAAGAAATAAATAATAATAAAATAGAAGCTATTTTAGAGATTCAAATCGGATTCAATGTTAAATCTGTCAAGAATTTTCCAAAATCAACCAGAAGAAAAATGCTGTACGGAATTTTTAAAAACACTTAAAGTAGATACTGAATCAATTTGTAAAGAGACTTTCAAAAATAAAATGTCATGGAAAAAGGACAGACAGTTTCGTGTGACAGGCTGAAGATATTATGTTCTATTCCAGATATATAAAAAATAAGGCACCAAATTGGGAGCAAAAATTACAGCAGTATTTTTATCCAAAGGTGTTTAAAAAAAACAAAAGCCATAAAGCACGGCATCAAATATGAACCATCAGCAAGGAGTGCTTATGAAAAATACACTGGTGTTAAAGTTGAACAAATAGATTTAGTTGTACTAGAAATAAATCCCTGGCTAGGATATAGCCAAGACGGTGTGACTTTAGATGAAAATAGCAAACCTAACGAATTAATAGAAATTAAGTATCCAGTCTGTGGTAAAACGAAATCTATATCAGGCATTGCTCAGTCTTACATATTTAAATAAGGATTTAACATTGATTTAAAAACATAACTATTTTGCACAGATTCGACTTGGAATGGCAATCTTGAATATGCAAGCAAGCAACTTTATTGTATACGCGTCTTTTGATAATAGTTTTCTTATTATAACAGTTCAATTTGATCCAGAATTTACGTTTAAAAAATAGTTACCACAATGTAATGTTGCAGCACGTTTGTATTAAGGAGGGATTAATAAAATAAATTATGATTAAAGTAAAATGCATTTACACAAAAAAAAATTTATGCAAACATTTTATAAAATATATATTATAAGTTACACATACTTTTAAAAATTTAATTTACATTTTTACTATGAAGTTATGTTGACGAACAAAATTTGTCATCATTGAAAATAGGATTGCTTAGATTTACGACTGCACATAAAATGGTTACATCTTCTCACTTTTTGGTACAAGATGCCATTTTACTACTCAGTATTTCAAATACTTTTAATCGTTGCTTCAGTCTTCCAACATGCACTCATGCGCTCGCAATATCTGCATTCTCTACAGTATCATCTGCAGAGAATTGAACTTGATCCTTAAGGAATGGTGCTTTAATCAAGTTTACATTATATTCGGAACATAAATCACCTATTAAAATACCTCTGTTCACCATTACTGGCACACCATCCTGTAGTTGTTGCAGCAAAAGATTTTGTTCAAATATTGCTTTATCCGAGGCCTTGCCTCCGTACAGTTTGCTTACAAAAGATATTATCCGACCTAGTGTTACTCCTGTCATAAATTTTATAGTGTATCTTCCTTTATAATTTAAATAAATTGTTACTTGACAACAAATTCTTTGGTTTCTGTATTTCTATCTCGTGTCAGTATATTTATTTAAACATAATGGGATGTTTCTCAAAATTTCATCTCCTGATAGGAAATGAATATATGGCCTTAAAATGTCACATAAAATGTCCAACATATTACAAATAACTTCTGAACAATATCTGTGACTAGCCGCTGGGAACAAAATAGATAGAAATGAGTAACTTAAATTCTGTTTTAGTTTTATAAAAGTCATTAAAACTCTTTCGCAAATAGTATTATCCCATTGTGCTTGCTTAATTGAGTTGTAGCTCTTCGTCAGTTTTAAAAAAATTAAAAAAATAAGTACTGCTTAAATTGCCACTTTTGACTTGTACTTTAACATCAATCAAAGTTGGTTCTTGCGCAATAGCACCGGATTTTTCTCCTACATTCACTTCTTCAAGGGGTGTGTCACTCCAAGCAGCAGTAAGAGTATTGTCCTCTTCAACAAGATAGCAATTGCACTTGGTTTCCTCTTTTCTTGAATTTAACTCGATACGTTTCACACACTTTGCCAGTCGAATTTCTTTTTTTAACATCTTTACCCGAAGGTTTATGAGTTCTTATTCTTGACTGTGGTAAATTAACAGTTGGTACAGCTGTTCCTTTCAAAAAACGTGCTCCAGCTGGGTAATCTAAAAAAATTAAAATAATATGAAAAAATTGACCGCTTAACTAATTATTTATTATCTATCAGAATATAAATTTAATTTTTATCAAATGTAAATATATTAGCTTAAAATAATATACATATATTATAGTTAATTATATTGTGAGGTTAAATATTTAAATAATGATTGAAATTTATAATACAATTGATATGCATACTAAAATTCAATAATTCAATAGAAAATTTGAGAATAATAATTTACCTGGTCTTGTGAATACAGAGTAGTCATCTTTAACAAAATGAAGCGAGCAAACTCTCATACTTTGCGTCACTTCTTTCCCCATTTTTAAAATTTTTTCCCACAACTTCCTTCTGTCAATCATTTCCGATTGTCCTAGTTTATTTACATGATTAATTTGCACTTTGCCGGCTTTAGGGAAGTGGTGGAAGCTCAATTCTGGATTCCTGCAGGCTTTACTATTGCAACCGAAAACACAGCAGAATATTTTGCTTTTCGACGCTTTTGGTGGAAATTGCACTCCGGCCTCCATAACTAAAAGTAAATTGATTATAGTAGAACAATTTATACGCAGAAATGTTATCACAATCAAGTTAAAATGTTAATGTTAATCCATTTATTACACACTTTCAATATGCTGCAGCAGGCAGCGACCCACTCTTTCAGGTTCTGATCAGGTTCGGGCGGAAATCCCGTACCCATGGACATAGGAATATAGGGACGGAGGAATAGTTGCGGGGGTTGATATCCTTGCGGGAGGGGCGACGAGGTAACATACGCCTTCTTTCTATTGGCTGTTGCTTCGCAAAAGCGCAGTGATGCGTAATGATGAACGTTTGTCGCGTCGCAAGCTTAGAGCATATACTACTGGAGGTCTCATCTGTGATGCCAGATCGGGGACGGGTTTCCTCGAGAATTTCCCCCACCTCGCGCACACTACGCCGGAGCGGCGCGTCCGTGAGTTGGACTCCGAAGCGCCGAGCTCACGGACACGCTGCTCCGGCGTAGTATTCGCGAGGTGGGGGAAATTCTCGAGGGAACCCGTCCCCGATCTGGCATCACAGGGTCTCATTGCCTTATGTTTCCTGTCCTCGAAACTGTCGCCAACATCACGCGAGAGAGAAAGACATGTGCGAACTGGAGCGAGAGAGAGAAGGATTGAGAATCTACACTTCTCTCGCTCGCACGATGTCTTTCTCTTTCGCACGATATCGGCGCATGCGCAGTACGGTCGATTAGGAATCTATACTTCTCTCTCTCGCACCAGTTCGCATATGTCTTTCTCCCTCGCGTGATGTTGGCGACAGTTTCGAGCTCTCAATGAGACCTCCATGTCTATATGCTCTAAGGTCGCAAGCAGGGATAGTGGCAGCCATATTTGAAGCGTTTCTCATAGTGTGGTATGCAGGGCGCATTCACCTCATATATTTTAATAATTATAGACGCATATTTCTCTTCAATTTTCATTATTTTTACAATTTATATTCGTGAATAATCGCTTCGTTAGTATATACTTACAATTAGACGTCTGTATGTACTAATCTGGAGCAAACACTTTTTCATAATTAGCGGTACGGAGCATGCGTAGAATGCAATCAATTAAATCCAGGCAAATGTAGGTGTCCCCCCTCCTCTCAAATACGTGTCACTCCCCTTGCCTAAAGTCGCAACTATTCCTCCGTCCCTATGGCCGGTATTCATAGTCGCTACTTATTCTTAAGCAAATGCTTAAGTATGCGGCATCCTCTACTAACCTAGTAGCTAGTCAAGGATGCCGAATGCTTAAGTTGGGTTAGGAGGTGCGTTTACCCCCTCCGGGGTCAGCTAGAGGTTGCTCTGTATCCCCCCACCCCATACAATTTGGGAGGGGACAGGTTTTGACCCCGTACAGGTTCCCCTGGGGACTTTAAGTCCCCATGGCAGTAGCCACTTGTGGGGGTAGGTTCTGGCGTAGGGCGGCCCTTCTGGCCAGCCAGTTACCCGACCCAGGAGGTTATGGCATGGAGGCGGGTGGCCGTTAAATGACCTGCATGCCATCCCCGCCCGGCTGATCACTTAAATCCCGGCCGGAGGGCTACGGGATCGTGTGGTCCATCGCGCCACCCTAACATAATTCGGAAAGAGTTTAACCGGAGGGAGTGATTGTACTCTCTCCTGGATGGGCCCCTCTGCTACGGGGGGGCTTGGCAGGAGTGGTACCAGTGCACCAGGGGGGGGGGGGGGTGACGAAGGCATCGTTCTGTTTGGAGTCTCGTCCAAGTCCTTCTCCCCGTCGTGCAGACCTCTCCGGTCAGGAGGCCACCCTGGAGTTTTTTCTGGGTGCGAACCCCACATAACGGGGGAGGGACGGGGTATCCATTAGGGATTTTCTCCAGGTATAAAAAAAGGTCTAGCCTATACCTGGTCTGTGGTATCCTATACATGGCCGAGCTACATTGTTTCGGTTAGGTAGGAAATGACATTAAAATGGTAAAAAATTATTTTCTGAATCGCCGAAAATTCTTCTCGCAAATATTATTTCTCTGCAAAATGAAACTATTTGTCAAATTTTAACCGAATCGGAGAATGGACGTTTTCGGAAGTTTAGCCCGTCGGTCCATTACCCAGCAGCCCATGAACACCTACAAATAATAATTTATCTCCAGAGATGAAATTTACAAACGTTATCAAAAGTCAATAATATATTACTTCTTTTCCTGTTTCTGATAACATAAGTTTCTGTAGAAAAGAAAGCATAATCGAAACATTCAAATTTCACATGAAACCTCGAATTTCCAGTTAATACGCTGTACAAACGTGATTTCTTTAAAAATTCATTCGCATATTTAAAATGTTATAATAACCATTACTGTATTTCTGAAGTCATTCCTATCACTTTCCAACAAAGGAACCAGAATTTTTTTTTACAACTTTGACAATTTACAAAGCCAAAACAGAACCCTGTTAAAAGTCCCTTGGAACCTTAAGTTTTTGCTACTTCGAAGGAGGGATGTTTTTAAATTGCCATTTTGTTAGTGGATATACACAAGTCTCATATTCCTGTACGACTTATTTATATAGTTCAGGTACATGTGGCTTTCATGTAAATCACGCAGAATGTTTCATTAACTAAAAATTAGCCGCACAAGTTTGGTATGTGGTCAAATACTTCACCACTGTTTTAATATGCCCTGTCATAATTTCATCGATTGCGGTTTCACGCTTGTGGCGACTCGACGCGAACACGTGGCTAACTTTATCACTTGTTAAATTTATTTTCAAACTGACGTCGATCGTAGCTGGATTAACAATCCTACCAGATAAATTTGTCACGCGAAAGTCATTCCTAGGATTAGTCACAGTAACCTACAGTAATTATCCGCTCCTAATCCTGTATATTAGTCATAACGCTAACTGTTCACGGTATAAGGGTAATAAATTTCATAATGTAGGGGTGTTTGGTGTTCAGGCAGGATCAATTAAACTGCGCCCTCGTGGACAGGTAGAACGTAGTTATGAAAAAAATGTTCTGGAGACGATGCCTTCGCCTTCGACTGCCTTCATCCATTCTTATCTTGCGCTCCCCGAGATTCACACTTCCAACACATACACTCTTGACACACGCTCCGGTCACCCAAATTCTCCACGTGCATTCGAAGAAACCATTCAAACCTCACACCCCTGACACCTTCGATATTTTACTGTGACAGTCTGGGCGTGAGAATAGTTGGAATTCGCAGATCGCGCACTCTTAGATTCTCACGATACGTTTTAGACACCGTCGCACAAGTATACCGTTTAGGTGGAGGGATTGTAATGTCGAAAGACAACAGTTTAGAATAGATGTATATTTAATATAAGTAGAGTCGTCGGTTGTACAGAGACTAAACTAAACTGGCTATGCGGCTTACTGACTTCTATATATTATGTACGTCTTACGGTCTAAGTTACTAGCTAGAGGTGGAGGAGTTGATGAATAAGGGTGCAAAGGTTGAAGGATGTTGTGGAGAAATGCGCGGGTGACTAGCTGGTATGACTATTGGTAAACAGGATGACTCGGAAGGTCGAGCTGTATGTTTATTTAGCTGACTATCAAACTATCATAAACATCCGCTCTCGATCCCAATCGCTCTGTTCCAAACGCACTTCATCAAACGAAGTCTTCGCACTCCCACAGTAATTATCGCGATAGTCGCCAACCGACCACCCCCTTTTTCCTTCATTAGACGAATGGGTTTCCCTTGTACGGACCCAACGAGATTGGGTCCGGTTGGAAATTCGACCATTCAGTAAGGGGCGACACATTCCAAGTGTCGCCAAGATAATTACCCATCCGGACAACAGATCCCTTTTAGCAATATCCTGATTTCCAGAGCAGTCCCTTTTTCTCAAATTCCGAGTGTCGCCAAGATGGCTCCTTCTGATATCAGATTTCCCAAACACCCCTTTTCCCAAATTCCGAGAGTCGCCAAGATGGCTCCTCCTGATATCGCCGTTTCCAAACACCCCCTTTTATCCCAAATTCCTTAGGCTGCTCGCCTAGCTCACCTCCCACCCCTTTTCGTAACTAAGTTAAATACCGGTCCCAAACCAAGGGACAGGACAGTCGCAAACCTAAGACCAGTCAAGTCACAACGCCGTTTTGAAACAAAGCACTGTAAAAACTTATAAATTGTACCAGTTATAGTAATAAAGAATCAGTAGTTATTAAATCGGAGTTACCTCGACGACATAATCAAACTGGCATGTTATGGGGCGCCTGAATTGTCACGCGGTGTAATATGAAGACCGTAGTTAATTAGAGCTAAGTATATAGTACAGTATTCATGTTTGCCTTCGAATGATGTAATAACTTAGCTACATAAAACCTACATACACACAACCTTCCAGATCTCCTGAAAAATAGAAGAGAATTCCATAAACAAAGGAGATGCAACAAACAACCAGCCACGCGTCGAGAATTATTTGCAGGCGATTGCGCACCGTTTCGTCGATTACAGCCCCCCATAGTTCTGGCAAAATATCGAATTTCCCGGATTGGGGCTAGGAAGAAAAAGCCCCGCGAGCTGTTGGAAATTTCACCAGAAACCAAAAACCGTCTCTGTGGCAGCGGGTCGCGGCGGTCCAGGGGGGGTGGCCGCCAATAATTCCGCGCAACGTTCATCCGTGCGTGCATCACACACGCGAACCGAAAACGCGGGGCGGTTAGCGTGCATATAACGCGCGGGGCAAACGGCGGATTACGAATGGAGCAGTCTAGATCTGTCATTCAGTTTAATCGTTTCCTATGCACTCCGCCGTGCCCATTGTCGTCCCGGCTCTATAATAATTTAATGCCAGATATAATAAGTTACTTGCTGTCTGGCCGTGTGCCAGGCTTGCCCTATTCATTCCTCTATGAAAGCTGAAAAGCGGCCGCTCCCCGCCGAACAGATGGAGCGTTAACTTATGGACTGTACGCCTCGCGGTGGCGTGGCGCGGCGTCGCGACGCGGCGCTCTGCGGCCCGCTCAAGTGAATTTAAACGTCGTCTGATCTTAATTGGTCAGCCACCTCTAATTGAGACGGCCATTATAGGCGTTTAACGCGCGATCAACGGGCATTATCATTTTTCCTCGCAAGAAGCGAAACTATAAGGACGACCAGCTCCATTTCGGCTCGGTCACTTCCGGTTGAGTGCTGGGTGGAAGGGTAACATTAAAGTGGGGATATGTTGGTTGATGTTACATTGGGTGGAGGTGAATAAATTGCCCTTTTTTTAGCGGTGTGATGGCTGGTATTATATTTTTGTGGATATTTGATTAATCTGTTAAGTGGGTCGTTTCGTGGTCAGAAACGGCTGGAGGGTGTTTATTCGTGGGATGACTTTAGCTGAGATTTAATTTTAGGGTGATTTGAGACACATCTGGGTATGTGAAAGATATTATTGTGAATTTGGTGAATTTGTGGCATCTTCGGGGTAAAATACTACTGTGTATGAAAGAAAAATTCACAGTTACTCGCACTAACATATTTTACATATTAAATCGACTTTAAAGTAAGAATCCGCCATCCTAATTCACATTCATATAAACCTTGATTAACCCTTCGTGGCCACACCTTATTATAACCACAAATTTGGCGCATGGGGTTCACTGCACCCCAGCGTCATTTTTGAATTACCATTTCCGTATTATTTAATCTTTTAACTTTTGAGTGATAATTGTAGGGGAGAGTGGGGACAAAATTAACATTTTTTATATTTAGCCTAGCTTACAATTACCTTTTATAGATATAAAAACGAAAATTATGCCTTAAGATAGTATGTTTCCTGGTCTATCATTTGACCCGAGATTCAGCCTTCCCCTTAGTGGCATTTATTGTTGGCATTTGGATGGCTAACTAATTTCCAACTTGGGGATGCTGTGGGCCAACCAGAAATGCTACTGGGGTTACGTGATAAGTAGTCAAACAGTTATAACAGTTTTTGCAGTGACTGTCATTGTTACTTTTGTCCTGCAGGGGTAGGACGAACGTAACACATCGTGGGGACGAAAGTAACACTAACTATTTTGAGGAGAATTAAGTAAAAACACTTCTTCCAAAGCAAAATAGGATTTTTATTATAAAAAACGATGGAAAGAAACATTTAAATAAACATATTTTAAGTAACGATAAAAACAAATAAATTTTAAATAACGGAAGATAGAAAGCATAAACAGCTTCGAACATTTCTTTGGTCTTGTGTATTTAGTTGAATGATAGGTATTAAATTTCACCTAATCCGAATTAAAATTATTAATTATTAACACTCAAAATCTAGACATTTGGGATGATTCTCTTTCGAACAGCTTTCACTGAAAGGGTCCAAACAAACCAGACGTAGACAATCATTGTCATCTGAAGAATTTCTGTCCTGTATGCTTTTTGCTCGTCCAAGTAACATGTTACTTTTGTCCCAGTAGTAACGTGTTACTGTTGTTCTGAGCCATGTTTTCAGAATAGAACTGTTATAACATACAAACTATACAAGACTTGTTGAAATCAAATGCCGCAACTTATAAAGACATTATCTAAGAACGCTCTAGCAAATAATTGGTTTGATATCTATAGTTTATCTATGAATATTAACAAAAAAACCAAAATAGGAGAAATTTAGCTGAATAATCTAAATAACAAATTCAGCTTGCCCAGAGTATGCGATTCGTCTTAGTGTTCAGCGTCACACAGTACAACAAAAGAGACACTATACACATTTAACTGTGTAAAACAAACGTTTTGTACATTCGTAATACTCATACAATCATGCCCTAAGTCTTTTTCTAGAAACGTAAATTTTGATATTACGAAATTTGTAGTTGAAAAAATAATTGTGGCAAAAGGCAATTTTTTTGTTAAAATTCACAAAATTTTTAAATTTTAGTATTAAAGTCTAAATTTGCAGAAGTATTGGCAAAGAAAAGAAAATTGCCTGGGTTGCGATACACCCCGTGTTACTACGAAGGGTTAATACACTTTTCTTTTACTTACCAGAAATATACACCTTTGTCAAAAGAGTGACCCAAAAAATAGCCTCTTTTTGGTCCCACGATTTTGGAATTGAATTTTATGCGAAACGATGCCTTATGATGAGACATCAATCACAATAAATTTTCAAGTTGAGATGACAATTAGTTTCTGAAATATGGGAAGTCAAAGAAGTGAAAATTCGTTATCGCTTCGATCTACGGACTTTTATGTCAGTCCGACAATTCAAACAATTATTTCCAGGGATTTTGCTGACTGCTAACAACGAATTGGAACTTAGATTTTCAAAATTCACGAAAAAAAATTAAAATCAAGAAATATAAATGACTGTGTAGTGGGTGCTTTTTTAAATATCGTTCACCACATTGATTCGGCCATTGTGAGTTTTGCTGACAGCTAACAATGAATTTGAACTTAGATTTTCAAAATTCACGAAAAAAAATTAAAATCAAGAAATATAAATGACTGTGTAGTGGGTGCTTTTTTTAATATCGTTCACCACATTGATTCGGCCATTGTGAGTTTTGCTGACAGCTAACAATGAATTTGAACTTAGATTTTCAAAATTCACAATGGCCGATTCAACATGGTGGGCGATATATTAAAAAAGCACCCACTACACAGTCATTTATATTTCTTGATTTTAATTTTTTTCGTGAATATTGAAAATCTAAGTTCAAATTCGTTGTTAGCAGTCAGTAAAACTCACAATGGCCGATTCAATATGGTGGACGATATATATTTAAAAAAACACCCACTACACAGACGTTTATATTTCTTGATTTTTATTTTTTTCGTGAATTTTGAAAATCTAAGTTCAAATTCGTTGTTAGCAGTTAGCAAAATCCCTGGCAATAATTGTTTAAATTATCGGACTGACATAGAAGTTCGAACATCGAAGCGTATGAGCTGACGCGTTAACGAATTTTCACTTCTTTGACCTCCCATATCTCAGAAACTAATTGTCACCTCAACTCGAAAATTTGTTGCGATTGACGTCTCATCATAAGGTATTATTTGGCACAAAATTCAGTTGCAAACTCGTGGGACCAAAAAGAGGCTAAAAAAGGCCTCATTTTTGGGTCACTCTTTAAGGCTGACTTTATTTACTTCCGTCGACGCGCTTCGGACGTGAATTTTACATTAAAGAGGCTCTCCTTTATTAATAACGTTATTCAGAAAAGGGAAAGGTAGGTCCTGCGTAGGAATCGAACAGTTTTAAAAGAGCCGCAGAATCAATAATGCGTCCGCGTTAGATGGGCAAGCAGTCGAAATTAATACCAAGAAACTGGAAATTGTCGGCGGGCGCAAGACATTTTAATTACAGCAATTTAAATTCAATAATTTTGGTATTTTGCTCCGGTTGGAGAAGCTGCGCAGCTGTTCTGCGAATTAGCATACTAAACTTTATCACCGGCAGCTCGACAAAGACGTGCCAAGACGGCTGAACTAATTTCGAAGATAGAATAAAGTTGGAAGCGTGCGCGCTCATCCCTAGCCACCTACGGAAATGATAACTAAAGAGAAACTAACATCGCCGTTACTATTTATTTTTCTCAAAACGCTGCTGCGCTCTACGCGAGCGGCGAACACGCGTACTACATCCTGCCGTATCCGGATACTGCTATTAGACTATGATATAAAATTTCAAGCTGCTTTTAATACGACTACCACAGCATTGTCTCGCGTTTTTTGTTTGCATACGCATATTTAGATAATTGTCAGAAATAAGAATATTCCATAGCTTAGAATAAGAATTTTTCAGGGACAAATTATAAAGTCGAAAAGTCGAACACTATTACAAACAACGAGTTATGACGAAGCTCGTGTTAAATTTCAGAATCAAAAAGCTAAAACACCGACGCATTTCACATTGAGAGCAAAAACGGACTAACTCACATTTTTTTCTTGCGAAATTAAATTAGTAGCAATAATGTATTCCAATAGGCCGTACCAATTATATAAAATAGAAAAAATTAATTTTTTTTTTACTGTGGATTAGTCCGTTTTTGCTTTCAATGCCTCAGTTTTGAGGTTTGAATCTTGTAACGTTGCTTCTTACATTCGACAATACATCACCTTTGAGCACGTAAAAGAATTCTCCTATCTTTGGCCTCGCAGAGACGCAAAGGGCACGAGCTCGCTTGAGACAGAAACCGCAGTCAGAATACACACATACCGCTGTATTTTATTACGTCCTACGACTTTCCCTCTTGCCGCGCAAATATTTAATCAAACCACTCGCGGATCCTGAGTTTTTCCCTTCGGATAACAAAAACCAACGGAATTCTCAATCCCAGATATATTAATTGGCCGGAAAGCGTCCCTCTCTTTGTTCCCCATTCGACTGTACAGAAGCGAGGCTGGAATCGGCGATTTTAAGCACCGCGAGCGCTGCGATATTCAGCGACCTTTTCTTCCCGGAATCGTAGCCGGGGAGCTCTATTTCAGTAACTCAGTAGTTCGTAATAATTTTATGGAAACGGTTACAGGCCCCGCTAGAGGCGTAACGGAGTGCCGGGTGGGCTTAGAAATTATCGAGATTTCAATTTCCCCGCTTCTAACGGACACTTTGAAATACGATCCAGGGTATCTTGCTCATTTTTATAGTCATTACCGCCGGCATAATTTTTCGTATATCCAGCGAGCAGGGGGTTGGAGAGGGCAGGGGGCGGGTAATGCCGTCCCCTATTTCTGGCTTGGTCGACTGGTATTCCGAGGGAGGGGGAGAAAAAGAGGCAGCGAGATGGAGAGAAAGAGAGAGAGAGAGAGAGGGGGAGAGGAGTTGAGAAACAAGTGGAAAGGAGGGAGGCTGGGATAGAGAGAGAAAGAGTCGGGGAAATTTGTATTCAATTTCAGTGGAACTGTTTTGTTTTACTCAGTTTCCCTGCATATATTACATCACAAGACGTGCTTGGCTTTTCAAACGATCTTTATATTATCAGTGCGGTTTTACAGCACACCTCTCGACGCGGAAGAGGGAAAACACATCCAGAGGATATCGTCGCTGCATATACGCGAGGGCCTCGGGGCGGTATTGGGGTGGGGGTGGGGGGTGGGGGGTGCGACGCCTTTTTTCTTCGAGGATTAGTACAACGCTCGAGTGTAATAAACGACGCCACTTTCTGGTGAGTTACTTTTTCATAGTACCCAGTATATTCTTTTACAGACGACGGTAAAAAGTTTGACGGCTCCCCCGCTCGCCCCTCTCGCACCGCCAGACACCGGCGTGGGTCTGCTTTATCCCTATCGCCCAGCATCGAAGGGTGGAGTTGCCGTAAATATCGCGATTTCAATTCACGCTATTTGCGCCTCATGGTTGCATTCGCGGGGAGCCTCCATCACGGTCAAGCATTTTAAGGGACTAGGCAGTCAGATCGCTGGGATATCAAGGATTCGTTGCGAATTAATTACAAGGGGATGACAGGAGGCACAGACCTTCCGTTTCATACAATGTTTGTTACTATCTCGTGGAGGGAAAAATATATTTTTTTAGGGCATATCTGTTTTAAAGTATTTTAGAAAAGGTGCCTTTGGTTTTGCACTGATATTGTGTTTGGAAATAAAGATTTTCAAGGAAAAAGGAATTGAACCAAAGTTATTAAAATAGCGAATAGGAGGAGGCGAATTTTACGACAAATATCGATTTCCCGGGGTAGATGCCTGTTCTTTGTTATAATACTTTCAGATTTTTCTTGAAATTTATAGTACTTTTACCTTTAGTCATAAGACATTAATACACTAATACTGATAAACACCTTAAATTTGCAATACTAAAATTATTGCTCAACTACATCGAGATTTCTAAAAACATCACTTTCAAAAATATCCATTTATTATTACAGATATATGTATCTCCGCACGACCAGAAACTCACAAAATTTGACTAATCACAAATTGATACTGTGCTCCTTATTCAACTGTGAATTGCACTGTTCTCTTTAACTCTGCTAATTCAACTTCAACAATATAATAATAAAATAACCCTTTGGCACATTATAATAACATAAAAAGACACAAATAGAAAACGGATAAATAAGGTAAAATGAAAACAATATACATCCTTATTATTATCTCCATCGACCAAACAACATTTTCTCCAAACATCCCCTCTGAAGGGGGTATTCTAGTCTAGATATTCGTTTTTCAAGGTGATATTTGGAAATTAATTCTGGAAAACCTATCGCACCTACACTGCAGGGGTTTCGCACACATATTTAGTAGTGTTTGAACTATCAACACAAATTTTTGGAATGCTTTATATTGAAATTTGTACAAGTTACACGCCGAAACGTAGGTCGTGTCATCAAAAACTGGCCCCATCGGGCGCACGAATTGCGGCCGTCCTAGTCATCTGAAACGAAAGTGCCAAATTTTTTTTAATCTATATGAGTGTAGTTATCGCCCGAACTAGATATAATCAATTCCGGACATTGCTACCGAAATCGTAGCTGTTTAAAAATTTATGTTTGATTTTTTCGACTTTTCTTGAGCTAAAACAAGGTTTGGGGGAGGTTGTATGAAAACTATTGATATAATTCTAGTTTGGGCTATAGGTACACATTCACTTTAAATGTGTGTAAAATTTTAGCTCAATCGGTCCAGTAGTTTTTGAGAAAAATGTGCGCCCGATCTAAAAAAAATTGTTTCGAGAAAAACACGTTTAAAGTTTTTCATGCAGTTACGACCTATCCGACTGAAGTTACGGTAGATAACAACTAATTTCTGTAACTTATCCTTAATCTGGTATACCAGGACCGTAGAGGAAACCTTCCTCAGCTTCAAAAAAATCATGTTGGGCAGCTCTCTCTTCTCTGCTGGCAGTCATAGCCTCTTTAGACACAAGGGTCGCGAGAACGACTGCCGGCCACGCTGCAGCCTTAAGCCCCTATAACTCTGGGAGTTTTTTCGAATTCCACATTAATATTTTAGGGACATATTTTCGAAACCCTAAGCTATTAGAAAATCGAATTTTTGGGTAATTTTTCCCCCCTTAAGGGGGTATTTTCCTGTAATTTTTTTAAAGAAAATAATATTAACATTGCATTAAACTCTTTTGGGATATAAGGAGGAATCTTTAAACTTGTTGAATTTTTTTTATGTCCATCCTTTCTATTATTTATTAATTATGGTAGCACCTATCGGAGTCATCTGATTGCAAAAAGAAGAAAAATTTCTTAAAGTCAAATAATTTACGCTGGGACTGGTCCTACAATTTTAATTTTAGTTTTTATTTATAATACTTTTTTCGTCAATTTAAAGAATAAAATGAAAAATTTGCCTAAGGAAAAATCTTACTTTTTCTTTCAAACGCTATAACTCTTTCAATTTTTCATTTGTTTTCTTTAAAGTAGACCAATCCCAGCATAAACTATCTAACTTTATGAAACTTCTATCTTTTTTGCAATCAGATGACTGTGATTAGTGTTACAATAATTAATAAATAATAGAAAGGATCGACATAAAAAAAATATTTTAGAAGATATAAATATTTTAGAATATTTAAATATTTTAAAGATGGCTCCTTAGGGTAGGTGCACCCTTTGTGGCCATTGCACTGTTTTTGGCCACATGCATAATTATCTTATTTTTAAACTGCCTGCAGATCATTATTATGCGGAGAATTTCGCATCATAAATATTTTGTTTAATATACCGCCGGAAATATAAGGTTACATTATTGCTTACACGGAAAAATATTACATTTTTTAAGAAGTGGCCAAAACTGGTACAATACCTTAAAGCCGTCACAAATGGTGCATCTACCCTATAACTCTAAAGAGTTTAATCCGAAAAAAGATTTTCTTAAAAAAAATCTTAAATATCAATTACTTTTGGGGTTGTTCGACTAGAATCCCCTCTTAAACCATCAAACACACAATTTACCCTTCGTGACAAAATTGAATTCAACCCTCATCTCACGATTAAATCCACACTTTAACCTAGACAACTCAACAAAATTTGTTCCACTCACTTGTACCCTACTCAAAATTAATCTATCATACTCTCCGTGCCGGCTTCCGCATTATTACGCGCCCCCGTGCATTTCCCCGCTATTACGATCGTAAGGCTCCCCCCGAAAGTTAAACGGCAAGCATCGGATGGTACATTATTAGACGACAGTTTCTCGAATTTCGAACGGAACCGCTGATCTCGCGCGGCCCGCTTTACAGTCGTCGCATAAAGGCCGGAATAATTGTTATGGATCGGAAAGTTCGCGGCGAGCGGGGCCCGTAGTGCCGGTAAAATTATACCGATAATCCCATTAAATCCTAATGGAGCCTTGCCGCGCGCATGTCGCGTCGAAAGACAGCCAGATGGCGGACCCTTTTTTTCCGTTTCCCTGTATCGCACGTACGTGCTTTCATTTTGGATGCAATAACATTTTCACCTGCACTCCGTATTCCACCGACCCCGCCGCAACGTTTTTTTCTATCGATCGGCGGGAAGAAACGAGTCGTACCGCGTTGGGCTTCATCTCCCGGGGAAATAATGTTGCGGGTTACATCTCGCCGCGCATAAACATCGTATGCAAAACTCTTCCAGCCCACAGGTGCACAGGCGACGAAGTCGGATGATTCTCGCTTAATTTCTCCCCGTCTCGTGGGTTCGGCGTATACAAATTTCCCGCCTTTCAACAGCGTCCCCCGCGTTCGTCTCGTTCGGCGCAGGTAGTCAGGGCGAAGGCTTAAGGATTCGGCCATTGTCGCGCGACGACGCTCGAAAAAGGGGCGTTAAGACGGAAACTTAAAAGATGATAGGGATTTACGTAAGGCGAAGTTGTGTGCTCGCGTGAGTCTGTTCCGGTGTATCGTGCCAGTTTAAACGAATAGGAATTTTATGACCCACTGCGGCACTAGTTGCTGGGTTCATAAGGGTACGTTCGTGTCTCTGGTTTAGAGTAACGAACGGGTGGAACGGTTAAATAGTCGATTTGGGTACGTTAATGCTGTTTGAACAATTTGACAATATTAATGCAACGTCTTGGTTGCGTATGCCTCGGCGCGGGATTTTCCATTTATGTTGTATCGTTCACAAAAGACTCTCGTCTCATGTCCCGCTTTATCTCTATAATATTCTTCGCAACAATCTTTCTTACCACGGGCCTAATTCTCTTTCTACTCGACATCAAAGTCTCCTTTCTGTACCGGTACACTCGACATCTAAATTTGAATCCTCCTTCGCCTATATTTCAGCTCATTGCTATAATTCCCTTCCACCTGATATTCGAGGGCTAAATTCGTTTTCTGATTCTAAATGTAAAGCTCGACGATATATATTTTTGGACTATGCGTCAGAATAAAGTTTAGATTCCCTCCGTTTCTATTTTTCTTCCTTAGTTTTAGTTTTAGTTTAATGTTAGTTATTTAGTTACGGTTAGACATCTAACAGTATTCTACTACAGCCTCGCCCTTTAATTCGATAATCTTTATGTATTGTTTTTCTCTGTATGTTTCAAGTAATAAATACGAATAACAATAATAATAATAATAATAATAATAATAATAATAATAATAATAATAATAATAATAATAATAATAATAATAATAATAATAATAATAATAATAATAATAATAATAATAATAATAATAATAATAATTAATAATAATAATAATAATAATAATAATAATAATAATAATAATAATAATAATAATAATAATAATAATAATAATAATAATAATAAAAATAATAATAGTAATAATAATAATAATAATAATAATAATAATGGCAATGTTGTAGACGTTCTGACGGTAAGTGTTTGAACTCGTTTATTCAGAAGAATTTAAGTAAAGTTGGAATTTTACTTCATTATATACACTATACAGCATGGTTTAATAACATGTTACTACGTTTTAATGATTTTCTTATTAAATTTCGTGACACAAAGAGATTCTTCGCACCGCGTAAATGCACTTAATGCTCTCTGTAAGAAGTAAATAGGGGTGTAAATTGAGAATTTTTAATAAAATTATTCATGCCTCTAAAGTTCTTATAAATCTAGTTAACTTTTAGTCGAGGCAATTTTTAAAATAATGCACGTGTGAAAAGTTAAAGAGAAATGTCATATTTGTTCCGCGTCTGACCAATGATGGTCTTTTTCCACTTGCTGAGTTTTACTACTTCTTTCTCCACTTTGGGCTTATTGATGCATCGTAGAGATCTATAACTTGATACACATATTGTTTATTATGTACACTGCTTTAACAATTACTTCGTGTAGGATTTGTTTAAATTAACATTGTATTTTTCTACCAGGGGGTTGATAATATTTCCGCAGCTGTTTAAGGCTTCAGAAGAAATGAATAGACCTACGTTATCTACTTTTCTTCAGTTCTACGTAATGAATATGAATTGACTACAGAACCTCTCTACTAGAGTTTCTTTTTTTTTATAAAGTTGTAAAATTCGAAAACTGGTTCGACGAATTCGAAAAAACCCGGGTTTATATACTAGAATTAATATGTAAAAATGAATTAATTATTTAATTAAAAACGTTAATATTTTGACTTGAAATCGCCTGGGACACAAGCATATTGTAGTAGGTAACAGTTTACTGTAAAACTAATCTTCATGAGTTTATATTTTCCGAAGAAAAATACTAAGTGAAATAAAGATTTATAATTTATATTTTGTACGGATTTTAGTTATTTTAGTTTTTCTCATTTGGTTTTGTATGCAGTATATTTTATTATGTTATATTTTTGTAGATCCATAAATATTAAATGAACTAAAAAATTGTACGCTTTTTAGTTATTTTAATTTTTTTATTTATTTGTTTTTTTATAGATCGAGTATATTTTATTTTGTTATATTTTTGTAATTCCATAAATAATAAAAATTTGAATTTTTTTAAAATAAGTACAAATATGTATTTTCTATTTTAATTATATTTTTTGTGAAAATTCTAAAACTGGTCCAACCAGTTTTTTGAGAATAGTGTAATTCGAAAACTGTTTTTTTTCAAAATTCGATTTTTGTATAAACCCTACTCTCTACATAAAACCCACGTAACCACAACACTGAAAGTATC
Source organism: Andrena cerasifolii (assembly GCF_050908995.1). Classification (NCBI taxonomy): domain Eukaryota; kingdom Metazoa; phylum Arthropoda; class Insecta; order Hymenoptera; family Andrenidae; genus Andrena; species Andrena cerasifolii. Next base: position 1,537,046 of record NC_135129.1, read on the forward strand.
ATTTAATATCTGCATAGTAACTCGAAATCATTTTATACCGAAAATTGAACGTGTTAGAAACCAAACAGATGCTCATCATTTTCTTTCAATTTCTCAATTTTAGTACTTAAGCACATAAACAATTAGTGCTTAATGTATCAATTTTCTCTACACTTTATTTTTGGGAGCTAATCAATTCGGCTCCTGAAAATAGAGATTTCTATAACGTTGAGCAAAAAGTCAATGAAAGCAAAGATACACATCATTATTCCAGTATGCTTTAATCCTTGAAATTACACCCACACATTATAGAAATAAATAAATCCAATCCAATAAATTGTAGAATATCTTCTTGTTTTTGTAACCACAAACATTTCAAATTTCTTTCTGACAATCTATATATTTTTCTGCCCGTGGGCAATTACATTTTGATCACCAAGCAGAAACTTGCTGGGGCTGATAATGAGATAACCGTGAATCCATATCGAAGCATTAGGGTATGGTTACCCTTTAGGCACATGTACGGCTGCGAAGCGTTATTGGCAAATTAAAAGTGAATAAAGAGTAAATCATATTTGTCCGGCCAGCGGAGAATCCCCGAGAGGTTACTCGTGATACCGTGGTGTGTCAATAACAGGTAACGATTTCATGAGCAACTTTATCCTCCCTGTACGGTTTTATCAGGAGCGCAATTAATCTTGTCGATGTAACGTCCGGCTGAGCATAACTCTTATCATGTGTGACATTACCGCAACGTGTTCCTCGTCCATCAGCACCTTTTGTCTACCTCGTTTGCTTGAGAAAATATCCAAACTTCCAAGCGTTTTCCATATGGATTATTTGCCTGACACTCAAGATTTATATTTTGCAACTTGACACGGCAGAATTTATTTTTCAATTTATTACATGCTTAATTCCGCTGTGGGCTTGGCTAGAGAGTTTTGATGGTATTTAGGAAAGGTTGGGAAATCTTTAGCTATTTTGTATTCGAAAATTTGTTAAATATTGATTTCTGGAGAGCATTTTATTAAGGTGAGTTTTTAAGTTGACCTAACCCAGACCTAAACATTAGGTTGCTAAGAAGCGTTACTCTTTTTATAAAATAATATTTGTTTGGCAAGGAAGAATTAATTACGAAGCAAGTGTATTTTATCCGTTTGTACATGGTTGCATATCAGTTCCTTATTTAATAAATAATGTTAATTCGAAGTATGATAATTGGCTTTGTTGTAATTAAATAAATATTAAAAATTGCCACTGTAACAGTGAAAAAGTATGTTGAATTAAGCTTTAAAGCTGTACGTTAAGTTTTTAATTTAAGGCATTTGAAATGCACATTGGAGGTTTTACTACACTGGGAGGTATTCCTTTATGGACGCGCATGATCGAAAGTAAGGTTTTATATTGCATACTCGATACTTCATGTGAGTAGCTTTTTGCGATTCTGGTAGATGCATCGACAGTTTATGCGAACATTTTCTTGGCATCAAAGCGAGCATTTTGCAAAATACGATTCCTCGAAGCTACGTTGGCAACATATAATAGAAAGGGTTTGCTTGTAGTTGAATGTTTGCCTTGCATCACTTTGCACTACTCTTTATACCTATACATTTTTTCGCGAATATTGGAGCAAGAATATTGTGAATCCGGCTTCTTCACTAATTGATTTCGATCCCAGAATAAAATAGGCGTAGATAAGATTTCATTAAGTCCTGCACACGCCCGATAAATATTAGTTATTCATAACCGTTTCACTTTTTAATTAAACTTTTAATTGCCGTATTCCTCCGAAACTCAATCGGTATCCCACTCCCAAAACTGATTGTCGAACATGTACTGATAACTTTACCAATCTAATGAATTTCTCTGTTTGCAGAATTCTATAAAATTCACCACTTGTTCTTCCAGAGATATTCTGTTTTTGTAGTTTAAACTAATTTTCATGGAATATATAATACTCGAATTTAAATTCAAATTTCGTAGGTTAAATTCATCGTTCGACGCAGTGTATCCGAATTTAATTCTGCGCGTGATTCATTATATAATTGGATTTAGTAAACATTGCAAATGAACGTGATGCGAAATTTAAATTCTGCTCTGAATGATGGAGAATTTAAGCTGAGCTGATCCCAGGCCGTGAGATATATTAGCCCCAGAGCAACAAGTCCATCTGGGTTTGTCCAAGTTTCGTTTTGCCCTGCGAAGGCAATAAATACGCCACACGTTTATTTGAGATTCAAATAAGCTGACGCTTTGTATAAACGAAAGTTCTGTGTCAAGTGCAGCGCGCCGCCGCTCCGGACAATAATACTTACTGCAAAAAGTTTAATCGGTGCAATCTCGAGGGGCCAAACGCCAGTGAAGTAGCAAAGTTTCCACAACGGCAAGTACAACTGTAACAGATACACGTACGTTTCAAAGGAAGCCACGGTGGCACGACGAGAAAAATTTATATTGAAATATTTAATGAATATTCGAGGGTAAGGGTAATTGACAATCCATAAATGACGCAGTTGTTATAAATAGTGAAAGAATATTTTACTTTGATATTTACCTGTGGTATAGTAGTCGAAAATTCAGGGGCTTCCAAGGAATGACTAAATGAATTCTTGCAACTTGTGGCATAGATTGTTTCGTTAGTATAGGGTAGCTTAATAAGTCCCAATTACTGCCAGTGTCCCTATTAGTGCCATTTTATTTATTTTACACAATAAAAACGTAATGTATAAAGAATAGTGTACAATAATAATAATAGCAGTGCCAATTTGATAATACATTTTTTTTACGATAACACAATTCTTTATACGTCACGTTTTTGTTAAGTAAAATAAATAAAGTGGTAGTAATAGGGACACTGGCAGTAATTGGGGTAATATACCCTATAGGGTTTCACATATATAGGGTTATACATATATGTTGAATTTTTAGAAATGAATATTTGTATTGTATTAGTGTTGTCTAAATTCGATGAAATAAATTAGTGTGATGCTTAATTATTTTCTTGTTAGCATCGTAAGGTCTATTTAAATTGAAATAGTTGCTTAAAATATTGGTGTTCTCTTCGGATATGAGTTGAAACGATCATTTAAGGAGAGAATATTCTGCCCCCCCCCCTTAGCTAAATTGTCCTATCCAGCATTTTTTCATTTTTCAAGATAAGTAAAGTATAAAATTTAAGGGGTCCCCCTACTTCGACGGCCTGAAAAGGAGCGTGATATTTGGGATTTTTTAAAAGAGAAACCCTCCAATTATATTAATTGAAATATTTAGGCAACATTTAAAAAAAATTAAAAAAACGGTACCTAAAATTTTAAACACGTTTTTTTTCACGTTGGTAGATATTTTCAGTAGATGTCCCATTCTCGTTGTTATTAAAACTAAGTGGGTTTTTGCAAAATTAGACATTTGCCACTTAGAAAACCAGCGAATGTTTTGCAGGAATCGAAATCTGTTTTAGACGCTGCCATTTATTTTACTTTTCAGTATTTCTCATTTAATCTGGTTCAGAGGATAGCCACACTCATACAGGTTACACAAATTTTTATATTTTCTATTTCAGACAACTACTTACAACGGCTGATTTTATGCTAACCATGCGTATATGATTTTTGTAAGCCGCTCTATTTGTAGCATTATAACTCCGAATATAACCACTATTTTTATGTAAATTTTTTTTATCATATTCTCTAAAGATTGTCAAATAAAGCCACAAACCTGGAAGTAAATATATTTAATGAATTTGTTTTAAAAAATTCCCAAAGTTCGCATCATGTTTCGTCTGTCAAGGTAGGGTAACTCTTTAACGGGGGAATCCTATTGGCAAAATTTGGGATTTTTTTTTTAAGAATCCAGCGATTCGATTCATCTGTAATTTGGACCATGTTTTGATGCATCTTTGAAGAAGCTGCAGGTTTTTTTTTATTAATTTGTAACCATAAATATAGTAGTTATGCATGATCGACCATCACGCTGCGCATCATTCGTCGTCCATTGGTGTGCATGATATTTATCTACCATGTAATCTGAAACAGCAAAATGAAACGGTTTTTTATTTTATACATATGTAGCTTGAAATTGATGAACCAGCAAAAAACAAATAAATTTATTGAGCGGTGTGGAGTTTTCAAACTTAAATGTCTAAACCATTAATTTTTGCGATCCACTTATGCGCCACTTTTCTTATGTAACAAAAAAGTATAGAACTTAGCGGTATTTTGGTTCATCAAATTGGAGCTACATATGTACAAAGTAAAACGCCGTTTCATTTTCCTGTTTCAGATTACCTGGTAGAAAAGTATCATCATGCGCGCCAGCGCGTGATGGTCGATCATGAATAACTACTATATTTATGATTAAAAATTAATAAAAAAAACCTGCAGCTTCTTCAAAAATGCATCAAACCATGGTTCAAATTTCAGATGAATCGAAATGTTAGTTTCTTAAAAAAAAAATCCTAAATTTTGCTCTGTTTTTAGCCCATAAAATAGGATTCTCGCTTAAGTAAAGTTAGAAAACCCTAGCTGCTTTTCAGATGGTTGAAATATCTTATTTGAAACATTTATTTAATTGCTATTAATTAGTATTACGCTGCAGCGAAATAATGACAACATTTTTTAAATTGAATGAAGAAAAACAAAGACGGCAGGCAGAAAATGATAAAACTTCAATTTTCTCGATGGTTTCGATATGCTAGATAGGACTATTTAACTAACCATAAGAAGGGCAGTATTGTTTCTCATATTTTATTCTTTATTTTTAATATTAGTTTCTTTCAAGAGTCGGATAAAGTACGGCGACACAAAGATGTTGTAGTAAACTTGACGTTACTTATATTTACAGCGGGGAGTCTTTTTGAAGTAGCTAATTTTATTGAATTATGAGGAGCTAATTTTTCACCCTGGTAACGTGAGGTTCTATTGGCAGCACAGTGGTCTAAAAAATTGCAACAAGTGGGAAATTATGTGGAAACATTCGACAGATTTATTGCATTATCCTTTATTTAGAAAATCTGAATAATTTACCAGCAGTTAAAGAGAGCTAAATTATTTATTTTCTGAGTAAATAAGTTTATAAGAATTTTTACAGCAATAGAGAATTCCATTTTCAGCGTTAAACTTTTCATTTTTTTTAACAGAAAACAGGATCAAAGTGAAAAATAAGCCAAAGTCACAATGGAATAATATATGGTATCTATTTACTAATATCATATTTAAGCATCTATTTATATATAAATTATTTATATTAAAAAGATAGGGATTCAATAATGAGCTTATTATAATATAAATAATTTATATTAATACGTTTATATTTATGAATATGTGTATGAATAAATATATATTCCATTAAATAAATACAGTTAACCTATATGGATACATAAATTATTTATATATCAGGAGATAATTATACAAAATTTATCTACTGATATACCATTATCTATAAATAAATCTTTCGAACTTGTTAGTATGTGGATTATTTATGGGTTCATCGAATTAATAATAAATTTTGTTCAATATATTCCATAAATCTATCAATAATAATTTAAATAAATCAATACGTATATATATATATATATATATATATATATATATATATATATATTTATACCTTTCTACTTCCTGTTTCTTAAATTTAAAAAAAATTTGACAAGATCAAAACATCTTTCTTTTCGCAGATATGCATCAACATCGACTAGAAATAATTTCACGTAAAAGTAATATTTTCTAATCATATATTCTCTGGTTTTATCCTTCGAACAACGAATGTCTCTCGCATTAATATCCACACAATAATGAAACCATTAACGTACTCAGAAATAAATCACGAAGTTGACCTTATTCCTCTAGCCAATACAGTGACTATCTCCCTTAAATTAATTCACCTTTCGGATGTAAGGGCGAGTTGTACCTGGCACTTGGGTAACTATCGGCATGGGCGTGTAACGAGGCGGCAAGAAGGGTGAGATCATTTCTCGGGACGTCAAACGAGCGCCTGCTTATGTGCACATTACTGCGCATATATCCGTGGCGTTGGAGGCACAACGCGTCGCGCCGCTTGTATACCGTCGCAATTGCGCGCCAGCTTCGGTATATAATTGGGGATGAATATTGAGAAGTTGGCAGTGAAGTTGTAAGTAAACTTGGATGCCTCGGGGCGAGCCAGCTCCACTTGAGAGCAGAGACGTGTTGCGGACAGATCCTCCTCTGCTCCCCTCGCCTAACTCACTCCTTACTCACCTATTCGCCGCTCTGCCTTCTGCAAAACTATACGAATATTCCGAATCATCCCGACCACTGAGAACAGTATTTACCACGCGCATTCTGCCCGATTCTTTGCCGAAATAATAGCGAAATACGCCAGGCAAGAAGCATCGTCGCTGAACTGTCCTCGTTTATTCCCTAGCTATTGAGAACGTCCCATATAATTTGCTGGGAGAGGATGCGAAAATAGGCTGATTCTCAGCTTCGGGCGAAATTTCTGACGAGCGAGGGGAGTAGATATCTTTCAATATGGTTTTGTTTAAAATAAATTCTAATATCGATGCTTGTTTTTGTGATTTTGTTGGGGGTTCCATGCTGATTTGAATTTTTTTTATGGACTTTGGATATGAAGGCACCTCTTTAGATAAATGGTCGTCTCATGCCATTTGATTCTCACAACTATCACGTAATTCTTAATAAATTAAATATTAAGACATTAAGCAATAGAAGAAAGGTGTTTGAGATAATGTTTGTAAGCAAAATTGTCAAAGGTGGTATACCTTGTCCTGCGATTATTCAATTGTTCTCGCTAAAGGTACCTTCTAGGGGCTTAAGAAATCACTTACTGTTTCATACGGAACTGCATCGCACTGTATATGGTTATTATACAGTGGCTCGCATTAATATTCGGACACTTTTTAAAATCGCATAACTTTTTTAGAATTGGTCCAAACAACTTGAGTTTTTTCAGAAGCTAGAAGGATTAGTTTGATAACTGACGCGTTTCGTCGTTTTGAAAAAAAATGTATTTGGTTGGAATAACGAAAAGAATAGTAAAGGTCGATTTTTAAACTTTTTTTTGTGAGCTTGTAATGAAAATTAAAAAAAAAACGTTTTCGGTCGAGAATCGCTGATTTCGGGAATTTTCGCGATTCTCGACCTTATTCTACGATCTTTACGTATACAACTTACTGCAATCTACAAACGTTTTTTTTTTAATTTTCATTATAAGCTCACAAAAAAAAGTTTAAAAATCAACCTTTACTATTCTTTTCGCTATTCCAACCAAATACATTTTTTTTCAAAACGACGAAACGCGTCAGTTAGCAAACTAATCCTTCTAGTTTCTCAAAAAAACTGAAGTTCTTTGGACCAATTCTAAAAAAGTTATGCGAATTTAAAAATTGTCCGAATATTAATGCGAGTGATTGTAGCTAACAGTGTCCATCTGAATACTGATTTATTTGGGCAATCCCTTGCATCTTTAAGATGCTCTCTTGAAAGTATTCTATAATTTATCCTACAATTTGTCATTCTTTATTCATTTTCTAAATTTCTATACATACTCTCTTTTGTTCTTTTCGGTTTGTATATTTGTCATATATGTATTATGTCTCCCCGCATTATATCTATGTTGTACCAAAGGGTTTGTCCCGTGATTAGTAATAATAAATAAAATAAAATAAATAAAATAAAAGCTTTCGCTTTCTATTCTCACTTGTATGCTTCCTAGATTTAGATTTTCTACCATAAGTTTGCAGCTTTTAAAGGGACGAGTATAATTTCCGTTGTACCTATTCTTGTAAGAATTAATAGTGGCATTTGTTAGATGAGAGCGAGAACCTTCCTGTTACTTAGCTGAAAATTTCGAGCAGATTGAATAATGTAGGTAATTGTTATTGGTTCCGAATCGAGAATGGCAACGGCACATGTCACAGTGGCAAACTGTATTTTCGACCCCATTGTAGAGAATTGCCCTTCAATATTCCAATAGATTACCAGTTCAATTTCGACAGTGCCATTAGTAACAATCTCTTATGCTTTCAATCATACAGTACAAGTTGCATTCTAACTTTCAGCGAGTCACTCAGCAGCATAGTAATCATCCAAATGGTTAGACGCATCTGCATCTGTGATTAGAGAAAGCACAACCAACTTTGAGCTTGAAATAGCATTTGTAAATAATTATCTGCGAAATATGAAATTATTGCTATTCCTTCGAAAGATTTTCACAGTATTATTTTTTTATTACGAAAGAACTCTTCCCCTTCTTCCCCACTTATATATTACATAAATATCGTTAAACTGTGCTAAATAAATCCTTAATCGCTACTGGGAAATACAATTAGTGTTATAAACATTTTTGTTTCAGTCATTCTGAACCTCACGTTCAGAATATAACATAATCACGGCTATATCTATTAGGTTCATTCAAAATAATTAATTCCCGAGCGCTGAAAGTGTACACGTGGGATCCAGTATTAAGGATACAGCAAGTCTGGGTATTTCGAGTGGAACGGAATCAATTTCTCTGACTGGGTACGACAATTCCATGGAAGTCACTGTATTCGACAAAACTTACTCGATTCTCCACGCTCGGATGCTAGAGAGCAACACGTACTGCGGTTGGTCCTAGTTCATTTTTCCCAGTTAACTTTGCATTTATTCCCGTACGGCTGCCACTTCTCTCCAATTACACGAATATTCTCGAATGTCCAATTCTCTGTGGTTAAAATAAACAAAACCATTCGCCACGCTCTTTCCTCCGTGCTGTGATTTCAAAACACACAGACACAAGTCCGTACGCCCCTCCCCGAGGACGTAGTAAATTCTCCGCCACTTGTGAAAATTTTATTCCCCGCGTAAAACGTGTACGACGCGGCAGTATATATAAATGCAACTCCATTATGACGCCTTATAACGTTCTAACGACGTTCGTTTCACGCGACACCTGTCAGTAAAGTAAATCCACGCGAGCAGGGATTAAAGTTAAGGCGAAAGCAGAAAAATTGAGGGATTGGAGGAGCAAGGAGTTCTCGACTTTTGGTAAAATTGTTCTTACTAATGGTATAAGGAAACGTGTCCTTGATTTTTAATAACAAAGGATCGATGGGGATGTTAAGGGGTTATACCGAGTCAGGCGGCCGAAAAGAGGCGAATGTTTATGAATTTTTTTTGGAGAAGCGGAAGCGTATATTTTTACAAAACTTTTTGCGCTTAAAAGAGCAACATTTAAAGAATATTTGGTAATTTTTTCGTAGAAAAATGGTTACGTTTATAATAAAGTAACAAGCGATATCCAAGAAGCATTTTTAAAAATTTGGTTGTGCGGTGAGCGCTGTCATTCGAAACGAGATTATCTAAAAAAAATTTCGTGTGATTTTTGCACGAAAAAATCAGGATTTAAACTTTAAATAGCCGCCACTTTGTTCGAAATTAATATTTTGGAAATTTTTTTTCGCATGATTTTTGCAGGAAAAAATCAGGATTTCAACTTTAAATAGCCACCATTTTACTTTAAATTAATATTTCGGAAAATTCTCTCCGTCAACTTGAGGATACATTAATATACTAACGAAATCTTATTTGTTCTTTGATTTTAGATAATCTCGTTTCGAATGACAGCGCTCACCGCAAAACCAAATTTTTAAAAATGCTTCTTGGATGTCGGTTGTTACTTTATTATAAACGTAAATATTTTTCTACAAAAAAATTACCAAATGTTCTTTAAATGTTGCTCTTCCAAGCTCAAAAAGTTTTGTAAAAATATACGCTTCCACTTCTTCAAAAAAAATTCACAAACATTCGCCTCTTTTCGGCGGTCTGACTAGGTATAACTCCTTAAGGGGCCATTCTACTTTGATGAAGAGGCTGAAAAATTGAGCTACTTTTAAATATTTTTTAGTCAGTAAATAAAACATATAAACAAATAAATCAGTTTTGAGTTTATTAAGCTACTCTTATATCATACAAAAAAATTAAAAAGAATCTTTTTAATTTATTTTAAATGTATTTTTATAGGGTCAATATGGCATCGTAAAATAGAGGTATCTTCGTGGCGCTGGTGATTTCCCCTGTCAGGCTTATTTGAAAGAAAGAATTCAAAAAGATTCTTAATCTGTATGAGTGTTGCTATCGCTCGTCCCTCATTTAACAATTTTTATCGAAAAATAACCGAGCAAAGAGTGTTTTGACCATTGAGCTCTAAACGAACCTGCAGAGTGAACAGCAGTGGGAAGAAATAGAGGCGACAGCGGTCCGAGGGAAATAGAAAATAAGCGGTGAACCTCTCCTTCTTCCTATTATCCCTCTCACTCTGTACTACCTGTGTTATGTATGCATGTGTGCGCGGGTAACTTCACTCACATGCACTATACAGCCATTACCTGTTGTAAGACAGAGATAGGTTCACCCGTTATCTTCCCTCTTTCTCGGACCGGCTGCCACTGCTCTGTTCACCCTCCAGATTTGTTTAGAGCTCAATGGTTTTAACAAACTATTTTCAAACCGGTGCCATTTTGTTATTTTTCAACAAAAATTGTTGGCTACGGGCGTCAGACGTAAAAAAAGAAATGTACGAAATTATTAACTGATAACAAATTCTGGATTTACCCCTTTTACCAACGTAGCGTTAACGTGAAAAATTCAAACGTGACAATCACAACAGATTATGTATGTTTAAGAGGAGCTAGCAATTTAAAAGGAACAAGCTTTTCTTTAATTTAAACATCGAAGAATTATATGGTTCCCTGCTATCTTTTATTTAGCTTAAGCGCTACAACTTGAGTCAAATTTTACCGTATAGAATAAAGAGTGTTTCTCCCTTCACACTCTTCAAAGGAAAATTCAAGAAAATCTAAATTTTTCCTAAGAAACGTGAGTCGTGATATATTGGCCAATCAATAAAAGTCACTAAAATCATATCATGTGACAAATTTTCTCCCGATTCATAGTTAATACGATCAGTGACAGTGTAACATTCTTCTTGTCAATAAATATCAATATTGCATCGCCAAGTTACTTAAGTCTGTTTCGCGAGAAAATCCTCACTTCCCTTAAGTTTAGAGGTAGTTCACAGGAAGCACCGTACATCTACAAGAATTACTTTATTCAATTTATCCTAGTGTTCGCAAGAATCCCAAGAATCAACTCAAACTATATAATATGCAATAATTAACAAGAGGACCAACGGTTCCACCCACGTTCGTTAGAAACAACTGCAAAGATCAACCCCTGTACAAGCAAACAGTGTAGAACGTGTGAGCATTAAAATTAAAATCTCACAAACAGTAAAATATAAAATTCCATTTAATCGCGATTCTGCATTAGTTGATCCACTTACAACGTCTCAGAATAAACAAGTGGAAGCAAGGTAGGGTAGACCGGGTCGAATCGGATCAAAATAAGAATTTAGTCCATATTTCTTACATCGCGATAGAAATGAGCATTCCGATCGTTCGTAGTACCTCGTCTCTATCCCCCGCACCTACCGCAAAAGCCCGTTAATTGTTTTAAATCATTGTTTAGAGCTGGCATACGTTTTCAGTGACATGGACGCGTGCGAACGTTACAATTCTCGTCCGAATCTAATCTATGTAATCTGCAATTTCTTATTTAAAATAAAAAGTAAACTTGAAAATTCCAATGTGTTTATTGTGATTAGTTTGCACGATGTCTAAGTTTAGTATTTGATGTATTTTAGACTATTATATCATAATATGTTTATGTAATCTACACCCTCTGAAATACTTATATATGGGGCTAATCGAATCACGTTATTTGGGGTGAATCAGATCACTCTTTATTTTCATTTGAGTATTTTTATGATTATAAATATGATAATTGTTTATATACAGATGATTAGTACGTACATAAAAAAGAGAAATCAGGGATCATGGTGTCCAAAAAAAATAAAGGAATCTGTGATAAAAATTAAATTTAGAGAAATGACGAAAAAAATAAATAAATTAATGGTCTTAAGAAGATGGCATTGTATTTACTCTGGTGAAAAATTAATTCGTCCACTTTCAGAAGATTATCTGAGAAGAGTGATGCCACGAGAATTGTGCTGATAGAGGCGGCAAAAAACGGCAATATTCTTCCGATCTGTGTGCTGAGTAGAGTCACTTGACTTCACTGTCATTAAATTAGATTTGCTTAAGTTGATTCTAAAGATTTTTTTATAAAAATTTCAGTCTTTTTCAGAAATTGATGGGTTATCCGATTCGCCCCAAGTTTCGGGGCCAATCGGATATTTCTCACATTTTGTTTTTTTTTTGTTTGCAGAAGAAACACTTTTATGTTTAATTTTATTTTCTACTACTAATCTTAAAGCCAAAGGTGTACTGGTCACGAATATGTAATAAAAAATTTGTTTTTTAATGTTGGACCAGTATTTTTTTACCGTCAAACACAAAGTGATCCGATTCGCCCCGGTCTACCCTATGTGTAAAAGAACGAAGGAGCAGGAGAGTTACTGGGAGAAGAATAGTGATTCAGGAGCGACACAGTTTGTACCCAATGATCGCGAACAGGGGACGATTATAATAGCAACTGACGAGGGGGAAAAGTTGAGAACGATCTTGTTGCTTGAAAGCAGAGACATGTTGCGGATAGCTACTACTCCTCTCTGCTCGCCTTAACCACGTTATTCGCCTATCGGAGTTCCCGTGCAAAACTATGCGAATATTCTCGATCATCCGACCAGTCTAATGGAATTCGTACTTCGTGCCGGCGGACGAGATGTACTTGGACACCAGAATGCGGGCGAATAAAGTCGACGATCTTTCCCCCTCGTATTTTTTCACCGTCACGGCTTTAATACGTCACCGTGATAAAGCAACCCCCGTCGTTGCATTGATATTCAGTCGGGGGCCTCATCTTCGGTCAAACGCGGTCTAACGGAATGTAACATTGAATACTTGGGCGAACAATAATTCCGTGGCACGTCGGGTTATCGATGACAAGTTTCGATACCTCCTGTAGCTGGTACAGGGTGTATATCACCTCGCGCGATCGAATCAGTCGCGTGAATGAGATGCTGCTGCTTGTGATAAGGGTGCAAGGGATATTGCGGAATAACTGATTCAAATGTGCGTAATTTTAGTTAAGGGGGGAATAGACGTGCATGCCCAGGATGGGGTGGAAGGAATGTAGGGTGAGTGGGAAAGGGGTGGCCTGGGTTAAGTGGCGGAAAATATTTTTTGGCGTGGAAAGTTCAGTTTTGAGAAGAATAAGTTTGAGGGTTCGTTGTTTAATGGAACCTTACCTTGCAAATTATTGAAATTTAGCTGAAATTTATTAATCTATTTTATTATTCAAGTCTTCCTCGAAATTTCCATAATGGAATATTATTTTAGGGGAGAATCATCCGTTTGAATTTTTCAAAGAAATGCAATTTTGGTTGAATTAGAATACGAATTAATGTTCTACTAAAACATGTGGAACGAATTAGGGATTGCAAAATTACCGACTTTTTCAATTAGCTAAAATTCGGTAAAATTTTCAATCAAAACCGGTTTACCGGTATTTTTTTAAGGTATTGAAAGTATAAGAGTAAACATTACGAAAAACATTTTTTTGAACTCTAATCGAGCATTATAAAAAATAAATGGAAATAAAACTATTCTGAACATAAAATATAAAATGATATAAAACTAAATAGATATATTTGTATAACTATTGGCATTACTTATTAATATGGATCGTCACCACGAAAACAATGAAAAGTATCGTAACTAGCATACATAATTAAATATTTGTTATTTAATAATTCTTTGTAACAAATAAGCACACAAAAAACATAATTTGTCTAAACTTTGGCCTCGTGATCGCGACCGAATTTTGTAAGCTTGCAAATTCACGAAATTATAGTAATACCATAAACTGTGCGAAGGAGCATTAAAATAAGGAACTATAGAATATTGAGCTAAAAACAGTTTTTCAGAAATTAAAAATTTTTCCAGTTCCATGTTACTATTTTGTCGAACCTAACTGATGCTTCAATCAAACTTATTTCTTTAATATTTATTTTTGGTAAGAAATACACACCCTTCTAAAACTTAAAAGTAAATGTTATCGGCGCACCGGTTCGGTCTATTTTTATTTATTTATTTATTTTTTTATCTGTTCTGTAGATTCAACAATTTGCTAGAAACTGAGACAGAGACAGTGAACATGTTGGACTTATTCATTACATTATTTGAAATAAATTTTGGGATGACATTATAAGTTCTGCACTTTAAAAAAAAAGAATTTTCGGTTACTTATCTTAACTAGGTTCAATCTGTTGTTCGAAAGGTCCTTGAGGTTCCTTAAGGTTTCTTGTCCAAATTGTCTTAACATCGACGTGTAAAAACTTTCCTTTGTTAAAGAAGTAGGTGTGTATGTTTCGCCATCCATTTTAAATAAAATGATTTAGAATTTCGATCGTAAAGAATTTTTAAAACTTAAAAGTAAATGTTATTTTTAAAATAGACCGAACCGGTGCGCGGATAACATTTACTTTTAAGTTTTAAAAATTCTTTACGGTCGAAATTCAAAATCATTTTATACACACCCTTCTATTCTAAAAATCGAATAACTTCTCAAAACATCACCAAAAATCTGTATAAATTTCTCAAATATCTTATGCTCAGAGTAAAATCGTTTTGAAAACACGATGTCTGTGAACCCCGAATATTATTTCCAAAATGGCAGATTCTGAGATGCAGGACTTGTCCATGAACTGGAACGCTGTCATCCGCGACAAATTTGCTGGCTGTCAGATTTATTTAACCGGGGTCGCTGTGTTAACTTGCACAAAAGTCTTGTAACATGCAGCCTTATCAGACGCGCTGCAAAGAAATCCTCGCATCCTCCAGGGGACAAGAGTCGATGGGGCAAAGGAGAAGCGTCCTGTAAATCCTAAGACAGTCGTGAGGAACGACGACAGCTCGCCCTTCGTTAAAATGTCTTACACGGATGGCGAGTACGTATTTCCCATGAAATTTTCGCCAGCCGAAAATTACGCGAGATTCTCCACTCCAGTTAGTAATTATGCTCTCGCCAGGCGAGTTAACTCTGTAACCGTAAGTGCTTGATATTGTAATCGGTAGCAGGGGGCTGACGGGGCGAATCCAGGCATAAAATAACGTAATTTGCCAAAAAGAAGGCGAACTTACGTCGACGTCGGCCGCGTTCCATCCACGAATTCGTCCACATTTTTCTCGTCCCCTGAAAATTCATCATTTATGCGGAGGCTTGAGTGAGGTTCTTCGATTCACGAGTGGATTTACCGCGCTTCGCTTTGAAGAGACTGTGCACAGGACCCTTAAATGTGCCGGTGATTATGAAAGTGGTGCAAGTCAAGAAACCCCGAAAATTGAGATTTCTCTTATTTTTTGTTATATTGATTTATATTTTAATATTATGAAAGAATTGTTGCAAAATAACCGTCAAGTAAACAATTACATGATAGTGTCACTTTCATAATTCATTTCGATAGTGGTGTGAATCATTTGTTCTCTGTAAGTAATTTGTGAGAGAGGAAATAATTACAGATTTTTGTATAATGTACTTATTAACCTTCGATGTGGGGCAGAAAAAGAAGAAAGAACGAAAACGCGAAATATACTTAATTATGCTGAAAATATGAGAAAATTAGGAGAAATAGTGGTAAAATTTGTTCGTGACGAAGTATTTCTAAATAAAAATTGCGTTTGTTTGAAAAAATGTTTGAATTTATTGAGTTGTGAAGATCGAAAAACTGCGTTTAAGCAACTTTTGGAATTTGGGAGACATTCCAGGTTTTAAAAAATACATTTTTGTACAAGTTACTCATAAAATTTTACAATGATTTTGTTTAATAATGGAAACATATTTTGTAATCCACCCAAACGCAACTTCGTAATCACTGGCACAAATGCAAGTTAGCTGGATGCATTCCACTATTAGCCACCTTTATTTGCACCCCTTTCTTTACTCTCGCCCTTTTTTTTATTTTTCCATTCAGTGATCAATGGCTCCTTTTGAAGTAATGTAAATTAAGAAGAGTGTCTTCGTTTCTGACTGTGTTAATTTCATTTGTATCGAAAGAAACAAGTAAATACATTTATGTAATAAAATGGCTGTAGATTGGAATTTATACTATTATGTAAAGGGAGAGCCGATTTTTATGTTCGCGCAAAACTCAAGACCTATCGAACCGATCTTCCTCAAATTTTAACACGTTATTCCTGGATACTCTAGGATGAACATAGGCTATGTAGCATGTCTAAAAACCGCGTTATTAACATGGAACGAAGAAGCGCCTGGTATATGCTGCGCTGGAGGGAAAGTAAATCTCCCAAAGGAGAGAACGTTATCTTTTCCGAAATATTATGAAGAAATTAACCTTTTTCTCAAAATACTTAATTTCTTTAAAAGATATTAATTCTAATAAACATGAAGCACTCACGCTTATATCTCGGGCGAAGCCGACACGGGGGACGCTAGTTTAGAATATTTTCGTTGACTATTTGTATCATGAAGATTGTAGTACAGTATGAATATACACCGAGTTCGTCGTAATATTAACAACAATTTTTCACTGTAAAAGAAAGTGTTGTACGCATAATTGTACTAGGGTGGATGTACCAGTGAATCAGCACGTACCAGTGAATGAAATTTTTTTATTAAAACAAGTGAAACAAGTTATTAAAATAAGCAACTAATTATTTACAGGCTTCTTTTAATATCTTGCTTCATATCCAAACAATTTTTGCAGCACGTGGAATCAATCTCGCTCCAAACATCTATACTATTATATAAAGAGAGAGCCGGTTTTTATGTTCGCGCAAAACTCAAGACCTATCGAACCGATCTTCTTCAAATTTTAACACGTTATTTCTGCATACTCTAGGATGAACATAGGCTATGTAGCATGTCTCAGAAACGCGTTATTAACATGTAATTTATGTGTAAACATTTCATGTGAACGGCTGTTTTGCAGACCACGTGACCCGTGTATACGACAGTCTACTTCGCGCGCGCATGCGCATATTCGGCCCGCGCGATACCTCGCCCGCAGTAGTACCGTGATGTCACCACCAGATGGCAAAGCTTTTCGCTCGCTTTCTCGCTAGAGAAGTGGATTACCGCGAACATATATGTTAGAATGATCGTATGATTAAAAATTGCTGTTGCAGATTTATGTGTACCACGTGTGGATGTTACTATGCCCAGGGTGCGGACAAATTTTGTTAAGATTAGTATCCATTCCTGCTCAAGACGTATGCAATACTAGTTTGCTACTACTACTCAACTTCACCCGAAATTGAGATATTCTGATTTTATAAAAAAAATTCTTTTTTATTTATTTATATTTTTTTTGTGAAAATAGCCACGTTCATCTGGATTAGGTTAGGTATAATGAGCTGGGAGAAATTTCGTGACCCTCTGAGTTTTACCGTTCGAATGTTTTTAGGCGACAGACAAACACACAAAACACTTCTTTCTGCTTTATATATTAAGATACACTGGTAAAGCCTGGACTTATAAGAGTGAATGTTACCAGAAGGTTTGCATTGAATTATGATCCAGGAATTAACTAAGTAGGTATGTTAACTTAGGAGAAGTTCAAATAGGAGCGGCGGATAATATTTGCCAACATTGCTCCGGCAGGTGATGCGGAACAACAATTCATCCTAATGTCAGAAAATCATTATACCATGAATGTTATCTTCCCCGAAATATTACGAAGAAATCGAGCTTTTTTTCAAAATACTTAATTTCCTTAAAAGATATTAATTCTAATAAACATGAATTAGTCACGCTAATATCTCGAGCGAAGCCGAGATGGGGGACGCTAGTAGTTATATAATAATGTTGATACGTTACCTTTAAGGTATTTAAAAGAATAATAATTTGAATTTGTCCATTAGTAAGAGTAATAATTAAAATGATCAAGTTACGTTGTCTACCGAGTATTAAATGCGTCCTACGTATGGCACCTGTTATCCTCATTCAAAATCAAACTCGAGTGTTCCATATCCTCATTATTTGCTTAAAAAATGTTCACCTGTTAAACAAACGCAGAAAGGATCAGACTACACTTAATTCCTCTGCTACTGCATTCAACCATCCTGCCTTTCTCCCTTTTCGGGTCTCCTATCGATTTTCCCTGACATTATCTCGGTATTAAAAAAGAAGGAAAAACGCGGGCCAGAGCAGAGGGAGAAAGAGAAAGAGAGAGAGAGAGAGAGAGAGGAAGCTAGAGAGGGTGCAGTGCGTTTCAGCAAAAATTTTAATCCACGAACGTCGGCGATGTTTAAATAAAGAAACTTCCTTTGCCTTTATGCAAAACTCATGTCTACGGTGGAGAAAGTTTCGGGATATAAAGAAGTACACAGAGCCGAAGCCAGGTGGTGAAGAGTATGCTTACTCAATATTTATGTACCGGAAGTTTATATTTAGTTACTCCGCGCCCGAACCCACACCTCCCTCATCCCCCTTGTCTGGCGTTTTTGCAATGTTTCGCCGAACTTGTTGCTGGATCCCGGCGTCCCTCGCGATACGATAGAAATCGCGCGTCTCTGATTCCTTTTTATGCATTATTGAGCAGGGTGCGCTCTCGAAATGGCTGCGATCGAATGTGTGCCGCCGATTTACGACTGGATTTCAGTGGACGCTTTCGATCATCCTTCACAACACCGGGAGCCTCGTTTCTTCCAGGTATCATACGTTTTATTGTAAAGATTCAAAGTTTTCTGGCATGTCTAAGCCAGCTGCATTATTATTGGCGCTTCGGCTATCAGGCATTTTACTGGCTAGGTGCACATGAAATTGCCGATCGAAGATTGTGTAAAAGTTCCTTTGCTTCTGGTAGAGACAGGTGGGGTGACTCCAGAGATGTCACAGAAACTCAAAAAAAAAAAAAAAATAAATTATGCAGTTAAGGAGCAAAAAATATTTTAATCGAACGTTTCAACGCGAAATGGGCTATTTCATGTGCACCGACTTAATACTAATTATTGGTTTGACAATAGGAAGATATGTCAGAGACAAAGTTGAAGGATTGAATGATGATATTAATAGACTCGTCTATTTTGCATAAAAAGTTTATTTTGATTCGTTGCTGCAAGTAAGTTTGATAGAAATAGAAGATAATTTAGGTTACGCCAATGTAGGTACACCATATCGTGTTTCCACTTTCCAATAGTTACTGTAAAACCAGTACAGAAGAATTTAAATGTTATACAGTACTCTGCGCGGACGTGATTCCGTTGCTATAATACTAATATTCAGTACGATGTGATAATAATACTAATATCGTTTGACTAGAGCACATGCAAAGTATACCTAGTTAAAGAGACAGTGGAAATAAATATAAATAAAGAATAGAAGTACGGGAAAATAACAGAATTTTCAACTGAAGGATAAGAAGGATACTATAAGGGGTAAGATTTTAGCGAAGGCAAATTGCATTGATATTAAATGTCGTCCAAATCTAGTACTAAAATATCAATACAGCATATTATAAAGTATAACAGATATTAAATGCAGAAATTCAGTTTCGGACCCAAAACAATATTTGTATAATTAAAGAATGTTAAAATGATAAGAAATATGTGTGGAGAATATTAACTTATCTAAAAGAAACCAAAATGGTCGGTGAAATTTGACAAAAAATAGGAAACAACCTACAAAATTACGAAAATTTTTATCGACATTAAAATACAGTATCACAGTATACCTGCAGTATAAAATAATAGTAGACAACTAGTAAGCATGGTCAATTAGACATTAGTATTTATGTAGACTTATCTACAATGGTATCGGCGCACTGGATCGGTCAGATTAAAACAATTATTATTTTAATAAATTAAAATAATACATCAAAGCTATTTTGCAATTAATTAAATATATATATATTAGTTTCCGACGTTTCGATCTTGGTTTAGATCAATTTCAAGGAAATTTAAAAACATATATAAAATACTGCGTATGCTATTGAAAATAAGTCACACGTTGTGGCAGAGCACGGTGACTTATTTTCAATAGCATACGCAGTATTTTATATATGTTTGACTTATTTTCAATAGCATATGCAGTATTTTATATATGTTTTTAACTTTCCTTGAACATGATCTAAACCAACATCGAAACGTCGGAAACTAATATATATAATTAATTAATTGCAAAATAGCTTTGATGTATTATTTTAATTTATTAAAATAATAATTATTTTAATCTGACCGATCCAGTCCGCCGATACCATTGTAGTTAAGTTTTACGGTCGAAATTTAGTTTATTTATAATTCTTTATGTAGACTTATGTATAAAATCTGTAATCAGTATAAGAAGTTTATATAATATTCCTTCATGTATGCGACATTAAATAAATAAATAAGTAAAAAAAAACCTAAAAAGGCCAATACTCAAAAAGCCCCCAGAGCCCCATCTTAAAAAAAGCTTATAATTTTATCCAAACACTATAATTTTTTTTCTGCTCCATTACACTTAGTTCGTTTTTAGTAAACATCCTGTTCCTTTTCCCGAAAAATTTGGGCCACTCGAAACGTTTGCCGCCTGTGTCTTTTTCCAAGCATCCGCCACTGGCTATTGGTACCTTCCAAATAAAGATTGTAACTTCGTTAGGAGCAAGCTGCCAGCTTTACAATGAACTATTCTTAGATAAAGAACCAAATAATGCATGCATTACTAAATTAAAATCCAGCTTCACTTATACCATCAAATTACTCTCGCAACTTCTTATCCTACATAGTATGAAGTGTAAAACTGTCCAAGCGTTTAAAGATAGCCCAAGCTATTCCGAATCCAAATTACACCCCAAAATCCTTCACCTCAGCGTTGTCCATCAAACATGCAATCCACAGAAGACGAATCCAATCGAAAGAAACTTATCAATAAAAATTATTTATCTCTCTCGCGCTGAGAATACCCAAGAGCCAATTCGATCTTCCGGCTGACAGAAGTAGGGTTTCTTCGGGAATATTCGCAAATGAGCTAAACTCATCACGCACTGAAAGTGGGGCAAATGTTCCAGCAAGTACGATCCAAATGATTCCTCTATTAAATATCACCGTGGAGATTCGGTGTTTCAGGGGCTGGGGCGGGGGTGGCGGGTGAATGTTCAGCTCGACTTCCGAAGAACGTACCGGAACTTCTGCGATTCCTTTGCTCGATTGATGTTCAATACGGGAAATGTGACGGCCGATACTTCACCTCCGCTGCGATATTCCTTGGGATAAATGTGGGCGAAGATCGCGGGCGAGTATTTGGGAGACAAATAGTCGAACACTGGGTCCCCTATTCCTCGTGGATCGTGGATCCTACGAAATTTCATGCTCGTAACCACCCGTTTCATTAAACATGTTAATGCGGAGCAATGGCTTTGTCACTTTAACGTCATCGGTTTCTTCTTTTTTTCTCCAATTTTCTCATGAATTCTTTACGAGGGGGAGTATGCTGCGGTGTGCAGGAGTTTGTAGACAGTTGCAACTTTGCCTCTGTTTTGCAAGAGAAATGTGAAGACAAACTTTAGGTAATGTAGAATTGAAGTCAGTTGAGGAGGAAATACGTGAGAGTCATTTCAAACTGAGATATTTCTGTGGCTTGATATGTTTACTTGGTAGAGATAATGTTGCTTTTGAAAATGGGTATGTATTAGGGCGGAGCGGAAAATTTAAATTTGAATTTTCAGTTGGCCTGGGTGCGGGATAGTTGTCTTTTGATTAATCAAGCACAACTGTGAAAAAAATTTGGAAAATATTTATGTCTGCAGGTTCCTTTTTCTCCTAAAAATGATCATATAATCATATAATCATATAATTTTTTAATCATTAAATTTTGAAAATATTCATGTCTGCGGGTTCCTTTTTTCTCCTAAAAATGATTATATGATTATATGATTATATAATCGTTTTTAGGAGAAAAAAGGAACCTGCAGACATGAATATTTTTCTAAATTTTTTTTACAGTTGTGTTTGGTTAATCAAAAGACAACTGTCCCGCACCCAGGCCAACTGAAAATTCAAAATTAAATTTTCGCCTATATAGTATCGCTCCGCCCTATTGTAAATATTTAGACATCCATGTAAAAAATATTTAATTAAAAAATAACAGTACCCAAAACTTTAAAAGCGTCTTTTTCAAAACTATGTTTTTCGAATTGGTTAGCATGGTATCTCAAAAACCAATCACCGGATTTACTTCAAACTTTGTACATATATTCAATAGATGTTCCATTCTCGTTGCTTCTAAAACTAATATCTAGATTAAACGAGAAATACTGAAAAGTAAAAAAAAATGGCAGCGTCTAATACAGGCAATTTCGATTTCAGCAGAACATTCGATTGTTTCTCAAGTCGCAAAAGTCTAATTCTGCAAAAACCGACTTAGTTTTAAAAACAACGAGAATGGGATATTTATTGAATATATGTACAAAGTTTGAAGTAAATCAGGTGATTGGTTTTTGAGATAAGAAGAAAGTGAAGTTAGAAGTTTATAATTAATATAATTAAAGGCATTCTCTTAAAAAAAATCCAAATAGGTATCGCCTTCTTTCAGACCGTTACACTAGGGTGACTAGGGAGACCCCTTAGAAACTTGCGTTGTTTTTCTCTTAAAAATTGAGCTAACTAATTTCCATTTAAGCACGTCTGTCTGCTCAATAGGTACTCCATCTCGTGTTAGAAATTTCAGAACAAATAGAAGGTAGTTTATAACAATGATCAACCTATCTTTGTACATTCTCCAATCATGACCATGCTTGAACCAATTTCGATCTGTATTTTGTTTCACAATCTCATTGACGTAGTTAGTGAGATGGTGTCTTTTCTGGAGTATATAGCAAAAAGTGGTACTCTGTACCATTTATACACAGCATCGTTCATAATATTGATTCGCAAAACATTCATCGCGGTGTTTTTCAATAATAATTTTCTCATTACAAACATGAAACATCAGAAATGTACTTGCAACTAAACACTAAACGAAGACACTATTTCCCAACAATTTTTTCATACCACACTTCCATTCCATACCATCCAAAATGCATCACTCATCATAGTTAAAACTTCGACCCTGCGCAAAACTTTAGCACGCTACTGCATCTTCCTCTGGCGCTATGATTGAACTATGTACATTCTCCTCAGTTACATCGAAAATACCAGAACTACGTATTGATCCATAATATGAAGAACGTACTTAACTTCATCTCGTCGTATAATAAAATTTCGTTGAACGACTTCGTTTTTGCTCCTATTGCTCAACATTTAATGCCATTAAATATACAAATACCGATTGCGTGGCCTCTATGCACTGATTCGAAACAATAATCGAAGCGCTGTTTGCCGCGACGAAATAGTTTCAAGTTCTCCTTGCAATTTCGCCAACAAGTAGTATTGTCGCGCGGGTTCATTGACGGCAAATTTTTATTATATTTGACGTTTGAATATTTGACATTGGGAATTCGATTTCCCGAAACACGCCCTGCTTTGACACACCGATGCTTTGAATGTGCGACGCACAGCGGACGAGCGAGACGATAAATAAGGTCGTCTCGTCTCGACGGAACCGGATGCAAAGCTACTTTCGCCGGATAAAGAATTCCGATATCGATAATCACATGGATGCTCCCGCCATTGGGCTGTACACGCCGATGTAATATTCAGTGGATACGGCGGCGTGCCTCGCGTTGGTGATAATTGCTCGAAAATGGATTGGATTGGTGGGAATTGCAAGTGATTGAAAGGTTTCTTAAATTTTGCTGGTTGGATGAGCTTCGTAGCAGACAACAATTCATACGGCGGAGTCAAAGTGATCTGAATTTTATTTCTATATGCACAGATTCTCGAAGAGTAGCTCTTGAAAAAATTTCTGAAGAACAGAAGATTCTGCGAAGATTGTGGGGAAATAGAAGATTCCATAACGATTTTAGAAAAATACCTATAATTTTTTAACAAATTTTAGAAGATTGAAAAATTTAATAACACTTTCAAAAGAATAGAACAATTTATATACCCAGATTTTAATTTAAGGGAACACAGAAGAATTTAAATTAACTACCATAGATACTAGCAATTGAGTGTGCAAATATTAAGAGAACCCAGGTCAATTTTGCTATCGATTGCATTAATATGCCCCAATTATAAACTTTACACGTAACTAGTGGCAAACTATGTTCGAAAAGTAGAGGAACGGTGCACGGTGTGGAGGCTAATCGAAAGCGCAAAATGTCAAGTGTCCAGCATTTTTCGATTAAACGTATCGATTGTGGTCATTGCACTGTTTTTGGCCATTTGCATAATTATGTTATTTTTAAATTGCTTGCGGACCATTATTACGCGGAGAGTTTCACATAAAAAATATTTTGTTTAATATACCACCAGAAATATAAGGTTCCATTTATTGCTTACACGGAAAAATATTATATATTTTAAGAAGTGGCCAAAACTGGTACAATACCTTAAAGTGGCCACAAATGGTGCATCTACCTACATCTCTAAAGAGTTTAATCCGAAAAAGGAGTTTAAAAAAAATTCTTAAATATCAATTACTTTTAGGGTTCTTAGACTACCCTATAATTTTTTTTATGATACCCCATAATGCCTCCTTCCCCTATAAGCGTCTAAACAGACGAAGGCAGATTTAATAACCGAATGGAGAACACGTCTTTCCTCGGCCAGGATGAAGCCAAAAGAAATCACAGTACCCCGCTGACTCTGTGTGAGGCGTGACCCCACCAAGGCTTTTCCTCGGCTGCCAGCAGAAAGTTCCAGGGACTTCCTCTGAACTTGGAGCTTCCCCTTACACTGTACAGGGTCAGCGTTTTACCCTGCAACCCGCGCTCGCGCGAACACGTAAAATGGCAACAGCGCCTCACGGACGTATTCCACTACAACCATGCACCGTCCCGGCGTTCGGAGAACTGTCAGCGACCGCTGGACAGCAGTGATGCCCGAGCTTCGAGAATTTTAGGATGGTCTCTTTCAAATTAACGTCGCAAAGAGCTATTCAGAATTTCCCGGCCCGGGTTTAAAACTTTTTCGTATAATTTTGGAACTTTAAAAGATATTGGAATGCAATTTGCGCCGAAAAAATGAGAAACAATTATTTCCTCTTAATGATGGATAATTTAACATATTTTACATTTACTTCATTTTTTTCTATTAATTTTTCAACCGTAACTGTTGTAAAAAGCTTTTGCAAACTGTTTATTTGATACTGTATTTAATGCTGCTTTTAAAATTCGCGGTGTTGACAAACAATAGGCTAGTCATTTCTGTATCATTATTTTCAGAAATTGAAAAATTAAATTTTTATTCAATTATGTGTTAGTTCTGCAGACCTCAGAATCTATTGTCCTGGTTTTCTTTTTTATGATTTTATCCTTAATGCAGTGCATACATAGATCAGACGTAAGGGGTAGCTAATGGGACGTGTCTTTGATTGTAGCGTTGATTGAATTTTTTTCTACAATTTTTGTGCCTGAATGTTTTAGCTCCTCAACGCCACGCCTATACCGGCTTCCGTTAATGTCATTTTTTGGAACGATGCGCCATTATCGTGGCTTTTACACGCAGGTGGCGAAAAATCTCTCCGTACAAGGGTATAGCGCCGCGGTCAACCCTGTCGTAGCT
Organism: Andrena cerasifolii; assembly: GCF_050908995.1. Lineage (NCBI taxonomy): Eukaryota > Metazoa > Arthropoda > Insecta > Hymenoptera > Andrenidae > Andrena > Andrena cerasifolii. Next base: position 1,562,625 of record NC_135129.1, read on the forward strand.
AAACTTTTTTAAATTGAAACGGGTACAAGATCAGTCGACATTATTTTCAAACCTCATCACCTGGGCCGGGAAATTCCCAATAGGTCTTTGCAACGTTAATTTGAAAGAGATCATCCTAAAATTTTCTGAGCTCGGGCATCACTGCTGTCCAGCGGTCCCTGGCAGCTCTCCGCTGGGCCGGTGCGTGGTTGCAGTGGAATGCGTCCGTGAGGCGCTGTTGCCAATTTACAAGTTCGCGCGAGCGCGGGTTGCAGGATAAATGGCTGACCCTGTATACGCAGATTGGGCAACTTTCTACATGCCTACTGGAGATTCGTTGGTGAATCGAGTCCCTTCTTTTTCTTCTCGCTGGCTGGACCTGCCTTCCGAGGCCCTCCGTCACGGACGCGTGGAATTTCTGCTATTTTCTTCCTGTTCCCTTGCGCCGTTCGCATCGGCACGAATAAACATCGGCTCCACGGCCACGTTCCAACGAGATTTCTCGGCTGCATGGTGCTTTATGAACGCAAAACACCGCCCGACTCGCTGTCGCGTGCTGGAATATGATGCAGATGCGACAGGTATGTATCCCGCGTGAATTAAACGTGACGGCTATACGACGCGATTTCCTTGAGCAAAAATTTTCAACGTCGCCCTTCCGGCCGTAACGATTGATGAAAGGACCGATGTAAAGGGTGATTCGTTATTGGTGGTACCGAAGGGGTGAGTTTTCTGGAAAGAATAAGATGAAAGTGTAAAATTAAATTTTTTTATTTGAGGTTTCGTTTTTTAAATGTTTCTTTAAGGGGAGGTTCCGGTATAAAAGTCGATTTTTTTTATTTCATTTTTCGAATGTTCAACCTTTTAGGAATAAGTGTTTAAAAGGATTTTTTGAAATTCGTAAAATTCCCGAAGTTATAGGCATCTGAGTAGCGGCAAATGCGGTAACATTAAACGCCTTTTTCTTGAAACAGTGTTCTCAAAATCGGTGGGACCTGTATCTCCAAAAGTTATTATCCGATTCGACTGAAACTTTTTTATTTTGAAGAATATACTTTTGGCTAGGGGGGAAACCAGAAAAAAATACAAAAATTGAAAATTTATAATTTTCAAAGGCGTTGAAAGGACGAAAAATATAGGGGAAAACTGATTTCAAACTTCAAGTGTTGTTACTTTCTTAAAAAATGCAATTTTTGCATTTTTTCTTGTTTCCTCCCTAGCCATAAGTATATTCTTCAAAATAAAAAACGTTTCAGTCGAATCGGATAATAACTTTTGGAGATACAGATCCCACCGATTTGGATGAATTTTTTGATGCCTCGACTTTAACGACTCCCCAGTGCCGTCTGTAACGATTAATTATAAAACAAAAAATATATTTCTATAACTTAAGACATCTTTAATACAATGCAACAAGTCCCATTAAATTATATATAGTAGTTTTCCTTTAATTAATTCCTAAAGATCTCCTATTTTAATGGGCTCTAAACCGGAACCTCCCCTTAAGGTGCGTTGTTAAATACTTATGAATTCATCTGTTTATGGGGATATATTTTCGATAGTAATGTTTCAAGTGTATTCGGTTGGTGCGGAATGGGGCTGTAACAAATATTCGAATATTTGCATAATCCTAATTATACATAGTAATTTTCCTTTAATTAATTCCTAAAAATCACCTATTTTGGGGGGCTCTAGACCGGAAAGTCCCCTTAAGGGGGGAACCCTATTCTTTGGGCTAAAAACCTATCAAAATTTAGTTTTTTTTTTAAGAAACCAGCGATTCGATTGATCTGAAATTTGGACCATGTTTCGATGCATCTTTGAAGAAGTTGTAGGTTTTTTTTTATTAATTTTGAACCATAAATATAGTAGTTTTGCATGTAGGATCGTCGGGGATTGACAAAATGAACAACCAAGCTCACCACTGCAATGAGAATAAATAAAATGTAATGATGTAATATTAGTATAAAAGAACAAAGAAATACAGAAAACAATAGCAACGTAACTGTGCTCTTAGCACACTTTCCACGACTGCCTAAAGACGTTCGGCACGACCGCCGAGCACCGCCTTGATTCGGCCCTCTTAGCCGAACTTTGTGCTCCGCTGACCTCCGTCTTCCGTGCGAGAATGTAACGCATGCCGGCCGCTACTAGCATTCCTACATGCATGATCTACCATCACGCCGCGCAAAATTCGTCGTCCCTTGGTGTGCATGATATTTATCTACCAGGTAATCTGAAATAGAAAAATGAAACAGCGTTTTATTTTATACATATAATTTTATGTGTAGCTTGAAATTGATGAAGCAGCAAAAAACGACAAAATTTATTGAGCAGTAGGTATGGAGAGTTTTCAAACTGAAAGGTCCGAACCTTTAATTTTTGCTATCCAATTTTGCGCCAATTTTCTTACCCCAACAAAAGAAGTAAAAAATATATGCGTGACGCATAGCTCCTATATTTATTATTACAAATGAATAAAAAAAACTGCAACTTCTTCAATGATGCAGAAAACCATGGTCCAAAGTTCAGATAAATCGAAATGCCAGGTTCTTAAAAAAAATTCCTAAATTTTACTGTTTTTGGCCCATAAAATAGTATTCCCCCCCCCCCCCCTCCCCTAAGGGGTTATGCCTAGTCAGGCGGCCGAAAAGCGGCGAATATGTGTGAATTTTTTTTGAAGAAGCGGAAGCGTATATTTTTACAGAACTTTTTGCGCTTAAAAAAGCAACATTTAAAGAACATTTGGTAATTTTTTCGTAGAAAAATATTTACGTTTATAATAAAATAACAAGCGACATCCAAGAAGCATTTTTAAAAATTTGGTTTTGCGGTGAGCACTGCCATTCGTAACCAGATTATCTAAAATCAAAAAACAAAAAAGATTTCGTTAGTATATTAATGTATCCTCAGGTTGATGGAGAGAATTTTCCGAAATATTAAGTTAAAACAAAATGGCGGCTATTTAAAGTTTAAATCCTGATTTTTTCGTCCAAAAATCACACGAAATTTTTTTTAGATAACCTCGTTTCGAATGACAGCGCTCACCGCGAAACCAAATTTTTAAAAATGCTTCTTGGATGTCGCTTGTTACTTTATTATAAACTTAAATATTTTTCTACGAAAAAATTACCAAATGTTCTTTAAATGTTGCTCTTTCAAGCGCAAAAGGTTTTGTAAAAATATACGCTTCCGCTTCTTCAAAAAAATTCACAAATATTTGCCTCTTTTCGACCGCCTGACTAGGTATAACCCCTTAATTAACGTGCAGTTAATTGAGAATTGAGGATCTTACAGCAAGAGGTGTGCAGCTCCATCTTTACCAGCTTCAAGTAAATTAGAAAAAACTGTTTATAAAATCATTGCTTCGACTTAACATCGAAGTAAGAACACTAATTAAAAAGTATATATTTTCATACAATAAGTGATTGGGTTGATAAGTTTCTATTTTTACGTGCGACAAATTTTCATATTTGGGGCATTCGTTGTCGGATTTGCATGAAACATGCATCGAACGATGTAGAATTCTTTTTTACACACATACCCAGATTACCTCTATGCCATAACTCGAAAGCTTTGAAAACTTCAGCTGCACCTCTCTTACTGCAAGGTAGGTTCTCGATTCCTTCCTTCCAGTATTATGTCCATTTCATCGGCCAAAGAAACTCGTACCTTCAATAACGCACTCGTTCCAAGCACCAGCATTAAAACGTCCCTCTGCAAACGCATGCGAGCATCGATCAAATTCCCCAATCCCTAAACCCCGAATACCTCCTTCCTCCCAGCATTATGTCACCAATAGCCCATTTCATTGTCCAAAGAAGCTGCTGCCTTCAAAAATGCACCTGCCCCAGGTCGCGCCGTTAAAACCTGTCATTGCAAAGCTGCGGAGAGATCAGTCTATTCCCCGGTTGATCGCCGCGAGACGGACATTGACATAACGGCGAAACGAGACACGCGGACACACCGGCTGACACGGAGGACAGTGGACGTGAGGGACGGGGCACAGTCGCTCGTATACAGTCACGAATGAGCGTAATTACACGCAACCTTTAATGATAGGCGCCATTACGAAGAAGAATTAGGCGTGTGCCTCCGCAGGGCCATGCCTATATACCGTATTCTAATAGAGGGCGCACATATAAACGGCGGATAATAAGTCACTTACACGAATCCTGGACCAGGGGGGTTGGCTGCACGCCAGTTCTATTCGCGCTTCGGTTGTTCCGATCTATTCTATACCGTGCACGTCACACGCATGACGCTCTTAACTAAATTATGGACAAAGTAGTCCGATTCCACGGTTTAAGGGGGGCCACTCGCGAAGTTCCGGCTCTGCCGGGAATATCTCCATTGAGAGCCGTGCCCGCGCGAGCGAATCACCGGCTCCGCCGTGCCCGTATCGCCCGCGATACGTCCCTAACGTTGCCTGATTTGGTTACCAACCGATAACTAGACCGAATCGATAGCATTTTTGGTAAGCGGAGACGCTCGCGCGCAGTCGATGCTCGCGGGTAATCGGACCTAGAACGATACTAATATCCAGTAATCATGGTATAGTGCTCCAGGTATTGTTTATTCGCTTTGGTGGCAATTTCCGGTGAACCGTGACGCTGTGCGGGGCCATTTTCTGCTGGAAGAGGGGAATTGTGGCGGGGGAGGTTGAAGTGGAATGGAGGCTTTTGATTTTAGTATCAAGAGATTTTAGAATTTGGGGGTTGCCTTCTGCGAGAATACCGATGGCTTATGGCAAGGGATGTTACCCGAACGCATCGATTTTTTTTAAACTGTGCAGGCTTGTTGAAATATCAGGCTGATCAGGCAATTGTTCGTTTGTGCCTATTTTCGGTAAAAACACCCCTTAAAGGTTAACGTGTACAGGTATTTCTTGAAGATTATAGTGGATATAAAAAAATTGTTGTAATTGAAGATTGGGAGTGTTTTGGAAAGAATTCGAGGTGGAGTTTTGAGGAATAGACTGTTGGCAATTCTGTAATGACTTCGTGATGGGATAAAGGATGTGTTTGATGTTTACTTCGTTCTGCTGTATATACCAAAATTTGAAGGAATGGTTTTATGTCTTACAAGGAGAGTTTCCCACGTGTCCTCCTCCGATTGCTTTGGTTTTTGGATATGTTTTAGAGGAAAATAAGATATATACGTGTTTTTTTATAGCCGTCTGTTTTCGTATTTAGGGGGTGAAACCACCCCTCAATGTTATATGTTTCTCAGGTGTTCGTTTGCGATTGCTTTGGTTTTTGGACACGTTTGCATATTTGGAGGGTGAAACCACCCCTCAAAGTTCATAAGAGGTACCTGCAAAATTGTGTTGAGTAAAACTGCATGTAAAAAATAAATATTCAAAACCCAAAGCAATCGGAGACGAACACCTGAAAATCTTATAACTTTAAGGGTGGTTCACCTCCTATATATGAAAATGCGCTGCTATAAAAACACACGTACCTATACCTTATTTTTCGGTCCTCTAAAACATCCAAAAATCATAGCAATCGGAGGCAGACACCTGGGAAACTCCTTGTTAGAGTACCCAAGGGTTGTAATATATTCGTAATTTTGATTAAGGGGGAACCCCAATCGACGAGTGCAAATTCATATAAAACTGAGTGTAGGAAACATTTAAAATTGTGGGGGTATTTTTTTATACTTATGAACAAAAGAAAAAAACCATTAGTTAGCCAAACAAATATAAATTCAAAGAATTATTTATACAATTGTCAGGGACTCCGTTTCGGTATGACGCACAGTGGGTTGAATAGAGGAAAAAAGTCATTTTTTGAATGTTAAGTACACTGTTTTTTTTTAATACAGCTGCGGTGTCGGGAACATTTTTTTTATAACTTCTATCAGTATTTGGAGTATCTTATTTTCGTTTTTTATAATATCGGAAAATGTTTTAGATAAAAGTTGAATGGTTCATAGGAGGCCATAATTTAATGTAATTGGCTTTTTTTTATACGTGGCCGCATAGAGGACATATGTATGAAGGTCACCGATGTTTTGTTAAACGGAATCATATATTTTTTAATACATCGCTGGATACAGTTCATCATTTTCTGTGGCAAAGTATTAACCTACTTATTTCGAAAAACTATTAGTTTAGGAGATATTTTAATTTAAATATTAATATTGACATACAAATATCTCTGAACCTAAACTAATAGTTTTTCGACATCAGTAGGTTAATACTTTTTAATAGAGAATGACGAATAGAATCGATTAATGCCTAAAAAATATGTGATTCCGTTAAGAAACACATTGTTGACTTTTATATGTCTTCTACATGTACACCTACAAATAAACTAATTACACCAAATTATTCCAAAACTATAATTACATGTGCATAATTATATTCCTGTTTCGTATTTTATTTAAATTTGAAATATATCTTTTTACAAATCGCAAAAATATCAGTTATACTTTTATTATGAATCGTCCCCAATTTTTAGTTCCTTACCTAAGTACCTATACCTCTCGAAACACCATTAACGCGGATTATTGTTTCACTTTGGATTAGCCATTTTTTTTAGTAATTTTGACTTCAAATTTGTAATCAGCGACCTCAAAAAACCCGGGATACCAAGTTTTGTATAAACTGAAGGTTTCACATCGATGCTATCATATTTTTTCCTTTATGTGGGGATTTCGGATCACTGTGCGGCGTGCAAAAAAACCAATAAGGTTGTTGCTCTTTAGGAAATTGCGCAGGTAATGAACCTCGATTCACAGGAAAAACTGCAAAATTGACAATATGGCGGCAGCTGGAAGATAAATATCGTTTCGTCAAAATTGATTATGGTTCCTTCTTAATAATTTCAATACAGATCAGTATTGATCAAGAAACAAGTAATAATTGAGTCCTTAATTGAGACACAGTATTAGAAAGAAGAAAGAGTAAGGGACTTTTCACACGAGACTATCTTTTCCACCTTTTAAAAATTTCCACTGCCAAGCAAATATATCTGAAATGAAAATGGTAAGCTACAGAAATGTCTCACCGAAAAAGGCCCCCAGAACGTCCACATCTGAAATCCCTTTTTCGTTACAGACTAAACTAAACTGGAATCTCATCTTCTGATGGCTAAGGTGAGATTAAATATACTCTTTGTGGAATTAATATCGTATTTACTGATTCTTACTCTACAAAATTTCTATCCAAAAGGATGATAATGAAAACATTACTATTTTTTTATTGATATGATTTTTTTTAAGCAGTATTTCTATATTTTGTAACTTATTTTTTAATGAATTAGTTAGTTCCCTTTTCATTACTATTTTAATCATTTTTCAGAAAAGGTAATTTTTACTAGTTTCACTAGGTTATTAATATTTTTTCCGTGCTCCTTTCTCTATATCTATATCTTTGTAAGTACACATCTTTTTAGGAGGGAGGGGATGTTGGTGATATAGGATAACGTGTCGTTTTATTTTGACGTGACCTGCGAGTCATATTACTGATATCCGTAATCGAGTAAAGAAGCACGAATTTAGCGATATTTCGAAGCAGCTCGGAGTTCAGTCTGCCAGCATGTGTCAAGTAAGAGCTACAATTATTCAACTGCCAGAGAGTAGTTGCCAGAGATTTTGGCTTAAGCTGGTCTGTTTTATGCATTACTGAAATTAAATTCAATTACCGAGGCAGTCGAAGTAAAAAATGAATAGCTTTGAAATATTTTAAGTTCGCGGGATCTTTAACAAAGTATAAATTCTAAGGTGGTGTTATAATTCTGTAAAAAGGATTAACATCGCTCCAACGTGCAAATAAAATAGAAGATTCTAAAAAATCTCACATTTCGGGGGCTGGGTTTTGTACCGCGTACACTTCGTGAAAGGAGCCATGCTTATTTCATAATCACATTATCGGATTTCAATCGTTATGCGAGTGTCGGTGAAATAAGAAACCGTATTTCACAGCGAACGAATGCCACATGTGCTGTGCGCACAGTAGAAAAATTCAGGGATTAAATATGAAGCAACGGAATGAAAAATTGCAAGAAATAAACATTTAGGAAAAGTATTGAAAAATAGTGTTCCGCGGTTTTAGAGATACTACAGTTTACTGGAGCTTGTATAATTTTCTACGTACAGTGCGACAGCAGAAATGACACAATATGGGCAAATAAATTGTTCGATTGGTGTTCGTAATAGTATGAAATTCTAATCACGAAACAAAGAGAAGTAAATGTACCTAGTAAAATGTTTATTTCACTGAAGGTTCCTGCTCATTGGTGCACATATTAGGTATTCTGAGTTGTGATACAAACATCATTCGTTATTTTATATTCAAATTAAAACATCAGCTGATTGAATATGTTAATGATCGAAAACTTTGGTGGAAGTTGGTCCAAGCATTGGTATCTTATTTAGAAAAGTGTATGTAGGTCAAGTTAATAGCCTCACTTGCTTTTCGTAAATCCCTCAGAAGCTGGGAGCCTAATTACTATACAGCAAAAGAAATGGAAAGGTATGTGCCCTTAAATAAAAGTTAATTGCTTCAATATCTACAAAAAAAACGCGAGAGGAACTGTGATGGAACGTATCTTGTGTATAGAACGATTTCATTGCAATTTGTATTATTTTAAAATATATATATATTATAGATATTGAAGCATATATATATATATATATTTCTGTTCTGCAAAGGTTTTGGATTGTAATAATTTTACATAATATAAATATATATATATAAATATATATATATAAATATATATATATAAATATATATATATATATAAATATATATATATTAATATATATTTATTTATTTATTAATATATTATTTATTTATATATATTTATATTATGTTAAATTATTACAATCCAAAACCTTTGCAGAACAGAAATTCCATATCCAAGCTTGCAAATGCTGCAATAAATAAAAGAGATATTTCTTGATCAAAATTCTATTTTCTCTTTTCATCATAATTTACTCCGATATTTACACAAAATCCATTTTCCCCTTTACAAACCAAATTTAAAAGTAATTTTCCTTTGCTCTTTAGACAGAAGAAATATTTCGTATGGAACCCTTTAATTCACAAAACACAGAAACCCGGAGTTTTATAAATATTCATGAATTCGTTACAGAAAAGCCTGTTGAACAAGTAATGTCCCCCCCCGAAACGTGCATTCTTTTAATAAATACTGTGCACCATAAATGACCATTTCAGTATGATCCAGCACGATTAATGGGAATACGTGGCTCGCAAAAATTCACGTTTATACGAGTGGAGATTTCCAAGCCTCTCCGCCATAATTTTAATTCGATTCGGTTAAACTGTACCAGATCGGGACGGGAATTAATTGGCAAGACCAGCATCGATTTGCTCGGAGGTACGATAGAGGAGGGCTGCCGTTCAATGCGCATTTCCGGCAGAAATTTAAGCAGCGCCGTTAAACCGGACGAAAATTTGGAAATGTAACCAGATAATTGAGATAGACGCGGCCTGACGGTGACATAATTACCGTCACTGCTCGATTTACCAGGATAATTTCGTGATACGTGCCACGGCTAGGGTAATTCCATAATGCCCGGCTCTCTGAACAACGCGAACCTTAAAAATGCAGATTAACCAGACAGTGATTAAAGAACGAGACGATAATGAGCTGCCACGGAAAATTTCACGTGCACGCGTTCCGCTAGCTATTTTATAAATACGTCTCCCGTTATAGCATTCACAATCCTCCCCCCCCCCCGTTTTAATAAAGTTCATTCGTTTTTATAGTTTGACAGAATAGTGGCCAAGATTTCCGACGACCTGATTAAAATTATTACCTAAATAATTCGGGGGGTTCATAGCTCTCGTTTATTTGTGAAATATCAAACATAATATATTCATCGCAGTTTGGAAGATGAATGGAATATAATTCGTTTGAAGGGATAAATGGAATTCTTCGATATTCGAGTAGTAAGTAGTTAGTGGAAATTTGAATATCTTCTGATTAATTGATCGCTATTTTTGGTCGTGTTTAGTGGTCCTTCTCGAGAATTCTTTCTCGAGAATTTCTCGAGAAATTGTATAAATGATTATTTCTTATTTCTCAAAAAGTACTATTTTTCTCGGGAAATTTAAGTCTACGAAAATTATTATAAATCTAAATTTATTTTCGGATTTGAATTTTCAGTTAGTTCAAATTGTATATTACTAGTTAATCGCGAACGTATAAACACATCTTCGATATATAATAAATCTTATTAGTAGCATTAGAACCTATAGGAATTACAATAGAAAATCTCACAAGGGAAGATTCCGAACTCGAAAATTCAAAAAATTCTGAAATTTCGTGAATATATATACGGGATTTCTTCCTGATTACAACGCAATTTTTGTTTGCTGCTCAAATTTACTCTAAGCGGGTCCACCACTTTATAAAAATTGTTATAACTCGTGAACTGTGAAATAATTTTTTCACTAAATGATAGATCCAATTAAGAGAAGTAACTTTTGTCTTGAAACTTTTTTCCTATCTCTTACAGAATGCGAGTTACAAAATAAAATCGGAAAATAGCCGAATTTTTAGGGGATAATTCCAACCAATTAACTCCTGAAAATTCGGCTATTTTCCGAATTTATTTTGTAGATCTAATTAAGAGAAGTAACTTTTGTCTTGAAACTTTTTTCCTATCTCTTACAGAATGCAAGTTACAAAATAAAATTGGAATTAACCCCTGAAAATTCGGCTATTTCCCGATTTTATTTTGTAACTAGCATTCTGTAAGAGATAGGGAAAAAGTTTCAAGACAAAAGTTACTTCTTTTAATTAGATCTATCATTTGGTGAAAAAATTATTTTACATTTCACGAGTTATAACACAAAATCGGAAAATAACCGGATTTTTAGTGGTGAATTACACCCCCTAGAGTGAATTTGGGCAACAAACAAAAATTGCGTTGTAATGAGGAGGAAATTCCCTACATGTTCACAAAGTTTCAGAATTTTTCGAATTTCCGGGTTCGGGGTTTTCCCTTGTCAGTAGAGAAGATTCGACATTATTGACTGGTGAAGGTGCTCTTAAATTCTTATTTAACAATTTAGGAAAATGGTATACCTACTGAATTAAGTAATGAGTTTCTTGTGGCTATTAAAGAAGAAATATCGAAAAGAAGGGAAAAACTATTCTATTCCTTATAAAAATGTTGCATAGGTAATGGAGAATCTCTTCAAAAAGATTCAAAAGACGCGTTTTTTCATTTAATATCCAAGACAGGTATATATAAAATGGCAAAACAAATTCTAAGTAGCTGACTTTTCGGAGAATATAACAGTAACCATGAAAATACTAAAATACATTCTCCTGAAAATATTAAAAAACACCTAGGGATCCTCAATATGAAGAATTACCATTAAGAAGAGTTTCAAGAATTTAGTATCAACCAAGAAGAAGATAAATTCCGGACCTTAACAAAGGAATTTCATATTTTTGAGTCCACTGGAAGGACATCCAATTTACCATAACTTTTGGATCTGCTACATAGGATCAAGTCAACATCCACTCAAAACGAAAGAAAGTTTTCTACAGCTACAGATTTTATCACAAAAAAAGAAACAGATTCAAAAACTATTTTAAAATAAAAAAGTAATGTGTCGCTTTGCACAAATTTTGTATTAAATAAATAAATATATCAATTATATTTAATATCTGTTTTTCCATTTATACAAAGTTTATGCAAATTAGACAGGAATGAACAATTAGTTAAAGATTGCTTGTGTTTTTGATAAATATTATCAACATTATTCCAAAAGTATAAATTTTGTAATATTTTTTTCAATTCTTCGAGAATTCTTGAGAATTCTCAAGAAGTATGATCTGATTTCTGATTTCTCAAGAAACAAAAATTATCGAGAAATCAGCAACACTAATCGTGTTGGTGAAGGCTTGCCCCGAAATTGAGTAAACTGCGAGGAAAGTGTTGATATAAAAAGATCGTTATTAGTATCTACGAAACTTATTTGGAAAATCTTTTGCATGCCAAATATCTTCAAATTAATAGTTGCTTTATGATTATTACATCGATAGGTTTACAAACTGGAAACATTAGATCGGCTCAGGAGTAACATGAATTTTGATTCATTTGTATAGAGGGTGTCCAATTAAGAGTTATTCTTCTCTAAAGTAACTTTTTTATTTAAGGGTGGAATGGAAGTACTGGTTCTTAAACATTTGGTTCTTAAACATTGGTCTTAAACAAAGGTTCGCCCGGTCTAAATAAATAATAAAATAAAAATAAAAATATTAATATTCACCAGTACTACCAGAAATTAATAAAGTGATTAAATACGGATTTTATTTTGGTCAGGACATCGAGCCATGCATATTTTATGTAAAGCTATGTAATAATATTTTCCCAATACTAATGTTATATAAATATTTCCAGCAGAGCAAAGTTGAATGAAAATTGAATAATAAAAAAAAAATCTATTTCACTGTTTTCTTAATTTGATCTTCAGCGATGCATTTAAGTTTTATAAAAGGCAATGTTTTGTCTTCTTTGGTAATCGATATTTAAAGTACTCGAATATAGAGGTCGATCGAAGGAAATATTCTCTTGTACGGACTGTGATAGGAATCTGGCAATATCTCGATTAAATCTAAGCGAAGAACTTGTAGAATTTTTTAATATTGCCCTGTATTTCTCCTACATGTATATTTCAGTGTACACGGTACTCCGCTGATAGAATATCGAGCTGACTAAATATTAATAACCTCGTCGGAATATCATTCTTGTTGATACATATACCTACGCATCCGATTTTTCAACAATTGAATGTTTTTCCATTATTACAACAGTTCCTTTCAAAACATTGTATTCACTGCGCAGACTGGACAAGACATCCCTCCGCAGAGTTTCAATTAACCAAGCCTGATGCATTTTTGCGTTTTTATAATTTAAAAATAACAACGTAGCTTCGATAGAAAATATCGAAAAGCTGCTTACAGTAAAAAACGTGGGATTATAACTTGGGACGGTCGGGAAGTTTTTAATGCTTAATTGGAAATGGAAGTTCATTCCTCTATTTGAAAATATGGGTTTCATATTTTCCCTGTGCCTTCACTGACGGGACACCTCGAATAAAGTTTTAGTAAATCAAGAAACAATAGAATCCGTCATCTCGATCCGTTATGCAAGTAAGTAAAAAAAAATTCCTATTTTCCAAACGAAACGTGGCTCTTCGATCTATCGTAACGTATTCCATTCCAATAGAATTTTCTTCTGTGTTTTCCTAACAATAAAGGGTTTCTTCGAATTTATAGAAAACAATGGAACCATCGAGAAATTAATATTTGACCAACTTCAGAGATAGATAGTGGCATCTGTGATTTAATCAGGTATAATAATAGCAGAATAATGCAATAAAAGAATTTTTTCTTCTCTATTTTTAGCTGCATTCAATATTATTTCTATATGGTGTTATGTTATAATGAGAAGCCATGGAATACGAGCTCCTCATACAGTGACGGATCTAACTTTTCCACCGCTCTGGGCAAAAATGATTTTTGCCGGCTTTCATATTTAATTATAAATAATTATTTTAAAATATAATTTTTGACAGTAAGTGAAATTTTTTGTACGTATTTGTTGAATAACAAAGCTCTTTGTTTTATACAAAATTTAAGTAATTATTGAAGTTATTTGAAGTACCTAGCACTAATATTTTAAATGCTTTGAGCACTAATGGTGATGTTGTTGGTGTTAGGAATGAAGAAACTTTTTTGTGAAGCATTTACCATATGACATTATTATAATTAATGGGAAACAAGTGCGGGGAGAAAATTCGCCAGTTATATAGGGTAAGTTACATAATTTGTTCACCACGAATAACTTCTAAAGTATGAAATGTGAAGGAGCACTCAATTTTCTGTAAGATAGTATTAATCCTAGAATGCATATTAGGACGGAGCGGAAAATTTAAATTTGAATTTTCAGTTGGCCTGGGTGCCGGGATAGTTGTCTTTTGCTTAACCAAACATAAATGTAAAAAAATTTGGAAAAATATTCATGTCTGCAGGTTCCTTTTTCTCCTAAAAATAATTATATGATTATATGATTATATGATGATTTTTAGAAGAAAAAGGAACCCGCAGACGTGAATATTTCCAAATTTAATGATTAAAAAAATATATGATTATATGATCATTTTTAGGAGAAAAGGGAACCTGAATACATGAATATTTTTCCAAAATTATATGATTATATGATTATATGATCATTTTTAGGAGAAAAAGGAACCCGCAGACGTGAATATTTTCCAAATTTAATGATTAAAAAAAATATATGATTACATGATCATTTTTAGGAGAAAAAGGAACCTGAATACATGAATATTTTTCCAAAATTATATGATTATATGATTATTATATGATCATTTTTAGGAGAAAAAGGAACATGCAGACTTGCATATTTTTCCAAATTTTTTTTACATTTGTGTTTGGTTAATCAAAAGACAACTATCCCGCACCCAGGCCAACTGTAAATTCAAATTCAAATTTTCGCCTATATAGTATCGCTCCGTCCTAATGCATATGTTAGCTTTGCACACATAAATGCATACACGGGGTTGTTAGCCACGCCGCACATATTTTTTTTTAAATACGACTCCGATGAAAAAGGAGTTTATATAAATTGTGATACAATGTTATAGAAACTAATTTTTACATGCTTGGCGCTGTTAAAATTGTCAATTAATTATGAGATAACTGTAATTTTATGACTATTCTTTTTTCTATCCCGAGGAAACCTATAAAATGCAGTGTATTAACTGAAACTTTTATTCCATACATTTTTGTGTAAATTAGAAACTTTTACTTTCTCGAGTAGTAGCGCGAAGTAGAAGAAACTTCTAGTTAAACAGGCACAGTTATTCCGCTCTGAAAAAGTTGAAGGCGTGACAAGCAGATTTCCTGAAAATGTTGTGGGATATATAGATCTGAAGTTGAAACCATAAACCTTTCGGTGAAAATAACTCTATAAAAATCACAATGTGCTTTCTCTTCTATATTTACCCGGCTTCTAATTACATAAATACTCCTAATTAAAAGAATATTTCTAACTTTTATATTTCTCCGTTAAATATCTGTTCAAAGTATACGATCCTCCAGAACTTGTATTAATCGAATATAAAATAACTGTTAAAACTGAACTCTCGCAACAGAGTTAAAGTGTTAATGTACAAAGTTAACTTAAAACAGAAAAGAAATGATTTTAAAGTTAAAAGTTCGATAAATAACTTTTCCTTATAGAAGTTAATAGTTTCATTCGATCACTGGTCTAAACGATGTTCATTGCAAACATGTTCTTATTTATTTATTTATTTATTTATACTGGTAATTCCTTTTCTTTGCAGCACCACAATATAAACTTTTACATTGAAGTTATGCATAAAGTGCTGGGGTATCGTACTATCCATGTATCCCTTTTAGGGTTAAGGGGGTAGTTCATGAAACTGAAGCTACATATTTATAAAGTAAAACGCCGTTTCATTTTTCTGCTTCAGATTACATGCTAGATAAATATCATGCACACTACCGAAGAACAAATTTTGCGCGGCATGATGGTCGATCATGCATAACTTCTATATTTATTATTAATTTTTAAATTAATAAAAAAAAACTGCAACTTCTTCAAAGATGCATAATAATATGGTCCAAATTTCAGATGAATCGAATCGATAGTTTCTTTAAAAAAAATCCTAAATTTTGCTATGTGTTTTATCCCAAAAATAGGATTCCCCCTTAATGAGTTGTGCCTACCTCTAGGGGAGGACCAGGGCTGGTTGTCGCAAGGGGTAGGTTGACTAATTGTTAATAACTTTGCACCGACATATGCTCTACTGTGGAAAGATTTACTGTAGAAAGAAGTCACGTTTTTTTACAGTTATCAGCGTTTATCGAAAAATTGACTATTTAAGTAAATTTTTTTTCTCAAGATTTTATGTTTTCACGACCTATATAGTTACAATAAAATAAATGTTAAGAGGCTATTGTGAAGTTCGTTTATTAGACGATCTATTGAAGTAGTATTTTGTTTATACATAAATAATTGGAGGTTACATAGATTATTAAAGTCAAAATGATCGTTCGGGGCTGGTTGACTAATAAGGTTAATAAGGTTTAAATTGTTATTTTGTTATTCGCAAAGCGATTTTGATTTTTTATTTAAGTTTCATTGTTATAAATACATTATAATTTATGATTAAGTTGAAAAAATTTTCAGTTTATTATTAAAAAATGAACGAAAGTTAATTAATATTTTATATTGAACCAACTCTTGTGACATTCTGTTAGTTTATTACAACTGAGATAAGTTGCTAATAACATTTTCTTAACTGATTGTACCTATAGTCAACCTACCCCATACTGTAAGTCTACCAACCCCGATCATGGGGCTGGTTGACCAGCATGGAAGGTGTTAGAAAAACATTAAAATACCTTAATTGCTGTCACATTAAGTCAACTTTAATAATTAAATCAGATTACCATATTTCGTCCACATAATTTATTACAAATCAAACACTGAAAAACTGGCCTACCAGCCCCGGTCTCCCCTAAGGTCAGAAAACACAAGTATTCTAGGGATTTTTTTTTCAAAATTTGAAAACTGTTTTAAAAAAACGGTTGTATATTCAAATGCATATATTTTAAAGTTTTAGTAGTTTTTTAAGGTTAAGCACTTTACGGTGACCACTGTATTTTTGACCTGGTTCATCAGAACTACAAAATTCGACCAAATTTAGTTAGGTAGTATATTAGATTATCTAGCCCTTAATCGTGGCTTTTTCATTTCCGTTGCGTAGTGTTTATTTTACAGATGAAAAATGATGAAACATGAGAGCGATTCTGTGACGAAAATCGATACTTTTGCTATGAAAAACCACCATTTTGTGGCAAATTAATTTTCGGGCTAATCAACGATTAAGGGCTAGATAATCTAATATACTAACTAAATTCCCGCGAATTTATTTATCAAAACTACTGAAAAAAATCCTTGCCGGAAGACCGCTGATATTTCTTTTATTTATTAATATTTTCCATCGCAAAAATGACTACAAGTAGTTTAACATGTACACCTTCGACTACATAAAGGTTTAATTAAAAAAGCCTTCAAGTTTTTCCCCCAAAAATTCCCGAATATACATTCTATTTCAGACCTCACACGTAGGCAAGCTTGACTCGTCCTAAACTTAATAATAATGATAGGTGTATGGGACTCAACAGGCATCACTTTGAACACCTTTTCGCAAACATCTCGCTAATTATCACAGAAAATCCCTGCTGCTTTAAATTTTGATACACACTCCGCATGAATCGTTGCAACCTAAACGACGATCTACCTCACAAGTTACATCCGAATTTTTCTCGTCGCGTCGAATACGGCATAGGTAATTGAACGCATAAAAAATCAGACGAATCCCCCAACGCAGCTGGCATGTTCGAAAGCCTCGCGTAATCGGTCCACCCTTCTTTCAGACGTGTTCCGCGAGAACAGTGAACACCCATTACAGCATTGCAACGACCAATTCACACCCACCTCTCTCTCCGACCCCAACATCCCCCAAGGACCCGAGTTAGCGACCACCACCCATTCGTCCCCAGTCCCTGCCAGCAGCCCAGCGTCCTTAGGCGACGCAACAGAGTATTATCCGAGGCACGGCGTCGCCCGAAGTTTTCCAAACACCGTTAGCCAACGAGCTCGGGTTTCTCCTTCGCCTGACAGCCGAGGACTCGCTGGCCGCCGCCAGGGCTAGAATTTTGCGGTGTCCCTACGCGGACGGTCACCGCTGCACGTCCCTCCCCCTCTTCCAGCACTCGGCGCAATGCCCTGTGACCCGGTTCCCGGCCTCTCTGGGCCGTGCTTCCGCGCCAGGCCCCTCTCCTGTAATTATTCGCAGCCCCGTAATTTTCTTTAATCACAGAACCCCCGAGCCCGGCCCGACAAGTCGAAAGGATTCGTCCGGAGTCTCTAACCGTCCAAACACGCTCCTCTGGACGTTACAATATCCGCGAGGGGCAGGGGTGTCCGAGGGGGGGTCGTCCACGCCCACGGGGGGGGTGGGTTCCGGTTCCAAGGACAAAGTGCAGCGAACGCGCTAGGTGAACACCGACCGTGGCCAGCCAGCCCCGCCGGAAGAAGAGAAACAGATGGAGGCGGTGGTGGAAAGGGGGTTGGCGGATAAGGGGGTGGGTGACCAAGCGGGCGGGGTCGATGGTAAAAAGTGAGACGGGAAGGAGGGCGAGGGGACCGGGGGACAGGGGTGGCCGAGAACTTTGCCGATGGTGTGCACGGCCTTTGCACGGTCAGACCGAATTAGAGCACTCGGGCGGACGTGAATGTAAATGGCGCGGATGTGTGCGCTCGCGGACAGGTGGGTGTGGGAGGGCTCGTGTGCGTGGATGAAAGGTTAAACACGTGTGGATTTACCGATACGCGTGATCGTGGGGCGCGTTTGTGCGCCGCGGTGTATGGCGGACGCGCGGGCTGTACACACGTGTGAACCGCGCGCGTGATCCGATGTTTCGCGGCGGAATTTCTTGGCGGGGGTAAATGTGGTCGCGTAATTAACGGGTTATGGGGAGGGGGTGGGGCGGGGTGTGTACCGTTCGGAGGTGTGATTTTTTGGGGGGATATTTTGAGGCCGTTCGAGTCGCTGTTGAGTTGAATGTTGGTTTGTATGGTAGCGATGATATTGAATAGGCTGATTGTAATTCTGTGGTCTGTGTACCAGGGTATTCGATACTCTATGGGCGGGGGAACGCAGTGGAATTAGGGAATAGAATTTCGATACTCTGTCACGAGGGATTCCTTCTCCCAGTTCTAATATCACCCTTGAATTTCAAGGGACACTGATATTTCTGTGGTTGTAAAGAAAAACGCCGCATGACACATGTCTCCACCTTCGAGATATTGTCCTTTAAAGTTCTAAACACCGATTCTTCTTATCTGCAATGTTTCCTGGTTTTCTTTTTTACGACATAAACATACTTAGCACAGTATTCAATATTCGTATAATTAACGTAAATAATAATAAACAGAATAGCAATAATTTGTGGACACTTTAGGCAGAACGACCGCAAGTCCAGGGGCTTTGTGTTATTCTGCTTGATCGTGTCGCAGTAAAGTGGTTTCTGTACGAAGGCGCGAGCATTCTATGCGAGATGCGAGCATCGCACGCATCTGAAGTGTTAGTGCTTTCCAATTCAATCAATTTGATGTTGCGTCTTATGCGATGACCGTCTTAAATCAAGTTAGTAAAGATTGATAAACATCTACATGAAAATTCAACTGTATTATGCGTGAAATATTACGTGTAAAAACGATCTCATTGCCCAGTATTCTTCAGATACGGATTTGACGCATACGGATCAATTTTCTGAAGATAGGTAGTACGTTATCCCTTCACTGGTATCCTGGGTCGCACATGACCCCAGGCACTCAAAGTTCGCTGCAAAATTTTTGGTTGTCTAAGTTTGTCAACTGAATTTCTAATTAGTTTTATAGTTAATAGTTTAACTTTTTACGTTCCTATTATGTTACACATTACCTAAGAACAAAATATTCATAGAGGATGATCTAGTGTCGACTTTACAAATTTCTGTGTCCTTTTTTATTTGGGGTCTGCCACGACCCCAGTGTACCAGTCACGTTTGCCAAAAACAGTATACCAGTTAAGGGTTATAACTGTGCCCATGAAATTAAATAATATAGCTTTACATCGTACATAATCTCAAATCTGTTAAATATACGTATTTTATCTGCAAAGAAAGAATAAAATGTTTATGGAATTGAGGTATAATCGTATAAAATAGACAATAAAGTAATGTACATATTTTTTTTCAAGGTGTGTTGTTGAGAAAATGTGTAATGCGAACAATGGATCACATAAAGAAAGTAATAATCTTATTTTTAACGAAACTTGAGCTACCAGAAAACAAAAGAAGAATTCTGGTGTATTATACAATCAAATTTTGGGAAAAACGATTTTGGCGAGAAAACTCACGCGATTATCAACGTGTCTAAATAAATGTCGAATTGCACTTAAAACGTAAATCAGAAAAAGGCTTTTGAATCTTACCGGCATGAAGAATCGCATTGAACGATAATTAGTTATTTAAGTACCTACATTAATAAAAATAGAAAATAAAAAAGTAATCATAAAAGGAAGATACGTATTTTGTAAAGATACGTAAATTGCATTATTCTTTTGAACATATAAAATTTGTTTTCTTGCACTTTTTCCTAATAAATATATAAATCCTGTATTGCACAGCTAAATTAATACATAAACTCAAATTTTTTGAAATTCTGACATGGATCGGTTTTCCTTACAACCACAGATTTTTCTCCTCGAAATATGTTGTTAAGCACAGAAATCTGAGAAATACATATTTTATTATTTCTGCCCAATCTGAATTTTGAGGGGTGAAACAGCCCCTTAAAGTTCGAAAATCGTTAAATAAAATTATATAATGTTATATAAATGTATAATTAATAATTTGGTAAATAAAACTTGCGAAATGGAACAATTATAATTAGATAATACCATGTAGGTATTGTTTAACTGTTTGAAGTTGTTCACAAGAAAATGGAAAGCTGTACCACGTCTACCCCTTTTATGTTTTCAGATATCTCTAGTCCCCCAGTCTTGCCATTTTTGCAATTGAGGCATTTGATGGAAAAATGGCACATAAGCCTTAAATCTTTTAAATCGACTCAGGTATATGTTATATACATAATATACCAAGAACATTAGGTACTTCCTTCGCGTTTAGATTAGCTAGATGATGTTTTGTTACGTAACGTGATCGAAACGCAGCTATGTACATAGTCGCTGGCGATCGTGCTGCCATGCTGTCGTGCAATACGCTTGTTTCATAGAAGATTTTGTGTAAGCGAGGAAATATGGAAAGTAAGGCGAGTATCGAATCCGCAAGGAAAGAAAAAAATTGATTTGAAGATAACGTAAGAATCCAAGAAACTAAAACGTCTTGGGGCACAGTTACATATCTCATTCGGGAAAAGAGGTGAAAGGAAAAACATTTTATTTTGTTACAAAGTGCTGTAGAAATGATTGCCACAAGGAATTTGACAGAGATCATCCAGATTCTATTTTTAACTTCTTCCGAAAATCCGATGCAAAAACAATTCAGGACACATATCGTAAGAGATCTGTTGCAACATTTGGACGAGGATAGCAGAATACGGATTGAAAACGTTCTTCAAGCAGCAAAGACTGTACTGAGCGAATCTGATGATTAGGATGAATTCATGTCGACTGACGAGGAAGAGGTGTAACAGTTTAGGAAAAAATGTAACAAAAATTACACATTTAACTTCTATAAAAAAATTACTGAAAACATTATATTTTCTTTTATTTCGGTGCTTCATTTTGTATTTTTTATTTAAGCAATGTATAAAAAATGTGTAACTAAGTAAATGAACAAAATTATATGTAAATAACTAACAAAGCAGCATTTTTTTACGAATTTACCACATTAAGGAAATAGGGCACATAAACTATTTACTTCAAACTTATAAATATAGACACACATCATTTTCAAATCGTGACTGTTGTTTTCAGAACGTTCGAAGGACACAGTACTACGTCCTTAAAAAAATTGGATTTTACTGCATTACTTTTTATTAAGTTATACTATAATGAAAACTTTGAAATCGATTTTTTTGAAATGGCATTTTGGCGTATGTGCCATTTTTCCATCAAATGCCTCAATTGTTAACACTTTAATTTATAATATGTTTTTCTTCTAAAAATCGCATAATCTGTTGAATATTTGCCATACGCCGATTTTCAAATTTGGGGAGGCCGTTTCACCCCTTAAAATTTAAATTGGTCAAAATTAAGGAAAAACGTATCACTTATATTTTTGTGCTCAGCGATATATTTCAAGGAGGAAAAAGTCCTTAGGTAGACAACGGTTGGATCACAGAATAGTGACAACTACATGAAGACTACAATAAACAAAGTAAAATAAACACATTTGGAAAAAAGGATCCACTGCCAGAAATTTTGGGAAAATTTAACGCTCCGATGAACAAATTGTCACTATTATGTACGGACACATTGCCAGGAAGGAAAACTTAGACAAAGGGATCGTTTAAAGAGAAGAATTTCCATTGTGGAAAGTGGCGCGTTGATAACGTTTTCTAATTTGCTTTAAATCTATTCAGCTTTGAAGGAGTTCTTCTCAAGGACTCACGCAATTACAGTTGGGGAAATCTTCTTCCTGGCTGGCTGAATTCGTGCTCCATTAAGAACTTATTTCATTAGACGCCATATACCTCGATTCTGATTTCTAATTGCGGTTATGACTAATATATTCCCATGACAGTTATGATCATGATATTTTCGTTCATTGGACTGGGTAGGTACTCCTTGTGTTCAGGATAGTACTTCCTTAAAAAGGTGAGTTTTCCTCGTCTGTGCGCTCCAATACAGATTTTAAGATCACAGTGATTGCATCCTAACTGTAATATTAGAATGCAACATAGATTAATTCTGAGTTACTGAATTATTAAGAGGGATGAACTCTACAAAATTTGAGTCCTACTGGATATCTTGCATACAATAATTCAATACATTTGATTCACGAATATCTGTATATAATATTGCGAATAATATTACCCAAAAATTTGTTTTCAAATACAATATCAAATTTTCTGTTTATTTCTCAGGGACACAACATCAAAATTTCCATCATGAGTAGTAGTAAAAAAAAATCGAAACTGGGTAGTTAAAAACAGAAAATTTGAGAAAGATCATGTACCTATGTACGTGAAATTCAAAAGATATTTCCCCTTTTTCTATATTTAAATATATCAAGTAG
The DNA here is from genome assembly GCF_050908995.1 of Andrena cerasifolii. NCBI lineage: Eukaryota > Metazoa > Arthropoda > Insecta > Hymenoptera > Andrenidae > Andrena > Andrena cerasifolii. The sequence continues at coordinate 1,585,460 of NC_135129.1, forward strand.
ATGTTTCTGTTCTTTTTTTATGCAATCTTCGAATTATGCAATGGCATTCGTTTCAAAATGGAAATTCATAGTAATGAAAACCGAGATTGGCTTGCTCGCGATTTGAAGTGGAACGGTTACTTCTTATAGCCTCTGTCGAGGCACCGTATGTAGAATTATAATTGGCGAATGCAAATGGTTGGATCGAATGGGAGGTTCCCGCTATCCCTGACATTAATTCCATTTGCTCGGAACACGAAGTGCATCGATGACATCTGCACACTACTGTTACGACGAGGCTGCTGTAGCAGCAACAGTTTCTGCAACCGGAACACCACGATTATCCGGGACATCTAACGTCAACCGCTTTCTACTGACGTGGTTCCTGCTATAATGGAACGTATGCGAAAGTTTCCATTTCGGGGGTGTATCCCGCCTATTGAGACCGAGGGAGTCCTTTTGCATGGGAACTGCCTTCAAATTAAACAGTCGATCCACGCATGATTATTGTAGCGATACCATGAGAAATTGGAAATGTTAGAACGCCACAAAAGGAACATGAATTTCGATTAATTTGCACATAGCCTGTAAAATTAAGAGTCAGTGTGTCGTATTTTTTTATCTAAGCGAGGGATGAAGGTTCTGTGTTTTTAAACATAATTGGCCCGGAAAGGGGACATGTGATTAATTACCATATGATTAAATTAATTGTTTCCAGGTTGTGGTATGCAGGTCATACAGAATTTACTTTGCCTTTCTATGAAAATATACATGATGTATACCTGAGTTTGAAACTCACATCGAGGCGAGCAAAATACTTATATAGGTATGCAAATTGTGGGCAAAGATGGGAAACAGTTTCCTTTACGGACTTTTTCTGCTAAATGCCACGTAAACGGGGCAAGTAGAAGTGTCGGGTGTGCGGTCAGACGCACGTCAGTAGTACGAGTCGGCCGTCCGTCTGAAGTATTTAAAATTTAGTTGTACATGTAGTCGACATTTATTATTAACAATCGTTGCTTTCATTCTTTGCATTTCTTAGTTATAACCTTCATTGTATAATTATTTAACTCTACGGAAATGGGTTATAATTGTTGGATTACTATAATTATTAAAAGGCAAAAATGATTCAACATTCAGGGGAACCTGAATATAGTAAAAGATAATGATACGTCTGTAGAGCGTCGTTTTCTTTCAATATCTGGCAACGGTGATAGAGAAGAGCTCACTTCTGTTCGGTATACCGTCATAGAAAGACATTCTTTCCTAGTCGTTAAATAAAACTAAAATATAAAACTAAAAGGCTCATTTATTTAATAACTAATTTCCAATAATAATATCGTAAGTACATATTTACGAATACCGACACTTGAAAGCCGTAGATTCATAGCGGATTTATTTTTTAGTTATAAGATTATTAATCGCGTTATTAAGTGCCCTCAAATTCTACAACTCTTTAGATTACATATCCCTCCTAAACAACTTAGGCACCATTCACTCTTATATGTAGAATATCATCGTACTAACACCGTATCTAATGAGTTCGATTTCTTCGACTGCTCATTTCATACATTTAGAACTAGAATTATTAATCATATATGTAACTAGCTGTTATTTCGTTCTACATTGGCTTTATGTGACTTATTCTGCCACCATATTGCGTATTATGTATGTAATTTTCTAATCTGCGCTTCATTTCTCAGTATATACACTGCTGTATATTGATTTATCAAAGGACTTCCGTTTAAATAAATAAATAATTAAATATTTAGGAATATGTGTTGCTGTTTAAATCTATCTAAGTGAAGGGAAAAGGTATCTAAAACGATCCTTCGGGGTAAAATGATTCCTGGCTGTTCTGCGGCTATTAGTGGTGCAATTTCGTAATATCGATGTACAAAAGTTCAGCCCTTACGTTGTCAAGTGTCGCACGAAGTGCCATGTAAATATCAGCGCTGTGTGAGTTATAAACAAAAAAAATCGAAGTTACTTACTGCCTTTTATCTAAGGTAAGGTCTTTTTCAATGTTGTGTAACTTTTGCCATAAACGGCTTGTGTGACAGCTATTTTTTTCGCGGATTTAACGACAATTTAACAATAATTTAATGTATGTTTCGTTACCGAATGTAATAATTTGATGTTATATTCAACCACTGAATGTGAGTTGGATGTTTGGGTTATATGATCCCTCTCTAGTAGGGTAAAATGATCCCAGGAATCCCAGCGGGTGCGCGAAACACTTTGAGTCTGTGAAGCTGATCTCATTTTCTTGTTTGTTAGTTGATTTTAAGTATTTCTACTCATTGATTACACTAGTTTACACTGAAAATGTACGTTTAATGAGAAGTGACTGTTCTTATGGATTTTCTCCCACTGAATTCGAAAATCAAGGTTAAAATTTTTTTTATCGAACCGTTTTTAAGATATTGTGATTTTTTCAATTTTTTTACCTCTTCACTTTAAACCCATATCTGGAGCTAGATGTGCCCGATTTGGTCGTTGTTGGCACCAAATGAAAGACATTGAAATGACGAACAAATATGCATAATGGGATTTTTAATTCGTTAAGCGATTCAAAAGAAAGTGGCCAGCATGGCCACTTGTCAAAATGTGGGATTTGGATTTATTTACTCAATCGCTAATAACTTTGTCATTTTTCGGTCGATTTACTTCTGGTTGGTGTTATTTTTTGCGTAAAAGTATCAGCTTTACGCATATGAAGAGAAACCAGACGTTTTTTATCGGTTTCTATTTTCACGTGAGGAGATAAAAAAATTTAAAAATCACAATATCTTAAAAACTGTCTATAAAAAATTTTTAACCTTGATTTTCGAAATCAGCGGGGGAAATCCATAAGAAAAGTAATCTCTCATCAAATATACATTTTCAGAGTAAACTAGTGTTATGTACCAAAAATTATCTAAGTTTTGATTTTTTTAAAAATTATTTTAATTTATTATGTTCGCATATTTTGTGACTGAATTTAATTTCTGTCTTTATTTAAATAAATCGATGCTTTTTAATGTTCGTCTTATTCATTATCAGTAGGTATAAACTGATCCATTATCCTAAGGCTCGTATGCCTTTACTAAAATGCGAATAAAAAATATAATTGATCAGGTAGCTAAATTTGATCTAAGCCAATAATAAGATAGATAAACTAACTTACAAAAACTACTTTACTTTTATTTAAATAATGTGCATTTGTATTTTTTATAGGAATGACGCCTTAAGGGGGTCGTTTTAGACAACTTTCCCCTACTTCGTACGACCTACGTGCTTCCACCTAGAATATTAATAGTTTGATTACGCGATACACCTTTCGAAATTAATTAATACAACAATAGAAATTTATATTTATCTTGGGTTTCGATATATTAGCCTGTAATTCTCTTAATTTTATATATCATGTAATGATAGCAGAATAATAGAATCGATTATCAAGTTCTACATCAGCATTATCGCAAAATGTTAATAAAAATTTTTACTTAGGCGTTAAGAAGAAGTTTATGTTACGCACACATAAAGTAATAGTTCATTAAATTCAGAAAGTCAATACATTATTCTTGCTGTACTAGTTGATTTTTAAACAAGACTTAGTCGACAAACAAATGAAATAACATAATTTATAAACACAAAATCCTACCTAACACAGGATTTTCAATATATAGATATATGCAGAAAAATATGACATTACTTCATTGAAAAAATATTAAAAATTGAAATTTTGTAATTAAGTACTTACCCCAATTTAACGTAATAACCCACAAAGTCCCATCAAGCTACAGCTTATTCTAGATAAAAAAAAGGAAACGATTCCTGCGAAGATAATTAAAAAAACACACGCGAAAGACACGAAGTGTATTCTTGCTCGAGAACGACGAATAAATTCGAGTAAAGACAGTAAAATATTAGTCGGCCGAAATTGATGAAACTTTCGAATGAACGCACGTGCGAAGAACGATGCATCATCTCCGTGACATCGCAGCGCATCGCTGGCCAGAATTCGTAATGATATATGCGTGCGAATGTCAAGTTTACGTCTGCGAAAATGCGATTTGCGGAAATTAACACGCACCGTCAGGCAAAACAGCGCCAGTAGAAAAAAAGGACACAAATGCTTCATAGGTGTTTCCTGTGCCTGGATGAGGATTTATGTGATTTCGATAAGGCGGCCGGAACAATGAGCATTGTTACCGCGGAGTTACGCGAAGTTTAACAAACAGACCGGTTACGGTAATCGAAGAATTACAGAAACTTGTTACAATAGTAGAAGTTCGGTTAGTGAACTTCACCTCGAGAGAGATTGGCGTCTCCTTCGTTTCGCTACTCTGTAATTTCAGAGTGAAAGCGTCTACATTGTTCGTTCTCAAATGAAATCCACTAGAAATTTGTGTATTGAAATTTTGCGAACTCTTAGAAGAAATACCTATGTGTTGCTTGAAATTGATTTTCAAGAATCTATAGTAAATACACATCCATTCCTTCAGGTGGCTTAGTATTTCGGTTTTATTGTTTTTTTTTTTATAATCGATAATCATCAGAGATATGTAAGTCAATAAGGAGGCAGAGAGCATAAATATATATTGCAATATAATTTTCTAGCACAAGTTCATGTCACACTTGAAATCTTCTTACATACAAAAGTTTCATGTTTTCTTCACAAAAAGTAATTATAATAACAATCTGTCCCACGCAAATTGTACGTGCATTCTCCACACGCCAAATTCGCCAGCTGATCTGCAGGACAATAGTCATTTCCATAATAGAAACTTTCGTAACCAAGGATTTTTATTTTGGAGAAATAAATTTACACATTCGTAACCCTTCTAAGGATGGGCGATACTCTTAAAGAATATTGATACAACGTATTGATACATTATCGATACACTTTAAATACTTAAAGTATCGAAATAAAAATACCGATACACCTAGTATTGATACATTAAATAAAAAACAATAGCAAACTCAAGGTTTAATTAATTAAAGTTCAATTAAAACTAGATTGATTTATAATTCATATGTATTTATTAAACAAGTCGTTTTATTTTACAATATGGACTGTTTATATTCAAAATGGTATATTTCCATTTTTTGAAAAACTTGAGAAAACGAAAATTTTACATATAATTTAATGTAAACTTTTTATTTTTAAATAATTTGTAATTTAAATCTTAAAATATTCGTTTGTTTTAATCAACTGAAATTTTGTAAATAAATGGTACCTAATGCATAATCATTCAAGTATCGATATTCAATACTGTTAGGTTATGCATCGATACATACAAATATCTGGCCTGCAAATATCGATACAAAATATCGATATTTAACACCATAAGTATCGATACAAAATATCGATGTTTAACACCATAAGAATCGATACAAAATATCGATATTTAAGGGGTTATACCTAGTCAGACGGCCGAAAAGAGGCGAATGTTTGTGATTTTTTTTTGGAAAAGCGGAATCATATATTCTTACAGAACTTTTTGCACGTAAAAGAGCAATATTTAAAGAACATTTGGTAATTTTTTTGTAGAAAAAAATTTATGTTTATAATAAAGTAACAACCCACATCCCAGAAGCCTTTTTAAAAATTTTCTTTCGCGGTGACCACTACCATTCAAAACCAGATTATCTAAAATCAAAATACAAAAAAGATTTCGTTAGCATATTAATGTATCCTCAGGTTGACAGAGAATTTTACGAAATATTAATTTAAAACAAAATGGCGGGTATTTAAATTTGAAATCCTAATTTTTTCCTGCACAAATCATGAGAAAAAGATCAGGATTTCAACTTTAAATAGCCGCCATTTTGTTTTAAATTAACATTTCGGAAATTCCCTTCGTCAATCAGAGGATACATTAATATATTAACGAAATCTTGTTTGTATTTTGATTTTGGTTCCAAATGGCAGTACTCACTGCAAAAGCAAATTTTTAAAAAGGCTTCTTGGATATGGGTTGTTACTTTATTATAAACGTAAATATTTTTCTACAAAAAAATTACCATATATTCTTTAAAAGTTGCTCTTTTAAGTGCAAAAAGTTCTGTAAGAATATATGCTTCTACTTTTTCAAAAAAAATTCTCAAACATTCGCCTCTTTTCGGCCGCCTGACTAGGGATAACCCCTTAACACCATATCGATACTGTATCTTCCTCCCTACCCCCTCCACCTATCCTTTTCAAACTAGTCCCGTCTCTAGCAAGTGAATATATCCAAGAAACAACATATTCCTGAACATCCCACCGAAATGCCCCGCGTGAAAATGCCGTAGGACACATTTTTGCTAGGTAGTGAAGAGATCCCCAATGAGGCTCGTCATGTTCGACCGAAAAGGATCACTTAATCAGCTTAGCTTTCTTTCGGACGCGTATTCTGTGAGAACAGACGTATAAGAACAACACGCGTGCGGTTGCTCGGAAATTTCATGACACGACGAGCCCAGCTCCGTCCCTTTTTCCACCGTCGTTCTCTGTTCCCGAGGAGAAACTAATTAGCATCACTCAGGTGGGTCCAGCCAGGCCGCACAAGGCTTAATCAAACCTCAAAGTATTCCGTGACTGGACGTTGTTCCATGGAGACGACGGACCTGCTCGTAGACAGACCCTAAACTCTTCTTCCTTTCCGCTCTCCCTTTTACACGCGGAATCCGGTTATCCACACGGTTAAAAATGCATACGGGGTCGGGGATAAAGCGCACCTAACCACCCTGGCGAGGCGAACGTGATCATGCTCATGAGAAGAAAATTGAGCACGAGCGAATATGTACTTGGCTAGGAGTGGTGAGACTTCAGTATATCTTTCCTGGCAAATTTTTTTCCAATAAGGGCACCGAGTTTTGAAACAGTTTTAAATTGTCTCGAGGTTAATGCAGTTCTTAATGTCATGGGAATATTTAGTCTTCCCGACGTCTTAACTTTGTTTATTGATGCTGGTTAGACCGTGAGAATCTGCTTCTGATTTTGAATGCAAGGCAGTAATTGTTTGAAATTTAAAAAGTTTTAGACTTTTAGCTTTAAAGGCTTCTAAGGTTTTATAAAATTTGCAAGATTAATGGAAAATAGTGAACACAGAGCTTTTGCAATACTTCTTGAGTTTTGGGATTTAATTTACGATGCTTTGGAGTGTACTGTGTAACATTAGTACTTGTGATCACTTAAATTATTCATGTCTGTAAAGAAAAGCCAGTTATTTGCCAGCGTTGTCTCTTAATTTGCAATTTAATACACTTTGTAGATTAGAAACTCACAGGAATCTTGTTAATGTAATTTATCCATTTTATTCCGGTGGCATGGTTCTTTAGAACATCGTGGTATTATAAAGTTTATTACACGATAATTCAGAAATTAGCAGTCTAAGGTGATGGACTCAAGGAAGGGGACTTTAACAATTTGCAATTTGGTCATTTCATAACCCTTCGTAACTTATTTACCCCAGGTAACAGGCTGGTGGAAAGTTTCAATTCCATTTGAATAACTTCGCGCATACAAATATAGAGTGTGTAGTAACCAAAAGAAAAATATACTCGAGACATGTTGTTAAATACAAAGAGATTCATTTATTTTTCTAAATTGGCCATTGCAATGCAATACACACTGCTACTGTTAATGTTTGAAGTATTGATAGCAATATTATATTCTCCATGCTAGACGATTTAAAAGTGTAACTAATTCGAAAGAGTTTATGGCTTCAGTGATTTCTTAATAAGAATTGAATTTACTTTATCACACTTTCGGACGAAAGAAGAGCATAAAGTATTTCGCAATATAACGAAATAATATAATATTCCTACTATTACTTTACAGAATTAGCGATTCACTATTTAAGAATTTGTCAAAATGTTACTCTTCCTTAGTTAAGAAAAGAATAGTTATAAAATTGCTTTGGGTGTGTAATACCCAACTGAAATTCTCGCAAGAAGAATTGTGGAGCTGCTGTTAGTCTGTAAACGCAGATGTGCCTTCTTATAAATTCTCGCCACTAGCCGCTAAGTGATAGGGTGGGGACGCAATAAACCGCAAGTTCGAACAGTCGGTAATATTTCAGCAGTGAAAGGGAAAAGAACTCCTACGAACTCTGTCACTCGTGACCACGACATTGAGGCTAAAGTCAAAATTCGAGTGTAGCGCCAATGAAATAAAATTTGTTTTCGTTAAACCTCTGTGACTCGCGAGTAAAAGTCGAGAAATCAGTGAGCGAATCAGGGATAGGGTAAAGGACCCAATTACTGACACCTAACCAATTACTGTCACGTTAAGCTATTTTACTTAAAATAACGAATAAATAAAGATTGTAAAGTCATACACAAAAATAATTATGTAATTCAACCTATAATCTATACTATAGATTATATACTATAGTTTATTTATTCGTTATTTTAAGTAAAATAGCTTAAGGTGACAGTAATTGGTTAGGTGTCAGTAATTGGGTCCTTTACCCTGTATACTTCATCGGAAGTTTAAACTGCGCATGAAGTAAGTGAAATGGTAAGACATCTTACAATCCCTTTCGACGCGATAAGTTCACGTGTTTCGACTTTAATAAGTGAATTCGTCTAATTGCGAGTGTTTATTTGAAGAAAGATCGAGAGATCGCGCGCTAGGTGTGCATAAAAACATTTCGATCGCGCAATTAGAAAACTAACACACATTTTCCAACAGAAGTTAAGGAACAAAGTAGTCAGTTCAGAATAGTTTAACTTTGTTTATTTAATCTTTTGCGTACGCAATGATACAATAATAATAGATACGATAATATACTAATATTAAGATATAATAATAAAACGCCCTTATTGCACATTAAAAATGAGACACCAAAGAGAAAAGGGTAAATAAATTACGTTAATTAAAGGTGTGCATAATGGATGAGGCTCAGTGAAAAGAAAGTTTGCTGCTATTAGACTTAATTCGAAGTAGATACATTTCCCATACTTCTTACTATTTTCTTTCTTACTTCTAACAAGGGAACATCCCGAACCCAGAAATTCAAAAAATTCTGAAACTTCGTGAATATGTAGGGAATTTTCCCCTGATTACAACGGAATTTTGGTTTGCTGCCCAAATTCACTCTAAGGGGGTGTAATTGACCCCTGAAAATCCGGTTATTTTCCGATTTTCTGTTATAACTCGTGAACTGTAAAATAATTTTTTTACCAAATGATAGATCTAATTAAAAGAAGTAACTTTTGTCTCGAAACTTTCTTTCTATCTCTTACATTTCGCGAGTTATAGCACAAAATCGGAAAATAGCCGAATTTTCGGGGGTTAATTTCACCCGCTTCGAGTGAATTTGGGCAGCAAACAAAAATTCCGTTGTAATCAGGAGGAAATTCCCTATATATTCACAAAGTTTCAGAATTTCTTTAATTTTCGGGTTCGGGATCTTCCCTTGTAAGAAAATCTCCCAAATATATTGATTTCCAAGTGCACAAATATTATATGTCCACTTTTAGTGTTTTCGAGAAAAACGGGTTTAGGTAATCCTTTCGCTGCATTTTTCGACGATGCGGATTTCGACTATAGTCCACGCATTAAAAAAAATGTATTCTCTTGTACTGTGATAAACATGTAAAAAGCAAAAAAAAATAATTGAAAATTAAAACCTTTTATTATTGATATAAAATTGATACTTTTCAAGAATGGTTGGAAAATTTAAATACGCAGCGAAATGTTTAAACATGCAATGGAACATAAGATGCAGGGACATAAAATGAACAAAATATATTATTTTTGACAAATTGATGAACTGGATATAAATGTGAGTTTTATTCAGCATAAAGAAAAATCAAGATCCATTTGTTCTACATGAAAACTCAAATTTAAAAAATAGTGGATATAATTGTACTATTGACTTGTGCACCAAGCCATAGTTATATCAATTTTCTGTACAGAAACTTAAAAACTAAGCACGAACGTTTTGTACACGCACCTCCGAAAGCTTCTCTACCATACACATGCTATTAGTATCTAATTCCAAAACTGTCCTCAAAAACTCCGAACTCACAAGGAGAGTATTTTAGGTGTCCGCCTCCGATCATTTTGATTTTTGGATATGTTATAGAGGACCGAAAAATAAGAAACACGTGTTTTTTTATTTTTCCCCGTTTTCATATTTGGGGGGTGAAAACTGCGTTGAAAGTTAGGGTTGAAAAATCATTTTTGTGGAATATCTCGAGAACTATCAGAGATAGGGGAATAGTGTCAATGGACGAATTTTGTGTCTTTGAACGCGAAATATGACTGACTCACCAGATTTTCAAAAATCCACAAAACTGATTTTTCACCCCTAACTTTGAACGCAGTTTTCACCCCCCCCCCCCCCAAATACGAAAACGGTGAAAAATAAAAAAACACGTATTTCTTATTTTCCGGTCCTCTATAACATATCCAAAAATCAAAACGATCGGAGGCGGACAGCTAAAATACTCTCCTTGTCAGAGAGACCGACATGCCACACGTGCGCGCACGTTACCCCAGCACTTCGGTCAAGGTCCCTCCTCGCGCGTCCCATTCATCCTTGAAATCAAGTCACAGGCACAATTGCAGGGGCCAAGAGGGTGGATGGGATAAAAGATCCAAGATTGCCCGCGGAGTCAGAACGAATTCTACAATGCCCATGGGGTAGGGCAGCCGAGGGAAACGTACAAACACGCCGGGCACAATGGCCTGTATCAGTGTGAAGGAGCCAGGAGGAGGCTACGGGTACCGTGGGCCCGCGTTTAATGAAAGAAGCGCGTTAATTAACAGTCGCTCCCGATCGCGATATAGACGGCTGACTATAAAGATAACAGTGTACGTCACCGGCAAGGGGGTGCGGGGGATGGCTCCGCCGCGGTTAAATGGGCGGGTAGAGGTAGGTACGCAGGCTTGTTGTTCGAGTAGTCGCGGCATACCATATCCGACGACAAAGTCCTGCGACACCATCGGGCCTGGGATGTCGGTTGTTGTTGTTATCTCGAGCTGTTTCCTGGTAATTGTCTTCCCTCTTAGCGGTACGAGCCGCGGCGGCTTGTTATCTAGTGAATAATTCAATAAACTGCCGCGCGGAGTTTGTAAAGCGAAAATTTCACGGTTTAAGGGTGAAAAACAATAGCGCGGAGCTCCGTGGCCGTGGACCAAACCCGCGGATGACACTGGAACCGCCCGGCACCCCCTGCGCCTCCTTGTTTGACGCCAGTCTATCTTATCCGATCCTTTCCTCGACCCTGGCTCCATTCTCGCGACTTCTTCCAGCCGCCCGTTCCCGACCCTCGCGTCGCAAGCTTTATCTTTGCTCGCGGGAACCGGCGCGCTTTAGGATTAACCCCGAACACGACCGGGGATGGCATTTTTCTGGAAGCGGCGGCTGCACGTAAGGCTGCTCAACGTTAGGCGATTTTAATTGTGGAGGCCACCTGGAGAAGTGGGGAAGGATGTGACGCTTAGGGGGTTGGTATTAGGGGATCGATCCGCGAAGTGATTTTAGGTGTGGGAGTTTAATGTCAACTTGCCTTTTACCTGTGACTGGGCTTCTGCATAGAGTTAACTGTTTAGGAGATATTTAATAACATAGGGCTGCGAAAGTAGACAATTTTATTAGGAAAACCTGTTTAATAGGGTGGAACGAAGTATAGGGAAACATTTTTTGTATTATTCGTGACTTCTAGTAGTTCGCAGGAGTTTCCTTTTATAATGGTATTTAAGGGTACTAGGCAGTCGTTCCTGCGTAAAATGAAGTATTTCTGTTTCAATTAATTACAAAAAAAAACAAATTGAAACTGACAAGGGGAGGACACCATGAGGTAGACACCGAGTTTGATGTAACTTGGCACGTTGGATCTATGTCGGAAATAAGTAAATAGGTGTCCGAGCGTTTCTGCCAATGGGCCTTAATAATAAAGATATTTACATGTAAATTATTAAAAATTTCATAGTGGCCGTGGGGTTTTAATGGGTAAACATCCCGCACTACCCTGACGCCCCGGGGGAATCCCCTCTGAAGGAGTCGGAGTGCCTTCTGAAGATTTTCTCAAGTTAAATAAAAACTATAAAAAAATAATTTATAAAAAAATGTATAAAGTTGTTTTTTAACGTGGAGACACCTTCAAAAGGCATCCCGACGCCTTCAGAAGGGAATCCCCCGCGGATGCAAGGGTAGCGCGGGATTTTTACCCACTAAAATCCACGGGCACTATGAAATTTTTAATAATTTACATGTAAATATCTTTATTATTAAGGCCCATTGGCAGAAACGCTCGGACACCTGTTTACTTATTTTCGACATAGATCCAGCGTGCCAAAGCTCATCAAAATCATGGTGTCCTCCCCTTGTGAAATTTGTTCTTTGGCATGGAGATTATTAACATCATAAGCTTTAAAAAACATGTTTGTTTAGTCAAAAATATGCATTATATATGACACTACACGTGGATCATTAAAGAGGCTTCATAAAAGTGTTTCTTTTGTTTTGCAGTGATAACGTAAAAACGGAGGTTCCAATCGATTCAAATCAAACTCGAGCATGTTCACAAAATGTTAGTTTCAAGAGAAACTAAGACCTCATTATTTGGGGCTTTGAGGAGGATAAAACCTTATCAATGAGGTTTTAGTTTATTTTCATAAAGAATAAGAGGTTCCATTAACTTCAATTTTAGGTCCGATCCGAAACTACACATTTTGTGAACATGCTTGAAGTTGATTTGAATCGATTGGAACCTCCGTTTTTGAGTTACCACTGCAAAACAAACGAAACATTTTTTTAAAAAAGCCTCTATAATGATCAAACTGAAGGGTCATATATCTTAATATATAATGCAGAAAGCTTCTATATGTTTGTGTGTTTGTCTGTCGCCTCAAAACTTTCGAACGATAAACTCAGGGATCACGAAATGTGTCTCAGCTCAGTATGCCTCACTAATCCAAATAAATGTGACCATTTTCACAAAAAAAAACAAAAGTAATTTTCTTTTTATATAAAATCAGAATCTAAATTTCGAGCGAAGCCGAGTAGTATAGCTAGTAATGTATATTTTTGATAAAACAAACTTGTCTTTTAAAGCTTATGATGTAATAAGCCTCGTGTCAAAAAGCAAGTCTCAGGTCAATTTATTTCTTTGTAATTAATTGAAACAGAAACGCTTCATTTTAGACAGGAACGACTGCCTAGTGCCCTTTTATTTTTTAGGCACATTTCTTTTATTATTTACGACTTCTAATAGTTCGCAAGAGTTGCTTTAAATAATGGTATTTAAAGGATCATTCCGGTTTGTGTGCCGATAAATTAAGCGATTTTCGGGAATTTATTGCGAAGAAAAGAAATATAGTAATGGTATAAAACTTCTTTTTACTTATTAAACTACATTTCTATCAGTAAGTAAAAAATATAAAAGTAATAAAATTAATGTTTTTAAAATGCTTTTTAAAGCGGTCTTGATGATGTGTTTGAAAAGTGATGCCTCGCTGGTGCAGGGGATTCCTGTTCCGTCTTACGGGAACAAAGGGGGGTTCAGAGCGAGGCAGAAATTCAGCGACCCTTATTCCTAGGCAATTGCTTACCGTCGAAGTCTTGGGGAGCATTTGCCTGCCAGATGTTTAATAGGTGGCAATTCGGCATCGTGCTATTTTTTTGGACACTTCGACCGTCCTCGCTCTGGGAAAACCCGTTGATTGCTCTGTCAGCGGGTGGTGTACGGTAACTTCAAAACGGTACATACCGTCGACCACCGCTGACTCGCGGGACAATACGATCATAAACCGCGACCCCGGCGAGAGGCTCCGGCCGATCAACCCAGCGAGGTTTGTTAGCCAGATGTCCGGTTTTCCCTGCGCTACGTCACGAAGAAGGAGAGGATTCCTCCTCCATCACCGAAATCTTGGAGGGAAGGTTCCTCCTCTTCAAGCAAGGCTGAGCCAATCAGGCATTTTGGCGCCTCCCAAAAATCAGATGTCTTGTCCACCTTTGACATCGAAAAGGTGGACAAGACCAGAAGTCAACGAGCTCGGGAACAGTACGGTTCGGTGTTTTTGATGAGGTCAGCATTCGGACACATCAGCACAAGTAGAGCTAACTTCTCAGATCATCGTTCAGAACAGAATCGACACGTAATAATTTAAACAGTCACCCAATATTAATTTGGCGGGTGATACATCGTCCGGCTTATACGCGTACCAACCGGTGAATCGAGCCTTACACCCTCGAAAGCAAAATTCTATAATTTTCACGCGTGTGCCGTGCGAACAATTCCAGCTGTTAGACTTATCACAACCAAAAATCCAAAGGGATTCAATTCGCTCGGACTACAATTAATAATTTATCTTCAAAATCAACAAGGTGGCGGACAAAAATAACAAAAACAAAAAAGCCGGAAAACATTGTTTTTTCGGATCACCTACACTAGCGGACGTACCACTTTCAAACTATTAGGCATCGCTCGACCTTACAGATTCGGCACAAGTAGAAGGTGAAGGTTAACTGTATTTCACAAAATCGTTTACAATCTAATATAGCAAACTCGCGAGTTTAATCTAAGAAGCTTAGACTACAATTGAATAGACTCACAAAATTCACGCCCCCTTCTGCACAAAAAATCTTTCTGAAATTGGAATAAAAAGTCCACAAAGTGCGAGAAAGCCACACAGTTTCTCATCAAGAAAGAATTCACGATTTCCAACTTGAAACTCCGCGTCCCTCCACTCGCAATTTGAAAAAAAGCAACAAAATTACTTTATCACTGTTTACCCTCTTAGACGAACAGCCACCCCGAAATCGGCAGAGCTTTTTGTTTTTCGTGAAACTGCCACGACACAAGCGTTCCTTTAAGGCAGAAACCGATTCATTATAAGAGGTATTGCCTGTCGCAGGGTCACGAACGCCCTTGCAATACTTTGCGATGCAAGGAGACACAGATTGGAGATTAGTAAGAGAAAATTAATAGAACACTGTCTGACAGGGGGATGCCAGCATCCACCTGGTGCCACGTCTGGTCCATTCTGAACCTGAAACGTTCTTAGTTGCCTCAAAGGCGCACCGACTAAAAAGTAATTTTTTAAATAATTCCCCTCGCTCGAAATGTGAATTATGAGGGGGTGGCTCTGCGCGGAGCGTCGCTGCCAAAAGTATCGACCGCTCCGGGAGACCTACCGATATAAAATCGAGCGTATCGCGAAAATAATTAATGACCGAACTTTTATAATTTCGCGGCTGCGAAAGACAAAAATAGAGGAGCGGAGGAAAGGGGCGAGCCTCTATTTTTGTGGATCGAGCCATTAATCTTTCTGGATTTCCGTTGATTTTTCGTCAGGTCGTACCTGAATCGGCGAAGTAATGTGTGGAATAGGGAAACGCGGAGCTTACGTTCTTTCGCGAATTTCTGCTAATATGATCGATTGCGTTGGGGAAGTATAATTATTAGGTGGGTGCAAAAGCTCGCTCGTTTTGTGGGACCAAAGTCTTTATTACCAGTAAAAATATATTGCAGGGTTTTTTTAATCGAAGTATTTTCATTGGCTACCCATGACCTTTTGCTACCTTTTCTGGTAAAAGCACAAGTTGCTGTAGTAAAAAAAGACATTTTCGTACATGTCTAATAACAATATTTAAGGAGCCATTCTACTTTGATCGGTCGAAAAATTAATCTATTTTTAAAGCCTTTTGTCTCACTAAATATTACGTAAAATGGAATAATTATTTTTCGAATTTATTAAGCCACTCCTATATTATACAAAAGAATTTAAAAAGAATTTTTTTAATTTGTTTTAAATGTGTTTTTGACATATTGTGTGGTGCCATATTGACTCTATAAAAACACATTTAAAACAAATTATAAAATTTCTTTTTAATTTTTTGTATAATATAAGAGTAGCTTAAACCATCGTTGACACACTTCTTTTTTTTATCAACTTTGACATACCTGGGTGGCTCACACCCAGAACAATTTTTGAACGACTGCCATTCTCATCTGAGGAATCCAATCGTTATGAAAAAAATCAGGGGTCAATTTCATGGTCCGTAGAATGTATTCCAATAGTTTTTTGATTGAAACTTCGTCACAGTTCTTGTACAAAAAATCTAGATTACCATATGTCGAGAAAACACGAAGAAAATCTTAAAAAATTGTAACTTTTGCAAATTTTAATATTAGAAGCTAAAAATCTACAGAGTTATTGTTCAGATGTAATATTTTGAGAGAAAAAATAATTTTGCAATTTGGCTTTGGAAAAAAAGTTATCTATTTTGTATTAAAAAGGTACAGAGCGTCAAAATCAGCTTGTGGGTGGCTCACACCCAGAGTGTCAGGGAAGGGTTAATAAATACCAAAAAGACTGTGAAAAAAATCTAAAAATAGCTTCATTTTTCGGCCGATGAAAGTAGAAGTACCTTTATACAGCCCTACACGTGTTTCGTTATCTTACTAAATTATCCTGCAAAGTTACCAACAGCAGAGTTTTATCTAAATTGCTCTGGACCTCTATTGGACTATTATTAGAATTTACTGCATCACAATAATTATTATATACAAGGGTTCTATTAATTTACGTTTATCATGCGAGATTTCACATTCCTGCGAGAATTGAGATCGTGGAGTACATTAAAATAATCCTGAGATATTAGTGCACACGGTTCTGTACGCCATATCTCATATTCCAGAAGCGCTGCTTTATGAACGAACTAGAATTCTTCGCGGATACGCAACAAGCATCCTGCTCAATTTCAATTCAGAGCGTGGCTCAGCCTCGGAAGTCTGATATAAAGTTTGGTACAGTTAGATCTGTGGTTTCGTTCATCTCGCACGAAAAGATCGCTCCAATTCGTCCCGCAGTAATTGAATAGAAACGTAGTTGGCGTAGTAATATATCTTGTTTTAATCCAAATAGACAGTTATTTATTCGAAGTAAACCGTTCATTCTTGAAGTATCAATTGATTACAGCAGTGTCTCCAGTATTCGAATTAATACAGTGGCACGATCGGTCGAATATGTGAAGGGATTTTCTGATAGTGAAGTACTCACTTTACACGCAATATAAGTATCTAATCATAAAAGAAAACATACTGTTCAGGTAGGAGAAAGTTCGGATGACAGAACATTCGGATAATGGAGGTTCTACTGTTAAACATTGAAGTAGGAAAATATCTTCGACTGGCTCCCTTCGTCCTCCTTCTTTGGCATTTCCAAGGAAGCGGTATATAATATTCTAATTACGTAATCCATAATAATAGAAGCGTCAGAATTTAGAAAACAATTTGTAACGTATGGTTCTTTCATTGTTCGTAAGTACTGAAACCATTTCTGGAATCTGTCTCACGTATTATTCCTGAATAATACTGTGCAGTGATCCTCGCATAACTGATAAGATTGCTTTGACTCGAGTACGACAAGAAAAAGTAGGTGAGTGTGTACTGTCGATCACAAATTATTTCATCATCAAGTACCAGTCAGACACTAGACTCGTTGGAGAATCAAAGTTCCCTCAGCCCTGAGCCACATGCTCCAGGGATAAGTTGATAAGTTTCTTTCCACATCACAATTTAAATTCATCATAGATTGAATATTTCTTCCGAAGTTTCTCCATTACTGTACAAATTTTAAGTTCAGTGTTAGATTCAGTGGCAGGGAACTCTATTTCCGCTGAATTCCTCTCTTTACATCACTACCTTGTCAAATTTATTCCTGCCATTCCAGCGATTCCCCATTTCGTATTACTCCACGTATGAAGCTGTACCAAACACGAACCACTACTATTACTACAATTTTTAAAAGCTCATACTCCATGCCATTACGATATGAGGCATTGTCAGTAAAAACGGACTAACCCACATTGGAAAAGAATTAATTTTTCCTATTTTATATGACCAGTACATCCTATTGGAATAGATCATTGCTACTAACTCAATTTTTGCTCTCAATGCCTGATACAATCTTCAAGCTTCTGTTTCAGATTCCACCCTCAAACAGCAAAGCAAAGAATCTTATCCAAGGGCGGCAGGTTGACGTACAAGGTGTACCGAAAATCGTGGTACTTAAATCTAAAAATCCAGAATTAAATTTGCTCTCGCGAAACCTCATTTCCAGAGAGACCACCAGCGCAGTTAACTTTAACACGAGAAATCACCTCCTCCATTTCACCACGATTTCCAATACGCCCTATACAAACACCTGTGCGTCCCATATCAGTATTAGCATTCAGTGGCAATCGAAATACAAACCACCCTGTCGTTGCACGTCCACCCTCTGTCCCGCTCGCGCACACCCTCATCTTTGACACGTTCATGGAAGCATCGCTTCATTCACCGTCCACGCGTTTTATTCCCTTCCCGTGCACCCCCCCCCTCCCCCGCCGCCCGTTCATTTTTTTATCGTCCTATAAACCCGACGCCATCTGTAAGTGGACCGTTTATCGCAATCTGACACCTCCTGCTGCGACTAGGTGTACATAGAATATGCCTGCGCGTAAACGGGGCCTCTATGTACAACGAGCTGCACGACCACCATAATGCTGTGTAGTATGCCAGCACGGGAGATAACGCGGCATAACCCGAGTAACACATACCGAGGGGTTCGAGCTGCGATGTACGTGGAGGGTCCTAACGTCCACGAGAGATCAGGGCGCTATGCTGATTAACGAGGACCCTCGAAGGAGCCTTGTCTCACGCTATTGTGTATTCGTTGCCACGTTGCATAATGCGTATCTTTTTCCCTGCCAGAGAATAACGTCGATTGGCAAGTGTCTGTTGCTAACACGGTGTAATAAATGAGAAGTTTAGCGAGGAGATTTTGCACGAGACTTTTCTATCGCGAGACAAAGTGCTCGGCAACAATTAAATGTAAATAACGGAAATAGTCGCCAGAGATGAAATTTTGAATTTTGAATGTATCGTGAAACTTGTCTCGCGAGAGTCTAATTTCACAAGACTAATGGCGTAATAATTAAAAAATAATAAAATAGTGAAATGATTCAGGTGGGACACGGTATTTTTGTCTGATCGTGGATTTGCACGTTAACAGATGAGAAGTTTAGCGAGGAAGAGATCCCTGTAAGCTGGAATTTTAGGTGAAAATTCGCTGTAGCATATTCGTAGGAATCGCAGTAAGTAGCTACGTCGTACGAATATGGGTCTGTAAAGTTTTTCTTTGTAAGTTATGGCCCTTTAAAGTTGCACTTCAAAGGGGGTGTTTGAGTGAACTTCTCGAGCAAAAAATAAACTTCGCGTCGTTTCGTTGTTCGGCGAACACCTTCGAAGGTTTCTGCGAGTTTTATATCGGGGTTTGTGATAATATTTGATACTGATGGTATTATATTCGTCCCGTTTCAAGGTATCTTACTGTAAGGATTATTTATTAACGAGGTGTTTTACTCCGATAAATCCTGGACTAGCCTCTCAGTGATCAATTTTATATACGCAAATTTTAATCACACGGTTCATGTAAGTTATAAAAAAAGTGTTATTTAGATATTATTTTTGACAAGTTCTCTTTTCTGTTCAATACTTCTTATGCAACTATTAATTACTTATGTTATGATTTGCATACCTTTTATTAAATAAACACGAAGGATATGATATTATATTATTAAATAAAACTAGTATCTAATAGTTTAGTATTTTTCATTAGCTTATGCAACCTTTCTTAATAAATATTCTAATATAACTGTTTCCATGGAACTTTCATTATATAGGTTCTAAAATATCTGTTCCATGAGAGCACTTTCTAAACAAGTTCCTAAGGGTAACATTTCTTTCAATAAAGATTCCGCAGGAACAGATATTTTCTTAAACGAAACATATAAGTTCTACCAGAATTTTTTTAAAAATAAGAGTTCCAGAACTTTTTCCATCCCTGGTAATTAGGCATCAGGGAAGCACTGGGCAAAAAGATTATTGTTTTACATTGCTGTAATATGTTTCAAGAGGAACATTGTAGAATACTGTAACAAAATAAATGTCCACTTCTAATATTATCAAAACAAGGATGTGTATACAGTGAGGTCCGAGGGCTCCTAACGTAGTGCAAGCTTACACTAATCAGAAATACATAGTGCACGTAGGAAGACTGGAGACATTCCTTGTTTCGTTCCAGTGGAGGGCGGAGAGTCCCTGTTTTAAACTAGTACACCTCATCTTTAATCAAATAAATAAATAAATAAATAAATATCTTTAACGTTATCCTATGCTGGGCATTTCTACTTTACATCCCTTTGTGTTTCAACAGTTCTGTGGCCCCAGTTGCCACCAACAAAAGAATGACCCAAAAATGAGGCCTTTTTTAGCCTCTTCTTGGTCCCACGATTTTGCAACTGAATTTTGTGCCAAATGATACCTTGTGATGAGACACCAATCACAACAAATTTTCGACTTTAGATCACAATTAGTTTCTGAGATATGGTAGGTCAAAGAAGTGAAAATTCGTTAACGCGTCAATCCATACGCTTCGATGTACGAACTTCTATGTCAGTCCGATAATTTAAACAATTTTTTCCAGGGGCTTTGTTGACTGCTAACAACGAATTTCAACTTAGATTTTCAAAATTCACGTGTGGGTGGAGTTCAGTTCGTCTTACCGAATCCTGTGACTTTATTGGTGCAATCCGGCATAACTCCCGCCAAGGGTGTGAATAAGGTCTTCCCCTAATAATTAGGGAAAGGGAAAATTCGTTGTGGGAAAGTCAGCGACGTGGGAGGCCAGCTTCTACGAGGACCTCTGTTCCGTCATCGGGCCCTACAGGTCCTTGTCGCCTGAGTAAAACGAGGCCTTTGAAATCCCCTTGCACACCAGGAAAACTGACGCCTCGCTTTGGAAAGTCGCACCTTGTTTAAGAATACTGGCGCCTTGAAATAAACACTTCTTTCAAGGCGCCAGATACCAAATTCTGGCTAAGGACGGAACAGTATCTTTTCGCATAAAATTCAGTTTCAAAATCGTGGGACCAAAAAGAGGGTATTTTTTGGGTCACTCTTTCCTTTTACACCGCAAAATCACTAAAAATTGACATTCCCTATTTTTCCACTTACCCTTCATGTGTGCTGTCTGCACATGTAAACTGGACAAATCTCACAAGACATGTAAAAGGAGAAAAAAGATATCTGACTGTGATTCTTCGTGTCCTTGTATCGGCCTTACGTCTCTGTTGGTGCTTGATAGCTTCTGTTTTAGAATCTTTCTGTTAATGTATAATAATTTATAATACATCAATTCCATTGAGTTGAAGAAACTATAAATACAGAATTGTGTTGCTCGCAGCTGGTTTCAAACAGGAAGAAATTGATCGAAAGTAAGAGATAAATGTAAAATAGAACCTGAAAAGATTAGTGTTAGAAACCAGCGTGAGAGAAAAGGTTTATGATAAATGAGCTAGGCACTAGTATTGTAATAAGTAAGATACAATGTAATTTATTATATATATATCGGCGTATCACACAACACGTGGTGGACCAACTTACTCGTGAGAAACAGATCAACCAAAGAGTGGCTAACGAACAGAAATAACGCAGAGGTGTTCACTCAAGTTCCATCCACACATCTCACGCACACCACGCTCACTGTATGCAGCATTGACTTTTCTCAACAATTAGTAGCTAAATTTAATACTTTTGGTTACAACTGATCAAAGAATAAGAGAAGAAAAATCTCCTGTGAGAATGAAACGACCCAGAAGCCTCTCAGTGAAATACTGTGAACGAGACTAAGAAGCTTTTAAAATATATTCTGTTCCGGTATCAGTAGCAAACGATTTAAAGAGGAAGGTATGCTAAGTAAACACGAGCTTTTAGGAGAATCTCCTGCGACCACTATGACCCTATATTATCGATGGCACGCAATTCGATCAACTCCAGCTTCTCAAATTAAAGTTCCACAGGTCTTAAACTCTAAAGTTTCTTCTCAGCTCTTTATATTGCGTTAAGTCTTCCTTTACCCGAAGTTTGAGATGCTCATATTTCATCTTGGATTATTGTTGAAGTTACCCGCCACGTTACAAAGGAATCGATACATTGAGATATACCTACCTGTTCATCGATCGCCGCTGTAAAATTCTTTGGATACAACGTTTAATTCCCTTCTATTGAATTCTCTTGCAAGTTGGTATGGTAGACGTTCCATTATCAGCATTAATAGAGAAGCATGCCAATCTTCTCGCGTGCATCGTATATTTCACGTCGAGCAACGCGAATATCAGTAAGAAGAAAGAATTTTCATAAACATTTGGGCATCTCATATATTTCTGTCGCTTAAATCGAACGGGCTTTTCAAAAGGGTCCATCGCACTTGCTGCGCAAGAAAGAGTCGTTCTATTCTAGGGTCACAGATGGTTTACGAAATAGAGCTAAAAATTTATTGCTCGCATTTGTTAAAATTTGATGTTCAGCGAAAATTAAAGTATCCCACGCAGGAGTAGTCACATTGCTTTAAAGTTACTTATGCGCGAAGTGGAGTAGGTCACTGATAATCGCTTTTCAAGCTGAACGCTCGAGCTGAATCAAAATTCCTCTGGCAGGAATTATACATACTTACGTACTTATTATGTTAACCCCTATTAATTGAAGGAAACTGAAAGTGGCCATGTTAACCGGGTTTCAAGTCGACTTTCCTCGTTACTGCAATGTAATTTCTATTTGGAGTGAACTATAGTTTCCTAGTATCATCTACTCCTGTCAATCCTGTCCATCACCTTTACCTCTCTGCTCTAATTCTCTCTAACACCCCCAAAATTTTCCAATCTTTCAATCATCTTGTATTTAGTTTGCACAGTTGTCCATTTAACATTATTATCATATCCAAACATGTATCTTCATTCCGAATCGTTGAGATCAGAATCACATAGTCAGCATTGTAAGTAAGTTTCTTAATTAATCACAATAACGAAATTTAGTAAAAATATTTAAATACAAAAGGCAATGTCAATCAGAGCATTGCCTCTTGGAATATCAAAACGTTTTGATAGCACAGTAATAGAGCTTCTATGCTTACTTTCAGATTACGAAGTTTTATGGCATCCAGTCCTGTAAGATCACTGCAAAGCGAAACAGTGAAATAGTCTCTAAGCCACGTGCAAGTGGAGCACTGATTGTGAGATTTACCTAGCGAAAATGTAATAAAAGCTCCGTTGACAATGGCGTCGTGTCATCGAACGGGATTTCCGAAGCAAAAAGTCCACGCGACTTTTGTTATCTGCCCGATACATTCCGCGTGCGCGATGAAAGGGGAATAAATGCGTATGCCTGCTGGCACGTCTGTCGGGAAGCAGAGAGCTTCATAATAAAGTGACCGTGGAATAAAAACCCGGCGGGGAGTCATGGGCCTTTGCAGCAATTTCTAACAAATCCTCTCGTTTATTATTCCAAAAAGACACCGGCTGTTTCGAGCTGCCACCGTTGGAACAGCTTCGTCGTAAACCTGGCCTATGTCAATTTTATAACGACCATCGTAACGAATTCATTTCATCCCTTGGCGCCAAGTTTTCTCGCTGCTCGCGCGTATTTCGAGCGCGGAATCTCTCGCGACAAAGTGCGCGGCGTAATCGCTACAATTTCTGCCCTTGGCGAGTTATTTTGCTGCCACTCGCGGAGAAATCGATGTGCCCCTCGAAACATGCTGTTCAACGCGGAAATTAGAGAGGTATGTGACCCTTTATTTGTATGCAATTTGGGGGGTGAAACAACTCTTTGGGGATTGGATACTGTTAGTATATGAATGAAGAGATTTATCACTGTACATTTAATATGTAGAATGTAGATGAATTGTGCTGGGTGTTCTGTAATTGGTGGTGCAAAGTTAATACTGGTGATTCTGCAGGAAAAGTAAGTGGATGGTGGACAATAACCTTCGAACAGGGCTTTGTTTTTGAGAGAATCAATTTTGAAAATCTACTACTTGTGGTACTTGTGGTTTTGACTAATTATTGTTATAAATATTATTATTATTATTATTATTTATAAGCTGGTTTTAAACCCATTACGTAAAAGGCGCACATAACACTGTGTATGCATACATTGAATAAGAAAAGAAAGGAAACATGCATAATATAACAAAAATATATCTATAAAATGAACAGTGAACAGTGAACAGTGAAGAGTAAACAGTGAAGAGTGATCAGTGAACAGTGAACAGTGAAGAGTGAACAGTGAACAGTGAAGAGTGAACAGTGAACAATGAAGAGTGAACAATGAAGAGTGAACAATGAAGAGTGAACAATGAAGAGTGAACAGTGAACAGTGAACAGTGAAGAGTAAACAGTGAAGAGTGAACAGTGAAGAGTGAACAGTGAACAGTGAACAGTGAAGAGTGAACAGTGAAGAGTGAACAGTGAACAGTGAACAGTGAAGAGTAAACAGTGAACAGTGAAGAGTGAACGTGAACAGTGAACAGTGAATAATAGAATAATAGTGAACTAATTGTAAGAATTGATTTCATCTTCAATATCGAGTTTCTTGAAAACAAAGCCCCGTTCCAAAGAAAGTTGTAAGTACTATAATTTTGCTTCACTTTTACGTAAATACTCATTCCGTTTGCAGTTACCCTGCGATTTAGATGAAACGTGAATTGTGAATTAAACTTAGTATTATTACTTAAACAAATAGCAGTAGGCTAGGTCAGGTGAAAGCAGAGAAAGAACAGTAAAATAAGTGAACTACTAATGAATGATCAGAATCTGTGGCATGCACGAAGCTTGGAAAAGTTGGAACGACCTGCAGCCGTCTGCTTTAATGATAAGAGCGCGCAAGGGGAAAATTAGAGTCTTGAAGGGAAAAAGAGAATAGTGTCCTGCCGAGCGAAGATGCTGGCTCATATTCCAGATGATAGACATAGAGCCGAAACAATGGACGAAACAAATAGGGTTGGAGGTTCCTGCGTGGACAAGTTATGGCTGAAATAACATTGCGGTAAATGAAACGTGTTCGTTCCCAAAAGAATTCGCTCCAATTGCGTTAAATCCACTTAACGAACTATATAAGTAAAGAAAATAGAAAAACATTCTGAAGAAGATCTACTTCGTTAGTGTTCATCAGTTTGGGGGGTGAATTGTTTCATAAATTTAAGAGTATGCTCCCATCAAATCACTTCCAAAATAAGTCATTTTTCGGATTTTACAATTATTTAGAAACTAAAACCCCATTGAGACCCCATTGATGAGGTTTTACCATCCCTCAGCCCCAAAAGGTGAGGTCTTAGTTTCTTTTCATAAAGAATAAACGTTTTCATTAACTTTAATTTAGGTCTGGTCCGAAACTACACATTTTGTGAAGATGCTCGAATTTGTTTTGAATCGATTGGACCCTCCGTCTTTGAGTTATCACTGCAAAACAAAAGAAACTTTTTTTTAAAAAGCCTCTTTAATGATCCAACTCTAGCATCATATATAATGCATATTTTCGACAAAACAAACATGTTTTTTAAAGCTTATGATGTTAATAAACTTCATGCCAAAGAGCAAGTCTCAGTTTCAATTTGTTTCTTTGTAATTAATTGCAACAGAAATGCTTCATTTTAGACAGGAACGACTGCCTAGTACCCTTAAGGGGTGATTATCTTGTAACAGCCCCCGAAATTTATGATTTTTGTTGGAAAAACTATTGTTTATATTGCATTAAACTCTTTTGGGATATAAGGAGGCATCTTTAAACTTGTAGAATTTTTTTATTTCAATCCTTCTTATTATTAATTTATTATTGAGGAATCGTGTTAACTTCTTCGACGATGTAACTTCTGTTGGCGTCAGGTGTAGTACCTGTCACCTGATTGCAGAATGAAGAAATATTCTTAAAATTAAATAATTTACGCTACGACTGGACTTAAAATTTCAATTTTAGTTTTTATTTATAATACTTTTTTCGTCGATGTAAAGAATAATTTGAAAAATTTGTCTAAGGAAAAAACTTACTTTTTCTTTCAAACGGTATAACTCTTTCAATTTTTCCCTTTTTCTCTATAAAGTGGACCAATCCCAGCGCAAGATATCAAACTTCAAGAAACTTCTACTTTTTTTTTTGCAATGAGATGACTGTGATAGTTGCTACACATCGCGCCAACAGAAGTTACATCGTCGAAGAGGTGGATCGGTATAAAAAAATATTTTCTGCAAGTTTAAAGACGCCTCCTTATATCCCAAAAGAGTTTAATTCAATATGGCCAACAGTTTTTTTTTACAAATCTTCAATATCAGTTACTTTATGGGCTGTTAGACGAGAATCCCCCTTTAAAGGGACCTTCCGGTCTAGAGTCCCCCCAAATAGGTGATCTTTAGGAATTAATTAAACGAAAACTACTATATATAATTTAATGGGACCTATTGCATTGTATTAAGGATGTCTTAAATTATAGAAATATATTTTTTGTTTTATAATTAATCGTTACAGACGGCACTGGGGAGTCATTAAAATCGTAGCGTCAAAAAATTGAACCAAAACGGTGGGACCTGTATCCCCAAAAGTTATTATCCGATTCGACTGAAATTTTTTTTATTTTGAAGAATATACTTCTGGCTAGGGGGGAAACCAGAAAAATTACAAAAAAATTAAAATTTATAATTTTCTAAGGCTTTGAAAGGACGAAGAATAATAGGGGAAAAGTGATTTCAAACTTCAAGTGTCGTTATTTTCTTAAAAAATGTCATTTTGCACTTTTTTCTGGTTTCCGCCCTAGCCAGAAGTATATTCTTCGAAATAAAAAAGTTTCAGTCGAATCGGATAATAACTTTTGGAGATACAGGTCCCACCGTTTTGAGAACACTGTGTGGAGAAAAACGCGTTTAAAGTTTTACGTGGGCGCCGAGTGGCCGGTTGTTGCCCATGCATTTGCCGCTACTCAAATGCCTATAACTTCGGGAATTTTACGAATTTCAACAAATCCTTATAAACACGTATTCCTAAAAGGTTGAACATTCGAAAAATTAAATAAAAAAAAAATCGATTTTTACTTGGAACCTCCCCTTAACACCTCGCTATCTCGTGCCAGCTCCCGGCACCCCGCTCGCGCCGAGCGTTTCCCAATCGCTCCCCCAAATTCCTGAAACTCTACCCGCCCGGATAGATGACCAAACACGGTCCCGGGCCCCGGCCATCTAACGGGGCACTACTGTCTTCACCGCGGAGACGCGCAAGCCGCATTGTTTCACTCATCTGTGCCGGGGGGTGAGTTTCTCCCCCCATCGGGCATCTATACCGAAATTACCCCCATCGTGGACGAGCAACGAAGCAATCTACCCCCGCCCGCGCCTCCTTCCGTGGCAGATGGGCGAGCGCGCGTAAAAACCCACTCGGGGAAGCTTCGCCCGTGGAAGTCCGCGTTTATTATTTCGCGAGAGGCGCGATAATATTCCGCGGGATATTCCCAGGCACACCGGCGTCGGAAAGTGTCGGCCTCGCGGCGTAAACTGACTGGTTGGGGAAAGGGTCCAACGGGGGGGGGGGGGGGGTGTGGTAGTCGACGGTGCAGGACTGTAAAAGTGCGCGTCGTTGTTGCAAAACGCTCGAGAGCGCACCCCCCCCGGCGCGTATATTGCGCGTAATGCCGTGTAAATACGGGGCGATATTAAAACTGGCGCGAATTCCCGCTGAAAAGGACGCGTGTCCCCGTAGCAGAGAGGATCTTTTACCCGTAGGAAGTGGCGGAGGGGATGAGGGATCGGAGGAGGAGGGGGCAGCGTCCCGATGAGAAGTCAAAACAAATATTTGCCACGTACTGGCCAATCTCTCCTATTTGCATGCGCAGGCCGGCGCTTGTGCGCCAGCGAAGATATATTGGTTTACCTACTGAAGTATTCGATCGTCTGTCAGCCAGTGTAAATCTCATTCATAATAATGACGGCTTGCCCGATTCTTCCTCCCGCGCCACCCTACGTACGTTTTTCCCTGTCCCTTCAGACACCCATTCCGTGGGTCCGCCGTCTCAGCTCGCGACAGCCACCCCCCCGTGCAGTGCCGTTTCTATTTATTCCGCCGCGAGTTATCCACGCTCCTCCGACGGCACGCCCTGGCCTGCGGAACGTTTTCGATAGAGGCGAGGGGGGTTTGCCCGGATTTGGCGGAACGAGCGGCGAATGGATCTTCTGGGAGGATGTTAACGGCTTCGCGCGAGGTCAAGGCTATCTTTGGGACGTGCAGCTCGGTTTACTGCGCTTCCTTCGTTTATGGCACTATTACGTTGATATCTGTTTCGTAGCCGTGAATTGGAGGGCGGATGTAATTTTGCAGCGATCTGCGGATACCGCTGGGAAGTAAGGAATTACTTAGGTTTTTAGCAGCTGAGGGGTAACGCGAAGGTGAAACTGTGGGTGGCTTTTTGAGATACGCATTTGTGCGTGGGATGAGTTCATCGAGGAGGATGGAAAAGGAAAATGGAAGTGGTTGGAGTAGAATGTAGGGAATGTAAAAGGTGGCACTAATAGTTTTGTTTGGATTTTTTAAGGATGTCAAGAATACGTAAATTTTTATTTTGGAAAT
The DNA here is from genome assembly GCF_050908995.1 of Andrena cerasifolii. Lineage (NCBI taxonomy): Eukaryota > Metazoa > Arthropoda > Insecta > Hymenoptera > Andrenidae > Andrena > Andrena cerasifolii. The sequence continues at coordinate 1,613,855 of NC_135129.1, forward strand.
TTAAGTGGGGTAAACCAACCAGTGAATGACCGAATTGTTGAATCTATGGACCTTCGAGATTAATACTTGAATATATTTATGTATAACAACGAAACAACTGTTGAAATTGCATTTAAATTTATTTTTCTTGAAATTTCTATAAAAATAATTACTTATTCTTATCGTAATTTAGAGAAAAAAATTATAAAAAGCAAAACATGTAGAAGCCCAGTAAATGACCGAATTGTACTTATTAATGCTTGCTTAATATGCGTAACTAAAAATATAGGATATTAAAAGTGCAACTACACTCCATTTATAAACATATAATAATGTTTAAATTTATAATTGACATTTATTTGCCTAATGGTCATTCACTGGTATGCGGTCAATTGTTGGTTGCTTTACGCTAGTCAAGAATTATGCAATTAACAATTAAAGAAGTTTCATGTCGTGGCAATTTATTTGTGATTGAAAACTAGTAATAATAATACCTATTTAGTATGTCTTTATTGCGCTAGGAAAGTGTTATACATATAAATGTTATTAGCCCTCCGTCGTCACACCTTCTTATAATCACAAATTGGTCACATGGGGTTTACTACACGCTAGCGTTATTTTTGAGTTACCATTTTCGTATTTTTGAATCTTTTAACTTTGGAGCGATAATTGTACCTACATTCGTAATAGGGGAGACCGGGGCTAGTTGATACAGACGAATTATCTCGACACCGTATATATGTAGCTCCATTTCAGCGAGATATGTGAAGATTGTTGTTCAATCGTTTTTTTTAAACTGTTTTCGTTTATATAGAGAAAAAGTAAATAGTTTTGATACATACAATTTGATCGTCCAAATAACATTTTTTCATTCATTTTGTATGTATTTTCTCAACTTTTCATTTACAATGCATTAAAGAGGAAGGACCAAAGTATATTTTGGCATATTTGTTATTAAGTAATTAATTAAAATAAAAAATGAAAAAAATTGAAAACAGAATAACGTATCAACTAGCCCCTCAGTGGGATAGATTGATACATTTTACCTTCGTCCAAATAACATTTTTTCCTTCATTTTGTATGTATTTTCTCAACTTTTCATTTACAATATATTAAAGAGGAAGGACCAAAGTATATTTTAGCATATTTGTTATTAAGTATTTAATTCAAACAAGAATGAAAAACGTCTCAACTACCCCGGTCTCCCCTACTCATACATCAAACTTCTAATAGTCTTTATCTAGAAATGTAAATTTTGATATGATGAAATTTATTGTTGAAAAGGAACGATTTTCCACGGTTGTGGAAAAACGATTTTTTGGGGGAGTTTTTTTTCTGCGATAATCCTTTCGAAGTCGTACGGGCGCGATATTAGAACTCGAAAATTGAAGGGTCGGATGCAATAAGAGGATTAGTGCTCGAAAATATGAAAAATTATTGTCCAAACGCCAAAGATTGGGAAATTAAATGTCGTTAAACTATATTTTAAAAAATATAGTGTTGTAAAGCTCGCCACGACACACATGTTTTCCATTTACAGTTTATTTATCCAATCATTAGTTTTCGAGCTAAAAATTATAAACAAAAAATTTTTCATCGTCCAAAGTGAATATTACTTTGAACAATATATTATTACATTTTTAACATAACGGTTATGTGCATACACTTTATGGCTTCGCTAGAGTTTTCTGAAGTGATGTTTCAAGTCTCATAACGATCCGTTAATATTTACTCAAGTTATCGCAATTTGTGTTTAAAGAATATTGACTTGAGATGAAAAATTTTTTGTTTATAATTTTTAACTCGAATAGTAACGATTGCATAAACAAACTGTAAATAGAAAAAATGTGTGTCGCGAGGAGCTTTACAACGCTATATTTTTAAAATACAGTTTAACAACATTTAATTTTCCAATCTTCTTTAGCGTTTGGACAATAATTTGTCGCATTTTCGAGCGCTAGTCCCCTTATTGCATCCAACTCTTCCATTCCTCTTGGGGTGAGATACACCCTGTGTGACCACGAAGGTTTAACTTAACCCATTAATTACTTTCTAGTGTATTTGGCTAAAATTTTCGAAAACTTGTTTTTTAAGAAGTTGTCTTCAGCATCCACAATATAAGGCGGTAAAAAAATTCAATTCATCTTTCTACTTAATTTTGAGTCACTAATATGAGTCATTAAAACGAATAAAAATATTTTTCGAAACAGTAGATTTAGTTCCTTTCTTCGCTATACTTTTTGTCATTTGACAATGTTGCTGCAGCGGAAATTAATAGAAAAATATATTCTGCTTTTCGTCGTCACGTATTTTTAACAAGTACAATGCAAGTTTCCCTGTTTAATCACGGAACAAAAGTCCAACGTAATATTTAAACAGAGATATTCGAATAAAAATTTCCTCCAGCTGTATATTTCACGAATACAATATTATTACGCAAGAATTTTATTTTGCTATTTTTATTTTCCACGGTAAAGGGAAGGGAACGAGAAGAATACGTTTGCCCGTTTTCACAAAATATCTGAGAAAAATTGCATTGTGCACACTGTTTTTTGCAATGATAGTAGGAATACAAGCGGTACGTGGTCTCCGCTGAGATATTCGTGCAGAATTCAAGCTTGTCGGTAAATTAAAGACAGAAAGGGATCAAAGCAATGAAACTTCGTATGGAATATCTAAATAAGTATAAAAATGGATTGTTTATTCCGAAGCATATCCACTCGCTCGTTTTAACCCACAATTATTTTTCGCTTCTAATTGTTGTCTAGCTCTGTTGAAAGTGTAAAATATTGTTGAAGTTTGGAGTGTTGAAGCCGTTGAAGGAGGTTGCACGAGTTAGGCTACTTTAGTTCATTATTATCATTAAGGACCAGCTTGCTTTTACTTGTGCAAGGAAACATTACATTGGACTACATGACCAAATTTAATCCTTTAAGGGGTCATGCTCAGTCACGAGGCCGAAAAAAGGGTGGTCTTTGGAAATTTTTTACTCAAAAGCTATAACACATTTCTCAAAAAATCTATTTTCCTTTCAAGGATTGCACCTAGCACCGTGCATAGTAATTTTTTTTATTTAAAAATATTTATGAATAACTAAGTTATTCATCACTCGAAGGTTCTCTAAAAAAAGGCTTCTGCGGTGACCATCACTGCTCGAAAGTCGGTCATCTAAAATAAAAAATTAAAAAGAATTTACTTATTATATTATCTAGTATTTGAACGAAGGATTTTTCGAAATATTGATTCAGTGGCTGATGTTTAAAGTAAAAGTTTTAATTTCAATATTTTAAAATTGTGCACTATATGTAGATATTTGCACGTATTCAATCTTTACATGGATCTTCGTCTCGCAGACACCATATTGCTCATTTAAACAGGAGCCATTTAAATTAATGAACCTGTTGTTAATAAATGTGTTAAAATTTTCATCGATTTAGGAGGCTATTTCTGACGGTTGTCCATCTCTATAATAATATAGGTGATTTAAAATGTTACTCGGTGAAATTAAAACAGCCGGCTAGACTAATATAAATATATAACTACCAGTTGTCACTGCAAATAGAAAATTTACTCTCGAAGAAATAATTAATTTTTTAAATACAGTGCGGTTCAACAGCTACTATTCCAATAAACATAACTATTAAATATAAAAAGAGTTTCCTATTTAAATATAAATAACTAATATTCATATATCCCACCTATGCTACTATCAATAAATGTCTAATCTACTCTTCTCAAAATAACATTTATTCCACAAATTTCCCCCTAACTCTACAGTTTTTAAAATCATCAAATCACTTATAGTTATTAAACCCCCCTTGCATATTATACGAATCGATGGTTCTTAAACAATTTTAGTGTCCCTTTTTAAACAAACTAAGAGTCCTTCAAAGACAAATTAAAAGTTCTGATCAGAAATTTTGCGAAAAATCGCACTTTTCACCATCAATAATATTCCAACCCTCTACTTTCTGCACGCCTAATGCACCAATCCGACTCACTTGATAGACGACATGCTGCTCCCGGATTAGAGAATGCACGCTTCTGATCGTAGCCACGATGACAAACAAAAACACATGAAGGGGCGGGGGAGAGGACGGGGGAGGTTGAAGATGCAATTTGTTCTGTCGCCGGTGACAGCCAATCGAGCGACATTTGTCACGACAATGAACAAACGCAGGATAGTTGAAGTGAATCTGAAGATTGATGGAGTCGCAGCGATGAAACTTAATTAGCCACGTATCACCGCGCCTAGCGCGGGGGCGAAGCGAAAAACCGTCAATCAACAGGTACTTTCGCTTCTACTATTGATGAAAACTGGAACACTTTATCGTCCCGATTTATGCCCGCCAGATGTGGGAAAATTTCAGTCGATCCTCCGAAAATAAACGGCACTCTGGAAAAACTTTAACCGTTGCCCTATCATCGACTAATACCCTGCACGCACAAATCGGTGCATCGATAAGTTGATCGCCGAATTAATTTCGATTTTAGGAGACATCCGGCTGGGTTTACCCGCGTCGCAAACTCGAAGGGTCAGAGGATCTGTTTTATGCATGAAATATCCTCTGGATAATTATGCTCGCGTCGTGCAGCCTCCGCTGCCCGTATCGTCGGAGTTAATCAAACTCAGAAAATGGGGAAAGGATTCCGCGAGGTGTCGAGTGATGGGCAAATAGCCAAAAACGGACACGAGTACTTTGTTGTAATTTGCTGGACGTCCATGCTGATGATTACTTTTGTCCGCGACCCCGTACAACGCGGGGAACTCTGCCCGCTGCATGGGAAGGGGAGGGGAATATTTCTCTTGAGAGATAATGTCTCTTATTACACAAGGCAATATGAGGTTATTGCGAAGCTTTTACGTCGTCTCATGAGCGCTGGAAATGTTTTGCAAGAGATACCTTGATGTGGGTTTGAAAGGAGTTAATTCGAAGGGGAATTGGTTTCACGCGCTACTATATAATAATTATTTACGGCGTTGCAGGAAATACCATCAAATTTGGAAGTGTCCAGCAGCTGGTTCATTTATAACATAATGGGACCCTCCGGTCAAACCCCTTAAAAAATAGGCGATCTTTATGAATTTTTTACAAGAAGAGGTTATAACGTATTCTAAAAAATATTTTTAGCATTTATTGATACACTCTTTACGTTGTAAAAAAAATTGTTCGTTTCATGTTTTCGGTCGTGATGCATTTTATAGGTGGCGCTTAGTACAGGCGCTGCCTCAAAGAGATTGCAAAACGATGACCACGAAATTTACTCACAGGATCGTCCGAAATAAAAAATTTATATAATTTCCTAAAATTTATTTTAATGGCTATCGCAGCACCCCTTGTTGGGGCAAAAAAGACCAAAACTTCGATGCTGGTGCACATTTGAGCGAAGTAGTGCAAAAAAGCCGGTAATTTCCCGCACAAATATGCAGATAAAAAGAACTGTGTTTAAAAAAAAAATTATGTTATAGGGGGCTGCGATGGCGAGTCCAATTACGAATTAAAAACGTGTTCAAAGTGTTCTCGGCTCGTGCTTGCGTTCTTTGTTTGAATTAAAGTTATGTGACTGTAGAATCTATACCGTTACAAATTTTAGTGTGAAACTTTCACAGTGCATTCTCGGGATGTTACACTACAAAAAAAAATATGTAAAAAAATCGATTTTCTGAAAAATTTCAACCAGAAGGTCACCTTAAGGGTACTAGACCTCAAGGCTTAGGGGATGGTAAAACCTCATCAATGGGGACTCAATGGGGTTTTAGTTTCTTTTCATAAAGAATAATAGTTTTCATTAACTTTAATTTAGGTCTGGTCTGAAACTACAAATTTTGTAAAGATGCTCGAATTTGTTTTGAATTGATTGGAACCTCCGTTTTTGAATTATCATTGCAAAACAAAAGAAACTTTTTTTAAAAACCCTCTTTAATGACCCATTTTGTAGCGTCGTATATAATGCATAAGGTGAATGTCCCAAGTTCTGCTCATGTCCCCATTTCTGCTCATTTCATATTTTTCTTATTATTATATGCGTTACTATAGTTGGAAGAAAATAATTCTAAATTATTTAAAAGTTTGGGGCAATACATACATCGCTATTTTTCATGAACATTTGGAGCATTATATATTTAATTACAAATTACTAATAGTTAAACATCTTGAAATATCTTTCTTAAATAGTTTTTCAATTGGTTGATTTATTATTAAAGAATTAATCAATTACTCTGCAAATTTTGATCGCAAACAAATTTTTTACACCATCTTTATGACGAGTTACCTCTTAAATCAGCAGAAATTGGGACATTCACCTTATTTTTTACTAAACAAACATGTTTTTTTTAGAGCTTATGATGTTAATAAACTTCATGCCAAAGAACAAGTCTCAGTTTCAATTTGCTTCTTTGTAATTAATTTAAACAGAAATGCTTCATTTTAGACAGGAACGACTGCCTAGTACCCTTAAGGGGCAAACCTCTTATAGGGTCTGTAAAAATTCGAGATTTTCATAAAAAAATTAAGAAGTCACCGATTTTTTTAACCCAGACCATCGTTGTTTGTGCGCTACAAAAATCCGGCGACTTCTTAATTTTTTTTTGAAAATCTCGTATTTTTACGGACGCTATAAGAGGTTTGCCCCGAAATGGCACATGTTTTACACATCCCGTAATTTTTCCCAAGTCGATCTGAACCTCAATTCGTTCGCAATCAGGAAAAAAATGAAGAGTAACAAATATTCGAGGAAAACGCGTTTAAAGTTTCTGGGTAAAGGCTGACGTTTTTAGCTGCCAAATCTACAATTTTGCGAATTTTACTATAAACCAAGCGGCATTTTATTCAGAAAGGATAGTACTTTCGGAACATACAATAAAAAAAATCGATTTTTCGACTGCCTAGTCTCCTTAATCGTGTCTCACAGCCTCGAAGTTCCTATTAATATTCTCCTGTCACCACGAAAATACTTTTTTCTTATTAATATCCTCCGGTCACCAGGAAACTATATTCTCACGACTATTCACGTGTCTCCAAGAATACATTTTCTTCTCGTACACATTTTCCCAATCGAGACCAAAGATCGTGTTGGGATTAATATCTCGAAATCTGGCGATTGAACTCGCACGCGTCAGGGCGGCGCGCCACTTTTTATATTTGACTGCATATATATATCCGTATCTCTTTTATTATACACATATAGTATTACTTTTCCTTTTTGTACCCATGCATTGTATACATAGGGTAAAGGCAGGTAATATGGAACGGCACGCAATATGGAACTTCGTAAAATTACGATAAAGAAATAACGAACTCTTCTGGCAATCGTGTATACTAGATCCCTAGGCACAGTAGACGATGATACTGACAATTGAGTATCATTGGGGTGTAAAAGTTTTTGAAAAGTGTATCAAACAGTTAAATATTTTAGCGAAGGTGTGTTACAAAGTATTATTTTGATATAATTTATCATTAAATATGTGTGTTCTTGATTATTCGACAATAGTTTACCAATAGAGTAATTTCTTCTTAGTGTAATTCTCAATTTCTTGTCGGAACATGTGTGTACGTAATATGGAACATATCGAGTAACATAGATGAAGTTGATAATGACGATGACGACGATGATGCGAAATGTTTATTTTGCGTTGGTAATTATAAAAATAATGAAAATGAACAGTAGACCCAATGTATCGCTGCTTTCAGTGGGCACACAAAGAATGTGGGGCTTCCAACGTATTATTCACGGGCCAAACGTGTAGAAGACGTAGAAAGTAGGAGTAAATTCCAAAAATGATGTATATTTATTTATTTGTATCTTCTACTTAATAAATCTTCATTTTTAGTAAAAAGTAAAGATTTTTGAGTTTTCTTTACAAATTTCCTAGATGTTCCATATTAGGACCCATTTTTTCGAACGGCCGATTTTCACTCTTTTCAGTTTTTTTTACTATAATTGCAAAACAATTGGATTTTTTTTATATTTGACGATGTAAATATGATTATGCATTAGTTCCTACGTCCCTTCATGTGAGTTTTATTAAAAAAAATTAATTCCCCTACATTTGACAAGCTTTTGAAATCAGATGTTCCATATTACCTGCCTTTACCCTAATACCTACCGTTTGATAAGGTTTTTCATCAATCATAAGTGTCCACTTCGTCGCATTCCCTCCAAAAGCCAACTGGATCGAATCTGGCCGCTCAGAGGATATAAATCCCAACAGAGCATTAATAAGAAAGTCAAAGCTATACAGCGGGATCAAGCTGAACAGAAACTAACCGCTGGCCACTCTCAGATTTTATAAGGTTTCCTGTAAGGATTTAAATTAATAATAGCCCCTGACGCCAATTCCCCTTCGAATTAACGTCAAGGTATCTTTGAAGCAGATGTAAGGTCCTGACGGCTTAATCAAAGTTGGAACATGAGTCAAGGAGTCACGTACATGTCACTCACGTAACACATGAATAAACCGATTTTACGTCGGAACAGGATGAAGGATACCGGGCGAAAGGAACAGAATGTCGACTGTGAATTTTCCTTCCACTGTGCCTTTAATTATACAGACGTGAGAAAACTATTACGGTTTCTTATTATAACTGCAGAAATGCGTTGTTTTCAGTATCTATTGCCTCTGTTACTAGTTTTTACTATATACGATAATACATATCTACTCCATTACACCCCATTCGATGTTTAAAAATATCGGATCTCAAAGAAATAGGGTATTCGTTCAATATAATACAAATTGAACATTCAAGTTCTTTCGATAGGCTCATTAGATTCTAATAATTTCATTACTCAAGAATGCCACGCTTAATCCCACAACTGTTTTGTAACTGTTTAATCCAATAATTGTTTCGAGCATACATTGTTAAACAATTAACGAACGCTGTTATCAGAACGCGCTTCTCAGTGTCAACCTAATCGCAGTGGGAACGGTTAATTAGGAGAGTTTAGGAGAGTTTGAAACAACTGCACCGCAGTATCTCCTAGCACTAATTTGTTATTAAGGGGGGATTGCGCCTTGTTGTGCCGAAAATAGGTGATTTTTCTGATTTTTTTGTGCAAAAACCATTCGACAAATTAATTCGAGGTTTGGCAAGCTGTTTTATTGTATCTTGAACTATTGTTCTGAACTTTTGTGTGACAGTGAAAACAAAAACATTGCAGATACAGAGTGCTGACTGAGAGCGTTGAAAAAAACCAGGTGGTCCTGGCCAGAGATGGGCAAAGATAATATCTAGATAAAAGATACTTTACGTTCATCCGTTATTCGAAGATCGAATAAGATGATTTATCATTATTCGAAGCGCCGCAGATGAAGCAGGTTATTCGACGGGAATTCCTCCGACGGCGAAAGATATGTACTTCGTTTATTCGAAGGTCTTTCCTCTTGGGTTTTGGATAATGTTTCAGCTTTCATCATATCTTTATACTAGAAGCTCGAATAACCTTTGTGAAGAGCCTTTGTGGGCCGAGCCGCGCGCGGTCGCCGTTCCTCGGCGATGTGTCATCGATTCTACAGAATCTGAATTTGTTTATTTTGCATCGTATCAATGTGAAAGTGACGCCAATGGATTCCTGGCATTCTCCCGATTAATTGGACAGAAAATAATTCAAATCGAACTATTTTTAACGAAACGGCCTTTCAATAATTCTGCCAACAATTTTTCACGTAATTTCCTTAATTATGGTCCGAATTATATCATTTTTGAGGTCACTTTCATCGGGAAGACACAAGGAAGCGATTAGGTAATACTTTTATCAACACTCAACGAAAACATGAATATTTCATCTAGCCCCTCGGTTTTATTGCTCTTAGCTGTCAACGGGCGGTCTACTACCTAGGGCCCGAAGGTCCTCGCTCGCAACGAGAAAGCAAAATAGTGGGGTAGGTAAGTCTTTCCCGACGACGCGGGCATTGAACTACAGTGACTCGCATTAATATTCGGACACTTTTTAAAGTCGCATAACTTTTTTAGAATTGGTTCAAACAACTTGAGTTTTTTTGAGAAGCTAGAAGGATTAGTTTGCTAAGTGACGTGTTTCGCCGTTTTGAAAAAAATGCATTTGGTCGGAATAGAAAAAAAAAATTGTAAAGGTCGTTTTTTTAACTTTCTTTGTGAGCTTGTAATGAAAATTCAAAAAAACTGTTTGTAGATTGCAGTAAGTTGTATACGTGTCTAAAATTTCATCAAAATCGGTTAACGTTGCTCCGAGCTAAGAAGGTCGAGAATCGCAAAAATTCCCGAAATCAGCGATTCTCGATCTTATTCTGCGATCTTTAAACGTTTGTAGTTCGGAGCAACGTTAACCGATTTTCATGAAATTTTAGGCACTTATACAACTTACTGCAATCTACAAACGGGTTTTTATTTTGAATTTTCATTACAAGCTCACAAAAAAAAGTTTAAAAATCGACCTTTACTATTCTTTTCGCTATTCCAACCAAATACATTTTTTTTTCAAAACGACGAAACGCGTCAGTTAGCAAACTAATCCTTCTAGCTTCTCAAAAAAAAACTCAAGTTGTTTGGACCAATTCTAAAAAAGTTATGCGATTTTAAAAAGTGTCCGAATATTAATGCGAGTCAGTGTATATGTATACAGAGAATATTCTCTGGAATGCGAAATTGTGAGTATTATTAGGAGGACCCCCTCCCGGCCGCCCTGTTGAATTGATAGTTGCATTGCGGATGCTGCTGCTTTCACCCTTACACACGTTGTTTATAGCTGCCTATACCTAAATTTACTACAGAATCGAAGCAGTATAATAAAAGGATAGAAGACAACCACCCAATGCAACCAATATAATCTCCCTCGGCCCGGTCCGTCTAGGGTTTTCACGTATAGCACCCGCAAAGATACAGGGAGGTCGTGTGAATTAAACACTCCAACAGCGGCGGTCTATGAGGCCCCGGCATGCACCCAGGGCCGTGCGCGGTATACTATTGTTGGAATATCAGTTGGAAATCAGTCCCAGGCCATGTGCCCTGGGCCCTGACTGAGGCCGGACCCCCTTATCTCATAGATCCGTCAATTCGCTCGTCCCGACTCTCAAAACATGTAAACAGACATGCGCTACCACTTTTACGGCCTCCCTATATCTTTGCGGGTACTATAACATGTTCGCATTCCAGAATATTCTCAATCGACGTGGGAGATCCATCAAGAGCCCCATCAACGCGTCCAGCAAGACGCTTGACAAACGAGCACAATGTGAAACTTTTGATATCAGGCATATAATTAGGAAAGCTGGCGTTATGACTAACAAGGGAAAACCGCGAACCCGGACTCACCGATTGGAACGCAACTTTGTGGGTTTTTAGAGTGACTCAAAACAAGAACAACGGTGTCTTTCATTTGGGCCTTATCGCCCTTTAAGAGGGTGAAAACTAACCTCAAAGTCAAATTAGCACTTCCACTTTTTCGCCCGTAACTCTCAAAGTACAGCAGACAGGAAAAAATGTTTCAAACAAAAGTTTAATGGTGCAATAAGCGCTACAAACTTACGTTAACAAAATTTTGAAAAGAGTTTTTTTCGTCAGCTATATATTTTTTCTTAACTCTTTTCAAAATTTTGTTAACGGAAGTTTGTAGCGCTTATCGCACCATTAAACTTTTGTTTGAAACATTTTTTTCTGTCTGCTGTACTTCGAGAGTTACAGGCGAAAAAGTGGAAGTGCCAATTTGACTTTGAGGTTAGTTTTCACCCCCTTAAAGGGCGATAGGGCCCAAATGAAACACACCGTTGTTCTTGTTTAGACTCACTCTAAAAGCCCACAAAATTGCGTTCCAATCGGTGAGTCCGGCTTCGCGGTGTTCCCTTGTAAGAAAAGTCGCGTTTGGGCTAGTAAGACTGGCACCTCGGAGGCTAAGCAGCTCCTTATTCGTCTGAGACCGGAACGACGGTGAACTACCCAGCCCACCCACTTACAAATGCAGATAAAGAGTAGGATTTCAAAGAGCAACCCATAGTCGCCCACATATCTGCTACTCATACCATCAACCACCCTTCTAAACCTCCTCCCTCAACTCCTGCGAACAAGAGTGCACGTCAACCCCGTACGAAATCATGCTTCACCGAATCATGAACGTATGCCCGCGACGATTATCCAACCCCTTTTGGATCACGACGTACCCTGACGGCTTAATCAGCCCCGTGGAACGTGAAAAGGATGGCTGTACGTGTCCTGCGCGGGGGATATGGCGTCTCGTGCGACGGACGCGGGAAAGTGGACGTACGTGGAGAAACGCTCGTGACGCAATTTACCGCGTCAACCGTGACGGTTCGTCCCGTCAACGACCATTCGGACCCATCGTAAAGGATGGGGCATAAAAAAACGGGGACGTGGGGATTGGAAAGGGTAGTCCAAGGTGTCGAAGCGACCTTACGTGTGCTCTCAACGACCAACTAAGCTAAGTCTGGCACGCATTACTTTACGAGCGCGGGAAGACGTGATCCATTCCGCTGTTAACGCGACGCCGCGCCGGTCCTCTTTGCAGGAGGTTCGTGATCTAACCTCGCGCACCTGACCCAGGATCATTGGCATTTTCGTCGGGGGGCTAGGGGATACAGCATATGGATACACTATTTTCTGCCTCGCACCTGCTGGACTCACAGGTTCGTGGAAAGAAGTTAGGGGGATTGAATGATCCAGACTGTGGAGGTGATAGGTCTTTTGGGGATAATTGGTGTGTTTTTTTTTATCGATGGTTTTCGTTGGTGGTTATTTATTTTGGGGATTTAATACTGAAGGGTTAGGATTGTTGTGAAATAGTTGTGGCAATGTCTGCTTACGCGCCTGTGGGATGATAAGGTGCACATTATGTGGGGATTGCAGTAAAGGGTTAGGATGATGTTCTGAAAAAGTGTGCAAAGGTTGGGCATTTATTGTGATGGTATAAATAATTTAAATTCATATTCGTTTAAATTATACAATTTATTACAGTTTCTTACATATTAAGAAAAATTCTTTGGTGGGTTTCGTAGCAGCTTGTGCAATTGTCAGAAAAATAATTTGCGTATGTACTTGTTCATTGGGATCACTGTGATGATAATAAGACGATATAAAGTTAATATAATTTTCTAAACTAGTATCTACTTGGTAAGAACTCTCTAAAGAGTGACTGAAAAAATTCAGAATTATACGTTACATGATGCTGAATTTATACGGATTCTTGAAGTGGGTATAAATTTGAATAGCTTTTATTTGAAACAATTTTTCAAATATTGCACGCGAGGAAAGTTATAGCGGGATACATATATTTCCAGCCATATTGGTTCGGAAGCTGCGTCTGACTATAGGTAGTTCTCTTTCCCTTGCTCCCGTGCGATTTCTTTTTCCTCCTACTCCTGGTTACCGGAATCAGTCATACTTTGAAATTTGCTCGACTCAGGTAACACAAAATAATTAAGGTGTTGTTCTACTTTGAAACACCGAAAAATTAGGCTATTTTTAAAAAAAAAATTTCTGAGTAAGTGCAGCATATAATGAAATAAATATTTTTGGTAATTATTGAGCTAGTCTTATATTATACAAAAAAATTAAAAAGAATTTTTGTAATATGTTTTAATTGTTTTTTTTTTACAGTGTCAATATGGTACTTAAACAAATGAAGTATGTTCATAGCGTAGGTGATTTCCCGGCTCAGGCTTATTCGAAACAAAAAATTCCAAAAGATTCTTCATCTGTATGAGTGTCGCTATAGCCCCTAACTCAATTAACACTCTTTGTTGAAAAGTAACAAAATGAAGCCGGTTTAAAAAAAACTTTGACAAAACACCCGGGTGTTCCATGAGAAAAATCTCGGTTATTCCTCGACAAAAATCGTTAATTGAGCTAGGGACTATAGCGACACTCATACAGATTAAGAATCTTTTGGAATTTTTTTCTCGATAAGCCTGAGTCGGGAAATCACCTACGCCACAGCATACCTCTTTTTTAGGTGCCACATTGACGCTGTAAAAAAAACATTAAAACAAATTTAAAACAATATTTTTATTTTTTTCTCTATAATATAAGAGTAGCTTAATAAACACCAAAAAGATTTATTTCATTATATGTTGTATTTGCTGAAAAAAAATCTTTACTAATAGCTTAATTTTTCGGCCGATCAAAGTATTTGCAAATTTATTGCAAAGTGCACTTAATATATCCAATTTATACCACGCGTTATATTAGTAGGACAAGTGACATTTCGTTTTCCATGTGAAATCAGTGTTTTTAGTACAAATAAATTTGAGCAAAAAGCATTGCAATATTTTGGGTATATTCCTGAAAACTAATGCATTCGTCAGATATTATGTTTTGCAACCATTTTTCCTTGGATGTATATATAGGAAATTAAATTTCACCTTATCATTCTTATATAATCCAAAAGAAAATATAATACACTACAACATTCTCGAACACAGATTTAGATCACTAAAAAATCTGTGCTGTACACAGTACTTTAATTTTTAAGTACACCCCAAATAAAGAATACATTACATTACACATCCAAAAACAAATTTCCATTCAACGCAACTATAACAAATTTATCCACAATTGCCTAAAAACAACAATTAAAATATTTAACTGCACACCAGTGTCACATACGTGTGACACATTATTTAATCCACACAGTTGCCTCTTTTAAAACAGTCTACTCGTACCTAATTAAAATCATCCACTGCGGTGAATAAAATTCTTAAAAATATAACATAGTCAGCAGTAAGCTGTTTTCCAAATGCACTGTGGCGAACGTGTTAAACTAATTTTCGCACTATTTGACAATGCGAGTACTAATCCATTATGAAATTACAAACTAGTTTTCATTAATTACTTTACACTATTCGTGTTACTCAATTGTTCTCGTATTTGAGAAATGCATTAAACATTTCGAGTTTGAAGTCACTTCAGAGATTACTATCCAGTGGATGCAGGGAATGGTGCACGTTGCAGGCTAGTTTTTACATTACGCCGCACTATTTGCACTATTCCATTCGTTTCATTTGCGAGGAATGCATTAAACGTTTCGAAGTCACTTCCGATATTACTATCCGGTAGATGAAGAAACTGGTAGACATCGCGCAAGAAACCAAGCGATGGTAGTGGTATAATAGTTTTTCAATTGGACTGGCAGGCAATTTACTTGAGTGTACGTTTCGTCGTTTTAACTGAACAGCAAAACTGTCCCCGTTTTTTCGTGTTTTTCGAGTCGATTCACAGTGAAACGCCCGGCGCATTCTACCTCACAAATAATGTCATAACGAGCGGAGCTTCGTTTCCCTCCTTTCGTCCTTTCGGGACATTTATTCAATAATTTCACCGTCTAGCAATCTATGCTCCTCTGCACTCTTCAAAATTAGCCGGGTTGCGGAAGTAACGGTGATGCTCGCGTTCAAATGCACCCGGTGAACACTGCGTGAATTTTACATGACTACTCGCGGGCAACAAATTAATTGGGAATAATTATAAGTCTGATGCAATTTATTGTACCATTAATGCAATATTAATTAACGGTTTAATCAACGTGGTATGTTCCGCCTATTGTTCTACATATTAAAGATTAATTACTGATTGAAATATGTACAAGAGCGGATGAATTCAATGAATTATTGAAATTCGCTGTGCTAACAATTAGCAGAATTACCAAACGATGAACGTGATGCCAAACTTTTCACATTTTGGGGTAACTGAAGTCCGGCGTGTATCTGTTAATATGAATCTTCAACTTTGAAGAATTCCACATTGTATAGGTGTCACTAGGGAGAATAATAGGTACTTCAAAAACTTCGGTAGTGACCTGGAAAAATATGTGACTAATCCGCATAAAATGCTGCTGCAGGCGATCAAAAATAAATGATATTTAATTGCGAGGTATATTTGTATTATAATAAGTACTGTTATATTTTTATAATTTCTGCGAATTGTGCAGCGACGTCCCGGCCCCACCGCGGTATTGCGACTTACAAGGGAAGATCCCAAACCCGAAAATTCAAAAAATTCTGAAACTTTGCGAATACGTATCACACCTTGAAATTGGATTACGTCACTTTTTAAGACCAATATTACCTGAAAACTACAGAAGAACGTTAAAATGTTTACCAGTCAGCACCGCCGTTTTTAATGCACATGTATATTTCATACCAACTTTTTGTTCAATCTCTACGATAATAATAAGCATTGCGTAAATGGATACATCTGGATTTGCTTCCATTTTTTTACAAATACATTGAAAAGAAAGTGTCTCTTTCACGGAAAACGATTGCTTAGACTCCTTAAACACTAAACAACTGATTTTGTGCCTGATTTACCATCTATTCCTACTGTCTAGCTTCCCATCACTTCCAGGATAAACAATCATCCGTTTTCATTCCTCAGAACACTGTTTCCTAACCTTTTTTTGAGTGGCGACCCCTTTTTATAATATTCAAATAACCTGCGACGCCCTCGCTCCATATAATGCAAGGTAAATTTAATAAGGTTAAGAAAAGGCATTAAAAATAGGTGTTTCAGAATATAATTCTAACTGAAAAATATTTAATTATCGTAATACATAAATTAGATATAGGGTAAACGGTACAGTAGTTGACCACCTAAGAGCTTCAGTTTAGGTAAACGCTATGGAATAAGTAACTCGAATTTTATAAATGAAATTTTGTTATACCAGGCGAAAAGAAAAGTATCGAAGATGATTATAACACCAAAGAAACTTTGAAGAAATCAGTAGTTTCGATGTTATAACTCTTTTGAGTTATGTTTCTTTATAATAGCATAACATCGAAGCTACTGATTTCTTCAAAGTTTCTTTGGTGTTATAATCATCTTCGATACTTTTCGATATTTTTCATAACTATACTTTTGTATAGTTATTGACCGGTCGTGGCACAGTTGTTGACCGGTCTAGGTACAGTTGTTGACCACTTACTGAATATAAAAGAAAATGCCATATTTTTTACTGTAAAATCATTTTTATTAAAACCGTCTGTCAATATACCAAAATCAAAGACATATTATCTTGGGCCAGGGTGCGTTTCATGTGCACCCTTCACGACGTGTGCCGTGCACTTCGCAGCGATCTCATTGGCTCCTCATTCACTTTTTTCTTTATTCTTAAATTTCTCTCTCACCTGCTCTTTCTTTCCTTCTTCTTCTTCTCTTTGCAACTCTTAGCCTCTTTCTTTTTCTTCTTTTGCTTTTTTCTTTCGTCAAGCGTCTTTGACCTCCGAATTATCGTACCAACCCCCGGACCAATGAAAAATCAGAAGTCATCGGAGGTGCATACCCGAAACCATATAAAAGCAGGGCACATTGCCCCATTCCTCCAAAGATCTAAATCAATTTTCATCGCGGTCTTTCAGCACGAAAATTACGAGTGGTCAATAACTGTATTACTGTGCATTCGTCGAACCAGTTATCGAACACCCCCAAAACACAGCATAATCACTTTCGACACGACTGGACGTATGACGAATGTTAACATTGGGCCCTTGTCACCTATTGTAATCAATGGCATTCACGGCAAACAAAATTCAACAATGATTATACAGTAATTAAACAAGTCGCCGCTCTAAAGATGCCCGCTAAGCCCTTACCTCCTTTGAGAGTTGAAATTACACCTTTTCCTTTCCGACGATCTCACGGCGGAATGCTTGACCTGAAATCATCGATTCTTGGTTGAAACGAAAGGTAGAACTATCTTTCCCGATCAAAGTGCATCATTGATGCGAAAGTGCGCATGTTCGTTAGACTATGGCGGCAGAAATTTGAAGTGGTCAACTACTGTACCCTGGTCAATAACTGTATCATTTACCTACTTAAAGATATTTAATATATTTAATTATCTTATTTAGTATGATGGATGTGCTTGCGTCTGGGTAACCAGCGTTTCCTTCTGTTCATTTCTGGAAAATCAGTGTTACATCATTAATAAAATACAGCAACGTAACGATATAAACAGAAGTAACCGTGACGTCTCCTCAGAAAACACTCCCTGACCCACAGTTTGGGAACCCCTGCCTTAGAACACAGAGCCATGCCATAAAAGAATTGTTCTTCTTCGATGACTCATTCCACTTCTCCAATTTCCACCATATTTTCCGTCGTTTCCCTTTTCATCCTCTCCGCTCCTTTTTCTTTTTTTGTTCAAGTTAATAGTTGTAACGCAAGCACACCGGAAGGTACGTCAAATGGCGCTGTCGGCTCGGCATATCTTATTAGAAACAAATATTCATGTCACATACCCGGCGCCGGCTGGTGCCAAGTGTTTGACTGTTACCCTACGGGGTGCACGTGCGTGAGAGACCCGGCATATCCTTCGTTCGTGTTTCAGGGAAGCTTAAAATAATATTGAACGAATTTTTCCTCCCATTCCTCGCCTCGCGGCACCCCGTCCAGCGCGTAATCCGCAATCGCGCTGCACTTTCTCGCGAGACTCGGCGCAGACGTTAACGAACGTCCATTCGATCCTCGAACCTTCAAATATTAAACGCCCGGATATTTTACCTTGGCTTTTTCCTCTATCCACTCCGCGCTGCATGGCCAGCTCCTCGTTTTAATGGCGCTGCTCCCCTTTTCTTCATTTCCGCGCTAAGCTCCAACGCTGGCGCTAACTTCGTGAAAGTCGCGCATCCAGCAGCGGGGTGAACACTCGCTTCACGGGGGAGACATTACTTCTGTGCTTCGTGGCTTAGTTTTGATGAAATTGTCTAATCGGATGGGATTCGGGTAACGCAAGGCGGGTGGATTATTTGGGAAAGACAATGGATTTAATGCTTCTTATTCCTGTTTTTAGATGGAAGAGCTTAGTGGTGGTATGTTCGTGGTGTTGTACCGCTGTTTAAGGGGAGGTTTCGGTCTAAAAATCTTTTTTTTTTGTTTTACTTTTCGAGTGTTCAACCTTTTAAAAATACGCGTTTAAAAGGTTTTTTTGAAATTTGACAAATTTCTGAAGCTGCACTGCCCTGTTTAGTTAATATGTCCTATCTAACATTTTGAAACAATCGAGAAAACTGAAGTTTTATCATTTCCTTTGTACCGTCCTTATTTTCCTTCATTCAAATTAAAACATGTTGCCATTATTTCGTAACAGCCTAATATAATTTTGTGTAATAGGTGTACCAGTAGGTGATGTATTATTAACGTACCAATTAATTAATTGTTTCATATAGGATATTATAACCATTTGGAAATGAGTTAGGTTAAATACATTATACTGTTTATAAATCTTTACGAAGCACGTAGAGTTTTCTAACTTTACTTAAAAGGTAAAAGACGCGTGGAACTTCAAATATTTCAACATATCTAAAAAAATGAAAAAATGCTAGATAGGACAGTTTAACTAAGGAGGGCAGTATAGGCATTTGAGTAGCGGCGAATGCGTGGGTAACACCCGGCCACTCAGCGCTCACGTAAAACTTTAACCTTTAGAGGGCCCGGATTTTTTCATTGAAATTGTAAATTTTATTTACTTAAAATTTATGCATGTATACCACCAAAATGACCGGCAAAGTATCCAAATTCCTAGGTGGCTACTATAGTGGCCAGCCCGGCCATTTAAAGGTTAAACGCGTTTTTCTCGAAACAGTGTTCTCCAAATCGTCGGGACAAATATCTCGAACAGTTATTAGCCGATTCGATTCAGACTTTTTTATTTTTAAGAATATTCTTCTGTGCAGTGGAGAAACCTCTGGCATTTTAAAAATTCTGAAAGTTTGTATTTTTTAATGGTGTTCGAAGAACGAAAAACAGGGGAAAGTGATTTCAAATTTTAAGTGTCGTTATCTTGTCAAAAAATGTAATTTTGTTATTCTTAAAGCTACGTCCAATAGGGAGTTCCATGCCCTTTAATAATCTGGCATTCTTTCTTATTTCAGACCAATGGTTTAGGTGCTACGTGTCCCACCGTTTTGGATGCCGTTTTTTACGTCTCCACTTCAACGAATCCCCAGTGCAATAATTTGCAATGATTAATTACGGTACAAAATTTATTTCTATGGTTTAAGACATTCTTAATGCAATGCAAAAACTCCCATTAATTTATCTGTGGTAGTTTTCCTTTAATTAATTCCTAAAGATCACCTATTTTTATGGGCTCTAAATCGGAACTTCCCCTTATTTGGATCTTCTTTTGCAATGAGTGGGTTATTATAGACGAGAGTGACCTATTTTTTAGTCAACTTGGAATACTTACCTTCTTATAAATTTTCTGTCCGTTATTTCAGGTAGTAAGGCGGAAGTTCATTGATTTGGTAAATACAGTACGTACCTATTTTAGTCATTCTGAACTGATATTCTTGTAGGGAAGTTGGACTTTTAAGAACTTTGACGTAACAACAATTTTGTAAGCACCGTAAGAAATGACATTATGTTTTAAATCACTATTTCTCATAAGTTTATGTTGTAACACTATAATACTATCGCATTTAAATAAATAATAAAAATTCCCCACCAATTGTCACTAAAGGGGAAGCTAGTTTTCTTACATACGCGTGAACATAATAATTTTTTAAGCTTCATATTACGTAAAACATTTCTGAAAGAAAACACGGATAAACAAACAGAGAAAACTTCATGAGCAACTTCAGTTTTCCTCTGGAAACGTATTTTTCAGTAGTAACGGTCAGTAACGAGTCAGACGCGTGGCTATTAAAACTTTTTGTAACACTTGCTGTTGTGCTCTTCGAAATCATATATTTAACACTTTTACATTTACTGTTTCTGTTATATTTTATTGTTACCCTAGAAACATTAAAATGGAAAATATTGTTCCGACAAATATATTAAATAGTAGACAAAATTCTAGTATCTCGAATATATAATACATCTTCCGTAATTTATACTTGATTTACTGCCTTTAATTGCCCAGACTTCAGTCTCATTCAATTTAAACTCGAGGAATAGAATTATCACCCGTTTTCTAATTCGGGGATACGAAGGTTTGGCATCTTTTCATAGGTATTAAATTACCAAATTGTATGAATAATTGATCAAAATTACGATTCAACTGCCTGAACTCCTTTACTTGGTTCCGATTAAGTATTATAATGTCCTGAATTTTTATTTTCCAAAAATTTAGGTTTCCATTTGAATACAAATTTAAAAAATTCTTTATGTATGTACCCTTCTTAGATTTTTACTTGTCTCCCATATTTCTCTTCTTTTTAGTAGCCTAATATTGTTAGGCCTTGTTTACAAACTTCATCTTCACCAATTTTGAATATAGAAACAACAATAGAATATTGCAATAGTTGTACTACGCGATTGCGAGTACGCTTGAGAGCACTTCATGATGAAATTCGCCAGTAATCAGTAAATTTCTTCGTTTTAAGTAAATTAAAGTTTGGAAGAAACGCTTCTGCGGGCTTAATTTCGTTTCATTTAAAAGTTTCACTTTCTGGAGGAGAAAGGGGGTGGCGTTTGTATCCGCAAAGTTTTTTCCGCCTTCCAGGCACATCCGCGAAATTCCGTTCGGCTTCGAAGAGTCGGGCTGCTTTCTTGCTTTGCTTTACGAGCACGTATTTGACATGTGTATCCGATATCAAATTGGTGAACCATATATATCTATCCATACGCGCATCCCAAACAGAATGCAAACAGGAAGGGGCATATGAAAGTCTCTGATTAAAATAGAATAAAAATTCTACTTACCGTTTTACTGCGCTTCCAGCGAGACTGGACAATTTGGAACGATTGTAAAAGAATAAATTATTCTCATGAAATCAAGCACAAACACAAGTTGTGTGTAAAATGTAAATAAAATAAATAGGAAAAATATATGTAATAGGAAGTGTATTTACGAGCAGATTAAATGTAATGAAGGAAAACAATTTTATTTTAGTGTTTCTCTTTGTTTATTATAAAGAGGAAAAACAGAGACAACGGAAATAATTTTGAGTTCATTGTAGATCAAAATACTCGACTCTTACATCACGAAAACTATAGCTAAAGCTGGTCTTGCAAAACTTAAGATTTCTGTAGTGGAAATGCTACTAACAATTTCCTCTTTTTTTATGAAATAGGTACCTTTGCAAGGTGTGGTAGCCTGCTCAAAATGAAAATTAATAAAACTGTCCATTTCATCAATATTTTGACCTACTTAAATATATTTTTACAAATTCAATTAATCGAAATATTTTTAATAAACCGTTGAATAATATTCAACTCATGTTAAATACATTTTTACAAATTCAATTCATCAAAATATTTTTAATAAACCGTTGAATAATATTCAATTCATATTAAATACACTTTTACAAATTCAATTACCCTCCAATAATTAAATAATTCAATCACCCTCCAATAATTAAATAATTCAATCACCCTCCAATAATTAAATAATTCAATTACCCTCCATTAAATAATTATTGGAGGGTAATTGAATTTGTAAAAGTGTATTTAATATGAATTGAATATTATTTAATAGTTTTTCCAAAATATTTTGATTAATTGAATTTGTAAAAATGTATTTAACATGAGTTGAATATTATTCAACGGTTTATTAAAAATATTTCGATTAATTGTATTTGTAAAACTGTATTTAAGTAGGTAATATGAGTTGAATATTATTTTACGGTTAATCAAAAATATTTTCATCAATTGAATTTGCAAAATTGTATTTAATATGAATTGAATATTGAATGGTTTATTAAAAATACTCGAATTATTGGAGGGTAATTGAATTTGTAAAAACTTAACCCCCTCTTCTGCAATTCTGCAAAGACAGAAAAACAAACCATCCTACTTCCTGTGAAGTTTAATCATAAAAATTCAAGCCTCCACCTTCCACCCTAACTTCACTGAAAGTGCACTTCAATCACGATTCATGGAAGGGGGGGAATTGTTGTTACAAAAATGGATCTGTAAAGCGTTGGGAGAAAGAGGCGTGGAATAATATTTGTCGTACAGCTTCATACGTCACACGAAGCTCTATCTTTATTTCTTCGTGATACCCACTACAGTATGTTCACAAATATTTACAGGATTCCGTTGTACCGTCTCATCTTTATACAGTTTCTTGTTTGTTAATGAGTATCGTTAGCCTCGCCTGTCGAAGTTATCGATCACGATACGCGCGGGTGTGCCAAATTATCATACACCTGATACACATACATACATCGTCGGAAGGAACGCTGACAGAAAACTATACATTACACTTTCATTTATGCGACAAACTAACCACCCCTCTCGTTCTTATTCCACATTGCAGTGGGAAATGATTCTGAAGCAACGAAGCCACGTTTCGCGAATGAATTAAGCAACACCACGAGTGACATTCGTACAAAAATGATTTACACTTGAATCTACATTAATTTTCCGAATAATATTACTTTCCGATATGCGACATGTGTTTTAGATTTTTTTTAATGCACGTTTCTTTTTAAAAACAACGTTCTCTGTGTGTTGCAGTGATCCAGCTTAAAACTCCAACTTCATTTTGGTGCTCTTCGCTTCTGAAAAGTTGCCATTATGTAGGAGCTTCAAACGTATTCTGCTTTCTGCACAGCTGCGCGTGATTCTTGCGAAATTGTCGCTCGCGGAGCCGCTTAATTCATTTACAAAGCAATCGTTTACGAGACAGAACGAAACGTTTATCGTAATCGAACGTCGAGCATCAGGTCCGCAAAGATAAATTAAGCAATATTCGCGGAGAAAACGGATATTTGTAAAACGTTCAGGTGATTTTCAGGCAATTATAATACCGTAAGAATCGATTACTTATTGAAAGCAGAAAATGATTCCGGCAGATGTAGATTATACGTTTAAACATTGCCTGGAATTTAATTTCGTTTCAACCTGCTGTGGAACGCTGGAAACAATTTCATAGTGTGTCCAATTATTTTATTGCGAATGGAAAGTTAATTACTCGTTCCTCCTTTTTCCGAACGATTATTTGAACGAAATGAATTCTTGGCGCAAATTGTTGTTGGTGGTGTTTGCAACATGTAACTTAATGATTAAATTAGCGCTTCCGCTTGCGGCGATATGGTACAAAAGTAGAAATTTAACGCTTCCTTCAGGAAGCAAAGGAACATCGAGGCTTATTTGAACGGTCGTTAAACACTTTTGTCGAAAGAAACGGCTCGTGACATTGTTACTCGCCGGAGAGGAAGATTCCTTTTGCAGCGGGAATAAATACTTGAGACACCTGCGTATCGAGGATTTACATTGGTTTCGTTTCTTAGATATGTTTGTTTACTGTACCGTTACATTCGTTGAATACAGAAACTTGAATATAAAGAAGCCGTGGTTTCATAACGCGTGCACCCCGTCCAATGTCCCCCCTTCCTTCCCCTAACAGTTTCAAAGGAAAGAGGAGGGAATCTACGTTAATTAACGAGACGCTTAATGCAACCCATTGTTCGATTCTACAGTCTGGTCGATGAATAAAAGTATCGACTTTTTATACCCCCGCCCTAATACTGTTTCAGAAGCATATAATTTATTATTTGTTGCTTCTCGATTGGGGTATTTAATACTCGTCACATTCCTCACTTGGGATTTGTTTTTTAATGTATTACTTACCACACATTACTTTAACAGTGACGATGAGTGATTGTTATTAGTGGTTGGAATATTGTTTTCTTAGTATGGTAATAACCACGGTGTAATAGACAGATGTTCCGACTCCTGTCCAGAATGTGTGACTTTTTCGTCCTAGTTCTTCTGGTGGCCGGCAGATTTCGTGGATGTGTAAAGGCATTTACATATATATACAGGCCTGGTATGGAATTCCTACTCGTAGTGGAAGGGGAACACTGTGACGTCAAACCAAATGACAGCGTTGTCGCGCGCATGCGTGGCATGTTCCCCCTCCATTACGCGCAGGATTTTTCTGGCAAGCCCAGTAATACCATTAAACTCTCTACTACCGCAATCTCATTAACACATATGTATATGCCTTCTAAGTCACGACGCCTCTCGCGGCGCCCAGGGGAACTGAACAGAAATCGGCACACAAAATCGCTGGGGTGAAAGGTATATAGTCGGAACACCTGTCTATTACACCATGGTAATAACCATTGGCATCTATAGTAGAATTTTTATTCATCCTTTTATTTTATAAGAGTAAATCAAATACAAGGTTATATGTTCTATTGTACATTACAATATTACAATAGTACAAATGTACTCCGTGTTAGGGGGACCCCCCATAGAAAAGGTGATCTTTATGAATTTTTTACAAGAAGAGGTTATAATATATCCTAAAAAATATTTTTGGCATTTATTGATACACTCGTTAGGGTGCAAATAAATTTTTTGCTTCATGTTTTCGGTCTTGATGCAATTTCCAGGTGGCGCTAAGTGCAGGCGCTGCCAAAAAGAGATGCCAAAACGGTAATCTCGAAATTTACTCACAGGGTGGCCCAAAATAAAAAATTCAAACAATTTCTTGAAATCTATTTCAATGGCTGTTGCAGCACCCCTTGTTGGGGCAAAGAGGAGCAAAACTACGATGTTGGTGCACATTTGAACGAAGTAGCGCGAAATAAAGCGGGTAATTTTCCGCAAAAATATGCAGATAAAAAAAAACGTGTTTCAAATAATTTTGTTACACAATGCTGCGATAGCGAGTCCAATTACGAATCAAATGTTCTCAAGGCTTTTTTGAATCGGTTCATTAGTTCTTCCAAAATCGTAGTTACCGTTTCGAAATAGGTATCGTGTTTCGAGAAAAACGTGTTCAAAGTGTTCTCGGCTCGTACCTGCGTTCGGAGTTTGAATTAGTTATGCGACTGTAGAATCTATACCGTTAGGAATTTTGGTGTGAAACTTTCACAGGTCATTCTCGGGATATTATACAACAAAAATAAATATATTAAAAAAATCGATTTTCTGAAAAATTTTAACCGAAGGGTCTCCTCAATTCAAAAGGGGCCAAGACTTCCCCCGCTGCCAAGTCGATACTAATTCGACTAATTCGGAAGGGCGTATCTGCACTATCTGCAGCTTTCGCTGAAATTGAGTTATTGCTGCCAAGTAGCACAGCAGTAGTTTAGCTATTATATATTAAATAAGAAAGCCATATCAGCATTGAAACTGAAGATATAACAGTTTATATTTTGCACGTATGTGAAATCGACGCCTGCGGTTAAATGAAATGGCAGTAGCTGCAAAAAATTAGTAACAAACAGCGTAACTA
This sequence comes from Andrena cerasifolii, assembly GCF_050908995.1. NCBI lineage: Eukaryota > Metazoa > Arthropoda > Insecta > Hymenoptera > Andrenidae > Andrena > Andrena cerasifolii. Next base: position 1,639,952 of record NC_135129.1, read on the forward strand.
CATTTAATTTTTTAATGTTTTTTACGGGTGTATCACAAATATTTAGATACCTTTTTATCCAGATTTTACATTTAACCTAATCTGACTTATATAAAATACCTATGGCTTAACAGAAAATACTAAAAGTAATTATATTTAGATACCTTTTTATCCAGATTTTATATTTAACCTAATCTGACTTATATAAAATACCTATGGCTTAACAGAAAATACTAAAAGTAATTATATTTAGATACCTTTTTATCCAGATTTTATATTTAACCTAATCTGACTTATATAAAATACCTATGGCTTAACAGAAAATACTAAAAGTAATTATATTTAGATACCTTTTTATCCAGATTTTATATTTAACCTAATCTGACTTATATAAAATACCTATGACTTAACAGAAAATACTAAAAGTCATTTACCTCAGAAACATCTTTTGACTGGATACGCCCTTCCGAATGAACACGGGCAGTATACATATGTATTACATAACAACGAAAACGAATAATAAAAATAAGAACGTTACACGAAAAGAAGGAATACATATATGAGAAATTAAACGAAACAAAATATTGATGTACAGTAAAAAATAAATTTAGCGAGAAATGTAACGCTAATAAGTACACAGTTTGTAGATTTAATCCACAAAATAACTTAAGTACGTGGAAGCATTCAAACATAAAAAATACTCATTAATAATCGCAATAGTAATAAGTACCATTGTCGGTGAGCTCAGAGAATTGTGATTTATCCGAAAAAAAGAAAGGTCGAATAAAATTCTCTTGTCGACCAGACTGTAGCCGGACAAAAGGTTCATTCGAGGCTTCAAAAAATAACTCCTCCGCGCTGTCCGCGTCCCCGCTGGGAAAATCAGTGAAAACATTTTTACAGGTAACAGCGACCAGTTCCTAGTGAAGCTAACTGTACAACCGTTTCGTCTAGATGGAAACGAATCTCTATAGCTCGTCGAGTTAACACTACGGGCCAACCGAAACAGTTTGAAAAGCAATCCGAATTGACTGCGTTAATGTACAACGACGGTTCTAATTGGAACCTACTGTACAGTCCGTTCCTTCTTTCCCCTCGTCTCTCTCTCTCTCTCTCTCTCTCTCTCTCTCTCTCGGCTAGAAATCAGTTATTTCGTATTGTCTGTTGTTACGATCGGAGAAGCGTTTTGGAAGCATGAGTTTCTTTCAGAGGTTTTCGTCGAGTTGGCCACGATGCGCCGCCCGAAATGATCCTCAGTGGAATGCACCTAGCTGGGGCCAGACACTGGGATCTCGACAGCGCGGCGACTTTGAGGCGTCCTGCTCGCGTACTTGTGTATATGTTTACAGGGAAGCTTGGAGATCCAAGCTTTCGCGTCACGCGGAAGCTTTCGAGCAGCGTGTCTTTCGGAACTTTGGCACAGAAACTGACGAAGTAGATGCGCGCCGGGCACAAAAATCCAGGAGAACGAGAACCTGGCGTTCTCGCTTTGCAGAATAATAGCAATAGTACGGTGTACAATTATTGGAAGTATATAGTGCCGTAAGAGGCAAAGTAACTTTTCAGTAATTGAGTAACTGAAATTGAAACCAGGGGTCGAACGAAACTGTTATAGTTTTCAATTAATTATGAAATAACTAATTTCATGACTATTATCTTTTCCATAAACCTGCGACAGGCAGATTTCTTAAAAATGTTGAGCTGTGGATAGATCTGAAGTTGAAACATTAAACAGTTTGGTGGAAATATTTATACAAATATGTGCTGTTTCTTTTATAGTTATCCTGCTACCAATTCCTTCGTTAATACTAATTAAAAAATATTCCAAACTTTAATATTTCACCCTTAAAATTGAACTCTTACAGCAGAGTCAACGTGTAAATGTTTGAGTTAACTAAAAGCAGAAAGGAATGGATTTGAAAGTTAAAAGTTTATTTGTAAAAGTTAGCAGTTTCATTCGACCCCTGGTTGAAACTGAACAACGATTTCGTTTCTTAGGCCTGTCGCGCGAGATCTGCATCTTATTCTTAGTAATCGATGATAAATCTCACAAACACCGAACTGCTCGGTAATTAATGCAGCTACGTTATACATTTCGCTTGCGACGCACAATCTCGATGCCGGTAGAAGTTACGAACCCCCGATTTGTACAAATTCCCTTGCGTCGAGCGTAGCAGAACAGATGTGTCGGTACATGCAAACGTAAATGCGTTCTGTTAATTACTAATCGTCTCGCAGAATCGCTTGCGAGCGGTTCGTTTCAACGACACGCAACTCACATGCAGATATAGTCCGCTTTCGCGCAGGAAAATCGGAAAGTGGATACAGAGCGTCAACAGCCAAACACGGGACCCAGAGATGGGCAAAAGTTTTATTTAAATAAAAAGTTTCGAATGGCCAATAAAAGTTAAAAAAAAAAAATTAATTAACTTCATTCGTCGAACATTATTCGAGCCTTTATTTAAATAATTTCTTATTCAATTAATGCCCAACTCTGATGGAAACCAACCAGCGGCACGAGTGAGTGCTTCTGATATGCTGTAGGGTAGGTTAACCTACACCCCCACGTGCCTAACTCGCCCGAATCACACTTAAAATCTACATTCGATGCACACTGCCTTCGAAAAGTGCCATTTCTGTACACGTGTTTTAAGTGCTTCAATTTTCAACACTGTCTTGCATGGTTTTACATTCGACCTCCCTTCACTTAACCACAGAAAAATAAACCTCCCCCCCCCCCCACACGTTTCTAATCGTCCAGAAAGATATGTTTAATCAGATATACAAACGCGTGGACGAATCGTCGATTTCAAGTTCGTTCCAGGGAGTAATGGTTGGAGCTTTCGCTGTATTCAAATCGCTCGTGGCAGACGCGAAGCCCGAAACGCAAGACGTACCAGAACGGGTGGGAAGTATTTCAGTAATGAAGTCAGCACTGAAAGTTACAGTTGCCAAGTTATAGGGAGATTTGTGTTGCGGTAATTTCTGTAATAAGCTAAGCTGGTATAACTAATTCTACCTCGGTGCTAGCTCCGTCAATTAATCGAGTAAAGCATCTTGTAGATTCAAGTAACATCTGCACGCGTCGTAAGAATAAGGGGATCAATAAGAATACGTTTACACGCTTGCTGTGGAATGGAAGGTGGCTATTTTCGGCAACTGGTGTGGACGTACGCAGAAGCGCGCTGCCGGGAGCGCGAGAATTGTTGTAACTTGGATTTAAAGCGAGATTGGGCTTATTTTATTGTTCTCAGTGGTGCATCTGTTCTTGAGGTGCTCCCTATATATTATGCAACGCGCTGTAGTGAGTTCGTAAGCTAGAAAACTGGCCGGGATTTATTGTCCCGCTCCTGGATTTATCTATTAACGTTGTGCTGAACTTTCGGAAACTGCACGCTCGGAAATCAGACTAAGAGAATTAGTTCGGAGGGGGGACGACAGAAACGCGAGATTCCAGGGTGATAATATTGAGAAGCGCCTTTGAAGTCCGTTTATAAGTAATTCGTCACGGAACTTGTTTAAACAAATAATTGGATCTGCTGGAAGGAATTAGAGGCGGGCGGTTGCTCTTTCGTCTCCTCTTCAATTACAGCGTTTAATGAGTGTACAAGACTCGTGCAATTGGATATTTGAATTCGCTCGACTTTTGCCAGATGTAATAGTCATCAGACATTCTGTCATACTTTATCAGGCAGCCCAGCGGTCACGAATGGGTATAAATAATTAGGGAGATGGGGAAACGGTTTTTAATGAATTTCTAAATTGACAAATGGGATAATTACTCGGCAGAAACAGATTTCAGTGAACGCTGGCTTCAAGAATCTTAATATCATGTGAAAATGAATATATTTTAATATTATTAACCGGTTAAGTGGCACGGATTTTTTTACTATTCGTGCCCAAACTGGCAACATCGAAATATTAAGTGAATCACACAAAGTTGGGTATACAGGGGTTTTTTTGAGTCGCCGAATCGATTCCGGGGGTTATTTTTTTCTCCTTTTGGCAGCCATTTTGAGTCTGCCATATTGAATTTTACAATTCCAATGCCAAATTCAGATTCAGCGATCCCAAAAACCATTACATACCAAGTTTCATTCAAATCGTTTGAAAATCAAAAAAGTTATTCCATTTGATCGTATATGATGCATAAGCAGAATTGGCCAGATTTTTTTTTGATCATATATGATACATAAGCAGAATTGGCCAGATTTTTTTTGTTTATCATATATGATATAATATAAGCAGAATTGGCCAGATTTTTTTTATCATATATGATACATAAGCAGAATTGGCCAGATTTTTTTATCATATATGATACATAAGCAGAATTGGCCAGATTTTTTTTATCATATATGATACATAAGCAGAATTGGCCAGATTTTTTTTTGATCATATATGATACATAAGCAGAATTGGCCAGATTTTTTTTTGTTTATCATATATGATATAATATAAGCAGAATTGGCCAGATTTTTTTTGATCATATATGATACATAAGCAGAATTGGCCAGATTTTTTTTATCATATATGATACATAAGCAGAATTGGCCAGATTTTTTTTATCATATATGATACATAAGCAGAATTGGCCAGATTTTTTTATCATATATGATACATAAGCAGAATTGGCCAGATTTTTTTTATCATATATGATACATAAGCAGAATTGGCCAGATTTTTTTTATCATATATGATACATAAGCAGAATTGGCCAGATATTTTATTTATCATATATGATATAATATAAGCAGAATTGGCCATTTTTTTGTGATCATATATGATACATAAACAGAATTGGCCAAACTTTTTTTATCATATATGATACATAGCCAGTTAGCCGTTTAATTATGGGAAGAAATACTGCTTTTAGTCGGTAGTTAAATTGTGCGAGCAGTGGAGAAATTTGAAAAGTTCAGTCTTCAGAGAAAGTACAACTTTCTGTAATATATATATATTTTTTTGCAGTTGCAACAACCCATTTGACTCATTAGCAATCACATTAATTTGCATACAAATGAAGGTAGACATAGATATTAGATTAAGCTAAATATAAAATAATCGTAATATATTCTTAATAAGGAAATGTGAGAAACTGATTCAGAGTTTTAAAACAGCGTTTAGAAGTTCTTTTTGTTTAAATCTGAATATTTGAAATATTATTTCAAAGGGTTTCGTTCTTACGTGTGTTCACAGTTATTCACAAAACTATCCGTCCTCCCCATATGTATGATACATTTTACTTATTTAAGTAATCTTAAATTATAATTTACATTAGTGTGAATTTTGATTAATATGCACCATATTTCTACTTACTCCCATCTGCCACAAAAATGCACAAAGATATTTTGCTAGAAGAATGAAGTAAGATACGCCCGAATTTCACAGAAAATTAGCTTATAATAAAATCACTGGATTAGAGGAATATTAACTTATTGTAATTAAGTTTCTATAATTGAAATACTGAATACGCGCGAATATTTTTTGTAAGATCTATGCTACCTCCACGAACAATAATACTTTATTAAATACACTGTGTACAAATTTTCAATTGCAAGCACACAGAACAAAAATATGCTAATCAAGATTAATTTTAACACGAATTAATTAACCGTATACGCATATTCCGAACAAAAAAAAAAAGACAAACCTGGCAACTCGATTTTTTCATAAAATGATGAGTGGTGCACCCCCCACGTATTTGACATATTATTCCACACAGTGCGCATGTTGCACACCTATACACAAATCGTCAGCCGTATCGCTGATCAAAACTTCCTGCGCTTTCTCGCCCCGCACAAGTTTCGCCGAGCGAATCGTTAAACTTCATGCCGCACCCAGCTGGAACTTTCCCCGAAACACAAAATTCCCACCGACGGTGTACGGTATTTTTCCGCGGAGCGGGATCCGTCCGACAAAGTTACCACCGCCGGAGCGATCGGGACCAACGAAGTCTCCTGGCCTACGACGATGATTCCCAGCCAGCCGTGAAATCCTCTTCACGAGGTGCAGCGCGGCCAGGTTCGATGGGCCATATTTCACGCGGCCATTACGCCACCGCGGGGGTAATAATACCGCACAATTACCGTGGATCTCAAGTTCTCGAAAGAAAGGAAATAAAATCAGCATAAAGCGGGCCACCAAATGGCGCAGGCAGACCTTTAATGAAAGTACCAGTGGCGGGTAAGAAGGTAAAGGCGCGGGGCATAGCCGGCTGAGGATGGAGAGGCCGGGTGGGGAAGGGGGAGCCTGGCCCTTAAATTAATTCGCGATGAATTACGTCCGTGCCAGCTGTTCGGGCAGTTGTGTTTATTTATGAAGGAACTAAGATCTTCCTCGCGTAGTCCTTACAGCTGGATTCGCCCACATAATTCCTCGCGATGACCGAATTCTTTCCCCTCCCTTTAGCGAGGCACCGTCTGCCTTGACAGGTGGACTGGTAATGAGTCTCCGAAGTGAGTTAGCAGGGCGTCTAGCGATCTGGGATAGTTTGTGAACGTGTTGCTGGTTGAGCAAGAATTTTAAGAGATTCAGTTTGCTAGGAAACCAAGTGAATTGTCGAGCTTCTATTTTAAAGAAGCTTGGCAGGTAGGTAGAGGGGTGAAGAGTGTTTGTCGTAGGGGAGACCGGGGCTAGTTCATACAGACGCATTATCTCGACACCGTATATACGTAGCTCCATTTCAGCGAGATATGTGAAGATTGTTGTTCAATTCTTTCCTAACTGTTTTCGTTTATATAGAGAAAAAGTGATTAGTTTTGATACACTCAAATTTAACGTCCATATAACATTTTTTCATTCATTTTGTATGCATTTTCTCAAGTTTTCGCTTACTATATATTAAAGAGGAAGGACCAAAGTATATTTTGGCATATTGGTTATTAAGTAATTAATTAATATAAAAAATGAAAAAAATTGAAAACAGAATAACGTATCAAGTAGCCCCGCAGTGGGGTAAATTGATACATTTTACCTTCGTCCAAATAACATTTTTTCATTCATTTTGTTTGCATTTTCTCAAGTTTTCGCATACTATATATTAAAGAAGAAGGGCCAAAGTATATTTTGGCATATTTGTTATTAAGTAATTAATTAATATAAAAAATGAAAAAAATTGAAAACAGAATAACGTATCAAGTAGCCCCGCAGTGGGGTAAATTGATACATTTTACCTTCGTCCAAATAACATTTTTTCATTCATTTTGTATGCATTTTCTCAAGTTTTCGCTTACTATATATTAAAGAAGAAGGACCAAAGTATATTTTGGCATATTGGTTATTAAGTAATTAATGAATATAAAAAATGAAAAAAATTGAAAACAGAATAACGTATCAAGTAGCCCCGCAGTGGGGTAAATTGATACATTTTACCTTCGTCCAAATAACATTTTTTCATTCATTTTGTATGCATTTTCTCAAGTTTTCGCTTACTATATATTAAAGAAGAAGGACCAAAGTATATTTTGGCATATTGGTTATTAAGTAATTAATGAATATAAAAAATGAAAAAAATTGAAAACAGAATAACGTATCAAGTAGCCCCGCAGTGGGGTAAATTGATACATTTTACCTTCGTCCAAATAACATTTTTTCATTCATTTTGTATGCATTTTCTCAAGTTTTCGCTTACTATATATTAAAGAGGAAGGACCAAAGTATATTTTGGCATACTTGTTATTAAGTAATTAATTCAAATAAAAATGGAAAAAATTGAAAACTGAATAACTAGCCCCGGTATTCCCTGCCTATATTTGACTGCTCGCGTATACGTTTGATAGTTTGGGCAATATGTAACAATAAGAGTGGTGTAACACGTATTTGCCGAGAAGATTGTATGGATGTTTTTTGTTGTTGTTTGGTTTCGAATAATGGAAAATTCGAATCAAACGCGATGGAAATAAAGTGAATGAACACAGTGCAGTTTTTATTGTACGAATTTAAAGGAAAATGTAATGGAGTGGAGAAATGAACCCGGAGTTCGGGATTTCTGTATACACAGAAGATAATGAAAGAAGTTTGAAGTCAGGAGCACTTAACGAGGTAAGAAGCGAAGCAGTCTCTTCATTGTTATACTATGTATCGTATACTATTACACGCAGGTTACACAAAGTCTGGAGGTAGAAGAAGAACGATTCTTTGGAAATATATTTCGGTAAGTGTACATGCATATTTTTATGCAAAGTTTTTTTTATTCCGATGAGGGACACTTTAATAGGTCATTATACCCCGTGTCATTTAAGAAGGAACCCGTCTCGCGCATGTAGAGTGAGCTGATTGGCTCCGAAAAAGCGTTGGTGGGGGTGCAGCCAATAGTGGCTTCTCCCGGCGCCAATGAGCGTCAACCTGCGCAAAAATCGGTCTAAACTCGTCGATCGGTAGGTTCCTTCTTAAATGACAGGGAGTGTAGATTATGTTTTGGTGTAAAAATATTTATTGCAAAATTATAACTGATTTCACTAATTTTTCTGAAACTTTTTGGGTTTCTTCTAGACATTTCAATCCAGTCTTTAATCGAAGCATTAGTTTTTATTTAATGGAGGACAAACGAGTGTTTCTTTCTACGAGAATCGATCATTTCACTTTAACATCCGGCACTTTGCCCCAGATTAATATCTATACTATTATATAAAGAGAGAGTCGATTTTTATGTTCGCGCAAAACTCAAGACCTATTGAACTGATCTTCCTCAAATTTTAACACGTTATTAACATGGAACGAAGAAACGCCTGGTGTGTGTTCCGCTGGAGGGAAAATAAATCTCCCAAATTTGGAGAGAATGTTATCTTTTTCGAAATATTATGAAGAAATTCAGCTTTTTTCGAAATACTTAATTTCCTTAAAAGATATTAATTTTAATAAACATGAATCAATCACGCTAATATCTCGGGCGAAGCCGAGACGGGGGACGCTTGTACTTTATAAAACGGAACGATTAAAGACTAGATAACCTATTGTACTAACTAAATCTTCGTTTTTTTTTCAGATAACCCAGTTCCAAATAATTTCGGTCGCCGCGAAACGTATTTCTAAAAACAGCTTCCTGGAAATCAGTTGTAATTTTGCAATAGGTAACTAAATACTTTTATATCAAAAGATAATATAATAACCTGTTAAATTATCCCTCATCTGAATACAAAAATCGTTGCATAAAACTATGCATGTACTTTCTGAAACAAATTCCCAAAGAATCGTTCTTTTTCTACCCCCTAACTGCGCGTAACCCCTTAAGCTATTAAGTGTCCACTCGAAAGGCCGAGCATCGTTGACAGATTTTTCGGTTTCCAATGTGTTTGCAAAGTTGCGTTTAAATCGATGCGAGTGGTCCAGTCGATGGGGATGTTTGAGTGGTATCGAAAACAAGGGTTCAATATTTACAGGGGAAATAGTACTCACTACACTGACAAGGGAGGTTTGGCAACTGAAAAATTAAAAAAATATCTGGAACATAGCAGAAATGTAGCTGAAATGATGCTAATGGCGTAAGTAATTTTTCTTCGGCAATAAAACGGTTCTAAGGGTGAAAATGCGCCCTCGAAAAAACGGCGAGTTTTCAGATTAGATTTTCGGTTTAATACCGGTTTTAAATGCCGGTATTATATCGGTATTTTTCGGTTCTGTCTTCGTAGCCCTTTTATTATAGATAAAATTCAGTTTATACTGAACCACGAAAAAAAACGGTATGAGATCATAGCGGTATTTAGTTCGGTTTTCGGTAAGAATTATCAGTTTCGATATTCATCTGTTTCGGTATAGGGTAGGTGGGTGTATTACCGCGGATGCCCCGATTACTGTGGATATTCTAAAACAGATCATATTTAACGTTGGAAAGTACATAATCTCTTGAAAATTTTTGATAAAATTATTTTAAACTCTATTACAGATAATTATTAATAGATATGTACAGCAAAGTTATTATTAATTCTTTTATCATGGAATGAAATTCGTCAAAGCGAAACTTCGGTCGATTCCCGATATGGCGTCATGAACACCTACTTGAAACACATTTATATTTTTTTTATTAACAGTAATACATGTAATACAGCGTTTTTACTCGATAGAGTAAGAGTTGTTTTTTCAGAAAAACAGTAAATCAGTCATCTACATTATAGTTTTAATTTTTATTTCTCAACGCAGTATTAGGTGCAGTACTTTACACCATGTGCATGTATTACTGCGGACCGACGACAGCGCAATCTAACCTTTCTTCCGACCGTATTCACTGACGTGATATTTGTACTAAGGGTATGTTTCGCCTGACGTCGGACCGCGGTAATACATGCGCAGTAACTGGCATTTCGTTAGTAATTGGCACGCAGTAATGCATGCATGTCCGCAGTAACTCCTGCAATGACATTGATCGACAAATCTCTGTGTTTTTAATTAACTGTGCTTATTACCCCGCCCTCATATTTTTTTATGGAACTACTAAGGTTCCACCTTTCTTTTAAAAAAAGAAGGAGGAACTTTCATTCATTTAAACGCCGTATCGAGGGTTTCAAAGTTAACCTACCTTAAAAGTCCGCAGTCATACCCCCACCTACCCTAGTTTTGTTGGCGTAATATCTGTATCAAAACCATACCGCTTTTAAGTCCCTGGCTCACAACTATTACCCTACTGCTGCTTTTCCACTCGACCAAAAATAGTAGAACGACGCATCAATTTCTTTACCATTAGACAACACTGTAACATTTCAATTCAACTTTGCGATCTTCTCTCCGCGTCTCAAAGTGTGTCACGTTTATTCAGCGTAAGCCACGAACGATTTGATTCCAAAATCCCTAAAATCCCCTTGAATCATCTCCGTTCGTCCCTTTCTACGTCATCGATATTAAAAAGGGAGGACCTGTCCCGCAAAGTAATTCGTCCTCCCAATTGCACAGTGGAGAGCGTCCACGAAGCCCTGGTTCGACAAAAAAAAAGAAGAAGAAGAAGAAACCACCGATAGCACCAGTCACGTTTAGTTATCATCGACCCGAGGACCCGAGAACCTGAAGGACATTCACTTATTTAGCGCTAAATACACACCAACGTCCGGGACGCCGTCGTAAGCGTCTGTCGACGTCGTAATCGAACGTTAAACTTGTCGCGGTTTAATCCCCAATCGCTCGATTCTCGACTAACTGTACAAGTTCTCGTCCCCTCAATCTCTCTCCCCCTCGTCCTACCCACTTCTATGTGTATATGTCCCTCTCCTTGCTGTCGGCGAGGGATTAAACCGAACTTTCCCCGTCGACAAATAAACGATTAACAGGAGAACCCAAGCACGCTATCAACAGTTAGAAATACAAAAATATGATTAGTACCTCTCTGTTTCGTCCTCTACACCACGCCTCTCTATTCAACTAAAATCGTCTAGAAAACAGGACTCACTCGCCTACAGAGCACGCTCGCGATGACCCCTGCCCTGGGGAACGAACAAACGAATGCGTTTTACCTCGACGGTAGACAGTGCGATCGTAGGAATCCAAAGGAATTCGAATGGTGGTGTCAGCGTTGGTGGTAGATAGTTGTAAGAGCACCGGGTGGAAACGATGGAGTATTTTAATTGTTGCTGCCAATGTATGAGGCGAATCTACTTAACCAATTGTATTTTGGGTGTATAGTGCACCCGAGACTGTAGTTTTTTTTCTCCGCGGCTGGTAGAAGACGCGGACTTGTCGAGGGGGGCTATAAAGCGGGTGCCACTTTGTAGAAGCAAGTTTAGTGTAAAGTGTCTTTGGCCCAAAGTGCAGCCTTGGAGTTGCTTTATGAGGAATTGTCTAGTTTGGGGAAAGAAGGCTTGCACGTGCTCGCAGAGGGGTGGCAATGCGTGTCTGAGAAGAGGAGCATATAAATTTTGAATTAATTTTCAGGAAACTTTGAATGGATGTGGGCGTCTTGTAATTACTAACACACGAGGGCAGCTGTGTTTATTGTGGAGATCGTTAGTTACCACCCAGAGGTTTTTAATTAATAAACTCATTAGTTAGAAGATGAGTAGTTAGTCTCTGTTTAATATACTAAAGATTCTCAGTGGCACAAAACGTGTTAATGTTCAGCTCTATAGGAATTCAGGAAAGTTTCTGGGGATTTTTGCGAGAACATTCTCTTAACTTCCGCGGATATTTTAATTTAGAATTACATGCTGCGTTCCTTCCATTCATCTCTTGATATCGAACGGGAAAGTGGTTGCGGGAGTTTGATTTGCCGTGGATGTGTTTGAAGAATTTGCAGAGGAAAGGTGCCGCTTTGCTTTTAAAAAGAAAAATCGCTCCGCCCCTTGATGAAGAAATGAATTAGCCACGAGCAATTACCAGCTTGCGGGACCACAGTTTTTGTTCGACGGTTGCGTGCAGCGACAAACAGAGCTCGTTGGACATTTTTGATTGTGAATAAAAAATTCCATTGGAGAACTTTTGTGGGGAATGAAATTCGCAGCGTTGATAAATATTATTGACCTCCGAGGTTTTCAATTTTGTTAGTAAACCCTAGCGAATTTAATTTTCGTATTTATAACTGTAATTCGTCAACTAATAGTTTTATGTCATACTGGTGATAAAAATCACATTGTTTCCAGTGAATTAATATCTGGTCTCTTTTAAACTTAAAAGAAATGACGCTTATCAAGCTTTCATCAACTAATTCGATATTAGACATAATTCAACTTACCGCTGCTGAATTTTCATTCGATACCAAATAAAATGAAAACAGCAATAATTTGCTTACTCCATCGTTTCACCCCTTCTCTCCTTTCCCCAATTTGCAACCACGCAAATTGCCTAGTATAGAAGTACCGTCAAGGACCCAGTTCCTGATCAGAACCCAATTCCTGATCAGTTTAGAAAAAAATAAAGCAAATAATAAGCTTATTATGATACAAATTTATTCGAACAAATTACTAAATAATTACGAAGTATTTTGAAATGTATACGCAAAATTTGATAGCTCGTAGTAAAACGTGCGAAGGTGATCAGAAACTGCTCTCCTTGCATTTTTCACTTTCAAAGTTAAATTGTAAAATAATTATTAATATGTGTGCACTTTCTTAAATACCAAATTAAAGATAAAACATAGATTTACCGAAGTAGCAAAAAATCTTTAAAATTTGGTTAAGTTTTCCCTTTGCACGTTTAAAAATCCGCGGTAGTTACTCTTAAGTGATCAGGAACTGGGTCCTTGACGGTAGATGATAGAAAAGTGACCTTGCTCAGTGAGTTGATTTTAGGAAGTACTTAAGCCTTTGGAAACGCTCAACCCTTTGCACTGCAAAATTGAACTTATCCGCTGAACAATCACCACGGATCTTTTTGCCCAATGCTGCACTTACCGAACGCATCATTTTGAAATAAGAGAAGATACACCACGATGACCGAGATCAGAAATGAAAGTTCAGGTGAAAAGACGATTGTCGAAACACAATGGATCCTACAAGATCGCACGTCGCCGATCAAGGGTCGATCTGATCGTTGGGAAGCTTGGTCCGACCGAAGGAATCCGCTGGCACCCTCGGCTTGGCCGGGGCACCCTTCGCTCCGCACACAAAAAAGCCGCCCGGAGTCATTAAAACCGCGATACACCCTATTTACGCGTTGCCGCTTACGAGGCCTACTTATACAGATATCTTAGTTACCCTGACGTGTCAAATATGCACACACATGTACACCTGCAAGCATGCGCGTGTATGATACATGGATACGTGTACAAGCATATGTACATGTACATCACGCGAATTTATTGCCGCCGAAACTCAGAAGTACGCACCTGGCTGCTCGATCCGCGCGTATATGTATAGTATATTGCCAGGGCTATGTAATTTTCTTTTTCTATGCCCCTCTATCGTTTCTACTCCCCTTCCCACCCTGCTCCGTCTTCCTCTGCCCCCGGCTCTTCTTCCCGTGCATTCGATCTCTCTTGAAGCTCCGCAGCGTTAGTTCCCCGACGGCCCTCTCCCTCCTCGGGGACCTAATGTTTCCCGAAGACACGGAGAATGGCCCTTCTCCTTCGGTGCTCCTTATCTCCCGCGATTCACGTGGTATGATTTCATTGGGCATCGAGCGATAAGAGGTCGACTACGCGGGGCACGTATACGGGCTGAATTCTGAGCGATTCGTCGATTGCAGAGCGACGCGTCGAGTTTTTCCCGTGGCCGCAGAGCTTCGGGGAGGCATACAGAAATTACGAGCGAGAGGGGCGCGAGCACTTGTTGGGAAATCGCGAAGGTGGAAGGCCGTGATGAATTCTGCAAGCAGTGCTGGATTCACCGATAAGCAAAACAAGCGCGCGCTTAGGGCGTCAGGAGAAAGGGCACCATAGAAATTATCTGAATTTTGATATCTGACTTTTGTTAGAAACACTTTTTACATTTCGTTGAAGTGATCACCCTGTGTAAGGGGACCTCAAAATCTTTTAACTGCTCAGGGCCTCTGAAGGTCTTAATGGGGGCTCTCGTGTAACAGCCCCCAAAATTAACTGATAGTTGTCACTTTTTTTTTAATGAATCTATTGGGAATATTGACTTAAACTCTTTTGGGATATAAGGAGGCATCTTTAAACTTGCAGAAAATATTTTTTTTATGTCGATCCTTTCTATTATTTATTAATTATTGTGGAATCTTGTCAACCTCTTCGACTTCTGCAAGTTTAAAGATGTCTACTTATATCCCAAAAGAGTTTAAGGAGGGAATCCTATTTTATGGGCTAACATAGCAAAATTTAGGATTTCTTTTGAGAACATGGCATTTCGATTGAATTGAAATTTGGACCATGTTATTTGCATCCTTGAAGAAGTTGCAGTTTTTTAATTCATTTTTAATTTATTCTGCTGTACTTCTTTTGTTACGTAAGAAAATTGGCGCAAAATTGGGTAGCAAAAGTTAAAGGGTTCAGACCTTTCAGTTTGAAATCTCTCCACTCTGCTCAATATTTTTTTTTGTTTTTTGCTGGTTCATCAATTTCAAGCTACATATGTATAAAATAAAACGCCGTTTCATTTTTCTTTTTCATGCATAACTACTATATTTATGGTTAAAAATTAATAAAAAAATCCAGCAGCTTCTTCAAAGATGCACGAAAATATGGTCCAAATTTCAGATGAAACGAATCGCTGGTGTCTTAAAAAAAATCCAAATTTTGCTATGTTTTTAGCCTAAAGAATAGGATTCCCCTTTAATCAATATTAATAATAGTTTTTACAAAGAAATTGTAAATATCAGTTACTTTTGGGGCTATTACACGAGAACCCCCCTCCCTTAATTCGGCCCTGCAGAATAAGGGCCGATTGTGTTACCAATATGATTTTTTGAGAAGAATAAATTAAGGGGAGAAGCCACTGTGAATTTTTTTCCGATTTTTCTTTTTGTGCATTTTCACAATATTTGGGGTCTCAAAAATATACCTGCACAATTTCAAGGTGGATCTCGAAAAATTCTGGGAGCTACGGAAGCTTTTATATAGGTAACGCAGCGCTTATAATCGAGTGCACGCATAAGTAACTTGGTGTCAATCGTCCGAAAAGTTTATGTCCAAGAATCCAAATGTATCTAATAAGAGGGATTACGAGCCTATATATTGTTTAGGTTTAGAACTATTTAGGTAGCGATTTTTCAGTTGCAGAAAATAATTTCTGTGAAAACTTTAAACGCGATTATCTCGAAACTAAATTTTTCAAACTGGGCGGATTAATATCTCAGTCAATTTTCGTAATAAAAGACTCAGAATATTCGTAATAAAATTATCTTCAGTTAAGCGTACAAGTGTTTTGATCGAATAATTCATTTAGGGGGTTACCTACCGTCAGGAGGTAGAAAAAGAATCGATTCTTTGGGAATTTATTTCAGAAAGTACATGCATATTTTTATTCAATGGTTTTTTTTTCAAATGAGGGACACTTTAACAGGTTATTATATTATGTTTTCGTATTAAAATATTTAGTTATTGCAAAATTACAACTGATTTCCTGGAAGCTGTTTTTAGACCAGTGACCACGATTTCTCCATAACCGCTTCACTAATCTTTCTGAAACTTTGTAGGTTTCTTCTAGACATTCAAAATCTAGTGTTTAATCGAAGCATTTGTTTTTCCAATGCATAGTTTTTATTTTATGGAGGAAAAATGAGTGTTTTTTCTACGAAAATCAATCATTTCACTTTAAACATCTGCCATTTTGTCCCAGATTAATATTTTATAAAACGGAACAATTAAAGACTAGATAAACTATTGTACTAACTAAATCTTCTCCGTTTTTTTATTTCCGATAACCCACTTCCGAATAATATTGGTCACCGCAAAACATGTTTCTAAAATCAGCTTCCGGAAAATTAGTTATAATTATGTAATAACTAAATATTTTTATACCAAAACATAATATAATAACCTGTTAAAGTGTTCTTCATCTGAATACAAAAGCCATTGCATAAAAATATGCATGTACTTTCTGAAATAAATTCCCAAAGAATCGATTCTTGTTTTACCCCTTCTTAAGTCCGCCATTTCTTCTTCTTCAAAAAAAAATTTAAATCCGTTCGCTTAACTGAAGCTAATGTAATATACTTTAAGAAAACGTTCGAATTTTTCAATTCAGAGCAAACGTTGGAAAGTTACACAAACGCCCGTTTTGTAAATTTTTGTTGCAGAGCCTAACGTTATCGTACGCTGTGGCCATTCTACGCAAAATTTGTTCAATCTAGGAACACAAAATATTAGTTAAATATATGTATTTGCAGTTGGTAATAAAGATTTTTCTTAGAAAGTTACATTTCATTATAAAATAATGTTTTGTAAATAGCCTTCATTTTCGACCGTCACAGTGGCTTCCCCCCTTAAGAAGAGGTAACTGTACAAACAATCGATAATTAATTGAATGCTCGACGAAGTATGATGCAGAATAGTGAAAGCTTGATGAACAGAGGTACCTGAAACGTCATCGAATTCAAAATCGATTATTTTTCAGGTCAGAATAGCGATTTTGATTTTAAAGGATTTTGTTTTAATGAACCCTGTAGATTCCAGACAGTGATACGTTGCATAATTTACTTTGCTCTTATTACTTCGTCGATCTTTGATAGATGTAATTCAATTTGCATCCGATATTTGAAAGCTGAAGGTTTACCTAATGCGCAGGTGGAACGATGCAAGAGCAATTGGCAATGCAGAATCAGTGCTGGCGACGTGTCACACGTTAGGAGTGCATCGGTTAATGTTTAATCGTTCCCTTTTTTCGCCAGCGCGGAATAAAGTTTTGATGTCCCCCGTCGGGCTTGTGTTTTTCATTTCCTTCACTGCTGCGACTACGTAATGTATGAATCGTACGAGGTACTTTACGCCTGCCTCGCAGTGCTTGCGAATGCACCTATCAGCACGTCGAATAGTTAAGGGCGGCTAACTCGATTTTGTTTCCCCTTTGATTAAAGAGTATTCAGCTATCCAAATAATTTTCGATTGAAGATCGTACGTGAAAGCCGATATAGACGTTGTAATGTTCAAAATACAGTCTTCTTTTAAACATAAAAATATTCTACGTTATCAGGAATTGAAATATTAGATTTCCATTGAATTTGATAACTTTGAAGCGATCTGAGAAGGCGTAGAATCGAATCACACTTCTACAAAAATCGATACATCATTCTGTAATAAAAAATCACACGCGCCTACAATGTCTGCTTTTCAAAAAGGGGCAATCAATTTGAAACCATCTGAATGGGAAACTTTTTCCCATGAAACTTTTTCAAACACTGTTCATGACATAACACATGGAAGAGAATGGATTGATACTTTGTATCATAGAGTAATGCATGATTTCAGTTTCACGCGATGAGTAGTTGACGACGAAGCGTGACATTTTTCAGCTTTTCATTTAATGGTACCACCAACATTTGTGATAACGAATACGACACCCATTCAATATTCCTATACTCCACCCTTCGCGAACCTTTGCGCGTTATTCCGGGCGTGCACAATTACTTGCAAGCGTCTTTAATCACGTTCAAGCAACAACCTGCAGCTTGCAGAACTCCTAAGACCTTCTCACACGAGACACTCATGTTGCTACACTGATATTTCCAATATATTCGCTCGAAAGATACGGTACTTAACTGTATTAACACATTCCGTGATTTTTGATTGGAGGGTTATTATAAATTACAAATGGTTATTCGTACCATTATTTGAACAATTTTTTAACATATATTCGATTAAATAGTGATAAATTATTCGAATAAATGCATAGAATTAATATCCTGGTGAACTATTCGACTAAATAGAATCTATTAAACATTTCGAATAATAACCAATTCTGAGGAATAAAAGTTCATTCGATATTCGCCATCCAAATCATTTTCTGCTCAGCTCTGCCCAAGCTCAACGCGTTAAAGAGTACAGAAAAAGAAGCAGAATGCATGTGAATGTATTAAAAATATCAGCCACAAAAGTGTCACGTAAATACGTCCCTACTGTTCCCTTCACAATTTGCCAGGCATTTCTCCAGAAAATGCCCCAGTTTCGGACTCTGCACCCCGCATACGAGCCCCACACCGCACCCCTCGCACAGTGTTTCGCTGACCACCGCCCTCTGTTCCCGATTCATCCTTCGTTTTCATAATTAAACCTACGATTTACGAATAAGCCACTCAGGGGAAGACGATACTTCGTCGGCGCCGAAATAACCGAGAAACAAAGCGCACCGTCTATTGGTTCCGTCTCGCGTCGCGTTACGATCCCGATTCAATAATTACTCAAACCTCAATGTCCGTCGGTTCACTGGCATCTCTGGCGAACGACGACCAGCGTCAGAACGATCACGAGGAGGTTCGACGTGGAGCGATGATCCGCGTCGGACCTGACGCTGATCGCTGGCTTCTTCTTGCCCATTCTGATGGTGGGCGACGGCGTCGCGACGGAGGGATACCCCATGCGCCCGTGGATCGTGTTGTCGACGGACAGTGGTTTGTTCTCCATTTTGTCCACCTCCGCCGAACCGTAAACCATCTCGTCCTCCTCGTTGTAGAACGATGGCCGAGCTGCCGTCTGAGTCTTCGCTGGCCCTGAAATCTCTGAACAAAATGGCCCACGCAAGGTGGCATTCAGTAGGGGTGCATGTGGTATTTGGCCGAATCGTGAGTGACGCGTTTATTTAAGAATAATAACGATAATAATATTGGTCTTTTTTGGAATATTGCTGGGTGGTGAGTAACGCGTTTCTTTAATAATAATAACGAGAATAATATTGGTCTTTTTTGGAATATTGCTGGGTGGTCCTTAGGGTAAATGTCCCAATTACTGACAGCGTCCCTATTACTGCCACTTCATTTATTTTACTTAATAAACACGCAACGTATAAAGAATAGTGTGAAAAAGAATTTATCATAAAATTGGGACTGTTCTTCTTATTATTATAGTACATTCTTTGTACGTTATGTTTTTTTTTAAGTGAAATAAATAAAGTGGCAGTAATAGGAACACTGACAGTAAATGGGACATCTACCCTATACGTGTCGAATTCTTTTTGTTGTATTTCTTTGCTCTCATCCTCTAGAACGGTGCCTTTTTGTAAAAAAATAGTCCCTGAAAAAATTGATTGCAAGCGGACAACAGGAAAGGGTGCCGACCAGACCTTAATGTTTAGAATTCATCAATACTTTGGATTTAAAGAATTTCTCAAAAATGGTAAGCCCTATCGAAATTTTGTTCAAATAATATAAAAGTAGCATTAAATTTCCTACAATTACTGTATATATAATTTTCTTGTGCTTCCAACCAGTTTTTAGATAATAGCGTTTGAATATAGAGAAGTCAGCACTTCGCGCGTCCCATCTGTACGGCGTGACGTATTGGCTATACGCGCGGAGTGCTGATTTCTCTATATTCAAACGCTATTATTTAAAAAATGGTTGGAAGCACGAAAATATTATATAGACAGTAATTGTAGAAAATTTAATGCTCTTTTAATATTATTTCAACAAAATTTCGATATGGCTAACCATTTTTGAGAAATTCTTCAAATTCAAACAATTGATGAATTCTAAACATTAAGGCCCGATTGGCACCCTTTGCCGTTGTCCGAATGCAATACTCTTTTTCAGGGACTATTTTTTTACAAAATGGAACCATACTAGGGACTGAGAGCAAAAGAAATTACAGGTCGAAAATACGGGCCACCCTAATGCTACGTACATTTTAGATAAAATTAGATCAGTGAGAAATATCAATAGGTACCCACCTTTAACTATAAGGCTATCATTTAATTTTTATAAGAAATAAATAAAATTTTCAAGAAATACATGAGTGGCAAAAAAGTGCAATTAAAATTTTTGTGAAATAAATGTACCTATATTGTTGATTTGAATGATTTTATTAAATTGTTTTTCATTAGAATAGTAATGAATCGTAAATTTTAGGTGCATACAGTCATAATATTGGAACTTCCTTTATAGTTTCAAGCTAATAAAAAGGTCATTAACATTTTTAACATATTGTCTGATGTTTAAGGAAGCCTGTTTCATCAGGGGCCCACTTGTCATCGAGGAAGCTGACACCCTGGCCAGTCCCCCACTGGTTATTAATCTGATTGTGAGCTAGAGGGTGGTTTCTATGAAATTAGTAATCGTGATTTGCATTTGTGTAATAGGGCAGCTGTTGTTAGTGGTGCAACGAAGGGGGTGATTCTTCAGGAAAAAATAAAATAAAAATTTAGGTTAATTCTTTGATTTGGTGCTTCGTTAAATAATAATAATATTAATAATAATACGTTTATTAACGAAAGCCTTTTGATACATAAGTGAGAAATAACAAAAATAAGGTGAGCACAACGAAGCGAACATAAGTAACATTGAATAGAGGACGCCTGAAAGAAAAAATCAAAGCAACAGTCAGCTGTTGACGATATTGAAGATTGATCGCTTAAACGAGTTTAACGAACAGTCAAAACGGTCAATCATACCGGAATAATTATTAACATGAGAGGAATAAGTATCCAGAATGCGAAAGTCCATACAATACAAATAAATTCTTGTGATGAAATGAGTGGGAGTTGTAGAATAACTGTTCTGCGAACGAAGCATGTTTTCCAGGAAATTGATTTTGGAAACGCCTCGAGAACATGTGCATTCGATTAATTGTAAGAATCAATTCCAATCTGAAAACCAATTTTCTCGAACGACGATGAAACAAATTTGGCAGGGTTTCAAATATTTTTCAATTTTTTATGTAGGCCTACTTTTAAGTTTATTTAACTTCACTCTCCTGGTGACTTCTGCTATTCTGATGTCAAGAATGTGTTCGTGATGAGAATGAACGTAGAAAATCGCAAATTTTTAATTCACCTAAGTCTATGATAGGACGATTGTCGAGTCAATTACGAAATTATTACTATTACTTCAGTCCGTCTAGGCAGAAATACATCTCGCGACTTTTAAGACCGATGTAAAGGGTGATTCGTTATTGGTGGTACCGATGGGGTGAGTTTTCACGAAAGAATAAGATGAAAGTGTAAAATTATATATTTTATTTGAGGTTTCATTTTTTAAATGTTTCTTTAAGGGGAGGTTCCGGAATAAAAATCGACTAATTATTTATTTCATTTTTCGAATGTTCAACTTTGTAAGAACACGTGTTCCATAAGATTTTTTGAAATTCGTAAAATTCACGAAATTACAGGCATTTGAGTAGCGGGTAAATGCATGGGTAACCCCCGGCCACTCGGCGCTCACGTACATAAAACTTTAAACGCGTATTTCTCGAAACAGTGTTCTTCAAATCGGTGGAACCTGTATCTCCAAAAGTTATTATCCGATTCGATTGAAACTGTTTTTATTTTGAAGAATATACTTCTGGTTTCTGGAGAAACCAGTAAAATTTAATATAAAAAAAATTGTAATTTATAAAGGTGTTGAAAGGACGCAAAATATAGGGAAAACGTGATTTCAAAATTCAAGTGTCGTTATTTTCTAAAAAATTGTTATTTTTGTAATTTGTACTGCTATGTTCACGAGCGAGTTTTATGCGCTTTAATAATCTGGCATTGTTTTTTATTTTAGACCCGTGGTTTAGGTGCTAAGGTGAATGACCCAATTTCTGCACATTTAAGAGGTAACTCGTCATAAAGGTGTAAAAAATTTGTTTGTGATCAAAACTTGCAGAGTAATTGATTAATTTTTTAATAAAAAATGAAACAATTCAAAAACTATTTAAGAAAGATATTTCAAGACGTTTAACTACTAGTAATTTGTAATTAAATATATAATGCTCTAAATGTCCGTATTTCTGCTCATGAAACATAGCGATATATGTATTGCCCCAAGCTTTTAAATAATTTAGAATTATTTTCTTGCAACTATAGTACAAACGTAACGCATATAATAATAAGAAAAATGCGAAATGATCAGAAATGGGAACATGAGCAAAAATTGGGACATTCACCTTACAGTTTCCACCGTTTTGAATGAATTTTTTGATGCCTTGACTTTAACAACTCCCCACTGCCATGCCGTCTGCATGATTAATTATAAAAGAAAAAAATTTATTTCTATAGTTTAAGACATCCTTAATGCAATGCAAAAAGTCCCATTCAAAAATATATAGTAGTTCTCCGTTAATTAATTCCTAAAGATCACCCATTTTTAAGAGCTCTAGACCGGATCAGCCCCTAAAGGTACGTCTACGCGACGACACTTTTGTGTCTAGATCAAGTGTATACGACACTCAAAAAAGTTTCCGGAAGATTGGAAACTTCCTACAGCAGTCCGCGACACTGAATTCGACCTATAATCGCGGAGTTGCAGCTAGAGCTAGACTGAAGACACTGCAACTAGCTATACACAAAAGACACTTGTTCTAGACACAAAAGGGTCGTCGTGTAGACGTACCTTAATAAAAGGAGCAAAATATTCATCCATCGACATGGTTGAATCTGAAAGTAGTAACTTTATTATCTATTTACGGCAGAAACTTGTATGTCACGTCTGCTTTCGATAGTCATTCGTTTTATTCAAGAACCTCGAATACACTGTCTGGATATTGAATTTGCACGGATATAAATTGATTAAATCGCCTGACAGGCAGACAATGATATGAAACAAGGGAATCCAGCATCCAGCAAGGAAACTTTGTAATTTTGGAATGAGGTTGTCTTTAATTCCATACTATGAATCTAATTACTACTACTTATGAAGAACAAAACTGAGGTTAACAAGCTTTCTTCAAACCTTCATCGTGATACGTTACCTCATAAATTTGTAAACGATCCCTGCAACAACGTTTTCAGAATAATCTAAAACTCTTTCTCGTACTCGTTACAGCCACAACGCATCGTATACTGTTGCACTGTCAGTGAACTTGATCCTTCTGTTCACGATATTGCATTCAATACACTTATTAAGTCATGAAAATTCGTGTACCCTTTCATAAAAGCTTCATCATTGTGTTGAGGAAATCATTGAGTACATATAATGTACTTTCAAGCTGCATAAATGTTTAAAGGAATAATTGCAAGTGCATGACAAATATTTAATATTCCTCGTTCATTCACCGACGAAGTAATATCGAAAGCGTCTCTGTTTTTTTTTAAACTAGTCCCAGCCGATTTGAAGAAGGTTTTACTAGCAAGTTCGATAAACAACTGTAGTTTCTGAATTGGATATCTTAATATTGGGCAAATACTATGGGATGCGAGTACTTGATTTTCGAGTCGAATAATGATCGGTCGCTCGGGCATTTGCATTTTCCGAGCTGTTTCAAATCGGCGAACTGTTTGAAAAAAACTAAAATAGCTCGAATACTCGAGCCCTAGTAGGATTCGAATTACTCGAATTACTTTAGTTACTAGCGTCTTATATATTTCTTTCTTAGACCTTAGACTACTTGCAAGGAGGGTATCCCAGGTGTTCTTCTCCGATTGATTTGATTTTTTAGATATGTCTTAGAGGATCGAAAAATAAGAAACAGGTGTCTTTTTAATTTGGACTGTTTGCAGGTTTGGGGGTGAAACCACCCCTCAAACTTCTAGCGCCAGGGGCGGCAGCGTTTTTTTTTTTAAATTAGAAAGAGAGAGGGTGTCCCCAATGTGTACCTATGTTTCTCTTCCTACCGCCGTCTACATTTTCGCCCATTGCATGCTTCCTCCATGTTCATATGCTCTAAAGCAGGCCTGCCCTTTAGGGTGCAAATACCATAGACATATATACTGCCCTCCTTAGTTAAACTGTCCTATCTAGCATTTTTTTAGATATGTTGAAATATTTGAAGTTCCACGCGTCTTTTACCTTTTAAGTAAAGTTAGAAAACTCTACGTGCTTCGTAAAGATTTATAAACAGTATAATGTATTTAACCTAACTCATTTTCAAATGGTTATAATATCCTATATAAAACAATTAATTAATTGGTACGTTAATAATACATCACCTACTGGTACACCTATTGCACAAATTTATATTAGGCTGTTACGAAATAATGGCAACATGTTTTAATTTGAATGAAGGAAAATAAGGACGGTACAAAGGAAATGATAAAACTTCAGTTTTCTCGATTGTTTCAAAATGTTAGATAGGACATTTTAACTAAAGAGGGCAGTATAGACGGAGCAGAAGCTGGGACTTTCGGCGAGGGGAACGGTAGGCTTGGAGGGGAAAAGGCAGAGGTCAGATACAGGCACGTCGGGTTAGCTTCGGAAGCATTCGTCATGCATATCCATTGCGTTACCCGATTTGCCTGTATCGCTCCCCTTACCGCGAATCTTACACCCCCTCAGCTTACGCTCCGTCTATATATGTCTATGGCAAATACTTCCTCAAGTTCTGGGACCCGGGCAACAGCCCAGCGCGGAACTGTTACGTTGCTAACCACAGCATGGACTGCGGGAGGATTGCAAGACTGTGGGTGCGTCATACTGGCTCGTACCACGAGTCTATATAGCTGGGCCCCACGCGTATGGGCGCACACACATTCTTGCAGTACTCCCAAAACTCACGCAACGGTTAACAAGGTAACAGTTCAGCCCTCGGCTGTTGCCCGGGTCCCAGAACTTCAGGAGGTATTTGCACCCTAAAGGGCAGGCCTGCTCTAAACGCTGGTTCAGACAGGGCCAGTAGTTTAGTCGAGTAGCAAGTAATTTAGTAATTACTGCGTATCAGTGATGAGAACTCGGGTGGGTTTTCTCGCGCATGCGCGGCGATTTTAGCATCAGTATAGTACAAGTTTCGATAAAATGGGATACCTTGATCACCCATGGGTACCTTGATCATGCATTACTTGCCCCCCCCCCCTCAACATAGATACGGTACTGCAAAAGCCGCGCATGCGCGAAAAAACACGCCCCAGATCTCATCACTGCTGTGTGTGGACACTGAAATTTAGTCAATTAATTTAGTAAATTACTAAATTACTCACTACTCGACTAAATTACTGGACGTGTCTTTTCCAGCCTTAAGATTGGTTCCATCGTAACCAAAACAAATTCTCGTCATCGATAATGGTTATTCGTAACCAAAGAAAAAAAATTCTGGTTATCGATAATGGTTATCCGTAACGAAAAAACTCCTCGTCATCGATAATGTTTATTCGTAACCGAAAACAATTTCCGCCGTCAATAATGGTTATCAGTGACCAAAAAATATTTCCGTCGTCAACAGCGGTTACTAGTGACCAAACAATATATCTGTTAACAATAATGGTTATTCATAACCAAAATCATTTAAAGAAAGATATTAACTCTGACGTCATGATTTTTAAAATTTAGGTTATAACAGTTATGGTCTCTGCTTTAATCACCTCAAACTATCTCCGCCGACGACAAGAAATCTCTGCCACCAACCCAGCGCATCTACCCGCCACCCCCGTCGCCAGCTTCAAAAGCCACCCCTTCCGTCATCCACTCGTCAGCCAATCATCGCTGTCGCCTCCGCGGCGAACGCGGACATAGACCGTGCCGAGAAATAAGTAAATCCTGGTATATCGCGAGACAGCATTGATTCCCAGGACGTGAGCCGGGCTCAGCTTGTCTGCAAAGCTGGCGGCGATTTACGAAGGACACGGCCGCCCCGAGATCCTTCAAGGAGAGTGCTACCCAGCCCCCGCGACTGTGTTTCCCCTGAGTGCTCTGACCTGATTGAAAGATCCCCGGGATCGTATGCGAAAAGATGAGAATTGACCGAATGAAGGCGGGCGCGGGGGCGAGGGAGGGCGAAAGGGAAAATCCTTGGAGGTTTCCGCGGCAAAGTGAGGATGCTTGTAAACGGAGGCGTGTTTGCCGTGAGTAGAAAAGGGGGGCCCCTTGTTTCTATCATAGGACGATCAGTCTTCCAGGGGACTCGCCGGGGCGAGATGTACCGGGGCAACAATTTCCACGCGGAGCTTCCGCAAAGACTCGTTAACCCTCCCCGCCGCGCCGCGTATCAGCCGTGAAATAACACCGGGCGGAGACGGATATCCGGCGCTAAGCGGAACAGCTATCAACGGGACGACAGCCATACTCCCTCGATGCTCTGCGAGCTGTACCAACTCTCCTCGTTATCGCGGAGCTTTTCGAGTGTCATTGATTGCTGGATTTTTAATGCCTGCCACGGCTGCGATCACTGGTCATTAGTTGGTGACACGTGTTTGGCTTTTCTTTGCTGGATAGGTTGTAGCTGGCTTGCGAGTTATTTGAAAGCTGTGAGGCTTCCGCGGTGGAACAGTAGAGTTAATAGGGAGACTTTTAAGGAATTTTTGGATAGTAGGGCAATCGCTTTTCTGATACTAAACTTCAGTTACTTAAATAGAGATCGAGACAATTGACGGTTTGGTTGAATATTTATGGATCCCATATATTTTTTTCGCCGCTCAATTATCTACATGAATTACCCTTACTCACCGATTGGAACGTAAGTTTGTGGGTTTATAGAGCGACGCAAGACAAGAACAACGGTATGTTTCATTCGTGCCGAATCGCCCTTTAAGGATCTGAAAACTAACCGCAGAGTCAAATAGGCACACCCACTTTTTCGCGTATAACTCTTAAAGTACAAGAGACAGAAAAAGTTTCAACCAAAAGTTTAATGGTATAGTAAGCGCTTCATACTTTAAAAAAAGTTGTTACTTTCTGCAATTCAGACACTTAGGGCGATTGCGCACGAATGAAACATAACATTATTCGTGTCTTAAGTCACTCTATCTTACTCGCAACCCACAAAGTTGCGTTCCAATCGGTGAGAAAGAATTGGCGTGTTCCCTTTTAGTTTCGATTAGGGCTGTAACGAAAATTCGTAGATTCGAATACCAGATAATTCGAATTTGGGATTCGAATATTCGAATACCAGATAATTCGAATTTGAGATTCGAATATTCGAATACCACATAATTCCATTTTGAGATTCGAATATTCGAATACCAGATAATTCGAATTTGAGATTCGAATACAAGAATACCAGATAATTTGATTTTGAGATTCGAATATTCGAATACCAGATAATTCAAATTTGAGATTCCAATATGCGAATACCAGATAATTCGAATCTTCGAATACCAGATAATTCGAATTTGAGATTCGAATATTTGAATACCAGATAATTTGAATCTGAGATTGGAATATTCGAATACCAGATAATTCGAATTTGAGATTCGAATATTCGAATACGCTTGATTATTCGTATATTCGAATATTCGAAGAAATTATTCGTATTCAAAATTATTCGAATATTTGTACATAACAGGAGAAGGCATCTGTTGCCAGGAGACACTCTGTCCGAATAACAGAACGTTCGGATATTAGGTTATTAGGAAAATGGGAGGCTCTACTGTAATTTTATTTTAATTCGGTGGAACTATTTGTCCTGGCTGAATTTTATGTCGGGGATAGGATGATGAGTATTTGAAGGATATTTAGTAATAATCACAAAATAACAGCACAAATAACGATAATGAAACAGGCCAGCGGTGAAAAGACTTGCTTCAATATTCTAGCTATTTTTAATATACTTTTGTGTACCGAATTCGAAAAACACAATAGAAATTTCATACCACATTTCATCTTTCACTATTAATTTCATTCAATCTAAGCTTAAAAATTGTGATTGCTATATTCACTGACAGAGAAATTGAAATTAGATTCTAACGCAACTTCAAATTCTCCGTCACTGAATATAGCAATCCCATTTTTAAGCAGTGTTTAAAGTACTATCATGTACATGCAATTGTGTTAATAAGTGGATGATTATCGTTATCTGATTGAGAACAGTGGGTAAATAGAAGCTTATACCTACATGATTCTTTCTTGTACGAAAGAAAAGTAGAAAGATTGTGTAATGTGCTGTAATCGCAGAGTCAGGTGGAAGAAGACAAACATGTTCTACGTGGGAGGCACTTGAAACAGGTCCCAGAATAACTTCATCTTTAGAGATTTAGAGATAGAAACATATATTTTAGACAGAAAGATATCTTCTACAGTCTTTTATTTAGTTGCGGTAAAATTTCGGTTCAAAACAGTGCATATTTAGGTAACTTAAAAAACCACAAGTAAACGAGAAATGAATTTCAATATTAACAAATCTAGACGTTGAACAAATTCGATCAAAAGACTCTGTATGTATAAAGATAAATGAAAGAATATATCGTTCTATTAAAAAAAGTTGCTGACATAAATTATCCTCGTCGCTTCCACTTAGAAGAAAAAAAAATGTCACTGCACCACGCCTCCGAAAAACTAAACTTTTCCCTGAAACGTTTGTGCCATGTTCGAAAATAAAGAAATTATTCGGATGGCTTGCTTTAAGTACCCCAAGAGCATCGTTCATTCCTTGAATTTCCAGGGACGAAAGTGTAAAAGTCGCCAGAAAGCATGTGCAAAGCGTGCGCAGCTCTTTGATAATAAATATAAAGCTACAGAGTGACGTTAGAGCAGAAAACTGCCGCGAGGGTGTAAACGAAGTGCGTAAGAGTGGCGTGTAGATGTGAATTCTATCTGAGGGTGTTTGAACGATGCACACTCACCGTACAATCGGATGCTGCTCTCGACCTCGCCGAGCGAATTCTTCGCCACGCATTTATAGGTGCCCACGTCGTGTTTTTGCAAATTGCGAATGGTTAACACCATTCGAACCTCGAACTGCGACTTCGCGATCGCCTGCACGTCGTGATGCTGGTTGAATATCATTTCTGTGCGAATCAAAATTTCCTTCCATTTACGTTCATACTTTGCTCCGATAACTACTTAACCTTCTGGGCACTTGAGATATATTAGCACAAAATAAAGAAACAAGTTATAGACGTACAGTACCGAAAATATTTGTTGTGTCACTCACAAATTTACACAGTGCGCACAATTTTAATGGCAATATGATTGATAAGATGTATAATGATTCGTATTCAATTTATTTTGGTGACCAGAATCAGCTAAAGATTTTTGCAACAAATATTTTACAGTAATATTTTCCTAGTGCTAGGTAATAATTAATAAGATAGGTTTATATAGTTATCTGGTAAAGAGTTTCATATTCAAGTGATGCAATAAATATTTCTAACACTGTATGAGTTATACTTATACGTAATTATTCCATCACGTATGAAGAAAATAATTGTGCCGGTGATTCTGCAAATGGTGTAAGTAAAATTTTTTAAAAATATCGAATTTATCCAACTTATTTCGTAATGGGAGGTGATTTAACACAAACTATAAATTCGAATTCCGAATTTCTCGGAAGACCATTTCTCACTACCAACCCTTCTGTAAAACTTTCGAATTTATCACATATACATGATTGCCTATTCCCTATTCATCACTGGCAGAAACTGCACCACAGAAAAAGTTTGATTTCATTCGCAAGCACCTGGAAAGTCTCTCAAGAACCACTGCCTAACTCGAAAGTATAGAAAATAGCACCGAGCGTAAGTTTGTTGCCAAACGTCCATCGATTAAAAACCCTACGTTTCTTCGTCCCTCAGTTATCCACAGGCTCGTGGACAATCTCCGTTGCCACTAAAATCGAAGGGAAAAAATCGGTTTGGCTGGGCGAAGAATTCGAATGAAATTTAATACACGTACACAGGAGGGGATCCCCGAGGATATTGAAAACGAGCAAGAAATACGGCGAGGCGCGTACAAGTATGCGAAAATTCACTTCTTAAACGCGCGTCGAGTCTCCTTATTACACTCTGAAATGGTCGTACGTAGGTATATACGTATATATGTGGAACGCGGCAAAGAGAAAAAGGGGGCGCAGGATTTTCCGTGCTAGGTGAAAATTACATACGAATGCATTGGGCCGAAGTGCTCCGTGGAAGTTGCGCTAAAGCGAAAGCATGTCTACTCGTACAGGCTACAAAATGCTCGGGGAATATATTTGCGAACGGCCGGGAGTAATTCACTCCAGCATTTGTCTGCAACTTTTTGCCAACTCCCGCACGGAAATATTAAACCTGTTAAAGAAAGAGAGCGTCCCGTTCTTCCTTAGCGCGACCCCGAGGAACGGCATGAAACAGAAACGTGCCATTTATCTTGAGCGCGGGCGAAAGTTTTTCTAATTTAATGCAACGTACTGCCACCGCTAATCCAACCATTGGGATTCCAAACAGCACGTGCTGGTTTAATGCTTCTTTAATATGCATGTTAACGGGACGATTTTTATTGAACAGATTGCCTTAGGAACTTAAAGGGGACGCAAACTATGCTTGGCCGAAAAGTGTGTTTAAGGGGTGTTTGCGACTTGTTGGGCCGAAATATAGGTAATTCTTTGGGAATTTTTTCTACAAACACGGTTCGACAAATTAATTTGAGGTTTGACAGGCTGTTTTATTGGATCTTGAACTATTGTTCTGAATTTTTGTGCGACAGTGAAGAAAAAAACATGGCAGATACAAAAGAGGGTTGAAAAATAATCGGGTGTCCTGGCGTTGACGAAAAGTACTGTAAGGTTTATGCGAAACACAAAAAAGAACAGAGATTCTTAATCTATATGAATGTGGCTATCGATGGTAGTAGATTTATTAATAAATATAAAAAAATTAAAATGAAAGCCTTTTGAAGAAGGCCAGACGTCCTGATTTGAGTCTGAAACAGGTTTCGCCGCAAAAATCAGGAAAACTTCTTTAAATAAAAAAGGAATGGTAATAGACACGGCAATATATCTACTACCGCCGATAGCCACATTCGAATAGATTCAAAATCTCTTTTTTTTTGTGTTTCGGGTAAACCTTACAGTACTTTTCGTCAACGCCAGGACCACCCGATTATTTTTCAACGCTCTTTTTGTATCTGCCATGTTTTTTTCTTCACTGTCGCACAGAAATTCAGAACAATAGTTCAAGATACAATAGAACAGCCTGCCAAACCTCAAATTAATTTGTCGAACCGTTTTTGTAGAAAAAATTCACAAAGAATTACCTATTTTTCGGCCCAACAAGGCGGAAACCCCCCTTATAAGGGGGGTATTCTCGTGTAACGGGCCCCGAAATTTATGATTTTTTTTTTTAAAAAACTATTGTTAATATTGCATTAAGCTCTTTTGAGGTATAAGGAGGCATCTTTAAACTTGTAGAATTTTTTTATATCGATCCTTTTTATTATTTATTAATTATTGAGGAATTGTGTTAACCTCTTCGACGATGTTGCCGTCAGGTGTAGCACCTGTCACAGTCTAATTGCAAAAAGCAGAAAATTTTCTTGAAGTTAAATAATTTATGCTGGGACTAGACCTGAAATTTTAATTTTAGTTTTTATTTATAATACTTTTTGCGCCGATATAAAGAATAATATGAAAAATTTGTCAAAGGATAAAACTTACTTTTTCTTTCAAACGCTATAACTCTTCCCATTTTTCATTTTTTTTCTTTAAAGTGGACCAATTCCAGCATAAACTATCTAACTTTATGAAACTTCTATCTTTTTGCAATCAGATGACTGTGATAGGTGCTACAATAATTAATAAATAATAGAAAGGATTGACATAAAAAAAATATTTTCTGCAAGTTTAAAGATGCCTCCTTATATCCCAAAAGAGTTTAAGTCAATATGATCAACAGTTTTTAAATAAAAAAATTCTTAAGTATCAGTTACTTTTGGGGTTGTTAGACGAGAATCCCCCCTTAATTTTGTGCTTTATTTTGGGGTCTAAGTAGCAATTTATTAGTGCACTAAGAATGAAATAAAGCAACGCTATTATATAATGTTGATGTTAAGTGATTTATCGGTGAAGTTCATGTACGAAGCTAATGAACGAAGTGACTGTATAGTCCGACAGTACATTGTAAGAAGCAGTGCTTGTTGTACAGGGTAATAAAAAGTGATGGTCACTACTTTCAGGGGTGAATTTACACCTCTAGGTCAGTGGACACTTGTAAAAAAAGTTGCCGCAAAATTGTTTGTAACAATGAGAATTAATGTTAAAGTTTTTCTTTACATTAATCTGCTCTGCTCAATGAGAAATAAAAGTTAAAGTAGGCACCATGTGCTACAAACGTAGCGTTTCGACGCAAAAAATTGTTAAAGCTTACAGAAAAATTAGAGTTAAAGTTAAGGTAAAAATTAAAGGATTTTTGCAAGATAATAATTCATGACAAAATGCGAAGTTGAAAATTTC
Source organism: Andrena cerasifolii (assembly GCF_050908995.1). Lineage (NCBI taxonomy): Eukaryota > Metazoa > Arthropoda > Insecta > Hymenoptera > Andrenidae > Andrena > Andrena cerasifolii. Next base: position 1,672,446 of record NC_135129.1, read on the forward strand.
GCAGCTTTTTTAATGTGAAATGATAAACGGGGAAATGAAGAAACATTATCGCACGATGGACAGTGCATCTCAGAATCTCCATAGAATTTGAGGACAATCGGTTTAGCAGACTTCAGGAAATCTTGAAAAATACAAGACAATAAAGTTCACGTAAGATTGACATTTAGTAATGATTTTGGTTTCACGGAATGCACTTTCGGTACTTTAATAAATTACAAGACAAAAGCATTATTGAACGCAAAAATTAATCGCAAAGTTGATTACTCTTTTCGACGTTAAATCATCTTTAAGGGGTTATACCTAGTCAGGCGGCCGAAAAGAGGCGAATATTTGTGATTTTTTTTGAAGAAGTGGAAGCGTATAATTTTACAAAACTTTTTGCGTTTAAAAGAGCAACATTTAAAGAATATTTGGTAATTTTTTCATAGAAAAATATATACGTTTATAATAAAATAACAAGCGACATCCAAGAAGCATTTTTAAAAATTTGGTTTTGCGGTGAGCATTGCCATTCGGAACCAGATTATCTAAAATCAAAAAACAAAAAAGATTTCGTTAGTATATTAATTTATCCTCAGGTTGACGGAGAGAATTTTCCGAAATATTAAGTTAAAACAACATGGCAGCTATTTAAATTTGGAATCCTGATTTTTTCGCGTAATTTTTGCAGCAAAAAATCAGGATTTCAACTTTAAATAGCCGCCATTTTGTTTTAACTTAATATTTCGGAAAATTCTCTCCGTCAACCTGAGGATAAATTAATATACTAACGAAATCTTTTTGTTTTTTGATTTTAGATAATCTGGTTCCGAATGGCAATGCTCACGCAAAACCAAATTTTTAAAAATGCTTCTTGGATGTCGCTTGATATTTTATTATAAACGTAAATATTTTTCTATGAAAAAATTACCAAATGTTCTTTAAATGTTGCTCTTTTAGGTGCAAAAAGTTCTGTAAAAATATACGCTTCCGCTTCTTCAAAAAAAATTCACAAATATTCACCTCTTTTCGACCGCCTGACTAGGCATAACCCCTTAAGTGGAACTACATAATTTTATTTTCGTTCCATGACATTATGAAAAATCCAACAAACATGAGAATTTTCATTTTTATTCATATCCAGTGCTAAACTCTCTTCCACCCTGATCCTCAAAGCCCAAAAAGTAGTACAATGAAGGAGTCACTTAATTATCAGATTAAAGATTCAAGACCATAAAACACTGTAGCCTTTGCTTTAAAAACTGAAACCTACTTTATGAATACGTATAAGAAATAAGCTTCGTGCATAAACTGAGCAGGAACTGATCACTCAGCCTCTGTAAATACTGAGGGAACGATATTGGATCCATTCCTTCAGAGACGCTTCAACAAACAATCCCATATCGAAATAGAAGTCGAATAGAAATTTCATTCTGTTTCTGTCTCGGGAGCAAAGGGAATGGTGTCCTTAAAAAGAAGTAACACCCAAGGAAACGAAAGAGCCTAGGGAATAAGGAGCATACGTGCCCAGGGTTCTACGAGCGTCGCGCCGGACCAGAGGTTAAGTGTTTCAGTGAGATCTCACCGTCATCCTTGAGCCAATAATTAATCGTCTTGGGCGATGCCTCGACAAAGCATTCCAGGACCACGTCTGTACCCAGAGGAGCGCCGACCAGTTGATTAGGTACATGAATTACAGGCGAGACTGTGAAACAGAAAGCAGGGTAGGGATTGTAGCCGAGCAACAGACGGCCATGTTCCTTCGGTTTGTGGCTGAACGGGGTCGATAAATTATTGGCTACCGTAATCACTATTACTCACAATGAACATTGATAAAAATACGTTTGCTGACCGCTGGTGGCACGCCGTTGCTCGCGATGCAGTGATAAACACCCATCTCGTTCCTCGAGATCTTCGACAGCTTCAGCTCCTCGCCTTGGTACTCCGTCACTGAGGTCACTAAACAGGATGATTATAATTAAACATCTGCTCAACGGTGCATGCTCATCAAGTGTCATACTGATAAATGGCGCCGAATAAAGAACGAGGTTTCTGGCACTGATATTTATGAAGCTTTGTTGGTTTTCTGAATAACCAAAAGTAAGGGATGCATATTTCTGTTGCTAGGGACGATCGATTCAGCTTCAGCCTTTCATGTTTTCCTTCGTTCCCAAGTAGGTACTGGATATATTATTTTATTTTCGACTTTTGAATTTTCTTCGTGGCACCCCCCAGGAGGGTAGTAATAAAAAAAATTGTGTAAAGTTTGAACCCGATTGGATAAGACGAAAAGGAGCCCCTGGGCTCGCACAAGTGAATTTTATTTAATAATTATCCTCTAAGTTATTGATTGCATAAAAAAGCATGTCAAATAACAGTTGTAGATCCTGACAAGGAGCATCTTTTGTATTCTATTATTTTTTGTCGTGCGAGGAACGGTTTTCGAAAAAATCCGAAAAAGGCTAAAAAAATGTCTATTTTTTATTTTCAAAGATTTTTCAATCTTTTTTCTTACATATTTTCAGTGTTTGATACGTCGAGAATGTTCTCCCAAAATTTAGGGCCGAAAGTTGCAGAAATATTGAAGATATAGGCATTTAAACAAATTCAAAACCAGGAATGTGGTGACTTAAGGGGTCATGCTCAGTCAGGAGGCCGAAAAAAGGGTGGTCTTTGGAAATTTTTTACTCAAAAGCTATAGCACATTTCTCAAAAAATCTTTTTTTCTTTTAAGGATTGCATCTAGTACCGTGCATCGTATTTTTTTTATTTAAAAATATTTATCAATAACTAAGTTATTGTCCATCACTCGAAGGTTCTCTAAAAAAAAAGGTTTCTGCGGTGACCCAGACCACTGCTGCTCGAAAGTCGATCACCAAAAATAAAAAATTCAAAAGAATTTACTTATTATATTGTATTATCTAGTATTTGAACGAAGGATTTTTTTATCCGATGCTTAGTTTTCTTTTAATCGACGAAAATCAGACACGATTTATGATAACAATTTTAAACTTTTACTTTAAACATCAGCCATTTTTTCCCAAATCAATATTTCGAAAAATCCTTCGTTCAAATACTAGATAATATAATATAATAAGTAAATTCTTTTGAATTTTTTATTTTACATGATCGACTTTCGAGCAGCAGTGGTCACCGCAGAAGCCTTTATTTTTAGAGAACTTTCGAGTGATGGACAATAACTTAGTTATTGATAAATATTTTTAAACAACAAAATTACGATGCACGGTACTAGATGCAATCCTTAAAAGGAAAAAAGATTTTTTGAGAAATGTGTTATAGCTTTTGAGTAAAAAATTTCCAAAGACCACTCTTTTTTCAGCCTCCTGACTAAGCATGACCCCTTAAATCCTCCATATATTCACGTGGACTACATCATCAGCATTAGGTACTACTGCATACTTCAATTTCACACAAATTTCCGACATGTAGAGCAAGTAATGATCGATTTAGCGTGGAATAATCCACCTTTATTTTGGAAGTAATCAATATGCCTGCGAACACGAGAAATATAGTTGTTTTCAGCGTGGTATTTGTAATAAATCGGCGTGATTTTGATGAGTCTCTATAGAATCGAATTGAATATCCCAGCGTGCTTCTAAATACACGAAGTCATCTAACTCGATGTTAACGAAAACGCTTGTTTTTCAGTCTCCGAATTACTTTCACCTGAAGGGCACTCGAAAATAATTGCCCTCTGTTATTCTTTAATTATTCAAGTCAGGGCGATTATGCCTGAATCTATTCAGACAGAAGTCCGGCAGGGAAGACCGGAGAAGATAAAGCGAGCGTTTTAATGCAATTTGTTGCACCTGCTCGTTTCCCCTGCTGTAATATTGCAGGCGAGCGCCGCCAACTATCCTCACGTGCTATTCTTGCTGGCCTCTCGCCTTAAACTTGCAAAAACATTGATTCCCACCAAGTTCCGAACCGCCAGAAGACCCGTGGAACTCATAATTTGCGGTGTAATTATATGTACAACAGAGCACAGCCAACACGATTGTTTATCCACTGTAGCGCAAACTGGATCCTTCCGATGTTGCTCACGATGCTGCGTTGCTTCTTCAGAAATTTCAGTTCGTAACGTTACTGAAATACGATGTTATTCAGAAACTTCCGATTATATTAATCCGAAGCTTAGAAAATTAGTGCGCGCTCTGAATTTCGGTACTGATTTATCTAATTCCGTTTTAGTGGAAGAAATTAGTTAAGAAGATGGTAGATAGTTTTCTCATTTTTTTTCATTTTTTTTCATTTTTTTTCATTTTTTTTCATATTTATATCTCAAGTTATCACTTACTATATATATATATATATATGTAAGTGATAACTTGAGATATAAATATAGAAAAGAATTTAGAATAAGTTCATACAATAGGGGAGACCGGGGCAAATCATTTTTGTTTTAATTAATTACTTAATAACAAATAGGCTAAAATATATTTTGGTCCTTCCTCTGTAATATATATATATAAAAATCATTTTTGTTTTAATTAATTACTTAATTACAAATAGGCTAAAATATATTTTGGTCCTTCCTCTTTAATATATATATATATATATATATATATATATATATATATATATATATATACATAAATCATTTTTGTTTTAATTAATTACTTAATATATTTTATCCTATTTGTTATTAAGTAATTAATTAAAACAAAAATGAATTGCCCCGATCTTCCCTATTGTATGAACTTATTCTAAATTCTTTTACACGTACTATAAGGAGAAAGTTAATTTATGTCTGAAGATATGGTTTCACTGTAAAGAAGGAGGCAGTTGCATACTGCAGATTTATTGGCACATCCTTGTGAAAGGATATAATTACAGAGAGATAAGAACTTCTCACGAGTGCAGTAAAAATTTCCTTTCTTCGTTGCGCAGGGGAGAGGTCTAATAATATTTTTCTGGACACTGTGGCAAACTTTCTGATGTTATTCAAATGGTATTTATAGAAGAAAGTGGAGTAAGAAGTTTTCCCTCTGCTTTTATTTAAAAGCGAGTCTGCTGTACCTTAATCTAACTAATCAGTGTGAAATTCAATCGGACGTCAATCGTAAATAGTTCCAAGGGATTGCAACATGTCGACTTGATGTTCAGAAGCTAACGTAAATTACATGTATACTCTGCTCTGTTGTATTGAAATCAGTCGGTTTTCCAAGCAGCTTGCGCAGAAATTCCATAGAAAACTGCAGCTCGAAAACGAACTTCCGTAAATCAGCCGCGCTGCTCTCTAACCGTGCCAACGGAAATCGCTAATTAATGAGTTTGTAAATCATAAATCATCGTGTTCCGCTTAAATTTTCCGCGAAGCTGTATTACGTCGCTGATTCGAAAACCACGCTGGTAATTACAGGGGGCTGGTATCCACAATTTGTCAAGAAATAATAATAATAATAATGGCTAAGTAGTGACGCTTTACTCCTGATTTTTTTCGTAGGTGTCACTCAAAAAATTAATTCCTTTATTTCCACTCTTAATGATTGATCTGTAATTACGAATAAAATATATGTAGTGGAGCTAGAAACTTACCTACTACATTGCATTTTCAAGCATTCAAGTATATTAAATAACTAAAAATATTAAAAATTAAAAAAGTTATGATTTCTTAATGCAAAAAAGCTTTTTCTGCAACTTTTTTTCTGTTAATTTTTTTTCCTAACGTGGTACTTTAAATGCTAATTTTTAACGATGGACATATGTTGTACAATGTTCAAACTATATCTCAAAATTTTGGCGATTTAATTTAACAGATAGGTTTTAAAAAGTAGCTGATTTAAAATTGGTTTGGGTCGAATCGATCCAGGGGGGCAATTACGTTCGGAAAAATAAGTGTGACAGCCGAGGTCAACCCTCCTTCACCACACAGGGTGTATCGCACCCCAGGATATGTATTTACCAATATTTTTGTAAAATTTTAGCCCCTAATATTAAAATTTAAAAATTTGGTGAATTTTAACAAAGAAAATCGCGTTTATCCACAACTATTTTTTCAAATATAATTTTCAACCTATCAAAATTCACATTTCTGGAAATGATACGAGTAGTACGAATGTACAATTGTCAAATAAGTCCAAATGTTGATAATTTGAGTTTATAACAGTTTTTAAGTCTTAAAGTCTCTATCTGTTTACTTTCATAGTGCATTAAGCTATAACTTCATTCTAACTGAGAAATAAGAACATTTCTCTTTAGCACTCAAGTAACAAGAGCAGACCATTTCGAAACAATCTGGTGTAAGCCACTCGCGCGGTGTTCCGCTTAAAGTAACGTTTTGCGTTTTATGTTATAAAAAATTCCACGTATATATTGCAGTTGTGGGAAGACATCTAAAAGCTCAAAATACTACCATTATAAATGTGTATATACTTAAAAAGTTTCATACAATCTAGGAAGGAATTACACACTATTATGTTTATAAGCATTTAATGAATACAGTTTTACGAAAATAACATTACTAAGTATTTAAAACGATATGTACTCCCTTGTGGAATATGTACTATAATATGTTCTCCCTTTCGTCACTTTGTCAAAATGGACAGTGATCTTCTATTTCATTGGAGGTCCTAGCATCCTCATAAGGAGGGTCGACCAAAGCGTTTGGATAAAATTGTACAAAAGAAGCTGTACAATGGACCATGCGCAGTAAATTATTTTAAAAAAATAGCTACGTTATACGTATTGAATATATCCTACTTTTCGTAAAAAATTGAAACATGGTACTTTTCGTAAAAAAAATGAAACGTGCTACTTTTCGTAAGAAAATTGAAACGTGCTACTTTTCGTAAAAAAAATGAAACGTGCTACTTTTCGTAAGAAAATTGAAACGTGTTACTTTTCCTAAGAAAATTGAAACGTGCTACTTTTCGTAAAAAAAAAATGAAACGTGCTATTTTTCGTAAGAAAATTGAAACGTGCTACTTTCCGCAAGAAAATTGAAACGTGCTACTTTCCGTAAGAAAATTGAAACCTGCTACTTTTCGTAAGAAAATTGAAACGTGCTACTTTTCGTAACGCACGTCGTTATAATGGTAGTATTTTGAGCCTTTAGATGTCTTCCTCAACTGCAGTATATACGTAGGGTTTTTGGTAACAGAAACCGCAAAACATTACTTTACGCGAAACACCGCACGGGTGACTTATGCCACAATGAATCTCGCCCCCTCCCCCAATTATCGCTCAAAAGTTAAAAGATTCCAAATCACGAAAATGGTAACTCAAAATTGACGGTGGGGTGAACCCCGTGTGATCAGTTTGTGATTATAAGAAGGTGTGACCACGGAGGGTTAAATAAAATTTCCGCCACCGGTGGCCCACGTGGCCCAGGACGCGTTAACAATACACCACATTCGGTCCACTGTCTTACAACGATCGAGCAGCTTTCCGGTAGCGAAGAACCGCGACTTTGCCCCGCGGTACCCGATAATTATCGCCATTGTAGGCCAGCGATAAGCTATCCGTTTCGCGGGGCTGCAGCTACGCCCCTTGCACTTGGCACGTGTTGCAGGGGTTGCAGTCGCCGTGCACGTAGCCGTCGGCTCGTGGACGGCGCAGCTGGAATTCGCCCGCTATTAGTGACGCGGCGCTGAAGCGAATACTAAATACGCCGTTTAGTTCGTAACAGAGAGCCAGAGGAAAGGCGAGGCCCGACTCCGGCCGACCCCACAGTGTCCGTTTCTGTCTATCAGATACGCCGCGATTTTATGGGCGCCGTCTGCCGATCGTTTCCAACGACCGCGCGCCGAACGATTTCGTTTTATACGCACGATATGCTCCGCGGCGGTTATTACGCGACATTTGAACAGCGTAATGGAGTTGCATGAATGGCTCGTGATATTGTTAAAGAATGTTACTTTCCTTTCCCCTCCCTCGCCGCCCCCTCGCGGGCGGCTGAGGGGCGTTTGATTTCAGAACAGACGCGACGGGGCGAGGATATTTTCGCGGGCTCTTTTCTTTCCACTGAATGGCCCCGGGACGAACGAGACACTGGTGTTGCGCTGTTTTTTACGGGCTTCATTGTAACGTCCACTCTATTTGGATGTGTTCCATAGAGAGGGGGAGAGACGGCGCGCGCTGTTTGCTAACAAGCTGGGTTTGAAAATTATTTTATGAGAGAACGGAATTGTATTTTGCGGTGTCGCTTTTTGGGAGAAGATTGGCTACAGTGGGAGGTAAATTGCGGTGAAAGTTATGAGGAATGATATTGTTGTTGCGTGATTAGTTTTAATATAAGAGGATACAGGGAGTTTCAGTTTCACTTGTGTACTAGGGTGGTCCTTATTTATACGTGTCGATTTTTTTGTATTTCTTTGCTCTCACCCCCTAGAACGGTGTCATTTTATAAAGAAAATATTCCCTGGGAACGTTTATTGCAATCGGACAACAGGAAAGGGTGCCGACCAGACCTTAAAGTTTAGAATTCATAAATAGTTTGAATTTGAAGAATTTCTCAAAAATGGTAAGCCCTATCGAAATTTTGTTCAAATAATATTAAAAGAGCATTAAATTTCCTACAATTACTGTGTATATGATTTTCTCGTGCTTCCAACCATTTTTTAGATAATTGCGTTTGAATATAGAGAAGTCAGCACTTCGCGCGTCCTATCTGTACGGCGTGACGTATTGGCTATACGCGCGGTGTGCTGATTTCTCTATATTCAAACGCTATTATCTAAAAAACGGTTGGAAGCACAAGAAAATCATATACACAGTAATTGTAGAAAATTTAATGCTCTTTTAATATCATTCAACAAAATTTCGATAGGGCTTACCATTTTTGAGAAATTCTTTAAATCCTAACTATTGTTGAATTCTAACCTTTAAGGCCCGGTCGGCACCCTTTCCTGTTGTCCGATTGCAATAACCGATCTTTTTCAGGGACTATTTTTTTATGAAATGGAACCATATTAGAGGGTGAGAGCAAAAGAAATCGCAGGGTGAAAATAAGGGCCATCCTAGCGTACCTATATTAATTTAGTTTCTGTGAGAAATTTGGTATTGAGGTTTGCAGTGAACAGCTTCTTAGAATGAGGAAGCTGACGCAAAAAGCTCAGCACAGAGGACGCCACTAGCGCACGCACCCGTTTATTTACATTTTTTTCGTTCTTTCCTGACTGTTCTTTTTTAAATTAAAGTGGCAACAAATTTCACGCTGGCTGGTGGCGCTACGAGTGGGTAAATGTTGCGGTCAGCTTCCCCATTTACGGAGCATTTGGTTGTAGTAAGTATTTTACCGGTTCTGGTATTGGATTGTTTCGCTCTTCCTTTAGAATCCATTCCAGATATGTTTCTGTACACATTCTTCATGGTTTCACTATGTACACTCGATCAGATTGAAATTGAAAAACCATAAGCGTGTAAATAAGAAACGTACTATTTTTGCAGTTTGGTTTGGATCTCCGTTTTCATGAAAGTAACACGTGCTTCTTACACTCGGTATGTTTGAACAATTTGAAAAATTTCAACGCGTACATACTTGTCTAGATTCTAGAGCATTATCGATTTCTACTAGCGCTTCAGCTCCAGATGGTGTTACCCATCTGTATATCGCAACACAGCCTCTTCCTTACTTAACAGGCAATGCACTATGCGTGTTTTCATTCGATATTTGCATTGGTAGTAGGCCACATTTTCTACCTTAAACACTTGATTAAGGATTATTAAATTTGCATCACACGTTCGTGTACCTTAAACTTTAAATGTAATTTGACTATTGTACTCATCAAAATTTTATCTTAAATATAGAAACTGTTATTCGTGTTAATTATTCAAATTCTCTTAGACTTAAGAATCTTATGTAAAAACAGATCTGACGTAAATGGGAACGAATTTATAAATTCTGGTGGTGGAAGTCAGATCTTTAAACACTATTCAGAATTTGACAAATATGAGTCTTCCCGTTACATCACCTTGAAAAACGAATTTCCTTTGGAACGTTTATTGGGATACCCACGAGAGTTTTTATTATTTCAATATTAAATCACGTCCCTAGGTAATTATTCAATGTATAATCGCTACCTATAGCCAGAAGAAAATCAAAATTTTAATTGTTTAAACTCGATAAGGCTCTATCCCCGCCACAGCATTCAGCTGCCTCGCCACTTTATCCCTCTTTAAACGGCCAATAGACTTCTTTCCAATTCCCTTAACATCAGTGGCGGATTTAACGGGCGGCCGATGAGCAGTTGCCGCCTGGGACCCTGCCCCAAGGCCCCATATTACAAAAAAAATTATGATTTTATCCAAACACTACATTTTTTTCTGTACTACCACACTCAGCCCGTTTTTAGTAAACTACCTCTTAATTTCCCCGAAAGAATGGGTCCCTCAGAACGTTTGCCACCTGGGCATTTTAAATCCGCCACTGCTTAGCATCACTACATGCAAATTAAAAAGTGTTTCACACGAAATTTTCATATATACAACACATTGGATACAAAGACACAGGAATATACAATTAATTTACCTCCCACTAAAAATACTCGAAACTGATATAGAATATCCTAAAGTGCAGGGGTTATGGAATCAAGCGCAAGTAAAGGCGAAATACTTGGTGACAGAACGAAAGAACGTGACCTATAAAAACGCGGCTCTCTATCGATTCTTCGCACGTTTGCGAAGTGTTACTTAACAATTTCTGGAAAGTTACGTTTCCCGCGGGCGGTTCCGAGCGAGTCTGCCAACCGGCGGGGCGCAGGGTGGCGCGGGAGGGTGGTCGGCGCGGCGAAATAAGGAAATTAAAATACCAAGTGAATCCAGCAGCGACTGCGTTCGAGGAAAACATAATTGTATATTCCGTGTTATATCGGTGGAATAGTGGGAGCGCCATCTATATTAAATCTTACCATGAGACTTCTGGTTCAAGGCGATTCCTGGAAATGGCTTCCGAATTATAATGTCCTTCGTGTCTCCACGGCGCCACGATACGCGGGGCGGTGGCACGCCCCTTGCACGGCACGTTAACTTCACCTGTACGTGTTACGAAAGCAGAATTATAAAGAGAATCGGCTTCGTTATTGCTGCCGCTTAAACGCCCGCTTCGTGTACAAATATGTTCAAAAAAATCACAATTGGAATCACTATATTATATACAGGTTGTCCCAAAAATCGGGGACTTTCCGGAACGTGCAGTGTCCTGATGCAAAATGGCATCGAAAAGTCCTTTACCGTTTTGTGATCCGAGGCTTCGTTCTCGCGATATTAACAGTTGAATTTTAGCGGTCCAACTTCCGAGCCGCGCAGTTTAAAGCCGAGTCAGCTGAGCGCCAAACAGTGACCGCTCTTACCTACGCACACAGTAGAGCCGACCGCGCTAACCGGTTCTCGCGGTTTGAACCAGCGCGGTCGGCTCTACTGCGTGTGCGCGCGAGCGGTCACTGCTTGGCTTAGCTGTTTCGGCTTTAAACTGCGCGGCCCGGTTAATTTGGACACTGTGTCCGCTATGCTGTTTTCTGGCTAGACGTCCACTATCCATGGGTTAAATTTTGTTGTGTTTAAACAATTCATATCACTGTATGTTATATTTTACAATCGATAGGTAAGACAACTAGTTTTGGTTTAACTCGGCGGGAGGCGCTACTGGGTAAAATTTACCACAGAGGCACAAGTTGCGAAAATATCTCTTTTCTTGCGGAATCCTGTGCCGCGCCGTTCTAGGTACCTTTCGGCGGGGGAATAACCGACCAAGTGCAATCAAAGATCAAAACCTTTCACTATGTAAACTGATGATTCTAAGTATGTATGTACTTTAGGAAAATTCTCAGTATTGTTTTGAAAAAGTTGTTACGAATTGTTTTCTTTGTGTTCGTTGGTAAGTTATATATAATATAGCATCTACTTTTGATATCGATCTCAATTTGATATTGTTACTAAAGAAAGAAGACTAATTTTTCTTATTCGATTTTATAACCAAGTAAAAATTAAGAAGCCTGTTTGAATTTTTGTTACAATTTTTTAAAGAACTTTAATAAAGATTTTGAGATAATTCTTCAATTTTGTTTGCTTCTTCAAACACTTTACTTTAACATAAAAATAACAAAGTTATAAAAAATATTCGGAAACCGTGGTTTTCAATTTTGGGTATTTTTGACCCGGTAGCGACAACGTGTGTTGCATATTGGGGTGCGCGTCCCGCCGAGTTGATGGAATATATTTTTTCTACTAATACCTAGTAATTCCTAAAACGAGTGTAATAATATGTGGTTTAAGATGATCCGTAGAGTAAGATCGTACATTTGCAATAATTATATTTCAATCAAAGTTGAAGTGATTTTGCTGAAGATTGTCAACTAATCGTGACCCATAGAGTTACTGATTTCTTCGGCGAAACTTTGTGCCATCGTTTGGTCTGGCTTTGGAGCTTCCGTGACGAGCTTTTACTAAATTAAAATTTATGGAACCTTGCTGGTGGAACTTCGTGCCCACGATTGTTAATTACTGTTGAACTTTCTCTCAGCTTCTCCATAGTAACTTGGAATGTGTTTGACGTGACTGTTGAAAATTCATATTTTTTAACATTATGCAGAATTGCGTTATAACCGAGGTGAATGTATTTCAAAATCTTCTGACGTCTAAAATTAATAAACATTTTTTAATCCTTCTCCTATAACGCTGGAAGTGCTTTATTGATAGGAATATATTTTGACTAAAAGCATAAATTTACATTGCGCAATTTTCTGGCATAAATCTGTTGCACTTGCAGAGTAGATTTGCAAGGTTGTTCCGTGCATCTTAATTACTAAATCATCTGTTTCATGTAGGGGTCTTTAAGCTCATTTCTTCGATTATTAATAATTGATAGAAATCTTGATTACACATTTGCAGAACGTATATTCGTTCAAATTTCTTCAAAATTTAATTTCGACGGGTTTATTTATTAAAGAACTCAAAAACCTGCGATTCCTCGGGTGAAAAGGTCAGGAGATATAAGCCAAGGAAAAGAAACTATTTAGCATTTTAAGAGTCACTATGAACAATACTTAAAAAAGGAGGGAAAATTTTCAATTTGTATATACATTAAAATTACTACACATGAAACTAATCTGCTGTAAATATTGAACTCGATAATAACAATGTAGTTATTAATGGTATCATCATTCAAAACGCTTGCCATTACTATTTACTTAATTTATTTAATCTATGTACATACGTACATGTGATTATATAATTATTCTACTTATATGTAGTATACTCTTTACATAGAAACTAAAAGGACATTTGACTAATTTTCCAACACCAACAATTTCTGTTCCCAAAAATGTAGTCAACTAACACGGAACTAACACGTTGCTTAAAATTTATATCTCAAGTAAAATATTCAAATTAGAAGTAGATTCTATGCACGTATTATATCTTCCAAAATATAATACTCTATTATTTCAATACCTCATTAACGTACATATAAAACCATAAGCGAAAGGTAAGGGGAAAAAACAAGGAATGTCCATTTTTCATTGTTTTGCGATTTATAGCATATTTTGTTGGTGACAACTGGACTACAAAACTGTCGACTCACAAAGGGTTATAAGTTCAACTACCCCCGTACCATAGCGTTAAAGATTAGGTAGGTATACTGATTAAAAACTGGAAATGTCTGCACTGGAACAAAATACGGAATGTCCCCACTCAATAAACAAGAAATTGTTGAAAACGAAAATTATACAACAAAATTGAATTCATTTAACCTTGTTTCTTTACTTGTGGACTAACAAGGGAACATCTCGAACCCGGAAATTTAAAAAATTCTGAAACTTTGTGAATATGTAGGGAATTTCCTCATGATTACAATCCAATTTTTGTTTGCTGCCCAAATTCACTCTAGGGGGGTGAAATTAACCCCTGAAAATTGGACAATTTTCCGATTTTGTGTTATAACTCGTGAACTGTAAAATATTTTTTACCAAATGATAGATCTAATTAAAACAAGTAACTTTATCTTGAAACTCTTTTTCTATCTCTTACAGTTCCCGAGTTATAACACAAAATCGGAAAGTAGCCGAATTTTCAGGGGCTAATTTCACCCCGTTCGAGTGCATTAGGGCAGCAAACAAAAATTGCGTTGTAACCAGGAGGAAAACCCCTACATCTTCACAAAGTTTCAGAATTTTTTGAATTTTCGGGTTCGGGATCTTCCCCTGTAATTTATTAAAGCTTAATTTTCTCGATGAAGCTGTTTTGTGGCATTCCCTGTTTGCCCACGATCCTTCGAATATAAAAATTATTTGCCACTCTAACATTAATATTCTTTAAACTCAACGTGCAGAAACTACCCGCGGAGGTCATTGACCCACTTCGAAATCGAATACACGGCTTCCATCAAGAACGTTTTACCGGCATTCAATTCCCCCATCCACGCATCGCCAGCTTCTCGCGTGGCCTCCCGATGTAAACATCGCATTTCAATTTCAGGTAATAGTCGGCCGCTGACATTGAGCCTATGGGATGTACCCGGAACAGGCCAGCGTCTCGAGGACAGTCGAGCACGCTGCTTCAACGAATGAACTTGACGGCGCACGGTTTTCCAGGTTAAGAGTGTTAAAGTGTGTGCAGCGAGGAAACACGTCTGCTTGAAGAGAGGAAGCAAGGAGTCGAGGACCCCGCGAACCTACCGCTGGAGTACCTCCGCTGTCCCTGGGGCAAGGTTAGTCACACATATGCCCTTTCCTTCCCGCGTATGAATATAGGATGTCTCGTAATGGGTAGCAGAAGCGCGACGAAAAGGAAAATTAGAAATGTACGAATAGAATTCGTTCATCGGAGGCTCCTTTTTCGAGAAACTGGATTTCGAAAACTCGCCTGGTACGCGCATATCTGACTAAATGTCGGAAGAATTTATTAATAAATATGGTTCGACTGGGAATGACAAGAATTCGTCGGCAAAAATATGTCGAAATTATGGAATATGGCTTTTCGAGTGGGGCTTTGTTTTTGGGAGAATCGATTTAAAAGTGAAATTGATTTTTTAGCCAGGGGCACAGTACTGGGCAGATTTTGAAAATCAGTTTTCTTATTTAAGAATGGTCCTGTGATTTTATTTTATTCCACGTACTGTACTTACCTTTTTCTTTAGAATCACTACCCCTTCTGATTAGTTTACTAATGCGAATTTGTCGGAATAGTTTGGAATTTATAAATCTCCATCTGCGTGGGCACAGTGGTGAGTCTTATTGTCCGTCAGTAAGGGGATTTTTGCCTAGAATTGCCAATAAGTGTAATTGTTGTAATTGGGGACTTTGCGGCAAGAGGGGTGCAGCTTCATTTTTGAAAGTTTTTGAGTTCTGACGTGTAATATATATAAAAGAAATTCTTTGTCGTTTGGTGCGCGTTTCATGCAAATCCGATAAGAAATGAGCGAGTTATTGTAAACTTTGAACCTGCACCCTCTACTGTGCAATACGAACGCACAATTACCCCCCATCTTATAAACAACCTTTTTATAAGGCTCTCAAATGTGCATTGACTGAGGAGGAAGATATTTCCACAGACAATGATGACGAACAGGCTCAAGAATAATGTTAGGGCAGACCGGGGCTAGTTGATACGTTTTTCAGTTTTCAATGTTTTTCATTTTTGTTTGAATTTATTGCTTGATAACAAATATGCTAAAATATACTTTGGTCCTTCCTCTTTAATATATTGTAAATGAAAAGTTGAGAAAATACACACACAATGAATGAAAAAAAGTTATTTGGACGAAGGTAAAATGTATCAATTTACCCCACTGCGGGACTAGTTGATACGTTATTGTGATTTCATTTTTTTCATTTTTTATTTTAATTAATTACTTAACAACAAATATGCCAAAATATACTTTGGCCCTTCCTCTTTAATATATAGTAAGCGAAAACTTGAGAAAATGCATACAAAATGAATGAAAAAATGTTATTTCGACGTTAAATTTGAGCGTATCAAAACTATTTACTTTTTCTCTATATAAACGAAAACAGTTAGGAAAGAATTGAACAACAATCTTCACATATCTTGCTCAAATTGACCTACATATATACGGTGTCGAGATAATTCGTCTGTATCAACTAGCCCCAGTCTCCCCTACTTTTTGATGTCTACAACAAATGTCAACATATATAAAGCAACAATAAATCAATAAATTGTGTTCTTTACTGTGCATCAGTGCCGTCTTAACCTGGAGGCAAAAGAGGCAACCACCTGGAGTTCAGGGGGTCCCCGAAAAATTGGAAAAATTAAAAAAAAAATAGGGTTGTAAAAACTAGAAAAAATGGAAATAGACCCTCTATGGCGGAAAGAAAATAACGAATAGGTACACCAAAATTTAGATTTCAAAATAAGGCCCCTTTTCGTGAAATGGACCCCACGTTTAATCTTATTTATTTAATTGTTTTAACACTTATTCACTTCGCGTGTTAGCGCGGTATTTTTGATTTTATTTGATTTAAAATAATTTAGAGGGCCACATATGGAACTCGCCTCAGGCCACCCGAAAACGATAATACGACAATGTTGTGCAGAGTTATTAAAAAGCAACTTTTTTGTATACTTTGATGCACGCGAGGTGCAGCTCCAGATTTAAAAAATTCGCTAAAAATAGAAATAAAAACTTATCAACTAAATATATAGGTACTATGTACTTATTTTCTAAAAGTGTATATTTTCCAATTAGTATTCTCTTTTTAATGTTAAGTCAAAGCAATAATTTTATAAATAGTTTTTTTCTGATGTACTCGAAGTTGTTAAAGATGAAGCTGCACCCTTCTCGTCGCAAGGTCCCCAATTTCTTTAGAACAAAACTGTTTGAGAGACTACTTTCGAGTACAAATCCACCGGGTAGCAAAATTCCAGCCATGCTGCCGCGAGTACTTAGTTTCAGTTGATCTGACCTCTTAAAAGATATTTCATCCCATCTCGAATTAGCGATAATGCGATCGTACCACTGTAGCAGGAGCAGACTCACGAGATCCCCGGAGCAGGGTTGCGCGCGCAGCGAATAAAGGCTCCAAAGTTGGAATAATCGAGGTCCTCCTGTAATTTAATTCTGCCGTTCGACCGGACGAGATAAAGTTTCCCCTATTGGCTCGAAGAATATCGGGTCCCCTTGATCAAATTTCAATCAATCCGCCATTAAACAATAGTAAATTCTCAATTTGTCCCGCGCCATTCCACGCAGAGACGAAAACACAATGAGGAAACTCCGTGGCCGCGGAAAATCGCTGGGAAATGTTGCGTGCCCCGCGGGAAGTAGTCGGCTCGGAGTTTCGCCCGTTTCCACGTTGTGTTCTTCGATAACGTTTTAAAAGCCCTCGATATTTTAACCGGCGGTTAGCCCGCCGCGAGATTGCATCGTTTTCGAAGGGAAAGTATCGAGGGGGCAGAGCAGACTTTCTCAAGGAAACGATCTTTTCCTCGACTGGGTCGTTTCGTGGACTCCTCGCGAAGCAACTTATCAATTTTGAATTAAGGCCGGCGAGGTGAGCCGCGGAACGATATCCTAAATGTGGGACGGTACAGAAACGAGTTTAAAAGTTCTAGTACCTGGCCGCATTGATATTCAGTTAAAGTAGGAAACGTACGGTAGGAGGATCCCGTCGCGCAACGAGATTTTTATAAACACGAGGACAGCCGGCTACGTGCCATTAATAACGATATTTATCGTCCGGAATGGGAAATGTATCGCCCGTCCGTTTCAATGCCTGTCGAATGGCCAGCGGAGGATTCACGAGGTCCACTCGCAATTGGGATTTTCATTTTTGATAAGACTAACTCTGCCTGCTATATGTTACGGCGAGGAACGGGTTCGATATTGTCCTGGCAGGCGCGGCGAACTTTTTTCATATTATTTCGGTTTCCGAGGGTGGCTTTTCCATTGGAAGTTTGCTGTTTTTTCGCTGATTATTGTTACGCCCGATTGTGATTCGTGGTCGTCGTTTCTGCGCAGACTTTCGATTCCTGGATATCGTATTTGTTACTACACCTGTAATAATGCACATTTTGGGCGAAATTTTAACAAGTATTTTTCTATAAACTGTATTCTTTGCTTGGCTTTTATTTGCAGCCCCCGGCAATGTACGAGAGTTTTCGGAGCAACGTTCTTAATGTTAGCGTTACACCGCAGTGGTTACTTTCCCAAGAAATTTTGAATTTCCACCCACGTTACTTTGGAATTTTTTTTCGCTCGGAAAGTAGGGAAATAACTAACGGCAACTAGGGAATAAAAAATCTGATTCCTTGCAGGAATTTAGTTCAGGAGGTTCTAGTAGCACACTTATTTTTTTTTAGCAACGAAATGGGTCTAGGGGTGAAACACCCCTCGAAGAATTTGTGGGTTTTCATATTCTGCGGAACTGTAAAAGAATTTCAGGGGAAATTTATGAGGGGGTGAATTCTGAAAAAAATAAATTCATTACCACGATATTGCTTATTGAGGACTATTTCAATCTTAAGGGGAGGTTTTCGGTCTAAAAGTCGATTTTTTTTTTATTTCATTTTTCGAATGTTCAGCCTTTTAGGGATACGTGTTTAAAAGGATTTATTGAAATACGTAAAATTCCCGAGGTTATAGGCATTTGAGTAGCGGCAAATGCATGGGTAACACCCGGCAACTCGGTACTCACGTAAAACTTTAAACGCGTTTTTCTCGAAACAGTGTGTTCAAAACGGTGGGAACTGTATCTCCAAAAGTTATTATCCGATTCGACTGAAACTTTTTTTATTTTGAAGAATATACTTCTGGCTAGGGGGGAAACCAGTAAAATTTAATATAAAAAAAAATTGTAATTTTTAAAGGTGTTGAAAGGACGCAAAATATAGGGAAAATGTGATTTCAAACTTCAAGTGTCGTTATTTTCTTGAAAAATGTCATTTTGCAATTTTTTCTGGTTTCCCCCCTAGCCAGAAGTATATTCTTCAAAATAAAAACAATTTCAGTCGAATCGGATAATAACTTTTGGGGATAAAGGTCCCACCGTTTTGGTTCAATTTTTTGACGCTACGACTTTAATGACTCCCCAGTGCCGTCTGTAACGATTAATTATAAAACAAAAAATATATTTCTGTAATTTAAGACATCCTTAATACAATGCAAAAAGTCCCATTAAATTATATATAGTAGTTTTCCTTTAATTAATTCCTAAATATCACCTATTTTTTGGGGCTCTAGACCGGAACCTCCCCTTAAGGGGGGTCACTCAGGTGAAAATAAACTACCAGTTATTTTACAGATAAAAATTAGAAAATATGTATATCCATATTATTTTCTACGCTGAAATGAATTATGTAAGAGTTAATGCAGTGACAATTTTTTTTCTTCAAAATTTGAAAAAAATAATTTCGAAAAAATTATTCGATTATAAAATCCATACCCTTATCTCTGTAGTATTGTACACATAGACTGCAAAAAAAAATTTCAGCTCGAAAACTCCATTTTTGTCCGAGTTATAAAGTTTTTTGTTTTAGTGTAGTAACTAAAACGCTCCTGCTCCGTACGTTGGACCATCTTCTTCTTGCAATGCCTGTTCTCTTCGTGATTGTGCAGTTCGTTTCATTTTTCTTGCACGTTTGTATCTTGCTGATGCTTTATCCTTACACCTGTGAACTCGTTTTTTGTGACGGTGTTGAACAATTTTCAATGATTGTTCGCTCATTTGCATTTGGTTGTCCTTGAATGAATGTAATATTGTTTTAGTCCATCCTTCATTATATTCGGTGACAGCTTCTGCGGCTGCAGCTTCAGCAAGATATTTTGAAGGAAAAATATCCTTTGGGCACTTACGCCATATCATGCTGTGCAAACTTTCATTGGAATTCTGCGTAAGGCATTGCGCACAACGACGGATCAGTTTGTCATCGCTTAGCCTATTATAAATTGGTAATATTTTATCCAGAAATTTTTCTCTGATGGGTGTTCCTATTCTCTTATCATGAGAATCAGATTTTCTTCCTTTCGCAATTGCTGATTGGTAGAAACACAATGATTTTTCATTTATAATGTGGTTTCGTATCCGTCGAAACTGCGTGGTACATCGCCGCGTATAAGAAAAATGCTACGAACTGCACAATCACGAAGAGAACAGGCATTGCAAGAAGAAGAAGGTCCAACGTACGGAGCAGGAGCGTCTTAGTTACTACGCCAAGACAAAAAACTTTATAATTCCGACAAAAATGAAGTTTTCGAGCTGAAATTTTTTTTGCAATCTTTGTATACAATACTACAGAGATAAGGATATGGATTTTACAATCGAATAATTTTTTCGAAACTTTTTTTTTAAATTTTGAAAAAAAAAATTGTCACTGTATTAACTCTTACATAATTCATTTCAGCGTAAAAAATAATATAGAAATACGTATTTTCAAATTTTTATCTGTAAAATAACTGGTAGTTCATTTTCACCTAAGTGAACCTCTCTTAAGCGTCTTGGTGAAGTTTGTTTACATTTTCAATTGATTCAGTTTGATTCCATTAATAAAGCTGAATGACCTCGAATGACTATGATTATTGAAAAGCCCTTGAGGAGGGCTGCAATCGTAGGTGTTCAAAAATATATGGTTCTATTTAAAGAAATTATTATTATTATTTTTATTATTATTATTTTTATTATTATTATTATTTTTTATTATTATTATTAACGGGTATAACCCTTTAAATACAATTATTACAAACATAAGAAAAATTAAGAAAAACTTACTACTAGGTTACAAGTCGTTGCACTTAACGTTGATTACGCTTACAAATATATACATATATACAAAGTGTACAAAGTAGTGTCACCCCTGACCGCCTTCAAGATACCTAAATTAAGTTGATCTTCAAATCTCCTAAGCAACCTCCACTTGAAAAAAAGTTCTGTCCACCACTTAACGGGCCTTTCAGAACCAATCAAATTTTGTCTCAAACATTTCTTCCAATCTCACAAACTGTAGAAGTTATTCAGGTGGCTTTTCTTCTGTATGACTTCTTTTCGACATCTCTTACAAGTTCGCAAATATGCACGTTAATATGAAAACTCAATTTCTCTAAGGGTGTGTTTCCACCTCTGCATTTATTTTAATTTCATGGACAAAAAATTGGGATCATATATCATGCTAACCCTCTGAACGCTGTTTCTGCAAAGTACAATCAGCTTTCTTTGAATAAAATGGTCAAATTGCTAAACTTCCCTTCTCAGTTTTGTGAGTTCTACCTACCCTATAATTATCGAACACCTCTGGGCTGCAAGAGATGTGACACAGAATTAACTTTGTCCTCGAAATACAAGATCCAATTTTTCTTATATGTGCTCGTGTCTTCTGCTCACTAACAACCAGAAGATGAAAAAGTGCCAAATGAACCATTTTCTTCGTAAACGTAATTGAAGAGTCCTTCTAGAAAACACTGTGAGGGCCAAAAATCAAATTCTATACTACAGTGTTACCATTGGCATGTAGAACACTTTCTGATAACTTTTTTTTTAATTCTGATACTTGCATTGCAATGTTAATGTTTTCTATAAGGACGCAAATGTTTTCTATAAGCACTCTTCAACTCCTTTGGCACTTTTTACCCTATCAGTGAGTCAGACTTGTTAAAATAAGAAAAATTTGATCCCGAATTTTGGGAACGCGGTCACTTTTGCAGCAGGTTTTTTTTAAAACAGATTTCCACCGATTCAGGTGTTCAGAATCACCTGTGAGAGCAGCGACAAATAATTTCGTTTGCCCCGATAGAACGATGATCTAAAATTCATTTCGATTCTGCGGCACAACGATTCCATCGCCCGCTAGGGGCCAGCGAACGCGACTTCGTTTTTGCCGCATTACATAAATCCGCGACTCTTAAATGCATGCATATTACGGTGAGTTACGTCGTCATTTCTCCGCGGCTTTTTAATTGTACTCGCGCGAGATTTAGTAGGCGAAGTAGTTTTAATTACTGGCATTCAGGGGAACTAAATCTCGCCGCGATATAAGTGCGTCTCGTTTGGGATGTCGCGGTCTCACATCGCGGGTTGAAAGATATCGCGATGCTCCTGGAGGAGGAAGATGAAAAAAAGAAGGGTACGTAAAAAGAGTCGTTTTAGTGGGCATTTTGTGGGCCATTCCATGGAGGGGGGAGGGGCGTAATATTCTGCGCACGAGTCCCGACATCAGCTTTGATAACAGGAGCAGAAAAAGGAAAATATTTACGCATTACGCTGTGCATATGTTTCAAAGGTGCTGCCATACGTACACGTGCAACAGGTTATTGAGACGCTTCAGTAATGTTTGCGGGGATTTTCCCTTTCATAATGCGAAGCAGAAGTCTGCCCAGACCTAGATTTAAACCGGGGTATTTTTAATCCAATTTGCAACGGACATAGAGTTGCACGTTGCGGTTGAAACGATTGGTTGATTATATATTTAATGAGTTCGAGTTTAACTAGATGTTTTAGTGATTATACTAGTTGATGATTAAGGGGTTGCATACACCTAGAATAGTCGAAACAATCGATTTAGCCAATAAATAATTCGCAGAAGCTACAACGTCAAAGGAACGCCAATTCTATGGCCCCAGAATCGACGATTTTCTGTACCTTAAATTTTAAACGCTGTTATTTTGAAACTACGATTTTCAAAACTGTGGCAATGATATTTAAAAAATTACTGAACCGATTTGAATGAAACTTAGCACGAGTGTTTATCAGATCAATATCTAGTCTTTATCATATGTTTTTTTTTAAAAGCCACAGTTTGTTTTTAATCATTAAAATACTGATGAAATTTTTCTCAGGAAAAAATATTTTTTCTTTTTGCGAGAAATATAATAATATCCTTATAGAGCAAAAGCCTAATTCGTATTACTCAGTAAGTAAAATGATGAACCTTTTACGACACTTATGATTGGATGATGAACGACAACTTACTTGTTCTCCTTCGTGTACCATAACATCACTAGATGTTTCATCGGGAATAAAATCTGGTGGCACGACGATCGACAGCATGCCTGTCTGGAAAAATAAACAAAGAACAATATTTCAACCCAGTATCTGTTAACAATTGCAGCTCCATTTAGCTAACACGCTTTAAACATTTCTTACATATAAAATCTGATCAAGTCTCAAATTTTGTTAGTTCTATGTTGGCCACTATTTAGTGTCAAAATCTACAAAATTTAGATTAGATATGGCTGGTACTATTCTCCTCCAATGTTTCCTGTCAATTATATATTGAATATGCTCGTGAATGCTGACGAAAAATAAAGAGTTCTTGTAAAAAACACTGTAAGCGCTAAAAACCAAATTTTTCAGGGGAGAGAAAAAACTTCCCTGACTTTAAATTATTTACAAAATTTGATTTTCTTTAATTGCTAAATAGGCCGAAGTATACAATAACCCAAATGCATCACAATTTTTCTATTGCTTGCATTAATATAGTCCAACTTCATGAAAAAAAGAATTGTATTTGTAGAACGAAAATTCAAAAAATTCTGAAACTATGTGAATATGTAGGAAATGTCCTCCTGATTACAACGCAATTTTTGTTTGCTGCCCAAATTTATTCGAAGGGGGTGGAATTAGCCCCTGAAAATTCGGCTATTTTTTATTTTGTGTTATAACTCGAGAACTGTAAGAGATAGAAAACAAGTTTCAAGACAAAAGTTACTTCTTTTAATTAGATCTACCATTTGGTAAAACAAATATTTTGCAGTTCACGAGTTATAACACAAAATCGGAAAATATCCGGATTTTCAAGGGTCAAATATACCCCCTTGGAGTGAATTTGGGCAGCAAACAAAAATTGGATTGTAATCAGGAGGAAATTCCCAACATATTCACAAAGTTTCAGAATTTTTTGAATTTCCGGGTTCGGGATCTTCCCTTGCTAGTCAGGCGGCCGAGAAGAGGCGAATATTTTTGAATTTTTTTTTGAAGAAGCGGAAGCGTATTTTGGAAAATTCTCTCCGTCAACCTGAGGATACATTAATATACTAAGGAAATCTTTTTCGTTTTTCGATTTTAGGTAAGCTGGTTCCGAATGGCAGTGCTCACCGCAAAATCAAATTTTTAAAAATGCTTCTTGGATGTTGATTGTTACTTTATTATAATCTTAAATATTTTGCTACGAAAAAATTACCAAATGTTCTTTAAATGTAACGTATATTGCTCTTTTAAGCGCAAAAAGTTTTGTAAAAATATACGCTTCCGCTTCTTCAAAAAAAATTCACAAACATTCGCCTCTTTTCGGCCGCGTGACTAGGTAAAACCCCTTAACCAAACACAACTGTAAAAAAAATTGGAAAAATATTCATTCCTGCAGGTTCCTTTTTCTCCTAAAAATGATTATATAATTATATGATACCTATTCTTCTTTTCATTTCTAACAGATCTTAACAGTATAAATGATTAAAACACGAGTATATCTTTTCTTAACATTTCTAAACAATATACTCGTGTTTTATTCATTTATACTTTTAAGATCTCTTACACATTATAGTAAGCATGCATTTAAAACACAAATTTTGTATTTTAAATATTGAGCCACATTTTACTCCGTACACGCCCAGTGTGACGTACATGTCACATCTAGACAATCATATTTCCACTGGCTCTTTTTGAGAGAAGAACGATGAAGTGCATGTATCGTATTTTTCAGTTAACTAATCGCAAGAACTCATTTTTTCCGCCGAGAAAAGTGTCTGTGCGCTAAAGGGTTAATCAAAAGACATCAACCCCACACCCAGGCCAACTGAAAATTAAAATCTAAATTTTCGCCTTTATAGTATCGCTCCGCCCTGATGTACACCTCCATTATATTCCCAGCGGAGCATCCAAAACTCACCCTTATAAAAAAGACGATCCCTCTCACATTCACTCATTAACCTCCCGCTCTGCATAATTATAAATACAACCGAGTCTCGCCGCACGAGTAACGAACAGCCAATAGCGCGCATACTTCCCACTCTGTGGAACGATATTTTTCCACCCGATTGTACCACTGCGCGTCCCCGTTCCGCTTCCACCCAGCCCCGTATTTCAACCCCCTTGCCAAAACTCGTCCCTCGCGAGATATATTCGCCTTGGTACGCACCGGAACGGGGCTGAATTTAATGTTAATGATACGCTTAACGGCTGCGCGATGCATCAAGTAAATTTCCTTTCTTACCGAATCGCTAAATTATATCCGCGCGCATTACTCTATTCGCGCGCGCGCGCGCGCGTTGCCGCCACGAGTGAATAACGTAAGAGCCCCTAAATCCTTGCTGTATTTCGCCTCCGCTGTTCCCTTAGCCAGCCCCTCCTCCGCTGCGGAGGAAGCTGGGGCAACATATCATGGGGTTGTAAGCGACAGTGGAAGGGTGCAACGGGGGCAAAAGGCGCGGGCCAACGGCAGGCACTGCCAATGAGCGGCGTGGCTTTTCATTAATTAACGACACGCCGCGACGCGATACAATAAGTAACAGTTGACGCGGCAGTTGTTGCTGTTGCCGCGCTGCCTAACCGTTCACTCGCCTCAATGCTTTTTTCTCCGTTCTGTTTACCTCCGCCGGAGCAATCGCTGTTAACGCGAGGCAGCAGAGCGGCGCGAAGAATGGGGGGGTGCTAACGCTGCTCGAAGCTGATTCGCCTTTTTTCCCCACTCCCCGCGAGGGGGTTGAAACGCCGCGAAACTGTTGGTTCATTACGCATTTGCAGCGCGATTTCGCTTCTAGCTACGGGGCGATTTGAGTATATAGTTGACTTTCATCGACTGCGCGAGAAGCTTGCCTCGCTTGGGAATTTTCCCTTCGAGGCTGAAAAACCGTCTTCCGCTGCCTTTTCAACCCTTGAATTGTGCGTTCGCCCGTTCGCCCCCTCCCTCCCCCGCGTGCTAGGCGCACCTGGTGCTCCGGTTGATTGCGAGAAATTCGTTGAAGAATATTTTACCGTGGACGATAGTTTTCTTTGTGCCGGGCTCACGGCTGGGAATGAAGCAGAGGGAAAGAGCAATTTGTTCCGCAAAGGGGGAGTTGTTGCGGAAGTCGGGGGAGACTGAACGGTGCGCGGCGTAGTGATCTTTAAGAAGGGACTGTTGAAGAGTTGTTGGGTAATAGTCTCGCTGCGAATCTCTCGTCGGGAGACGATTATTATTAATTAAAAGCTATTGGCGGGCTGCAAAGGCACCGCTTATTAAGGAACGTAAAACTGACAGTTGTGTGTTTGAGAACTTATTGGAAGGAGAGTGTGTTGTTGTTGGAGATGGGAGATTTCTTGGTGGTGTTGGAAATTCTGATAATATTCTGCTAATCAACCTGGTGGAAGCTGAACCGGAGTTAGCAACGATACAAATTGCTAAGAGGCTCAGATTCGCCTCACGGAATTATCCAAGCGATAGCATCCATGGTAGACTGGCTGCTTCCTGAACCAACCATACGTTACGAACGACCAGTGTATACCTACCTGTTTTAGGGAGGGATAAGACTCAGCAGCTAGGGGTTTAATAAGAAAACAACGGAGTGTTTAGGAAACAAGTGTTGCGTTTTATTGAAATGTGGTATTAGAAATTGCTAAAATAATTTATGAAATACTAGCTGACCTACCCGGTTTCACCCGGGAATTATTTAGGATTTTTCCAAAATAAAATAGCATAAAAGACGTAAATAGGCTGTAAGGTGAATGTTCCAATTTCTCCTCTGTCCCCATTTCTGCTGATTTCGTATTTTTCTTATTATTATAAGCGTTACGTTTGTACGAAAGTTGCAACAAAATAATTCTAAATTGTGGTAAGGAACAGGGTACCACTATTGGTATTCGATAATTGGGCAGAAAATAGTTTTTGCAGTAGAAGTTCTTATTTAATAACAGAAACAGATACCGTATTGTGCTCTAGATGTAGATTTTGTACTATTTTTGATTATTTTAAGTAGAAAACAGGTGATTAGGTTTAGGGTCAAGTGAATCACCGTCGTGTCCGCATTTCTACTCACTAAAATTTTAGCAACATAATCTCACAATTCAATATATGCTGTAACCTCTATTTTTATTCGAGGGCATTTTATTTTGTGTTTATAATTATTTTATGCTTTACTGTTGTGTTATAAAACATCTCCATAAAACTTATTTTAACCTGAAAGGGCAACATATTATGTGAGCAGAAATTGGTACAAATGGTGAGTAGAAATACGTACATCGCTATTTTTCGTGAGCAGAAATACGGACGTTTAAAGCACTATATTTAATTACAAATTACTAGTAATAAAACATTTTGAAATATCTTTCTTAAATAGTTTTCGACTGGTTGATTTATTATTAAAGAATTAATCAATTAGTCTGCAAATTTTGATCGCAAACAAATTTTTTACACCTTCTTCCTGACGAGTAACCTCTTAAATCAGCAGAAATTGGGACATTCACCTTAATCTAATCTAGGACGTATCTAAATGTATATTCAAAATTTAATTTTGTTTAAAGACAAACAAAGAAACAGACAACTGTTTTACTTTTAGATCTATATTAGTAGGGATAGGGATGTTATAACATAGAAGTATTTTTAAATCCTAAAATAGTGAATAAATACGCGCGAACTGTGCGAACTGTAAGATACCAGATGACAGTCCTAATTAAAATAAGTAACTTTTGCCTGAAAACTTTTATTCTATCCCTTACAGTTCGCGAGTTATAGCGTAAAATCGGAAAATAGCACGGAATTTCGCGGATCAATTTCACCCCCTTAGAATGAATTTGGGCAGAAAAAAATTGTGCAATACGCATAATACAAAAAATATAAATTACCCTCCGATTGAAAATCCTTCGAATTTGCATGTGCGAAATTAAGCACACCATACTTGTATAGTTACTTCCAAAATAATGTTCCCGAATTATAACATAAAATCGGAAAATAGCCGGGGCTAAAATTTTCAGTGGTCAATTTCACCCCCTTAGAGTGAACTTAGGCAGGAAAAAATATTGCCTAATCCTAATAAATACCTATATGTACATCCCCTACATGTCCCAAAAGTTTCATAATTGTTTGAATTTCCAGGGTAGGGATCTTCAAAAAATCAAGTCTCTCCGACTTATAAATGATTTTCGATTTAGTGAACCACGAGTGCTTTGCTTGCTTCAATTTATTGCATGCAATGTGAAAAAGAACCTGTATCTTAATATAGTGTTCTCCTGACGTTTACAAAACATATTCTAAATGTCCTCCTTCAATTTCCACCCACGGGGCTGAAAAAAGCTTAATTTTTCGGGGCTGAAAAAAGCTTAATTTTTCAGGAATGAAAAAAGCTTAATTTTTCAGGAATGAAAAAAGCTTAATTTTTCAGGAATGAAAAAAGCTTAATTTTTCAGGAATGAAAAAAGCTTAAGTTTTCGGGAATGAAAAAAGCTTAATTTTTCAGGAATGAAAAAAGCTTAATTTTTCAGGAATGAAAAAGCTTAATTTTTCAGGAATGAAAAAAGCTTAATTTTTCAGGAATGAAAAAGCTTAATTTTTCAGGAATGAAAAAAGCTTAACTTTTCAGGAATGAAAAAGGCTTAATTTTTCAGGAATGAAAAAAGCTTAATTTTTCAGGAATGAAAAAAGCTTAATTTTTCAGGAATGAAAAAGCTTAATTTTTCAGGAATGAAAAAAGCTTAATTTTTCAGGAATGAAAAAAGCTTAATTTTTCGGGAATGAAAAAAGAAACAAGTATTGCACGTATCATCTTACACATTTGTAGCCTTATTCTATCACCCTTTAAAACTAAAAAAAAAAAAAAAATTGTAAGTAAAAATATGTATGTATAGCGGAATAGGAGCATCGTGAAGAGAACAATATCGTTCCGGATTCCCAGACCTAAGCCATGTCCAATTATCCCCCAAAGAACTGACTACCTAACTGACAGTCCTAACAATCGAGATCCAACCAGCCAGTACGCTTGTGCTACCCATATGTAATTCCTCCCCCATAAGTGAAAACTGGGAGGGTAGGTGAGCGCGGGAATGGAGCAAGTTTCGTCGGCGTCAGGACTTTTCCAGGCAGCCGTACGTCAAACCACAGGAACGTCAGTATAGTCAGAGGGACTTGGCCCTGCCTTAATATCCTTTCACTCCACTTACGGTTTAAGGGAGCCAGACAACAGTCGGCAGAAGGTGGAAGCACCTGCCTGCAACTAGGCTATGACGGGCGAGGTGTGCGCGTAATTACGAGGATGTGATCTACGCTATGACGAAACTTCAATCGTTATAACCGAGTTGTCTCGCGAGTCACCGAACTGCTTAAAACAGTCTCAACGAATCCGTGGCAGGAGCAACCCCTCTCCCTCACTCTGTTTCTCTTCCCCACCCTATCTCTCCTTTCTCCCTCCAGCTCCTCTTTCTTTCTCATCATCTACCCCTCTGTCGCTCCCAGCCACTCTCCCCCAGCTTCCCTGGCGTGTCTCTCTTATCACGCGTGTGACAGTTCGGTGACAGGCAGACACGTGCCCCTGCGCCCAAAGTTGAAGGTGTCACGGGAGGGGGTGAATTATGAAACTCCGTCCCATAAATTAATTATTGCATACTTGGAAGCCGCTTCGCTCGTGGATGCTGATAAATATGGCGCGTTAATCGGAGACGCCCGCCCCGATCGATTGGTCTGTATCGACTTGCTGGGACTAGCGCGGGCTTCCCTGCTAATCGGCTTTTAAGAGATCGCCCGTCTTGTTGCTCGTGTACGGTCAGATGAGATTATTAATTCGCGGATGGAAATCCAGTTTCTTTCGGACCAACGTGCACTCATCTCGCGTGCCCGTGTTTCGGACAGCGTACAGAACGGTGCAACGGTGGTGGCCGATGATTTACAGGCGTATCTGCAAGGGTGCGGGAATCTTCCACCTGGTCGATATTTTAGAGTCACTTTTAGGGGATGAAAGCTGTATTGGTTTTCTGGAAATTCTGTGAGACATCTCTGTGAGTTACAGATGGTAGCTTGGATCAGAGATGGGCAAAGTTTTTCTTTAAATAAAATTTCGGTAAAGAATACAAGTTAAACAAAATTATTCGTCATGTGTTGAATAAAGTTAACTCGGGTTCACGAGCAAAGGACGATTTTTTTTAAGCTTCATTCGTTACTCGAAATTTTATTTAAATGAAAATTTTGCCCACCCAAGTTTGGATATATTCACTTGGTACAGATGGTTTAATATATTTTTAGCATTTTTGCAAGCTGGTGCGTACGTAAAGTGTGTAAATGTATAAAAAGAGATGGGATATGTACGAATTTGTTCAAATTACCGATACTCGTGTAAAAGAACCCTTAAAATATTCAGCTCAGTTGAAATTCTTCAAGAGAACTTATCTCTACTCATCACAATGTATTATAGTTTACTTTGAATTCGTTGCAGAATCAAGTACCTATTTAATGTCCTTTGCCTTGTACCTATTTGAGAACGAGTTTGTTAATTTAGAAATTGGTTAAGTTAACGACAGAGACTGGGTCTCCGAT
Source organism: Andrena cerasifolii (assembly GCF_050908995.1). NCBI lineage: Eukaryota > Metazoa > Arthropoda > Insecta > Hymenoptera > Andrenidae > Andrena > Andrena cerasifolii. The sequence goes on from NC_135129.1 coordinate 1,702,821, forward strand.
ATGGACGTGACTTCTTCGCCATTTCAGAGATTATAGTTTCTGAGAGATTATGGATCTTCTCCGAAAGGGGTTTAATTTGTTCGTTTACGAGAAGAAAGACTCTGAGAAGCTACTTGGGCGTCGGAGAACCTGGAACGACTCTACATTTTAAGTTTGTTCCTGTAGATCTTGTATAAAATCGTGTTACTCTTTTTACGTGGGAAAGTGTCGCTATCTTAACAACCCCTTAACGTGAAATAAAGTGACGCCTTGGGGATAACTTTGATTGGCATAATGGGGAACACCCTAATCTAGTCTTAGCAAGAATTTTAAAGACCCTTTTACGTCCATGATAAACTGAGAAGATAATCTTGCCGCAAGTGTTATTAATCGTACAAGAAATTTTAATATAAACAATAAAAGTTCTCTCCAGATTCAGAAATTGTGTATAAAAATATGAAATACGGCTTGCTTCTCTGAAAATGAAAGCAGTGCGGGAAATAAAAAGTGAAGTATTTGTAATGGATATATGCAGACTTGTTAATATTAAAAATCATTACAGATGAAATTACACGCTTGGTAACAATTTGTTAATTGCAAAGCACGGCATGAAGTAATTGGGATAGTTACAATTCATTCATTATCTTTCTCGTCAAATTCGACGGAAATTCGATTCCAAAAATTGAATTTATACACTCGAAATGCCAATGGTATAATAATATTTGGCCAAATTCCTCGTAGATAGATTCGTGCGAACGGAATAATATATTTAATCAATCATTACGTATTTAATTGTGCTTCTATATTATCGCGATCGGAAATACTTTACAGCTCAAATGATGCACGCCTGGAATTAAAGCTGTTCAACAATTTCTCATTAATTGCGCAGTGCATTGGGTATATTTAGTACGGAAAAAATATCTAAAAAAAAATATGTTAAACGATTTTATTAAAAATGTAGTAAAAACTAAATTAAAATGCACTAGTAGTATAGTAAAGAGAGTTCTAACCCAAATTTCAGTTTTGCGTTCAATAAACGTTCAGAGTGGTGCGATATACGTTCAATGCAGTTCAGAGTGGTACGATACACGTTCAATACACGTTCAGAGTGGTACGATAGACGTTCAATACGCCTATAGCGCCAGTACCACTGTGAACGTGTATTGAACGCAAAACTCAAATTTTGGTTAGAACTCTCTTTAGTATACTACTTGCACTAAAAACTAAAAAATAATTCTTTTCTTGTACTTCAATTTTGATGGTGTTAAAATGGTGTTTGATCATTTTAAATAAAATCGTGGGGCACGATATATCAAAACAGGATATGAATCACTTTAATACTTCACCTTCTGGTTGCACATGGTGTCCCACGATTTTATTTAAAGCGATCAAACACCATTTTAACACCATCAAAATTGAAGTACAAGAAAATAATTATTTTTAGTGCATTTAATTTAGGTTTTACTACATTTTTAATAAAATCGTTTAACATAAAATTTATATATATATATATTTTTATTTTTTAGTGTTTGTGGATTTACATTTCACAGCTCAGACTTCTTTACAAATATCTTTTATTGCTGTATACAGTTTAACAGTTTGCTTAAACGTTGTAGTGCTACAGTCACTAAAAAATATTTATTTTCTTGTGCTACAATTTCGATGGTGATATACGAACGCCTGTAAAGTTTTAGTTTTACTATTTGTACATACGTGACGGATCATTTCTCGTGTATTTTCGGTAATCGTGATGCGGCTAGCGTCCTGAAAGCAGCGGCTTTTTGTCGCTTTCATAAAGAACGCGAGTGGCTGATTTCAAGTTGTTTGGATTTGTGGTTATGGGTTATATTTATTGATGACTGGGTGATTTTTTCACCTCCACGGGTTAATTTTTTTTTAAATATTCCATTGTCATCCAAACTACGCACGCCTGCAAGGTTTCAAGACAATTGGATAGTTGGAAGTGGGTTAAATTTGAGTTGCCAGATTTGACCCATACATACAAACATACGAACAAACAAACATACGAACAAACAAACAAACATACAAACAAACAGAGGATCGAAGCTGAATAAAATCGTTTAAAAATAGAAGCCAGTGGCAATGAAGCACCTCATCCGCCGAGACGGTGCCGGAAACTAGAAGGAAATACAATTAGCGGCAACCAGACCATTCGGAGATTTCCTATTATTTTATCGTCTTCTTTACACTCTTCGAGATTTCCTTCGTAACTGCTTCTTACTAATTCTTGCAAACTATTATTCTCGCGGAGCATTAACCACTTTTACTGCGACCTATTTGCAAGCATAAAACCGTGATCCAATTATAAGAAACAGAACACAAACGTGGAAATTATCAGCTTTCACGTAGAAAAAGTCTATCAAAGCACTATGTTATTTTCTTTTTTTTTAAATATATTCTAATTGAAACAACTCCAATTCATTACAAGTTGGATTTATTATTTGAATAGGAAATGTGAGAGTGGTATTTTCTGATAAACGTAAAAGCTGAGAACATGAATACTAATGTCACGGTAACATAAAAAGGTTCTCCTTATAGAAACTTGATTGCTGCAGAAAATATTCGGTTGCTGCAAAGAAATATTTTGGTTGGTGGAATAGGTTTTATTTTCAAATGTATTTTTTTTTTTCAAATATAACGTAGGGTAGGGGTGGTATAGTTGTTTTGAATACGGGATGTTTTTGTATACCTTCGTGACAGTGTAGATTCAAATCCTAGAAAGGAAATGTAATCCAAATACAATTGTTTGTGGTTGTCAAAGTTGCTTAAACTTTAATAAACAAATTAATATCTGGATAGTATATTCTAAGAGGTGTTATTTATCTTAAGATCGTGGATCTTGTCAAAACACTGATTTAGGAAAAAATTGCTATGCAAAATTGAAATTTCACTTTTAGTATAAATTTTTTTTTTATATATATATATAGAACAAATATAAACGAGCGAATGAAGAAAGCTACCATTTTATGATAAGTAACATATTTTGAAAATACACTAACAAAATTTGGAGGCAATTTCGGGAAATCTGGACAACCACAAATCAATTTTTTTCGAAAGAATTGACTTCAGTGTCGAGTAACTTTATCTGATATTAACACTTTACAATCATTTTTACCCTCTATTCATCTTGATAGAATGTATTGTATTTTAGTACATTAATAAATTCTGATGCACAAAGCGTTATCAAAAGAAAACCGTACAGCTGACGTTTTCGAATTAGAACAGTACTTATCTTAGTGGCGAGACTTCAAAATACATCTCTATACATATTAATTGGAGAAATCAAGAATGCAGAGTTTCTAGGTAGGTTGAAACTGTTTAGAGACTGAAATAGGTTTGAAAGATTCGAATGGCTTGAAATGATTCAGTCTCGAAAAAAACTTAACCCTGCTTGTTAATATCGTTATAATATTAACCCTTTGGCAGTATAATAAAATTTCAAATTCCGGTTAGAAAAGTGTATATATTTTTTATGTTGTATAATATTTCAGTTTATGATAAAAAATGTAAAAAAAGATGTTTTACAAGTACCCCTTTTTCTGTTTCTTCTTCTTCTTGTGCCTGCGCCTCAGACGGGATATACTGTCAAAGGGTTAAGAATCTGCTTGTGCTTACCTTATATGTAATTGTAATCAAACATAAATTAAAACGAAAGAAAAGCAGAAACGAAGCACGAAACGTTTAAAGCTCAAAAATTTCAAAACTATTGAAGCATCCAAGACTGTCAAAACTTAGAAATTTCAAAACTATACTCACAAGGCATTCAAAACTCAAAATTTTCAAAACTATACTCACAAGACATTCAAAACTCAAAAATTCATAACTATACTCACCAGACATTCAAAACTCAAAAATTTCAGAACTATTAGGATTTCCAAGACTTTCAAGACTCAACAATTTCAAAACTATGACGACCTCCAAGATTCTCAAACCTTAAAAATTTCAAAACTATACTCCCAAGATTCTCAAAACTCAAAAATTTCAAAGCTATTAAGACCTTCAAGATTGTAAAAAATTAACTATTTCAAAACTATATTCCGAAGAATTTAAAAATTAAAAAATTTAGAAACTATTGGGACTTCCAAGACTTTCAAGACTCAACAATTTCAAAACTATACTCCCAAGACTTTCAAAACTATGACGACCTCCAAGATTCTCAAACCTTAAAAATTTCAAAACTATACTCTCAAGATTCTCAAAACTCAAAATTTCAAAACTGTTAGGACCTCCAAGATTCTCAAAACTCAAAAATTTCAAAACTGTTAGGACCTCCAAGATTCTCAAAACTCAAAAATTTCAAAACTATTAGGACCTTCAAGATTGTCAAAACTTAAATATTTCAAAACTATACTCCGAAGACTTTGAAAATTAAAAAATTTAGAAACTATTAGGACCTCCAAGATTTTCAAAACATAAAAATGTCAAAACTATACTCCCAAAACTTTCAAAATTCAAAATTTTCGAAACTATTAGGACTTCCAAGATTGTCAAAACATAAAAATTTCAAAACTATACTCCCAAGACTTTCAAAACCCAGAAATGTCAAAACTATTAGAATTTCCAAGACTTTGCAAACTGTATAGCAACATCGTACAAGCTCATCAACCACAGCAGTCCTGCATCTCATTTCAGGGCCCCTTAAGTGTCAACCCGTCACTGAAACCGTCTCAAAAACATCTTAAATCCCATCGCAAGTTACTCCCCCGAATTTCGACTTGTGCGTGATCGGTCGTAGCGCTGCTAACAAACCATAACCGGAAGAGTGAAATACAGTGTCTCGCATGAAACACTCTACCGCGAAGCACCCAGCGCCGTGTTCCTCTCCCTGCCGGCCCGGTATACATATACATACACCCCATTCCGAAGTGCATTTTGTCAGGGGCGCGCGATCGAGACGCGACAAGCGTGTACGAAAGGAACCGCCGCGCGGAAACGAGCAGGGAAATACGGTTAGCCGAAACGAAACTGCTCAGAGCATTCACCACCCACCCCCCGCCAGCGGGGAATAGCGTCGAGTTTTACCACTCGACGGGAAGGCGCGAGCTCTGAAGGGACAGAGATGGAGAGACGAATTTCGAGGGTGGGCCCCGGCTCTGACGTAACGAAAGGGACAGAAAGGAGCCTGCTTTCAGGCACCAGTGGCAGTGCGAAGGGTTTCCCACCGATCGACCGAGGCATTTTCGGCAGTGTTTCTCGCGTTCATTACTTAGAGACCTTGTAAAGAAAATGGAGGGGGGGTGGGTCGAGAAGGGGAGTCACTAACTTGGCAAGCGCCGTAACGCCTGCTGCACTATTTAAGATTACTGTTTCTTCGACGACGGGGAAAGGAGAGGAGGGGCTCCTGGGCAGGCACGGAAGCCAGCGAGCCTGGATTCAATCTGAAACGTCGGAAAATTAGATCTCAAAGGAGAGACTCGACTCTATCTCTCGCGATATCGCACTTTGCCGGGGGTAGCCGAGTCGGACTCGCGGGGCGAGAGGGGTTGGATGCTCTGCGGAGTGTGTCCGCTGGCGCAGGCTTGCCGAGGGTCGGGAGAATGAAAGGTGACGTTTGTGCGTTAGAGAAAATAGCTCGTTAAAGACAGTCCCTTTCCACCCCCTCTCTCTCTCGCTCTTTCTACGGTGAATTTTTCTCGGTCACGGTGCAGCGGAGACGTTATTCGCCGGGATAGGCGGGGGCGAGCGGAGGGGGCCCACGCGCTGCGCCAACTTTGTGCTTCGTTGAGGACTCTGTTTCGACGAGACGATGGGGAAACGTTGAACGAGAGGAACTACCATTTGTTCGCGAATTTATTTGATATGATGAGAGGCGAGGCGTGGCTCGATCGGAGGAATGCTCCCTCGTTGGTTTTATTCGAATCGAGATTGCATTGTAGCCACTCCTTCTCGAGAGCTAAATTTTTATTCCGCCGCGAACCCCCTACCCGTGTTCAAGAGTGCGTTGAAATTTTTAGCGTGCAGGGGAAATGGGTCGTCCCCGTTGCTCGCCAATTTTATGCAAGGTTATCTGCTCCCCGACCTTGTTGAGAGAGCACGGGAGAAGGATGGGTGGGAATAAAAAAGCTCACGGGCCTGTTCGGATCCACTCGGCCCGCGCTCCATGGATCCACGGTGATGGAGTTTGCGTTTCTTGGGACTAGAGGCAGGTAACAGTGCTCTCCAGAACGTGGGATTATTTGTCAGCGACTGCGGGGTAAAGGGTGCAGTGCGACTCGGGTTTGGAGATTTGGTGCTCCTTGGCTGGCAAGCGTTTGCCGCCCTTTTTGTAAAATGTCATCGGATATTTTAGTTTAAGGGGGTGCTCTAGTGTTTGACCCGCTCTTTCAAACGCAATGTTTGGTGAAAAAATTTAGAAACATTGTTTTAAATTTTTTGGTATAATATAAGAGTAGCTTAATAAATAACAGAAAGATTTATTTCATTATATGTTGTATTTACTGAGAAAAGAATATTTAAAAACAGCTTAATTTTTTGGCCGATCAAAGTAGAATGACCCCTTAATTAAGTTGAAATATTCTTGACTATTTGTGTGCTGCTAATCACTTGTACTTTCACACCGAAGAAAGAAATTGTGACATTCAACTCTTCCCATTTTCAATCTTTTGTACCCTCGCGTAGAAAAGTGGTACAGTATATCTGAGTATTTAGAATCACCCTGTGTTCGCCAATTGAAATTCTTCGCTCCCGATTATTTAAGAAATTCCAAGTCACTTTACATCTGTAATTAATATCAACCGGCAACTGATTTCGTTGCTTTGCAATTTCTGAGCTGGCAGGTGTACATAATTGAAGGTAATCCAATGAGAAGTAACTTTTCTGACAAGCAAACTGGTCGGGATCGAAAGAATACTTCCGAGGTGTTCATAAATGAGAACTGGCATTCCTGAACTGACGAAGACGGCTTGTTAAGTTTCCTGGAATGCGGCGCTTCTGCAGCCCCAGAGAAATACCATCGATACTTGCAGAGATTGTTACAGGGAAGGCAGCTAATACCCGTGAATCTCTATATTTCAGTTAATAGCGATGCGGCTTTACATCGTTATGCCATTAAACGGCATTAAAAATTGTCAGAACCAAAGGAGCTTTCGTTTAAATATGTCGTTTTTATTCCCCTATAAGTGATTGTGCCGTGATACATTCTGGTTTAACGATGAGGTGCTACAGGAATAGGTATGAATAGGAGCTCAGTAAAAGAATTTCAGAATTACTAAATTGTTTCCTTTGATATGTGAACATTATTGTGGTTTCGTTTTAGTTTGAGTTTTTTCAGAATGAAATAAAAAATTAGTTAAATATCGGATCGAATAAAAGGTACTTTAACTTTAGATCATTTGACGAATAATGTTAATTTTTATATTCGATTAGAATTTATTCGACGTTAAAGTTAATTTTTTTTCAACTTCCGCGTCAAATAAATTTTTCAACTTAATGTTGAAGTTAAAGATAAATCTGAAAATATCTAAAGATACTTCCACTTAAAGTTAAGGTTGAAGTTAAAGATAAATCTTAACTTTAAATCTAACTTTAACTTCATTCGACGACGAATAATTTTCTCGCACGCGATTAACTGTATACGGCACATTATGAATAATATTTTTAACTTTTACTCGTTATTCGAAATTTTTATTTAAATTACATTTTTGCCCATCTCTGCTTATGTATCTACCACTATACTTTTAAAAATAAAGATCACAAGAATCATTTATAATTGAACTGCCATTAGTTTCAATTCTATTTAAAACCGCTGGGCTATCTGTAAGGTTAAGCAAAATTGAGTAGGGAATGGTCTCATAGAACGAAGCAAAAAGGTAACAATCTGGTAATTTTAGTAATTTGTATACTACGAGGTCGGCCTTGCAGAAAACACTGTAAGTGACAAAATAAACCAAAATTTTGCCAAAAAATGTTCTACGTACCAATGGTAATAATATAAGTATTATAGAATTTGATTTTTGGCACTTAGTGTTTTCTACAACGATTCTTCAATTATGAATCTAAGAAAATGATAGACCTAATAACAATAATAAGAAGAAATACAAAAATCAATCATAATCATGTAAATACATAATTGAATAAATTCTGAAAACGATTTCAAATAATTACACAAATGCAACGAATCACTAATAGAAAAAGGACTACCTTTAAGAAATCAGGGAGATTTAACGTGCCTAACATTTCGAGTATCCCCTTGTGCTTTCAACGAAACAGGAATTAAACGAGCGCTCAGCTACTCACCACATTCTCCAGACATCGCACCCCCTGACCACCACTTATTTAAGCCTCTCTGAGGCTTCAGTATGAAAGATTAAAAAATTCACAACCAACTCTTTGGAGCAATAAATAAATCCTCATTAATCCAAACCTATACACCACCATCGACACAAAAAACCATAAACAAATAAAGAAACTATCAAATAAAATAATACAGGAAAAAAACAATCTTACAATATCAGATTAGATTCTCACTGAATTATTGACAGATCTTTTCGTTAGCCTCAACAAGTTACACTTCCTTCTCCAAACGGTTCAAACGAATTCCCGCCATTTTTATCCTCCCCTTTCCGGCTAACGACGGTTCACAGCGAATTACGTGACAACCGTGAAATTAAAGTATGCAAATTCAGCCAGTCGTGGCAAAGGAATTTGATATCGTGCGAAAGATCGTATCGGGAGAGCGTGGCCGGAGAGAGAGAGTCACCTAATTGGAATTGATGGGGCCCGCAAACGACGTGCATCCCCAGAACTTTATCGATCTAAATAGTGTCGGCGGTACCGTTTCCAATTAGTTATTTCACCGAGTTTCTCGGCTTACCGCGATTCGTCCTGCCGGTTAAACTGCTCGCGGAAAGCTCTGATTCCAACCGCTTAGTTACTGAAAACGCTCGAAACAGCAGCCGCCTGAACGTGTCCGATAGCCAGCTGTGCCTAAGTAAATTCCACCTTTCTTTCCGCGCGGATTTCCAGATTCCGAGATTTCGAAATTTCTAGACGCCAAGATTTCGATATTTCCAGATTCCGAGAATTCGAAATTTCCAGATTTCAAGATTTCGAAATTTTCAGATTCCGAGATTTCGAAATTTCCAAATTCCGAGATTTCGAAATTTCCAGATTCCGAGATTTCGAAATTTCCAGGTCCCGAGATTTAAAAATTTCCAGATTCCGAGATTTCGAAATTTCCAGATTCAGAGATTTCGAAATTCCCCGATTACGCGATTTCGAAATTTCCAGATTCCGAGATTTCAAAATTTTCAGATACCGAGATTTCGAAATTTCCAGATTCCGAGATTTCGAAAATTCCAGGTTCCGAGATTTAAAAATTTCCAGATTCCGAGATTTCAAAATTTCCAGATTCCGAGATTTCGAAATTTCCAGATTCAGAGATTTCGAAATTTCTAGATTCAGAGATTTCGAAATTTCCAGATTAGGAGATTTAAAATTTTCCAGATTCAGAGATTTCGAAATTTCCAGGTTCCGAGATTTCGAAATTTCCAGATACCGAGATTTCGAAAATTCCAGATTCCGAGATTTCGAAATTTCCAAATTCCGAGATTTCGAAATTTCCAGATTCCGAGACGGCGAACCGCTATTTATCGACTGTCGCATTTGGTAACAGAAATGTTGAGTTCGGATGAATTTTTCATTCTCTATACAATGCGTTTGGATTAATTTTTTCAAGGGATTAATTGTTTGATTAATTTGATTAATTTGTTTTAGCTTTGCTAATGACACAGCGGCTCTTATTTATACTTGGACACTATGGTACTCCTACGTGGTACCATCAACCCCGAAGGGGGTGAAAATGCGTAAAATGTGTTTTCAAGGTCTTCTGAATATCTCTTAGGCCCGATTAGATATCAACTTGGTTTTTCACACAAAATTTCAGGATACTGCCCTAATCAACCCCTAAGGGGGTGAAAAGGGGTGTAATGTGTTTTCACGGATGCAAAATCTCTTCGGCCCAGTTCGATACCGATACTTGGTTTTAGTCTAACAACACAAATGCCTAAAAACCAATTTCTAAGTTTTGGTCTAATCTAGCCTTAACAGTTCAAATCCGGATCTGGTAACAGATTTGTTTGTAACATGTTGTACTAAGTGTACATTGAATTGGGGCGTCTTAATTTTTGAATAGCAAGTGTGAACAAACACATATACATATATGTGTTAAATATCCAAAGGTTACTTTACAGAAATTACATAAAAATTTACATAAAAAAAACAGAAATAAAAGTAAATCCTAATTATTCTACCGTAGCGAAGCACGGGTATTTTGATAGCCTCGTTATAATTAAGTTAACATATTTATTTTTTCCAAATACACATCAATTCGTGCCAATCCTTATGAAGAACTGAATACTTTTTATTACAATCTTAACTTTCTCCTTGTACTCTTTCCCACTGTGCGCACCTGTTTTTCTCTACGCTTCAGTCAATAATCACTTTCAAAATCTTTCAAAGCCAAACGCTCCGAGAACTTTCATATAACGTTTGGCAATCTACAAATCTCATGAAATACAATTCCACAGATTTTAAAGAAATTACCATCGGTATTAGAAACGCTGTAATATAGTCTTTAATGAATTTATAAAATATATCTAGTCAGAAGAGTGTTACTAAGCTTCAGAAGGTATGAAACTAATTACAAATCGAAGCAGCTTATTGTAAAATTGACTGAATCACAGTGAAAATAGTGTTAAAACGATTTCCAAAAAGTCCTGCCATGTACTTACTTGACTTTCCATAGGATTCGTGTTAATCTGACACATGTAGAGCCCCTCGTCCTCCTGTTGCACGCCCTTTATGTGAAGGTTCCACATGGTGTGATCGCTATGGGACACCGAGATCCTCTTGTTGTGAGTTATTACGTGTTCGTGGATCGCCTGGATCGCCTTAGTGTCTGCCTTCACCCAGCCAACCTGTCAAAAACACTCGCTTTATAAAATCGTCCCTCATCTTGATACATTAACTACTAAATATTAAACAAGTGAACGCAACCCTTTGCTTAAACAAGATAAAATCGAAAATGTAAATGTCAAACGTAGTGGTCCCTTCACCTAAGTGTCACGCGTCGATTTTCATCACACTTTGCAGATTTGTAGAATAGTGAAAACTATACGACACGTATTTTTTTATATCGGCAGTCATCCGCGTCTGGGGGGTGAAAGCAGCCCCCAAAGTTGGGGGTTGAAAACATATTTTGCTCAATATCTCAGAAACCGTTGGGTGTGGGTAGAATTTTAAAAGTGCAAAACTGTGTGTATTTTAATGGCGGATTCGGTTATGTAAACAGCTTCAAGAAATACCAAATTGTTTAAATAGTATATTAAAAACTTATGGTTTTTTAGCCGCTTTTGTTGCAAATTGTTGATCAAATTTCACGCAAATTTGGCAATGTAAACTATATAACAAAATAACAAATACGGGTATGTTGAAATTTTCAATTTCGACTTGCCAATAGAAATTTGGGTTATTATAGGAATTGGGCTATTTGCACGGAACGGGACCTTAAGTGACATGCTGTTAAAAACTTCTGACTAACAAGGGAATATCCCGAACCCGGAAATTAAAAAAATTCTGAAACTTTGTAAATGTGTAGTGAATTTCCCCCTGATTACAACGCAATTTTTGTTTGCTGCCCAAATTGACTCTAAGACGGTGTAATTGACCTTTGAAAATCTGGGTATTTTCCAATTTCGTGCTGCAACTCGTGAACTGTAAAACAATTTTTTAATTAAAGAAATAACTTTCTTTTGTCTTGAAACTTTTTTTCTATCTCTTACAGTTCGCTTAGTTATAACACAAAATCGGAAAACAGCCGAATTTTCAGGGGTTAATTTCACCCCCTTCGAGTGAATTTGGGCAGCAAACAAAAATGGCGTTGCATTCAGAATTAAATCCCCTACACGTTCACAAAGTTTCAGAATTTTTTAAACTTTCGGATTCGGTATCTTCCCTTGTAAGTACATGGTATTTTATTCCCGCTACTGTGCTGGTCATCCCTTGTTAGTGCAGAGATAATCGTCTTTTACATAAAAATTCACACGATTAAGATACTCAGACCCCCAATAAATTCCTTGAACCTCGCATTAAAAAAATTGGAAGCATTTACCACTGTGCTAATCTAATTTCCTCCATGCACCAAAACAGACGTCTTCCTGTTGACCCAAGTACCTATTCTGAACGCATTGCACGTCATACCTCATCCGATATACATTTTTCATTCAGAGAATTTGCCGTGCATGGTCCCCAGTATGTCAAGAATTTCCAAACTTCCAAAATTTCCAGTACCCCCAGAGTGGCCTTTCGAAGCGACTGATTCAATTTAGCAAGCAATTTGCTGCAGCCGCGCAGTGCTGAACCCCCTCCCCCGTCCCCGCTAAGGCGTAAGGTCCCCCGGTCAGATCGAAAGGGTTAATGAGACGGCAGCATACGAGGCCGGTGAAAACGATCAGAGGGCAGGTACGTGTTCATAGATTTCAACGTCGAGAACACCGCAATTTCCCTATAGACAGGTCGAATGCGGAATACAAACAAGCCTGAATAGCTGGGTCGCGCTTCGGGGGTGGGGTGGGGGTGGCGGGAGAGGGAGCACGTGTAGGCGGCTCGTACGCGTCTTCTATCTCCTTGGCCAAACTTGGGACGATATTTGCATTTTCCTTGGAATATTCCAAATCTCGCGAAGTCGCAGAAGCACGCTGCCGGGCCTCGAGAAACGCTTGTATTAATAGAAAAGGGGCTGCCGAGCGTGCTCGAGGAATGTCGTAATGGTGTTCGAAATTGTTTTCGGAGAGTGGCTCTTGCACCCGGAGAGGTGTAATTGAAATTTATTCCTAGCAGCTGGATCGACTGAGGATATGTCTGGGACGATTAGTGATTTAGGGTGGATTAAGGAAGAATAGGTATTTCGGGGGCTGTTGCGACCCTTGGGGATAATCGTGTGATTTGCGAGGCTGCATTTGTGGTTTAGATTTGTAGAAGTTAGAATTTCGTTGAGTAGGGGAATAGGGGCATGATGGGGTAGCGAGGTAGATGGGGTGTCGTAAAAAAAAAAACATAATCGAAAAATGCTAGACATTTGATGAAAGTACCAAAAGGAAGTCATTGTGTTGTAACAGGTAGTTCGTTGGTGAAAATGAGTGGGGGAGAACGCGTCTTTGGTTTAGAGCTGTGAAATCGTCCACACGCTGCGTGGATTTTATTTTGCGTATTAAAAAACTTATAATAAATATATATTTAAAAACGGTTAGGCAATTATTTTTGTTACGTTATAATCTCGATTCTATTTACTTTGATGTAGAATATTGAAAATTGCAATATTTTTTTATTTGTCGTACAAATAACATCAGTCTCTGGAAAACGATGGTTTGAGGCAAGATGGGGTCCTTGATACGGGGAATGATGGGGTACCACATTGAACAACGCCGGTGTTCTCTATTACAATTTAAGTCGAATTTTCGTTACTTTTAATTCGGATTTGGACATGGTAATAAATTAGACGAGGAAAATGGTCAAAAGAAATTATGAAGAAATCTGTAGATGAAATTTTAAGCACCAAAATGGGGTACAAGAATGCTGTTCAAGAATATTGCCTTCCACAAACAACACTGGACGGTTATGTCCAAAAATTGAAACAGGGAAATGAAGTGATCATGGGTTTACCATTAAGTCCAATTAAGATTGTATTTTCGCAAACAGAAGAGGAAGAACTTGTCGAATATTTAAAAAATATGGTCCCACAACTCCTGCACGTTTTCTTCCCGAGGGTAGGAAGAAAATAATTTAGAAGAAATTCATATTTGCACCGATTGTGGACATATTTAGGGGAACCGTCTTGCCCCATTCTCGGTACCCCGTCATACCCCGTGGCAGGGGCAAGATGGTATTTTATTACTATTTTTTTTAAATTTTAATAAGTTCAAATTTTGATTTAAATGTTGCTCAAACTATGTACCAAAGGTTAAAGTATTAACTTATAATTATATATTAATTCATAAAAACTGGAATAAAAGGTATAATTATCAATTTAGCTTCCCCATCATGCCCCCACCTCCCCTACCTACGACTTTGTTTTCGGCTTTGAGTGCTGGGGTGGAGGAATTTTTATTTAACTGGGGTGGGAGCACCCGAGGCGCGATAAAAAAGGAGTAGTGGAGCTTCTGCTTATGGTTTTGGTCGAAAGAAATGAATGAACATGTGAGTGTAGTTAATTTGCAGTTAGTGGACTATTATATAATACTTGGCAGGTTTTAAATTTTTTTAAATAGATGGTCAGATTGGCGTGTGTAGGATTGTGGGAGCTGTTCACAGTTGTCAGTTTTTTTTTATTGAAGAGGCTTTGTTGAGATTAGGATATATAGAATATTCTGCTGAGAGTATAAATTGTTTTAAGAAAATTTCTCGACCTTGGTGCAATATTTTTTAACTCCAGAACGGTTAAATTGAAGGAATTTCGATGGGCATTAAAAAGAAAAGTGTTTTACTATTTACTTGGAGAATTGCATTAACGAATATTCTGAATGAATTTTTCATAAGCTCAATGTTACAGTCTTAAGCTTTAATAAAATAAGGAAGGAATGAAATGTGCCGATAAAAGTAAATGAGTATTTATGATAAAAATGGTGTTCTTATCCTTGAGGAACTTGTAATTAATAAAGATTATAGTACGTACAAGGATAATTAAAATTTTATCTGGTTTATGATGTTAAGTAAAGAACAATTTCTTATGGGATTCCTTAGCCAGCTAAGTACACAAGTGAGGGGAAAACAATGAATTAAAAGTGGGGTAAACGGTACAGTAGTTGACCACCTAAGAGCTTCAGTTTAGATAAACGCTATGGAATAAGTAACTCGAACTTTATAAATAAAATTTTGTTATACCAGGCGAAAAGAAAAGTATCGAAGATGATTATAACACCAAAGAAACTTTGAAGAAATCAGTAGTTTCGATGTTCTGCTATTATAAAGAAACATAACTCAAAAGAGTTATAACATCGAAACTACTGATTTCTTCAAAGTTTCTTTGGTGTTATAATCATCTTCGATACTTTTCTTTTCGCCTGGTATAACAAAATTTCATTTATAAAATTCAAGTTACTTATTCCATAGCGTTATTCCTTACTCAAAATTGTCGTTATTGACCGGTCGTGGCATAGTTGTTGACCGGTCCAGGTACAGTTGTTGACCACTTGCTGAATATAAAAGATAATGGCATATTTTTAACTTTAAAGTCACTTTTATTATTAAATCCATGTGTCACCATATAAAAATCAAAGACATATTGTCTTGGGGCAGGGTGAGTTTCATGTGCACCCTTCACGACGTATGCCGTGCACTTTGCCACGGTCTCATTCGCTCTTTTTTTGTTATTCTTCGACTTCTCTCTCACCTGCTCTTTCTATTCTTCATCTTCTTCACTTTGCATCTCTTAGCCTCTTCCTTTTTCTTTTTTTGCTGTTTGCTTTTCTTTTTTTTCTTTCGGCAAGCGCCTTTGACCTCCGAATTATCGTACCGACCCCCGGACCAATGAAAAATCAGAAGTCATCGGAGGTGCCTACCCGAAACCATATAAAAGCAGGGCACATTGCTCCGTGCCTCCAAAGATCTAAATAAGAGTGGTCAATAACTGTATTACTGTGCGTTCGTCGAACCAGTTATCGAACACCCCCCAAAACACAGCATAATCACTTTCGACACGACTGGACGTGTGACGAATGTTAACATTGGGCCCTTGTCACCTATTGTGATCAAGGGCATTCACGGCAAACAAAATTGAACAATGATTATACAGTCATTAAACAAGTGGCCGCTCTGAAGTTGCCCGCTAAGCCTGTACCTTCTTTGAGAGTTGAAATTACACGTTTTTCTTTCCGACGATCTCACGGCGGAATGCTTGAACTGAAATCATCGATTCTTGGTTGAAACGAGAGGTAGAAGTGTCTTTTCTGATCAAAGTGCATCGTTGATGCGGAAAAGCGCAGGTTCGTTAGACTATGGCGGCAGAAATTTGAAGTGGTCAACTACTGTACCCTGGTCAATAACTGTATCGTTTACCTACTTAAAGATATTTAATATATTTAATTATCTTATTTAATATGATGGATGTGCTTGCATCTGGGTAACCAGCATTTCCTTCTGTTCATTTCTGGAAAATCAGTGTTACATCATTAATAAAATACAGCAACGTATCTATATAAAAAGAAATAACCGTGACTGTACCCTGGTCAATAACTGTATCGTTTCTAACGTTCGATATCTTTCGATGAAGAAAGTAAGAAATTAAGGTAAATGCGCATAACTTTTTTAATCTTCTTCCCTTGCTAATTGAAAATTGTCTACAAGTTCGCCACATCAAATCGTTATTCTGCAATCTCTAACAAATTTAATTAAATATTAAGTATCAAACTCCCATAAATAAATATTTACATCTGTAACAAAATTTGAGTCACTTTACTAGTAACTAGTAAAATCTATACATTTAACCCTTAGCAAGTGACGCGGAGTCTGGAACACTCCTGCAGAATAATAAAACATTTGCATAAAACATGCGAAAGTAATTTTCAAACATGTAATTAACCAGTATAATATGTTGAAAATAAATTTAGATTTATTTTTAATTTATTAAAGAGGAGCAATAAACCTCGTCACCGTTTATGTTTACAAAATGGGGCGTCGCCAGTTAAGGGTTCATTTTTCTGTGTAACAATCTCTTAACAATCCCATATACATACTGCATAAATCCTTAAGAATTAATATAAAAGTAGAAAAACCATTGAACCTAAGGTAAACTATAATTCACAGAAAACATTTCAAACTAATAAAGTGTCTTATTGCAAATTATTACAAATATTTCGTCACCCCCAAATTCAGAATATGCCTTAAAAACTTGTCAACCAAAATTCCCCTAATGTTCCCAGTTATTACATCCCCATTATATTATATACCCAGTTATCAATGAAATGTCATTGCCCTTATTTTCCCGACGGGCATTCACCTCCGCAATGGCCATTAAACATACAAGCCCATTTGTGTCGCATTATGCATAAACCGTTGAGCCATCCAACAATTATACCAATACTTTGTATCCTACGGTGCTCATTAGCCGCGCAATTGGCGCAATGGTCGAAGATTCATGAAGACAAGAGGCTCGGAATTGCGAAATAATCCGTCGGAGATTGCGAATCCACGGTTGATTCGCGCCGTCGGGCCAGCTGTCCCAGCATTTTAAACTTTAAATGAAAAATTAGCAGCAGTCGCTCGTTACCACTTTACTCTAGCGTAATGTCATTAGACGCTCGTAACCAGATTATTTATCTCTTTATAGCTGTGCCAAAGCGATCTTAACGAGAGCAAGCGGGCTTATTACAACACAACTCTTCATGCCACCCACCCCCCTCCCCCCCCCGCTTCTGAGGACACGCTTTTGAATTTTCATCGTTGCTTCGGGTACCCTTTTCCTTCCTTTCTTTCTTTTTTCTTCAGCACCGCTGAAATTGAAACACGTGTTACGGCGCTGTTACGCTAAACCTTTAAATTTCCCCGTAAGCATAATGGAAATTACGGTGGGAGGGCCATTTTCATTTCATCCGAGCAAACACGAATTCATTCGCCCAGTCGTTCCATTCATAATTGAAAGCAGAGGTATTAAATGCTGGTAATATGAGGGATATTAAGGCCACGGTTATAGTAAAACCGGCGATAATTTTGTTCTTTTAATAACAGCCAACGGGCATCGTTGGATCGGGTATAGGTATGTATTTGCTAGTAGGATTTTATCAAGGAACTTTTTGTAACACTTTCTGTGGAGGAAATGGATTCCGCGAGCTTAAAGTCAGTTGGAAATTATTTGCTGTTAGAGATGGTGTAGGTGGCATTTTTTACGGTCTAATCACGTTACTTGGAATTTGTTTTGGTGCAGCCAGTTATAAGAAGATGATATTAATATTGAAGTAACTAGAAATATGTAGACCATAATTTGAAGTTCTTGAGGTGAAAAATATATTACAGTTAATCCGTAAGGGGAATAAATATTTCATGGGAATATAAATTGAGGGAATACAAATTATAAATATGTGAAGATAATTAAATTAACCCTTTGTGGTCACACGGGGTGTATCGCACTCCAAGAGCAATTTTCGAATTAAAGGGGATTTATCGCAAAAACAAAAATAAAAAAATATTAAAAAATCGGGTTTCCTCACAACCGTGGAAAATCGCTCATTTTCAACTACAAATTTTATCATATCAAAATTTACATTTGTAGAAAAAGACCATGACTGTATAAGTATTACGAATGTACTTACAATTATCATTGAAAAGTTAAAAGATTAAAAAATAAGAAAATGGTAACCCAAAAAATGACGCTGCGGTACAGTGAACCCCGTGTGACCAATTTGTGATTGTAAGAAAGTGTGACCACGATGGGTTAAACGTACATGTACAGCTCCGATTTGATTTTACTAGATGCGTATTTATAACTATCCTTCCACCTTATTCTGTGTCCCTTTATTTCAGTAAGAGACTTATTGGGAGCAAGTTACTAAAAAATTATCTTCAGCACGAGAACGTGTGTATGTGCTAAAACTGTAAGGACTAGTCGTGATAAGATCAGGGGTGAGAAATTGCAATGCAAGTAGTATTTGACATATAATCGTAAGAAAAGATCAATTTCCAGGGCTGCGGAAAATTTCAAATAGTTCGACACAAATTACTGAGAACTGAAATGTTTCCATAAGCAAAAATACTGATTGAAAATACTATTTCATGTAATGCTTAAATCACGAGCAAATACTATTTACTATTTACACTCGGAATCGAATATAGGAAATAGGGGATAGAAAAGAGGAGATACAAATTTCAAAACCAAACAGATCTCCCAAATGTCGCTCGCTATCGTCTTAAGATTACATATATTCGGGCAAATATTCCTGGGAAGTATTTCTGAACGCAGGTATGCACGTATATTTACTAGAGTGGCTCTTATTTATACGTGTGGAATTTTTTTTTGTATTTCTATGCTCTCACCCCCTAGAACGGTGCCATTTTATAAGAAAATAGTCCCTGAAAAAGTTTATTGCATTCGGACAACAGGAGAGGTTGCCGAGCAAGCCTTAAAATCTTAGAATTCAACAATAATTTAGATTTAAAGAATTTCTCAAAAATGGTAAGCCCTATCGAAATTTTGTTCAAATAATATTAAAAGAGCATTAAATTTTCTACAATTATTGTATATATAGTTTTCTTGTGTTTCCAACCATTTTTTAGATAATAGCGTTTGAATATAGAGAAGTCAGCACTCCGCGCGTATAGACAATACGTCACGCCGTACAGATGGGACGCGCGAAGTGCTGACTTCTCTATATTCAAACGCTATTATCTAAAAAATGGTTGGAAGCACGAGAAAATGATATATACAGTAATTGTAGAAAATTGAATGCTCTTTTAATATTATTTAAACAAAATTTCGATAGGGCCTACCAATTTTGAGAAATTCGTAAAATTCAAACCATTAATGAATTCTAAACTTTGTGGCCCGGTCGGCACCCTTTCCTGTTGTTCGATTGCAATAATCTTTTTCAGGGACTATTTTTTTATGAAATGGAAACATATTAGGGGGTGAGAGCAAAAGAAATTGCAGACTGAAAATAAGGGCCACCCTAATGTTTACACACATCTTTTGTGATATGAGTCACTCAGTTATTACGTGAAATACTATTATTTGAAATACTAGGTACCTATTGTTCGAAATATTATTATTTGAAATACTATTTCCTGATGCTTCACTGAAATACTCATTTCACAATAGTATTTGTATGAGTTAGTATTATTATTATTATTATTATTATTATTATTATTATTATTATTATTATTTTTTTTTTTTTTAAATTAACGGGAGAACCTTTTAGATACAAAGTATAGAGCAAATTAGTACAAAGTTAAAGTAAATATAACAAAAACATAAAATAACATAAAATAAAATGTAAAACAATAAAATAAAATAAAGTGAAATAAAATAAATAAAAACTAACAAAACAGTCTGAGCCATAAGACCTAATCACAGCACCAAAGGTGCTTAAATGAATTTAAATTAAATTAAATTCCTGAGGTAACAGTCTCCTAGTAGTATTAAAATAAATAGTATTAAAATAAATATTTGAAATACTATTTCTTTACGTAATTACTATTTCAAAGAAAAAATTATTTGTCAAATCCTGCAACACTCGACGAAATAAAAATATTTCTATTTAGCTATTTCAAAAATCTATTTTCTCTAGCCCTGTAAATTTGACAAATTATAACCAAATATGATGGTTTAAAACGAAAATGGTGCCACTATAGTTCCACTGTATTCAAAATAAAGAAGGTTAATAAAGTGAAAGCGTGCCACAGTCATTTCAAACAAGAAGTATGAGTACATATACTTTGAGCTAACAACACGAGTAATATTACATTATGACTCAAACTCTTTTGTACAACTCATCACGGTCCTACCAGAACACACCCCCTATTATTAAAATTCCCCCTTCGTATATCGTTCCCCAAACAATTGCCCACGTCTACTACCACTACGAAGGAAGATGCCTGGAATTACCTACAAAAACTCTTCCATCTCATTGCAATTCACGTCATCAATCTGACAGTATTTGCTTCCTCCACCAGCTCGAAGGTATCATAAAAGACTTTCCAGCCGCCCCCAAACAAAGTTTCACAAGACAAACCCAGGAATTTTCACATACGGCGAATTCTACAAAGCCTCGCTCATTAGTCCCCTGCCTCAGACCTACTTCAGGGATTACCCAGCTCAAGCGGCAAAGTAAACCTGACCTTTGGAACATCTGTCTTCGCTATAATGTAAAGCTAACTCGCAATCCGAGGGGATATAAAAGACTCGATCTGGAACCTGCCCCAAAGATACTCTCTGAAATCGATACACCGCTGTGACCTCTGCCAGCGACGAGAAACGATTAGCTCTCGGGAACAATCTTCGAAGCGATCCAGTTCCTATATTCCCCGCTCGAGCGGGAACTTATGCTCAGCAGCGGAAGGATAGCTGGCGCACCGCTCGAGGATTTAGATCAAAGCCTCGGCCTCGGTCAAAGCAGATAAACTTGCACGGTTTCAAGCAACTGGTTACGTCATAATTAGAGAGCGTCTACGCGGTGCAGCAGGTGAGCCAGTAATGTGATTTAAAGGGGGTAGGCGCCACCCTCCCGCCCCTCTGAAGAAAAATGTTAATGCGCCCGAAGGATAATCTCGCTTGGTCGCGACACGGATAAAAGCGTAATTAAATTTGCACCGTTCTCCTGGGCATCATTAAACCGGGAACTTGGGATTTTTTTAAATTGTTATTCGTCCCGTCGTAACTACCCCCACCTTCCCCACTGGCGGCGTAATGAAATTGTCTTCATGGCCGCGTGTGTGAAATCTAATATGACAGGGGAAACGGTTCTATTTTTGTGCTCAAACACGGGTGCCAGGCAGGAAGGTGGATATCGAATCAAGAAGAGTGCTCGCGAATTGGAATAGGTTATTCGAGAAATCGCTTTTGTCGAGGAAGCAGTTCTACCGAGCTCGGGGAAATGACATCGAAATTTTGACCTGCCCCATTGCTCGACGGAGTCTTTTTGAGACTGACTGCTCTTTGTGGTGGCGTCTTCGAATAATTTCTTACTGGATTCGTTCTCCGTGGGAGATCTGCTCAATGCGATGTGTTCGATTGTATGGGGCGAGTCACTGGGAGCTTAGTATCCTCAAATGGCTCTTTCATTATTTGTATGAAATGTGAATTTTAAAGGGAAATTAATTATGTTATATTAATTTGAAGTTTTATTTGGTAGATATATCGCCAGCCCTTCTCATTGTGAAAGGGAGAAACTGAAATGTGAGGAAAAAATCAAAGGGGAATGAGTTTTGTTTAATAGGGTACATTGGACATTTGAAACG
The DNA here is from genome assembly GCF_050908995.1 of Andrena cerasifolii. Classification (NCBI taxonomy): domain Eukaryota; kingdom Metazoa; phylum Arthropoda; class Insecta; order Hymenoptera; family Andrenidae; genus Andrena; species Andrena cerasifolii. The sequence goes on from NC_135129.1 coordinate 1,724,760, forward strand.
AATCTTTCAGGAATCCCATAGTTTTGTACTATTCAGCAGAATATATCCTACTTTCGATACTTTTTTTTTAATATTACAAATTAGGGAGTTATTTGAAATAGGTAGTAGGTACGCTCCGGTGACCCATCCTGTACCATTATAATATCATAGTGTATTAATTTCACAGTATTTTACAAAAATGTTGACGTTTAAATATCATAGAGATATTTATTCATACCTCTGTAGAAAGGTCGAAACTCATTTCGAAGAAGTATGTATAACCACTTTTATAAATTATAATTGCAATTAACTATTAACGGTCATTTAATGAATATCCATAATACTTGCTATAATTAATTAATTGTTCGTTACAACGTTAATGATAAATGTAATATAAAAGTACTAACGCACTAACTAAATAGAATAGAGTTTTAAAAGAAGAAATATAGAATTACAATTTAACTGAATAATAAATAAAGGAAAATTATACATTGGAATTTACTTGATTGGTAAACAACATCGGGCTGCCGTCCGTTGACAATGAAAACTTTCGTTTTGGTCGAATAAAAATTGTCAGCATTCGTCGATTCTCTCCTTCAGGCAAGCTTTTTTATCTTCAATTTAAAACGTGACCGTGTACAACCGCTAGTTGTAACACTCGTGCTGTTTTTCCCCCATTGTGAATCGTAACACGTATTTCACGTTGTTGCGTTCTGTTTGCTGTCTAACACAATTGCTGGGGAATAATAAGACACCGAGGGACAGTGTAGTAGTTAAATTAAGTGCAATGTCGTATACCACTGACTTATTTCCCTGTCATTTCAAACAGATTCGATAATAAGAAACAAAAATAGGAATACCTTCCCCAGTGGGAATAATACTTCTCGACATCCATTCCAACTGAATCATTCCGTTCTACCGCAAGAAATAGAAAAAAGTTGATTAACTCTGGTAGAAAAAATAATTCGAATTACGAACTCTGGGCGAGACAGTAATCGAAACAAAGCATGTAATATATTCTTACTTTTAATAAGGACTGGTTCAATAAAGCGAGCGAACTTTTGTAAGTATGTATGTACTTTAGGAAAATTCTGAGTATTGTTTTGAAAAAATTTTACGAATTGTTTTCTTTGCGTTCGTTGATGAGTTCGTAGCATCTACTTTTAATATCGATCTCAATTTGATATTGTTACTAAAGAGAGAAGACTAATTTTTGTTATTCAATTTTATAACCAAGTAAAAGTTAAGAAGACTGCTTGGGTTTTCGTTACAATTTTTTAAAAAACTTTAATAAACATTTTCAGATATTTCTTAAATTTTGTTTGCTTCTTGAAACGCTGTACTTTAACATAAAAGTAACAAAGTTAACAAATGTATTCTGAAACCGTGGTTTTCAATTTTGGGTATTTTTGACCCGGTAGCGACAACGTGTGTTGCATATTGGGGTGCGCGTCCCGCCGAGTTAAATCCAAACCATTGATGAATTCTAAACTTTAAGGCATCCTTTCCTGTCACCCGATTGCAATAAACTTTTTCGAAGATTTTTTTCTCATGAAATGGAATCATTCTAGGGGTGCGAGCAAAGAAATACTAAAAAAAATCGAGATGTATAAAGAAGGGCCACCCTAATAGTACAAACAGGATATTTTGAAAATAATTTAATAAGAACAACCATGACAGTTTCGATTTGCGAGGATGTGAAAATAAGTGCGAGTCTCCATAACTTTTCTAAAATAATAAAAGCTACCAAACAAATTAATATAAAATCCAAACATAGTAACGAATACGTGGTACCCTTAAGGGGGTATACCCGTTTGAACCCTCGGAAAATGTGTACATTTTGTGGATTTTTTTACAAGCCAACGGCTCGATGAAGATTCCCCGTTTTTTTACTATCTTTAAACAGTATTATGAACTACTTAAAAAAAAAGTTTCAGTTAAAAAACTATTGTTTTTCGGAAGTTATGCATACATATCCGAAAGTCTCTCGATTTTAGACGGCTAAACGCTGGGCCTAAAAACTCGCGCTACGTTCAACCAATTCATTTCCAATTCTGCATGCAAGATCGTAATAAGATTCCACATGGTTCAATGAGGGCTATTTTTATTCCGATTCCCCGTTTATTATTTATAAAGAAAAAAGTTGGCCTTTTCTCTTAGAAAAATGTAACTTTATCTTTGATCTCTCACCATTTCTTTATTATTAAAAATTTTCAAAATCAGCCCCGTTGGAGGATAGCTATTAACATACTTTCTAAGAAGATTTTATTGTTTTTGATTTCAGACACGATATACAGCTGCTTTTAGGTCCACCGTTTTGCCGTCTAAAATCGAGAGACTTTCGGATATGTATGCATAACTTCCGAAAAACAATAGTTTTTTAACTGAAATTTTTTTCTTAAGTAGTTCATAATACTATGTAAAGATAGTAAAAAAACGGGAAATCGTCATCAAGCCGTTGACTTGTAAAAAAATCCACAAAAAGTACACATTTTCCGAAGGTTCAAACGGGTATACCCCCTTAAGGGGGCAGTCCACTTTAAAAAATCGGAAAAATCGATTTTTTTTTTCACATTTGCTGAAAGACGTACGTTTCAAGAATGCTATCTCGAAATTTTATGCAGAAATTCGCAAAATTGACGGAGATATAGTATTTTCCGTGAAGCGGTGACAAGCGCGCGACTGAGCCGCGCGGAACTTTGAACGCGTTTTCTTCAGAATGACATTTTTCAACCGCGTTGACAGTCTATTGTACGAAAAACCCGTCGCTATTACGTGACGATCAGTTTTTTTCAATTAACGACCTGCTTCTATTGTTTTTATCAACATTTCCCCAATTTTGTACCACGAAAACATGATTTTTTCAGTGGTCCACCATTTTTTAATTTTTTTGCGATTTTGATTCTTCCTATCATCACGTAATAGACGTAGGCTTCTAGTTTCTAAATATTTTTGTCTTTTCGAATTCAGATTAACCATATGGCCCGGGCACTGTCAATGCGACAAGCACGATTTTGCTTCATTGCATATTTTGACGAAGAGTATACAGGAAACAGATTTACGAATTTGGTTGAAAAAAAAATTTTCTTACCCTTCGATATGTACATTATCAACTATACTAAGCAATACATTGATTTACTTGCGTTGTTCGGTCGAAATAAATTCCCGAAAGCACCCTTACATTTCGGACCGTTACAGTGGTCTGCCCCCTTAAGAGGTTATACCTAGCCGATTTTTTTTTGAAGAAGCGGAAGCGTATTTTGGAAAATTCTCTCCGCCAACCTGAGGATACATTAATATACTAACGAAATCTTTTTTGCATTTTGATTTTAGATAATCTGGTTCCGAATGACAGTGCTCACCGCAAAACCAAATTGTTAAAAATGCCTCTCGGATATCGGTTGTTACTTCATTATAAACCTAAATATTCTTCTACGAAAAAATTACCAAATGTTCTTTAAATGTTGCTCTTTTAAGTGCAAAAAGTTCCGTGAAAATATACGCTTCCGCTTTTTCAAAAAAAATTCACAAACATTCGCCTCTTTTCGGCCGCCTGACCAGGTACAACCCCTTAATCATAACCATCAACTCCCGCCGCGACATCTCGTACCCATGGAAAAAAGGGACCCCTTCGAAATACACGTGCCATGTCTCCCCGGCACAAGGGAATCACATGCGTCAGCACACGATGAATTTTCATAAGGGAAACTTACCCTGTAGCCCCCCAAATGTTTGACCAGACACGTGAAAGTCGCGTCCCTTCCGAGCGGCACCGTTAGGTTCGTGATGGGGCCAGCGAATTCGGGTCGGAAAGCGCCGCCTGAAACAGATACGATGCACATGAAAAAAGGAGAGCCCTGGAACGAATTTGCATATCTTGCTCGCAGCAATTTCGCGACGCGACGTTCATTTACCAGCCGGGGACGCACTTGATAAAGAATGGCCGGACAGGGGAACAAGAAGCGAGAAAAGTTTCGCCCGGTGTACGAGGATGTCGCGGCCTGAGGGGCACGGAAAAAATCAGCTGCGCGACTGTGATTAATTAAAACGGTTTAGCAAAAAAAAAAGAACGCGCGCGCGCGCGCGCACACAGTACACATACGCAGAAAAACGAGGAAAACCGGCAACGGAAGGGGCGTTTTTTTTTTTTGTTCCTTTTGTAACCGGAGTACTGCTCCGTTACACGCGATACACGTAAAACAGAAACTGGGGGGGAAACATAATACGCGGGGATCGATATGTCGGTGCGTTGTTTCGGAAATGGAATAGCATTCGAGTGAGCGTATTGTGTTTCACGTTTAATGCCTCGTGTTAAATTATTTCGTTACTGTTCGCGATGCATTATTTATGATTTTTTTTCAGCTCGATACGTAAGCCTCGGAATTTCGGGACATTTTTCTGCGGGCAACATTCGCGTGCCCCCCCCCCTCCTCTCGCTTTCTCTCTGTCTCTCTGCGGTTTGCGCACGTTTATTTATGCGAATCCATTAGCCGCCCCTTCGCTGACTCCGCTGAATAATTTTCGTAATCGTGACATCGGTGTATGCATTGTTTTTTGGTTGAAATATGTGGGCACTTCTTTTTTTCTTTTTTGCAGATTCGAGAATGGGAAGCGAGAAGATGGAAAGTTTTTTTTCAGGTGTTATTTACAGGGTACCTATTTGCGTTCTCCTGGGGAATTCGTGGCAGGAATTGGGTTTCATAAGACATTCGATGTTGATTCCATTATTGCTAAGAAGGAAGCATGACAAGAGGTACGTATCTTTTAAGAATGTATTGGATCTATCTTCAAAATGGTACCAAGTTGATGAGAATTTGTGAGATTGTTCTTTCTAATGTTCCTGATGTGCTCAAAAAATTTTAAACGAATTCACTAAATGGTTGCTGAGTTATGATGATTTTAATTTTCACTGATTTTACACGTACTCTTGTGGAAAGAGACGACCTTGACAGATAAAACAGCTGAAAAAATGTTGAAGAAATGGTACCAATGTTTTCAATTTTTTTTACATGTAGTATATGGGTAGATGGAAATATCTGCCAAGTTTCAATTGTTTTCACTACACCGTTTTAAAGAAATAATTTATTACTTGAGAAAATTGTGAATACATGGTATTTTCACTGGCAAAAGTTTAGCGAATAATGCTTGAGAAAGCATTTGTAAAGTGAGAAATACCTTCCTAGGAGTAGAAATAAGACTCTAAGGGGTCATTCTGGTAATCACGCCGCAAAATTCGGCAAATTCAGGCTTTTTTTTCTCAGTGAATACAATGAATAACAATGTTAAACTTTTTTTCATTTATTAAGCCACTTGTAATGTATACGGAACAATTTTTTAAATACCCTTTTAATTGTGTCTTTTCAATGTTATCTGGAGTTCAAAATCGCGCCTTTGAAAAGAAATACCTGGCTGGCGGGAGGGATTTAAGCTTACAGATTCATCTGAAACAAAAAAACCAAACTGATTCTTAATCGTTATGAGTACCGCTATCGCAGGTGCCAGAATTAGCCACTTAAGTCAAAATTTAATAAAATTGCGCGCATTCAAACTTTAAGTAACAATGGAAAATTTCGGAATTTGAGGTTTGAATGTGCGCAATTTTGTTAAATTTTGACTAACGTGGCTAATTCTGGCACCTGCGATAGCGGTACTCATTAACGATTAAGAATCAGTTTGGTTTTTGTGTTTCAGATGAATCTGTGAGCTTAAATCTTCTTTTCAAAGGCGCGATTTTGAACTCCAGATAACATGGAAAAAACACAATTAAAAGTGTATTTAAAAAATTGTTCCGAATACATTATAAGTAGATCGATAAATGAAAAAAAAATTGGCATTGTTATTCATAGTATTCATTGAGAAAAAAAACCTGAATATTGCCGAATTTTGCGGCGTGAGTACCAGAATGACCCCTTAAGGGCACCCTCCAGTTAAAATTTTTCAGAAAATCGATTTTGTTTGTATATATATATTATCATTATATTTGTAGTATAACATCCCGAGAATGCCCTGTGAAAGTTTCACACCAAAATTCGTAACACTTTGATCACGTTTTTTCTCGAAACACGATATTCCGAAACGATAACCACGATTTCAGAACAACTAATGAACCGATTAAAAAAAAACCTTGAGGCATTTGATTCGTAATTGGACTCACTATCGCAGCACCGTATAACACAATATTTTGAAACACGGAATTTTTTTTTCTGCATATTTTTGCGGATAATTACCCGCTTTTTCGCACTACTTCGTTCAAATGTGCACCAACATCGTAGTTTTCGTCCTCTTTGCCCCAACAAGGGGTGTCGCGATAGCTATTGAAATAGATTTTAAGAAATTGTTTGAATTTTTGATTTTGGCATCTGTTTTTGGCAGCGCCTGCACTAAGCGCCACCTAGGAAATGCATCAAGGCCGAAAACATGAAACAAAAAATTTATTTGCACCCTAACCAGTGTATCAGTAAATGCCACAAATATTTTTTAGGATATGTTATAACCTCTTCTTGTAAAAAATTCATAAAGATCACCTGTTTTTTAAGGGGTTTGGCCGGAGGGTCCCCTTAAGACTACCTAATCGTGAAAGGGACATTTTCGACTTATTTGAAAATCGAAGATTTTGTTATTTTCTGTTATTATTAATGAGTTTGCAATAAATTTTTATTGAAGGCCAATAAACATTAATGTACTTGTTTTTTAAATACCTGTAATGATATTGTCAGAAATGGTCGCTAAACAAAATTATCCCTTTTATAGGACCTCTCCCCTACGTATCTACATAATACACTATAATACTAGGCTCTCTGTTATCTTGATATCACTGGTATATCATAGGAAGTCCCCCAGTTTATGGGACATAAATTAGAAGATTTAATTCTTACTGATGGAATTATTTTATTTTCGTTACCATTCACGGGTTAAGCTTTCTTTTGACCACTACTTGACAAAGTTTGTGTGGTCAAGGTGTTAGACCACCGTGGCCAGGTTAAGAAATACCACATCTTTGGGAATTTATTTCTAAGTGACAAATACACTTTTTATCAGCTGACGTTCAATTTTTTCAATATTTTAATATTTACCTGACCTATGCGTGAACAACGGTCGATTTTCTTACCCACGAAACTAAACTTTTTGCTTGAAAGCGTAGCTATTTTGTTATTTTTCAACCAATCGAAGAAATTATTAAAGAAAACTTGGGAAAAGTACATATTATTCCTAGATGTCTCTAATGTTTAATGAAAAATTTTAATCGAAACAAGTGTTGTTGTCGATTGTGTTTAGATTTTTTTTGCAAATGTTTAATGCATTTAATAATCCAAAAAATAATATTTTTAGTATGAATCTCTATCCACTTATTGCAGTAACGCAGACTTAATTGTACACAACAAAGTATCTATTTTTTTAGATTTCTGATATGTTGGTAATCGTGGCAAAATCGAGGTTTCGTGATTAAAGAGTGATATACAAACGTGGAAAGAAGTGTTCTGCGCCATAAAATTAATTAAGACGATAATAGAGTAGCAGGCATGTAAAGATTTTATATTAGGAACCGTTCAATATTAAGTGTACAAATGCATCCCTTCTTTTACCCACTTTCTAAAACTACAGGTACCGTCTGTAGAAATTTCTGCGTAGCATGTGGATCATGTTCAAAAGAAAAGTCATCAGAATCAGATTAACCGTTTGCAATCCATCTGCGTCACGCAAGCGTCCGGCAACCTGTCCGACTTATTTCAGGGCAATACTACTGGAAAGTAAAATACTACTTAAAACAAACCAATTATATCTCATTACTTAAAAACACGTGCATTTCGGTGCTAAATCACTTGCAATTTTTCAAATTAAATATTAAATTCATGGACAAATCGCGCTCCAAATTCTAAAACCACAAGCATCAAAATAAAACCCGACACTGCTACTCCTATCTTTCAAAATTGACTATTCCAACTTTCTTCTCGATGTGATTACTATTAAAAGGGCTTTTGTAGATGAAAAAAATACAACAATAAAGTAACAATGTATCAGAAAAAAGTGACGCACACTGCTTATAACAGATCTGCAGCTTTCCTGTCACGAGTTTCGACTAATTCGACACGAGCGACCAATAATAATACATCGCACAGTGTGTGATAGAAATGATATGAAACATCATTTAATGCACGTGTAAACAGACAGCAGAAATGCTGATAAACTTACGTGTCAATAAATTTGCTTGCAAAATATAATACAGTCTATAGACAACGGCAGTTTCTCCCTCGACATGCCTGGGAGGCACAATTTAACGACAAAAGGCTAACGTTGTTACAGAAATGTATTTGCCGCGCACGTTGTTAGGAGAAGACTGCTCCAAGAAGATACATGCCGGTAAGAATGCTCAAAGCATCGCGACGCAACACATGCTTTGTGCCTTATGCAGTTGCACATCGAATTGCATGTTTCATTTTCGTGGCGCAGCGTGCACGGGCAATTTAATACAGAATACACGAGCCGCATCTGCAGGATGCCAGCAATATCAAATGCCTCACATTTCGTGTGATATTAAATGGCAGTCGATTAGCCCTAACCGCGCCGCGTGTAATTCTCATCGATATACGTCACGTTTCGTTTTATTCCCTACACTTTTCACTCGAGAGTGTCACTAAACAGGTAGCACCTCAGCTTACTCTTCCATACGGAATCACGCCCTTCCTCTTTGTATTAGAAACAGCACTTTTTAAGGGGGAACACCACTGTGCCGGCCGGAAAATAATTTTTTTTTTATGAATTTGTTTTTAGGAAGAATTTTCAGTTTTCATGTAAAATTTTTATTACCCAGCTTTAGAAGGGTAGACGGGGGGCGATAGTAACAGGGGGGGGGCGATTGTAACAGGTTAAATATCTCAAAATATATGATAGATATTAAGGGGTAATGCCTACCTGCAAGGTCTGAAAACGCAAGTATATTCGGGATTTTTTTTCTTCAAGTTGAAGACTTTTTTTAAATTAACGGTAGTATATTCGAAAGTATATATTTTAAAGTTCTTGTAGTTTTTTTTTGCAATGCGATAACTAAATAAATAATGGAATTATAAGCGATCTCCCGACAGCGTTTTTTTTATGACGGTGATCACTATAGCTACGACCTGGTTCATCAGAAATAAAAAATTCGACCAAATTTAGTCAGTATATTAGATTAGCTTGTCCTTAATCGTGGGTTTTTCATTTCCGTTGGGTAGTTGTTATTTTACAGATGGAAAATGATGAAACATGAGCGCGATTCTGTGGTGAAAATCGATACTTTTGCCATGAGAAGTTGCCATTTTGTAGCAAATTAATATCTTGGGATAATAAACGATTAAGGACAAGATAATCCAATATACTAACTAAATTCCCGCGAATTTTTTATTTCAGATGAACCAGGTCAGAATTAGAATGTTCACCGCAAACTACTGACAAAAAAAATCGCTGCCGAGAGATTGCTAATATTTTTTTTTATTTTTGTATATTTTCCATCGCAAAAATTACCACAAGTAGTTTAACATGCACACTTTCGAATACATAAAGGTTTATTTAAAAAAAAAGTCTTCGAGTGTTTTAAAAAAAATCCCGAAAATACTTGTGTTTTCAGACCTTGCAGGTAGGCATAACCCCTTAACACAAATTTTGGATGTATGATGAAGAATGACATTTGGAGTACACACATCCATATCCAAGCAGTATAGATACCAAATAGACATTCATAGTGAAGAAAATAAATTTTCCTAAAGTAACTTTTCCTTACTGATTTAAAATTGTAATATAAATACTCCTTTTGCAAGTACGTGTTTCCTCTATTTTTTAATATTTAATCTGGCGATTTTTAAAGTAATACTGATCGTTGCTTATCACTTTTAAGTGTCTCGTTAATATAAATTTATAATTTAAGTTCAAAAACCTGGTCGGGATCGGTTGTACCGGGACAGAACCGAATAGTGACAAAGAAGATGAATAATATTGTCTTGTTTGCATGGAATCCTATAGCACAGCACAAGCAAAACAAATAAAAGTGGGTGCAACGTACTGAATGTAAGGATTGATCACGTAAAGAATGCAGCAGCCAGAACGTTTTCTATTTCTGCCACAATGGCGACACCGCATAATTGGTTATACATTTTACCTTTTTCGTTTATTATTATAATTAAAATCACTAAATATTTTAATTTTGTAAAGTTAAATTTGTGCTACTATCGACTCTATGCAGTGTTACAATCGACCCGGTGTCAGGGACGGTTGCAACACTTCCTCCGCTTCTCATTTTTTATTAATAACCGGAATATTACTTGACATATAGCGAAACTGTTGTGGCTCAAATAATGTCAGATAAGTAAGTGAGTGAAAAAGTTTAAAAACTCCGCTAATAAGAAGGACAGTTCTGCGTGCGTATTTCAAAATTTTCGGTTTCTATAAAAAAATCGATAAGTGCAACGGAAGCTACACTCATATAGTTTATAAAAAAAAATATTTTATTTCAAAGTTGCCGTTCTAAAGTTACACGTCCCACCAGCGACCTATGTTTTTTGCGAGGAGTCTAGAAGGTTACTTAATATATTAAAATTTATGCATGTTTTTCAATTAATTTTTTATAATCTCTTAAGACATTGTACTAAAAGTAGGTAATACAGATTTCATATGAAAACTGTAAATTATTCTTGAAAAAAAATTCTTAAAAAATGTTTATTTTTCGCCATTAAAGGAATGAGATTTAAAATTTATTGACTTCAAATCCATTCCCAGTCACAAAGAAGAATTTGGAATACTTCTTTCGCGACTCTGGATAAAAAAATCCCTTTGCATCATTCGAATCGCTGAAGATTTTTAGAATCTTTCACATACACTAATCCAAAGTATATTAATTTCAAACTGTTGCTTATTGCCAAACAAAACTGGTAATCTTTTGTGATTTCACATACAATATTTCTGTCACTAAATATATTTCTTCTGATTTGGAGAAGTCAGCATACTTTCTTGAATTGGTTCGTACAGATTGACTTCTACTTCCGAGAAAGAAAAGGATTTCTAACTTTCTACAAATGTGTGCTCGATATACTTGCAAGCGGATGTCGTTTTTTCATCTCGCGCAGCGAGAGGAGTCCGGGTAATGTATTGTTCCCCCGTTATCTGTTTTTCCACTTGGATGATCGATAACGACACTTCTCCAAGAAATAAGTCGACGCACTTGATTGTAATCGCTCGGCGAAAGAACAAGAAGTATCCGATACGGAATCACGGTAATCAGATTCCTTCCCTCGCTGGGTTTTTATTAAACAGCCGCTTTTTTTTTTCTTCCCTCTGCGGTAAATAAGCCCGCGAAAGTTTCAAGATACGACCAACGCGGAAATTGAATTAAACTGTGGATTTATTGGACAGATACGTCCCGAACGGAACTGTTTAGCGAGATATATTTGACGGGTTGCGACAAATTCGAAGATCCATGCAGAATTGGGTTCGTCGACCTCTAATTGCAATTCGGGAATTGTTTTATTTTATTCGGTCTAGAAATTGGGGTTTAAGTTCGTTAAATATCATCTAACACTTTGTGGTCACACAGGGTGTATCGCACCCTAGGCAATTTTCTTCCAGAAGTACATGTCTTCGCAATATTTCTGTATTTTTTTAGACCTTAATATTGAAATTTAAGAATTTTGTGAATTTTAGAAAAAAAAAGTGTTTTTTTCGACAAGTATTTTGTCAACTACAAATTTCATCATAGCAAAATTTACATTTCTGAAAAAAGACTATTAGAGCATGATTGTATGAGTGCATTTACTAATTCTTAAATGCTTCACTAATTCTGTTATGTACAAAGAATTTGCAGAATATATTCAAGCCTTTGGAATAATATATTTCTCTGAAGTCTATCAGAAAAAGGGTTCTTTCGTCTAAATTTTAACTTCTCCTCTGTATAAACTGTGTAAACACTAATACATATACTTGGAAATCGTAAGTGGAATTTCACTGGCTTTCACACCTTTAAAAAATTGTTGCCAATCCAAGCAACTTTATTTTTTTGCAATTTTCAAGATAGCGCACACTTTGAACCATTCGAAGTGACATAAAAGGGTACGCCTCATCTACTAAATGTCCGAAGCGCGAAAGAGAATCGAGACGCAAGGGAACAAGTGAAAATGGTCAGCGTATAGTCAGACGTGCCTTTCAAACGCCTTATACAATTAGGAATGTAAAATTATCACTGGAAAGTTGAAAGATTAAATACGAAAATGGTAACTCAAAAATGACGCTGGGGTTCAATGAACCCGATGTGACCAATTTGTGATGATAAGAATGTGCAGCTACAAAGAGTTAATAGTCTCGGGGATTTATAGCCTTCTCTTTATGGGAAGATTAACACTGTACTATAGTCAGTATGGTTATTAAAACGATTCTTCGAGTAAAAAATAGCGTAGAATACCACAGTGTTATTGTTATCTTTACCTTTGCGATTACTATTATTTTTGCTTTCTCTTTTTCTGAATCTGTGTATACATGCTTTTTGTCCGGTATACAGGCTAACTATAGCTGACTGTCTCTTACTTAGTTATATGCTTCTTTGTATCTAAAGGGTATGTCCCGTTAAATTAAAAAAAAAATAAATAAATAAATAAAAAATAATTTCTATGGAAAAATATTTAATACTGTTTATGATAATGATTATACAAAGATATTGAATCAGCGTGACGTGAATATAAATATAACGCCCTTAAGCTATAGTATCATGGCTGGAGTGTACATTCTATGCTGTTTATTATTTTAATAGGAAATTAACAAGCGTCTCCTGGAAATGACTTTGAGAAATTACGAGTTGAGAGTTAATTTATTTATCCTTATTTACTGGAAACTTAGCCGAGTTAATTAGAAATGGTGTCGGTGCATGGTCTATTATGTAGGAAGTATTTATTGCAAGATTATTTCGGAGAAACCATTTATTATGAGGAAATGCTGCGAACGAGAGTTGATTAAGGAAAGTCTGCGTCGCGTTACCGGTCTTTAAATACTTGTATCACGGGTATTATACTAAATCGTTATATTGCGTTATGAAAGTTTTAATAAATGTTTCCTCTTCGAATTTCTTCGTGTATTTGCATTTAATGGGACAGTAAACGAATTATCGATACATCATATACGAAGGGTAAGGGGAAAAACTAGGAATGTCCATTTTTTGTGATTTTGCGATTTATAGCATATTTTGTTGGCGGCAATTGAGACTACAGAATTGTCGACTCACAAAGGGTAATAAAGTCCAAATACCCCCGTAGCATAACGTTAAAGATTTGGTAGGTATACTGATTAAAAACAGGAAATGCCTCTCTACAGTGGAACAAAATACGCAGTGTCCCCACTCTTTGTCTAAGCATAAGCTTCAAGCTTCTGTCGTCAAGGTGAAACAAGGAATTATTTAAGAAGGGAATGATATAAGACAATTAAATTCATTGACCCTTGCTTCTTTACTGGTGAATTAAAGTATTAAAATTTAATTTTCTTGATAAAGTTGTTTTGTGACATTCTCTGATTTTTCCCTTACCCTTCAAATAGGAAGAATAGGTTGCAGATCACACCAGCTCAATTCCAAGAAGCATTCTGTTTTTCCGTCTACCTATATTTAATAATATTTATCAGGAATCAGTATGTACAGAGTGTTCCAAGAGTCACTGCTTATCTCTCGAAATACAGTAATTTTTAAACAGATGCCTTAGTGACACGCTCACGCGAATACAATGGTGATTACGCTGCGTTACGACTACATCCTGAATTCTCATGATTAACAATTCCTCGAGTTCTAACTTCTTCAGGAGCATTGTGAATATAGTGATCATTCGACAGGTCGATGCTCCGTGCCATTGTGCAGGACTATCACAACAAGTTTCCCAAATTGGGACACCCTGCGCACATTTCAATCTAAAACTATGATCACGCTAAGAGGATCAACCTAGTCAACCATTTGCAATAATTAGTTGTTGCGTACCTGCGATGTCGACGCTTTATACTTGAGGGATCATTCCACTTTGATCGGCCGAATAATTAAACTATTTGTAAAAAAAAATTCTGAGTAAATACAACATGTAATGAAATAAATCTTTTTGGTATTTATTAAGCTACTCTTATATCATGGGAAAAAATGAAAAAGAATTGCTTTAATTTGTTTTAATGGATTTTTACAGCGTCAATATGGCACCTAAAAAAAGGGGGTGCGTTCACGGCGAAGGTGATTTCCCGTCTCAGGCTTATCCGAAACAGAAAAATTTCAAAAGATTCTTAATCTGTATGAGTGTCGCTTTAGCCCTTAGCTCAATTAGCAATTTTTGTTGAAAAGTAACAAAATGGCGGCGGTTTAAAAAAAAGAGTTTGACTAAAGACACAAAAGGATGTTCCTTGAGAAAAGTCTCGGTTTTTTCTCGACAAAAATTGTTAATTGAGCTAGGGGCTATAGCGACACTCATACAGATTAAGAATCTTTGGAATTTTTTGTTTCGGATAAGCCTGAGCCGGGAAATCACCTACAAACATACCTCTGTTTGTAGGTGCCATATTGACGGTGTAATGCATTAAAACAATTTAAAACAATTCTTTCTCATTCTTTTCCTATGATATAAGAGTAGCTTAATAAATACCAAAATGATTTATTTCCGGGTCTAAGAGATATAAAGGACTTCCTGAAAATACATTTCATCTCTTTTCACCACCCCCTTAGGGGATGATTAGGGCAAAATCATGAAATTGGTTTCTAGGCATTTATGTGGGTAACCTTCGAAGTACAAACCAAGTTCATGTCTAACCGGACCTAAGAGATTTTGCGCAATCCGTGAAAATACATTTCACCCCCTTAGGGATTGGGTTAGGGAAAAATCCTGAAGTTGGTTTTTAGGCATTTGTGGGGGTAATCTTTATGAGTAAGAACCAAGTTGATATCTAATCGGGCCTAAGAGATATTAGGGAGTCCGAGAAATTCCATTTTACATATTTTCACCCCCTTGGGGATGGAATTTCCAAAAATCCTTCCTTAGTGGGTGCTAGCGTCATGGAAACAACGTACCTTCCAAATTCCATGTTCCTAGATTAAACGGTTTGAGCTGGGCGTTGATCAGTCAGTCAGTCAGTCAGTCAGGACTTCTTTTATATATATAGAATTTCAGAGAAAAACATCTTCACAAATAGCTTAATTTTTCGGCCGATTGTAAAATGACCCCTTAAGGAGGGAGCCTGGTGTAGCGGATCGAAGAAATCGATTTTTTTTTTGCATAAATCAATAGTTGAACATCACGACAATATGTTCCCAAAGCCGCAAAACGAAATTCGAAAAATTAAAGCGGATATAGCCGGTTTTGCTACGGAGCGCCAGGCTACCACAAAACTTGAAATGTGTTTTTCTCGAAACGACAGTTTTATACTTTGCGGGCAATGTAACTAAAAAAATATTCAACCAATCGACTTGGCCTTGTGCACGGATATTTGTGAACATTTTCTTCATAGTACTAAGTTATTAGTATAATGATATTGTTTAAATAAATAACTTTTTTTTAGACATTTAAGGCAAAATTTCGTTGGAAACAGTGAACTTTTTATTCAAGAGGCCGCCATTTGTTCATTTTGCATCTTTTAAGTTTCAAATTTCTTCATTTTGTGCGTACACTCATAAACTAAAAGAAAATTGTTCGATTTTTGGTTTCAGATGAAACCAAAAGACGCTACGTTGCCCGCAGTGCAATAATTGCGTCGCCAACGGACTGGGCATAACTTTGTTATTTGCCGCTCTTTTTTAATAAAATTTTTTGTTATATACCTTAACCTGTTAATACAATATCCTGAAAGTTTCAGAAAGATCTATCAAATACTTTCTTTAAAAAAAATTCCCGAAAAATGCCTCGATTTTCATTTAGTTACACCAGGCTCCTCCCTTAAGGGCTTTATTGCCATTTTTCGCTGTATAAGTGGAGTTTAGGGTAAAGTAGTCGAATATGACGACCTCTCCTAATATGAGACCCCAGCTTATCTCCGCTGCAGAACTCTTGAATGTCATAGCGGTGCTATTTCTTTACTAACTAACCGTGTATTAATTGTTTTGTCCGCACAGCGGCTTTGTAATCAATTGAGCGTCTTGAGCAAGCACATATTTCTGAAATACGTTGCAGAAAGTTTTTGAAGTGGTTCGATTAACTTACATATTCCTCTAAAGTGGTAAGTGTATAATGATTTTCACAAATACTGTTGTATAGTGCTTGCAATGGAGTTTAAGGCTTACTAGTTGTATATCATTAAATGATGAAGACTTAACTTCGAAGCTACTTAGCAGTTATCATGTTATCGTTGCCAAATATGAGACCCGTGAAAGTTCTACTGCTGAGAGTGAAGAAGAAATTGTTCTGAATGGTGAAAGTGATTAAGAAAGAAAATCGTGATACAGAAAGCTTGTTTTGCACAGGTCTTTACTCTTCAGATGTGCTAGGTGAACAATAGGTTAAGTGTACGTCTAAAGTGTTACGATGGGGGTGGTGGGCCCACGAAGACTTCGGTGGTGGGCCCACGAAGACTGCGGTAGTGAAGAAATAGATTTCACACGCCGACTTTATAAAAAACGAAAGAGAAAATAAGTTTCCGGAAAAAACAAACTGGGGTCTCATATTAGGAACCCATTTTTTTTATCTGCTTATTTGAATGACTTTCGTTTTTATTTTATTATGAAGAAACCGAATTTTTGTTATTGCACTTACCAGTAGGATGGTAAAGAATACATATTCTACTTTTAAAACGTCTTTCGAATTTTAATAAAAGTGTTCTCAGTCAAAGGTTATGATGTTTTTAAGAAATGGGTCTCATATTCGACTACTTTACTCTATTTCCGTCAATAAACTATTATTATTATTATCATTATTATTATTATTATTATTATTATTATTATTATATTTCTCAGAAAAGGTCCATACCGTGGATCATATCGCAAAGACGTTCGTTCGGTACTATCCTCGTCTCGTATATTAGCTTCGGGATACTCTGTATAAAGGAGCTTCTCGATCCGCGTCCCTCAATATCATCCGCAAACAGCGCGCACAGCAAAGGAACAGTCCCAACTACCGTTCCCCAGTCAATTATCAGGGCTGTCTTTGGATATCGAAAGGCGACAGGAATAAATCATCGGCGCACTCGCTCCCCCTCCCGCCGCAGAAACAGCTGTCGACGAGCAAAGGACCGTCTCCAATTAGAACCACTCCACGGCCGGTCCTATACCAAAGGCATTAAATCAAGATAATTAGCTCGGTGTGCAGTATCTCTCTCTCTTGAAGACTTTTAAACCTCTTTTCCGCGCGACGTCAGAAGCACCGGGGAAACAAACGACAAGCCCAGAACGGCGGCGGCGGCAGAGGGATGGCGCGGCGGAGAGGAAGCTCAAAAGAGCCGAACTAAGACGCAGTAATGAAACAAGGGGCAACACTTTTTACCTCGAACGGCCAGCGTTCGTCGAAGTAATTGTAAGGGATGAGAGGGCGGGATGGAGAGAGTGACGCCGAGGGCGGGGGAGTTTTCAAGGGAAAAGATAAGCTGGGAGTCAAGCCGTGGGATCTTAGAGGAGACAAGCTTGACCTATTTGTCTCATAACAGCGGTAATAGGATCGGAAAGTATTATAAGTGGAAGTGACAATCGCCGTGGGACAACCAGCCTGGCGAGACTGGCCGAGAGCAAAGTAAATTGATGGCGCCGGCATTACGCGGAAATAAAGCGCGGCGTATAAACGTCCACTCGCCAGCCGAGCCGCTGCAAAAATGAAATTCCTGTATTGAGTCCGCGGCGCGGCCAACGTTTCCTATTGTAATTTAAGGTCGTATTAATTTTCGAGCGGCTCCCCCCCGAAACGCCAGCGCCGCGCCGTTCTGTGTTCTTTGTTCCGCGGCGCTTCGGGCACGCAAAAGAAAATAGGAGGGTCGGTTTTGCATTTCTCAGAGTTCGCGTAAAAGCATTTGCATGGGGCTAGGGACTCGGGGGAGGGAGGCGGGATAGGTGGATGCTCTGTAAGGCTTAATTTCGTATTTTCGCGCCACTCGGCAGGAGGGAGGATGGTCGAGGGTGTATCACTTGCAAGAGTGGCGAAAAATGACAGTTGTCTGGAATCAGATAGATGTTATTTTTGGGGTTTTTCAACTGCTGGTCGGAGATTCTTTTGAGGGGTTACATACTGAGGGCTTTCTAAATAAAAGTGACCCTATTTTCGTTTCTTTTTATGAAAAAAAAATAAATAAAAAAGTGACCCTATTTAAAAAATCAAGATATATAGGTTGTTGTGTATAAATTAAGCTGTATTCTTTTCAAAAAGAAATTTGATATCTTTAGAAATGGTCAAGCATGTGATTTTCAACCTAAGTTTTCATCTTTTTCTGAAGATAGGTACTAGACTATAGTCTTAGGAATATTCGTGCAAAATTTTATTCAAGTCGGTCCAGTAATCTCTGAGATATGTTTGGCAATCGCAAATGCTGTAACTCTGAAGAGGCCTTCGGAGAAGGGGCTGCTATGGCACCATTTCTTAAGAAGTCAAATTTCTTTTTTAGCAGAATGCAGCTTACTTTATGCACAACAAGGTGTATATCCTGATTTTTAAATATATCGTTTGTTTATATGAAAAAAAAATCATAAAAGTAACCCTATTCTCCGATCTGCCAAGGTAACCCCTTATGTGCCATCTTTTTGACTAGTCGGTTTTCTGTTATTTTGTTCTGTAGTTACATGATACGATTTTTTAAATTCTTCATAGTGTTAGATCGTAGTACATAATTAAATAATTTAAAGATCAAAAGTGGATAAATTTATTACTTAGAAATTATGGAAACATTCAGTTGATGGGGTGTGCTAACTTTTTTTTTTGTCGCAGAGTGTAACAGGTTGGAGACAATTTTATCATTGTCCACTTAAGTTTCATATTTGTTTCGATTCGTGTCTTATGCCGAATGCTCCAGACTGTAAGTATTTAAGTTAATATCGATGGCGCACTGCACAAATATTGCATGTCCACTTTTAGCGTTTTCGGGAAAAACAGTTTTAAAAATGCAAGGGTAGGTTATAATTAAAGAAATACACAATTTCACAAGAATTCGACGTACAATATTTGTGCAGTAAGCCATCGATATTTGCTTACAGTTATATTTTTTCAGCACCTTCATATGCCTCACTTTGGTCTTCACTTGGAAAAGTGCTTCTACGTATTCACTCTGTGCTTCACTTTCAGAAACAATGTCTAATTGGCTCGTGCAAAGTACAATTCCATTGCCATTTTCTGTCAGTGGAAATTTTTTATTGCAGCCTGTTGTCTCATGGGAATGTGAAATATTTCTCCTTTATTCGTTTCGTATGTTCGCATATTTAAAAAAAAATATCGTACTGTGAGATAATATTAGCGCAAATTAATGAGATGACATAATTATTACTTGTATAAGTATTTAGTCGTAATGTTTCCATATTCTTAAAATGTTAAATTCAAAAAGTTTCAACCATGGAACAGTTTGAAAGCTTTGTGTTCTGAAACGTGCGGTCGTGTAACTGTAAAGAATATTCTTAATAACTTTTGTGCTATGAAACACAAAAAATTGATTCACGACCGACAGGAATTAGTTTCCATTAGAAGAGTAGATTATCGTTTACCATGTTAAAACTTTTTCCATTTCTATCGTATCTATACATTCTGTTTAAGATAAACGACAGGGGCTGTTCGATTGTCGGCTATAAAAAGTGGTTAAATATTTAAACCTGCACGGACCAAATCTACGAATATAAAAAAATGTGCGTCAAAAAAATCCACTGCGATGAAGGGTTCCACTCGTCCTGTTTCATTCATTCCTTTCGTATTTTACTTTGCCCGAAATATGTAGTCGGTGGGGAAAAAAATCACTATGTTTACAAACTGCTCCTGCGTATCACTGCACACTAGGGCGGAGCGATACTGTATAGGCGAAAATTTAAATTTCAATTTTCAGTTGGCCTGGATGCGGGATAGATGTCTTTTGATTAACCAAACACATCTGTAAAATTTTTGTCGAAAAATATTCATGTCTTCAGGTTCCTTTTTCTCCTAAAAATTATTACATAATCATACTATATAGGCGAAAATTTCAATTTCTATTTTCAGTTGGCCTCGGTGCGGGATAGTTGTCTTTTGATTAACCAAGCACAACTGTAAAAAAAATTTGGAAAATATTCATGTCTGCAGGTTCCTTTTTCTCCTAAAAATGATTATATGATCATTTTTAGGAAAAAAAGGAACCTGCAGACATGAATATTTTTCCAAAATTTCTTTACAGTTGTGTTTGGTTAATCAAAAGACAACTGTCCCGCACCCAGGACAACTGAAAATTCCTAATTTAAATTTTCCGCTCCGCCCTAAATCACACCAGGTATCATGGACATCCTTAAAGATCAAATTCTTTTTCTACCATTATTCATTTACTAATATTCATAATTTCGACTATCCCGCTAGAAAATAAGTAATATTTACTTGAAATATTTTTCACGCGGAAATGTGCCAAAAACTGTGATTCAGTGAAAAGAAATTGAAGAAAAGGTGACAGACACAAATACTAATTAATAATCATTTTATCGTTACTGAAATGTCCCTTATGGTAAATTCAATCGTCGAACGTCGAACGGGTCCCGCTTTCGTATCGAATGAAGCGTATGGCGGATGAAATAATTTTTTCAATTCTCCTCTCTACACGCTCCTAAAATTCCGCAGCCTTCGTTTGGGCAGCCTGCATTTTATCGCCCGAAAAATTTATGCAAAATTCCTGAAACGCGAAATCGTAAATTTCCTACGCAGAAACAACAACCGGCTGGCTCGCATTCAATTTGGAATACCTAGAGTCGCCAGCTTGATCGCGGCCATAAATTGTTCATACCCATCAGATTGATCAGTATATCGCGCAACAGGCAACGATCTCCCAGCCTCAGAACTTTTCACGAGCAGCTTATTATCGAACTTTCCAGGGAAGTTTATTACCTATATTAAATATCGTAAAATTCTTAGCTTCGACGGAATGCTCGCGTCAGCGTCGAATTAGTATCCTGAACGTAACTTGCGCTTCCCGTTTCGTAATAAGGAGTTTTATTAATCGTGACGTGGGGAGCTTTCCTCCCCAGCGCTATTTGCTAGCACTGTGCCGCCTGTGTGTTTCCTTCTGCCGGATACAATCTACGAACAAGCTGTTCCGTTCGGTGAAAAAATGCTGAGGGCCTTTTTTCTCTTCCTCCGTTCGTTGCTGTCAATCAATCTTGTTACAAATTCGCCTTTAAATTTTCTCGATTTTCTCTTCATTTTCTCTGATTATCTGCTTGCTTTGTTGAAGTTGATTGCATGTACTAACATGCCTGGACGACGAAACCCTCCCCCCCCACCCCCTTTGGTATAATTCTGGAACTGTTTGGATGAAATTGTAGTTAAGTTATGCTGCCCTACCTTAAGTGTAATTATTGTAGCTGGCTTAAATCCAATATTTCTGTTTCGATAGTGTAAGGGAATTGGTAGGTGACGTAATTCTTAACGCTTTAGGGAACCTCGGAAAAAAAGAGTCACGGGCGCCGGGAATCGAACCCGAGCCGCCCGCGTACTGATCAGCTGCGTTAACCACCACGGCTACGGCCGACTTACCGTGGTCCCTCAAGTCCGGGCCCCCTCTTACGCCACGGAGGTTCCTGATCCCACAATAGAGAAAAGTGGAATTGAAGCTGTAAGTATGGTCAGATTGCTTATAAATACTTAAAATTGTAAATTGAAATTTAGTCGAGTTAATGATAAAGTTAATGGAGTGTTCGAAACAGCTGGGGAAGTTAAGATGGTGGGCCGTATTTCTGGAGTGAAAGAAATGTGGTCTATTCAGTAAAGTATTACTTGTACTGATTGTGAGTGCCGGATTGAATGAATCGTAGAAAATATATGGAGTAATATAAAATACCAAGTATATGCAGCAGAATGAAAGAAAACGTTATCTATTTGCCTTAGTAATCCACTTCTGTAAACTTATACGGCTATATAATTTGTGCTTTATCAATAATTTTGTCAGAAACTTTGCTAAAAACAATTCCAAATTAAGATGCCACAGATATACATTTACTACAACTACAAATAACGAAGCCTCAGTTTACAATTTCATTTATATTTGTAATCACCTCTCAAGGTATCGTTAAGGAACAAGTTTTTAATCATTTTAAACGGCTTCCCGCTTTAATATTGATTTTGAACGTAATAAAAACCTAAATCATGGACTTTTTTCTGCTAAAAGATAAATTTATGCTTAAACTTTAAGGAATAGTTAAGAAAGTTGAAAATAAGTATAATTTAATTATTTATAAGCTGTGGAAGAATAAGGTAACTGGGAACTAATTTTTAATCATCTAAAATATGTAGATGGGAACTAATTTTTAATCATTTAAAATATGTAGATAGGAGCTAATTTTTGATCATCTAAAATAGATAGGAACCAATTTTTGATCATCTAAAATAGATCTGAAATAATTTTTGATCAGGTAAGGATCTAGTTTTCGATTATTTAAAATACATGGGAACTAATTTCTCACCACATAAGGAACATAACGAAAACACGCACAGATAATATATTATGATTTATATCCTCTAGAGTTTGCTTTAAATCTTCTTCGTTATACTTTTTATAAAAAGTAAAAGGGCTCTTCTTCTTTGTACTTATCATTTTATGTTAAGTCCAACACTTGTCTGAATAAACCTATTTGTTAGTCAGGTGATCAAAAAGTTAGTTACACCAGAAAAAATTGAAACTAAATAATGATCACTGACTTTTAAAGCAAAATGATAGAGGAAGTGCAGTATATTTGGAATACCAATTTGTTTAAGACGAGTAAAAAATTACGGAAGCGAGTGGGAACAAATAAAATTGCATAATATCATAAGGAAACTAATAAACTTTTTTATTTCAAACTCTCATTAATAATAAAAAAGAAAAACTAACTGAAACTTTAGCCTAAATGAAAAATGATAGTAAGTATCGATTTCGTTAAGGTGCAGGTAATTTCGAATACCGGTACTACAATTTACCTTCACTTTATAAACTTAAAAAACCATGTAGATAATAAAATTATTTGTTCTTATGATGTAATCAGGCTCAAAAATCACAATGTAGGAAGAATCTTAGGTAAGTACCTATAAATGGACAGCGCTGGCCGAAACCGACGCGGCGGTAGCTGGTACGCGTGAAACAAAAGCATCGGCAAGCTTTGGACTATTCCAAATTACATTCACCTTCGGTGTTCCGAATTATCAACATGGTATTGAAACCTAAAATTTCATGTCACACTTTGTATTCTCGAAATTATCGCAAAACTGACACGGAACCATAGAAGGAACATGCAAATAAGTAGATTAAGTGTTTAACTCTAAAGTTTTGACATCTTTTAACTATGGTTGAAACGATTGAATACTTCTATCTGAAAAAGTTTTGCAGATTGACGCTTTCTTATTCTGCAGATTAAGTCGAAAATGTCAAAATGGCGGTTCATCCACAAATGTCATTAGTTAACAGGTCATTAGCCCCTATTATCTACGGTGTTACAAATTAAATAGCGTTAGTAGTTTATTAGATACTTCGGTATTCCAAATTACCAACAGCGTTTCAAATATGCTGCACTTCCTCCATATATATCACTAAAATTTTTGCTGTACATTGTAAGTAAACTATTTAATAAACAAAATGTCTAAAAAAACCCTTGACAGTTGCAAAAACATACTCTCTGATCAGTAAGAGAACTTACACATTTATTTTCACGAAAACTCACAATACTAACAGCTTTCACATAAAACACATATTTTTGAATCGTCAATTTTTATTGCAGAAATTATTCCAACCAATTATTTATGCACACAGACTTGACAGAATGATTTATTTCACGAACTGATAAAAAATGAATGCCTGATCAAGAACTAAGGTCGTGTTCAGATATATTGGCCGGTGAGTTCGGTTTCGCGAGGAAAATCAGCCACCACCACCTGACGATCGTGGATTGTCAGTTGGAGTTGCTGGCCCCCGAAAGGTATGGTGGGGTATCGGGAACGCTGCTCGACTCCGCCTGAACGAAGGCGCGTGGCTGTTGTTTATTCTTAGCGCAGTAGTTACGAAGATATGCGTAGCCCAATACGAGCTGAAGCTATCGAGAAAGAATCAATGTTCTGACCAATAAAACTCCTGATTTTTTTCGGACCTAACGCACACCTATTCTGATGTATGTATTTCTACGTTAAGAACTCGGTTTGGCCTACACGTTATGAGCATGGCGCTATCCCCACCACTTCTGACTCGCTCTTGTTCTGCGAAGGCGCGGGCGAGATGGAAGGAGAGCAAGAAAGAAACGAGAAAGTGGTGGGGATGCTTCGCTGCGTGTCACGTACCTCACGGGCACCGAACCCCCACCGCGCGACGAGCAGGACTAGCGAGAGAGAGTGAGAACGTATCTAAAAGGAGCGATGTGGTGGGAGAATACCCCTCACGAAATTCACCGGCCAATATTTCTGAACAAGACCTTAGTTCCTTAACGGTACTCCATCTTACCTGCCACTAATTTCAATTTCCAACCACTAGATATCTGAATTCGAACTTCTATAATCCGCCAATAATCACTGCCACAAGTTCCCCCGGTCCCTGCACCGTTAAAGAATCACCCTAGATCCGGCGCTTACTTTTTTATTTACCATTATCGATTCGTCTGTCGTTTACATGCCCGCCTTTCCCCGCAGCTTCTTACGCTCGCAATCGAAGCGAAAACCGTTTCGGCTGATCATTTCCTTTGTCTCCGTTCCGCTTTTTTCCGGCCCCCACCCGCGATCCGTTCCGCCGCTTTCGCACCCCCCCTCCAGCGGAAAGTACGGCGCGGGGTAAAAGTTCTCCCTGCCGTTGTTATGTCCAATTGAAAGTAGATCACTGCGCGGTGAGCGTAAACAATATTAAAGGCGCGCGTTATGAAGGGAAACGTGAATGTATGATACGCAATATCGCGGTGATAAAACCGAATGCCGCGACGCGAGACACGGTGGCCCAGCAAACGGGCTGATTTCACGGGGCACCGAGCGCTTTAACGTGCCGGCGCTTGATACTCGTCGCTGAACAGTGATTAAGTGGACGCATCGGGGCATCTCGCCGGCGCGATTATTATAAAATTTTTACCAAGCGATTCGCTAGCTGGGCACACTTCAGACAGCGGTAGGGTACTTTTTCAGTCCGGCCTCCGCACACCCCCTTTGAGACGGAACGGCGGTGTTTCCGTAAAAAAGTATGACTTTAATTAAAGCATGGAGGGATTTCGCGTGACTTATTTGTTCGCGAGGCTCCGCTGTCTTTTCTGCCCGGGGGAAACAAAGGAAGCCACTTATGCGAGGACAAACTGTGCCCTTCGTTTTCAGCGCAGAATTAAGCGATGTGTCGTAGTGAGTGGGTGGGAACCGGACAAATACAGTGCTGGATTAACCAATGGGCAAAATAAGGACGTGCTTAGGGCATCGGGAGCACCATAGAAATTTTCTGAATTTTTAAATATCTAAGGTTTGTTAGAAACACTTTTTAGTGAAATTAGCGGAAGTGCCTAAGAAATCGTACGTTGCGTTGAAGTGATCACCCTGTCTAAGGAAGCCTCAAACTCTTTTAACCACTCAACGACCGACCCCTGAAACGAAAAACTGACCGTCAGGCCCGGGCATAGACATATATAGACGGAGCGTAAGCTGAGGGGGGGTGTAAGATTCGCGGTAAGGGGAGCGATACAGGCAAATCGGGTAACGCAATGGATATGCATGCCGAATGCTTCCGAAGCTAACCCGACGTGCCTGTATCTGACTTCTGCCTTTTCCCCTCCAAACCTACCGTTCCCCTCGCCGAAAGTCCCAGTTTCTGCTCCGTCTATATATGTCTATGAGCCCGGGCTCTCGGAACGAAAACGTCACTTTGCTACCTGAGGCCTCGGCACTGAAACAGCACTGTATAGTGCCTCTACGAGCTATAGTGACTTAGGTGTGAGGTCACTCAGTGGGGTCTTAATCGCCAAACGTGCCCCCTACTACCTCTTGCAGGACTGTGTTTAGGGAAGACCAGGACAAAACCGGGGTCCAAAAGGGTAAAATCTCCAAAATTACCTGAAGCAGGCAGTGATTTTAATTTAAAATAAGTTGTTAATATAAAATAATTTATATTGCAACTGTTCTAATGCTGTACATATACCTAACTACAATGGATTTGTATTTAATATGTGCTGAGAATGAGATCATTTTTAATAGCCAGTAGCAAAGCTTAATTGATGTCTTTTAATAATGATAATCAATCTCCTTTTTATTTTATTAAAATCGAAATTGTAACACTTAATCTTTAGGGCCCCGGTTTTGTGTCCTGGTCTTCCCTAAACACAGTCCTGCAAGAGATCACGTTTAGCGGCCCATACCCAGCAGGATATCGGTTAAGACCCCGCGGAGTGGCCTCGCACCTAAGTCACTATAGCTCGTAGAGGCACTATACGAGATACGGAGATGAGCGACCAGTGGAAAACTTAGGGTCCGTATCAGATACTGAGGTGGTCGTTGAGGGGTTAAGGGGGGATTCTCGTCTAATAGCCCCAAAAGTAACTGATATTTATGATTTTTTTTTAAAAAACTGTTTGTCATGTTAGATTAAACTCTTCAGGGATATAAGAAGGCATCTTTCATCTTGCAGAAAATATTTTTTATGTCGTTCCTTATTATTCTTTAATAATTATTGTGGAATCTTGTCCAACTCTTCGATGATGTAACTCCGGTTGGCGGGATGTGTAGCACCTATCACAGTAATCTGATTGCAACAAAGATAGAAGTTTCTTACAGTTAGATAGTTTACGCTGGGATTGGTCCACTTTACAGAAAAAAAATGAAAAATATAAAGAATTATAGTCTTTCCTTAGACAAATTTTTCATATTATTCTTTATATCGACGAAAAAAGTATTACAAATAAAAACTAAAATTAAAATTTCAGGTCTAGTCCCAGAATTAAATATTTAAGTTTACGAAAAATTTTTTCTTTTTGCAATTAGATGACTGTGGCAGATGCTACACGTCCCGCCAACAGGAGTTATATCGTCGAAGAGGTTAACAAGATTCCACAATAATAGCTAATAAATAATAGGAAGGATCGACATAAAAAAAAATTCTACAAGTTTAAAGATGCCTCTTTGTATCCCAAAAGAGTTTAATGCAATATTAACAATGTTTTTTTAAAAAGAAATTCATGAATTTCGGGGGTTGTTACACGATAATACCCCTTAAGTGCTTAGGGCCTCTAAGGGCCTTGAGACGGCCCTGGATAAGTGAGTTTAGGCGGCTGGATTGTTGCTGCTTTTGGGAGCGTGGATGTGAGTCTTTATCGTACGTAATTGACTGGTAGAGTGTCAGTCGGTTAGAAGTTATTGATTTTAATATTTTTGAACGGTGAAGGGCTACCATAGGGAGATATCTTTAGATTTGCAGGCACTCGTTCCCTGTGTTTTCATAGAGCATCGTTCAAGTGCCATTCTTGTCTGACAAGACTGACAGTTGGAAAAGTGGGATTATGAAGAATGTGTCTTACTTGGCCCATTGATATGTTTTTACAGGATAGTCCACACACTAGTAGCTCTCGGCGGAAGCAAAATTATATTTTTATGTCGAGTTTGTCATATTTTCTTAATTGGAAAATAACCGATAAGAATGTCATTTTAGACTTTTCAATTCAAACATTCGCCATTTTGCCAATTTTTGACATAAATTATTTATTTTCGTCCCAACGATAACGACGAACATAGCGATTAAGAATCTTCTCCAGTTTTTTGTTTCTGTCCACCCTGAGAGGAACAATCATCTACGCCAGCGAAACATGATTCTTAAACATGCGTTTATCGCGGGCGAGGTAAACACAACAAATAATTATTAAACATTGAATAACAAATATTTATTTTTGAAAAAAAAAGTAGCTAAATAAACTACAAAAAGAATCGTAACGTTAAACGTAATTATCGCTTCAAAAATAATTCATGAAAATTAATCAGCTTCGCAGTGTTCGCAGAGGAATAACCCCATCCATCTGCCATGTTTGTTTTTTCACTGTCACAAAAAATTCCTCAAATTAATTTGTCGAGCCGTTTTTGTACAAAAAATTCACAAAGAATTACCTATTTTTCGACCCAACAAGGCGCAAACACCCCTTTAGGGGTTTCGCCACCCTGAGACGCTCAAAACAGCACCAAATTAGACGAATTTTTTTATCATACTATGACGCCGAAAATTATTTTTATATTTCTTGCGTTTAGCGCATGTATTAATGAATGTATTGTACAAATATTGTACAGAAATATTTCAAAATGGCCGAGTGTTGTATGTGTTGTCCTGCGAAGCTCCTCGAAATCCCTTTTTTCCAATTGGCTAGCAGCATACCCTGAACAATTTGTATTCGATTCACTTGAAATTTTAATAGTATCCTCTATAATAGATTATCTACAGAAGTACATAGGGGTTTTACGATTCGTTAAAAACTTTTTTGCTCCAGGCAATTTTGGACACAATTTAAGCTTGAAATTTTATACAAATTTTTCGGCTAAAACTGATATTCTCTTCAAACGTCCACCATTTTCACAAAAATCAATATTTTGACAAATCGCTATATACTTCAACAGTAAATGTCATGTAAATAATGAAAATTTTCAGTTTTTTGTCCTACATCAAAGTATACGAAAATTCTAATGCTAGTCTTTTCAAAAACTGTAAGAATGGAAGAGCAATAGCAAAGTTATTTCGTTTAAAAGAAGTTACACTGAAATCGTGAAGTGTGACATAAACTTTCTAACCGCCCTGGCATAATCCAAATAATCCTCGAAATCACGAATTCTCTCCACTGTACACAAAATTTTGTCCGTAGTTACAGTCACTTTGCAATTACAATAGGGTAAGTCAGGAAGAGATGGTGATACGAGAGAGATGAGCAGTGACAGTATTTTTTAAAAGGAATCGCCTGGTGCCGCTACCTCCACGTGGGTACAAAGTGTCCATAGAAGAGCAATATTCTCAGTTCAAAGTGTTGGAACAGAACTTAAAACATATGATTTCGACGCACTGTTTCGGTCAATTAAAAGAATAAAAGCTGATTTGCAAATATAAGAAGTATCATCTTCCGACGTTTCGGTCAATATTTAGAACTTTATCAAGGAAAGTTTGAATAACTAAATACTGCATATGCTTACATGTAACATGCTTGATAGAAGCGTGCGACGTACGAGTCGGTGGAACAATGACTGAAAGTACGAGTCGGTTGAACAATGACTGAAAGTCATTGAAAGTCACTGAAAGTCGGTTGAACAATGACTGAAAGTCATTGAAAGTCACTGAAAGTCGGTTGAACAATGACTGAAAGTCATTGAAAGTCACTGAAAGTCGGTTGAACAATGACTGAAAGTCATTGAAAGTCACTGCAAGTCGGTTGAACAATGACTGAAAGTCACTGAAAGTCGGTTGAACAATGAGTGAAAGTCACTGAAAGTCGGTTGAACAATGACTGAAAGTCATTGAAAGTCACTGAAAGTCGGTTGAACAATGACTGACAGTCATTGAAAGTCACTGCAAGTCAGTTGAACAATGACTGAAAGTCACTGAAAGTCGGTTGAACAATGAGTGAAAGTCACTGAAAGTCGGTTGAACAATGACTGAAAGTCATTGAAAGTCACTGAAAGTCGGTTGAACAATGACTGAAAGTCATTGAAAGTCACTGCAAGTCGGTTGAACAATGACTGAAAGTCATTGAAAGTCACTGCAAGTCGGTTGAACAATGACTGAAAGTCACTGAAAGTCGGTTGAACAATGAGTGAAAGTCACTGAAAGTCGGTTGAACAATGACTGAAAGTCATTGAAAGTCACTGAAAGTCGGTTGAACAATGACTGACAGTCATTGAAAGTCACTGCAAGTCAGTTGAACAATGACTGAAAGTCACTGAAAGTCGGTTGAACAATGAGTGAAAGTCACTGAAAGTCGGTTGAACAATGACTGAAAGTCATTGAAAGTCACTGAAAGTCGGTTGAACAATGACTGAAAGTCATTGAAAGTCACTGCAAGTCGGTTGAACAATGACTGAAAGTCACTGAAAGTCGGTTGAACAATGAGTGAAAGTCACTGAAAGTCGGTTGAACAATGACTGAAAGTCATTGAAAGTCACTGAAAGTCGGTTGAACAATGAGTGAAAGTCACTGAAAGTCGGTTGAACAATGACTGAAAGTCATTGAAAGTCACTGAAAGTCAGTCATTGTTCAACCGACTCGTACTTTCACTCATTGTTCAACCGACTCGTACGTCGCACGCTTCTATCAAGCATGTTACATATAAGCATACGCAGTATTTAGTTATTCAAACTTTCCTTGATAAAGGTCTAAATATTGACCGAAACGACGGAAGATGATACTTCTTATATTTGCAAACTAGCTTTTATTCTTTTAATTGACCGAAACTGTGCGCCGAAATCATGTTTTAAATTTTTTAAAAAAAATTTACGGTCGAAATTCCAACTTCATTATTTAGTTGGAACAGAACGTTTTTAAAGGTTTGTATATCCACTGTGAAATTTAAGCTAGTGCTTCAAAATGTTTGGTCTATATTTTGGTCACCTTATTTGTGTTATTTATGCTGAATATTTTTAGTTCTCAAGATATAATTTGGATAGTGTATTGTTTACAGTGTTTTTAACCGTAAACTATTCAGGGTTACGCTTGTTAGTCTAAGCGAAATGGGAATGGCCATCTTACCAGGGCGTTAAGGGAGAGATGGTCAATTTTTGTCCGGGAGAGATGGCCATAGTTCTATTCGATGTAATTTCAGATATTTTCAAGGTTGTTTTTGTAGGTATAGCCTAGAATGCTCCTAGCAGTGATCCCTGTTAATCTAATATAATTTGCGTCCTTCCGTCTCGGGCAGCCTCTCAGCATTTTTGAGCATGATTACGGGCCTGTACTGCGTAGATTTAATTTTTTGACGATGCAGCAGAGATTAGTACTGGCGGATCTGTCCTTTCTGTTTAGGATTATTAATGGGGACGTAAATTGTCCCCGGCTATTAGGGTTAATCAACTTCAGCGCTCTGTCCAGGCCTATACTCCGCTGTTTCGGGTCAAATTCTTCCGTACAAATATCCGCCAGAGCGACCCTATCACTAGGGTTTGTGCGCGAGGAAGTGAGGTAGCCGACCGGATTAATTTCTTTGGTTCCTCGCTTGATGTATTCAGACGGTCGGTTATCTCATCTTTCGGTACACCCATGGCCTGGCGTTTCACGCGGTTTTTCGAAATTGTCTGTACACTATTTTATTAGTACATACTGTGTACTTTTTTGTTATGTTCTTATTGGGCTTGTCCCGTAAAATAAATAAATAATAATAATAATAATATGGTCTTTACTAATTTGAAACCGAACGTACACTTGAATCAACCAAGCACCACGGGTCTTGCTGCTGAAGTTGATGAAAAACGTACGCCAACTAGGGATGGGCGATGTTCATCGATGTTTACGAAATATCGATTATGGGGGACCAAACATCGATGTTTCAATATCGATTATGGGGGACCAAACATCGATGTTTCAATATCGATTATGGGGGACCAAACATCGATGTTTCAATATCGATTATGGGGGACCAAACATCGATGTTTCAATATCGATAATGAACTGATCGATGTTTACGGAATATCGATTATAGGACTAAACATCGATAATGAACTACCGAAGATAATATTCGCTTTTGTTAAGCTAATTTACGAACGCACCACGTAACACCACATCTTCAAGCTAATGCCAAAACAAAAAACAACAAAAATGAAACAAACAGAAAATGTGGTAACTTTTTATCCGCTACTGTACATAATTGATATGTTTAAGTAGTTTGTTTCTTAAAAAAACATTTTTTAAATATTAATGTTGTTAATTTATTGTTCTATTTTGTTCATTTTACGCTTTGTTGTAAAATCGTCGATGATTTGAGTTCGATGATTATCGGTTATCGATATTTACCTATCGATGTCAACATCGATGCCAACATCGGTACTTTCTCAACATCGCCCATCCCTAACGCCAACCCAAGTTTTGGAAGATATCGTTCCTGTGCCGCTCAAAAAGTACCCTACTCAGAATCGCGTCAAACAACCGGGACAATTATTAACGTCGCAAACACATATTAACACTCAAAAAAAAGAGTGACAGGGCAAAGGTGGAAAAAGTTAAAACAACAAAATTCCTCTAAGAAAATAAAATTTGGCAATAAATGTGATTTGTAGAAAATTATTTCGAAACGAAAAAATAAGAAGCCTGGCTAAGATGTAAGTTGTGTGGTTATTGGGCCCATGAAAATTGTACAGCGTTTGGCTCTACGTGTCAAGCATGCGGATTAGACGACTCGCAGCAAAAACCCAAAGAAATTTTGAGCGGGCAAAAATGAAAGTGGACTTCGGATACTCTGGGTGGAAAATGAAGTGAGGCGCTATAACTGTTTAACAATATCAACATATATTCGACGACTAACAAAGTGAATACAAATAGCTTGTAAAAATGAAAAGTCTAAAGAGCGCGAAGCGTTCGGGTACGAAATCCCGCAAGGTTCTGCCCTTTTTCGTCGGCGTTTGACGAACGCCCGAAAATTAACGGACGGCGAAAACAAATTTCCCAGGCGCCCCAAGGTTGCGGAAGAGGACACGGTGCCCTTAGGATTTCACTGGGGCTCTGGCAATCGTCACTTTTATTGCCCTAGCCCCCAAGCTCGATCACCCGCAGTAGGGACTCGAGCAACCGACCGTTTTAGGCCTAGGAAATAAATAAAACTTTCTCCCGGCCTACAGTCCGCTACAGGACGAAAACTAGAAAGGATCTGTGATTACTAGGTAAGGTCTACAACTTGTCACTCTTGTTAGCCTGAAAGGTACATACGACCATCTTTCCCGGACATTAAGGGAGAGATGTGCAATGACACTTTTTTGCATTTGTAAAATTTCTGTATTAAATAATAATTTTTCTTTTACTAATATTAACGGATATCTAGACAAAGGATTGAAGTTTTGTTCTTCATCATTTTCGTTGGTTTATTTCAAATACGTTGGCTGTAGGAGGATCCAAAGGAAACCATGACCATCTCCCCCGGACTTACCCTATATTTAAACACAGTACATCGTTTTGCCAGGAATATTCCTGAAATACCAACGCGAGCCGCGTTGACAAGTTGCCCGAGTCTCATTAATTTGCCACAGGGAGACGATCAGCTGGGATCGATAAATTCCTCCTGTCCTCAACAAACTCTGCTAAAAAAAGAATATTATTTCAAGTGGAGTTTCGACAGAATTGACACGAGATTAATTACATCAGAATTCATTTCGCGAAATACATCAGCTCTTATTATTTCTATCCTAAACCAGTTTCTTACAAAATTCCAGTAAATCTGCCTCACTTGAGGTTCGATAACAAAACTGTCAAGTATTTGTTATATCAGTCATCAAAGAATATTTCGATGAATTTGTAGAAGGAACAAGAATTACATTGACGGTATTCTTCGACAGGAATATGTTGTTTATACGAAGTCTTCGCCGTGCGTTGGCTGCACTAGTGGAAGAACGTATCGAGCGTGCACCACTCTACTAATTGTAAGAATCCGTGGTGCAAGTAATTAATTCCGGAACAGTCAGACATAATGGCAAAATATCGTCGGAGTGGCGTGAAATTATTTCCACAGGATTAAATTAAATGGGATTTCATTTCAGCCGGTGTACAGCTGTCCGAAATTAGTTTGAGAGCATTTTGCAGCCACTGCTCCTTTCGGTACATGGAAACTGGTGCGCGTCACTAGCGTTTCATTTTTCAACTCCTCGAAATAAGCGCAGGGCTCGTATTGTCGCAGCTCGTAAAAAGTGGCGGGAACAACGTGCTTGAAATTAATAAATCCCATTGAAAATCCATCAAATGAACAGGAGTTCATTATTTAATTCACGTACACGTTTCTTTTCTTTTTTCGGGACTCCCCTCTACGAATCGATCCGGCATTTTATTTATTCCCCTCTAACTTCTTTTAATCCCTCAAGTACCATTTTAGAATACTATTTTTATCTCCCTCTTCTCCCTTTCCCTCCGCGTCTATTTTCTTCCCTAAGTTAATCTTCACTTGTCTCCTCTTTTTCACCCATTTCAACACAGGCTGTTGCTTCCTCTTCCTCTCAGCCTCGATATGTATGCACAACAGTTTGTTTTCTCTTACGAATTCCATTGTTTTCAACCACTCGAAGAGTGGAAAAATTGCGGAGCTTTGGGAATGTGGAGGGTACTTTTGGCAGTTGGAAAGTCTGCTAAAAAAGAAGTGACATGTTGAAATTAAATGTTTCATACCTTTTACCAGTAAAAGGGAATGGCACATTGTTTGTCAAGGTCCACTCTATGTGCAGTCTGAAAAAGCTCTCGTTTTCATTGCATTTAATTTTGGATAGGATTCTTGCGCTTTCATGCAATATTAAACCCCATCATATTTTACTTACTTACTTCATTCAGTATCGCAATAATAAATATGCGAGCCTCTCAAAATCCAAACTTACTATTTTCATGAAATAACAACCTTTAGTTATGTATAAATTTAAACAACTTAAACAAAAGGAGAACTGACCAACTGGCTTTTAAAAAAATTCACATAAGTAATTATAAAATATTAACACGAACAATAACCCCCTCTCCTGTTCTCTGCAATTGAAACATTTTCTGTAAACTCTGAAACACGTGAATTCCAATGTAAGGTGAATGTCCCAATTTCTGCTCATGTCCCCATTTCTGCTGATTTCGTATTTTTCTTATTATTATAAGCGTCACGTTTGTACTGTAGTTACAACAAAATAATTCTAAATTATTTGAACATTTACGCGAGGGTTGCACGAGCTTGGAGCTAATCAAAGTGCAGCATAAGCAGCGAAAAACTTTTTTAATGAGAGACACATGATTTTTCGACCGTGTTTTAGCTAGTTGTGGTAAGGAACAGGGTACCACTATTGGTATTCGATAATTGGGCAGAAAATAGTTTTTGCAGTAAAAGTTCTTATTTATTAACAAAAACAGATACCATTATTGTGCTCTGGATTTTTTACTATTTTTGATTATTTTAAGTAGAAAACAGGTGATTAGGTTTAGGGTCAAGTGAATCACCGTCGTGTTCGAATTTCTACTCACCAAAATTTTAGCAACATGAGCTCACAATTCAATATATGCTGTAACCTCTATTTCTATTCTAAGGCATTTTATTTTTTGTTTATCATTATTTTATGCTTTACTGTTGTGTTATGAAACATCTTCATAAAAGATGTAACTTATTTTAACCTGAAAAGGTAACATATTATGTGAGCAGAAGTTGGTACAAATGGTGAGTAGCAGAAATACGGACATTTAAAGCATTATATTTAATTACATATTACTAGTAGTTAAACATCTCGAAATATCTTTCTTAAATAGCTTTCGACTGGTTGATTTATTTTTAAAGAATGAATCAATTACTCTGCAAATTTTGATCACAAACAAATTTTTTACACCTTCTTTCCGACGAGTCACCTCTTAAATGAGCAGAAATTGGGACATTCATCTTATTTGCTTGAAGCCAAGAAACTAAACTGTATTAATACTTAAAACTCTTCTCACAAGGGAAGTTTAATTACCTGAAGTTTCCTATTTTTTTGAAACCGTACAGGTTTGTAGAGGACCTCAATAGAAGCATCAGCCACCCCTTATGCCTAACAAAATACACCCCGTCAGCCATTTTGTTTTATATGCAAAATTTAAGAATCGGATTGTTCAACGACACCAAAATGTAATAAATTTTAATGTCTTAATTTGTTTTCACGTTTCTGATAAGCACAGAAGGCGGGATTTATGGCACCGCAGTAATTCTACTCACTCCGCGAGGGACCAACTTTGAGCGACTATAGCGAGGAGAGGGATGGTGCTTTTTCTTAATAAAAATTCTTGTAATACCTTCAAACCGTCATCTTCCATTTACAACAAACTCCATCTTTCCAGCTTTTCATTTTCACATAGAAAAAAATTCATAAAGAATGCTTAATTTTCAGGCAAAAAAAAAACTTCCCTCGCTCGCATCCTCCTTTGCTTTCATAATCCATGCAGTTTCTGTCGTTGTCTCCAGCGTCCCGATCTCCCTATCGTGACGAGGTGTCGATCAAAAGCGTCAATGAGGGGGGCACAGATGCGAGTGGTCGATCCCGAAGCGGCGCTGAAATATTTGCGCGCACGCTAAGGGCATTCGGCCGCATAAATGTAAATATCGAGGGGAGTGGAGCGCGCCAAATGCGGTGGGTGGCATCCAGGGGAGAAAAATAGTTTTGCGCGCAGTTCGCAAACTTTTACACGCGGCTGTTTTATGAACAGATGGAAATGAACTCGCAAATATCGATCTTCATTATTTCGAGAGTTTTATATCTCGCGGTGCTTCCACGCTGGAATATCCTTTTTAATAGAATCACGCTCCTCTTTCCCCATGCATTCAGAAGAAAAAAAATTAGCCTATAAAGTGGAGAAATATGCACAGATACATTTTTCTCTACGTTGTGAATATTCTTTCCCAGTGAATATGTTTACTTTGCAGAACAGACTTTTGGTGACGAGCATTCAGGCTCATTATACACTAAATACAGTTGCTCGCAAAAATATACGCCGGCCCCATACGTTTAATATTTTTTATTTACTTAAGTAATGCTATAATAATAATTGGTATACACCTTGATTAATATATTTTTACATACAATTAATACCATCTATGATAGAAATACTCAAAGAAATTTTGCTAGAAGAATGGAACGAGAAAAGCCTGAATTTCACGGAAAATTAGTCGAAGAACATACTATTTTTTAAATGGGGAAACTGCCTGCAGCTTTTTTCCACCTGTGGCGCCACCAGCATGTGCCACTTGTCATCGGTGTTTCAGGTGTATTTAAATTATCTTATTTTACTCCGCAATTTCTTTTTCCATAATAAGTGTATGTGTCTATAATTATTAATGTTATTATTATTAGCTATTACTAATTATGTAGATATAAAAAATAAATTTGCACCTCTTAGGTTATAAAGGCGTTAAACCTGGTAAAAGGAAAGAAGATATTCAAAGTCAACTTTAGCACAAAAATCTGCTTTTGTTGTAATTTTAACTGTTGAATCAGCAGTCAGCAAAAGTAGGGGAAGTAGGGGCAAAACCGGGACGTTAAGGATAGAAGCTCATAACTTTGACATTATTAATGTAAAAAAGAAATTGAAATTAGGATTCATTAGAATAAACTCTTTGTTAAATAATAGTATACATATATCTATTTTTTTAAATATAATAATAAATACAAGAAAATTACGATTTAAAATATGATCCGCTTTTACGGTTTTACCCCATGGCCTGGGTAAAACCGGGTACCATGATAGAAACTGGCCCTAGCATCTATAACAACGGAATTCGTCCAATTCTTCAGTCCCCCAACCAGTGCAGCCTTCGTGAGCCCACTTACAAAAAGCTGTACACTGCACCAAACCTTCATTCAATTTGGATAAACCATACGATTCATGGACATAAATGCAAATGTCTTTACCGTCTTCATCACCACTGTTATCATTATCCTTCCGTATTTTGTTGAATTTTGTGGTTTTCTGTCTCTTTAGCTGTAGTCCTTTATTAAGATTTAGTTTAATTTGCATAACTTCCTCTTTTTCGTTTCTTTGTTACACACTTTTTGTCCAAAACCGGGTACCCGATTTTACCCCGCACGGTTTTACCCCAGCATACAATTTTGTAAATATTACGAATTATCAACAATATCAGGGCGAAGTACAAACAAACTGTCTTAGTCATTTACACTTTAATAGGGTAAAGAGTGCAATGGTTGGCCACTTAAGCAAGAGTGTCACATTAATAATAAAAAAAAATAGTAAATATAAATAAGTGCGAAAAAATCCTAGTAATCTAAAAATAAATAGAGTTTATAAAAAGAATATCAAGAATTTATCAAAATATACAAAAAATTTGTTGACTACAAAGAAATACAGTTATTGGCATGGTCGTGGCAGTAATTGTCCAATCGGTTCGACAGTGATTGGCTGGTATTTGGCACATAACATAAACTAAATGACAGAAATAGGATTCAAATTATTCGATAAAAATGGATATATCTTATGTATGTATGTGTTTCCTAATACAGGAGGAAGACCGGGCGATGATTTAGAAAAAGCGGGACTCATTCTAAATTGCATGGTAGATCGTGGCACCCCATATTTTTTGGAAGCTGTACGCTGTGACATTCCTTTTCGCGCAGCATCTACATCTTGTATGATTTGTTCATCTGTATATTTTTCCCCATATTTATCACCTTTTTTTATTTTTGGCATTTTTTATTGCAGGGTAATTCTGTTCTACTAAAAATTCAAAATTTCTACAATTTATCTACTAGGTAATCACAATTTAATTTTTAACTTCATTTTACTTAAATGAATTCAGTAATCAAATTTCATTTTTAATTACAATTTAAGTAAATAAATTTAATAATCAAATTGAATTTGAATACCTCAATTAAAATTCAAATCACAAGAAACTTAAAATATAACTATGCAATGTAACATTTCAAATGGTACTTCTTTTTATTTAATTGTACTATAATCATGTAGATGTTGAATCTTTTTTAAAAATTGCCGTTTCAATACCGCTAATGAACAGGGGGCCAATAACTGTTTTACCGTTACCATGATTATAATATAGTCGCCGGCCGCCCGGCCAATTACTGCCATTCAACATTATTCATATGACAGTTGTTGGCCCCCCCGTAATTTTCATAATATATGTATAATTTTAAAAAATAAATAATTTTTTTATAACCTTTTAACCTTTATTTATCAATATTTGAAGAATATGAGAGATATAGATATCATAAATACATTAAAATATTCGAAAACTTTTAACTGTACTCCTATGTTTTTTTTTTTTTATTGAATCGCTGTAATTTTCAAGCTACACAACCGAGTCATCCTACCTACTTTTCTATATAATCACAGTATATAATGAGTGACGAAATATTGGTTACATACTACGCAAGAAAGTAAAAGGAACATGAATATGTTCATTTAAAATAAAGCATAACATTGGTATTTCTTTATATTTTTTTATTTCTCAAAATAGGGCCAATCACTGTCAGGTGGCCAACCACTGTACTTTT
Source organism: Andrena cerasifolii (assembly GCF_050908995.1). Taxonomy (NCBI): domain Eukaryota; kingdom Metazoa; phylum Arthropoda; class Insecta; order Hymenoptera; family Andrenidae; genus Andrena; species Andrena cerasifolii. The sequence continues at coordinate 1,763,978 of NC_135129.1, forward strand.
ACCCCTACGCAACAATTAACATAATTCACGCAACAAAGTACTTACCTAAACACTGTCAAAAGTGTTGCTGTTTCTTAACTATCGAAAATTAGATCAGAGCCTTCAAAAACACAAGACGATATAACCATACTATGCACGATTGTAAGACGATCGTCTTTAGTTGATGAAACAATGCAGATCGTGAAAATATGTCTCTGCAACGACGCGGGAAAATTTAAGGCCGTTTTAAAAATAATAGCAGTGTATTAGAGAACGACAAGCACAAACTATATTGGAATAGAAGCATCACAACGGACAAAACCATACCACACAATAAACCAGACATCACAATTATCCACAAACAAAATAAAATAACACAATTAATCGACATATCCATACCCAACACAACAAAAAAAAAACAGGAGAGAAAATTGAGAAATACATCAACCTAGCCGAGGAAATTAAAGACATGTGGCATCAAGACAAAGTAGAAATAGTACCAATAATACTGTCAAGTGCAGGAGTCGTACCACACAACATTCACCAATACACCCGCGCATTACAACTCCCTGCAAACATATACATACAGTTACAAAAATCAATAATTATCGATACATGTACAATCGCCCGGGAATTCTTAAAAGCACCATAACTCAACAGATATAAAGATAGCACGCTTGACCGAGGTTCGCTTGCTGTCTATGATCAACCAGACACAAGTCTGAGAAAAAAGGGGAATAATAATAATAATAATAATAATAATAATAATAATAATTATAATAATAATAATAATAATTATAATAATAAATCTTCGATGCCAAAATTCGGGCCCACCAGCGACGAAACGAGCAATTACCCGTCTCAAGCGTGCAGGGTGGCCATTCGAAGCCGATTGAAACATAAATCCACATAATTTCATTCGCGGACGGTCAGAAAGGGCCGCCCGCCAGTGAAATATGCATTCGCAGTTAATTATCGGGTTTTTCCTCCTCCCGCTGAAGTAGAAAAATGAATTCGGCAGCGCCAATCGCGATGAAAGGACCATGCATCGAATCGCATTGACAATTTCTGCCCGGCCCGCGTCGCCGACCACCCCGAGACATAATTTCCCCGCGGGCTGTCAAACCGAAACGTTGAACGACACTCGAGGAACTCCGTAAGTGGCGGCTCGAATTGATTCAACTTAATTTATTCTTGAGTTCGGACGCGATGAATGGGGGGGCCCCTCTTCCTTTCGCTTCGCCGTTCGTTAAGCAGCCGATAAGCAGAACTTCTCAATTGGCCGGAAGCCTCCTTTCAGAGCCTCGCACGTTCCTTCAGGACCTTATTTATCCCTTTTTCTATCGGCCATTAGCGCTGGATAGTCGATATAACGAAAATGCTCAACCCTTCGCACTTACCCGCTCAGCACCCTTTTCACGCTCCCCCCCCCCCTACTCCTTTCGTTAGACGGAATTATTATTTCTGGTAAAGTTCCGCCTGGCCTCCCTTAGGCATTTCACTTGTACATTCAGTTATTTTCAACCTCTCCAAATGTTTTCATTGATGCATACTTTTTATTAACAGGACGCCGCTTGTTTGTAGCCAGTCGTTGGATAGGTTAATTGAGAAACTTTCGGCGTTCCTTTATTGCAGCGGTGGCCTGCCTCTTCTAGTTAATTGATGTTTCAACGATTGTGCTTATTATTGTTTCTTTTGTTATACTGGGTGACTCGTCGGGAGTGCAGTATCCGAAGCAGTGGCGCACTCGGGGTTTCGTTTTGGAGGGAGCCGAGTTGCACGGATAAAAATATTTTTAATGCAAATTCAGTAAAATTCAATTTTGGAAAACAAAGGATAAATCAAAGAAAAATTCTGCGGCCAGATTTGAATTCGGTCGAAGGGTGTTTTTTGTTAGTTATCAGGGTTATTAATGTTTCATTAAGTTGAAGGAAATATTTCTGAACGAGATTATTCGTGTGCTGTAATATTGCTTCGAAGTGTACTTAACTGTTATTGTTATTTAACTGTAACTCGTTGTATTCTCCTCGGGATAGAAATTACGTGGAACATTTTCATTTAAATATTCGTTACAGGATTTACGATAATTGGCGAATATTATCGATAATTTATATGCATATTCTAATATGTATATGTATATACAAATTATTGTACGTTTTACAAATTTAATATCTAGTTAAGACAATGAAGAGATCAGTAATTGAAAATCGATTTAACCGCGTTGTTTTATTAAATAAAAAAAGTCACTTTAAAGTAGATGCACGTCGTTGTGAATAGATGTTAAATTTTACATGAATCCCCTTTTCGCTTTTCCCTCCTCTTATTTCCCGATAAATGGGTGCTCATTTAACCATCAGCCGTTTCAAATTACCGCGCAATATTTAATACGAAAGTGATACTTTGTATTATTTATTTCTACATTCGCAGCAAATGAATCTCATTAACGTAGCTATCCATTTAAACACGAAAGAAGAGTCTCGGTGCGGATAATTATTTGCCCAAGTAAATTTATTTAATCCTTTCAATGTCAGCCATTATTACTGGACATTCAATACGGCGCCGGGGCTTTGTAATTTTCCTCGTTCCATCTCGTCTATGAGAAAATGTAACAATAATTAGCTCGTATTTCAAACCCTGATCGTGCTTTGACGTGCACGTTTCATCACGCCCGTGGATCATTTATTACAATCCTTCATTAAAGTCAAGCAAGAAGAAATCAATTTTCCTCCATGGAAACAAATTAACCGTAAATCTGCGACGGAATCATAATTTACACAATATTTGAACGGGACATCTCATTTCGTTCATATCTCATTCTAATTACGATAACAATGCACTCTAATTCCGATAATTAAAAAACAAAGTACGGAAAATAAATATAACCAACGAAGTCGACACTAAAATTTCAAAATCAGAAAAATCACGGTCCACCGAAGAGCGAATATATCTTTTCTAAGAATATTATGGATCCCCAAACCAGAAATTCAAAAAAGAGTATTAATCTCTGGGGATAGGTATACATTACGAAATTTTTTGGCTGCCTAAATTCACTCTAAGGGGGTGAAATTGGCCCCTGAAAATCTGGCTATTTTCCGATTTTGTGCGATAACTTTAAGAGATAGAAAAAAAGTTTTCGGACAAAAGTTACTTCTTTTAATTAGGACCACCATTTGGTAACTTACAGTTCGTATAGTTCGCGACTTAGAACACAACAAAAAAATAAAACTGCACTAAAAAGTAACAAATAATTTTTTCCCTTATTCTACGACTCTCAATTTGTTTATGTGGGCACCTCATCATTTGCACTGTGTAAATCTGGCGTCGACTTAAAAAAAAATTGAGAGTCGTAAATTAAATAAGGGAAAAATTATGTTTTACTTTGTAGTGCAGTTTTATTTATTTTAATTTATTTTTTATTTAATGGTTATAAATTTTTTATTTGATGGTTTAATAAAAAAATTTAAAAAATTAAAACCGACTTCAAAAAAATAAAACAGCACTAAAAAGTAAAAAATAATTTTTCCCTTATTTAATCTACGACTCTCAATTTTATATATATATATATATATATATATATATATATATATATATATATATATAAAAATCTCTCTCTCTCTCTATATATATATATATATATATATATATATATATATAGAGAGAGAGAGAGAGAGAGAGAGAGAGATTTTTTATTATATATATATAGATTTACACAGTGCAAATGATGTCATATATATAACACAACATGCCGAAATATGCGCGTATCTATATAAAATAATAATAATTAGGTGACAAAATCTTTTATTAACCATAACTGGCAAAATATTGGGCTAATATTGATGCAGTATGGGATGGGCCCACCGGGGTCACCTTTTGTGTTATCATTACTATCTTTCGAATAAAAAAAAAACATCAAAATCGGTCTATATGCTGAGGAGTTATGTGGGGACAAATAAAAAAAAAATATATACGGGTCGAATCTGTGACCTCCTTTTTGAAATCAGTTAAACACAGAAAATAGCCGGATTTTCAGAGATCAATTTCACCCCCGCAAAGTGAATTTAAGCAGCAAAAAATTATATAATACATAGATATATACTATTACTGTAAAATTACATAATACTTAGATAAGTATATGTAATATATAACTATAATTATGCAGTATGTATCATCTACGTATTCCCAAAGTTTCATAATTTATTGAAGGTTGGGGATCATCCCTTGTCAGTTACTGGAGGGCGACGGAGCGCTAACGCAGGGTAAGATCCCCCCTGCGGAAGATCGTTATTTAAAAATTCGAAGCTTTCAAAGCGCATTTCGCGAGGCTCTTACCGCCCGGGGCCAATCGATGGAAATCGATACTCGATATGAAGGAGCAGCGTCACCCGCAGCCTGTTGTCCTTCTGCCCCTTTCTTCCCCGAGAAACGCTATCTGCACTTATTGCAGGGGCGGCTGTCTCCCCTCGGAACTGCTCGAAATAACCGCGATCGCGGAACGGCAGTTTCGCGCTCACAATAAAGCCCCGATGCTTGTTTCGAACGAGTTCCACGTCGCGAACTATTCGATGTAATCGCGCGACTTTGGCGGGGGTTATGCATCCTCGAGGAGACGTTAAACGCGGCTTCGCACACACTTGTAAATTGCGTGGAAACGTAACGCGCGGGACTGTCGAAGAATAATTCAAACGTCTGGCTGTGCAGCTGCAGGGCACCCTGCACTTTCGAGCTTGCATACACTGCGGCGAAAGTACTTGATTCGGTGATTCCGTGAAATCTGCTTCACGCGGAGTTTACCTTTATATTTCATGGGCACCTTTGATACTGGGGAATAGTTTCTCAACTATAAATCACTTTTTCCTTGCAGTGGTTTGCCATTGCGTTCTGACAAGGTACTGCCCAAGTGATAATCGCAGATTTTGATTAAATTTAGGTAAGCAATAGTCGTTTAAGGGATCAGTCCACTACTGTGACGGTTTGAAAAATTAAGCTAGTTTTAAAGATTTTTTTTCTCCGTAGATATAACATATAAAGCAATAAATCTGTATGGTATTTTTTAAGCTAGTCTTATATTATACAAATAAAATTTAAAAGAATTTTTTTAATTTGTTTTAAAACTTTAAACGTGATTATCTCAAAACAAGGTTTTTGCGACTAGTGCAGGTGATTGCAAAAAAACTATTTCACCAATCAGTCTGAAATTTTTACACGTTATTCAGCACATCAGTAGCTATGGCCGGGATCACGGAAACCTTTTTTGATTAAACATTCCATACTTTTTACAAGGCAAAATGATTGTAAAATTCACCCTATTTCGACAGTTGAACTTCAAACCTCCGCCATTTTGTTAATTTTTTGTCAGTAAAAATAATCCTGGTTCCGGCGATACCCACACTTATAATGATTACAATACACTTTGAATTTTTTGTTTCAAATGCGTCGTTCTCCTGGAATCACCCGTACCAGCACTACATCGCTTTCTCAAGGCGCTCACATCAGTGCGATATATATTTAAAAAAAAAATGTTAAAAATTGAAAATAGATTTATTTATACTGCGAATAAGTGTGTTAATAAGTAGACAAAACATTATTTACGTTGGACATTCCGTTTACTAAAAAATAAATCCTAAATAATGACAATTTTTCACGATTTCACAGTGGATTGACCCCTTAAGAAATATTTGACACGTGCTTTCTTTAACTGCCTGTGTCTATATCTAAGGGATGAAAGTAACCCTCGAAGTTGGGGGGAAAACCTATTTGGCTTAATATCTACTACACCTAATAGTTTTCGAGATATTGAGCCACACATGTATACAGGGTAGGATAAGAAGAATTGGCAAAAATCGTTTGAGGGCCGTCCTTAAATTACGTAAGGGTAATTTTGGCGAATTCTTACCCCCTCCCTCCCTCAGTATAAGAATTCGTAAGATTTGTTAATCCAATCCTCTCCTTACGTAACATGTTTTACACTTTTTTCAGTTATTAAATTTTTTTAAAGGTTTATATAATTCATTGAACTCAGTTTCGGGATATTTAATTAACTGAAACTACTTTTCCAGCACATTAATGATGGAATTTGTATTTATTGAAAATTAGGTTAAAAAATATTACGTAAGACGCTACCTGACTCCTCTCCCGTGTAAGGAAACGTGAGAAAGTTGCGACCCCTTCCCCCCCAAAAAGCCCTACGTAATTTAAGGATGGCCCCTTGTAAGCAACTTCATCTGCGAGAAAATCGTTGTGACATACGACGGCCCCTTTGCAGGGCTGGGGAAAGTGGATTTTTGAAATAGATAAATAGAAATAAATGTGGTTCTTTCTTCGAGTGATACAGGATTCGACAAATTAACTTTTCTTCGAAATAGCAGTTACATAAAGAATTAGTATTTCGAATTCATACAAATACTATTGTGAAATGAGTATTTAATTGAAATGTAAGAAAATGGTATTTCAAATAAGAATATTTCAGAAAAATACCTAGTATTTCAAATAATAGTATTTCAAATATTAATTGACTGAGTAACAACACCTGCGTCCAGAAATACTTGCAAGAATTATTAACTCGAATATATGTAATTTTAAGAAGGTAGCGAGCGACATTTGAGAGATCCGTGTGATTTTGAAATTTGTACCTCCTGTTTTCGATCCTCTATTTCTTATATTCGAATCCGAGTGTAAATTGTAAATAGTATTTGCTCATTTTTTAAGCATTTAATAAAATAGTATTTTCAAACAGTATTTTCTTATGCAAATATTTTAGTGTTTAGTATTTTCTCTTGCACCATTTCAAATTATCCCCAACCCTGCCTCTTTCATACCAAACAACTTTTATTCGAAAATTTTTCGCGTCCATAGTCCCGGAAATATTCAAGGTGATAATTCTTATTGGCCCACGTTGTATTTCAGCAAATTTCAGGGCTATTTTCGTCCTCTGTTGATTTGTGAATTAAATAAGCTTTTTTCTCGTATACAGGTGTCGTATTGAATAGCGAATTAATAACTTTGTTCCTTTTACAACGAAAATTGTCTTTTGTCACGAGACGCATGGCGTTGTGACGCTTACAGACAGACCTAATTCTTCGCGCGCACCACCTACCGCTCGGACGCTTAGTATTTTGGCGCCCAATTCAATAAGTAAAATAAAACAAGAACTGCAATCTCTGACACCCTCTAAACAGGCATGTTGCTCGTGCCGAATATTTTTTAAAGAAACACTAAATACCTAAGTCTCTCCAAAATAAATAATTGTCACTTCAGAAATGTCCCTTGTGAGTGTATGTTCGGTTGGAACATCGTTTAATTTCAAAGTATGCAGCTGGCTTAAAAGAACAGCTTTCTTCTTTTCAGGAGTAGCTTGCACTGAAGGCAGTTGTGTGCCTTGGAAAATTGATTTTATCCACAGATTATTGCCAACAGAGTGGAAGTGTCCATATGTTCTTAATAATTACATTTATAATTTCTCATATTGAGGGAATCATTATGCCACGATGACTTTACTAAAATTCACAAATTCTTTGTTCCTGACCAGTTGAGGAGTAGCTTGCACTGAAGGCAGTTGTGTGCTTTGGAAAATTGATTTTTATCAGCAGATTATTGCCAACAGAGTAGAAGTGTCCATATGTTCTTAATAATTACATTTATAATTTCTCATATTGAGGGAATCATTATGCCACGATGACTTTACTAAAATTCACAAATTCTTTGTCCCTGACCAGTTGAATTAGTATTTCCCTGCTGTCCCTAGAATATCCTTTCATGCCTTTAAAATTAAAACGACTGTTTACGCGTTCTCTATCTGCTGGCCCACATAGCGCAGAGACGCCGCAGCTTCCTCGCATTGCTCCAACTAACAGACAAAAGGTACACGGCTAATCGATTTATTCTTATCAAATTGCATATTCCAGGAGCAAGAAAGCGAAGCACGATTGTCACTTGAAGCTCCTTTCAGCAGGTAGATTCACGCACACAGATCGCTGTCACAAGTTCCACTGGAACCGTCATTGTGATGCCTCGACAATAATTGATCTCGCCCAAAGGCAAGCTCGGCAAAGTTAGCTTGGGTGTACGGAGCTTCAAAGGTCATTGTGTTTGCTCCAATTATCCATTGCCCTTCGCGGGCGAATCAACGGATAATAAAGCGTAGGAAAAGTTGAGGCGAATTCCCGATTCATTCGGCAGTGTACTTAATTCGAGGAGGGAGCTTGGGAAGGGGGCCACGATACGCGCTCGTGTTGCACGCTTTGAGAAGAAGTCTACTCGCTTGCTGGGAGCCGAAGTAACACGGTGGGAAACTGAGAAGGCAGTTGTCGTTCCTCTTGTCGCATTTGTCAGCGGATCGAAGAAAAGAGGGAATTCGAATTAGCTTCGGCCCTTTTCAGGAGGATCCTCGATTGCGCGAAGGCGGGCACGGTTTAACTGATGCCAAAGACTTAATTATGAAGCAGCCCGCTTCAGAGAAAGGAGGTCTTTCTGTGGAGTTTGGAGAAATAATTAAGGAGGACTGAAGTGTTCGATGAAATACAGCGCCGCTGGTAAACTAAATACATAAGTAAGTAAGGTAGGTAATGCTACTTAATTCACTTTATTTATGAACAGTTTGTTTAAATGTTTCGTTACTCTTGTGGTTTATAGCTCCGCAAGTATGGGGAAATTTTGCGATGCTAAGATTCCTAAGACTAAATGAGACAAACTGGCGCCCGAGGATTTTTAAAATATCTGCACGTAAAGAAATCAATACTAGTTACCGTGTTTACCAAACGGTTTAATGTTGAGCAGACTTCGCTAATAATGTAACACAAATATGTGATAAATAATACCAGAATGGATTATATAGTTATTTCCCAAAGTTAAAGGCAGCGACAAGCATTAGATTTATGATACGAATTTTCTGCACCCTTTTTGAAGTTATAATTTCTGCACGTGGCAATAAGTTTGGAACCAACCGCAATTATATGAAACTAATGAGAAATACCAATATTTTATACTTATAAAATACAACGCTACACATATGAAACGCATGGTAATGTTAAAATGGTCTATTTTAAAATAAAAACACCAAAAATAATTGAGAATTTCATTTATTATGTAATAAATAATATAGGTGAAACAAAATGTTGCTTGGAAATAAGTATGGAACATTATGAATTTGCAAAGAAATTAACAATAATTTATTTAATATTTATATTACCTGGGTAATAAACCAACTTTTGAAAAAAAACGGTTTTCGAATTCTACTATTCCCCAAAACCGGTTAAATCGGTTTTAGAATTTTCACCAAAAAATATAATTAAAATAGAAAATAAATATTTGTACTTATGTATTTGAAAATTTTCAGCTTTTTTTAATATTATGAAATTACAAAAATATATATCGAAATGAAACATACCCTATCTATACAAAACCAAATGAAAATAAAACTAAAATAACTAAAATCTGTACAAAATATGAATTACCTACTTATAAATCTTTATTTCATTTAATATTTTTCTTCTGAAAATATGAACTCATAAAAATTAGTTTTACAGTAAACTGTTACCTACTTCAATATGCTTTGTGAGCAGGGCGATTTCTAGTAAGAAGTTAACATTTTTAATTAAATAATCAATTCATTTTGACATATTAATTATAGTACATGAAACCAGGTTTTTAAATTTAAAACCCGGTTTTCAAGTTTTACAAATTTATAAAAAAAAAACGGGTTTTAAATCCGATGTTTAAACACCGACAAACCCTAGTTATGGCATCGATGTAATCAAGTTTTCATACTGCGATGATAAAATTTGTTTCCATGGCAGCTTAACGATTTGGATTTCAGGAAAAGTGTATTGAAAAGAGAATAATCAGATGAAAACCATAAAATAACTAGCTAATATGCATGTACAAATGTCAGAAAATACTAGGTAATGTAAATATTGAATAAATTATTGTTAATTTCTTTGCAAATTCATAATATTCCATACTTATTTCCAAGCAACAGTTTGTTTCTTCTATATATTTTATTACATAATAAACGAAATTCTTAAATATTTTTGGTGTTTTTTACTTTAAAATAGACCAATTTAACATTACCACGCGTTTCATACGTGTACCGTTGCATTTTAAATCTACAAAATATTGGTATTTTTCTTTAGTCTCGTATCTTTGCGTTTGGTTGCAAAGTTATGGCCAAGGGTTATGCATACAGTCAGTAAAATTCCAATTAATGCGTCAAAGACTTGGAGTCCTGAGACCATAAAAACATCAGAGTAGTTACGAACTTGCACTCTGTGATTTTTAGCTGGTTTTCCAAAACTGCCAACAAATTGAAAACTTCTTCGTCCCTGACTCCTAGTAACAACCCCCCTAGGAGCATTCTAAATTTTCGTTCGTATTAAATTAGTGTTGAACTACTGTTAAACTTAAACAATGCATCTTTCTTGACAACGTCACTTCAGTTAAACTCATTCCTTCTTCCCCCCTATCGTTGTAAATAATATGGGAGATTAATGCGAACTTGAGGATGAATAAAAACCCAAAATAGGCAGGGGTAGATTTGGAGATTTGGCGCCCCTAGGCTAACAAGCGTCTACTGCCCTTTCTGTGAAATATCATCAAATATTTTAATCTGTGAGAGTTGAGACAATTTTAAAATTAATTCAATATGCCAACTGACATATGAGTTATTGCTACTTTGCTACATAAGAAACAGTGAATTGTGTTAAAAATTCTCTCAAGCCACTGTGTTTAAAGATCACCCGGTCAAAACAGCCAAAAATTATTTATTTCTATTAAATTATGTGTCATATTTTATTTGCATATTAAGCAAATGGGTATACAGGTTACCGCCCCAAAATTTGTCGCCCCAGGCTGCAGCCTACTTAGCCTATCTACTTAGTTGTAATGTAAACAAAGAACCAAATTTTTCTTGTTTCCAGTTGCACACATTTCAGAACCTTAAGTTCAATCATATCAGCATCCTAAAATGTTCATACCCTTCTGCCTTTATTTCGACATCCTATATTAAATCAAAAGCCCAACATCGTTTACAAGTGACACAATTACAAAATTGCCTAAGACACCCCGGGAAAAAGTAAGAAACACAGTGGAACTAGAGCACAGTGAAATATGCCGACATGATTGTCCGCATAAATCTGCTGAGAGCGTGCCGCTCTTTTTCCCCATCGGCGATATTTTCGGCAAGTTGGCAATTCATTCAGTTTACTGTGAAAAGGAAACAGCATACCTGGCACTCGCAAAAAGTAATATTTCACCGGCCGGGAAGGGCCGCGTAAGGCCAATATCACCGTACAACGTTGGTGACAGCGTGCGTTTCAAAAGCGGATTAGTTCCGACATTGTATTTACAGGTGGTCGCGAAGTGAACGGCTTAGTTGCGAGATTGGTCGTGCGCCAGGCCGCGAGGCATCATAACTCGCGGTATCCGTCGAGTTCAGCCGCTTTTAAAATTCCCGCGCGACGGCTTCCCGCGGTGATTGACGCGCTGGAAACGGCCCTACTCAGAACAGACGTAGACGCGGACCTAGGGGAATGTTACTCGTTATTTTCGGTGGCTTTGAGTTATTATTTAAGCATTTTAGCGTGGTGTCTTCTAAAGCTACCGGGGGACGTTCTCAGTGGCACCTCAAGGCACCTCATTAAATGATCGAACAACTTTCAATTGGAGTTTCTTATGCTTAGTTTACACCTGACGAGCACTCGCCCAGTCTGAACGCATATTCTAGTACTCGGCCGAGTACTCCGGCGGGGAAGATTTTCACTCGGCCGAGTAGCAGACCAATAACTCGGCTGAGTCACTCCTCAGGTCTAAACCCAGCTTAAATCTTATTCTTTGCTGTTCTTGGACTGGTCGTTTCTGAGAGTTAAAACGTAAATTGATGTTCTTCTATTGTAGGAATAGGTTTCGTAATTCCTATATGTTTGGGACTAGAGGTGTGCGGGTACCCGACTCATAGACATATGTAGACGGAGCAGAAGCTGGGACTATCGGCGAGGGGACCGGTAGGCTTGGAGGGGAAAAGGCAGAGGTCAGATACAAGCACGTCGGGTTAGCTTCGGAAGCATTCGGCATGTATATCCACTGCGTTACCCGATTTGCCTGCATCGCTCCCCTTACCGCGAATCTTATACCCCCCTCAGCTTACGCTCCGTCTATATATGTCTATGACCCGACTTTTCGGGCTCGGGTCGGGTCGGGTAAAGTCGGGCGGGCTCGGACGGGGGCCCGGGACAGACGGGCCCACGGGTAGTCCGACTGTGTCGTGTAGCCCGATTACTTCGGGTAGCTCGATTATTTCGGGTAATGCGGTGTTTGATAAGTTGATACACGTATTCAGCTTTTTTAAACTACCGAGTACTTGACAAGCATGTACAAAATCTTTACCTATATGAAACTTCAGAATAAGATAATTTTCACGTGAAAAAATAATGCTTCTAACGGGTTTATTCAAAATGAACTTCATTTGATACAACCTGTATATTAATTTTGTATAAGGTGCATAAGTTAAATTTTTACTTAAGGAGGATTCTCACGTAACAGCCCCCAACATTTTTAATAAATCCGTTAGAAGCATTATTTTTTCACGTGAAAATTATCGTATTCTGAAGATTCGTATAGGTAAAGATTTTTCACATGCTTGTCGAGTAGCATACATTACCCGAAATAATCGAGCTACCCGACACAGTCGGACTACCCGTGGGCCCGTCTGTCCCGGGCCCCCGTCCGAGCCCGCCCGACTTTACCCGACCCGACCCGACCGCTCGGGTACCCGACACGGTCGATTACCCGCACATCCCTATTCGGGACCCAAAGAAAAAGGACCTCGAGCGATGGGACTCGAACCTACGATCTTCGGGTCCTCCGCGCTACTGACCAGCCGCTTTACCAATGTCACCAAAGCCGACCCTCCGGTGTCTCTTATTCCGGGCTCCCTCTTATGGAGGTTCCTGATCCCACACGATTATATTCGTTAAATTTCGGGAAGAAGAAAGTTTAAAGGGACTACCCTAGTAGCATTTCTGGTTGGCTCACAGTATTCCCAAGTTGGGAATTAGTTGGCCATCAAAATGCCAACAATAAATGCTACTAGGGTAAATAGTCAAATCTCTCGAAAATCAAGTAGTTATTGCGAATTAATTACAAGGAAATGAAGGCAAGCACAGACGTTTCCTCTCGTACAATGTTTATTACTATAGCGTAGAGTAGACAAATATTTTTGTTTTATAGGTATCTATTTTACAAATGGCGCCACGCGAGATTTATTATACAGTGTTTTAGAGAAAGTGACTCTGGTTTTGCACTGATATTAGGTAAGCTTAAAAATAATTAAGATACAAGGTTTCCTTGGGATATGTTTTTCCTAGAAATTGTAATTTGGGCGTGAACCTCGGAAAGAAGAATTGAACTAAAATTATTAAAATAGCAACTAGGAGAAGACGATTCTTACGATAAATATCGATTTTCGGAGTGCCTTTTTTATCTCGGAAACTAGCGTTTATATACTTTAATGTTGAGGTTCAGTACAGAAAGGAATATTTTTGAACATGTAACAATTTCAAGGCGAGATGAACCCCCGTTTTTTTTTTTTGCATCACTGCGAAGAAAAAATATCTACACATTACACGACTGTAGCGCCGTTATAAACATGTAGCTACACTCAGCTCAAGCGATTGTGGCCAATCGAGATTCGATTGTGGGACAGCTTACCACGGTTGGCTTTTTTTCATCGCTAACATTCTACAGTATTTCATGAACATGGTGAGGGCACTGCCAAGCCACAGCTTCCCGTCTAGAACACTTCTATTTCATGCTGAAACCCCACTGTGGCGCCATCTGCCTATGAGACACGTTCGCGCAGTGCTGCCACAAAATTTTATTTTCATTGCTTCGGTTATGTTTATTTTCCCGTTGTTAGCATAAAATAACGGATAGTAGATTTTTAAATAAATGCGTATTTCTTTGCTCTACACATTTCCACTAATAATGAGCGTCTTAGATTTTAATCTATGAAGACTGCTACGAATAAAATACCACAAGACTTTATTCGTCTCAGTATTCTGGTTTCCTAACCCTTGCCATCTCTACGAAATAGATAACATTCGTTTCCATTCTTTCCCTTATTACCCAACCATCCCGGTTTAGTTGTTTGTGCCTTCCATTATAAATCCGTTGATTGATTTACTTTGAACATTACAAGTTTGTCGTGTACAGTGTCAAAATTATTATGATTTTTCTTGAAGTTCATTGCAATAAAAGTCATTTGACATTTATTCTTGGTATCGTTTACGCTACAGCATCGCGAACAGAGCAGATGGCGCAGATTTATATAATTATGACAATCATAGGCAGATGGCGCCACAGTGGTATTTCAACATGAATTAGAAGAGTTCTAGACGGGAACCTGTGGCTTGGCAGTGCCCTCACCATGTTCATGAAATACTGTAGAATGATAGCGATGAGAAAAAGCCAACCGTGTTAAGCTGTCCCACAATCGAATCTCGATCGGCCACAATCGTTGGAGCTGAGTGTACATATAATAAAAAATTTCTTTATACAGTTTATAATATTAATAAACATTACCCAAAAGTACTAGTCACAATTTGTATTCACTTCCCTGTAATTAATTCCCCCAAAAAGTCACATTTTTATCAAATCTGACTGCCTACTTATTGTTTGTCCCCTTAAGTAATCATTTGTGATGATTTTAACAATGTCTCGTAACATTCGTGTTGCTCAGAAGGAAACATATTTTTAAATAGGTACCTATAAGTTTTAGGTAAAATTAAGTAGAAGAGATACTCAAACTATGAATTGAGTTCGATATCGTTCTGTCAACTTTTATAGATAAATCGCTTTATTTAATCAAAATAATTGAGGATTAACGTTATTTTAAAAAGCTTTTACCAAGTTTCGTTTTAATCGCTGGTACATTGCACTATTAATAGAATTTAATTACAACCTTGTGGAACGTAGCTAAAATTCCCCATTAGCAGTCAAAAATGGTCGCAAAATACAAAATTCACCACGTGCAGACTTAACTCAATTACTCTCATAAAACCACTTTTAATAAATCCGATACACATTTCTCGATGCACTTTGAAGTACCTATATACGTATAAATCGAGCACAGATTTTGCGAGCCGTGATATTTTTTTCCAAAACTAAATTACATTCAAGGCATTACAAGATTAATTGAAATGAAGAAGTACGTATGTGATTTTCTATTATACGTTTTTCTGTGGAAAAACTCACCGAAAATATCGTTCGGATAAATCAGGAGAGCTATTAACACCATTAGAAGCGCTTTTTGCCGATCCACCATTTTGTCACAGTCACCGATCCACCTGGAACAGTAGAAAATAGTTCAATTAAACACGTGGAAGAAGCAACCGTAATAATTGAACCTGAACAATTAATTCATCATCTGTTCATTAACTAACGAACGGAACTTTTAATTGCACGCATTCCAATTCTTATTACTATGTATATTTAAAATGCTTTATCTTTGTCACACGCGACATAGCATTCTTGTGAATTCAAATTCCTTCGAAATACAAGAAGGTATTCAGAAATTGATTTCGACAGTAACTAAGTAATTACACGTAGCGCGACTGGTTGTTTGTCTTTTCAATCACATTCGAATTCAGTCAAATTTTCCAATTTACTGGCCGCGAAGTGTCCCGCAGTATTCATTAATCAGTAGCAGGCCAGCAGATGTATCAGAGGAAATCAAACAGCATGACAAATTCTGATTAAACGCGAAATATCGGCGGAGAATCTGCTGCCAGCACGAATTCAATTCCGATTCGTTTCGAAAAGAGCTCGGATGAAAATAAAATAAAAAAAAAATCGTAGCAATCGTAATGTGGTTGGATTCGACTGGACGGAACCGGGAACCCGAAGGAAACTTTAAACCGAATCGAAAGAGCAACCCACTGGAAAGGATTACCTTGAAAAGGTATAGGTAGCGATGGGTTATTATTCTTCATTAGTTTCTTAGGGGAATAGGGAAACTCGGGTCTTCAGCCACCGATCGATGAAATATTGATTATAACCATTACTGTCAATTTAAACGAGTCACCTATTATCCTTTGAACATCTTAATGCCACAACTACATGACGAGCAAAATGTAAAAGAATTACCTACACGCACTCACGAGCTTTCTTCTCTGTTGAGCAGAGCTCTTTATGCAGGTTAATAAAAGAAATCACGTGTTTGAAAGTAAATGAAAACAGTAATACTGTACTTTATTATAGTACTCGATATGAACAAATAAACCACTTCACTTCTAATTTGTAGGTACTTATGATCGGTACGCAACACCAATCTTTCTTACAGCTACAGTGACTCGCATTAAGGGGTTATGCCTAGTCAGGCGGTCGAAAAGAGGCGAATATTTGTGAATTTTTTTTGAAGAAGCGGAAGCATATATTTTTACAAAACTTTCTGCGTTTAAAAGAGCAACATTTAAAGAACATTTGGTAATTTTTTCGTAGAAAAATATTTACGTTTATAATAAAATAACAAGCGACATCTAAAAAGCATTTTTAAAAATTTGGTTTTGCGGTGAGCATTGCCATTCGGAACCAGATTATCTAAAATCACAAAACAAAAAAGATTTCGTTAGTATATTAATGTATCCTCAGGTTCACGGAGAGACTTTTCCGAAATATTAAGTTGAAACAACATGGCAACTATTTAAAGTTGAAATCCTGATTTTTTCCTGCAAAAATTACGCGAAAAAATCAGGATTTCAACTTTAAATAGCCGCCATTTTGTTTTAAATTAATATTTCGGAAAATTCACTCCGTTAACCTGAGGATACATTGATTATACTAATGAAATCTTTTTTGTTTTTTGATTTTAGATAATCTGGTTACGAATGGCAGTGCTCACCGCGAAAGCAAATTTTTAAAAATGCTTCTTGGATGTCGCTTGATATTTTATTATAAACTTAAATATTTTTCTACGAAAAAATTACCAAATGTTCTTTAAATGTTGCTCTTTTAAACACAAAAAGTTCTGTAAAAATATACGCTTCCGCTTCTTCAAAAAAAATTCACAAATATTCGCCTATTTTCGACCGCCTGACTAGGCATAACCCCTTAATATTCGTACACTTTTTAAAATCGCATAACTTTTTTAGAATTGGTCCAAACAACTTGAGTTTTTTTGAGAAGCTAGAAGGATTAGTTTGCTAACTGACGCGTTTCGTCGTTTTGAAAAAAAATGTATTTGGTTGGAATAGCGAAAAGAATAGCAAAGGTCGATTTTTAAACTTTTTTTTGTGAGCTTGTAATGAAAATTCAAAAAAAACTCGTTTGTAGATTACAGTAAGTTGTATACGTGCCTAAATTTTCATCAGAATCGGTTAACGTTGCTCCGAGCTACAAACGTTTAAAGATCGCAGAATAAGGTCGAGAATCGCTTAATTCCCGAAATCAGCGATTCTCGACCTTATTCTGCGATCTTTAAAAAGTGTCCGAATATTAACGCGAGCCACTGTATATCGCACTCTTACTTCGCTCTGCGCCTTGCGAACAAGGAATGATTCCCGAACATGGCGGCCGAACGGATGTCAGTATAATCGTGTACGGTTAAATGTTCCAGAACATTACATAATATCCGGCGCGGTTACATATGAAATTACTCAGTCCAACATTCTCATATTTATCACCGGCCTTTTCTGGCAACCCTCCAATCTCTCTGATATAAATTTCAAGATACAATTCGTTCTAATGAAATTATCTTATTTTTGTTGCCGGTTTAAGCTTTCTTTTAGCCACTGTTGTTTGTGGGGGCAGGCTATTTCTATAGAAATTTTAGCCAAATCGGTTTATTAGACCCGAACCACTTGCGCTACCCTTGTAAGTGTTCTACTCATTTCCATGCGAATTCTCCAATCGCATCATACTTTACATCCAGTTCCATTTATCCTCGCGCAATGATCCCTTTACCCCGCAGAGCAAATTACCTTTCCCTTCAAACGTACTTCCGCCTGCACACAGCGGGTCAACATCGCTCCAAAGTATCATTCATATTATTTTAAATAAAGGGACCTATTTAAGCAAATGAGGCGGAAGCAGGGAATTAAACCACAGAGCAGGGACGCTGAAACACGAGTACCTAGCTCTTGCAGGAATTACGTAAACGGGGAATAATAAAAACATAATTCAGAAACTTTGAACGAACCTCCGAGTGCAGAAACGAGAGGCTGAAATACACTGTTTGCCTTAGAAACCCCACGTCGGATGTAAATTTAGATATAAAAATTACACGGCCGTCTCGGCAACAAGGGAACGCTTTAACGGAATTTAACGGGAAGCACGGGCGCTTCCCACTGTTTGCCAAAAAAAAAAGAAAACTGCAAATCGGGAGGAAAGTTTCAAAAACACTTGGGAAATCGATTCTCGCGGCGCGAGCCTCGGTTACCATCGCTGTCACCGCTCCGCGAAATTTCACTAAAAATGACGGGTGATCTCGCGAACTTGAAAGTAAAACGCGTGGTTGGACTGGAAGCATTCAATTTTCCGCAAAACTCTATGGAAACAATTTTCGAATGAACTTTAATTGGATGGGAAACGCGAAGAAATAAATGTGAAACTTTGTCTGTCGTGTATTCCCAGAATAAATAAGGGTGAGTTAGTTTTAAAAGAGGAGACTTTTCTTATTGTAGTTTGTTATTTTAACAAGCAGTGGTAGGATTAATTTGGGATCGAAATGTGGTATTATTTTAGGCATTTACTAACGTTCTATTAACAGGAAGCGGATATTAAAATTATCTCGTCGGTAGCGATCGGTTATAGGGGGTGCTTTATTTGGATCGATGAACTCTAGTGGCAATATAAAAAAAGATTCAAATAAAAATTTCATGAATTTGGGTTTTAATTAGAAACGTATGAGAATTCCAAGTTTAAAACTCTAGAAATACCCATTTATAATTAAGAAATTGGTTTGAGTTATGCCACTTTTACATTCGATGTACTAATTCTGACATTCCAGGTTCATTTTTTTTCTCTTTTTGAATTCGAATCGTCTACTTTACTTTACTTAACATCGTGACTTCAGAAAATATAAAAATAGTAACCTTTATTAGCCCATCCATTCAACATTCTTTATATTAAATATCACGATAAATTGTAATAGTATAACATTCATCTAATTTAAGTACATCTGTAACATTAGAAGAGGCAGTTATATCAAATTTTACCCCAGTTCCTGGAAAATATCAAAATATTTACTGCAATGAAAAATCCTTCCTTATTTACTATCTACCTGCAACTCTGTGAGTTATCTGAAAGCAGGGAAGTTTAATAACGCAAATTGCCTCAGGAATGTTTACAATAATAACGACGACAAATATCGTGAATGAAAGTACAGAAAATAACCAGGCAATAATGATGAGTATGTTACAAACTTTCGAAAGGGGTTTGCCGTAACACAGGAGCATGTTGTGCTTGCAATTAATAAATTATTTATTTTTCAAACTGGAAGAAAGGCCGTATACATTACACCAGCTGCTTCCTTAATTGCTACAGTAAGCATTGAATTGTTTTCACGTTTTCCAGGCAATTTTCAATGAAATGTAACATGCGCCCTTCTTCCAGACTTCCATTCATTTATAGAAATCTGAAGAAGAAAATCATCGGAAAGCAGTGTTCGTGTGATAATTTTTAAAAAATAATTGTGCATCCGCTGCGATTCTATAGATGCTAACTTTCTAACTCCAATTATTTTACCGAGTCTGACTTCGAGCAGTTTGCTGATTACACAGGGAATAGTAATATTGGGTTTGGATTTCAGCTAACAAGAAGCCAGCACGCCAGTGTCTGCTGAACAGCCAGTTCTCTGCAAACAATGCCCCCGAACCAATTACGTATATACACGCCGATTATTGTACAATGAATCGATCATCCCGCCGAGAGCTCTGCTGATATAAAAGGATATTCATCGATGCGTTTGCAGAAGGTATGATAATTCGAGTTGAACGTTTCTTTCATCGGATCGTCTGAAATATTTCTCCACCCCCCATCCTCCACCGATTACATAAGAATGGGAAAGCTTATTTCCAAAGCGTTTTAAATCCAACAAATACGAAATTGAGGAAATCGCGGTTTTTCACAGCATTTCCAGACACATTGAACTTTTATGCATGCTTATGAGATATATAGTGTTCGAAATTAATTGCTATCCACTCACGCGGTGTTTCAGCACCCTTTTCAATGACTCTGAATGTGCAGCGTCTGATATTTACTAGAGTTTCCTAGAGTTTTCCTCCTAAACTATTACCCTTTTTATTAAATAACTAGCTTTAATACTCGGCTTCGCCCGAAATTTAGATTTTGATTTTATAAAAAAAATTTTTAGTTTTTTTTTTAATTAGTCACGTTCATCTGGATTAGTTAAGAATAATGAGCTGAGGCACATTTTGTGATCCCAGAGTTTATCCGTCGAAAGTTTTTAGGCGACAGACAAACACACAAACATATTAGAAGTTGTCTGCTTTATATATTAAGATAATTGGTTTGCAAGAAAGAATTAATTAAGAAGGCAATGTACTTTATCAGTTGTACATGATTGCATATCAGTTCCTTATTTAATAATGTTGATTTGAAGTGTGGTAATTGAGTTTATTTTAACTAAACAAATATTAAAAATTGGCACTACAGCAGGCAAATATGTGTTAGCTAGATTTATTAGTACTCCTTTTTATTCTTAGTGAGAATAGTTGACATTTTTTTCCGCATTTATGTATCACTGCTAAGTGTTCCAAATATTTTAGGGTCAGTTCATATCTCCCTCGCCTATGAATCGAAAGTTACGCATAGCAACAGGTGCGACATTGTCAACGGTGCGTAAATTAATGCGTGTAAACGTAAATTATTTCAGTCGCAAACCGATGGATCGTTTGGTGGGAATGTATTCGTGGAGCGTCTAAATGAAGGCATTGAAGCTAGTAAGTTAAATATAAGTCCTTGTGTCCAGACTCAATTAGCTCGTCAAGATCAATTTTCATTAAAAAGTTTACCTAGTTTATTTTGAAACCTCAACTTACTTTTGCGCAACTGTCAGAATTTACCCTTCCTTCTTACTTTAAACTCGCCCGACTTAACAATAAATTATACATGGTTATAGTAGTTTCAATTATGTTATTGGAGATCACTGTCCTTTTGTACTTGAAATTTATTCGACTTTCATCTCGACTCAACTCTTCTTATTTCGTTTCTTCTGATTTAACCTTTTAACGTCACAAATTCTTTATCACTCATGTCGAAACGCGTTTACATATATTTGATGAATTTTTCTGAACTTTTTCACAGTTTTCTGAGCTTCTGAAATTATTTTATAATCCTCTGTTGTATTATTAAAATATATCTACCTCACTGCTCTTTCTCTATGGCAAAATTATTCCCCCTTTTGAATAAAGTTTTGAAAAATGTATATTGGGTCACGTGAGGATTGGAATAATTTATCGATGCTCCATATAATTTTTTACTCTCGTTGATTATTCTTAGCATTACTGCATTTTTTCCTCCTTCATTTTTGAACAACGCACTCCGTGCACTCAGTGACGATTAACTTCGCATTAACACACGGGACCTGTGGGTAATTGCGGCAGGATGATGCTGACGATTAATGTGCAAAGTGACAGAATGATATATACCATTGCGACGCTCGGGTCACGAGTTACTGAAGGGCCTCTCGAGTAAATTCAGTAGTCGAAGTCAGTGATTAGTCAGACGCTGGCCTCGCGTCAAGTTTACTCTGGCAGGCTGAACTTCCTTAATCATTATCGATCGCCAAATCAATATAGATGCATTGTCCTTCGCATTTTAACGTATCTAGACGCGTTTGTCTCCTTCTCAAAATTACGGAGCGTGGTAAAATAAATTTGGAATAACTTTTTATCGCCCGTCATCATGAAAATAATCGGTCACGGAGTTTCCTAGGGCGTAGGATTTGATTTTTCTGTAAGATTTTAATTACAGCAGAACTACGCTGTCTAGGGAGTGGGCAAATTTACGAGACATATTTTAAAATTCATTCAGTGTACACGTATAATCCTTGAACGACGAACTTGACTGGCCGCAGATGCATAGTCCAATTTTATATTCGACTCTGATTTCAAACGACTTAAAATCCTCATATTTTAATTAAACGATTTTATTTATTTAGTTATTTATTTGACTTTACTCCCCTGTCTGTTTATCCGTTCGTTTGGTTTAAATCGTGTATCTCAATTTTAACTCACTTCCACAAATCCAATATATTTTAAACTTATCAGGCGTAAATAGTTATGGTGAAAATACAAAATTCTGAAAAGCCTCAGCCCCCAGGGGATGAAAAAATTGCATCCCCTACAATTTTAACCCGTTTCCACAAATCCAATTGCCTCGAAATTTGATAAAAATAATTGTAATTTGTTAACAATTAATTGTAATTCGTTGAAAATAAAAATTAATTGGAATTTGTGAATGTTCAGATACATCTATTTCGTTCAATAGTTTTCAAAGGAATTCATAAGAAAAAAATTGGTTGCAAATACCAAATTAAAAAGTGAAAAGTAAAAAACACAACAAATTCTTAAGTTAAACGATTTTATTTAACTTGATTAATAATGCACTAAAAAGTGAAAATTAATTATTTTCTTGTGTTACAATTTCAATGATATGTGAATTTATGGGGAGGTTCCGGTGTAAAAATCGATTTTTTTATTTCATTTTTCGAATCGCACAATTCTACAGGATAATCAGAGAGTTTGTAGTATTTTATTTAAGGGGGCCCTCCTATTAAAATTTTTCAGAAAATCGATTTTTTTATATATACATTTTTGTACAATTGAATCGAACAATTCAACAGGATAATCACAGAGTTTGTATGATTTTATTTAAAGTCACATATCACCATTGAAATTGTAGTACAGGAAAAAATTTATTTTTTGCTTTTTATTACATTATTGATAAATTAAGTTAAATGAAATCCTTCCACTTAAAATATTTTTTTTTATATACTTTTTATTCAAGAAGTAACACATGAAGTTCGATATTTATAGAATGGCTCAAAGATGTTAATACCCTTCACCCTCCTGAAGGGATTTATATTAACCCTCTAAAGCTACGAAAAATTTCAGGGCATTAGTAGAGACCAAATATTGCATATAAATTAACAGGTCCATTTCAATTTCATTCCGTTAACATTTTATTGCAAAATAAATGTTTCTGATCCATGTCTCACAATAGTTAGATATGGAACTGTTGTGAGTTATCACCTGATATGTTATGTTATCTAAAAGTCACGCGACGTTGTACAGGCTTACCCACAAAAATTAACTTTCCCAACCTACAGCCTCCTCAGCTCCTAATCCAAACTTCCACAAAACGTGGAAAGATAAAATGTTTCGAGACTTTTTCTCGCGCCTTCCGTGGCTTCCCACCACTGTGCATCGGCGGATCAAGCGTCGACATAATTCCGTGACGCGGAAATACCGCGTTCCTTGATAGTTAAGAAGTTACGCGCGGTTCGTATGCGCGGGGCAACACCGTGTATATCCAAGACTGTCCAAATATTTGTCGAAGCGACCGCGTCGGTCGGTTCTTAATTCCCCCCCCTCAACTTTCCGTATCCCATAAGACGGAAACACGGTCGCGCAAGAAACTAATCTACATTTGAAATTTCATTTCTGTCGAATGCGGAACGAGCTTTCCGCGCCGTTGACCTCCTTAAACCACCCGCCACGTCGATCCGTTAATTTAAGGAAATTTTCGAATAAAGTTGACTCGCCGCGTCAAAGCGCGAGGCAAACAGTGGGGCGCCTCTGAGGAAAATTTCGCGCACCCTTCGCCCGAGCGGAAATCGTGCGTGCAGGACTCGGCGCGGTCAACTCTTCTGCTTTCCCTCCCCTCTTCCCCGCCCACTGTTGCATAACGCAACAAACGAAACGAGAATGATTTACGAACGCGTATTTTAATCCGAAACGTCATTAAAGTGGCATTTATATTCCGTCTGTACGTGTGCGGTTTTTTTTGCAATATTAATTTTGCATTATTTTGCATGGATATCTGGATCAATTGAGATTCGTCAATGGTCGCTCGTGGAATGTAAATATCAGACGTCTCAGGTTGCGAGACAAATGCGTCTGCTCGTTATTATTCGTTACTGTGGATATTTTTAGACTTACGGAGAGCATAAGTAGCTTAGCTTGAATATTTGTGCCTCCATCTGTAGGAATCTGCTTTCATAACCTGCAGCAAGAAATTCTAATGCAAAATCGATATAAAGGGTTGAGAATTGAGGGGCTCACGAGGGAAGATCACGAACCCGGAAATTCAAAAAATTCTGAAACTTTGCGAATATGTAAGGGATTTCCTCCTGATTACAAAGCAATTTTTGTTTGCTGCCCAAATTCACTCGAGCGGGGTGAAATTAACCCCTGAAAATTCGGCTATTTTCCGATTTTCTGTTATAACTCGCGAACTGTGAGAGATAGAAAAAAAGTTTCAAGACAAAAGTTACTTCTTTTAATTCGATTTATCATTTGGTAAAAAAAGTATTTTACAAAATCGGAAAATAACCGAATTTTCAGGGATCAATGACATCCCCTTAGAGTCAATTTGGGCAGCAAACAAAAATTGCGTTGTAATCAGGAGGAAATTCCCTACGTATTCACAAGGTTTCAGAATTTTTTGAAATTTCCAGTTCGGGATTTTTCCCTTGTCAGTGGAAAAAGGGCACATGCCACGTATGCAGAAATTTTCGTTCCTTTGTAACAGATATATAAGGAAATTAATCATTTATGCAAAGCAAACACAGTTAAAGGTGATAAAAAACGTCCTCGTAGTTAGAATAAATGAA
This sequence comes from Andrena cerasifolii, assembly GCF_050908995.1. Lineage (NCBI taxonomy): Eukaryota > Metazoa > Arthropoda > Insecta > Hymenoptera > Andrenidae > Andrena > Andrena cerasifolii. Next base: position 1,788,801 of record NC_135129.1, read on the forward strand.
AACGAAAGAATAATATTAAGAAAATAATAGTGGTAAACACTATACAAGGTGTTCGCGGGAAGACTGAACAGCTGGATATCGCCTAATGTATTGGAGATAAAAAAAAAATATGGCGTTGCATGGTTCGGGGGGGGGGGGGCAATTTATTAGCGCAGACGATTTTTTTCTTCGATTATTATTTTAAAAGATACGATGGTCAAGTTCGGTTTTTTGAATGGAACTATTTTTTTCGAAGAGGTGAGTTGATAGTGCGTTCCAAGACAAATTTAATAAGCATTACTCGGATGGCCGGTTCTTTTGGAAGGTATGCAAGTTCGATTGGTTAGGTGAGGAGGTGTGAAAGTTGCTAGACCAAATTTTTAAACTATAGGGAGCAGATCGTATTAGGGCCAATCGGATTTGCATCCCTTCCAAAAGAACCGGCCATCCGAGCGTAGAAGCAAGTGCGAAATAAAAGACTATTGAAGTTGAAAATTGAGTCTGAATGAGGAAATTGAGTAAATGTTATGACGTTTTGAAGCATTAACATTAGTAAGTAGCATTTCTGACGGAAAGGAATTGTGCAGCCTTTGGGCCTGCCATTCCTAACCCAGACCTTTGGCAGGTAGGTATCTGTTACAACAGGCAAGGCGACCCGTGACGCCAGCAAGACCGTCCCCGGTCCTTGCTATTTCAGCGGGTTTTCTTCCAGTGAAAATCGGTAAATTTGCAAGCGCAATATCTAAAAAACCAGTGGAAATCAAGTGTATACATTAAGGGGGGAGCCTGGTGTAGCGGATCGAAGAAATCGATTTTTTTTTGCATAAATCAATAGTTGAACATCTCGACAATATGTTCCCAAAGCCGCAAAACGAAATTCGAAAAATTAAAGCGGAGCGCCAGGCTACCACAAAACTTGAAATGTGTTTTTCTCGAAACGGCAGTTTTATACTTTGCGGGCAATGTAACTAAAAAAATATTCAACCAATCGACTTGGCCTTGTGCACGGATATTTGTGAACATTTTCTTCATAGTACTAAGTTATTAGTATAATGATATTGTTTAAATAAATAACTTTTTTTTAGACATTTAAGGCAAAATTTCGTTGGAAACAGTGAACTTTTTATTCGAGAGGCCGCCATTTGTTCATTTTGCATCTTTTAAGTTTCAAATTTCTTCATTCTGTGCGTACACTCATAAACTAAAAGAAAATTGTTCGATTTTTGGTTTCAGATGAAACCAAAAGACGCTACGTTGCCCGCAGTGCAATAATTCCGTCGCCAACGGACTGGGCATAACTTTGTTATTTGCCGCTCTTTTTTAATAAAATTTTTTTGTCATATACCTTAACCTGTTAATACAATATCCTGAAAGTTTCAGAAAGATCTATCAAATACTTTCTTTAAAAAAAATTCCCGAAAAATGCCTCGATTTTCATTTAGTTACACCAGGCTCCCCCCTTAATGCTTATTGAATTTGTCTTGGAACGCACTATCAACTCACGTCTTCGAAAAAAATAGTTCCATTTAAAAAACCGAACTTGACCATCGTATCATTTAAAATAATAATCGAAAAAAAAATCGTGTGCGCTAATAAATTGGCTACCTCGAATCATGCAACGTCATATTTTTTTTTAATTTTTTTATCTCCAATACATTAGGAGATACCCAGCTGTTCAGTCTTCCAGCGGACACCCTGTATACGACGAAATGGAAATCAAACTATTTAATTTTTCAGCTAAAATTTGATAATAGTCGTCACTTGCCATCTAATTCAAGAACCATTTAAAATAATTACAATTTCCTGCCGCATTCTCTATGAAAATAAATATTCCTTCAACTTGCTTTCGTCTAAAATCACAAAACGGTGATATGTGCTTGTTTTCTACCGAGCCCCTCAATTTTGTTGAAATCAGCAAGGTGAGCATTGTGGAATGAAACGGTGTTTCCTCGTGCAAAATAAAGAAAGAGAAAGAAACTTTCATATTCGTCTGACATCAAGGCAGCATCTACCAGCATAATGAAAATTCCTTCCCGTTTTCTCCTCGAATATTATCCTCTATCAATCACCTGCGAGTATCGTTTCAACTTCAGTCTGAAAGCGTAACTCAATATTGCACTTCGATTTAATAGCACTTAATGCCGATTGGGAGGATCCTCCTTATTTCGCAGGAAACATACTACTTTCACCTTTAAACATTCACAAACAAATGCAACGAGAAGTGCTCCTCTGATACGTCGCATTCTATATCTCACAAAGATTTTCATTAATTTTTCATCGGTGCGTCCCCCTCCTCCAAAAAAGCTACTACAATAAATACACCCGCTCCGAGATTGTCGGCCAAGATCCTGAAATAAACTACTTTATTGGAAGCTCGATAAAGTCCCCTCGTAGCTTGATGTGATATATTTTCGTGGTAGAATGACAGGAGAAGCAGCCTCTGTTCGGTTAAACACATTTCATCAATGAATGATTACGAATCCCCATTGAGTATTCGTAATCGTCGTTGGATTTTTCAAAGTAACAGAATTCCCGATGGCAACGCGCCGTAATGCAGCCAGCGACTTTTCAATGGTATAATACGCCAAGGTGAACGAATTGGTCAAGAGAACGGAGGAGAAAAGCTCTCTGTCAATTCCCTTGGAGCGACGTTAATTGGTATCGGGTGGCCTTTGCATTACCTGAAACTTAATACCACATTATGAGGGTGAAGTTGCTGGGGAAACAAAGGGATTCTTCGTTCAATTAAAGAATTACGGGGGATACTGTACTGGATATTGTCCAACGTATCGACATTTGCATTTAACCACAGGGGCGGTACAATGGAAGCAGAACGCCTTATATAATTAGTTCCCTTAATCGTTAAGGGTACGAGAAGAACGAAGACGATTTTAAACGATTTTAGGAGCTGAGGTAGTTCCTGCCAACTAAGTAGTTTTTAGTTTAAAACTGGTGGAATCTAGAACTATTTATATGTTATACTAGCTGACCCGTAACCCGCTTTCACCCGGGAATTATTTATGATGTTCCCCAAGTTCCTCCACATCCTATTCCTGTGTGTATGAATATTATAAAACTCAATATGTTCAACGCTATTTTGGGGGATTTTCCTGACAGCCCTGCAGTCTTTAGGATCTTCTTGATTCGCACGGCGAGTCTCGCTAAGACAGTTTTCCATCGCAGACGCAAACATATCGTTTTCTCGTTTGATACTGCGTGCGTGACAGCCGTGAGCGTTTCAACGAAAACGGCTCCACAGATTTCGAGAGTTTGACGCGGGCCACGCGGCAGAACTTGTTGGAGATAGAGCAACATACATTGCGGACGCACCAGGCAGTCGTGAAAACGCTGCCTTGATGCCCTGGGACTCCCTCCAGACGGCGACCTCTGGATCCCCTCTCCGTACTCGTCCCTACCTAGCGACACGCGCGAGTTGTACGCCGTAACGTTTTCCAAAATTGTACTTTCTAACAGTTAATTACATCTTTCAAAACTAACCGCGCATTACCTTCCTTTCCGACCTGCAAACTCTAACAGAACTGACTCGCACGACCAGGCAAAGGACGGAGGATCGATTTGAACATCGCGCGAAATCCTGCGGAAGCAATGACGAAGCCGAAACGGATCACAGCAATGAATGTTACTGTTTACACAGAAACAAAATCGCTCGGCAGCGCGAAAACGCGTCCACTGTAAAGGTGAAATCAGACGGCTCGTGGCTCCGCGACCTGGCTCGGTTCGTCTAGCTCAGGGGTGTCGAACTAGCGGCTCGCGAGCCGCAGTGGCTCCCTCTCCTCTTCGCCTGCTCCGTAGAGCCGTAGGAGAACGGCCCCCTCCACACCTACTTCATTGTGATGAATTTCTCCTCCGGGTGCGGCACTCTCTCCCTGTCGGGTCTCGTGCAACGCCTGGAGAAAAATAAGTGGGGGGACCGGCTGACCCGGGGCCCGACTCGTGCGGCTCTCGGAGTGGGGAAGTTCGACACTCCTGGTCTAGCTCGTCAAGGCGGCTTGGCGAGCCTGGGCGAGCCGAGCCATGACGGATCAGACGGCGCGTGGATCGCTGATCCACGGGCCATGCTCCCGGGGCCACGTGCCGTCTGATTTCACCTTCAGGGTGAGCTCAGACGGACCACTAGAAGCCCATCACAAATAGGGATTGCAAACCGGTAAATCGGTAAATCGGTTTGAAGTTTCTTTTCACTGGTAAAGTAGTAGATATCGACGGAATTATGCGCTATATATATGCGCTACATTGCTATACATACAATTTTTACCGGTAATTCGCCAAATTTTTACCGGGAATTCGATAAATTACTTATTTCTCGATATTTACCGGTAAATTACTTATTTCTCGATATTTACCGGTACATTATGTATTTCTCGATATTTACCGGTAAATTACTTATTTCTCGATATTTGCCGGTAAATTACTTATTTCTCGATATTTACCGGTAAATTACTTATTTCTCGATATTTACCGGTAAATTACTTATTTCTCGATATTTACCGGTAAATTACTTATTTCTCGATATTTACCGATAAATTACTTATTTCTCGATATTTACCGGTAAATTACTTATTTCTCGATATTTACCGGTAGATCGCGAGAAATACATAATTTATCGAATTACCGGTAAAAATTTGGCGAATTACCGGTAAAAATATGTAGCGCATAATTCCGTCGATATCTACTGCGTTATCAGTGAAAAAAGCTTCAAACCGATTTACCGATTTACCGGTTTGCAATCCCTAATCACAAACACAAAACGGTGGTTGGGCTGTCGCTGGAATCAACTTCACATATGTGCGTCTTGTCAACCACCAACAACAAAAATTTCGTGGTGCAGATTTTTGTCGTCGATAGGTTTTACGACTCCAAATGTGAAGTTCATTCCAGCGACAGCCCAATCACCGTTTTGTGGTTGTGAATGTTGGATTACTATAATTATTAAAAGGCAAAAATGACTCAATATTCAGGGGAACCTGAATATAGTAAAAGATAATGATACGTGTGTAGAGCGTCTTTTTATTTTAATATCTGGCAACGGTGATAAAACAGACCGTTCTTAGAGAAGAGCTCATTTCTGTTCGGTATACTGTTTTAGAAAGACATTCTTTCCTAGCCGCTAAAAATAAAATTAAAATATAAATCTAGAAGGCTGATTTATTTAATAACCAATTTCCAATAGTGAAGGGCTTCTCAGTCTCAGCTCAGCCTTAAGGTATATTTTCCTATACGCGTTTGGACACAGCGTGAAGAAGTTCAAGGTAGATTTTCTCGAAAATGAAGCGCGTTATCAAAAAAAGTTACTGTTTCTTTTCGACTTATAACAAGTAAACAAGTGGAGAAAAAGGAATACAATTTTTTGATATTGCGCTTCATTTTCGAGAAAATCGAATTTGGAATTCTTGACGTTGCGTCCGGTCGCGTATAGGAAAACCTACCTTAACCACACCCCTAGTAAGGTTAGGGTTTAGGGTTTCGGATATTTGTAAATAGCCTATAATCTAATCTAGGACGAATGTAATGTATATTCAAAATTTCAGGGAAATCTGTTCAGCCGCTTAGGCGTAAAAGGAGGACAAACAAACAGACATTTCACTTTTATATATTAGTAAGGATACATGCAATGGTTTGGTTTTACGGTGGTTGCTTAAAAATATTTTGATTACGCGAGCGATTAATTGAACACTGCAGTTGCATTGTTAGTTAATTGATGTCGTGGTTTCTTTAGGGTAATATTCTTAGTCCGTTAATGATACTGCCTTCTTGTCCCAAGCAAAGTAGGTCGATATTCCGGAACATCAATTTGCTGACTAGTTGTAAAGTGTAATTAAATGTTGTAAGCGCATTACACGCGATAAAGCTGCGGTACGCTAATAAACAATATGTGTTGAAGTGGAATACTATTTTTAATCATGCCTCTTATAAATTACATTGGATAATATCAATTTATAATCGAGATTGGAACTTGGTTTTTTTATTAAACAGGAATATTAATCTTAGGACAATCATAAATTTACACAAAGTATCGTTACGAATAATGTTACTTTATACACTTTCACCGTTATCGTTTGATATTATTTTATACGCGTGGCATATGCTGTTTATTTGTACGAAGAAGATAACTGTTGAAACGGAGCATAAATTTCATAATAAAAATGTACTCCAAGTTTTATTTAAATATGTACATTTTTCAAATTCTGTTCACAAACGAAAGGATGAGACGGCGTTTTGTGTAAAACGTTGCCCGAGCAAAAAGTCCTACTTTGCGCCACGAGAAAGCGCTTCCGCGGGTTACTTAAATATTCAACACCGTGGTACGCTTAATGGTAACCCAATTACTTGACAAAAAGTTTAGTGACCCATGTGTAATGAGATTAATCGCGATCTAACCATGCTTCGGCCGAACAAACAAGTCGACTTCGCTCGAAATTGACCCGTGGAACAAAAAGTGGTTAATTAATTACTTTTAGCACGCTTCCACGCGCCAGCAGCAGCTCCTTTCTGCAGCTTTCCAGTTTATTTACCAATGATGCTACTACTTATTGCGCTTGGCTGGAACGATCGTGGATTTTCCTCCGACACACCTCGATGGAACTACGAGCAACTGTGACAGTAGAGATCAGTTTGCACTGGTAATTTTATGACTCGTCATACGAACAATACATTATTTATTTATTACGGATTAATAACCCTTTCGCACATTATATTATAATAACATGAAATTACATGAACAGAGAATGGACAAACCAGGTGAAATTAAAATTCAAATTAGAGTAATAAATAATAAAGAAAAAAACCGAAAGAGATGAAATATGATGAACAGATATTACAATGTAGTATTAATATTACAAATTAGCATTCAGTATATACAGAACTGAGTTTCTACGTGTAGCTGAAGAAATAACGAAGATATCAATACTATAGCATTATCAATATTTTATATTAAACTTCGATCTTGTGACAGAATATTTTTAAATCTTTAAAAAAATGGGACTAAGAAGCAATGCACATAGCTTAAAAATCTGATATATAGGCTGACAAGGGAACATCTCGGACTTGGAAATTTGAAACATTCTGAAACTTTGGGAATATGTGGGGAATTTCCTACTGATTACAACGCAATTTTTGTTTGCTGTCCAAATTCACTCTAAGGGGGTGTAATTGACCCCTGAAAATCCGGTTATTTTCCAATTTTGTGTTATAACTCGTGAACTGTAAAATAATTTTATTGCCAAATGCTAGATCTAATTAAACAAGTAACTTTTGGCTTGAAACTTTTTTTCTATCTCTTACAATTCGCGAGTTATAACAGAAAATCGGAAAATAGCCGAATTCTCAGGGGTTAATTTCACCCCGTTCGAGTGAATTTGGACAGCAAACAAAAATTGCGTTGTAATCAGGAGGAAATCCCCTACATATTCACAAAGTTTCAGAATTTTTTGAATTTCCGAGTTCGGGATCTTCCCTTGCGATTCTAAATTGACTCTGCATCCACTGTATAAATAATTATAAAATGAACAACGTTCACGCTCTACTCCACCTATTATCTTAATACAATATAAATATCCCCATTGACAATGATTACGTCCCAAGAGAACGCCACCTGAAGAAATTAAATTGCAATCAAGCACAGTATCCCTATTTCATTAAACGACACTCTTAACGAGTGAAGAAATAACAATTTCGAAGCTTTTAATAAGACTTACATCGATCACCTTTTTAATCGATGTCAAGCTTTAAAGTATCACTTCAGTTTAACCAGACCAGCCATTATTCAACAATCCCCTGCCACAAGAAACTCTGCGAAATAACAGAATTTTAAAGATCCAACGGAAACAGTAAGCTCGTTCATTCCCCAATTACCACCCCACCGAGTCGCACGATAAACAAGTCTGAAGCTTCAGCCCCCTCCGATACTGATTCATTACAGACGAATTTTCAATTGCCCAGGTGATTCGCGTCTAGTACAATTAGTTATTGCTCGAACGGCAAGCCACTCGAATATACAAGGCAATTTTAATGGTCATGAAACCTCTACGCTCGATCTGGCACGGGAAGAGTAACTGCAGCTCCGCTTCCAAAATGGAGCTTCGTTAAAGGGGGACACAGTTGGCCTTGCACGGGTCACCGACGACAACGGTCGGGTTCCTTGTCTCATTAAAAGGGAAGACTTTCGTGCAAAAGTTCCCGGGGTATCAATGTACGCGACTTCTTCTGCCAGTCTGTCCGCCCGTCTTTCTTCCCTCTTCTTCGACGTCGTCCCTCGCCCCCTCTCCCCTCCACCCCCCTCTCGTCCTTCCGTTTACGACGTTAAGCGGCGCGGTGAAAGCACTTGCAAACAAATTACGATTACGGGATCCACCGTCGGCCGTCATCCTCGACGTCTGAATTGTCGCGCTGAATACGGCGGAGGGTTAAAAAAAAATGAGGGTGGAATTGGCCATTATGCGCGGACGAAGGGAGAACAGGGGGACGCTTCCAGCGGACAATCCGGCCAAGTTTGAAAATGTTTTAAGGGAAACTCGGCGCACGGCGGTCGATCCACCGCGGCTTCTGGAAAAATTAATGCTGCTTGTTCTGGGGAATAAATTCCCGCCGCCGCGCGTATTTGTCTCTCGCCGGCTTTCGGATCGACCTGCTCGCGCGTTTCAAACGAACCGTGAGTTCTGGATAGGAAGCGCGTGGCCACGATCATCCCTTTAAGGGTCCAGTCTACTTTGCTGCTCGAAAAACAGGCTTATATTCTTGATTTTTTTTCTCAAGAACTAATGTATAAATTTTAATGTTCTTTTTTTGTTAATTGTTTAGTATTCTTTGCTGTACAGAATCGCATTTTTCATGTTTCCGAAATATAATTTGGAATCTGTGGATTTAAGTCGTAATGCTTGTGCATCGGTGAAAACACAGGTCCTCTGCGGAAATCCTTCTTGGCCTTGAAATGGTCCCAAAATGATAAACATGGAATGATTGTGTCCTATAGGGGTGTACGCATAAAGTGGACCAGAATCAGCCGAGTATCAAAAATAATTTTTCTTCCATCCACAAATAACGTTGACGAATAGGGAGGAAATTCAGAACTTTTGCTTTACAAGGGCGGCATTTTGTAACCACTGTTGATAAATCAATAATTGTAGTCCACTTTATGCGTACACCCCTGCGGGACGTAATCATTCTATTTTTATTATTTTAGAACCAATTTGACGCCGAGGAGAACCTCCGCAGTGCTCTCTCACTGAGTCACAAACACTGCGACTTAACCTCTTAACGCTCACGCCCGCGTGACGTAGTCGGGTACGCTGAACCCTACCAACCTGTACATGCCCGTCACAGTCACGCGCTTGGCGGATTGTTTAATTTAGCCGTTGATATTTTTGCGTCGAAGTAATTTTCTCCCTCAAGGGAAAAATACTTATTTTAATTTGCAAAATACTTATTTATCAGGCGGCCGAAAAGAGGCGAATATTTGTGATTTTTTTTTTTTTTGACGAAGCGGAAGCGTATAATTTTACAAAACTTTTTGCGTTTAAAAGAGCAACATTTAAAGAACATTTGGTAATTTTCCCACAAAAATTACGCGAAAAAATCAGGATTTCAAGTTTAAATAGTTGCCATGTTGTTTTAACTTAATATTTCGGAAAATTCTCTCTGTCAACCTGAGGATACATTAATATAATAACGAAAACTTTTTTGTTTTTTGATTTTAGATAATCTGGTTACGAATGGCAGTGCTCACCGCGAAACCAAATTTTTAAAAATGCTTCTTGGATGTCGCTTGTTATTTTATTATAAACGTAAATATTTTTGTACGAAAAATATACCAAATGTTCTTTAAATGTTGCTCTTTTAAACGCAAAAAGTTCTGTACAAATATACGCTTCCGGTTCTTCAAAAAAAAATTCACAAATATTCGCCTCTTTTCGACCGCCTGACTAGGCATAACCCCTTAACTTAACAATATGAGAGAAAATATGATAAATTCATAAAAAAAAACACTTTCATTTAGCAGGAAAATATTATCGGGAAGATCCTTGGTTTATTTCTCAGACTTACGCCTTCCCTTCTCAAGAAAATCTTGGATTCGTCCCTGCGCCCCTCCCCCCCCCCCCCGTATATTCCCCCACCCGAAAATCCCAAATCCGCCTCTGGAAGTAGCACTATCTTATACAAATTGTAAGCCATGTAGATTGCTCTCTGAACACAATCCGTTATATATTGAATAAATATATAATAATACTATTCACAATCTTTGTCGCCTCCTGTTATTCGTTCCTTCAGACTTTGCGTAACTAGCATTCAGTCTTTCCTATATTATTCTCCCAACCTCAATTTTGTGGTTTTCGTGTGCCGTGTCTAGTTTCAAGATATACCACACCCAATTACATTTTTAATTGCCACTTGTTATATTGCTGTATAATAAACTGTAATATATGAAACAGAATAGAACGTGTTATATGCCATATTTTGCTTTCTTTGGACTATTTAGGTAAAAATACTTCGTTCAATGCTGGAAACGTTAGAAACAAGATACAAAACCCACAATATATGAATTTATGAGAAAAAAAAATGTACATTTTTGGACAGTACCCGTTAAAAAAAATCTGAGCGTTAAGGGGATAAATCCACGCATTTGTAATTATACGGAAATATGGAAAATACTATTCTATACACCAAGGAATAATAAATATTTAACAAAAGAAACATTAAAATTCGTAAAATAGTTCCTGGAGAAAATCATGAAAATAGGCCTCTTGCTCAACCGGCAAAGTAGAATGGACTCTTAAGTGGCTCAATGGGAATTATCGTTGGTAGGAGTCTGGTCGAATTGCTCGGTTTTTTGTCTGCTTTATTTAGGCCTCGGGACAAAATTCGCTCTGCGAGGAGCAAAGGATTGCTTTCCCTAAGCTCCTCGTAGCTTTATTTTCAAGTACGTGTTCATTAAGGGTTATACCTACCTGTAAGGTCGGAAAACACAAGTATTTTCGAGATTTTCTTTTTCAAAAACTTGAAGACTTCTTTAAATAAACGGTTGTATATTCGAGAGTATATATTTTAAAGTTCTTGTAGTTTTTTTTGCAATGCGATATCTAAATAAATAATGGAATTATACGCGATCTCGCGGCAGCGTTTTTTATATAAGTACTTTACGGTGACCACTGTATCTTTGACCTGATTCATCAAAAATAAAAAATTCGACCAAATATAGTTAGTATATTAGATTATCTAGGCTTTAATCGTGGCTCTTTCATTTCTGTTGCGTAGTTCTTATTTTACAGATGAAAAATTAGTGATTCTGTGGCGAAAATCGGTACTTTTGCTATGAAAAGTCGCCATTTTGTAGCAAATTAATTTTTCGGGAATTATCCCGTTCATTAGAACGATTAAGGGTTGGGTAATCTAATATACTAACTAAATTCCCACGATTTTTTTATTTCAAATGAACCAGGTAAAAATTAGAGTGGTCACCGCACACTACTGTAAAAAAAAATCGCTGCCGGGAGATCGCTGATATTTCTTTTATGTATTTATATTTTCCTTGGCAAAAATTACCAGAAGTAGTTTAACATGTACACTTTCGAATGCCTAAAAGTTTGATTAAAAAAGCCTTCAAGTTTTTCCCCCAAAAATTCCCGAATATACATGTTTCTTCAGACCTCACAGGTAGGCACAACCCCTTAAACGTCATCTATTCAGTTTGAGTTTCTGCAGCGTTATTTGGTTATTTTGTGTCGATGGTTATTTAAATCGTTGCGTCTTGAAATCCAAGCAGTTGCGAGGATGTACGTAGTGTAATGGGATTTGTGATAGTGCAGTGTGGCGTCCGTTGGATTCGGATTAGAATAATCGATTTTTTGGTACGCTGAGACGATTAGAAAAGTATTATTAGGTTTGTAAGAGAAGAATTACTCCGGAGTTTATTAATCTGCTTCAGCCGAGCTGTAGGCACTGAATTCTTCAAGATGGCGACATATTCTTCTTCGGGGTACGTACTGCTTTCACGGGATTTTTTTATAATCCTAAGTTTTAGGGCCTTCATATGGCTGACCCTCTTGTGGCATCTTAAAACTGTTCCTCAAGCTGACATCGTGGTAGGATGTCTAGGAATATGATCTCTGGAAGTATAATCTTCTTTCTTCTTGCTCCCATTTCTGTTGTTTCATGGGTTCTTGTGAATATTGGATATTTAACAGTGTTTCAATCGAGCTATTTAATATTTTCTCTTTGCTGGTAAAAGAGCATGTTCGAACAGTTTCTAAGTTCTTTTACTTGATGTCAGAACTCAAATAATCGAATTTTCAGTGGGGCAGTGTTCGCGTAATGGAGACTCCACTGTGCAATAGAAAAAAGTAGTTGTATGCAAAAGAAGTGAACTGAAAAGGTAGACTAAAATCTCATCTTTCAAGGCTTCGTTTTCGAGAAAGTCGAATTTGAAAATTCATGGAATACGAGTAGGTATTTATTGATTAAAGATTTCCATGAATCTATTTGCATTCGATTTAAGTGTAATTAAATCACGCATTTTCCGATTCGCTTATTTGGTCAAAAGATTTGAATAATTTGTTAATTAAGGGTTTGAAGGAATAATTCCTCTTGAAAATAAAGTTAAATTCTTCAATTAATTTTCTAAGTGTCATACTCGAAGCATTTTATTAAATAATTCAAATAGTTACGTAATTTCTTACTAGAAATGCCTGTTTTAATATTTGCAAGATTAATTACATTTATATATTAAAAATGTTTCTTTAAAATATCCCTTTAAGAGCCATTTGAAATAACTTTTTGAAGAAGATAGCCGGTTTTAACTTGAAAAGTACTACGTGTCATAAATTGTACGTGTACGGCTTAATCTTAATTTTACTACCGTCCGTAGTATCTCATCCAAAAATACAGTACTTACATTTGCGCAGCGTATTTAGCAGAAGAACCGTCGTCTCCATTTTTCTATAAATATTATACCCGTATGATAAATTGCCACTCGACAAAGTTCCTCGTTGCTCACGATTCAGATTTATTTACTTCTTTCGCAAATTTAAATTAATTTAAATATACATATATCAAGCACATTTTACTCATCTTCATCCTCCAAACACACATTTTTACTACTCCTACATAAACAGTGCTTCGTAATATCTAAATTATCAATTAACCCTTCGTGGTCACACCTTCTTATAATTACAAATTGGCATGGGCGTAGCTAGTATTTTATTCAGGAGGAGAAGGGGGGCAATAAATAGTGAAACAATTTTTATTATTACAATTTACATACATAGGTAGGAACCAATATAACCGGGGTCGTGTAATGCAGAATTACTTTACAACTTAATTTATTTTTACTTTGTAATATACTAATTTAATTTCGAAGGAACGTTCAATTTATTTTTTTTCCTGTGTCAGGGGCGGGAGAGGCAAGCGCCCATCCCTGCACCTTCTTCACTATGCCCATGCAAATTGATCACATGGGGCTCACTGCACCCCAGCATCATTTTAGAGTTACCATTTTCGTATTCTTGAATCCTTCAACTTTTGAGTGATAATTATACATCTGTAATACTCGTACAATCATGCACTAATAGTCTTTTTCTATAAATGATTCTATAAATGTAAATTTTGATATGATGAAATTAGTAGTTGAAAATTTAGTTACGGAAATAAGCGATTTTTTTTATTAAAATTCACTAAATTTTTAAATTTTAATATTAAGGTCTAAAAATTTACAGAAATATTGGCAGAGACATATACTTCTGGGAGAAAATTGCCTGGGGTGCGATACACCCCGAGTGACCACGAAGGGTTAATCATCAATATTTTTTATTTGTCTCCTCTTATTTGACAGATTTCATCTAACTTCTCTGTTCTGCATTTCATTCAAGGAAGAAAGAGCTCGATGGCTGCGAAACCAAATTGATCCATTCCATTCCCTGGAAATTTCTCGATTTTCGTACTTAAGCGCGTAATTAATTAGCGCTTAAACTTTCTCTATTCTTTATTTTATGGAATTAATCAGGTAGGCTTGTGAGAGGCTGAATTTTGAGAGTGAAGCTTCCTATTGTTTAATATCCGAAGATGACGTGGAAATAAGGAATCATCCGGTGAACTCATCAGATTGTTGTGTGGTCAAGGTTTTTCACGGAAGCTGAAACGGATGGATGGCGATTCAATGGCAGGCACAAGTCTGAGGCCGCTTCTCTACTTCCCTTTGCTATTGTCAGCGACTCCCCTCCCACCCTCGCTTCGATCCCGCCACGGTAAGTCCACGATAAAAAGAATAACGACTATCATCCGCGATATTACGGAGGGATAGTATCTCAGCCGTAGATGTTCATAGCGCTGATAAAAGCAGATCCCAGGGAGCCACCTGTGTTTTCTCGTTGGCGAAACAGCGACCCTCTAGTGTGCGAATATTTCTACCAGATGCTTCTTCTTATTTCGTCCCATAATCGAAAGTGTTTGGGAGGCGACGTACTGAGGAACAGTTTTCAGCTAGTCGTTTCACTTGCAGTCCGTTCCACTTGATTGAATTTTATTGATTAACAGAGAAATTTATTTTCGAGCGTAGGAAGGGACGAGGAGGTAATAATAATCTTATTATTCGTACAGCCCAATGGTGTGACGTAAGTACTCTTATTATAGTATCTAGTATAGTGAGGGGAATTCTAACACAAAGAGTTTGTAAATCCAAATTTGAGTTTTCAGGGAGGGGGGAATCCAAATTTGAGTTTTGAGGAAGAGGGAAATCCAAATGCGAGTTTTGAGGGAGGGGAAATCCAAATTTGAGTTTTGAGGAAGAGGGAAATCCAAATTTAAGGTTTGAGAGAGGGAGAAATCCAAAATTGAGTTTTGAGGAAGAGGGAAATTCAAATGTGAGTTTTGAGGAAGAGGGATATCCAAATTTGAGGTTTCAGGAAGAGGGACATCCAAATTTGAGATTTGAGGAAGAGGGGCATCCAAATTTGAGTGTTGAGGAAAAGGGAAATCCAAATTTGAGTTTTGAGGGAGGGGGGAATCCAAATTTGAGTTTTGAGGAAGAGGGAAATCCAAATGTGAGTTTTGAGGTAGGGGAAATCCAAATTTGAGTTTTGAGGAAGAGGGAAATCCAAATTTAAGGTTTGAGAGAGGGGGAAATCCAAATTGGAGTTTTGAGGTAGGGGAAAATCGAAATTTGAGTTGGAAGTTTAAGATCTATTGAACGTCTATCGAACCACTCAATCATTGTCATATCTTGTACTCTACATTAACACAATAGTACCAATTAATTATTATGTAAAAAAGTGGTAAAGACTCAAATTTGTATTTCCTCCTCCCTCAAAACTCAAATTTACATTTCCTTCTTACTCAAAACTCAAATTTGGGTTCCCCCCTCAAATTTAGATTTCCAAACTCAAATTTGGGTTTCCCTCCCTCAAATTTAGATTTCCAAACTCACATTTGGGTTTCCCTCCCTCAAATTTAGATTTCCAAACTCAAATTTTGGTTTAGAATCCCCCGCACTAAACTACTTACTACTGATGGTGTTTCAGAGTTATAGAGAAAAACTAAATTTAATATTTTCTTCTTATACAGACGGTATAAGGTAGCAAGAATTCGCATGTCATCGAAGCAATGTATGTAAAAATGTTATTCTGTAGTTTTTATTTATATCTATGACGAGTATCATTTACATTTGGGTCATTTTGTGTATATTGACACCATCAAGTCGTTTGGCCAGTTCTTAATGGCTTGAATAGTAATTGAAGTGCAATTTTAAGTATGTGACAAAAACGAATAATTTAGACGTTCCAAAAGCAATGAAATGAATTTGAAAATTTTATTGCATGTCAGGACACATAAGAATCTGTTAGATGGTACTTAACAATTTAATTTCTTACTTAGGTTTCATAATAAAAAAACAGAAATCTTACTCATCTTATCATAAATATAACCAAAGTAATTTTAACACGCGTAGTATCAATCTGGTAATTTAAAAAAAAATCCATCACATTTTGCATATGATATCAGGGATTTCGATGAAATTGAAATATAACGCAGTCCACGTGAATTTAGGAGCAGTTTAAGTCATCATTTTCCCTATTTCAAACCTGCTTAAAAAATAAAACCCTTCAAAGTTTTACCATTTTCGTGAGTACAGAAAACAATTGCAAACTTCATCGATTAGTAATTTTTAAACAAATTCGAAACCGGCAAAATGATGACGTAACACTTCCATAATTTCATGTGACCAGCATTCTATTCCAATTTCGCGAATAAGAAAAGGCCTCCAAAGTTTGCCTATCCACCCGAAAGCAAAGCAAACATTACAAGCCTTGACGACCTCTGTTTTTTAAAACCCCGCTAATGTTCATAATACCCTCTACATTCTGAACTCTCGCCTTAACATGAATTAATAGCAACTAAGAAGCCCAGAGACGCGCCGAAAGCAGGCCTGTTCTTTCCCCTGATCGTGTCATTAGAAGAAAAGTAAAGATAAACCCCGGGCACGTAAACCGAAACGGCGTCGGTAAACAACTTCGTTCCGTCATTAAATCCGCTGGCGGGGCAAAAAGGACCGTGGCGAAAGGGAAGATAGAGGCCACGCTCACTTTTTTGGGAACGCTACACGACGTTCCCTGGAAAAATAAGTCGTCCCGGAGAAAGTCGGCCCCACGGTCGTTGTCTTTGACGTTTCTGACTAACGACCGTCGACGTCGTCCACGGGGGGACGTCCATTCCGCGGCTAATGATGGATTGATTAATGTAACGTGAAATTAGAGAAACTCGCGAGGGTCATGAGTGGCCTATCAAGGACAATGCTAAATCTTTGATGGAGTTTTCAGTTAAAAAGTGTGCCACGATTGGTATAAATTGTTAGAAAGCTCTCGATAAGAAAAATCGAACAACACTAGTTTTAAAATCAGGTTGGAATACCTTATAAAATGGACACAAAGTTTGTAATTTGGATATTCAGTGACGAACACGATCGTGGAACAGGAGGTAAAATGGAAGTACAATCGGATATTGAAAATAGGGGTGTAAGAACACGTCGGTATAATATTTCGACTTAGGGGAGACCGGGGCAAAGTGAACCTCGGGGTGAAACGAGCTTTCTTAATTTATTCTTTAACAATAGAATATATTTACAAACTTCGGTGGCGTAAGAAAATGTTTGTAATACCACAATGATAATTATGCTCATTCAGATACTGAAAAATTGAAATTCATTTAGAAAATTAAAAATTTAGTTTTAGAGACTTCCAATTGGTTTTCTTTTCAATTTAGCTTTTTGGATAAATGAGTCTTAAATGTGATACTTTAACTACAATTTTTTTCTGCGTGTCTATAACAAGCTTATAAACAAATCATTAATTGTCCACTACACATTCGGGGCAAAGTGACCGGGGTAAACTGAGCTGCAAAAAAATATGCACGAGTGATGTGCGCAATAACCTAACCAATCAGCTAGCTGGGAAACCACGCGGCGTGATGGAACAGAATCTAATCTAAAAAAAAATGAAAAATCTGCCACAGTTTTTGACAATCACGGTTAAAAAAAAAACACAAACTGACGTGCTACACACGTCATCCCAGAGCAAGGGGTTAAAAATTACCTATATCCTTAATTAAAACTCGTATTTTATTTCAGCTCACTTTACCCCATATATGGGGTGAAGTGGTCGTTTTGGCATTTTCTTTTCAAGTTGAATTTTAATATACTTTAAGTTTATTTTAAGTATTGCTATTCGTCATTTATAAATATTAATGTTCAAATTATATTATAAATCTATTTCCACACGTTTTTATTGAAAGGGAAAAATTGTATTCGACTTCAAACTTTTTTCGTCTCACTTTGACCAGGTCTCCCTTATACTTAACTCACAGTACTTAATAATTGTCGAAGGTTATCGTGAGGTAGGAAGTATAACGATAGCACAATTGGGTATTGAGAATAAAGAACCCAAGGAAATAATCTTCGGGTGGCCCTTATTTTTCAACCTGTGATTTATTTTGCTCTCACCCCCTGGTATGGTTCCATTTCATAAGAATATAATCCCTGAAAAAGTTCATTGCAATCGGACAACAGGAAAGGGTGCCGACCAGGCCTTGAAGCTTATAATTCATTAATGTTTTTGGATTTAAAGAATCTCCAAAAATGGTAAGCCCTATCGAAATTTTGTTCAAATAGTATTAAAAGAGCATTGAATTTTCTACAATCTCTGTATATGTTCCTATATAATTTTTTCGTGCTTCCGAAATTCTTATGCTGAATTGCTTAAAATATATTAACAAATCCTTTTTTTTTGACAGGTCCGATTTCAAAGAAGTTAATTTATAAAGAAATAGCAGCACTCTGAATGAAACGTTCAATTTTCGGTCATGAAATCTTGCCTTTTCACGCAATGAAAAAATAACTATGAATCAAATAAAAATCCGCCCTGTCAAAAACAGCATTTGTTCATATATTTTAAGAAACTATTTTGCTTTTTGCTTTCAGGTAAAATCTGTTTAATTGGGAGTGGGTGTCGCGAATCACTGCAGCGAATGACCCATTTGGAACTAGCCCCTATAACTGTATTATACGACTACTATTTTTACATACACAAATTAGTTATTACATCCAAAGACGTGGCATAATTAATACAAAAAATTATGGGCGCAATAATGTTAATAGTTTCTTGAAAAAAAAATAATCTAAAAGTACGTCAGTTTCAGGCCTCTCTAGGTGTATGTCCCGTCTTAAAAGCAAGAAATGCAAACGTCAAAGGGAACGGAGATATCAAGCCACGAAGACGAATATCCGCAGAGAAAAAGTGAGAAAATGTATAATATATACAGCAGTTTGAAAGAGATACAGTCAATACCAATTTACGAAGATTGCTTCACTCTGTTTCTTCCTCCTATCGAAATCATAATCGTAAAACCCATCCTCAGAAACCTAAATATTTTGCACAAAGTGCAGTATATTAAGGAGTATTCTGATCTAGCGCGCGAGTTTCGTGAACATTTTTCAGAATTTTTTATCATGGCAAAACGCACAATCTTCATGTCTGCATAAAAAAATTGTAAACATAGTTAAAAGGACAATTAAGATTTTAGAAAAAACTTTGTGTGCTACACTTACTTTGATTGCCCACAAAAAATTCTGAAAAATGGTCGTGAAACTTGCACGCTAGACCAATTCTACTTTGAACCACCGACAAATTAAGCTATTTTTAAAGACATTAATTCTCAGTAAATGCAACATATAATGAAATATATCTTTTTGATATTTATTAAGCTACTCTTATGTTATTAAAAAAAATTGAAAAATAATTTTTGCAATTTGTTTTAATGTTTTTTTTACAGTATCAATATGGCACATAAAAAAGAGGTATGCTCACGGTGAAGATGATTTCCCGGCTCAGGCTCATCCGAAACAAAGAATTTGAAAAGATTCTTAATCTGTATGAGTGTCGCTATCGCCCTAAGCACAATTAACAAATTTTGTTGAGAAATAACAAAATGCCGCCGGATTGAAAGAAAAGTTCCCCAAAATAGTCCTTTTTCGAATGTTCCCCGAGAAAACTCTGGGTTATTTTTTGACAACAATTGTTAATTGAGCTACGGGCGATAGCGACACTCATATAGATTAGGAATCTTTTCGAATTTTTCGTTTCAGATAAGCCTGAGCCGGGAAATCACCTGCACCACGAACATACCATTTTTGTTGAAATGCCATATTGACGCTTTGAAAAAAACAAGTAAAACAAATTAAAAATATATAAAAAAAATTTTTTGGTATAATATAAGAGTAGCTTAATAAAAACCAAAAAGATTTATTTCATTACACGTTGTATTTACTGAGAAAAAAATCTTTAAAAATAGCTTGATTTTTCGACCGTTCACAGTGGAATACCCCCTCAAGGAAGATATTGCGAGTCTATTCACCATCTAAAATGAACAGCAAAATACCACATTTGTCTGCTCATGCTTCAAGGGCATCATTTGCAAACCAGCCAGTCTCCTGAAGTACTCCACTAATTCCTTCCCCTGAAGTAAGTGTGCCAATACAAACAGAAGCCTAGACACGACCGAGCCTTCAGCGTGAGAAAAGCTGGGAAACACTGAGGTACGAATCTGCCAAGCTCGCCTCTGTCGACAGACGCCCAAACGGCAAACTTTGGGTCCATTTCCAAGTGTCCCCCGCCGGATCTTGGGAATAAAAACCGTACCATTCGATTCCTCTCGAGCGAGAGCCTTCCCAAAAGTATACAGCAATCACGGCGCGCTGTTTGGTCGAAAATGTCCCTGCAGACTTCGCCGTCGCCCTTTTACGAGCAAACAGAACCAGGAGGAACGGAGAAGGTGTAGCCCGGGCCCCGCCGGGGAACAGGGACGGCGGAGGATCGCGAAAACAAACGCGGGAGGGATCGCATTCTCATAATGGAGCAGGGCTTCGCTTCTGAAGGAAGTCATGTTCGATCCTGAAAAGTTTGCCGTACTTTCCCCCGTCTGGTGCTCCCTGATTCTCCCCTTTGTCTCTGCCGTTTGGCCGTGCAGCTCGGGCGGCGAGCCGCCCTCGACACCTTGCGCCCCGTGTGTTTTTACGATTTGCCCGGAGTTTTCGAAAACTTGCGGCCACGTGTTGGTGTGTCTCGTTTGCAGCGCGGAATTTAGAATTTAGATGCCGCCGTTGCGCGCCGAGGGGTTGAGTCTGCCGCCAGAGGGACGGGGGCGAGAAAACGCGTTCGATGCTGGTTCCGTGAGCGGCAAGAATAATGAGGAAAGTATTTTTGTTTTATTCTTTCCTTTTTCCCCCCCTCAGCCCGCCTTGCGCCCCGCCGTTCTTCCGCTGCCCCGAGACTGCAGATAATTTGGGAAACCGGCGACGCGTTTAGGGTGGTGCTCCTGCTGGCTGCTGGCGTTTTCGGAGGCTTGATTTATGTTATTCAATAATGCAGCAACGGTTAATGAAGAAACGTGCGGCTCAAAATTGCGATTCTAGGTTCAAAGTGAGGATTAGAGGCGCGTGGCGAATTGGTGATGCGAATAGTGGCTGTCGATGGTTGGAGAAGAAAGGATAAGGGTTGCTGAAATTGTGGAGACTGCGATGGGAATAGTTCGGATGAATTTTTTAGGATTTTAGTTGGAATACTTTCGAGGGTGATTTAATGATTAATTAGGGATGACTGAGTTGATGGAAGTTTTCGTTGTTGGAACGAAATCAATCATTGGGCATTGAAGCAGAAATGTACCTATTATTCATTATTCTCGACAGAAATTTTAGAGAAATAATTGCCCGATAATTAGAATTTCAGTTGCAATAATCTGTCGTCACTTCGTTAATTCTTTTTAACACTTTTTCTGCTTTATAGGCACTGAATAGGTACTCCCTTTTATTAATTCATCTTCATTGCGAGCATGCCGGAAATAGTAAGCTATACTATCTTATGCATCGATTTAAATTGAATTAAAACTAATACGCTTACTGCTAAGCTGATTTTACAAAAATATCCCTGGTAATACACCAGGTTGTTCCATAATTTCCTTCCCTTTTAGAAAACCCTATTTCTATTCACCTCTTATGCCTATTATTCCCCTATTAACCTCAATTCCTATCACTATTCGAAGTTAAAACCTTGAAAATTAAAATTAAATGATTAAACGAACTTAGTTGTAAGTGAAGTTCAATCATGATTGTATGAAGCGCCTCTTCCGAAGAGATCACTGGTAGTAGCCTTGCTCTATGCACTTAGCGCCACTGGTAGAAAGTCCCGGTTTCTTTTTTCCCCTAGCCCCGCCGTCTACGGGCCTTCCTGTTCCTGCGTCATTTCCCCAAAGTTGTGCCATAAACGTTGGGTTCACTCATTAAGATGAGTATGGGATCAGGACGGGACTGATCTCTTCGGAAGAGGCGCTTCATACAATCGTGATTGAACTTCACTTACAGGTAAGTTCGTTTAATCATTTAATTGTGTTGGAATGCAACGATATCTACGCGCAGGATAGCAGTTGGCGACCGCTGGACCTCTTGACGCCTGGGGGTTTTCCTCGACCTTTTTTTACCTGTTTCTAGGGACTCAGGGAAGGATGCGGAGGCGAGGGTTTTTCGTTCAGTCTGCACAGAGCCTCCATGGTGCAGAGGCGGTATTCTCAGTCGCTACTTATTCTTAAGCAAATGCTTAAGCATTCGGCATGCATCCTTTGCTAGCTACTAGGTTAGTAGAGGATGCCGCATGCTTAAGCATTTGCTTAAGCATAAGTAGCGACTGAGAATACCGCCCATAGTATCACGCAACAGTTCTAGCAGATTTGTATTTTACCATTGTAACTTGGACATCACTTATTGTTAATAAATATATCATTCTATGTTTTACTATAAAGTCTAACAAATTGTATTTCCCACCTCTTTCTCGAGATCACTGGCAGATGTTTAAGAGTTTATGGCACCTCTAACTTATTTTGCTTATACTAACCTTTTTGGTGTGGCATATGCGAAGGACGTGTTTTCTTCTGTTAATTTAAGGTCATAAAATTTGGCAAACGTTCTTGATTTTCCAGACCAACCCGCGCTCCTTCTTATCACGTCTATGCTTACTCCACTTATTTTTCCGCCGAGGTGGCTGCATGACGTGTGCTGTATGCTGAGAAGATATCCGTGTTTATCCCGCTTTTTCCCAACACGCTTTTTATCCAGCGACTGAGAGACTGGGGTGAGAATCTCTTGTGTGGTTTCTTGCGAGAGTTGAACAGATTTTTTTACACCTTTACGCAATTTTTGCGTGCGTTGCAGATAGGCCTCTAATGTGGATGCGACACATAGTCTGTTATTTTCCCCGTAATACAGTGGAATAAGGGTCGGCTGTTTTCTCTGCGGTCCTGAAGTTTTAATGCTTGCCGGGATCTTAATTTCCGCACTACCTTCCCTAACTCTTATATCTCTGGTATCAATCAACGAAAGAGTCTGCATACGTTGACCTGTCGTTAGGGCAAGCAGGGTCACTAACTTTTTAGACAGGTCTTCCAACGTTAAGGTCACGTTTTCCACCCCTTGGTCTAAAAAGTCCAGTACTACCTTAGGCTCCCAAGCATCATTGTATCTTGGTCTTGGGGGGCGTTGGTTTGCAACTCCTTTACAAAATCGTTTAATCAACGGTTCTTGGCCCACTGCTAGACCCTGTAACAGGGCTATAGCGGACCTGTAGCTATTGACTGTTCCGTACATAGCCCCGTTGTTCAATTCGGCCATTAAAAACTTTAGAATATTAGGAACATTAACCTTAAACATATCCGCTTCTTCTTTCCCTCCAAAGTTCCACTATTTCTTAAGCGGTGTCTCTTTTTCGACCCATTTTCTTTAATTTTATCCTGGCACTCTTCACACAAAAAAATGGGCTTGTAGCACTTTCCGCACAAAAGAAAGGAATGACGCAGGAACAGGAAGGCCCGTAGACGGCGGGGCTAGGGGAAAAAAGAAACCGGGACTTTTAACCAGGGGCGCTAACTGCATAGAGCAGCGTTGCCCCGATGGGCGGTCCGAGAGCACGAGCATCCATCGTGTTTTCTAAAGCTCGCGTGGAAGGGGGCGCTCGAAACCAATGAAGTTGCGGGCATGTAACGGATGGGGAAAACTCTAGTAGTGTGCGTGTAGGCTCGTATCCCTAGGCTTATATAACTGGGACTCTTGGAGCCCCAGTGTTCTACATTTTAGGAATTGGGAAAATAAACTGGAATTGACTAATGATTAAACAATAATATTATATAATTGGACGGAATAGACTTTAACCCAGTCCCACTTACACCTCTGATTAACAAAAAGTTTCTTATTAAACGATTTTTATTCAGCTTCAATCCTCTGTTTGTTTGTTTGTTTGTATGTATGTTCGTTTAGTTCAAATCTATACTCCGTGTCATTTAAGAAGGAACCTGCCGACCGACGAGTTTAGACCGGTTCTGCGCAGGTTGACGCTCATTGGTGCCGGGAGAAGCCACTATTGGCTGTACCCCCACCAACGCTTTTTCGGAGCCAATCAGCTCATTCTACATGCGCGAAACGGGTTCTTTCTTAAATGACTGGAAGTATAGAAATTTTAACCCTCTTCCAACTATCCAATAGACTTGACACTTTGCAGACATGCATAGTTTGGATGACAATACAAAATAATGAAGAAAAAGACCCCCCCCCCCCTAGGGATTTAACCCTTAACTGGTATACTGTTTTTTCAAACGTAACTGTTATCTTGGGGTCGTGGCAGACCCCACATAAAAAAGGACACAGAAATTTGTAAAGTCGACATTAGATCAACCTCTATGAATACCTATTTTGTTCGTAGGTAATGTATAAAATAATAGATACGTAGAAAGTTAAACTATTATGATCAAATTAATTAGGAATTCAGTTTACAAACTTAGACAACCAAATATTTTGCAGCGAACCTTGCGTGCTTGGGGTCATGACTGACCCCAGGATACCAGTTAAGAGTTAAAAAATTACCCAGTCATCAATAAATATAACCCAATAACCACAAATCCAAACGACTTGAAATCAGCCTATAATCACAAATCAAATGAATTTAATCGACATGAAATCAGCAACTTCATTGGTTTCGAGCGCCACCTTCCACGCGAGCTTTGGAAAACGCGATGGATGCTCGTGCTCTTTTTTTTTAAAGATGTTTATTAGCAGAACAAAGTACAATATGTATGTAAATTATCACCAAAAAAACATTAAGAAAAATTGCTATACAGTCTTAGAATTAGAAAAACTAATTGTTCCGCATGTTGGAAACTCTTAGTTATCTATTATGGGCGAATATCTTTGGGAATATAATATTGGTAGGGATAAATTCTAATAAGAATTGCACGATTTATTAACACCGACGCTTGCGAGTGTTAAAGTTAAGGTTAAGGGGGAAAAATCTTACAACCAGAAGGAAGTTAAAAACCCCATATCCGATCTTATGCCTACAAACCCTAAAACTATAACTTATAACTAAAAGTATGTACAATGAGGTACCGTAGTACAAGATGTTTACGACCCTTAAGTATAATAAAAAAAAAGAATATGCTAATCCGTCTTTTAACATTGGTTCCTCCTCTCTAGGAAAATTGTGTAGCGATCGGCTAATTCAGCCACGTGGATACTATCGGCTGAAAGCCAGCAGAATTTCTCGAAGTTCAGACGTCGAAAGTCTGAACTATCAATTTTAGGGATGGCCAATGGAAACTTAAACCTATCTCTGTTAATATGAAAATCCTCAGGCGTGAACGCAACGTGCTTGTCAGCCTTATTCCAGCGCCAATGATAAACAAGCGGGATGTTGCGTGGATGCTCGTGCTCTCGGACCGCCCATGGGGACAACGCTGGCATAGAATAAGGCTACTACCAGTGGTCTCGAGGAAGAGGCGCGAAATACAATTCAGATGACAGTGATGTACAAATTTAATCACATGGCCACCCAATTTTTAAAAACCCTTTAAAAGTGAAACCGCCTTTCGTATATTCTTCCTTTTTCCAAAAACATTATATTTCTCTCATATTTAACTGACACAACTAAATTTGCTCAGCGAAGTTCGGATCACCGGGTCTCGCCCGTGGCGTCAAACGCTCGCAGGATTTTCAACTGCATTTAAAAAAACCAATTTACATTCAGTACCTACGTATCTTTGAAAATATCCTCAGAGCCGCTGGAATTAAATTCATTTCGTTTCTGGGGGCACACATGATTCGTAGTAGCTATTCATATAGGCAGAGGCCAGTTTAAAGTCGTCGAGCAGAACGCACGTCCAAAAGAACGTCCCTCAATGTTTTCATCCCGCTCCAACAATTACTTGGCCGAAGTGCGAGTACAGATTGCAGACGTGGAATTTGCCGCTGGAGGGTTTATTTAAAATTTCAAGCCCCCGAGAACACGGGCCGCGCAACTCCGGCAATCCCGTCGACGCTCCCCACGGTGCAGGTCCACGGGAAGCACACGCGACAGACTCGCGATACAGGTGCAAGAGTTGTGCGCCGGGACGTTTGATCGTCAGTGGCGCGGGGGCAGGGGAGGAATAGCGAAAACATTGTGTCGCAAACCGCAAAGAACGCGGAAGTAATACGTGTTTGTCTTCGGAACGAGGGGAACGCGATCTCTGCAGCCACTTATTCTCCTCCGCCGTGAAACACGCGTCCTTTGTTCTCTTTAAGAAAGGAATCGTTCTTTGATCTATTTACCGTAGAGCGTGAATTTATTTACCCTTTGCACTGCGCAGATAGTGAAATGAGAAATTTTCGATTCTTCTTTTTATGAAGGGTAAGAAGATATTGC
Organism: Andrena cerasifolii; assembly: GCF_050908995.1. Lineage (NCBI taxonomy): Eukaryota > Metazoa > Arthropoda > Insecta > Hymenoptera > Andrenidae > Andrena > Andrena cerasifolii. The sequence goes on from NC_135129.1 coordinate 1,815,047, forward strand.
CTCCTATTATAGTCCATGGATGTATGTCTGTGTTTTATTAGGCTTTGCGTTTTATGGAGGAGTAAAATATTGTGGAGTTCCTTGAAGTAATAGCATTATTTGAAGAGCAGGGGGAAAAATAGGGAATGACCATTTTTCATGATTTTGCGATTTATGGTATATTTTATTGGTGGCAACTGGGCTGCAGAATTGTCGAATCGCAAAGGGTTATGAAGTTCAAATACCCCCGTAAGATAACGTTAAAGATTTGGTATACTGGTTAAAAAGAAGGAAATGTCCACTCTGCACTGACAACAAAATACGGAATGTCCCCACTCTTTGCCTAAGCACAAGCTTCTGTCGTCAAGGTAAAACAAGAAATTATTTAAGAGGAAAATTATGTAAGAAAATGAAATTCATTGAACGTCGTTTCTTTACTGATGGACTAAAGCATTAAAAATTAATTTTCTCAGTAACGCTGTTTTGTGATTCCTTGTTTCTTCCCTTACCCTTCGTATAAGGGGTTAGACCACCTTGGTCAGGTCAAGAAATATCGCATCTTTGGGAATTTATTTCTAAGTCACATAAACACTTTTATCCATAAAAAAATTTCAATGAGGATAGAGACATCTTTGAATAATATATACCATTTTTTTTTCAAATATCCAAACAGTCCGAAAACTTTAAATGCGTTTTTCTCGCAACCACGTTTTCCGAAATGTTGTACGCTGTAATTTCAGTAAAACTCTATGGATTTTTATACAATTTTGCACAGATGTTCTTAAATGTATTCTCTATCGTCCGACCGTCAATTTTTTTGATTGGTCGAAAAATATAAAAATAGCAACACTTTGTAACAAAAAGCTCATTTTCGTGTGTACAAAAATGTACTTTATTTACGCATAAGCCAGGAAAAAATTAGAATATCGAAAAAATTGACGGTCGGACGATAGAAAATACATTTAAGAAAATCTGTGCAAAATTTTATAAAAATCCAAAGAGTTTTACTGAAATTACAGAATGCGCCGTTTCGGAAAACGTGGTTTCGAGAAAAACACATTTAAAGTTTTCGGACTGTTTGGATATATGAAAAAAAAATGGTATATATTATTCAAAGATGTCTCTATCTTCGTTGAAAAATTTTTATCGATAAAAGTGTTTTTGGCACTTAGAAATAAATTCCCAATGATGCGATACTTCTTGACCTGGCCAAGGAGGTTCAACCCCTTAAGGGGAGGTTCCGGTCTAAAAATCGATTTTTTTATTTCATTTTTCGAATGTTCAACCTTTTAGGAATATATGTTTAAAAGGATATTTTAAAATTCGTAAAATTTCCAAAGTTATAGGCATTTGAGTAGCGGCAAATGCATGGGAAACAACCGGCCACTTGGCGCTGACGTAAAACTTTAAACGCGTTTTTCTCGAAACAGTGCTCTCAAAACGGTGGGACCTGTATCTCCAAAAGTTATTATCCGATTCGACTGAAACCTTTTTTATTTTGAAGAATATACTTCTAGATAGGGGGGAACCCAGAAAAATTAAAAAATTACATTTCTTTAGAAAATAAAGACACTTGAAGTTTGAAATCACTTTTTCACTATATTTTTCGTTCTTTCAACGCCTTTAAAATTTATAAATTTTCAATTTTTGTAATTTTTTCTGGTTTCCATTCTAGCCAGAAGTATATTCTTCAAAGTAAAAAAAAGTTTCAGTCGAATCGGATAATAACATTCGAAAATACAGGTCCCACCGATTTGGATGAATTTTTTGACGCCTCGAATTTAACGACTCCCCAGTGCGGTCTGCTATGATTAATTATAAAACAAAAAATATATTTCTATAACTTAAAACATCCTTAATACAATGCAAAAAGTTTCATTAAATTATATATAGTAGTTTTCCTTTAATTAATTCCTAAATATCACCTATTATGATGGGCTCTAGACCGGAACCTCCCCTTAAGGACGGCGCCCTACAGAATCTATCGTTGAAAAACAGGCCCTACGTAATTTTAAGGAAACGGAAGGTATCCGTACGAGGGAATAGAAGATTGTCCCGGTGGAAGTGCATAACGGACGTTCCCGTCTGTCATGGTAGCGGGGGGAGTTGGCGCGACAAGAGGTGTTTATTTCAGAGCAGGCAGTGTGCCCTCAAAGTTCCGAAAATCCGGTGTACAAGAGGGGCGCGCGAGCAGGCTGAGAGTCAGTTTGCTGACTTTTCGAAATTGTAGACGGTGCCCGCTAGCCGGCGTAAAATAAATCAGAGTACAGGCCGGGAGATGTACCGGACGATATATATCCCACCCTCTGTACGTCAGGTATGCTCCCCTCCTTAAGTTCCCGTTGGCTTTCGTGCAGGAGCGACGCCGACGCCTAGCCTCGCCAGCGTCTATAGATTTGGCTCACGTCGAAGTCAGAGCACAAGCTCTCGCCTCCTGTTCATAAATCTTCCCCCCCGGATTCCTTACCTACGCCAACGATGCGCCCGTCCAATCTGGCGTGCCTGTGCTTTTGATACAATAAGAAGGGGAGCCTGGCCGATCCTAATTGATTTCGCGACGGGACTTCCTTCGCCGACGCCCCCCTACCCTGCGATTAATTCTTTGCAGATTTTTTATGTGCCCATGAAACGTGGTAACATTTGTTCTTAATTTCAAATACAGAATTCTTGGGGCATAAAGAGTGAGGGGAGAATTAGATTTGAGGAATTATTTTAATTTCAAATTGTGGCCTTTGGAGGGTTGTGAGAAGTGATAAGAAAATTGCTTTGGGAAAATTAAACCTGACGTGGAACACAGACAGTGAGGGATTTGGATTTGGACGAAATTATTTAAATAGCGGATCGATTAAAAGTTACTTTTACTTTAGATTATACGACGACTGAGGTTAATTTTTTTATTCGACGAATAAAGTTTTTTTTTTTTATTCGTAAAATATTCATATTTAACTTTAACTTTCACTTTAAGTTAACTCAGGTTAACTTTATTCGACACATGATGAATAAATTTTTTACCTTTTATTCATTATTCGAAATTTTATTTAAATACAAATTTCGCCAGTCTCTAGTAGAGAAGTGCCTAGTAGTGTTCTTCATAATTTTAGCTTCTTTTTCCTCTTCTATGAGTTCAAAGCAGAGTTGAAGAGGACACTTGTTTGCTTAAGGAGGAAGGCCTACCTAGAACGGTCAAAATGCTATGCTTCTTTGGGAATTTTTTATAGAAAAACACATAAACTTTTATTATTAAACATTAGTCTATTGGAAAGAGTACATCTTACGGATATTTCAGTATTTTTTGTGGTGAAAGCTATTGAAAGGTTTGTGAGTTCTAGGCGATGCCCGAGACGTCCTTGTTTTTTAGGCGCTTTGCGGTGAAAACCGTAGCTCAGTGCAGGATCATCCGGAATTTAAAAATCGAAAATTTTAGATAATATATGAAGCTCTCTAGGAGCTATCGGGCCCGATTTTTGGAAAAATTATTTTGAGACAAAATGGCCGCTGTACAAAGTCGAAGCATTGATATTTGGCAAAAAGTCGCTCGTTTTTCAAGTGTAAAAAAAAAGTCTACGCAAAAAAAAAGGAAAATCTCCCGACAGTGCCTAGGTCTCTAACCCTAAAATAAGCATGTAAAGTTTCAAGTAAATCGGTTCATTCATTTTTGAGTTATGTGTGTTACCAACTTTGAAAACATGATTTTGAGGAAATCGTGTTTAAGGGGTTATACCTAGTGAGGCGGCCGAAAAGAGGTGAATATTTGTGAATTTTTTTTTAAAAAGCGGAAGCATATATTTTTACAAAACTTTTTGCGCTTAAAAGAGCAACATTTAAAGAACATTTAGTAATTTTTTCATAGAAAAATATTTACGTTTATAATAAAATAACAAGCGACATCCAAGAAGCCTTTTTAAAAATTTGATTTTGCAGTGAACACTGCCATTGGGAACCAGATTATCTAAAATCAAAATACAAAAAGATTTTGTTAATATATTAATGTATCCTCAGATTGACGGAGGGAATTTTCCGAAATATTAATTTAAAACAAAATGGCGGCTAATAAAGTTGAAATCCTGATTTTTTTCGCGTGATTTTTGCACGAAAATTCACAAATATTTTCCTCTTTTCGGCCGCCTGACTAGGTACAACCCCTTAAAGTTTTGGGTTTCAGCGCTACACCCAGGAACACTATCTACTTACAAGCGTATAACTTTGTCAATTTTGGTCGGATTAACCTGACACTTTCAAAGAATATTTTCAAGATGTAGTAGGTACCTACTTCAAGAAAATATAAAAATCGAAAAATCGAAAAATCGATTTTTCGAAAATTTCTAATTAGCCTCCCCCCTTAAGTAGCTAAAGATTCAAATGATGGATTGGTACATAAAGATGCATGCCTCCTACCAAATGAATTTTGGAAAAGTAAAAAACAACCGACGTTTCCTACGTACAAGTAGATTTCACTTGAAAATTACGAGTAACTTACAAAAAGACAACTATTCACTTCCTCCTAAAAATAGTCAAATATATTAAAATAAGACTAGCCATTTTAAAATAAATCTTCTCCAAACACCAAGAATTAATACCACAATTCATCTCACCAGCCAGTACCATAACATTGCCGGAATAGCAGATGAAGTAAACCGATGGGAACCGCGAAAAAAATAAGCTGGCAAATTAATAGCGATTTAATGTGACAGAGCATCCATTCGCGAAATATTAAAAGTTTAATCCCTCTTAATTAGATCAATCCTTTTCCGTTTCCACTTTTATCAGGGCGGGAACGTCTGGCAGCGGCAAATCACGGGGCCCGATCCTTCTTAAGCTCTCTCGCGATTTCTCTTTCCCACGTCAGCCTGTATATTTGCCCCTAATGTCGAAGTCGGTCCAAGTCAGGATACGTCCACATTTCCCTGTAAATATTTGAAGAAGAATTCCTCTCCGACATCCTGGTTACTCGCCTCTCCCCGTGTATACTCCCGTCTCCGCCTCCCACTTCAACCCTCCTCCTCGTTGGCAGCCCTGCAGGATGGAGGTGCGAAGGTTAAACTGCTGCTCACTGTATCTGGTGCACACAACCACGCCGCGCTGATTTTTCCCTTGAATTATTTCGAGAACACCCCCGCGAGATGTTCGGCAAGAGGAAGATTCCTCACGATTGTTTGGGATCCTTAACCGCCGAGGTATCCGTTCGAGGCTGTTCGTAACACGCAACGCCTCGGAAGTTTGTGCTGACGGTCACGTCGCAGCGACGGCCCCGTTTTCGGGGGTCGTAAAAATGGAAAAACCGACGCCAAGGGCGCGGTGTCGTTTCCCTGTCGGTGGATTCGATTCTGAATTCGTCAGGAAGTTAAGGCAAATTGCGGAGAATAAAGTGTTCCGAGAGGTGACGCTGCGCCCGACTGGGAGGACCCGCGTTCGGATATCTGTGAGTAGATGGCAAATATTATGCGCATAAAATGCGGGAAACGTAGGAATTGCAGGAATAGGATAAAAGCCTTGTTCGAAACTGATGTTTACTGAGAATTAAGAATATAATAACTGGAGCGAGTTTAGAAGCTGCATAAATAGATTGTAATTTCGCTGCAAGGTGCCAGTGACGTTAAATCGTACCCATATTTATGCAGTACTTTGGAAAATTTGGTGGAAATTCTTGCGAAGCTTGCAATAAACGGTATTCCCTTCGATAAGAAGCAAGATGTTGTAAGAAACAGAAAATAGAGTTATTTTCTCTTACAGCAAGGGGGAGGTGATATTTTCTTAGCAAGTGTAAAAGTTACAAAAAATTATCCTTGCTATTAGGGCGGAGCGGAAAATTTAAATTGGAATGTTTAGTTGGTCTGGGTGCGGGATAGTTGTCTTTTGATTAACCAAAGACAACTGTAAAAAAAATTTTGGAAAAATATTCATGTCTGCAGGTTCCTTTTTCTCCTAAAAATGATTATATAATTATACTATATAGGCGAAAATTTAAATTTGAATTTTCAGTTGGCCTGGGTGCGGGATAGTTGTCTTTTGATTAACCAAAGACAACTGCAAATAATTTTTGGAAAAATATTCATCAATATAAAAAATGATTATATGATTATATGATTATTTAGGAGAAAAAGGAACCTGCAGACATGAATATTTTTCCAAATTTTTTTTACATTTGGGTTTATTAATCATAAGACAACTATCCCACACCCAGGCCAACTAAAAATTCAAATTTAAATTTTCGCCTATATAGTATGATTATATAATCATTTTTAGGAGAAAAAGGAACCTTCAGACATGAATATTTTTCCAAATTTTTTTTTACATTTGGGTTGGTTAATCATAAGACAACTATCCCGCACCCAGGCCAACTGAAAATTCAAATTTAAATTTCACCTATATAGTATCGCTCCGCCCCTATTGCTTATGCTGCAAAAGGCTTTAGCAATGACGTCAACAATAGGGTAAAATAGCCGAAAATGACGACTTCTCCTAATATGAGACCCCAGCTTAGCTCCGCTACAGAACTCTTGAATGTCATAGCGATGCTATTTCTTTACTACCTAACCGCGTATTAGTTGTTTTGTCCGCACAGCGGCTTTGTAATCAATTGAGCATCTTGAGCAAGCACATATTTCTGAAATACGTTGCAGAAAGTTTTTGAAGTGTTTCGATTAACTTACATATACCTCTAAAGTGGTAAGTGTATAATGATTCTCACAAATACTGTTGTATAGTGCTTGCAATGGAGTTTAAGGCTTACTAGTTGTATATCATTAAATGATAAAGACTTAACTTCGAGGCTACTTAGCAGTTATCATGTTATTGTTTCCAAATATGACACCCGTAAAAGTTCTACTGATGAGACTGAAGAAGAAATTGTTCTGAATGATGAAAGTGATTAAGAAAGAAAATCATGATACAGAATGCTTGTTTTGACTTTATAAAAAAAGAACGAAAAAATAAATTTCAGGAAAAAACAAACTGGGTCTTATGAACCCATTTTTTTATCTGCGTCAAATGAATGACTTTCGTTTTTATTTTATTTTGAGGAAAACGAATTTTTGTTATAGTACTTTCCAGTAGGTTGCTAAAGAATACATATTCTACTTTTAAAACGTGCATCGAATTTTAATAAAAGTTCTCTCAGTCAAGAGTTATGATGTTTTTAAGAAATGGGTCCCGTATTCGGCTGCTTTACCCTAAAGATCCATGTACGTTTGAGAGAAACCTTGAAGAATTCGAGGAATTTCATTAGTAATATGAATCCACGCGTAGAATCTCTGATATTTAATTAACGAACGAAAAAATCATGATTATTCGATGTGCAGCGTTTTTCACGCACGAATCGATTCGGTAAATAGCTGGAACTGATAAACGCTTCAGGGACCTCCCGTTTTTAGCGTCGAGACTCTGATTTATGGTGACAAGTCTTTCTTGAAATTTCCTCCGCAACCACACTGTTTACACGTATTCGTTTTACGTCGCGGTCGAGAGATACAACTTTTAGGTTTTATATACCTCCTTCCATAAATCTCGGAAGGATTCTGTGTCGTTCGCCGCGGTGCAGCATGTACAGGGTGAACCATCATCGGTGGTAGAGTCAAGAAAGTGGCGATTCGTTGGCAAAAAGAACAGTCGAAAGTGCGAAACAAAGTTTCCGCGAATGAGTCTTTGCTTTTGTCAAATATACAAGTGGGGAAATACACCCAATCGATTCCGAGGATTCTGCAAATCTCGATAGGACTATGAGAGTAAAGAATATCTACTTAGTTTATTTTGATTTTGGTCAGAATATGTTAGAAAAATTTCATATTAAACTTCGTGTTATAGAAAGGTATTCAAATCACCCACTATTTACTTTAAATGAACAGACTATTATTTTTCACTTTAACAATTGTTATTTGAACAATTTTAACATCACCTTGCAATACCTTTAGTTCATAATATTCATACTGATACACAATTAAAGTTACATCCCACGCCCCACACAATTTAATTATATAAAAAACATTTTTCCTATATGCCACGAAATGTCTGCCAAAAATATATTAATAGTTTCAGTAATATTTTTTATTAAATTTCATAGCATAAGGAAGATTTTTGCAATGCAAAATGAAGGAGAGTTTATTTCTCCTGAGCTGAACGTATATGACTTAAAAGTTTTTGTTAATCTGAAAGATTCTTACAGGAAACAATTTTTAAGATGAAGCACCTATGAAAAGTTAGAAGGCGTTTTGAAAGGCGCGGCTGACTATACACGGACCATTTCCACTTGTTCCCTTCCACCTCGTTTCTCTTTCGCGCTTTGGACATTTAGACGAGGCATACCCTTTTATGTCACATCGAATCGTTTAAAGTGCGTACTATCTTGAAAATTGCAAAAAAATAAAATTGCTTGGATTGATAAAATTGTTGTGAAATTCCATTTACGATCTCCAAGCATATGTGTTTACAAATTTTACACAAAGAGGAAATTAAAATTTACTCGTCTATATGAGACGAAAGAACCCTTTATGTGATAGATTGCAAAGAAATATGTTATTCCAAAGGCTTAAATATTTTCCGAAAATTCTTTGTAACAGAATTAGAAACTTTCAATATAAAAGGCTCCAACGTGAAATATGAATGCACGTCGAAGAATATAACTAATGGATTGCAAGTGTGACGTATATTCGTTTAGAAATCCTGTGGACCCTATTAATTCTTAAAATTTACCCTGGGTACTTAACCTAGAACATATCTAATTCTCGATTGATGAAATTCAAGAGCAGTCATTTCGCAAATACTATCCGATTAAGAATTCTCATGTCCCTTTTTCAGGGATTATTCCCGTTATATTTCAAGCCGTCGGAATATAAGTGGAAACGTTTTCATTGTTCACCGGGGTCACTTATTATCATTTACTGGGCTTTTAAATTCACCTGTCACTGGGGTTAATTTAAACATCTCTTTAATTGTGCCAGAGAAATTCCTTCGGCAGTAGTCTCTTAAATATATTTAGGAAAAAACACAGAACTGTATCTGTTATATTTAACAGGAGTGGGGTAATGGTAATTATGAAATTTTTTAATACAATCGCGACAGAATGATTTTCTCGTGTCAAAGGGAAATAAAATCGATCGAAGAAATCGTATTGAAAGGGACATTGCAATAATTTGAAAGATAAAGGATCTTCCCACGACGAGAGTGTTTTCATTTTGTAGCAATACTAATGCATGCCCAAACATACATGGTTGAAATTTTTCGTGCTTCAAAGTCAAATTTTTTATGTTTTTTCGAAACGTTTTGCCAAGTGCTGTTACCAATGACTGATTTATTTATTATTATATCTGGACTGATATTCATTCAGGAACAATAAGACATATGTTAGATAATCTTTTGTTTAATATTGTAACTGTAGAGATTAGATTTTCAATTGTGTTGTATATATTTATGAATGGGACACAAAAAAAATTATGAAAGGAACACCCCTAAGTGTTTCCTTCAGACCCTTGCTATGATAAACCAAACATTGGTAATAAAAGAATATTTACCACGCATCACGATGTTTTTGATCAATTTTAGTGGCAATTAAGATCTTTTAATTAACACAGTTTGGATTAATCTAAGGATTATATGTTTGGTTTTTAATGAAAGTATTATCCATTGTTTTTTAACGTGAGGATTATTTTTTGGTTATTTAAGTATGTAAGCTTCATGTAAAGTTTGTTACAAATATTTTGGCAATGACCGTGGTATTTATGTAACTTAAGAAAAACGTCGATTTGTAGATTTGTCGACATCAGTACAACGATTTCTGTACCAGCAGAAATAATAGTTAAAGGAATAATATTTAATATCACCTTAATTTATTACGCTGTCCCATTCGTAAACACCTATGTCCCTTTCAATGCAGCCAATTTATGAAAGGGACAAAACACCCTTTTTTGGAAAGCGAAAAATAAAACATGTAAATATAGAGAGAAGCTTAATAGGACAGTGTACTGTTATAGCCAGATAACTGGCCTTTCTAATGTGACTAATTAGAACTCGAATGATTATTTAGTTTTTTACTATCTGGTCCTAAACAAAAACGTCCCTTTCATCCCACCTCTCCCCTATTAGTTTCAGACAGTATTTACTGCTCCACTTTTCTTTCCAACTGATTACGCATTTTCATTAACATTTTTACACGAACGCAAAAATTCACCGCCCGATGGTGCGCTATTTTTCGAAGATCGTATATTGCAGCGAATCGAGGTAAAAGACGCGAGAAAATGGCTTTCATGGCAATGCTACGACGAGTAATGCCCCGTCAGTCGATTCACAAAGTAGAGGTAACGAGGTCTGAATGAAGGTTGAACCACTTATGTTCACATTTATGGTCGTTCCGTGAGATACATCGGCGAGCTCATTGATCTTTTTTACGACGTCTTTCGTCGACAACGCTTCTTCCACGGGGATGAACGACTGTTTCTGTCGATTGTCAGATCCCTGGAAACAGTATTCCCAAATCCCCGCGAGCTCCTATCGCTTTTACTAGTTTTCTTTTTAAGAAGTACAAAAACGTATGTTAACCTCGACTCGATGAAGCAAAAATTAAATTCGTCTCCTTAATATCTTTTAAATTCTTCAGCGTAAAAGAAATCTATGAAAATTAATTTTTCCCCTAATATCGAAGCAATCGAGTTTGTATTTTGAAATGAACGTAAATATCCTTTGTCTGATAATAAGTATTATGGTGCATTTGATTTTAATTTCGAGGATAATCTATATGTACTTAAAAAAAATAACAGACCTGTAAAAGAACAATTTCTTTAACAAAAAAAAATGTGCAATTGACTTCACGTGTATAAATAAATATAAATTGGTAAAAATGCTGTAAATTCATGGTAATATCCAAGAACATACTGCATACACATAAAAAATGCATCGCGATTGATGAATTGGAAATTATTTATAACACCGCTTAATATAATCTCCTTCGCAACTCCCTTTGCTGCTTTCCCATTACAAATTCCATTAATTCATTCAAATATAATTCTCCCCCTACTTAAAAATTATTCTTTCACGTGCCGTTTCTTTGAACACAATTTCTTAACTCCTCCATCCATCAACAGTGTTCAAACAATTGAATATTTCCACCATGCTCGTATAATCAAATTCCCACTGCAGCATGGAATAGAATTTACATATTTCCTACTTCCTCTATCAATTTCCCCCATTTTCACTCGATTGCCTGCTCTACAAACTGCATCAGGAAAATAAAGTCATCTGCCACGTTTATTTATCTGCTTGCGGATGGATACATATTTAATACTCCCACAGCTAAACACTAATAATTAGACAAAAATGAATGAAACAATAAAGAGACTTGCAGAATTAACTCGATCATCATTTACAAAGAACAGAGTGCTGCAATTACTTCGCATTTAAATCTGTCAATGGGAAAATCGAGAGAATTAATTTCGGGAGCAAATGCGTTCCTATACCCACAAATCCTGGCTGTTGCGTCACAATTAATAATATTATCTTTACGAAATCTACTATGGGATACTGGTACATTTCTCAGGGAACCAGAACAACACCACGGTTTAATCAGCCTTTGTACCGAGACTCCGCAGGCTCGAATGACTCGTTCCTTATGTCTCCCCAATTTGTCAAATCACCACCCCAATTCCCGGAACAACTGAAAACGTAAATGCGGTGCTTCGAATGCGCGGCAAACGGGGGAATTCAAAACAGTTTGGGGGCGGGACGTGCCGCGCTACCAAAAACGTTGTTTAAAATGCGCTTTGCCCTGCGGTAAATTGGGGAAAATGATTTCGCGAATCCAGGCGCTGTAATTTACCTGGCGCGCTGCGTGGCGCATGAATAACAGGAATACCGCAAATTATATCACGAACAGCCCGGGATCGTAACGATATATCGGTAATGGACGTTGGTGCGGGCCGTCGGGTGGCCTTTGAAGCTTGTATCGCTCGACATTACCAGCAGATAGCGCGATTTCGTCGGGAAAAAAAATATTTATCTGGCTCGATAAGTTTCATTTACACGCTTGTTTTACGGTCACGGTTAATTGCGATCCTGTGATTACACTATTATCGGCCGACTGGCAGGATTACAAGCGCGCTCGAATCGCGGGGAAAAATAGCGGCGAACGGACGTCGATCTTGCCACCACTGATACGAAGTGTAACGAGTAAAAAAAATACGAAAATCAGTTTTCCATTAAGATACTGTTATTTAGGTGTAATTGAGGTATTTGGTGGCAAAAGGGCACATAGGCTTAGGGTGGATGCACCATTTGTGGCCACTTCTTAAAAAATGTAATATTTTTCTGTGTAAGCAATAAATGTAACCTTATATTTCTGGTGGTATACTAAACAAAATATTTATGATCTGAAATTCTCCACATAATAATGATCCGCAAGCGATTTAAAAATGAGATACCTAATTAAGCACAAGGCCACAAACGGTACATCTACCTTATGCACCGGTTTCCCGATAAATCGCGAGAAATATCCACAAATTTTTACCGGTAATTCGATAAATTACCTATAGCAATATAGCACGTATATGCGTTCATTAATTCCGTCGACATCCACTACGTTATCAGTGAAAAAAAAGCTTCAATTAGGGGAGGGCGGGGACAAAAGTAACACTATTTACATTTGGCCTAGCCTACAATTATCTTTTATAGATATAGAAATGAAAATTGTACCACAAGATACTATGTTTCTTGGTCTATCATTTGAGCCCAGATTCAGCCTTAAGTGATAAGTAGTTAAAAAGTTATGGCAGTTTTCCGCAGTGACTGTCATTGTTACTTTTGTCCTGCAGGGGTAGGACGAAAGTAACACATCGTGGGGACGAAAGTAACACTAATTATTTTGAGGAGAATTAAGTAAAAACACTTCGTCCAACGCAAAATAGGATTTTTTATTATAAAAAAAAGATAGAAAGAAACATTTAAATAAATATATTTTAAGTAACGATAAAAACAAATAAATTTTAAATAACGAAAGGTGGAAAGCATAACCAGCTTCGAACATTTCTTTGATATTGTGTATTTAGTTAAATGATAGGTATTAAATTTCACCTAATCCGAATGAAAATTATGACATGTGTAGTGAAGATCAACCATGCTGCAGTCTTCGTGGGTCTAACCCTTAAAATCTAGACATTTGGGATGATTCTCTCTCGAACAGCTTTCACTGAAAGGGTCCAATCAGACGTCCAATCAGATTATCTGAAAAATTCCTATCCTGTATGCTATTTTGCTCGCCCAAGTAACATGTTACTTTCGTCCCCGTAGCGACGTGTTACTTTTGCCCCAGCCATGTTTTTCAGAATAGAACTGTTATAACATACAAACTATACAAGACTTGTTAAAATCAAATACAGAAACTTATAAAGACATTATCGAAGAACGCTCTAGCTAATAATTGGTTTAATATCTATAGTTTAACTTTGAATATTAACAAAAAAAAAACAAAATAGGAGAAACTTAGCTGAATAATCTAAATAACAAGTTTAGCTTGCCCAGGGTATACGATTCGTGTTACTGCTCAGCGTCACTCAGTACAATAAAAGAGACACTATACACATGTAACTGTGTAAAGCTAACGTTTTGGAAATGTTTGTGGAAGGGGGCAGAAGGTGTTTTACTTTCATCACGCTGTTACGTTTGTCCCAGCTCCCCCCTACTAATAAATACGAAAACTGAAGTATCTCATGAAAAACCAACTGTGATCCCAAAGAAAACTAAAAATCTCAATCAAGTGATCAAAAAAGTGGACGTATTGTCAAGTAGAAAAAAGTATGGAGAAAATATATACAAATGCCATATGATTTCTTAATCACTACCCGACCAACAATTAAGTGTAGAATCTGAGAGCGCTTTATCCGTGGGTGGATTACTTTGTACAAAAATTAGGTCCCGATCAGGGGACCAAAGTTTAGGCAAATTATGTTTTTTGCGTGCTTATTTGTTAAAAAGAATTATTAAATACAAAACAATTTAATTATGTAGTAGTAAATAGGTTTAGTTTTCGCCTTTCGGCCTCGAAATGGATTACATGTGTTTCGTGTGTGTTTCTGGGACTGTTAACTCAAGATTGTGCTTTCGTTTTGACTTCTTCCTTCATCTTGTTCTCCTTTTCTTCTCCTTTTATCCAGAACCATACGCATCCACTCTGCTCCTTCCCCTTCTCCCTTTAATATCCCTCTGATCGTTGAGTTTTCTCTCTTCAACTCCTTAGTTGAGTTTTCTCTTTTCAACTCCTCAGTTGAGTTTTCTCTTTTCAACTCCTTAGTTGAGTTTTCTCTTTTCAACTCCTTAGTTGAGTTTTCTCTTTTCAACTCATTAGTTGAGTTTTCTCTTTTCAATTCCTTAGTTGAGTTTTCTCTTTTCAACTCCTTAGTTGAGTTTTCTCTTTTCAACTCCTTAGTTGAGTTTTCTCTTTTCAACTCCTTAGTTGACTTTTCTCTTTTCAACTCATTAGTTGAGTTTTCTCCTTTCAACTCCTTAATTGAATTTTCTCTTTTCAACTCCTTAGTTGACTTTTCTCTTTTCAACTCATTAGTTGAGTTTTCTCCTTTCAACTCCTTAATTGAATTTTCTCTTTTCAACTCCTTAGTTGACTTTTCTCTTTTCAACTCCTTAGTTGACTTTTCTCTTTTCAACTCATTAGTTGAGTTTTCTCCTTTCAACTCCTTAATTGAATTTTCTCTTTTCAACTCCTTAGTTGACTTTTCTCTTTTCAACTCATTAGTTGAGTTTTCTCCTTTCAACTCCTTAATTGAATTTTCTCTTTTCAACTCCTTAGTTGACTTTTCTCTTTTCAACTCCTTAGTTGAGTTTTCTCTTTTCAACTCCTTAGTTGAGTTTTCTCTTTTCAACTCATTAGTTGAGTTTTCTGTTTTCAACTCCTTAGTTGAGTTTTCTCTTTTCAACTCCTTAGTTGAGTGTTCTCTTTTCAACTCCTTAGGTGAGTTTTCTCTTTTCCACTCCTTAGTTGAAAAGAGAAAACTCAATGATCAGAGGGATATTAAAGGGAGAAGAGGAAGGAGCGGAGTGGATGGGTATGGTTCTAGAAAAAAGGAGAAGAAAAGAAGATCAAGATGAAGGAAGAAGTGAAAAGGACAGTCTTGCAGCATGTGACCCATCGTCTCTCTAGCCCCATTGCGTAGTCTGTCTCTTTTTCTTTCTTCCAGTACTTGCTTCCCCGTTCTTCGTTCCCACATCTGAACCTTGCAATCATTCTTTGGTCTCTGCCTCTGTAATTTCCGTTTAGGTAATTTGCTCTCATGTTATCCCTGATTTCTGTGTAATGTGCGTTGTATCTGCCTCCTAGTGTTCTGTCGTATTGCCATTGGATCTGCTCTGCCCTGTGTCTTTGCGCTAGTTCCTCAGCAAGCTCTATTCCTCTCCTTCTTTTTATTTCCATTTCTTGGATATCCATCTTTTTTTTTTCATTTTTTGTTTATACACAATTTAATTATGTATGTATGTAAGTTGAGATTCTTTTCATTGTTTTCGTGGTGAAGATCCATATTAATAAGTATTGTAAATATTTATATAAATATATCTATTTTATGTTTTATCTTTTTATATTTCTATGTGCTGAATAGTTTTATTTGCATATATTTTGTATAATTCTCTAGTAGAGTTAAAAAAAAGCTTCTTTTTGTAATGTTTACTCTTATATTTTCAATACCTTAAAGAAGTACCGGTTAATCACCGCTAAACCGGTTTTGATTGAAAATTTTGCCGAATTACCGGTAATTGAAAAAGTCGGTAAATTTGCAATCTCTAACCGTGCTGTACTTTTGTTTCAATAGAGGATTTTGTGTAAGCGACTAAATATGGAAACTGCGCGCAGTATCGAATCTGCAAGGAAAGAAGCTAATTTAGGAAAGAGAAAATTGATTTGTAGAACAACGTGCTGTAAAGAAACTAATACTTACATAAAACTTACTTCATTTTGTATTTTTTATTTAAACAATATATAAAAAAATGTGCAACTAACTAAGTAAACAGAATTATATTTAAATAACTAACAAAGAAGCAATTTTTTACGAATTTACCACATTTACGGAAAAGGGCAAATAAACCACTTGCTTGAAACTTATAATTAAAGACACATATCATTTTCAAATCATGACTTCTGTTTTCAGAACGCTTGAAGGATATACTACATCCCTAAAAGAATTGCATTTAATTGCATTACCTTTTATTAAGTTATACTATAGTGAAAAGTTTGAAATCGATTTTGATGAAATGGCATTTTGGCGTATGTGCCCTTTTTCCATCAAATGCCACAATTGTATTACGTGTAATTATTTTAAAATAATTCATTAAAATATATTTTTGTACATAATAGAAGTAAAACAAATAAAATATATACTTTTTAAATACATTTAAACGCAAATTAATAGCAATCATATAAAACAATAAGAAACAATTAAAATTCATTTTTTAGATAATTCGTGTTGATAATAAATTTTAAATTATTCATTCGTATTATACATCTTCGTCACTATCAGTTGAATCTGAGGGAATTGGAAGCTCAGTGTCTTTTAAAACCAAATATTCTAGCACAAATTAGTCTAGTTTTTCCGTTTTATTATGTGTATTTTTTTCTTATCTGGGAGCACTCGGGAGCAGACAAAATTTATACCAAATAGAAGAACGTAGAATGAACTAATTTTAGTAAAAAATAAAAAAAATTAACGAACCGATATGTTACATTTTTTTAAATTCTCTACAGAATTTAGAAGATGCGATCAAAAAAGTAATAATCTGAGCGACTGGTATCCATATCCTTAAATGCGAGACTTTTTAATTAATAAAACGAAAAAGGGGTATATTTTACTTATTTTAAAAAGTCCTTCTAAATACAACAAAAATGCACTGGTTAAATATTTCCTATGAGTAGTCTGCGGCAACTTGAGTTTATTTATTCGACTTCGAATGTAATTACCAACCTTAAATCCATTAATTATGTTACTAAGTTATGACGTTCATTCGAAGTCGCAGGACTGTTTACTATCAAATCCATGAAATGCAACACAAAATCTCAAAACGCAATTTTTTGCTGTTTGAACACGGGCCGTGACACTGCGGATCGGCGAAAAATGTATATTAAAATGCCGGCGGCCCTGCTGTTACGGTTTTCGCGGAATTTCGCGACAGGATAACGCTGAGAATTCGCCGAATACTTTTGGGAAAAGGAAGGGGACGTTTTCCCGCGGTTACGCTTTCTTATTCCAGGCTGGTTTTGAAATTCTTAATTAGCCGATGTTGTTGAGGGTCCGTTCAACCGAAATGGGGTTTATTCAATTTATATTAAGTGGCGGAGGGAAGTCGCCCCGTCGGGCTGTTAACGACCGAGCAGAACATTTTTTTGGAAGACACTCTGATGAATATCCCGCCTCTTCTTTCGCGGGCAAATTTGCATGCTGTAATTATTATTGTAATTAGTGTTTCACTTCACCTGAAACTTTTTAATAGCTGGGAAACTTATCGAGAACGAAGCGGTTCTTTTTGCAACGCTTTTTGCACCTGGATGTGCTCGTGTAGCACTGTTCATTAGTATTTGCTCGTTCATGTGAGCAATAATTAGAATTGTCAGATGATAACTCTTTTGTGGCAGAAATCATAGGTACATATGTCTGCAGGAGACTAGTGGCAATATATATTTTCATCTTATCGGTTGAAATAAGGATTTTGACCTTATAGATCCAAGAGATTATGAAAATATGAAACTAAAAAGTTAAAACTGGAAAATGAAAATTTAGGAAATAAAGAATTAACCATCCGTGGTCACACCTTATAATCACAAATTGGTTACATGGAGTTCACTGCACCCCAGCGTCATTTTTCAGTTCCCATTTTCGTATTTTTTAGTCTTTTAACTTTGAGTAGTAATTGTCCCATGCAATTTACTGCATTCTAGAAATATAAATTTTAATAATGTTGAAATTTGTAGGTATTTGAAAAAATAGTTGTGGATAAAATCGTTTTTTTTTCTATTAACATTCACCGAATTTTTAAATTGTATTATTAAGGGGAGGTTCCGGTCTAGAGCCCATGAAAAAGGTGATATTTAGGAATTAATTAAAGGAAAACTATTATATATAATTTAATGGGACTTTTGCATTGTGTTAAGGATATTTTAAATTATAGAAATATATTTTTTGTTTTATAATTAATCATTGCAGACGGCACTGGAGAGTCGTTAAAGTCGAGGCATCAAAAAATTCATCCAAATCGGTGGGACCTGTATCTCCAAAAGTTATTATCTGATTCTACTGATTTTTATTTTATTTTGAAGAATATACTTCTGGCTAGGGGGGAAATCTGAAAAAATTACAAAAATGACATTTTTTTCAGAAAATAACGACACTTGAAGTTTGAAATCACTTTTCCCCTATATTTTTCATCCTTTCAACGCCTTTTAAAATTACAAATTTTCATTTTTTTTATTTTTTCTGGTTTCCCTCCTAGCCAAAAGTATATTTTTCAAAGTAAAAAAAAAGTTTCAGTCGAATCGGATAATAACTTTTGGAGATACAGGTCCCACCGTTTTGAGAACACTGTTTCGAGAAAAACGCGTTTAAAGTTTTACGTGAGTGCCGAGTGGCCGGGTGTTACCCATGCATTTGCCGCTACTCAAATCCCTATAACTCCGGGAATATTCCGAATTTCAACAAATCCTTTTAAACAAGTATTCCTAAAAGGTTGAACATTCGAAAAATGAAATAAAAAAAAATCGACTTTTAGCCCGGAACCTCCCCTTAAGGCCTAAATATTTGCAGAAATATTGGCAAATACAAATCCCGGGGGGGGGGGGCGATGTACCCCATGTGACCACGAAGGGTTAAATTTGAACGTATTTGAAATAAATGATAAACTTTGATAAAACGATATGTCTGTTTAAAAGAAGTATTATTATTTAGCGTCTCAGGTCAGGATCGTCCCTGGTTAATCACAAATTACTTGCATTCATATTACTATCTCTGTTTCCAATATTCGCGAAGGATAATCCTCTCGAATTTAATTTTTTCACTCTTTTCGCTATTTCCATCCGTCTCGAGAAGAGATCCAGAAGTGATCAGGAAACTTTGGGATAATAGAATAGTTTTTCCCCCAGCATAGTAAGTAAAAGTCTCAAAGGAGAGCTTCTCCAAATGGAAGGGACCATTGATAATTGTTCCAACAGCTTACGACTCGCTTTGGTCCACCTCTTCCTTTCGGATGTCTGGAACAGTGAGTCGCTTGTATTTCTCCCCGGATCATTACTCAGATGCTTCCGGACATTTTCGAAAGGATTATTATCTTTTGGGACAAAGAAAACACATCGATGGGCGAATACTGAGTGAAGTTTAGGTGTATCGATATTTTTCACTCGTTATTGTTTCCCACTGCAGCTTCTACCTGTGTTACTAGACCACAGTCGATATCAATACCCTTTCAGCATTCACCTTCACAAAGAGATTCAAATTTCCTATCGATATTCCCGAAAAATCAAAACTCCCTTTCGAAAGGGTCCGAAAGTTCCATCTCTACTTCGTTGTCATCCCCCTTTCGAACAATTTGGACCGCGATACGCGGCTCGCAGCTCGCTGCTTCTCCAACAATTGCTTCCAGGTATACCGTGCACGGGGGAGTTGGATTTCAAGAAATTCACATCCGAAATTTACCGCCACGAAATTCTAATCCACCTTCCGCAAACAACGCGTGTGCAACGCCAGGCTGTTATGTTAGATTTGCTAGGGTTCGCCGTTAACCCGGGGCACATGCTACCAAGAACTCGTTATCCAAACTTAGTGGGAGGATCATCCCTCGAAATACACGTATGTATATACGTTTAAAAAAGTGGTTTATCTGTGAACAGTTGCTTTGATTGCTTAAGGTGAAGCATATGTTCATCGTTGGGTCTATCGATCAGTCCGAAAACGTGACAGTTCGATTAATTTTCAGCATCCGTGTCATACGGCAGGGCTGGGCAACCCGCGGCCCAGGGACCGCATGCGGTCCGTTCCCCGACTTGTCTACTCTGCTGGGCCGCAGGAGAACGACCCCCACCATACTCTTTTAACTCCCACAGTGTGCGCCGTAGCTATATACAGTATTTCCTCGTTAGCGGCTCGCTGGTCGGGACCGGCGTTGAGTCGGTATCGTGAACAGAGCCCTAATTCCGAGAGTTTCTTTCTCGCTTTTTTCTGGCCGAAGGGGGGAGCGAGATGGAACAATGCGTGCGCGACGGGCATGCGCGATGGTCGCGCACGCAAAGGACAGAGTGTCAGACGTTCGAAAGACGGAGCGAGACGAAACGTCCTCACTCGCTTTCAGTGCCTGTCGCTCGCTCTCGTTCCATCTCGCTCTCGCTTTCGCCGGACAAGAGTGAGACAGAAGTGGTGGGGATAGCGAAAAGTCTGTATCGTGTACACCAAACCGAGCCCGTAACGAGGAAATACTGTATCAGCGCTGCTCAGAGCCGCTCCCGCGGGAGCTTGGAGTTCTCCCACTCTCGTCCGCGTTGCCAGGGATACCGCGCGACGCTCACCGCGAAGACGCTAGCCCGGCTAGCCCGTCGTGGTGGCCTCTTCTTAAGGTACGTGTCCACTTGAGAGTAAAACTCGCGCGAGAAGCTCTCGAAAGTATTTCTCGCAAGTGGACACTACGTCCGAGAGTGACTGTCGGAGAGCGACGTTCAACTCTCGGACAGCGGACGCGTTGCAACTTGCTCTCGAGTGGATATATAATAATATTACTATCCGACAGCGGCTTCCGAAATAAGAACCAGGTTCGTATTTTGCGAGTGCTGTCGCGAGAGTAGGTCGTCTGGGTTATGTAGTAGGCTCGCGTCGCGGCACACACGGAGTTGCCAGATAAGCGCTGCGAGGCACGGCGTTGCTAGAGAAGTGTTGTTAGGCGGTTAGCCGGGAGAACTGCGCTGCCGAGGCAGTTTGCGTCGAGCCGAGTGGCGAGACACATTTTATGTACGCCATTTATTTATTTTATATAACTATTCCGTTTCATCCACCCAGCAATTTCTCTTTCTACGTTGCTTCTTTCTCTTTTTTTAAATATTATAAGCAATAATCGAAGCACTAAGTTTTTGCACATCCATAATCACGGTCTCACTTCGTTTGTAGCTTAAAAGAAACTGAGAGAAACCGCAGAGAGTAGGCGCAGACCAATTTCTAGTGGACACGGTTCTGAGAGTTCTGTCAGATAGTAAGCTCTCGGCGAGTTTTCTATCGCCTACCTGAGAGTAAAAATTTTCAAAATTGCTCTCAAGTTGACACACAATTTGAGAGTAACTATCGAGAGTGACTTGCGCGAGTTCTCTCAAGTGGACACATACCTTTAGCGTCGCGCGGTCTCCTTGACAACGGAGAGCACGCTGTGCGAGAGAAAGATTGGAAGGGGAAGCAGGCGCGTGAGGGGCCTCTACGCTGGACAGCGCTGCTATATATGACCGCACTCGTAGAAGTGAAAGGAAGGGACATGGAGTGGCGGCTAATCTGCTGATGGTGGGGGAACCGGCTGACCGGTAGTGGGGACTGTGCGGCCCGCGGCGGCGAACAAGTTGCCCAGCCCT
Organism: Andrena cerasifolii; assembly: GCF_050908995.1. Classification (NCBI taxonomy): domain Eukaryota; kingdom Metazoa; phylum Arthropoda; class Insecta; order Hymenoptera; family Andrenidae; genus Andrena; species Andrena cerasifolii. The sequence continues at coordinate 1,836,591 of NC_135129.1, forward strand.
GTCATACGGGTTCCACAATTGTAAAGTGGAAGTAGAGTAAACCCAGGTGAATCGGATTAAAATAAGAATTCAGTCCCTAAAAAAAAAAGCAAATCGAATGGAATATTTCTTACTTCTTAGCTTTTTGTTTGCAGAAGAAAGATTTTTAATTTTGGTTTTATTTTTTATTATTAATGTTCAAGAGAAAGTGGCACTACTTAGTTACAAATATATATTAGAAGACTAGTTTTTTAAGGGGTAACTATTACTTTTTTATCATCAAACACAAAGTCATCCGATTCGCCTTTGTTGGCCCTACTAAAGGGGCTAAGTGTCAAACACAAGTTTCTTAATTATGGAAAGGAAACATTTGATTTGAGCTACGTAGTATTACCAAAGGAGCAGAAACATATAGGCACGCTTTTCAATCACAAGGGAATTGCTGGCACACGGCCTAGTAGTACCTAATTGCCGAAAAATCCCATAAATCTAACTTTGGCACTTAGCCCCTTTGGTACTTCCACCCCAAGTGGGTCGAGAAGTGTTTTCTGGGCGTCACCACGATTTTTTTTAATATTATTAAGTTAGAATTATATTCTGAAATATCTATTTCTAATGTGTTTAATTACCGAAAAATCCCATAAATCTAACTTTGGCACTTAGCCCCTTTGGTACTTCCACCCCAAGTGGGTCGAGAAGTGTTTTCTGGGCGTCACCACGATTTTTTTTAATATTATTGAGTTATAATTATATTCTGAAATATCTATTTCTAATGTGTTTAATTGCCGAAAAATCTCATGAATATAACTTTGGCACTTAGCCCCTTTGTTACTTCCACCCCAAGTGGGTCGGGAAGTGTTTTCTGGGGGGTCACCACGTTTTTTTTAAATATTATTAAGTTAGAATTATATTCTGAAATATCTATTTCTAATGTGTTTAATTGCCGACAAATCCCATAAATCTAACTTTGGCACTTAGCCCCTTTGGTACTTCCACCCCAAGTGGGTCGGGAAGTGTTTTCTGGGGGTCACCACGTTTTTTTTTAATATTATTAAATTAGAATTATATTCTGAAATATCTATTTCTAATGTGTTTTCTTTGTCTTTTAAATTTACCTTACCGAAACACTGTACTATGTTCATTTTTCTTCCGGATTTGTATTCCCATTTATTAGTAATTCTAACGAAGAATTGTATCTCCCTTTAATTAAATGCACGCAGTTTTGTACCTTTCCCCTTTGTCAGTTTCGTTTATCAATTATGTTCTGATCCATAAAAAAAACTATATTAACAATCCTGAAATTCAAAAGGCTCCCCACAGAAAGCCATTTGCTAGCCAAAGTTGCGCTGCTAGCAAAGTGGAAAGATCTAAAATAAGATATACTCGAGGAACCACATGATCGCTGAAAAAAAAAAACGGTAGTCGCTGAGATGCATGAATCATCCCCAGGACTCGAGGAAGACACGAAGATAAGAATGAAAACGATGATCTCGCCTTCCACGAGGGTGGGTGGGTGGTTGGGTGTAATTTACGTTTTTACAGAGCGAGGGTTAACTTGGCGGCGCAAGACAGTCTAAGCAGCGGCGGACCAGCAAGAAAATTAGCAACGTTTGCTCCGCGCAAGAGTTATGAGGGCTTTGTAGACCAACTGCTCATGAACATTAAGGGTCATTACAATGCCCATAAATCCTGGCCACTGTCCGACGCAATATTTATGTTATCAATTCCGGGCGGGACGAGTGCTTTCGAAAAATATGATGGAGGGTTCTTAACGCCATCGATGGCCGTCACATCTTATCGAGCGCGAGGGGGTTCCACATTTGGGCATTTTGGGTCCAAGTCGGTCATGCGTGAAAAGCGGTGGCCGTTGCCTGGCAACTTTTAATTCCAGCAGATGAATGGGGGGCAGAATCATATTAAATTTTCTTCACGCTGAGGAAAAAGAAATCCGCAGTGGAGAATGGGCCCATGCCACTCAGCTCCTTGGGGACACTTGACGTAAGAAAATTAATTTTTCACCTAAAATTTGATAATAGTTGCGGTTTACCATCTAATTCAAGTACCGTTTAAAATAATCACAATTGAGTACCGCATTTCCTATGACAACAATTTTTCCTTCAAATTGCTTTAAAATCATAAAATGGTGGCATGGGCCTGCTTTCCACTGGGCCCCTTAATTATAAATTCTTGTACAGTTTATTCTACGCGTTTGCCAAGTTTATACGTTCTATAAAAGATTTTGCACTCTCAATTCTGATCTGCGAAGTAAACACCATTGGGTGCTATGTTCGTAATCCATTATTTCTGCTAATTATGCAATTCCTCAAGCGTGTCATTCTCTGAGCTCTGTGACCAGAGGAAAACAGTACCACTTCAACAGTGGACAGGGGACACAAAAACGATGAAAAATGTTTATACAAACATGTCTCCTATTTGATCTTGTTCCTGAGTTACACCAGTTTTGGTACCTTGTGCTTATCTTTATAGGAAGTGCTGAAAATGACCACCTTCGCCTGAAATGCAAGCCTGCACTCGTCGTGTTGTAGAGTTTCTCATAAAATGTAAAAAGTTGTGGCGGTGCATCGCCATGCATAAATCACACGCGACGTACGACAAATTTGTATAAAAATTTACATAACATTGGTCTGTTAATTTCCAATTCAGGAAAACAAGTCCGATTACAAACAGTTTAGTAGAATCAGTTGTACTATGTTTGTTTATCATTAAGAATTATTTAAATATAAAAAATATGGCTCTAACTCCGTAACAAGGTTAAATGAAGCATACGTATGCTTATACGAACTTTCTTCATTGCTTTTGCGTCCCCTGTCCGTCATTGAAAAAGGATCCACATGTTATGATACGCCCTGTATAAAGGTACATATCTGATATCGATAATATTGCATTCTAAGTCGGTGGGGCAAAGAAGGTACAGTTTTTTGAAATATTGAAGTCAGATAGCCTAGAGGACATTCAGAACACCATCTTGGTTCCTTTGTTACGTTCTCTGTACACCTAATAATAAATGTACACTATATTGAATGAGCCTACGTAGAAGCTAGCGTAGTCTGTGCAAATGCACAGTGGTCGTGAACGTGTTAATTACATCGGTTGCTTGAACGAGGTTTCTTCATTGTTCTAGTAGCTGTATGTGAACGCCTTTGTCTTGCATTCTTTCTGTAAACTACTTAGTATGGGAGTTTAAAAAGGAGAATTGCCTGGCGCAATCAATAATCGTAGAAGAACGAAGAATAATTTATTAAAATAGTTGTGTATATACACAAGTAGTAATTGTATATGCATTTGCATAACAATACAGTTACGAAATATGGGCATTTTTATTTAAAAAAAATTTTACTCCCAATATTTAATTGTCTCGCAGGGAATGAGAAAATTTTCAGTTATTCGTAAATTCTTTTTAGATTATTCTTAGATTTTCAGAGTTTATCTGCGCCCAATTAAAACTATAAAATATTGTACACACTTTCTTAAGAAATGAAATATTTATTGCAGCAGTTTCGGAGAATAATGATGTGATTGTAACTTTCAGCACTGTATACTTTTTTGGCATCAAATCAGGCTGCAACAGGTGTCGAAAATTTACATGCTTCTCTTGGAGAAAAATATTTTAACTGCCCTTACATCCCTCAGGATCTCAGGCTCCTCTAGCGACTCCGATGTATCCAAGCCGACTGACAAATGTTGAGGCCTTGTAAAACAACTGAAAGCCATTCAGCAAATTGCAAGGGCCACTCGTGGCTTAAATGATGCGTCTCGATAATTGGACAATTTCTCCAAGTGGTGTAAAAGAGCTTTGATGAAGTTACTAGTGCAAGCTTAAAATATTTTTGATTGGAAAGCAACAGAATCACTTTAAATAACAACGAACATAATATCATTATCTAATTACAGAGAGCATAACAGTTACAACCCAAATTTAAAAAGTTGTGGTGAAAGAATTAATATCTTTGTGCAAATCATTCTGGTTACGAATAATCTTTGTAAATGACTAAACCTTTCTTGGTTGTCGGTAAGCATTATCGATGACTGAAATTGTTTTCGGTTACTAAAATCGGCAACCAAAAAAAATTTAATCATTTAACCCTCATCCGTCCCTCGTGACAATTTGACACAGTTTTCCCGGTATAAATTTTACTGTTATATTTGTGATTCTTGTAAACAAGCAGTATGTCCTGTACATCGTTTCACTTTATGCGAAAGTTGTGAAAAATCTAAGATGTAAATGTTGACTTATCAATTTGCATAAAAAGGTATGGAAAAGTAACTGTTTACTTGGTCATTTCATCGATCTTTCACCACTGTGTCAATTTGATACCGAGGGACAGATTCAGTTCGTGAAATGAGGAACGGATGAGGGTTAAGTATAATGGTTAGTCATAACCAGAACAGTTAAAAATTAATACTTTATAATCATTTAATTTTTTGAAAAATTTCTATACGATTTAATGACTGCCTTCCATTTAAATTAAAAATTTTAAAATGCGATTGATTCTACTACTTCTTTTTCTGACAGTACAATAACTGATACCTGATAACACGAAGAATAAACAAAAAATTCCCCATATACCTAGTGAAAAAATTGTGTTCAATGCAATTTATTTAATTTTAATTGCACTTAATTTGACACCAAATAACATTTATCAAACTGATTTATTACTAAACCCAGCCAATGTTAATAGAAACTGTACATCCACCCTTATAAAATTTAAAAAAAATATCTTGCATTTCTGATTGTGTGGTCTGTAAACAAATTTTTTCTTTCCCCAACTCTATTCCGTCACCTCAAGGATACAAACAGTGCCACTCTCTTCGCGCAAGACCACCAAAAACAGGCAACCTAGTTTCCCCACGACATATTTATTATTTCTCCCGTTGTCGCTTCACCTCGTCCTCCGTTTGCCAATCAGGAAACTTCCATCCCGCCGTTCCCGCCGCCGCCCCCGTCAAGGCCCCTTAATTGCGTGTCAATGAACTTTCTAAGCAGCGCAATTATAATTCACCAGGCCAGCCGAGCTCCCGTTGGCGCGGCCGCGCAAAAGTGCCGCGGGAGGATAAATCGCTGGCGAAATCGGAACGCATCCGATTAAACGATTCTCGTTTATCAAACTCTCTTTTTTCTCGCGACTCGAGACAGAGGGAAAAGGAGCGGCAGGCGACGGAGAAAGAGGAAACACGGGGGAGTTCAGCGAGGCAGCAGAAACTACCGCAACTGCGGAAAGCACGATCCCTTTCCCCGGTAAATGAACATCGAGAGATACCGATTCTCTATCTGAAATCGTCATTCATTTCCTCGCGAAACGAGCTCCCAGGCCCGCATTAACGTTTTTATTTTCATGATAAACGGGAATTACAATCCTCCCTCCCTCTCGCGAGAGAAGTACCGCCTCTCCTTCCCGCATCTTCCCCTCTCCCTCGATAAACAGCAAGGCCAGAAACGAGTCTGGATTCCTTGATGCTCACCGCATTCCTGGCCTTTAATGCAGCAGAAAAATGTTTTCCGCCGAGCGGTAGAGCCACGCGTGGGCCGCTTTCGTATCTCACGGAAATGTATGTGACACGAGCATGATGGTACCCCCTCCTGAAAAGGGGTATAATGAATAAATCCCCAAGTTTTTCAACCCTCAGATACCCCCTTCCCCCCGCCCCCTTCTTCCACCTACCATCGCCTGAGGGCGCGCAGAAAACTGACGGATGCTTTTTAGCTTTGTTGAAATAGCGCACGAGGGACTGGTAAATAATTACAGTTAATTCTCGTTATAGGCTCACGCTCGGGGCTGGCGAGCTTACAACGCATAGCGCCGACTATTCCGAGCCACAAACGAGAGTGTTGCGCGAGTGAGAAAACCCGTGACTCTTTGGTCTCCTCTCGCTCGCTCACGGGCAGGGATTGTAACTGTCGCCTAACCCTAACCCGAATCCGGTTACCCAGGGAAGGTTACTCTAAAGTCTAACCCGTAGTAACCACGAAGGAACGGCTCCCAAATAGTACAGAGAGCGGGTTACAAGTGAAATACGACATTTTACGTCCAAAATCCGACTATGGTCGCTCGTCCACCGCTGCGATGCAACTGTAATTTTACCAAGAACCGGGTTGCATGCAATGACGCCAATCACTTGCAGGCTTTTGTTTCCGGGTATAATTTTCAATATCTCGAAGGAAAACGTGACGAATATTCTTGAGTTATAACCAACGACATTACATGCAAATCGATTCTTGGTCAAAATGCAGTTGCAGCGCCGTGGTGGATGAACGACCTGTAACAAATGTCGTAACAATTCTGTAGAAGTTCGAAAGGTAATTTATTTACTTATAATAAAAATAATAATTTGTAACACAACTATTATATGAAATTGACTGATTTGCAAGAAAGTAGTATGTAAGTCTTAAAATGAAAACACAATGTTTCAACTATACGGTCATGGAATATATACACAGCATGTATACAGAAATAAGTACATTACATGGGGAGAATTTCAAAGAATATGATCATCTTTTTTTAAATTTAAAAATATACGACCTCGAGGAGAAATTTGCAAAATAAAAATTTGTTTATAATTTTACATGCTACATAAATGATTTTACAATTTCAAAAAATATTGTTCAAAGAGACAAAATCTTCTGCTTTAAAATAAAGAAAGAATATACCTAATGCGATATACAGTACTTCCTCGCTGAGGGCTCGGTTTGACCTACGCGATGAGGACTTTTCGCTATCCCCACCACTTCTGTCTCACTCTTATCCCGTCGAGGCAAGAGCGAGATGGAATAAGAGTTGATATTTTATGTCGTTTCGTCTTTCGGATGCCTGGCACGCCGTCCTTTGCGTGCGCGACGAGCGTGCGCGATGTTCGTGAGCACTCATCGTAAAGACGAAAACGGCTTCCGCGAAAGCTTGACGCAGGCCCGGCTCAAGTATTTTTTCCGCCCTAGGCAAATTTGTCAAATTGCGCTCTTTATTATAATACATTTATTTGAGATTATTTATGACTTTACTCTGAAAAATTAGGCAACTGCCTAGGGCGTAAGATTGACAAGGGGCGCTAAATGGTATTTTCATTGTTGGCATTGTTGACAATAAACCTTTAAATAAAATACTACGAATTTTACTGCAACTGTTTTAAACTACGAATAAAAATTCAGAGTAAGGTCAACAATAATCTCAAATAAATCTATTATAATAAAGGGCGCAATTTGACAAGTTCGCCTAAGGCGCAAAAAAGGCTCGTGCCGTGCCTGGCTATCTGATCGTGGCGCGCATGCGTCGAGTAGTCACGACGCGTGCGATGTGTAACCCTTTTCGTCTGAAGGCTCACGTCCGTCGCGCACGCCCATCGCGCACGCGAAACGTTCCATCTCGCTCCCCCCTTCGGCAAGAAAGAAGCGAGAAACGATCGCTCGGAATTAGCGCTCCTTCACGATAACGGCTCAACGCCGGTCCCGACCAGTCTCGCTAGACCTCAGCAAGGAAGTACTGTATAGTTTCTCAGATAAAAATTCACAAGTACACCCCGATTTCACGAAAATATGGAAAAACTACGACCCCTACCGTATTACTGTAACCCGCTCTAAGTAACCGGGTTACTTTGTGCCTCGATGCCTCGGGTTACCCGGTTATGCGGGTTACCCTACGGTACTGAGAACCGAACCTGCTTAGGGTTACGGTTGCAATCCCTGCTCACGGGTTCTCCTCACTCTAGACCGAAGGATTCCTAGAAATGGTCGGGTTAGCGACCGAGCATACAGTGCATAGTCGAAATGAGCTTACAACGAGAATTTACTGTATCACGCGACAACGAGAGGAACTTTTAGAAAATTACGAAATGGTCCATCCCCTCTTCTAGCCCTCAACTTCTCGCCGCCGCGCTCCGCAGAGACTGTCGCGCGGTTGACTAGCGTTTGTTCTGTCCGCGGCGGTTTAACGGGGTTACGGGTGAAATCGCGGGACTGCGATTGGAAAAATGGCGGGTCGGCGGGAGTAACGAGTTCAAAGGAATCGAGTTTTCTGCCGGTGAATACGCCACCTTCCCAGGGGAATACACGCTGGACCGTTTCAAAGATTCCTTTGAAACACGCGCGGAGAGGGGGATGCCTCTTTGGTCGAGGTCTCGAAAGGGGCGTTTTTTTTTCACCGCCTTCTGGCCTCTCTATCTGTCCTCGACAAGCGGGGACTGGCTAATTTCCAGGGAGCACAATTATCTGTCTCGCTACGTAACGGGATAGCGCATCAGAATTAGTCGTGCGCGAGCATCCGAGGGATTGAAAGGAGACTTTTCGCGTGTATCAGAGGTTCCACTCGCGGAGCCGGCGAGTGGCTTGGTGCGTTCGTGGGGGAACAAAGATGCGCCGGGCTTTGGCGCATCACGACCAGTGCGTCGTACGTACCTACGGCATTTTAATGGATCCTCCCTTATAGAAATAACGATTGCAGCGGTTGCGCGAATCGTTTTACGCATTCAGTGAAGGGCACTTGGTGCTTGATAGAATTAAATGGCACTCGTCGTGTTAGAGTAGAGGTGTGATGCGGACTCATTCATAAACACGTGCCAATGCTTCAAGGGGCGAAGCTGCAGTGTACGGGGAGTAAAACATGTTCTAGAAGCAGTTCTGAGTTATGTGGGATTAAAGGAAACGGAGGAAGCGCTCGGCTTTTATTTGAACAGACGGGATGCTGCAGTTAAATTTACAGATCCTGCAGGGGCGCCTATTGTGTACGTAAGAACGAAACTGGGTAAGGAGTTACATACCTTTGACTGGTCGGAATATAGGGTTGTATTTGTGAATTTTCTTTCGTATAAAGAAGCGTTATATTTAAAAATCAAGACATACACCTTTTTGTATATAATTAAGCTGGCCTTATCATTTCTTGAGATATCAAATTTCGTCTTGAAGAGAATACAGCTTAGTTTATACACAAAATGGTGTATGCCCTGATTTTGAAATATATTAATTTGGTATACGAAAAAAAATTCATGAAGATAACTCTATTTTCTGACTTGCCAAGGGTATGTATGTTTTAGGGATTGCAATATGTAAACAGATTTCCCGGTAAATCGCGAGAAATAGCCACAAATTTTTACCGGTAATTTGATAAATTACGTACAGCAACATAGCACATACATGTGTTCATTAATTCCGTCGATATGTACTACGTTATCAGTGAAAAAAACTTCAATTACTAATAAAGATGGAAACCGAAGTATCTCATGAAAAATCAACTCTGATCCCAAAGAAAACTAAAAATCTGAATGAAGTCATAAAAAAATGGACGTATTCTCAAGTAGAAAAAGTAAGCAGAAAATATATACAAATAGCATATCCGAAAGCGCTTTATCTGTGGCCGGATTATTTTGTGCAAAAATTAGGTTGCGATCAGGAGATTAAAGTTTAGACAAATTATGTTTTTTGCGTGCTTATTTGTTAAAAAGAATTATTAAATACAAAACAATTTAATTATGTACGTATGTAAGCTAAGATTCTTTTCATTGTTTTCGTGGTGAAGATCCATATTACTAAGTATTGTCAATAGTTATACAAATATATATATATTTTATGTTATATCATTTTATATTTCTATGTGCTGAATAGTTTTATTTGCATATATTTTTTATAATCCTCGAGTAGAGTTCGAAAAAAGATTTTTGTAATGTTTACTCTTATATTTTCAATACCTTAAAAAATACTGGTAAACCGGTTTTGATTGTAAATTTTACCGAATTACTGGTAAATGAAAAAGTCGGTATTGCAATCTCTAATATGTAACCCCTTAAGTATCTTAATCGCATTCGAAATCATAGAAAATTGGTATATTTCTTTTTTTTTAACGGTTCGAAAACACTTCTTCGAAGATCACAGAATTATATTTTCCAAACCGATCAATTCTTGTGATTAATCATTTTATTCGACTCTAAAAATGATAGAATTTTAAAGCGAAAAGTTCCGCTAAAAAAAAGTCATATTATACTCTGGTGGACAGAGTTGATTGAGTCGCATAAAATTTTCCTGTATAATTTTTTTATTTTCACTGACAATAAGAGCAAACCTACTGGGCGGTCTAGTTACTAGGATCACCCTATATTTACGTAGCTACCAATTTTCAATTTCAACCAAATTTATTCTATAATGAACCATGCGGCCTTGCGAAGAATTTTGGCCCTTCAATACCAAAAAGTTTCTCGCCCTTTATTTTACACAAATTCCTTCGCTTTACTGTTTAATCCTCGGTCAATTGCCGTGGAATCAATTAGGGCGGCAAAAAGAGGGAGCCCCACCGTCGTTCCCCTTTATACAATAAAATATTATTTCCATATCATTAAAAACTTGACAACGATATTCAAGCGATCCTCGCCGACCGTGTCCGAACCCCTCTCGCCCCCCCCAGACATTTATGCAAACGACCATTCCGGATCGACGAAGGTAAAAAGAAGCAAAAAACCGATGCTGCTTCCGCCGGAAAGCTGTAACACCGGGCCAGCCAACACTCGAGGACACACGGATTATCGATGCTCGCTCCTCGAGCGGAAAAACCGTAAACCGCAACGCAATCTAACTTGGCCCGAAACAGTGGCCGATGCACGTAGCCCGTAGAAAAAGAAATTAACTGCTCATTACTGGTGAACCGAAAATAAGTACCTGGAGAAGTTTTTCCCGGCCGCGACTCGCGGTTGGGGGTTGAATTTCAAACAGCTCCAACGGATCGCGAATGAACAATGCCAGCTTTCGGTCAATTTGGGACCAACGGGGCAAAAGAAACGTTTTGATAGGACACGCATGCCTATGTATGTTCCGAGGAGTCTGAGAAATATAATTGTATCGAGCAGTTATTTTCAAAAGTGGTATAAGCACGGTTTTTAAAAAAATTGAGTTAAAGTTAGTTTGCGTTATGGAGTGTATAATTTTTGCTAGAAGCATAAAACAAGATAAGCTAGAATTTCGCAGAAAATTAGTCGAATCTATGCATAATAGATTAAAGGCCGTCGCGCATTTTGACGATGCGCGGCGATACGAAGAGAAAAGTTTAGAAACAATTGATGACCGAAGCGCAGCGACAATTAATTAATTAAAGTTTATTTCTTCGATTCGCTTCGCCGCGCCGCACGTCGCCCAAATGCGCGACGGCCTTAAAGCTTATAATCAAATCGCAAGAAGCAGGGATATTAAAAGAATATTAACTTATTATAGTTACTTTTGTATAAATTAAATACTGAATTTGATCGAATATTTCTTGCACGGTTTTTGCTATTTCCACGGATAATACTTTTTTTTTAAATAAACTGTGCACCATTTGTAAAAAAATTGAGTTAAAGTTAGTTTTCGTTATAGACTGTGTAATTTTTGCTAGAAGCATAAAACAAAATAAGCTAGAATTTCGCAGAAAATTAGTCGAATCTATGCATAATAGATTAAAGTACGTTTGTATAAATTAAATATTGAATTTGATCGATTATTTTCTGCACGGTTTTTGCTATTTCCACGGATAATACTTTTTTTAAATAAACTGTGAAATAAACATAATTTGTAAAAAAATTGAGTTAAAGTTAGTTTTGGTTATAGACTGTATAAATTTTGCTAGAAGAATAGAACGAGATGAGCTCTTATTTCATAGAAAATTTGTTAAATTATTGCAAAATAGATTAACGCTTATAATCACATGGCAGGAATACCTATTAGAAAAATATTAAGTAATTTTAATTACGTTTGTGCAAATTAAACATAAAATTTGATCCAATATTTTTTGCACTATCTTTACTACTTCCACGGATAATACTTTTTAAATAAACTGTGTATAGGGTAAAGGCAGGTAATATGGAACGGCATGTCATATGGAAATTTCGATAAAGAAATAACGAATTCTTCAATCGTGTATACTAGATTCCTAGACACAATAGACGATGATACTGACAGTCGAGTATCAGTCGGACATCCATCATTGGAAAAGAAACGTTTATATTTTTCGTGGGGTGTAAAAGTTTCTGAAAAGTGCATCAAACAGTTTATTAACCCTCGGGCGGGCGCGCCAATGAAAAAGTACACGAGCAGGCGCGTGGTGAACTCAGTTCATCAGTTGAGAATAATCATTTTAGCCCCCTTATATATCACACTTCAGAAACGGTTTCTCTGTTGACAGTGGTAACTTAAATTAAATGTGATGAGAAAATATTAGCAATATATCCAAAAATGCAGTAAATATATTTAAAAACATACAAATAGTATATGCAAAACATTTTTAACATCAAAAATGAAAATCAACTGGCACAAGCATCATAGGGTTCTTGAAACACACCACGATCGCGCGGAGAGAATGTTTGTCTTACCGAGACCTAATGAAGGAAATACGCAGATCGGTGAACGGGGTTCACAAAGCGCGCCCGCTCGGGGGTTAAAAAAAATAAATACCCCTACTTTTGACAAGCTTTTGAATCAGACGTTCCAATTACCTGCCTTCACCCTAATTTTACAATTGAATGCACCGGAAACAAAAGCATATTAATAAATGGTAATGGTTATTTATTTATTCCTGTATTTTATTACAAAGAAATGGCGTTCCAAAACTTTTCGTCTTATATTGCCCACATATTAATAAAGTTTCATATTAACGTGAATTAGCATTAGGAATTCTTACTTCGAAGCCGATTTGATACGTAAAGTTTTGCGAGCAACTGTAATGCTGTAATACATCGAAGAAACGCGTTTGAAATTCGCAAGGGCGCTACCTTCTACCCTTGACTGGCAAGGCACGGAAACATTCTCGAGATTTATACGGCGAATTTACACAACCAGCGAACAAAGCGTCTAACGATTCGCGAAGGATGCAGAAACGCGCGAACCTAATTCCTTTTCGCACCACTCGGTCGTTGGTCGTTGCTGCTTGCGCGAGAAGGGTGCAACGAATTAAAGGTTAGACAGATGGAGGTGGAAGGTCTGGTTTATTTCTGTGGAGCCATGGGGTTTTTCAAGCTGGCGGGAACAACAGCGAACGGTTGCAGAAATGATTTTGATTAGTTAAACATTGTTCGCAGGGAATGGAATTGGAAATGATTATTGCTGTGGACGTTAAGCTTCGAATAGCAAGCAGGGTTCGGGGACGCTGAGCTACTCGTTTGAAACAGTTGCTTTGATTTGATTGGGAGCACTTGATTAATTGGAACCCTATGGATGTTAGCAGTAGGCTTCTGTTGAGTTTTAAAGTTATCATTGAAGTGACGTGTTAGACAGTATTGTTAGGGATTGTAAACTGAATCTGCATTGTAGGTTGTTGGCATTGATTTGTGGCTGGCAGTATAATAATGAATTTATTTAGCTTTGATGGGGGTGGATGGAATATTTAATCGAGGGAACTCTATGCTGCATCTATTTCACCAGATTCGCTATGAATTGTTTAACAAACGTTGCGCTGTACCAATTTGGGGCTGATTTGGCGATGACAGAGTGGAATCACTAAAGTGGAACGAAACTGTACTCGTCACTTTAATTTTTACAGTGCCTTTTGATATTTCCTCGGTCCGTAGGTGTTTGTAGACAGTTTTTCGAAGTGTCACTTGGGGTAGGAGATTCATATACCCTTTTTCATTAAGGGGTCGGTCCACTGTGACGGGTTGAAAAATGAAGCTATTTTTAAAGATTTTTTTCTCCGTAGATACAATATATAATGTAATAAATCTTTTTGGTATTTATTAAGCTGCTCTTATGTTATACAAAAACAAATTTAAAAGAATTTTTTAATTTGTTTTATTACTTAAAACGCAATTATCTCAAAACAACATTTTTTTAAGTGGTGCAGGTGATTGCAAAAAAAACTATTAGACCAATCAGTCTGAAATTTTTACACGTTATTCAGAACATGAGTGGCTATGACCTGGACTACGGAAACCTTTTTGGATTAAACATTTTATACTTTTTACAAGGCAAAATGATTGAAAAGTTCACCGTATTGCGAGACTTAAACTTCAAACCCCCGCTATTTTGTTAATTTTTTATCAGTAAAAATAATCCTGGTTCCGGCGGTAAACACACTCATACCGATTACAAGACACTTTGAATTTTTTGTTTCAAATGCGTCGTTCTCCTGGAATCACCCGTACCAGCACTGCATCGCTTTCTCAAGGCGCTCACACCAGTGCGATATATATATAATTAAAACAAACTGTTAAAAATTTAAAATAGATTTTTTTATACTGCCAATAAGTGTATTAATAAGTAGACAAAACCTTATTTACGTTGGACATTCCGTTCACTAAAAAATAAATCCTAAAAGATGACAAATTTTCACGACTTCACAGTGGACTGACCCTTTAAAGTGGCTTGCTCGCGATGCCATTAACCCCTTTTCAACAACTTACTGTATTTATTAAGAGTAAGGCATAAGTGTAGAGTTTAAATCAGTACAATAAAGGAAATACTCCTTTAGCTGTAGTTAACAGTACAACTGATCTAGGGATAATTTTTATGGCAACATTCTCCTTCATGGATCACTATAAATAAATAATCAACTCTGCCTACAAAACTTTAGGTTTTATTTATCGTTCTTCTCCGCATCTATCTACCAAGTCAATCTCACTTTTATTTAATACCATAGCACGGCCTCATCTCGAATATGGCTCTATAATTTAGTGTACTTATTTCAAAATGCGCTGCAGTAAAATCGGGAGCGTTCGACACAAATATCTAAGGTTAATATCTTATAAATCCATTGCTAGTATTCCTATACATTGCCAGAATTACAAGCCATGGTTGCCCAGACTAAACCTGTTAACTCTTGAAAACAGCAGAATTATATCAGACCTGACCTTTTTACTTAATGTCATAAATAATCGAATAAATTGCCAACCCATACTAAAACAACTCAATTTAAAAACTCATCGAACCCTCTATGGCAAACATAATTGCATCAAGCGCATATGTAGCATTGCTAATTCTTTTCAGGACTAACTTGACTTCTCCTCCGATTCAATACATAAGATTCATACAATGCTTTTACGTCTGTCGCGTTGAATGTCTCATATTGTAAATTCATGCTGTTCTTTTTCTATCTGCCTTTCTTTCTTAATCTACGTCCCTTTCTCTACCTCGTTCTGTAATTAATTGCACCAAAGGGTGGTCTAACCCGTCTACTGTAATTAAAATTAAAAAAATAAATAAATAAATAGTTTATAAGAGCCACGGGGTGGTTCACTCGTTTCACTATTCCTACAGTAGGGGAGACCGGGGCTAAAAGTTCCGGGGGTAAGTTGTTCCGCCGGCTCTATCTTCAAAATAAAAAGAGCGTTGTACTTTAAATTATTTTTTCCGTGTGAGTTGATCACGCCACTCTGTCGCTAACTTTAATAGCGTCCGCGACAACGAATTGTGTGGTTGTAAGCAAGGACCTATTAGTCGCGTACCAGATAAGTAAAAAATTTTCTATCATTACTTTTTGGTCTATTTCAATTATTTAACGTCGATATTATAGATTGAATCGTTCTTATGGATCAAATGACATTTAAGAACATGGTGTAATAGTGTTTATCGTTTGAATACATGTATAAGCAGAATAGTCTTTGAAATTGCTACATGTGTCGGTAGGGGCTAGTTGTTACCGTAAAAACTTGCCCCGCCGCAAATAGGTCTGTGAAGATAGCACCCCCAAATTCGATTTTTTAAAAAAACTCAACGGCATTCGTTTGTTCATCGTATGCCCATGTTTGCCCATAAAAAAAATTCGTTTGCCCACCCTTCAAAAAAAAATTATGGCAAAATAAAATTTTCATCAGCACCCCCATGAAAACATTTTAATGATTTGTCGGTGGGAAATGATTGTCCATCGTTTGAACACGTTTGCCCACCCTCCAGAATTTAAATAAAAAATAAAAACCGCGAAAAAATGGGTATAGATGAAGCGATCGCGTTAAAGTTCGATTATTCTAGAAAATATTATCAAAATCGTTCTTTCAACGATGCAGTCCGTTAGTTTAGATGTAGAAGAGATTTGCCCTTGCATTAATTTCGTATGCCCACCCTCTAGAATCGAATTATTAATAAAGATAGTCAAGAAGTGCGGTACCCGTTGAGACGACCAAGTATAAGTCCGATTTTTAATTAATTAAACGATGAAATCGTTTGTTTAACAATGCGTATCGTTTGTCCAGATGTAGAAGAGATTTGCCCATGCATTATTTTCATATGTCCACCCTCCAGAATCGAATTACTAATAAAGATAGCCAAGAAGTGCGGTACCCGTTGAAGCGATCGCGTTAAAGTTCGATTTTTCTGGAAAATATTATCGAAATCGTTCTTTCAACGATGCAGTCCGTTAGTTTAGATGTAGAAGAGATTTGCCCATGCATTAATTTCGTATGCCCACCGTCTAGAATCGAATTATTAATAAAGATAGTCAAGAAGTGCGGTACCCGTTGAGACGACCAAGTATAAGTTCGATTTTTAATTAATTAAACGATGAAATCGTTTGTTTAACAATGCGTATCGTTTGTCCAGATGTAGAAGAGATTTGCCCATGCATTAATTTCATATGTCCACCCTCCAGAATCGAATTATTAATAAAGATAGCCAAGACGTGCGGTACCCGTTGAACCGAATACCTTTCTGTTCGTTATTTTCGAATGAATTATCAAAATCGATTGTTCTTACCGTAAAGGTTAAAGGTGTTTGGTGACATGTTATCCAAAAAATGTTGCACACACTTCTTTCTCACTTTATTCGAACGACACTTCAAAAATTATTCACAGAAAAAGATATAACCTCACTTGTATATATGGTATGAGGTACTATCCACCATTTTGAATTATCTTTTGCCCACAAGTGACGTCACTTTTGCCGGTTTTTTTGCTTCACTGTGACTCGTGGCTTCATATAGAGCAGGCCGTGTCTATAGGTATATATGGTCTAAGTTCACTTTTCACTAATTACCGCAATGATATCGCACAACGGAAAATAATATAATCTCACAGTTACTTCACAAACCGTAAATGAATGCACGATCTTGCAAGAGTTGTGTCCGAACTCTGTAGACCGACTGACTTTCGTGCGTCGTTGGAAGGAATTCGAGACTATCGCAGATATCTGTTTACGTTTCGACAGTGGCACTCGGCGCTGCGTGTCGTCATCGAACGTGCCGAAACGTAAACAGATGTCTGCGATACTCTCGATTCTTTCCAACGACGCACGAAAGTCAGTCGATCTACAGAGTTCGGACACAACTCTTGCAAGATCGTGCATTCATTTACGGTTCGTGAAGTAACTGTGAAATTATATTATTTTCCGTTGTGCGATATCATTGCGGTAATTAGTGAAAAATGACTAGAAAACCACTCTGGTGTTATTCTGCACTTAGACCATATATACATAGGTATATAGACACGGCCTTCTCTATATGATGCCACGAGTCATAGTGAAGCAAAAATAACGGGCAAAAGTGACGTCACTTGTGGGCAAAAGATAATTCAAAATGGTGGATAGTACCTCATACCATATATACAAGTGAAGTTATATCTTTTCCTGTGAATAATTTTTGAAGTGTCGTTCGAATAAAGTGAGAAAGAAGTGTGTGCATTTTTTGGATAACATGTCACCAAACACCTTTAACCTTTACGGTAAGAACAATTGATTTTGATAATTCATTCGAAAATAACGAACAGAAAGGTATTCGGTTCAACGGGCACCGCACTTCTTGGCTATCTTTATTAATAATTCAATTCTGGAGGGTGGACATACGAAATTAATGCATGGGCAAATCTCTTCTACATCTGGACAAACGATATGCATTGTTGAACAAACGATTTCATCGTTTAATTAATTAAAAATCGAACTTATACTTGGTCCGATTTTGATAAGAACGATTTTGATAATATTTTCCAGAAAAATCGAACTTTAACGCGATCGCTTCATCTATACCCATTTTTTCGCGGTTTTTATTTTTTATTTAAATTCTGGAGGGTGGGCAAATGAAATCTGAGAGTGGGCAAACGTGGCCAGGTCGAGTATATTCGTATCCTTCTATTAAAAAATTGAAATGCATTCATGATGGGTGATGAAGACAAATTTTTTATTTTGTTCATAACTTTTTTTGGAGGGTGGGCAAAAAAAAATTTTATGGGCAAACGTGGGCAAACGATAAACAATTATTTCCCACCGTCAAATCATTAAAATGTTTTCATGGGGGTGCTGATGAAAATTTTTTTTGCCATAATTTTTTTTTGAAGGGTGGGCAAACGAAAATTTTTTATGGGCAAACGTGAACAAACGATGGACAAACGAATGCCGTTGAGTTTTTCCAAAAATTCGAATTTGGGGGTGCTATCTTCGCAGACCTGCCGCAAATGTATAAATTGTTTCCGCTGTGCTTTAAAATGCGAACATATGAATGAAAGGCGGAAAGGGACACGACTTCGATCGAAGTTATGCGTAAAGATAAATAAAAATTGTCGATTTTGGTTTTCTTTTAAAGATAATACATTTTTGTTGGTCCGAACCTTCATAAATAACCATTATTAATAAAATTCTGCTTTATTTCATTAGAAAATGAAATATTTCATTAAAAGGCAACTCTTATATCATAGTAACAACTTACCCCAATGCGATAACAACTTGCCCCATATAGGGGTAAGAAGTTCCGCTTCGATCAGCCACAAATAAATTACTTTCTATGGGAAACCTATTACAATATATTAAACACAAGCTTAAAATCAAAAGATATAATAAATTTAACAAGAAATTAGTCGATAGTGAAGAGAATAACTACATTATTTTCCAGTCATTTTTTATGTTTTATCGAAATCGGAACTTTTAGCGCCGTCCTTTACTGATATCTTTACCCAAATAAGAGGTAATCGCATAGAATTATAAAAAAAAATTATTATTAAAGAAACCATAATTTTCATTAATAATAAACCTTATCCAATTTCCACCTGTAATATTAATTCAGAAATATCCTCAATGCCAGTCAAGCAGGAATTTAAATGATTTTAATTTCACATCGCCCTCCCCCGCGACACTGAAGCATTTCACATCAATTAACTTGGAGGAATTACATTTAATTACTCTTTCATTCAATTTACCAACATTAATCGCGGTCCAGGCGAATATCTTTCCGGTTTCATAATTCCCAATCTGGTTTCGCAAATTATTCAGATACCACTCGATGTATTAAACTGCGGACTATGTAAAGAGAATAATCTATCACGTTCATGTTAATACCATTGTGTGCGGTGCGCTAAGAATTACGCGGTAGATAATATGTGCACTGTAGATTATATCGACGTGTTTACTGTAACATAACATTCTGAATCCATTGTACTGTCATTGTTAGGTTAATAATGTGGGATTACGCGCTAATTTAATAGAACGATAATACTGCGGGATCAGGAGCCCCCATAACATAAGAGAGGGCACGGAATAACTAAGGCCGGGGAGTCGGCGGCAGCCGAGGTGGCTAATTGTAAGGCGGCTGGCCAGCGCGCCACTAATTTTTTTTCCTAAGACTGATCGATTATTTTTGTACTTTTTTTTGTAATCTTTGACTTTCTCAAACTGTGGTGGAATCAAAAATAAAGCATTTTAAAAAAAGCCAGCGCGCAACGAATCTGGAGATCGAGGGTTCGAGTCCCGCGTCCGAGGCTTCCCTTTTTTCCGTGATCCTACAATACTATTCATATACCAGGTGATTTTAGAGGCTGAACCTGGATATCGGTGTTTCTTAAACGAAAATATATAGTTTCGAGAGAAATAATATATTTCTTCATGAGTCCCTATCTTCTTATGCTTCTTGTTGGATATCGCGCAACGACGAGCTTTTGAACACTGCGCCCATTACGTGCAATGATAACGGAGATGCTCTAATGCTCCATCTGTAGTTTTGTGAGCATAGAAAAATACTAAAAACAGCGCTTCTGGCTTTGCTGCATTTCATTTACTTGAAACTTGTAACAACATATATATATTGTGTATATATATATATATATATATAAATAAATAAATATATATATATATAAATAAATAAATAAATATATATATATATATATATATATATATATTGTTATTAGTTTCAAGTAAAGGAAATGCAGCAAAGCTAGAAGCGCTGTTTTTAGTATTTTTATAATATTATCTAACCAGTGTGTTGACCCTCATTTTAACAACCAACAGGTTATGGGCCCAGCACGCTACCACTGCGCAACTCTGTTTGGGATTCCAGTGTACTTATTAAAATGCAAAGTGCCTATAGAACACAATAGTAGATGCGACCTTAGTAGACAAAGTATAAGAAAGAATTGACTATAATAATAACAATAATAATGGTAATAAGGGCTTTATTACATACAGCGGGAATTACAATATGCTAGAAACGAAAGAAACAGGCAATGTAAGTCAAAAGGCGAGCTTCCTGCTCCCAGCTTCCTAATCTGATTACGTTCAAAAAAATTCTGGAACGCCTTTTAAAAAAATACTATCGCAGAAAAATAGAACTCGTTAAACAAAGTGACATTTCCTTCCAAAAATAATCTCTGTCATCACCCTGTGACCCAAATGTTCCGCTGCGTCTCACAAACTATGTATAATAGAAATTTGGTGAATGTCAATTTTTTTTTTAAATTAACAAGTAAATATCACTTGCTAAATATTTACTTGCAAAATAGAAGTCTGTGGTGTCCAAATTACATTAGTTGATAATGGTACATTAACATATTCAGCATAAGTAACATTATATTTCCTCAAAACATATATTCATACATTTCCTTCTTCATTTTTAAACCATCTTCTTTAAACCAGCTTCCTAGTTAAGTGAATACACGAGCAACAAAAGTATCTCCTATAAAAACGCCTCCAATGCTCAAAGCCAAATTTCTCTATAACCTGCAGAATTTTGAAAACTGGTAGCAATTTGGGTTCTCCTTTAACCTCCCTTAAGGGGACTACGCAGTCGAAAAATCAATTTTTTATTGCATTTTCCGAAAGTACTATCTTTTCTCAATAAAATGCCGCTTGATTTATAGTAAAATTCGCAAAATTGTAGATTTGGCAGCTAAAAACGTCAAGCGACAACCTATAGCGTCTCCTTTGCCCAGAAACTTTAAATGCGTTTTTCTCAAATATTTGTTTCTCTTCATTTTTTTCCTGATTGCGAGCGAATTGAGGTTCAGATCGACTTGGAAAAATTACAGGATGTGTAGAACACGTATCATTTCGGCGCAAACCTCTGATATGGTCCGTAAAAATTCGAGACTTTCATTAAAAAAATTAAGAAGTCACCGGATTTTTTTTGTGAAAGTCTCGAATTTTTATGGACCATATCAGAGGTTTGCGCCGAAATGACAAATGTTTTACACATCCTGTAATTTTTCCAAGTCGATTTGAACCTCAATTCGCTCGCCATCAGGAAAAAATGAAGAGAAACAAATATTCGAGAAAAACGCATTTAAAGTTTCTGGGCAAAGGCGACGCTATAGGTTGCCGTTTGACATTTTTAGTTGTCAAATCTACAATTTTGCGAATTTTACTATAAACCAAGCGCCATTTTATTCAGAAAAGATAGTACTTTCGGAAAATGCAATAAAAAATCGGTTTTTCCACTGCCTAGTCCCCTTAAGGGGTCATTCCACTGTGAAGTCGTAAAAAATTGTCATTTTTTTACTAAACGGAATGTCCAATGTAAATAATATTTTGTCTACTTATTAATACAATTATTGACAGTATAAAAGAAACTATTTTAAATTTTTAACAGTTTGTTTTAAATATATATCGCACTGATATGAGCGCCTTGAGCAAGCGTTGTAATGCTGGTGCAGGCGATTCCAGGAGAACGACGCATTTGAAACAAAAAATTCGAAGTGTGTTGTAATCATTATGAGTGTGGTTACCCCCAGAACCAGGATTATTTTTACTGATAAAAAATTAACAAAATAGCGGAGGTTTCAAAATTTATATGTCGAAATGCGGTGCATTTTTCAATCATTTTGCCTTGTGAAAAGTATGAAATGTTTAATCAAAAAAGGTTTCCGTGGTCCCAGCCGTAGCCACTGATGTGCTGAATAACATGTAAAAATATCAGACTGACTGGGCAAATTGTTTTTTTGCAATCACCTGCACCAGTTGAAAAAATGTTGTTTTGAGATAATCGCGTTTAAAGTTTTAAAACAAAGTAAAAAAATCTTTTAAATGTTGTTTGTATAATATAAGACTAGCTTAATAAATACCAAAAAGATTTATTGCATTATCTGTTGAATCTACGGAGAAACAAATCTTGAAGAATAGCTTAATTTTTCAAACCGTCACAGTGGACTGACTCCTTAAAAGGGAATTCTCGTCTAACAACCCCCAAAGTAACTGATATTTAAGATTTTTTTTTGAAAAAACTTTTAGACATATTGGATCAAATTTTTTTGGGATATAAGTAGGCATCTTTAAGCTTGCAGAAAATATTTTTTTTATGTCGATCCTTCTTATTATTTATTAATTACTGTGGAATCTCGTCCACCTCTTCGACGATGTAACTCCTGTTGGCGAGATGTGCAGCACCTATCACAGCCATGTGATTGCAAAAAAGATAGAAGTTTCTTAAAGTTAGATAGTTTACGCTGGATTGGTCCACTTTAAAGAAAAAAAAAATGAAAAATTGAAAGAGTTATATCGTTTGAAAGGAAAAGTAAGTTTTTTCGTTACACAAATTTTTCATATTATTCTTTATATCGACGAGAAAAGTATAATAAATAAAAACTAAAATTAAAATTTTAGGTCCAGTCCCAGCGTAAATTATTTAACTTCAAGAAAATTTTCTTCTCTAAACCCGATTCCACAATAATTAATAAAATGAAAACAATAAAAAAAATAAATTCTACAAGTTTAAAGATGCCTCCTTATATCCCCAAAAAGTTGAATGCAATATTAACAATAGCTTTTTAAAAAAAAAATCCTAAATTTCGGGGGCTGTTACACGAGAATCCTCCCCTAAATACCCTAAGCCTCGAGGTCCTGAGAAGCACACGTCGCCATGGACAAATTAAGCAGTTTCTCGTATGGCCCCTGTAACAACATGCTCGATAACTTTTCCCGCGAGTATAAAGAAGGACCGTGAACCGCACGACATTTGGAATTCTCCAGCGAAACATATAGGGCAGAGTTTGGTGGAAAGAAGACCGTTCCGCAGAGCGCGCATTGAAAGTTCACCATAAATTACGGGGAGATCCATAAGCCATCGTTATTTACTGCCGACCAACACACGCATCGTCCCGTGAATTATATTTCAAAGCCGTCGAGGCATAAATACGACGAGACTGCAAAAATTTCTACCGTTTTCGTAATGCTCTGGCGTATTTTCTTGCCCGCGACCCGTGAAACGCGCGCGACCACGCGGAAACGAAAGAAGGGAGCTTTTTGCGAGGAGAATAAACGCGTCGGGGCACGCGTTACGCGCTGTAAATCAATCCTCCACTGTTGTTTTACGCTGCGTTTCGCGATTAGACGGCTCCCACTAATTGCCCAATTATCGTAAATTAAAGAGGTGTTCGGGAGACTGCTCGCCAGAGACGCAGCGCAGAGGGATTTCAATTTCTGCGAAGATTTCGCCAAATTCTCGGTCTCGACGCGATACCCATCCATCTGGCCACCACCTGGGTTAATTAGTCAATATTTGGACCGCGAGGAGGAGACTACTTAAAATAAAATTATGAAGTTGGATTGAGTAAAGAAAATCGCAGAATCCGTGGCAAAATTGAAAAAAACATTTAAAGGAAAACTGTTCTACGTGCCAGTGGTAATACTACAGTATAGAATTTGATTTTTGGTACTTACAGTGTTTTCTACACTGCGTTCCACATTAGAGCGTACTCGTTTCGCGCAGGGATACGCTGTTGATTGGTAGTAAACCGGCGGGGAAAGTGCTACGACCAATCGTGAAAGTGCTACGACCAATCGCGTGTGTCGGATCCGTGGGAGCTGCGCAGATCGGTCGCGAATCGGTAGCGGCGTTGGTGCGCTCTTATATGGAACACAGTGCACAAGGATTCCTCAATTATGAATATAGAATAGTAGTGCTCGCAACTTGACGTAGGCAAGTAAAAATTAACAGATGAGTGAAACAGAAAAGGTGTTTTTTTCGGGAGAAGCCCGTATAAACGGCTTATTTGAGTATCAATTTTTAGGAATTTTTTGCAAAGATACCAATGCGCTAATGCTTTCGAAACTTTATGGGTAATTTATTTAACATTATAACAAGTAAACAAATTTTTTATAACGATGAGATTATAATAAATAGAAAAGAAATACAGCAGAATCTGAAATAGGTTTTTTTTCGAGATGCAGAACGACGCCGGTTGTAGCGTCTCTGGTAGTTATGTGAAACAGACCAATCAATTTTTTTTTCAATTTATGTTCCAATTGTAAGAATATGAACCACAAATGGTGTGAAAAATTGCATTTTTTAAAAATGGCGGAACTTCAAACATTTTCGCCAAAAATTCACGTTCTATTTGTTTAAAAACAGTAGTTAAAATTAATAATTTGGTTAAACATCGTGGTTCATATTCGGAGGAATATTATAAACTAAAAGTGTGGAAAATTTAAAGTTGATTGGTCGAATAGTTTTTTAGTTATCCCCGGCGCCAATTTTGAAAACGTGGTTTCGAGAAAAACTCGTTTAAAATGCGTTTTAGTCATGCTCGGAGGCGCGCTGACTCACCAGACAATAGTATCAATACGCAGTTGAATTTCGGCCTATAACTTTGAGAATATATTTTTGAAACGTTTTAGAAGCGATTTATGGAAAAATTTGTGTTTCTATTTTTCGTTGGATTTGTACGGTCTTCTCCCCTTAATCACACATAACACGAATGATATATTATAAAATTGAAAGCTCATAGTTGTGACACTTCGACGATTCGATTTTTACTAATCTGTTCTTGCACCCCCTGAGTGTAATTTTTTTTTTAATATCCAAATCAGTTTTCACGTCACAAAGGGTACAATAAAAATGCTGTTCTACCGTTCTATAGTGCATAAATTCTAGGAGTCTGAAATTCAATGAAAAGACTGAGAAACTTATCTCCAGAAACAAATTGCATATCAAAGCTACTAAAGATTACCTACTTCGAATAATTCGCTATTTATATTCCTTCCCTTTCTTTCTTTACTCGTATTTTTGTATTTTGTGCAATAAAATCGCTTATTAATAATAATAATATTTAACAGGAATTACATTAAAATGTAATTTCCTTTTCAATCTCCTTTAAGTACTACAACAATCATATCACTAGAGCTGTAAATATTCGAATAATTCAAATAATTTCGAATGCGGATAGTTTCTTCGTATATTCGAATAATTAGGATTATGCAAATATTCGAATATTTGTTACAGCCCTATTCCGCATCAACTGAATACACTTGAAACATTACCATCAAGAATATATCCCCATAAACAGATGAATTCACATGTATTTAACAACGCACCTTAAGGGGAGGTTCTGGTCTAGAGCCCATTAAAATAGGAGATCTTTAGGAATTAATTGAAGGAAAAATACTGTATATAATTTAATGGGACTTTTTGCATTGTATTAAGGATGTCTTAAACTATAGAAATATATTTTTTGTTTTATAATTAAACATTGCAGATGGTAGTGGGGAGTCGTTAAATTCGAGGCATCAAAAAATTCATCCAAATCGGTGGGACCTGTATCTCCAAAAGTTATTATCGGATTCGACTGAACCTTTTTTTATTTTGAAGAATATACTTCTGACTAGGGGGGAAATCACAAAAAAATACAAAAAATGACATTTTTTCAGAAAATAACGACACTTGAAGTTTGAAATCACTTTTTCCCCATTTTTCACCATTTCAACGGCTTTGAAAATTATAATTTTTCACTATTTTGTAATTTTGTCTGGTTTCCCCCCTAGCCAAAAGTATATTCTTCAAAATAAAAGAAGTTTCAGTCGAATCGGATAATAACTTTTCGAGATACAGATCCCACCGATTTTTAAAACACTGTTTCGAGAAAAACGCGTTTAAAGTTTTATATGAGCGCCGAGTGGCCGGTTGTTATCCATGCATTTGCCGCTACTCGAATGCCTATAACTTCGGGAATTTTACGAATTTCAACAAATCCTTTTAAACACGCATTCCTGAAAGGTTGAGCATTCGAAAAATGAAATAAAAAAAAATCAATTTTACACCGGAACCTCGCCTTAAATTGCGTCAGTGATTAGTTCTGCCTCTACTTGAAGGCGAGATTTAAAAGTTCCGGCGAGCGTGATCGATGGTGACGATCGATTTTACTGTTCGAGACAGTTTGAATTTTTTTTTAAAAAAAAAGGAGAAAATGTGGTACGGGAAACAGTAAACATTGTCGTGTGCACGATGTCGACGCGATCGATGACCAATGATCAATGAACGCGTAAGTACTATTGCGAAATAGCTGGAAAATCTTAAAAGATGAGCAGTGATTCCATTTAGGAAGATCAACAACGAGGCGAAAGATCAGGAGAGATTAATAACGACAATATATCCACGCTAATTGGGAATAATCCAGGATACACGGCTTTAGGTGGTCCCAGGATATTAAGGATATTTCGTAAATCAATTACCCAGCGTTTAAATATGGTTGGCACCATGAACAAGTGCGACCTTTGGGGGCGTACGAATTAATTGTAACAGATTGGACAGGATAAATCTGATCGTTGTATTTTTTTCATTAATACTTTTTTGGACGGCCATGAAATATTCCGTGGTTTCAGATTTTGACATTGTCATCGGCATCTGGCTTCGATGCTGGAAGGTATGATCAAGTTAGATACATATTTTTGAAATAATCAACAATGATTGGTTTTGTAATAGCGCAAATAAAATTTCTTTATTTTACGGACAGAGTATAGTATGCAGTAATAGAATTCTACGTACAAGGGAAGATACCCAACCCGGAAATTTAAAAAATTATGAAACTCTGGTATATGTATAGAATATATAGATATGTATTGCACTTTTTGCTCGCCCAAATTCACTTCAAGGGAGTGAAATTTACCTTTGAATATCCGACTTATTTCCGCTTTTCTGTTATAACTCGCGAACTGTAAGAACTGTAAGAACTAATTAAAGGACGTAACTTTTGTCGGCAAACTTTTTTTCTATCTCTCACAGTTCGCGAGTTATAACACAAAATCGGGGAATAGCCGAATTTTCGGGGGTCAATTTCACCCCCTTAGAGTGAGTTTGGGCAGCAAAAAAAAATCGAAATACATACTTATATATCCTCTACATATCCCCAAAGTTTTATAATTTTTAGAATTTCCTTGATGAAAAGTAAAAGGTGGAACTTTTAAGGCTTTGCATTTAGAAGATGAAAACCTACATCGATTAGTGCACTTGAATGTACAGTAGCGGCCAAAAAAGTTACCACCTTTTCGAACCACCCTACTTCTATTACTTTTCAATATCAAGTCAAAACTGCAGTATGTGCCTGATATACATATTCTGAAAGACAATTAAAAGCTGTATAAAACTCAGTTACAGTTGACTTTATTTAACTAACAAACAAATCTCTAGATAACATTAAAAAAGACAACACACTTTTAAAGCCAACAAAAAGTTACCACCTTTGAATATTAATAAAAAAAAAAACTAATATTTTGCGGGGCACCTTTTGCTTTTAGGACAACCTATAAACTTACTAAACGTAACTTCTTTGCCCCAAAACTGTGTTACCCCGTTCAATGTCACTTTTGTGTATCAGTTAAATAAATTCAATTTGAACTGGATTTTATACAGCTTTAAATTCTCCATCCGAATATGCATATTAAACATACCACAGTCCCAAATGTATGCTAAAAAAAATAACAAAAAAGGAACAAATAAAAAAACTGATAACTTTTTTGTCCGCTAGTGTAGGTACCGAATTTTTTAAAAAAATGCAGTTGCACTATTCGGTTGCATCCGTGCACAAAGCGCATAAAATGAATATAGTACATAGAAAGAAGTACACAGCGTGCGATATGATTTAATTTGCCGTATAATGGAGAAAGACAGCCCAGGTTTGTGGGACACCCTGTATATTTATCTTAGAAAGCCGCTGATCCAGCTTTCAATCTAATTCGCAGCAACAGAGATGCTGTTCGTTCTTGCACGGTACTTCGACCTGTGCTATAGCGCGTTCAGTCAATACTCGTCAACTCTCGATTTAGCGTAATAATTCTCGTTATAACCCATGTAGTACCGAGGAACTATTGCTGAAGCGTATTACATCGTCAAAGTGTAATCGATTTACACGTTTCCCGATCAAATTCTAGGGATGTATCAGTCAACCTTCCTCTTTCGCTGTCCCTTCTATCTTCAAGGAAATCAGAGGCACGACTCGATAAAATTTCGTGGTTCTTTCTGCATGATGTTCACTATTAGATGTTTCATGATGAAATTACTAGATCTCGGTGGAAATAGATTAATAGATTTCAATGGAAAAATAGATAGCTGAAATACAATGCGTAATTGCATAACAAGGTTTCGTGGGGGAAACAGAGAAAATAATCGAATATAACATACAGGGTGGCTCATGTAATTTGCACACCTCGAATAACTTCTGAATTATGCGTTGTATGAAATTTCTTTTCACACAAGAGTTTCATGGTTTTCAGGGACGCATTATGTGGTGCGTGTACTTTTTTATAGGTGGAAAGCGTTTCGGAGATTTCAAGGCCAACTTTGTTATTTTAATATGCATGCTATACTTTTTATTTTGAAATATCGAAGGATGTTGAATTCTGAGTAAAAAAGTATTGACCTTTGTTAGCCCCCAACCTATTAGTTAAGAAATAATTTCACTTGAATAATAACAGTACTGTCTTTAATACACTAAAAGAAAAGGGAGAGCACGTAAAACACAAATGAATGTGACTTACTTTAGTAAGTTACTTTAAGTAAGCGATTTCTTACTTTTTAGAAAGTAAGAGATTTCAAAATTAGAATTACTCAAGTACATCCTGATTTATTCCCAAGAGACTTGCTCTTTTTTTTAACATCAAATTCACCTTAAGAGGGAGAAGATTTGAAGGTACAGGGGACATTAGAACAAAGATAAGTAATTGAAAAACAGGTTAAAAAATTTATTAGCGAGTGCAAAAATGTTTACCTTCGAGAAAATTAATTTGAAGAATATTGAAAGACCTGTTAGATTTCGGAAACAATTTCTCGCAATAACGGAGTTTTAATAGAGCAGTAATTTTTTACATATTATGAATACTGTTATTTATGATTAAATCTCATGGATACTTCATAGTCAATATTTAGATTAGTTCCTTAAAATAATTAGGATGACTGTTTTTCAGAACTCTCCTCATTTATATACTTGATATTTGCATACAAACATTAACGTTCTTTATTAGTGGATTAAGTAGCATTACTTAATATTAAGCATTCTGTGACACAATATTGTCTAGTATTCCCATCTGCATTGATAAAACGAGAAGCAACTAAATATCTTCACGCTAAAATGATAGCTGCTCGTGATATATTATGTACTGCTTCCGCGACCTTCTTTACTTCGTTAAAATCTAGAAACAGAACCTGCGCAATATGGTTTCGCCTTCTTGTTTTAAAGTCTAAAATTAATAACAGAGAAAAAGTATAAATAAAAGCTGAGAATAAAGTCTTAAAATAATTAAGAATCCCTCTCTGGGAAAAAAAACCATTAAATATAACGAGAAAAGGAATCACATTTCTTCGACATCATACTAATAATTAATACGATTTGTTATATTACTTCGTCCTCGGTGTTTTAATTTGTCAGCTTCTCATTCATTGTGGCTTTTGTAATTTGCATTTGCTTGGAACGTTACCGTATGGAGTGACAGACGTGGCACGTACGAGTTTTATTTATTTCATTCCTAAGTCTTCGTTTTATTCAAACTGTAGTAAAAAAAAGCATAGAATATCAGAAATGCAATGTCCCAGTTACCGTAAGCACGTGCTTCAGCATTTTTCGCGTAGCTCCTCTAACATTTCCCATCTAATAAATTTCAGTCGTTCACGAGGACAATTCACCCCGCTGCAGCTTAATAGAAAACTACTCAAAAACCTGGTCTATATTACCCTCGGGGTAGCAACTACCTTCGCAGTACCATGGTATAATATCAGTCACAGAATTTTCAAAATAATCCTTCATATTAAACATTCATTCAGGTAATAAGTTACGTGAAATTCTTATTTTCTTAACTTGTTCGCTACATGGGAAAAACGTCCACCACAGCCTATAATTTTTTTCGAGATTTTATGACACCAATTGGAGTAGACTTTACGTATTTATATTTAGAACATTCTAAAAAAATAAAATAAACATTCTTTTAAACTGGCACACATATGTGTCACTGGGCTATTGTAGATAAAAACTATACGACACATCAAATTAAAAAGTAAATGAATAGGATTCGAATACAGAAACTAAATAAATACATTTTTTCAAAGTGAAGTGCATTTATATATTATATATATTATTTTGTATGATAAATTTTAAAAAATTTGTCAACGCACAGTCGAAGCGCGAGGGTTCAAAAACTTCGACGCAATAATATTTGTACACCAATTTTATACATTTCTAGCTACTTACATAATAATTTTAATAACTTGGCTTCGCAAACTGCTGTACTTTTTAATTCACTTGCCCAGCTAAACCGACCTATTCAACTGCTGTAAAATCTCCAAATAATCTAATTGAGGAATCTTGCAGCAAGATCTTTACCAACATCGAATAAATCAGAAAAAAAACTGATTATAAAATTATTGCTGTGACTTAACAGTAAAAAGAGAACACAATATTTTCGCGCAATAAGTATCTAGTAGTTACTGAGCTGATAAGTTGTTATTTCTATTTTTGACGAATTTTTCAATTCTGGAGCACTCGTATTGCGCAAAACATTAATAAGTGCAGATTCAAAATTTGCAATACACCTCATTTTTTATCAGATTTGCATCGAACGTGCGCCAAACGGTGTAGAACAATTTTTCTACATACAGTGACTCGCATTAATATTCGGACACTTTATAAAATCGCATAACTTTTTTAGAATTGGTCCAAACGACTTCAGTTTTTTGAGAAGCTAGAAGGATTAGTTTGCTAAATGACGTATTTGGTTGTTTTGAAAAAAAAATGTAATTGGTTGGAATAGCGAAAAGAATAGTAAAGGTCGATTTTTAAACTTTTTTTGTGAGCTTGTAATGAAAATTCAAAAAACCCGTTTGTAGATTGCAGTAAGTTGTATAAGTGCTTAAAATTTCATCAATATCGGTTAACGTTGCTCCGAGCTACAAACGTTTAAAGCTCGCAGAGTCGAAAATCGCTGATTTCGGGAATTTTCACGATTCTCGACCTTATTCTGCGATCTTTAAACGTTTCTAGCTCGGAGCAACGTTAACCGATTTTGATGAAATTTTAGGCACGTATACAACTTACTGCAATCTACAAACGGTTTTTTTTTAATTTTCATTACAAGCTCACAAAAAAAGTTTAAAAATCGACCTTTACTATTTTTTTCGCTATTCCGACCAAATACATTTTTTTTCAAAACGACGAAACGCGTCAGTTAGCAAACTAATCCTTCTAGCTTCTCAAAAAAACACAAGTTGTTTGGACCAATTCTAAAAAAGTTATGCGATTTTAAAAAGTGTCCGAATATTAATGCGAGTCACTGTATATTACACGTCACAACTGAAAAACTGTAAAAAATGTATCTGCACCCCTCTTGCCACAAGGTTCTCAATTATACTCTGCAACCATTAACCGAGTATTAACACGTTTCACACTACATGGGTCACCAGAGACCCCGAAATCGCTCAAGACACTTCCACGGAACAGACAAAAATATGTTCAATTTCTTTTTTAAACAAATCATAAAGAACTGTCACGCAACTTCTACTTCCCCATAACTGAACATTACAGTCCACTTTTTTAATTTTCTAAGGCTCAACCAAAGACCTGAAATTCTCCAATGGTACCCCGTTAACAATCACGTGGCCTCCTTCCAAAAGCCTCCCAAAGATAATGAAAAATTGTTGAGCGAAACCTCTCTATAGGCCTCCGATTGGACATCGTCGTTCTAAATGCAGTACACCCCCAAAAAAATGTGCAATTCGAGCCGACTTATTGTTCAAGCCCCGTACACTTGCTAAACGAGCGTGCGGCACGGTCTGGCTGGACGCGCGTGTGCACACGCCTCTGTGTGTACAGCGTGTCTCAATTAAAAAAGATAACGAAGACACCCAGAGCAGAAGTGCCAATCCAATTATTCCCACAGCGTTTCGCCATTTATTTCGGTGCCTAAGGACGACACGCGCGCGCTGCTTTCCTCGCGTTTCGATGCACACTTCGTAAAAACCGGTCAACAATTTTCCACACCGCCCCGGTTGCCGTCTGCCGCCCCTGTTTTCCCAGCACGAACGAGGGACGTGTTCTCCGCCAAAACGAGAGGAGAAACCCTCGAGTTTGGCCGGGAAATTTCGAGAATGCAGGGGAACTCCGTTTTCGAAACGCCACGGATCCACTTCGTTACAGGGCGTCGAGTATCGCGGCGAATCGCCAGATTTTAATTAAATTAATTTCACGGCGACGCGCGGTCGCAGTTTCGTCAGCACCCGCGCGGCTCGTCTCCGCCTTTTAATGGGGCAATTTGTGAATCGAAGGTTCCGCGGTTTCGACATGGGTGATTAGAAAAAGGGGTGGCGCGACAGTGGAGGGGAATCGTGGGAAGTGGTCACTCGGGGGGGATTAGTTTCGGTGCTCTTCGAGACGCAACTTTGCGCGGGGTTTGTTATTTCGGGATGAAGTTCGGTGGTCACTGGGAACCTTAGTCGCAAGCGTTCGAGTTATCGGGGCCATTTTTAGCAGCCCTCAATGTGTTTCTTCGGTGGAGATAGTTTGCAAACAATACACATAGAAATATGTAAATTTTTCTAAAAATCCAAATCACGAGTCGTAAATATACCTTGCTCGATGCGATGAAAATTTAGTCTCGCGTTGCGTGTAAAAAGTCTCCCCCAGTAGCGCGCCATTTTTAGTCACACTTATTTACTTATTTATTTCGGGAGTTACGGACTGTCGCATAAGTTTGTTCGCCAGAATTCTGAGTTAAAACCGACTATCGTTCAAATACCTTTTCCGGGAGTTTGCGGAGGGTATACGGTGCCCTGGAACTCCTGCGAACTAGCCTGAGCAGTGGTTGATCCTCGGCGAAGATCCGTCCGCAATTTTTATTGTAAAGCGTCCCATCAATAACGTACTTTTGAAGCATTACACGGCCAGGCGAGAGAGTCGAGCAATTAAAGGCCTCCTCGCCGCGAGTTGCCTCGAAGGATTTGAATTATCATTCACGCCTCGCTAACGCCAGGTCCGCGGTTGATGTATCCGACTTAAATTGTCCGGGCCGCGTGATGGAGCGGCTGACATAAAAACCTGACTGCGCTCAGTCGGAATGATCGAGGGACAGACGTGATTGCCCGTCCACCTTGTTTCCCGACCGGACAAAGATTACCCACCCCCGCGGCAGGGAAGAGGCTCCGTTGCAAGCCCTCCGCAAAGACGCCGTGGAAGTGGAGCGCGGTCTGCACGGCGGCGGAGTATCGATGCGCGTTAATTTACTCGCGAGGAACGGTGGAAATTTTCGCACTCCAGGCTGCCATTAACAAGACCGCAATCGAGTTACCGCCGCTGAAGAGAGCGAGGGGAACTTGGGCGCGAAGGTGGCTAGAACTTACATAAATTCCCAGCACCATGGGCGCCGAGTTCCATCGGAATACATCGGTCCGCAAGTTCCCCCCCGATTTAACGCGTTCGAGGCTCCCGATCGACTATCCCCTGGCGCCGAGTGTTCGGAACGGGAGGGATCCTTGACGTTTGCGGGCAAACAAAAGAATTTGTGTCTAACCTGCGACGTTCTCCCCGAAGAAGTTTCTCATATCTCAGGGACCGCTGGGGGATCGCGAAGCCGTGCTCCGTGGAAGGGAAAACTCCGTTGGCATATCCCGCGAGCGGGGGGGCGCGAGGGTTGGAACTTCCGTTTCCAACTGTACAGCTTTGGCGTCTCGCGTGGACGCACGTGATCGTCCGCGGGGTGGCGGACCGCCTGTGTACCGGACGCGTACGCGCGGACTGAGAGATGCCGGTAAACTGATCGGGATCCTGACGGACCTCCTTCGTCGAGGAGGCCTCTTCCGTACAGGATGAGGCGCGCAAGCCCGCCCGAGCGCAGGAGCGACGGAGAGCACGCAACAGGCGGAGTGGTAGGGTGGCAGGGGGATCGGGATGGAGAGAAGGCCGAGGGTGGATAGAATGGGACTAACGGTGGGCGCGAGGTGAGGAGGGAGCGGGCTGACGGGGAAAGAGTACGGGACGAGACTCGGAGGAGAGTACGCGGAGGCGGGGCGACGCGACGGGACGCGGAGGAAAGCGTGGAGGAGGATGACGAGGATAATTGGGGGTGGATGAAGCGAAGGGATGCAAGACGGAATTGTGGCGAAGGACGGTGGTGATCGGGGAAAGAAAAAGTTTGTGGGGAAGATTGCGGGGAGGGTGAAGCGGGGTGAGAGAAACGTGTGAGGAAGAATGTGGAGTTATAATGACGAAGATGACTTGGGCGGAGGAAAAAGGGGTTGAGAGTTTGAGTGAAGGGAACGGGGGGTGGATGAAGCGACGGAGTGGAAGAGGGGTGAAATCGGGATAAAGCAGCGTGTGGGTAGAATTGGGGAGGAAGGGTGGAAGCTTGTGGTGAAACGTGGGAAGTAATGGCGAGGGTGAGTGATCGGAGAAAAGAGAAGGAAGTGAGAATTTGGCAGATATGAAGTTAAGGATGAAGAGGAGAATTTGAGGTGAGGCGACGAGGTGGAAGAGAGAAATTGTGGGGAAGAACTTTGAGGATCCGGGGAAAGAGGGAAGTGTGGATGAGATTGAAGAGGACGCTAGAAATGGAGATAAAGGAAGGAGTGGGCGAATAGAATAAGAATTAGGGTAGATGGGAATGGCGGTATCTTAAGGGATCATTCTACCTTGAACCGCCGAAAAATGGAACTATTTTGAAAGATATTTTGCTCAGTAAATGCAACGTATAATGAAATAAATCTTTTTGGTATTTATTAAGCTACTCTTATATTATACAAAAAAAAATTAAAAATAATTTTCTTCAACACCTGCATAAAAATGGGTGTTGTTTTACGCCTAATGAGCAGGAGCAAAGTGACCAAGTTCAGACGTATTCGCGTTTTCTACT
Source organism: Andrena cerasifolii (assembly GCF_050908995.1). Lineage (NCBI taxonomy): Eukaryota > Metazoa > Arthropoda > Insecta > Hymenoptera > Andrenidae > Andrena > Andrena cerasifolii. The sequence continues at coordinate 1,871,803 of NC_135129.1, forward strand.
TTTCCCAAGGGAGAAAGACTTTGCGCGCATGCGTATTCGCAATTTTTTACTTTGCTCCCAAGGAAACTTGAGTTTGCGGGCTGAGTGAACATGGCGGTACCCTGTGGTATGAAGAAGCAATTGGTCGACTAATCGATATCGATCATGTGTGTTTATGACGACATTACAACTGTCACAGCACCCCTTTTCATTAAAAGATAAAACGAGTAATAATAAGAGCGATAGTGCTACGGGATACTGCCACACGCTCCCCGATATAGCCGCCGCTGAAATCGGAAGAAAAGTAGACAAAGTACAACAAATTTATGGAGTGGCTAGATAACTAAAAAGTGGAGTCTTTATCGCAAGCAGTGCTTTTAGTTTCTTTCTTTTTATTCCAATAAAAAAGCAATCGAACATGCATAATTTTTGCGAATCCCTCAGCAGGCTATTAAAAACACACCTTTCATGCAGGTGTTGCACAAAGTATTGTGCGTGACAAGGAAGAGACGCGATTTTGCTTTCTTCTCTCCCTTGTCACGCAATGCACTATTTACAATTTGTTTTAATTATTTTGTTACACTGTCAATATAGCACCTAAAAAAAAGAGGTGCGTTCACGGCGTAGGTGATTTCCCGGCTCAGGCTTATCCGAAACAAAAAACACTAAAAGTTTCTTAATCTATATGAGTGTCGCTATATCCCCTAGCTCAATTAACAATTTTTGTTGAAAAGTAAGAAAATGGTGCCGGTTTGAAAAAAGATTGACAAAACACCCACAAGGATGTATTCTTTGGTGTTCCATGAGAAAAATCTCGGTTATTTCTCGACAAAAAATATTAATTGAACTTGGGACTATAGCGACACTCATACAGATTAAAAATCTGTAACTAAGAAACAATTGCAAAAATCCTTTTTAAATTTCTTTGTATAATATAAGAATGGCTTTATAAATTCCTACAAGATTTATTTCATTATATGTGGTATTTGCTCAGACAAAAATCTTTACAAATAGCGTCATTTTTTGGTCGATCAAAGTAGAGTGGCTACTTAAGAAGAAACACAGGACAAGACAGACTAGGTAGGAAATTATGTAAAGACTAACAGAGGCAGAAATAATAAAAGGGAAACATGGAAAAGATATCTGAAAGCACGAGCTTCAGTGTAACATAGCGACAGGAAATATGAGATTCGTAATAGACTGCGGAAAAAATGGCGAAGATGATATGACAGAAAGACGAGCAGGGCAAGGTGACTCTTGAAAAGGGATATTAAAACATCAAACATGCATATGACACGCGACACCACCTTCCTTAATCTGTTTCAACTGAAGAAATACACGTTCGTGTAAAAGTCCTCTCCCATCCTGCGCCACGGATTTACCCTCTGCTCCCCTATCTCCGTCATTTTACCAATAGCATAATGCTGTCAATAACATTATCGCGACACCTAGAACGAACTTACCGCAGAAGGAAGCCAGAGGAAGGAACGAAAGGCGAGTGCTGCGGAAGACAAGAAAGATGCGCTGCCGGTGGGACACAGAGGGCAAACAGTGGGGTAGAGTCGAATTAAAAAAAAAAAAAAGAAGAAGAAGAGAAGATGCGTGAAATCAAAGGGAAAGACGAAAAAAGGTAAATGGAAAGCAACGAGCGACGAAGCAAAAGAAGAAGCAGAAGATAAGAGTTGGAAGGAAGAACCTAAGGCTTGATCGAATCGCAAAGGCGAAGGAACACCGTGGCCGTAGTCCTTCAAAGGATAAAAGGCTTTGATAATTTGCGCCTATGCGCGAGCAGAGGAGGAGCGCGGAAGACAATTCGTATCGCGAGGCTGGACCAGGTCGATTGCGAGGAAAGGTTCGATCCCTCGGCGCGCCACCTTGGCGCATTATCGTTATTGAATTTATGAAATGTTAATTCGCTAGGATCCTGGCCGAGGCTTAATCGGAGGACTCTGGGAGCCGGTGGTTCCGCGTCGATCAGCCTGGAATGCGTCCGAGGAACACGGTACCCCGAGTTCACGAACAGCTCGGCGGGTTTCTATCGCGGAATTGCACCGGAGGGTATTGGGTATCGTGCAAACGAAATTTCATAATCTGGAAACGTGTCGGAATATTTTGAAGTCCCCGCTGGAACTTGGCTCCGCCTGGATGCCCGGTGAAACTGACACAGTTATAAAACGGACATACCTGAAATACGTGCGCGCGTAAAATGGACACCGTTTGTTGGGACTCGTTCGATACCGAGCATCGCGAAGTTTATCCACCGCGGGGATAGATTGAAGTTTTAATTGTCCCAGCGGCTGGGTGTTTTTGACGCGGTGAAGATTGTCAATTAAACGTCGGCGCAATTACCTTTTGCTTTTGACTCGCCTGGCTGTTGATGCGGAACGATCGATTCCACCGGCTGAACTGTCGAGTAATTTTTCAATACGCCTATCGTAATTCCGCCGCATCGCCTGTGTATATTTGCAGGGGACTTGGGTTTTTATCGAGTTATTTTATGACGAACGGGCACCGGGCTCTTTAGAACGAAACCGCGTGCAACAAATTCTTGCTGTTTTACTTCGATGCCGGAGCAGTGAATATATTTTGCGTGGTCAACGACGAGGTCGAAGCTAATTTCCCGGGCCCTCTGTGAAACGAGAGCGTGGGTCGCGGGAAATATTATTTCTGCACTTGAATCTCGAGTAATAATTCATTTGCGTGCTCGCGCGGCGTACAAGAGTAACGTCGATCTTTTCAGGGCGATCGGCACTGTGAAAATCCACATACGGAGAACGAGATTTAATATCCGCGAAGTGGCAGGCCGTCGAAGCGCCGCGGAGAATAGTGAATTACAATAATTGTAACTTCAAGTGTGCTCGTGGAACAATGAACGCGCTTAATATTGTAAGAGTACGGATTTATCAGTCTCGAGTTCAAGGCTATGGCAAGATTGAGGATTATTTAAATTGACTTAGCAGGTTGATGTACTCTTTGAAAAATCCAGAGAACGCTTTTACTATTTGTTTATTTATTTATTAACCATAAACGGGTTAGAACCCATTATATAGGAAGGATACATAACATTTTGCGTGTTGAATAAAAATAAATCTACATATATGCATACTATATCAAATTATACTTAACAATGGAGAGAAAAATGAAGAAATAGAGGTGAAGAATGAGTAATGAGAAATGAAAAGTGTACAATGAAAATGGAAATGAGAATGAGAATGAGAATGAGAATGAGAATGAGAATAAGAATGAGAATGAGAATGAGAATGAGAATGAGAATGAGAATGAGAATGAGAATGAGAATGAGAATGAGAATGAGAATGAGAATGAGAATGAGAATGAGAATGAGAATGAGAATGAGAATGAGAATGAGAATGAGAATGAGAATGAGAATGAGAATGAGAAGGAGAAGGAGAAGGAGAAGGAGAAGGAGAAGGAGAAGGAGAAGGAGAAGGAGAAGGAGAAGGAGAAGGAGAAGGAGAAGGAGAAGGAGAAGGAGAAGGAGAATGAGAATGAGAAGGAGAAGGAGAAGGAGAAGGAGAAGGAGAAGGAGATGGAGATGGAGAAGGAGAAGGAGAAGGAGAAGGAGAAGGAGAAGGAGAATGAAAATGAAAATGAAAATGAAAATGAAAATGAAAATGAAAATGAAAATGAAAATGAAAATGAAAATAGAAATACATAAAAAATAGAATGAAAGTGAAAAGTGAGGGGTGGAAGTAAAAGTGTATACTATACTATGAAATTTAGTTTCGTCGCGTTAACGGATTACCAGCTATTTTGATCGTTCGCTCTTAGCATTCTGCAATTTACTCTTTAATACGTCCACAGATTCATGAAAGAAATCAACTGCATCAGCATATAAGTTTGCTTGCTGTAGTAGCCGGACTATTATTCTATTAACTATTTGATAAGACAGTGTTGATAGTTTGAAGCAGTTAATTATTTTCCTAAAATAAAATATTACCCGAAATAAATGTCCCCAAAATATCGACCAGCTGTTTTTACTTTTCCATTCAGACTGGCAAATAGACAAATATATCCGTTGACCAAAAGGATTGAAAATTAAAATTACAAATGTTTTATTGTATTCAATATCGATAACGATATCTTTATTCGAGGTGAGCTTCAATAGTAAGAAACTTTTTTGCAACACACTTCTAATTGCAATTTTGTGTAGTAAAGGCGTACTCTTCGTCTTCTTCTTATTATTATATAAAAATTAATCGAAAATGAGGCATTGGACCTGGAAAAGAAGACCATGGACTAATAGGAGCCCCTTTAATTGTTCGAAAAGAAGCATCCTAGAATATAAAATCCTAATTCTTCGTAATTTCAAGTGGCAATACCATTAAAGCCAGGGAAAGAGGAACGTTTCCTTTCCCATTCAAGAACCACTAACCCTGATAGGGGGAGCAGATTTTCTGCAGCCCCTTAGACGACACCTCGAACAGATCGCGTCCAAGAAAGTTGCAGGCCGTCCTGGTGTATTTCCTTCGCGGAAGTCTGATTATCCAGAAAGTTGTAATCACGTTAGGCCGCCGAGGGCTGTGTCACTGTTAGCTGAAAATTAATAGACGCCAGCCCCGTCAAGAATACACCTTGACGCTACCCTTGATGATGGATTTCATAAAGGAGCCGTGTCTCGAGGCGAACCTTTAAGTAGGGTGGGAAAATTCGAAATGGCTTTTGAAAATTGGTTGGAACTCTGCAGTTAATTATTAATGTTTCTCAAGAATCGTAGACCTGGTAAAGTCGATGATCATTATCCGAATAAATTTTTGTTCGAAGAATTTCGAATAAGAATCGCGAATAAAATGATGTTATTCGGATAAAAAATTATTCTTTATTCTCGGGTAACTTCATTTTATTCGCAATTCTTACTCGAGATCGTTCAAATAAAAATTTAATCGTCATTCCCGAATTGCTTCATTTTATTCGAAACTTTTATTCGAATAATGCCCAACTCTGCTTTGAACACTGTGTGTAATGAAAGAATTCATATTTTTTAATTTACATCAGTCATAGAGACTCAAGTAATCGTATTACTTAACAGTATTTTTCCTATGAAATTCTTTCACAATTTTAATTGAAATTTCTTCGGCATAAAAAAAGTGGTACATCATAAAATTTGATAGTTCGAGTAAATTTAAGCAAAGTCATACAAATATCCATTAACTTATTCAGATAGAATAATGCATTTATTGCGCTCTTTGTTTTCGTACCAAATATTAATTACGCGAAGGCCTGTAAGTACACCTGTTAATCGAACATGGTTCCTCACAATCGATCCGCCGAGGGCAATAAATTAATTATTGAACTCTTTCATACTTCCACTGCGTGGAGACTTGCCAGTTGAAAATTCAAATTATTCATCATTTTAAATCATTCTCATTGATTCATTATATTCCCTGCTATTTTCACGATGTACTCGTGGACGATTCGATTACTTTGTTAAAGTTTAGGGTTTGCATTTCATTACCATTATTTGGGATGTATATAATTGTCAAAATTAACAAAAAAGTTATGAAATATAAATACAAGGATCCATCCTTTTTATCTTTTATACATCCCTATTCTCTTTCTAATACGGTTTAATTTACTTGATAACTCTTCATAGTTCAAATGAATCGAAGCAAGAAATTTCGGATTTTTTGAGACACAAAGAAAGAATAGTATACTTTTATACATTCCTATTCTCTATCTATTACGGTGTAATTTACTTGATAACTCTTCATACTTCAAATGAATCGAAGCAAGAAATTTCGGATTTTTTGAGACACAAAGCTGCATCTGTGTTATTTTAAATATGATAAGGCATTCTGGACGCGGGGGTGCTGGAACTCAATGTGGAATATTTTCATGTATGATTGATTTTGGAGTGAATATAAATTGTGCAGAGGAACAGTAGGAAAATGTAGAAGAATAAGATGGAGTGATAGAACCGAGGGGTTGATTTCATAAAAATTCGAAACGAAATATAAGTAGTTAACAAAAACTAGATACATAATTCAAGTGGTAGGTAAGTATACTCAGTTTATAAAAGATGTGTAGTGGATTAGTTGCTCTCGATTTCTCTTATATAAAGCTTCAGACTCTGCATGCTACAATGGTACCTTAAACGGTACAATTTAGGTCATGTTAATATTACTAAATGAATATTAGAAAAACTTAGGCATTTATATATTTCTAGCTGACCCATTACCCGGTTTCACCGAGGAATTATTTATGATGTTTCCAAAATAAAAAGCCTAAAAGAGAAATAGCCTAAAATATAATCTAGGACGTATGTAATGTAATATTCAAAATTCTATTGAAATTCGTTCAGCTGTTTAGGCGTTTAGGCATGAATGAATTACCAACCAACCGACAACCCTTCACTTTTATACATCTTAAGGGGAAACACCACTGTGACGGCCGGAAAAGTAAGCCATTTTTAAAATTTTTTTTTCAGGAATAATTTACAGTTTTCATAGAAAATTTTTATTACCTACTTTTAGTACACTTTCTTAAGAGACTATACAAAAAAATAAATAGAAAAACATGCATCAATTTTAATATATTAATTAATCTTCTAACCCCCCACCCACGCGAGCTGGTCGAATGTGTAACTATGGAACAGCAGGTTCAAAATCAAATTTCATTTTTTTTTTATAAGCTATATGAGTATAGTTTCCGTTGTACGTACCTATTTCTTAAACAAATTATTTTTGTAAAAATGGTGCGCTTTAGAAGAAAAGTTTCGAAAATCCGCGAATAAGATGGACAGCTTTTCGAGTGTATTTAAAAAATTTTGCTCTCAATCAAACAATCCGTACGTACAACGGGAACTACACTCGTATAGTTTATAAAAAAAAATGAAATTTGATTTCGGACCTGCTGGTCCATAGTTACACCTTCGATCAGCTTGCGTGGGGAGGCGTAGAAGATTAATTAATATATTAAAATTTGAGAATGTTTTTCTATTCATATTTTTTGTATAGTCTCTTAAGACAGTGCACTAAAGCTAGGTAATAAAAATTTTCTATGAAAACTGTAAATTATTCCTGAAAAAAAATCTTAGAAAATGACTTACTTTTCCGGCCGTCACAGTGGTGTTCCCCCTTAATATATAAAGCAGAAAGCTTCTATATTTTTGTGTTTGCCTGTCACCTAAAAACTTTCGAACGACAAACTCGAGGCTCGCGAAATGTGCCTCAGCTCATTATGACTAATCCAGATAAATGTGACAATTTTCACCAAAAAAACTAAATAATTTTTTTTTAAATCAGAATCTAAATTTCGGGCGAAGACGAGTAGTAAGCTAGTATATTAGTATGGAAGTAAAGATTACAATTGGTACGTAAACCATTGTCCCTAAAATTTTTGCTTCAATTTTGATACTTACAGTGTTTTCTACAAGGGCTCTTTAATTATATTAAAAAATAGACTAAATATATATTTAAAACAGTCGAGTTAGCAATTAAAATTTACCTGATTATATTAATGAGTAGTAGAAGGGAATGTCACTGATTTACTTCACGTACAAAGACACATTTAATTTTCGTTTTCAATGGAACGTAATAACGTTTCACTAGAAATAATTTCATTGAAACGAGTGAGCCTTCGATGGACACAGTATGCCATCGTAATATTAATGACAGTTATTAAAGACAGGTAGCATGCACGAGAAGGAACGCATTCCTCGAAAGTACTAACGAAGGTGGCTCAAGAACTACTTTTTGATGGATGGCGCCAAGCAACAACTTGCATGTCATTAAGCAAGTTAGGCGCCTGCGGAACCTAATTAACTCGTTTCGATACTGCTGGCGTGCCCGTGTTCCGCGACTGTTACAAGGGCCGTAGTAATTCCAATCTGCAACGTTTTCCGTATTCGCCCACGATTCCGGTAACATAATTAAAAGTTAAGTCGCCGAAATTTTCGTGAAATTATTCCGGCACGATTATTCCTCGCGTTAACACGGATGTATTTCGGGTCACCAGTCCCTTTCCATGGCAGTAGAATTGAAAATTCTCCCGCCCTTTCTTGGCACGTAACAATTTTTGTCCAAAATGACATTTCATGTATCAAAATTAACCAGGATGCTTCGCCTGCGCACTGTGAGGGTAAAGTAGAAGTAAATGCTGTCTTCTCTCCTTCTTTCCTTTATATAAAAAATTATGAAGTGTATGCTTTGTATCGTATCGTGTAGAATTTTGTCTGCATGAAATAATAATGTTATAAGGTAGATTTATAATCAACGAAACCTATTAAAAAATTTTCAGTGATTTGTAGGAGGTGTAATATAATACGTACGCATTTTTATAAACGAAATATGGGTTTATGAATGGATGTCTGGAATTTATAGTTATGAGATATGCAGCAAAATGTTTTCACTTTCCAAAAATTGCAAATTTGTAGTTTAGGAACAAAATTTCAGATTAATATCGAAAGGGTGATTTAAAGCAGTAGATGATACAAAAGGACGTTTTTGGGACATTCCACGCGAAATCGGACACTTTTTGGAGTAACATTTCGAATGTGGCTGAAATTTGAATATGCTGTAGTCTTTAGGGATACATAAACATATCTCGAAGGATTTTTGACAATTTTGAAAAATGTCGATTTTACAGCTGTTTCAAGGTAAGTGCTAACTTTTTTTCAATAAATTATAACTATGGAAGTAGTAAACGGATGGAGATGAGGTTTACGGCGATTTGTAGAAAAGACATTGAAGTTTTAAGAAAAAATTACTTCAGTTTCAGAAACAAATTTTTTTAACCATTTTTGTGCAATTATTTTAAACAAATGCAGTTTTTTAAGAACAGGCGCGATTTTAAAAATCAGAGAAAAAAACAGAATATAGTTCTATCAGTAAAAACAGAATTAGTACATATACAAATCGCCGTAAACCTCATCTCCATCCGTTTACTACTTCCATAGTTATAATTTATTGGGAAAAAAATTAGCACTTACCTTCAAACAGCTGTAAAATCGACATTTTTGAAAATTGTCAAAAATCCTTCGAGATATGTTTATATATCCCTAAAGACTACGACATATTCAAATTTCAGCCACATTCGAAATGTTACTCCAAAAAGTGTCCGATTTGAAAAACACTGTCCATTCAGCTTGCAGAAATTAGTACACTGGATTTAATTTACACCGATATAAATGGTTTAAATAATTGTCTCCACTTCTAAAGGATATTAAATTTGACGGTATTAGAAGATCCAAGGGAGCATGGAACTGAACCAGACCCTCGGGAATACAGTAAATCGGACTGTTTTAAAAATCCACCGACCCACGTACAGTCTCCGACGCTGTTGGACAAATCCGACAAGCTCGACTCTCCCGATTCTTCTAAATGGGACTGAATTTATTCGAAAATAACAAGAGGGACGTCGCACCATGTGGAAACAGTTTCTTAGGTGATTGTAACGAAAATTAATAGTGAATGAGGACGAAAGAGAAGAGCACGTATCTAGGAGCCAGTGATTCGAATGAAATTCGTAGGGGATACAAAAAGTTGTAGGGAAAAGCATTGAAAACACTGTAAAAGGTAACTGCTTCGATAATCTCAGCTTGAACATAGATGTCACAAAATAAATTCTGATGTCTCGAAGTGACTTAATCCTACTTGACTGCCAACTAATAAGCAGAATTCTCCGCCTGAGGAATTTACATTCTGCATACGCGCTCAAATCTTATTTATACGCAGGAGTATGTAATTGGCATGTTAATCTCGAATTCATTCTTCGTATTTGATAAATCACAGAATTTAGATTTGGCCAATTGAGGGTGATATATGGAATTGAAAGTTCCCCCCCTCCAAAAAAAATATTCTTGCTGTTTCCTGGCTAACGAAGGATCATGAAAACTTATTCTACTTGAAAATGCAAATAGTCATCTTCCTCTTCCGTTTTTAGTCCATACAATTGAAGTTTGGAAACAGAATCTTCCCTTAAATGAATTAACTACTTCTTTACAGAATTTCTTGACAGAATTTCATAGAATACTGTCCATGGAGAAGTGTATTTACGACACTCCAGACTTCATTAAAATGAAATCAGGCAGCAACAGGTGTCAAAAATGCGTGCATTTGAAAAAGAGTGTTGTTACTGGCTGTACATTCCCCAGGGCATGAGGCTTCTCTTCAGGATGGGAGCAGCGACCCCGGGGTACCTGAGCTAGTTCACAAATCCTGAAAACAGACTAGGAGCAATGAGAGTAAAACGGCAACGCATTACTTAAATGATACATTTCGTAATATTCAAAAATCGTGAGGAAGTCAAGAATCTCCATCTCACCCTTGAAACTCGAAGAAAACGCAGCAATTTGTAGAAGTGACTTGTCCAGTGAATGAACACCCCCCAGTGAATGGGGGGAATGGACAAGTCACTTGTACAAATTGCTGCGTTTTCATCCAATTTCAAGGGTGAGATGGAGATTCCTGACTTCGTCACGATTTTTGAATATTACGAAATGTATCATTTAAGTAATTAGAAAATAATTATTTTTTAGTTTTTGGTGAATTTTTAGTAAAATCGTCTAACATAAAAAAATTTATGTTAGATAAAAAAAAATTTATGTTAGATAAAAAAAATTTTATGTTAGACGATTTTACTAAAACTTCACTGAAAACTAAAAAATAATTATTTTCTTGTACTATAATTTCAAAAAGGATAATCCCAGGTTGTATGATTTTATTTAAAGTCACATATCACCATCGAAATTGTAGTACAAGAATATAATTATTTTTTAGTTTTCAGTGCAGTTTTAGTGAAATCGTTTAACATAATTTTTTTTATATATTTTTTTATTTTCTAATTTTTAGTGTTTGTGGTTTTTTTTATACATTTCTCTTTACATTTTTTATTATTTTTTTTAAATTGTATTGTCGTCCAAACTACACACGCCTGCAAAGTTTCAAGACAATTGGATTAGTGGAAGTGGGTGAAAATTGAGTGGCCAGATTTGAACCATACACCAAACAAACGAACACCAAACATACAGAGGTTCGAAGGTAAGTAAAATCATTTAATTAACACCTATTATGCTCTTTTCGCGTTAAAATTTATACAGTAGGTGCTTCTTTATTCAACTAAGTTCTGTATTAAGTTCAAGGTAATTCTTTCTGCTGTTGTTGTTGTTGATTTTGTTAGGGGTTCATTCACTGGTCATACAACTCAAGGGGTAACGTCACGATGATAGCCCAAAAATGGTAGGATAACTTTGGGGGAATTTTATAGAAATTCGTGAACTTTATTAAAAATGTAACATAAGGTTCTTATGATATGTATAAAGAAGAACAAAAAACATTTTTTTCAGATTTTTTTAACAAAAAATGGCGGCACAATAGCCACGCAGCCGATGCGTACGTATTTTCCACTTGTGTCATTTCGTGGTGGAATTTTTCACGTCCACACCGTTCGACCTAGAACAAAAAGAGTTTTGTAATATACGCACTATACTGCATTCCACTTTAGAGTAGACTCGTTCCGCGCAGGGATATACTGTTAATTGTTATGAAACCGGCGGGGAAGGTGCTACGACCAATCGCAAAAGTGCTACGACCAATCGCGTGTGTCAGATCCCTGGGAGCTGCACAGATCGGTCGCAAATCGGTAGGAGCGTAGGTCAACTGTTATAGGAAATGGAGGAAAAATTACTAGAGAAGTACCCAAGACTTCGAAAAAATATTAATTTTTGAAGGAATGGCGAACATTTGAAAACAATACTGTTCTTGCTAGAAAATGCAAGTTCATCCCTTAGTGTTCATTCACTGGATAGATCACCAAATCAGCAATTTCTCAAACCCTATAAACAAATTCTTTCATTCCTCAATTCTCCTCTTTTAAATACAGTGGCTCCTCAATACAGCGAACCTTCAGAGTAATAAAATAGAGAAATATTATGACATTATGTATTACTCTGTATAAATAATTAATATGAATTTAATTATAAATAATTTAATTATAAATAATTAATATGAATTTAATTATTTAGGCTATAGTAGCAGATAGAGATATTAAAATATAAATTACAAGCAAATTTTAAATCTTGTGAAAGAAGGTTACAAAATGTACTTATGTACTTTTACATATTTCGCCCCTCCAAGAGACTTACTTTCGACTTCTGAATTTTCTTCGGGGCACCCTCCAGAATAGTTCCAAATAATTAAGAAAAAATCCGTGTAAAGTTTGGGCTCGATCAGATTACGGGAAAGGGTGACCCTGGGCCCCTAAACATTTAAATCATTATTTAACAGCTCTCGAAGTTGATTTTATATAATATCGTCCAAGTTATGGATTAAATAAAAAAATGTGTCAAACAAAAGTTGTAGATCCGGACAAGGAGCATATTTTATGTCTATTACTTTTTCTCGCGCGACAAATGGCTTTCGAAAAAAGTCAGAAAACCTAAAAAAAAACAACTTTTTTTCCCTCAAATTTTGAAAGTTTAAATGCTTCTAAAACACTTTTTATTTGTGAAGGCAAACAAAAAATTGAATTTTTATTTTCGAGGACTATTTTATAAACATTTAAGGGGGGCATAAACCGAAATATGCGAAAAAGATAAAAAAAAATCTTATTTTCAGTGTTTCATCAAGACAATAACAGTCATGTCATGAATGTTTCCTGAGAATTTCGGTCCTCAATTTTCAGGAAACATTCATGACATATCAAACACTGAAAATAAGATTTTTTTTTATCTTTTTCGCATATTTCGGTATATGCCCCCCCTTAAATGTTTAAAAAATAGTCCTCGAGAACAAAGATTCCATTTTTTTGTTCGCCTTCATAAATAAAAAGTATTCTAGAAGCATTTAAACTTTCAAAATTTGAGGGAAACAAATTTTTTTTTTTTTGATTTTTTTCGAAAACCGTTTGTCGCACGAGAAAAAGTAATAGATCATAAAAGATGATCCTTGCCCGGATCTACAACTTTTGTTTGACACATTTTTTTATTTAATCAATAACTTGGCGGATATTATATAGAATCGACTTCGCGAGCTCTTAAATAATGATTTAAATATTTAAGTGCCCAGGGGCACCTTTTCCCTTTATCCGATCGAGCTCAAACTTTACACGTTTTTTTTTTAATTATTTGGAACTATTCTGGAGGGTGCCCCGAAGAAAATCTTGGGAAAAAAATTTACCAAGAGTAAATAACAGCCACCCTATTGAACATCTAACCCGCTACCAATAACAGCCTTAACACCTCGGCGTGTTAACGAATGGGCCACGTACGTACATTGTGGTAGCAAACTCCTCGGCTGCGAAAGAAGAGGGACAAACAAAGTTTCGCGCAAAAAGGTGCGACGAACAAAGACAAAGGGGCAGAAACTGGCTACCGCTAGCAAGCGGTTCGCGCGTATTCACGAGCAGCCGCGCTAACGAAACTCCATTTGCTCTTCATTTTCCGGGAATCACGTGGCGATACACACAGGGACGCCTGAACACGGCCGGACTCGAGCAATTACTGCTGCTAGGGGAATGTCTATGCGGATCGTCGCAACGTGTTAAACGACACCGACCCCCCCGTAAAGTTTCTTTGATGTTGCGCCCGCGTATTAGCCGTGCACGCGCGTTTAGAGGCTGCGCAAGAACGTGGCCACCTCGAAATTCGTAAATGCCCGTGGAACTTCCGCCGCGGCGTTATCGAGCAGAGTCCGGTTCCAGGGAGCGGTCGGCGGCCAGGGGGTGAGTAGTTTCGGGGATTTTTGTCGGCAAGCCCCGGTGGAAGTTTGAGGACGTTTGGAATTGATGATGGGGAATCGCTCCGTGGGGAAGAGAAATGCCTCCGAAGTGGGGTGAAGGTGAACCTCTTGGATCTTGGAATTTCAATTCTTTCGCAGCCATCCTGGCTTCGAAATCATAAATGAATAACTGAAATGGCAGACGATGTGCGTGGCGAAGAAATGAAAAATAATTTTTTTTAGTGAGAAAGGATGCGTAAATTGTGGTAAACGCTGTAAGTGCTGTATAGGGTAGTTTATATATTTTAGTTTCCGGGGCTGACGTAAGATAGAGCTGAGATGTGAAAAATTTGATATCAAAAAGCTGATATCTTTCAAATATTTCAGCGGAACCCGTGAAAGCAACGTCCATCGCAACGTCTATTGCAACGTCCATCGAACCACCCCTGCGCGTTAACCGCATTAAGTAAATTGTCCGGGGTTTAAACAATTGCGAAGAAAGGGGGAAAAGGTAATGAGGATATTGTCCCGTGATGGACGCGACGGGAAAAATTTCACGGGGCTTTTTCAAATTTAAAGGCCCTCCCTCCCCCCTCCCCCTCCACCCCTTAAAATTCAGTAACTGCTGCAATTATCCTGCGTGACGAAACGTCCGCCGCGGACACTCGCGACGAATTAAGCGGGAGCGACGAATTTTCTTTGATGTCGCACGCACAAACCGCGCCAGGACTCTTTAGCGATAATTATACAACATTAGAAGCGGCTATACATTTACTAATGACGATCGCCGTCGCTCCTACGAAAATGTATAATGGCGCAAATTGTCCTAAATTATGGGTTAAATCAAACACATTTCCGCGTTTCGTTAATAAAAGAGTTTACTAGGTTTTAAGTATTTATTCAGGCAGTGAGACGAATCAACGGCCTTAAATGTTTTTGGATCGACGTAGAGCATAGCTTCGTCGTCAGCATTTGAGGATACTGGTCTGTTAACACGTTCGCTACTAGCGTCAAATAGGTTTCACATCCTTAGTCCTCGTGGCAGAGCAACGTCACATGTATGTGATGCCGACGATATTTGATTTTACGTCGATAAAATAAATGACGCCCATCTTTCCGAAATATTAAAATCAGGCAATCTCGAGGGCATTCGGAACACCAACTTGACCTCTTTATAACACGTTCTCTGTGCACGGAATTAAAAATGTACAGTGTATTCAGTAGCATTACTGAAAATAAATATGTTAACGACGCTACTTATCGCTTCTGGCAAGAGTGATGGTGAAAGAATTATAACCAGGCTATTTTAAATATATTTAATAATTATGTGGGGTAGGGTGGGGCTAAAAGTCCCGTTTTTCATATAAACCTATGTAAAATTTAGCAATAACAATCTAGAATTATCTAGTGTTATTTTGTATGAACTATAACTATTCTGCCCTCCTTAGTTAAACTGTCCTATCTAGCATTTTTTCATTTTTTAAGATATGTTGAAATATCGGAAGTTCCACGCGTCTTTTACCTTTTAAGTAAAGTTAGAAAACTCTACGTGCTTCGTAGAGATTTATAAACAGTCTAGTGTATTTAACCTAATTTCTTTCCAAATGGTTAAAATTTCCTGTCTAAAACAATTAATTAATTGGTAAGTTAATAATACATTACCTACCGGTACGCCTATTACGACGAATTATATTAGGCTGTTACGAAATAATAAAAACATGTTTTAATTTGAATGAAGGAAAATGAGGACGGTACAAAGTAAATGATAAAACTTAAGTTTTCTCGGTTGTTTCAAAATGCTAGATAGGATATTTTAGCTAAAGAGGGCAGTATTATGCTTTACTGTCACGAAGTTCGTATGTTGATATTGTTATTTTCTGTTGAGTTATACCACAAAATGTTTGTCAATGCAAAATGAACTCCTTTTTTTTCTAAATGTGTTTATTTTGCCATAAAGAATACGTAACAGTTTTTTTTAATAAATGCTTACTAGGTATAAACACAGCCGAATTGCCACCTCGTTTCAATAACAATATATTCTAGGTATCAGTCTCTAACGAGCGCTCGTACTTAAACAAAATATAGGTACTTAATTTTTAATATATGTTAAATTGCACTTAGTTTGCTTTCCCTATCTTTTCAGCGATAGAGCAGTTGTACTGTGTTTTCCCTGGAGAAATCGGCTCTAAACCAGGGTTCAAAATGAACTCCTTTCCCCACGCGCGGGGCAAAAAGTCCCTAATGTCTTTTCGTGTAAAATTAAATTAAATACGTAAAAAACTCTGTTCAAATCAACAAATATTTATTCAACCAATTCTGTTTTGGTATTCAATATTGATAGGAATGCACGACTTCTTTAACAAAAATAAAAATATAAGTCAGAGGCTCACTTTGAACTAAAAACTAAAAAAAAAATCGTTCAACTAAAACAAAAACACTGTTTAAAAACTTTGGCATCATTCCTTTAAACTTATTATGAAAACTGGCTATTTTATTATGAAAACAAATAATAAAATATATGTTTTCAGTCTGAGGGATGTTTTGCCCCAATGGTACCTCTATAGTTTCTGCGATATATACGTTAGAAAATATTATCATTCAGCAATAAACAATATCATGCACACATTGCTAATGGAACGTACAATCTTAAAGTACTTGGCTGATACGCTTTTAAACTGTGGTTTACTTCTTATAAAGCAATAAAGGCGACCTGTTTCTTTTGGTTTTCGATGCATAATAATAAGGTAGGCGTCGTGTAATTCGCACGAACGTCCAGGAGCGACTGGCGACTCTTTGGTCACCTCCGTTTCTTCTCACCTTTTACATAGTATAATCCGAAACTCAATACATTGTTTAGGAATAGAAATTTCGAAACCGGGACTTTTTACCCGCCGAACTTTTACAAGGGGAGGCCGCGACATCTGGGACACGGATTTTGATAAATCTCATATATGTTGTAGTGTAGGTGCAGTAGACCAATATATGTCTCACATGTTGGGTCCACTACCCCAGAGTTTCCGAAATATTAATAAAAAAAGAGATGTTTATGCGTTGACGACCAGAAGCGATAGCAAAGTTTATTGTAATGATGAATAGCGGTACGTATAAAGGGTAGGTCTTGCACCGGGACTTTCACCGGTTCGATTCTCATTGGGATCATTTTTTTTTCTATAAATGTATTTTGTATTGTTTTATTCCTCAAAAGATAAAGTACTATTTTTTACATTCTAAAATATGGCATTTATCGTAGAAACAAATGAACCGATAAAATTCACGACACCATGCACATCTAATAAAAGATGTATAGCCACAGGTACATTTTTTTGTTCTAATTTCAGGTGGAAATTGCACCTGATTTATATTTAGAAAAACGTTTCTAGTGCCTGTAAACATTTTTTTTTATTAATATTTCGGAAACTCTGGGGCAGTGGGCCCAACATGTGAGACATATATTGGTCTACTACACCTACACTACAACATATATGAGATTCATCAAAATCCGTGTCCCAGATGTCGCGGCCTCCCCTTGTTAGCCCCACCCTACCCTACTTTTAAATTGAACTTCAATTTTAAGTCATAATTTGATATATTTTTTAGTCTGTAATTATAAAAGGAAGGTAGTTTAAGACTTCACTTTAACTTGTTTTTTTTTTAAATTTACTATAAATTAGTTTATGTTATTTAGTGAAAACATTATATTGCCATCGGAACTAAAAAGTTAAGTTAAATATAAAAGCTTGTTTCGAATAAAGATTTTAAGAGAGGAAGAACACCCTCGGATATTCTATCCCCTAGAATTAATAAACTAAGGTTTAATATTTATATATGCACTTCATATTTCATAGAATTATCCGCAGAGAATTCTTGGCTCTGAAAGGTCTGTTCCTCTTTCATTTCTAGAGAACGAGTTACTTACCATTCTTGATACTGACAATGAGATAGCTCTCGAATATTCATACACAGTTTCTACCCTTGAAATTTCTATTCGTTGATTATAAATCTTAAAGCTTCGTGGTAATTAATATTTATTCTTGAGCATGGAACAGTGAATTTGAAATTAGTCGATGTCCACTACATTCGAACAACATATATTTATCTGCGACGCAGGGAAAAGCCGCAAAAAGGCCTTCTATTATGCACGAGTGATAATTATGAAAGATTATATGCCAGGGATATTGATTACAGCGTATTCCAGGAATTCGACGAATTAGGATTCTTAATTAAGTATACTCCGTCAATATTGCTAAGGATGGGCAAGCGACTCAGTACGTCGGTAGATGATTGATGGGAATGTTCAAGGGTTTCGTTTCCAAAGGATACATTAGAAACTCGCAGGAGAACGATGGGCCACAGTGAAACGAAATTAAATTAGAGGGGCAAAGTTCAAACACAATATTAGGGGCGTTGTTGACAGAAATGTCACTGAGGTAATGAATTAACAAAAATATAAATTGTACATAATGTAAAACTAAGAATACTGCAAGCTAATATACCAAAGAGTGACCAGGATGTGAAAATTTCGTTTTTAAAAACTGTGTTTCCAAGGGTGATTGTCCCCCGTCGTTGATATAATCGCATTATTGTTTTTTTAAATAGATAAGTTTATCGGGACTAACTGCATCCTTTAAAACGATTTTATTCAGCTTTGATCCCCTGTTTGTTTGTTTGTACGTATGGTTGAAATCTAGCAACTCAAATTTAACCCACTTCCAACTACCCAATTGCCTTGAAACTTTGCAAGCGTTCGCAGTATATCACCATCGAAATTGTAGTGCAAGAAAATAATTATTTTTTAGTGACTGTAGCACTACAACGTTTAAGCAAACTGTTAAACTGTATACAGCAATAAAAGATATTTGTAAAGAAGTCTGAGCTGTGAGATGTAAATCCACAAACACTAAAAACTAGAAAATAAAAAATATATAAATAAAATTTTATGGTAAACGATTTTATTAAAAATGTAGTAAAAACTAAATTAAGAAGTATATCATGTACATACGTATATTTGAGGAAAAATCGTGAAGATTAAAGGCGATTCAATTACGTTGCCTATAGGAAATTCTAATCGAAATTTTAAAAACGGTCATTTGACCGGTCGTGGTAGGAATAGTGTTAAAAATAAAAATATTAAAAAATCGGTATGACAAAGACTAGTTTCTTTTATGTACTCTAAGGGACATTTTTCCTTTTCCTTTTAGATGATAGTCGGAGGCGATATTTTTGACACCGTAAAACCCCTTTCGTGACAACCTTGCTTTGTTTAACAGCAGCTATACGGCAAACCAGATGAACTATCATAATTTTTTTTTGGAAAATGTTCTTTAAAGTACATGCTTTCAAGTGGATATTACAATTTATGTTTAACTAAATTACTTACAGGTAAAAAAAATTAATCAAAAGTACTTTGTTTTCACGGTCCTAGGTTTATGTAACCCCTTAATAACACAAACCCAATTTATTTATTTCGGTTGCAATTTTTCAATGAGGCATTTAGAAGCCTATATTTATATCACATTATCACCTTAGTTTTACCAGTAGAATACGCTGGCAAAGTTTGTACAGAAACCTGTGGGTCACCCTGTATATCCTTCATCCATTAAAAATGTCCAATTTTACAAACAACAGCCCCCATTCCCAAAATACGACTCGACTACAGCTGGGTTTACACCTGACGAGTGACTCGACCTAGTGACTCGGTCTGCTACTCGGCTGAGGAAAAATTTTGCCAGATTTGCCCGCCGGACTACTCGGTCGAGTACTAGAATATGCGTTCAAACTGGGCGAATGCTGGGCCCAGTGGGCTCACTCAGCCGAGCACTCGTCAGGTGTAAACTAAGCATAACCTTGGGAACCCCTATGAGGGTTAGGGATCATGACTATGGTCCTATCCGGGGAGCTTTGGATCTCTCTACCTTAGCGAAGCGCAGGGTGATTGCGGACTTATTATTTCTATATAAGGTTATTAATAATCTGTTCGATTGTTCGGAGCTGGTGGGGCCTGTGTGTCTCAAAGCGCCTACTAGAGACCTGAGGATTCGTCCCTTATTTGATACCAAGCTGCCGCAGTATAGGCATTGCTCAGCTGACCCGCTGAACAGAGCCATGTTATTTGCAAATTCTCTCGTGGATGACACTGATCTGTTCTCTTGCCTGTACAGTTGTTGAAATGTTTAACTGTTTAAATTGCGAATCAAACTGATAGACTGTTATGTAATTTTTTTTTGTGTTATCACTGTCTTTCAATGAGGTTATCCTTTTTAAACAAATAAGTAAGTAAGTAACAAGAAGAGAATAGGATCGATATTAACCACCTCTAATGCTGAGTTTACATCTGACGAGGGTCCGGCCGAGTAAGCCCACTAGGCCAAGCACTCGCTTAGTCTGAACACATACATATTCTAGTATTCGGCCGAGTAATCCGGCGGGCAAATCGGCCAAGATTTTCACCCGGCCGAGTAGCAGACCGAGTCACTCGCCAGGTGTAAACTGAGTCATGTGTAAATCTCTCTATGTACATATCTGTACCGCTGCGAGATCGCAACGACGCCGCAGAGTGGTCTGTGTTGATGGTCTACTCTAGCGGGACAAAAGTCCAAAATCGTGACCATCCAAAATGAATAAATCTTGGTCGTATGACATTTGATCCTTGTTGTTGGGCCTAGAAACACCCCCGCTGGTAAAGTCCCAACAAAATCCCAACCGCGTCTCGAGTGCGCGGGAAGAAGGCTGATCTCCAGGACTCAGCGTTCACGCGGCTCGTCATGACGATTTTAATCGTCTTCGAACAGTTTCTTTGATGTCCCACGTGTCCCTTGACGCGAGTGGATCCTACGGGCGGCTCGTATTTACGCGCGCCAGAGCGAGTCCGTGGAGGAGACCCCGTGGAAACATGGCGGCGCGCAACCAAAGCGGAATATTTTAAGGAATCGCGAGTCGCGCTCCCGCCGCCTCGTTCCCCAGGATTAGAAGCCGTTCCCCGTTGCTCGGGGCTGAACAGACGACAATTAAAACTGGGATCGTGTTCGCCCGGCCGCGGATTACTAATCGCAAAGAAATTAAATTTAAATAAGCTGCCGCGTCGGTTTACAAAGCGGGTCGATACGGTGAACGGAAGGAGGATCTTTAACTGCGGAAATACTAATTGGACGCAGTTTCTAGTCGGCACTTTCGCCGGCCATTAGGAATTTATGTGGCAATCGTGGGGGGCCCCGGCGGTCGTTAACAATCTTTGTAATTAACTTTAAAAATCCCGGGGAATTGTTCCGCGACGGTTTTGCTAAGAAAGACCTTCCACGGTTATTGGAAACAAGTGTTTCGGGTTGTCCCGCCAGTTATGCTTGTAATAATGACCGGGGGAGATTAGGTTCGAGGAGCTCGAGTTTTTACGCGCGTTTGCAGAGAACAGTAACAACAATTGTAGGGTGGATGAATATTGTTAGAAGATTCAATTTATTAGTTGTTTAGGGGTCGAAGCACGTGGGTTAATCGGCAGAAATCAAGGTTGTTTTTGAGAATTTTTTGTAAGGGAACTATACATGCAATCTTTTTAAAACTTTCAAGATGCATTATTATGTATTTCAAGAAGTGAACAAACATTTTTTGATATATAAATAACGCGGTAATTCCAAATGGCGCAAGTGTTTCGAGCGGCCTTGGTGCGGAAAATGTTCAACTGCGCGCCGTCTAGGGTCCCTTCTAGTAGCCTGAAACCACAAAACCAAATAGTTTTTCTTTTTTAATAGAATTAGATTAGACTGTGGATGGCCCTCAAACCGCATTCGAAAATGTGAAATTAAGATAATAATGAATGTTTGAAAAAATAGTTACGTTTTTCACTGAAAAATTTCACGTTCATTGTGCAATAAAACTTATTAAATTTAATAATATTATTCCGGAATGAGGTCCCTCAATAGCGTAACTTTATTAGAATCACAAAACTATTTGGTTTTTGGTTTCAGGTCACCACAGCGGACCCTAGATACCGCGTTATTTTTATATAAAAAATGTTTGTTCATTTCTTGAAATACGTACTAATAAGTTGTAAAAAGATTGCATGTATAGTTTCCTTACAAAAAATTCTTCAAATGAATCTTGATTTCTGCCGATTACACCGGGTTTCCCTCTTCACCCTGGTTTGATGCTGTGAAGATAAGGCAAATTTGGTGGATTTTTTGAAGAGAAAAGTATCGAGCATTATAATTCCAAACTTTGTACGTTTATCAATTGACGTTTGAGGAATATGCTCAACATTTGTTATGCAATAATAATAATTTTGTTCAATGTTACAGTGGGAATAGTAAGAAGAGTTTGAAAACAAAGTTTATTGCTGGTGAACATGATTCTGACTGTCGTAATAATTTAAGAAAAATCGCAAATTTTTTTTGAAAAACATAAAATATTAAAAAACACAAAAATATTAACATTTCAAATGAAAGTTTTCATTTCTCGGAATCGAATTTATTAGTTTTCTGTGTTGCAAACCCCGATTTTTTCAAATAATGGCCCCATCAAGGTACAGCATCCAATATTAATCCTCATCCGTTCCTTATTTCACGAACTGTATCTGTCCCTCGGTGTCAAATTGACACAGTGGTAAAAAATCGATGAAATGACGAGGTAAACAGTTAGACTTTAGAGCAATTGTGGGACAATTGCCGCACCTTACCGAAAATTGTCACCGTGTCTAAATTTTGCAATGAAAATTTGTTCCAAGGATACATATTATTAGTTGAACATCTTGTCCTACTACTAGCATTAAAGAAACTCAAAATTTTAATATTTGTCACCCTTAAAAAATTGAAACTAAAAACATCCATTTTTTAGAGGAGCACATTTCGAAAAACTTTCCATTTAAACTTGTTAATTTTAACCTTTTATGTAACAAAAATAGTAAAAGCAAAGTAAAATAAAACATCTTTTTAATTTATACAGTTATAAAATACAATAAAATTGGATAAATAAATAGGTGCAGATATTATTTCTGCTTTTCTAAATTTAATTGTCTTTTTTCTTCCTGCCACATTCATTACACATAAAATAAAAATGAAAAGTGAAAAAAAAAAATCTATTTTGAAACTTTTTTTCTGTATTTTTAACATTAAAAGCATTATTTAGTCGACTTAGGTATCCCAAATTCCCGGAAGAGACGCCACACTTTCGTATTTCCAAGTGCTATGTCGAATATCACCTATTCTGGCCGATAAATATTCCACATAGTTCCTTTAACGTATTACAAAAGTTATATCACGAAACACTATGAATTTTTAACTACTACGATAGCAAAAATAAACTCCACGTATAACTATTGAGGCAAAGTGCGGTAGGCTTACCTAAAAAAATAGCAAAATCTTTAAAAGTAATAATGAAAATATGTTCTCGCTTATTAATCTAACCAATACTCCGTGTCATTTAAGAAGGAATCTGCCGACCGACGAGTTTAGACCGGTTCTGCGCAGGTTGACGCTCATTGGTGCCGGGAGAAGCCACTATTGGCTGTACCCCCACCAACGCTTTTTCGGAGCCAATCAGTTCATTCTACATGCGCGAAACGGGTTCCTTCTTAAATGAATTCTGGTATAAACGAACAGCCTAAAGCAAATAAAATCGACAGTGTTGCAAGGTGAATATCCCAATTTCTGTTCACGTCCCCACTTCTGATCATTTCGCATTTTTCTTATTATTATATGCGTTACGTTTGTACTATAGTTGCAAGAAAATAATTCTAAATTATTTAAATATTTACGCGAGTGTTGCACGAGCATACGGACATTTAGAGGATTATATATTTAATTACAAATTACTAATAGTTAAACATCTTGAAATATCTTTCTTAAATAGTTTTTCAATTGGTTCATTTATTATTAAAGAATTAATCAATTACTCTGCAAATTTTGATCACAAACAAATTTTTTACACCTTCTTTATGACGAGTAACCTCTTAAATGAGCAGAAATTGAGACATTCACCTTATTTTATTACTGATAACCCTGAAATGCCGAAGGTGCGGCGTCTCTCCCAGTGCAGCATCTCTCCCGCAATTACCCTATTTCTCGATACTTTTTTATTTAAATTGATGAGTTAACATTTACATCTTAGATTTTTCACAACTTTCGCATAAAATAAAACGATGTGCAAGACATTGATACTGCTTGCTACAAGAATCACGAATAACAGAACAGTACCTATAACTCATTGAAAACTGTGTCAAATTGACACGAGGGATGGATGAGGGTTAATTAGCCGAATTAGCGTACGAATTATAGTGCCAAATAGGAAATGTAACGTAAAGTATTTTAGTGGCATGACATCGGCAACTCTCCCCTACTTTCGCAAACCTAAACTGAAAAGAAGAACACCAACGAAGTCGACTCCCTTACTCTAGACTCAACACTACCCCTTGAAACACCAAGTCAATTATTACCGACTCAGAAATGGGGCGAAACTTATCGAGCAGAACCGTTCAGAATAATCGTCGTCTCCCTGATACACGCGGTAAAAGTAGAAACGTTAATCCGGCCCGCGAAGACGCGGCCGTCCAAGGGGGCGAAAGGTGGGGCGGAATGACGGAAGTCTCGGTCGTTCTTTTCACCCAACATCAATGAAGTTTGTATCTGGCGCACATGGCGCGTGTGTATCCAGGTTGAGTTAGTGACGGGCGGGCTGTCGCCAGTATGTGCCAGCTGTTTCACTACTAGCCTCCCGCCGAGTCCGCCCTTCCACGGCCAACCACCCACAATCTCTCCCTCCGATCTCAGCTTTAACAATCTTGTATGACGCGGGACGAGGGACCTTTGCTCGTGCGCCGCAGCTGTGACGCGGTTCGGCATATCATCGAAATATTATTTCGCCGAATTTTAAGTTTCGACCCACCCCCTCGGGCCCCCCGATCCTAGCCGCACCCCTCCACCCCCCGGGCTCTGTCTTCCCCGGGTGGCTTCGCCCCGCTGGAAACTTCGATACCGAGATCATCCTTGAATAATCTTTGATCCGCCGCCAAGGACAGTGTTATTCTTTTCTGCGCTTTGGGGTGGAATTTTCGAATTTCGCTGACTGAGAGATTCCTTGGACCGGTGGTCAAGGATATGGTGAGAGATTGGAAGGGTGAGTCGTTGAGCTTTGAGAATAACTGAGCGATACAAAAGGAGGGGGATTCAGTTGCTTTGAGATGGTTGAGGTACTGTTCAAAAATAAAGTTGGAGGAGTAAATGGGTATTAACGAATAGCTTTTAATTCAGTATTAAATTTCTGGAGTTAAAATTGTTCGATAAAATTTCACACGTTAGGTAAGGATGTTTAAAATAGGTATTGTTATATTGTTATTGTTCTGTTTTTAGTTGATGTCAGTTACCGTAAATTGGGGGAACATTGGCATACGCTGGGGTGACATGGGCAGCTATACGCATGGACATATAAATTCGCATTCGAGATCGAGATTTTAGGTATTCGATGGTTTCAACCTTTGCGGTTAGATATTGTCCAATAATCGACTGTCAAATAGGTAACTTTGTTAAGTTGTTGTATATCTTTAATGAATTCCCCTTAGGTAACTTTGTTAAGTTATATATTGTATTATTAATAACTTATCTTACTGACTTCAGATTAGTAAAACTTAACCTGTTGATGCTATTTATATGACGTGCCAATGTTACGATTAGATTTTAGTTAAGATGTAAAAAATAAAATGAAATATGCAAATTTAAGTGCCAATGTGTCTATCTTACTGACTTCAGATTAGCAAAATTTTACCTGTTAATGCTATTTATATGATGTGCCAATGTTACCCCAGTACGTCAGGTTTTTAGCATGTGTTAAAGAAGGGAAAGGACACAAAAGATGCGATGTTATGATAGGATACTTAAAGCAAATGTAAACATGTTAATTTTTACATTATTTAACAAAATGTTTCAAAAACCTGCCAATGTTCCTCCAGTTTATGGTAATTTAATGAGGATATCATTTAACGTAAAAGATGCTACAACGAAGAGGGAAATTTATTTGGTGTGATAGGAAAAGTGGCGAAGTAAATTGATTATGATTGCCTGGCAGCGCGAAAAAATTGGGTTAAATGTCCTTGGCGATGAATTAACGGAGACTGTCAGTAATTTCAACAGAATTATGTTCTGTAATAAGAAGAAAATATTCGTATCGTGGAAAGGTTAACAGTGTGCCACGAGCACCAAACAAATTATTCTCGTGGACGCAATACCGTTTATGCAATCGGACAAGCTTCGGGGATAATGAAGTAACGGGTAACGAAAGTAAAGTCGGGTACGTTAATGGGTCAAGTAAAAGAGCCGTTAAGAGATGCTAAGAAATATACACATTCACATTAATTATACGTGGAATAATTGCAGCAGTGACATCTCCACAGTTGATTCTTAAAATATTATACACTTTAGCCATTGACGCTAAACTTTTTTAAATATCGCTTTACAAAGTATATTGTTATAAAAATACATATCGGTGTAATGTTCTGCCTTTTGGAAAATTGAATGTTTCAAAAGATTATGTAGATTTAAAAATCGATGGTTAGCAATCTCCTTAGAAATTTAAATAATAAGGTAAGTACGGGTAATAAGGCCCACTTAAGGATCCATAATTTTAAAAAAAGAATATACATATTTTTGAGAACTTTTTATTTTATAGAAATCTATGAATATTAAACTACAAACTGTGATATTTATTTTGCATAATATATAAAAACAACAAACACGAAAATTAATAAGTTTTTAAAAACCTCGTAAATGGGCCTTGTTTCGTGTAGAGCAGGTAATTAGACCCATCCATTTATGGTGTACAATTCGGGCAAACGAAGACATCCTCGTGCACCCAGGTGAGACACATGATACACTGACGCATATCACTTTTGAATGTAGTTACGCATAATTTGCAAAACATAATGTGGGCCTTATTATCTGTTCTGTCATTTCCTCATTCTTAAGGTCCTGTATGTTAAACGTGCACTTCACAAAATCATCAATTTTCTGGGAATACGTTGCCAACATATGTACTTATGCATACCTGTAGTTTTACAGTAATTGGATGATGATAACTTCGAACACAAATTCAAGAAAACGGCGTACTTATTATAATTTTAGTACCTAATAAAAGCAATAGATGACACTATCATTATTGTAGATTGACCTACCGGGGAAAAGTGACAGCTGGGCCTTATTATTTATTCGGTCTTTTATTTACTTTTTTACGGGTAATCCCTTTACATATTAGGTCTTTTATTTATTTATTTACGGGTAATCCATTTACCTATTAGGCCTTATTGCCTATTGGGCCTTATTATCTATTGGGCCTTATTATCTATTGGGCCTTATTATCTATTGGGCCTTATTATCTATTGGGCCTTATTATCTATTGGGCCTTATTGCCTATTGGGCCTTATTATCTATTGGGCCTTTAATTTATTTATTTATTTATTTATTACGGATAATCCCTTTACCTATTGAGCCTTTTAATTATTATTTATTTATTTATTTATGGGTAATCCCTTTACCTATCGGGCCTTATTACCCGCACTTACCTTACCATTCTCAAAATTTCCAACTTCATTATCACAGTACTCGAAATCGATTAAAAAGCAGATAGGCATACAATTTTCCCCGAATTTATTTCTGAATAACGTGAAATCGACACACAATCGATCTGCAAAGTGGGCAAAAGTGGCGTGGTTATAAGACACGCGATTACAATACGCGGGCCGCCATTGTTGGCCGAAGAGACGCATAATTACGATTTCTCGCATTACATAGCCAGGTGCAATATAAAACTTCCCTTTCACGGGGGAGTTTTTTTTCTTTAAAGTTCGCTCCTATTACGGGGGTGTACGCGCCGCAACGAGGAACAAAGTTTCCCTTTCTACGTTTATTATAAACTAGACGAGGAAATTCGTAGCACGTGGCGCGCGAGTGAAAAAACATACAGTTTATTGTTCCGCCACGAAAAGAGTCGAATAAATTAATTTACTTCTGGTAAACATTAATTGCGCCTGCGTCTCGTTACCTCGCCTGCAATTCTTTTGTACATTTGAAAAGGGAACGCTCACGAAATTATTTACAATCGTAGTTTTGCTGATACAGTGGGAGTTATAGTTAATTATAGCAATGAGATGATTAATACTTAATTTTAGGCGAAGATATTATTTCTCATCATAAGCATAATTATTATTCTCGTGATTTTTTATTTATATGGGTTGCCACGTGCAACAGTGTGGAATAGTTAACACGTTTTGTAACAATTTATCGAATAAAAATGCACATCCAATGGCGTGGAAAATAATCGTTGTCGTGTCTAATTAAAAGTTGCAACAGATGCTTGAGTAATGAAAGTGACTAATATTTTATGGGATCATAGTCGTTACTGTTGTACGATGTTCTAATTGAGATTTCTTCAATTTGTGTGAAAAACAATAAAATTTTTAACGTTTGAAATGTAGGATTTGAAGGGCTCACATATGTTCGTCTGTGTAAAACTTAGAAAATAAAGTCACTGAAAGTTGCTAAATAAAATATAATTCTCTGTAATAACATTGCTCCTTACAATAATAAATTTTACTATGAAGACCATTTTAAGTGTGTAAGTATAAATGTAGGAGACGTGTAAATTTCAAGCAACTAATTTTCATGCTTCTTACGTTTTGACTGGAACATTTGTGTCGTGTTTGCTCGTTTTGCAAATCGAGAAGATGCGGAAAATATTTTTCTGATTAATTATCCCTTCTTTCAAAATAAATATTTCTGTCTCTACTCGTCAATACTCTTTCTAAAATAACTAAGAACATAGAATAAATTCTTTTTATAGGAGAGTTACAATTAATCTAGGAGACTGCCTTTTATGATGTCTGAAATGTGTGTACATTTAATTGATTCTCGATTTAATGAAATATTAAAAATAGAAGAAATGTAATCGTCTTAATGTAAATACATTCATAAGTGATATGATACTTTAGAAGAAAATTAAGACGATTATATTTCTTCTATTTTTATTATCTCATCAAATCGAGAATAAATTAAATGTACACACACTTGAGACATCATAAAAGCCACTCTCCTAGATTAATTGTAACTCTCCTATAAACAAAATTTATTCTATATTCTTATTTATTTTTCACGCAAGAAAACATCGCCTGTGCAGGAAGTCCACATAAATCTTCTATTACCTTGCTTCAAAATAAATCAGCCCGATGTTCATCAAAAATAATTTCCACGACCTAATGAATAGTCACATCAATAAGCCCGGAGATATGTATTATTCCAACTGCTTCAAAATACCACTACTAAGCTAGAAAGAGGTTTAATTTATTTACTCCAACTAAAATTTATTTCCAAGATAGAGATCCGAGACACCGCGCACGTACCTCGGCAGCTGAAAATAGTATTAGTCAGCATTTCTGGACAATTACAAAGCGGCAGAAAGTATAATAGTTCCCTTGTAAACAGCTTAAGCCAAGACCCAGGAAGGAATGTTGAAAGAAAGGTCCGGGCGATGCCAGCCACCCCCCGCCCCCTCCGCCATCATGCGTAATTTCAAGGATTCGCTTTATTACCACCGCGGTACATTGTAGGACAAGATAGTCGGCTTGTCGTTCTCGAGTAGCGACACCGTCGTTTCAGGGTTTACGACAATTTTCAGTACACCCACTTAAATGGGGAGGCAAATGGCCATAATAAGCTTCTTCCGACTCCGCGCAGCTCGGACCCTGCGGTTTGCATAAGAGCTTCTGCCTCTGTCACGGTGAGTTAAAGGACACCCATGAACCCAGAGGATTCCAGGTAATGTGTAAGAAGGGCTGCTCTGTTTAATTAACAAGCCATTGTCGTCTAGACGACCCGCGGAGCAACGGGAAAACTCTGAACGGACAATAGGGGGCCGATTGAACGAATGCTAATACGTCGTCGTGGCCCCTAGTTCTAGAAACGAACTAGCGATTTTCCATCGTGCACCCTCTCGCTGTTGACACTCCTCTCCGTTTGATGCTTCGACTTGGTATTTTTACGGAAATACGAGGCTCGATCGAGCTTGCTGTTGCTTCTTTTGAACGGATTCCGGGGGATGTTGTAATTCATTGTTGTTTCGATGTTGTCAGTACCCATTTAGTACAATGAACTTAGGCTCTGTCTACGGAATAATTCCCAGCAAGCTAAATTTTAGGAAGGGCCTTTATTTCGATGATTTATACAGTATATCAAAAATCCCCATCGATCCTACATCCGCTAATAAATTTTCAGAGGGTTGAAGGTAAAAAAACTGTTTCTCCCGAATATCTCGTTATCTAACAGTTTTACGACGAAAATAGTTATTATGAAATTTATAGCTTAGGAAATTCTGTACAAAAAAGGTTTCACGAGTTTTTTTGTAGGAGTAACCATTTTCGTGTATGACGGACTACAAAGCTGCAACCCTCATACTTTTGACAAGGGAAGATCTCGAACCCGGAAATTCAAAAAATTATGAAAATTTGTGGATATGTAGGGGACGTCCTCCTCAATACAACGCAACTTTGTTTGCTGCCCAAATTCACTCCAAGAGGGTGCAATTATTGACCACGGAAAATTTTTCGATTTTGTGTTATTACTCGTGAACTATAGAAGATAGAAAAAAAGTTTTCAGGGAATAGTTATTTACTTTAATTAGGGCTCTTATTTGGTAACTTATAGTCACTACGGTACAAAATCGGAAAGTAGCCGTATTTTAAGGGGTCAATTTTATCCCCATAGAGTGAATTTGGGCAACAAAATTAATGGAGTAATACATACCTACATAGCCTCTACATACGAATAAAGATTAAAGATTAAAATTTAAATTTGTTCACTCTAAAGGCTCAAATTAATATCAGTTGTAATAATTTCCAGATTCATCATAATTTGAAGTTCTACAAGTACAATAACTTTAATAAAATATTCACCTACACACTAAGATACAAGTCACAAAAAACTAATTTTAATCTACGTTCTAATATTCACATCATTCATACACATATACATTAACTTCTAAATTATTAATTTTATCTTTAAACTTGCAATTTAATATTTTTTTTAAACTATAGAAATCAAATAGTCCTAAAGAATTCAATTCCATAAATAAATTTACAATTTACTCCTTTTATCAGGCATAGAACTAAAATTTTAAGTTAAAATAAACTCTTAATATTCAAAATTAATAATATATTAATATAATATAAATTTTAATATATTACAAAACATGATTATACTCAACTAATCATAAAAACATCGGAATATTATATTTTATTTTTGCAATATGAGCAGGTATAATTGGAGCATCGCTAAGATTTATTATTCGTATAGAATTAAGAAATCCAGGAAGTTGACTATTGAAGTTGAAGAAGTCTAATTTGACCTCTGAAAATCCGGCTATTTTCCGATTTTGTGTGATAACTAGCGAACTGTAAGAACTGCGAGAACTGTAACTTACCATATGATAGTCCTAATTAAAAGAAGTAACTTTTTCCTGAAAACTTTTTTCCATCTCCTATAGTTCGCGAGTAAGAATACAAAATCGAAACATTATTAAGGGTCTATTGCACCCTCTTGGAGTGAATTTGGGCAGCAAATAAAATTGCATTATACTCAGGAGGATATCCCATACATATTCACAAAGTTTCATAATTTTTTGAATTTTCGGGTTCGGAATCTTCCCTTGTCAAACGTATGGGGGTTGAAACTTATTAACCCATTATACATGAAAATGGTTACACCTACAAAAAAACTCATAGAATCTTTTTTATAGAGAATTTCCTAAGCTATAAATTGTGTAATAACTATTTTTGTCGTAAAACTATTAGATAACGAAATATCCGCGAAAAACAGATTTTTTTTCACTTTTGCGGTCAGATCAAAAGAACTTTTGACATATTGTTTAAAACGACGAAATAAAGCCCCATACCAAAATTTAGCTTGTTGGGAATTATTCCACAAATTGAGCATATTTTCGACTACTTTCACTGGACTATATTGGGAAAATTGGTGGATTTCATGTTTACAATTATTGTGGAATGTACACCTACTATAGATCAGCGCAGAGATGGGCAAAAATTGTATTTAAATACTAATTCGAATAACGAATAAAAGTTAAAAAAAAACATTCGTCATGTGTCGAATAAATTTAACCGTTTAACTTTCACTTTAAGTTTAACTTTATTCGACATCGTTGCAAAATTTATTCGACGCTGAAGTTGAAACGCTTGACGAATAAAAAAATGAACTTTTTTCGTCAAATAATCTAAAGTTAAAGTAACTTTTATTTGACCCTTTATTTAAATAATTTTTTATTTATTTAATGTCCAGCTCTGGATCAGCGTTTCCCAATTAAATTTTAGATGCACGGGACCCTTCCAAAGAATATTCCCTTTCGATTAATAATACATACATGTACAAATCTCAGTCGATGTCTGGCAGTTTATAGATTAATTCACTAAAGCATGCCAGCGATGTTTATGTTTATACACGTGACATCGCCTCTGCGGAGATCTAAATCTGTGTATCAGACAAGTTCGCTGAAACTGCTGGCAGCGTTACGATCTCAATCTCACCGAAATCTTGGCGTTTTATGGGGTTGGAGGGGGGTCGCGCCTGTATCCGGGCGGACGGATATTGAACCTAGCCGTGCATACGAAAGGGCAGGACGAAACCAGGACAATTACGCTATTTATCGTCCCGCCATGAGAGGCTCAATGATACATTCACGTTTTACTCTCATCTTGGGAGACTTCAGTGACTGACCCAAAGTGCTTGACTTTCCGGGGACCGTTCTTTGCATTTGATTCTCTGAAACTTGTGGCAAGCAATTTGTCTTCTTTACATATTCCTCTTGTCCGAGCTTTTCTTTATATTGAGCCACTGCTTGGTACTCGGAGAAGCAAGGGATATAAACAGGTGGATACAGTATTAGATTAACTTTGAAAACTGTCTGTGATTTTTTAGTAAGATAATTTTTAGGAAGTTCAGATTCAAAGACTCTTTGTTAGTCAAAATGTTTCGATGGCAGAAAGTTGCTTGGAAGCGCTTCTCCTGAATTCTTCGAGCCTGAATGCTGTGGTTCTCGCGAATAAATAGAATCTTCGAACGATTTTACATTTGAAGGAGCTATCGGAATACTCGAAATCGAAGCGATTTATTATTCATTCACTTATTCAGACGATATGTGGGTCACTACTGCCACGAAACACGATTAACTCCATTTCCCTAATGCGCATTGCAATTCTGCTAAGATTCTATAAACTTACCCATTCTCTGATAGCACAAATTTGTGCCAATCTTTGAAACCACGTAAAAACAATTGAGACTGTCATACAGTAAAGAGGAAATTTAGTGCTCTCCTTCTGAAAAAGACCCAGAGAAATTTAGAGACTGTATAAAAATTACATTTGCAAATGAAAATTGGGGAAAAGACTGTTTAATGTTTAATGAAACACTGATCGCGGTAAAATTCAAGGAAAGGAAAACTGCGTCCTAATTTTTGGAGGCTCGCACTGAATCGCTTGTGAATAATAAGAAAAGGTAACCGTGGAGTCGAAGACATTGTTCGCCCCCGATATTCGTTTCTTACATCGAGCAGCGCGCAGAAAGCGAGGCAGGGGGGGGGGGGGCTAAGAATGCTTTTCTTCGTGCATTCAAACCACGTCAAGCGCTCCCCCATATTGCGATCGCGCCGATCTTCGCGAAAAAATGTAAACAATGGCCCGACATCTCGGGCGAGGAGGGTGGAAACAATGGTCACGGTCTTACACTTGGGTATTGCACCCTCGGGCGATAAGTCGCCATAATCGCTCGTCTTTACGTACGTACATCAAGTATACTGTTGTTATACGGAACTATTGATTAATATTTGACGGGCGAGTGAATAAAGATAGATGCGATGACTACAGCGCAAGTGGAACGGCGTAAACGCGTCGTGCCTTGGATATGGTTGACTCGTACTACTGAACGCTGCATTATCGCTTGAAAAGTATCGTAAAAGCTGTGAAAATGAAATGATAAATTTGAGATTCTTGGATAATCAAAGGTGGACTACAAGCGCGATTAGTTGTGGAGCATTTTCACCCACGACGGAACGGAGAAGGTATTACAGGGTCAGCGTTTTATCCTGCAACCCGCGCTCGCGCGAACTTGTACAATGGCAACAGCGCCTCACGGACGCATTCCACTACTGGCAGGAGTGTCGAACTTCCCCACTCCGAGAGCCGCACGAGTCGGGCCCCGGGTCAGCCGGTTCCCCCACTTATTTTTCTCCAGGCGTTGCACGAGACCCGGCAGGGGGAGAGTGCGGCACCGGGAGGAGAAATTCATCAGAGTAAAGTAGGTGTGGAGGGGGCTGCTCTCCTACGGCTCTACGGAGCAGGCGAAGAGGAGAAGGAGCCACTGCGGCTCGCGAGCCGCTAGTTCGATACCCCTGGGGTAAAAGGTCGTATGTGTGTGGTGTCTGTTAACATTTTTCTGTAAAACGACTGGACCCATCTTTATGCAGTTTTTTGCATTAGTTAGGTATCGTGTAACGAGGTTGTTAAACATATTTTATGACATTTAGCCGCCAGGAGCCGCTGCAGTAGAATAGCAATAAAAGAAACAGAACTACAAGGCTGTATATTCTAAAGAAATTAAATATTCCTAAGCCGTTCCAACGCTTGTAAAGCTACAATACTGTGTGGGCTATTAAACACAGTCCTCTAAAAACAGTGAAATAAAAAATAAATTTTTTTTTTTAAAATCTCACGACGATGCAAGCAAAACTTAACAAAATAAACACAGTCCTCTAAACAAAGTGAAATAAAGAACTTAACAATAAAAAATAAAATACAGTACTTTAAAAAGAGTGAAATAATAAATAATAATATTTGGAGAATGTGTTTACACTAGAACTTGTCATGATATATTTTTATCGATTTATAATTAATCAGTAGGTATTCAAAAAATGTAACACATTATGTCTTACACGTTCGGTTAGATATTTCTCTTCAACAGCAATATTAATTAATTAACAGCCGTCGTACGTGACCTAGCTAACCTACCTCCTTACCTAAACGTGAGGTTCCGTACAACGGCTGTTAATTAATTAATATTTTTGTTGAAGACAAACATCTAACCGAGCGTATAAGACATAATGTGTTACATTTTTTGAATACCTATAGATTAATTAGAAACCTATAGAAAAGTTCTAGTGTAAACATATTATCCAAAAATTATTGTTCATTATTTCATTCTTTTTAGAGGACTGTGTTTTATTTTTTATTGTTAAGTTTTTTATTTTTGCAGATGTTTCTTGCAAGATGGTGGTTAAAAATATTATAACGCGAGTGAGAGGTGAAGTCCAAACTATTATTTTCCTGTAGACCCATCGAGTGTATTTGCTTTGTGTATTACGACACACGTCTTGACTAATTGTGTAAAAAGATATTCACTGTACAGTGTAATCGTAAACAATTAGAGACTATTTACGTTAAGGGTGCATTCCTCTGTGACACGTTGAAAAAATCGATTTTTTTCAACTTTCGAAAATATATATATTTGAGAATGTACTGTTAAATTTTGGAAGAGAAATTTCAAGTACATATTGTGGCTTGTA
Organism: Andrena cerasifolii; assembly: GCF_050908995.1. Lineage (NCBI taxonomy): Eukaryota > Metazoa > Arthropoda > Insecta > Hymenoptera > Andrenidae > Andrena > Andrena cerasifolii. Next base: position 1,907,043 of record NC_135129.1, read on the forward strand.
CCTATGGCCTTTTACGTGCACTCCGAATCCCTTGACAACTTTAAACGCGTTTTTCTTTGAAAACGTACTTTAGAATATCAATAACTACTTGGGTGCTTGGTCTGAAATTTTTACAGGATATCCCACATACTAGTACCTCTCGTTGCATGCAAAATTATATTTTTATGCTGAGTTTATCATACTGAAAAAAGAGAACGACGAAATTTTTTAGTTTTCAATTCAAGAATTCGCCATTTTGCCTATTTTCAACATAAATTATTTATTTCGCTCTCGGCGATAACGACAAACATACTGATGAATGATCTTGATTTTTTTGGTTTAGTCCACCCTGAGAGCTTATTGCGGGCGAAATAAACGCAAGAAACAATTCATGTAAAATTTAATAAAAAATATTTATGTATGACGAAGAAGTATCTAAATAAAATACAAAAAGAATCATAACAATAGAAGTACGTATCGGTTCAAAAAAATTCATGAAAATTAATCAATTTTGCAGCATTCACAGAGGAATCACCCCTTAACAAACAAATCACGACAAATGTCACATCAAAGGATATGTTGGAATATTCTGACAATGAGCACATCAAGTCGTGCAAACAATATCAACGTCCCCTAACACATCATCTAGTTCGCATCTCTTAAACCAAGTCAACCACACGATCTTAATCCAAAAAAAATTATTTTTGATCGCATCATTGAGACTTCTTAACTAGCCGATGTGCCCGAAGTGTGACCCCATCTTTTTTCAACGCCCTCGATTTATCGCCGCTTTCTGCAGCTTCGAATCCTACAGTTCAGTGTCATCAGGTATTCATAGAATTATTCACCCCCTCATAATAAACCAGAGTTGGGTATTAACTAAATAAAAAATTATTTAAATAACTGATCAAATAAAAGTTACTGCAACTTTAAATCAGGGTTCGCAAGAGTTCTGAAACTTTTCAATAGGTTCTATTTGAAACATGCACCGTGGAACTTTTTTAAAACTGTTCTGACATTATAAATTTCCATGAGAACTGATAAAGTAAAAGTTCTAGTTGGAGTGGAACTTATAAAATATAAAAATAAAAAATTCTCTATAACAGGAACAGATATTTTGTTCATCAATATTAAAAAAGTTCAATCGTTGTAACAAGTACTGAATACTATTCAATGAATAGTACTACAACAATAAGTAATAAATAATTATTACAGTTAAATGTTATTGATATTCTGAATGTGTTATTTGTAATATTTATCTACGTAGATAATTTCTACGCAGATATTATTAAATTTTTGTGTATTTTGGTTCATGTCAGTTATAAAAAAATATTATTTAGGTATTATTTGTGACAAGTTCTCTTTTCTGTTTAATACTTCTTATGAAACTATTAATTACTTAAGTTATGATTTTCATACCTTTTATTAAATAAACACGAAGAATATGATATTATATTGTTTAAAAAAACTGGTACCTAATATTTTAGTACTTTTCTTTATCTTATGGAACCTTTTTTAATAAATGTTCTAACATAACTGCTTCCTTGGAACTTTTATTATATATAGGATAAACTGCACTGATGCTGTCACTGCACTAATCATTGGCACTCCTGATTAAAAATCCAAATATTAAGAAGTACAAGCTTAGAAAGTACTTTCTTTACAATTTCTACGTATATTTCTTTCACTACAACACTGCAAAGCCCAGTAGTTGAAATACACATTTTACATCGGGCAACACCACAAAGTGGGAAAAAGTGGGAATATTTTGTCGCTTTATAACTAAGTAATGGTTTGAAATACAGATTTACTAAGTTTTGTAGATATTGAATAGTGAATGAAATAGTCTATTTAAACACTTCAAACTTCGTTTTTAACTATATATGTTTTTCTATACACCTCATTTTTGTATAACCTCAAATTTGAGGGTGCCAATGATTGTACTTTTATGCCTATTTTTGTTTTTCATTGAATATTTTTAAAATAAAAGACTCAATAGGTACTGAAGATGTTTTATTTTAACGAGAGATCCATAATCATTGATAATAACTGAAAATTAATACCATATAAAAACTTCACATAAAAATATAGATACTCCAATTGGTACTTTCGCTTAGGGTGCCAATCATTGTACAGTCTACCCTAGGTTCTAAAATATCTGTTCCATGAGAACACTTTCTAAAGAAGTTGCTAAGGGTAACATTTCTTTCAATAAAAATTCCACAAGAACAGATATTTTCTTAAACGAAACATATAAGTTCTAACAGATTTTTTTTTAAAAATAGGGGTTCCAGAATTTTTTCGATCCCTACTTTAGATTATTTGCGACTAAAATTATTTTTTTAAAGTTATTTTTCGTCGAATAAAGTTAACCCGATTCAACTGTATTCCCCACATGACGAATAATGTTTTCATCTTTTATTCTTCATTCGAAATTTATTTAAATAAAAATTTTGCCCATCTCTGTAATAAGCCCTCCACTCACAATACGCTCCGAACCATCGCTCTCACTAAGCCCGGCCACTTGAAGCATTCAAACTTCCAGCAGGCTATCACTCCACCGCGAAACCATCCCTCTCCGCGACGGGCTCCCAGAAAATCAGCGGTGCCGCACGATTAGAGATCGACAAACCCAGCGCGGCCGCGGGCAAACGAAACTCTTCATTTCCACAGCGTAAATAGCTACATCCGTTTGCTTTATGACTTCATCCCGGCAACAATGCCGCCGCATGGAGACAGCATCCGCCAGCACGCTGGCTCGTAGCAGCCAGCTAATCGTCCTTGACGCACGATTACCCGAAAATCGATTTCCGCCAAGACACGAGGGCGTATAGAAATAGCAACGGCGACATGATAATTACGCGTAATCCGACGTACGAGATCTGGCGCTCATCGACGCCCGACGCACTAGCCCCCGCCCTCTCCCGGCCCCCGGCCCTTACCCACCCCCCCCCCTCCCCTCCTACGTTTAACCATAGATTACGGGCGGACAATTACCACGCGACTATCAGCGAGTAATTATTCCGACGTTGGCAGAAATTTCCGCGGCGCATTCGTCCCAGGGGCCCTCGTCCCGCGTGCACCCGCACACCGCCCCGCGGAGAAACAAACGAATGGGGCGATATGGTGGGGTACAACGGGGACCCAGATTGTCGAGGGTGGGGGAGGGGGGGGGGCGGTGGTTGTTAGGAGAGGAGGAGCGGGGTACGCGCGCAGATGGAACGAGAATTTTTGTAGAACGGATACTAGGTTCCATTAGAGCGGATACTTTTAATACTACCATTGAAATTTGTTTGCCAATGACAATGCGAACTGTGCAGCCGGAGGGAGGTAAAGCAGGCATAGGCAGCGGATCGCGGTGGTGAAGAGACGGTCTCGCGTGTGTGGGTGAGGCTTGGTCCGCGGTTGAAAACGCTTGCTGTCGGCGGAGGGGTGGGGGGGGGGGGGTTAGGGGGGTGTGTTGAATCGGGTCGAAAGAGTGACTGTCAGTGGGCGAGCGAGGGAGAGAGACGAGGAACGAGGGGGCGGATAGGTTTGGGGGGAGGGGTGGCGAGAGATGCGCCACGGCACAATGGGGGAAAATTAATCGCTGAAATCTGGGTACAATGTAAAAGAGTCGCGAGGTTGGGGGTTGACTGGGGGTTTATGAAAAAAGCTACGACTCTCCGGCGAAGCCATAAGTCAGCGATTTCCTCTGGTACATTGAGCCTGGCGGCCGCGCGGACTGGCGTAGCGGGCCGCAGCCAGCGACCAACTCTATCTTGCGAGTTCTTACGTGCCGCGCCGTCGACCCTGTAAGACGTACGCGTCGCGTACGTCATTTCGAACGGCCCCGTTATCTTCAAGCCTTTCACTGGGCGCCAGCCGGACCGTCGAAAAATTTTCGGCCAGCCGAGGGGGACGGCCTTATCTGGCCGGTCGAGGGGAACTACCGATTCCCTTCGAGGCAGCCGGGATCGAACGATCCTTCCCCGGGAACCCGGGCTTCAGCGTCCAACGCACTGGGAAGGGAAATGGGGATTTTGGTTTTAACGCTGGAGGGAGAAGGTCATCCTTTGGGTAATTGGAGGGTACTGTAGAGGAATGATGCACGTGGGTATCTTCATTTTGTGATCGAAGTAAGTCCGCAGGGGTACTTCGGAGGATAATTCAGTAGGCAGGTAGAAGATAATAAATAGGTACGCTGCTACTCAAAAGTATTTGATCGGTTGATACAGGTATGATTGATGGAAGAGAGAATAGAACGTTTTTCCACGTGCCTGTGGTCCTACTTGGATATTCCTTAGGCCTCAGCTCATAATTAGACTGCGGAAGTTTAAGTAAGTATGATATTTATTACGATAATTACGACCTCTCTATGGTAAGAAAATCGAATACACTGTCATGGCCACTACTATAGGGTAGAGCGGGGACAAACGTAACGGCGTTATGAAAGTAAAACACCTTCTCCCCACTTCCACAAACATTTCCAAAGCGTTTGCTTGACACAGTTACATATGTATAGTGTCTCTTTTATTGTACTGAGCGACGATGAGCAGTAACACAAATCGTATACTGTGGGCAAGCTAAAATTGTTATTTAGATCAGGGTTGACTAACTGGTGGCTCGCGGGCCACCGGGGGCATCTCCGCCTTGCTGCTACGCTGAACGGCCCCCCTCCATACCTACCAGACTCTGACAATCGCAGTCGAAAAGAGAAGGAAAGGAGGAGAAATCCACTGTGATCGTCAGAGTCTGGTAGGTATGGAGGGGGGCCGTTCAGCGTAGGAGCAAAGCGGGGGAGCCCCCGGTGGCTCGCGAGCCACCAGTTAATCAACCCTGATTTAGATCATTCAGGTAAGTTTCTCCTATTTTATTTATTTTTTTTTTGTTAATATTCATAGTTAAACTATAGATATTAAACCAATTATTTGCTAGAGCGTTCTTAGATAATTTTCCGCGTTGCCCCGATGGGCGGTCCGAGAGCGCGAGCATCCATTGCGTTTTCTAAAGCTCGCGTGGAAGGTGGCGCTAGAAACCAATGAAGTTGCGGGCATATAACGGATAGGGAAAATAGTAGTACTGTGTGTGTAAGCTCGTACTCGTAGGCTTATATAACTGGGACTCTCGGAGCCCCAGTGTTCTACATTTTAGAAACTGGGAAAATAAACAGGAATTGACTAATGATTAAACAATAATATTATATAATTGGACGGAATAGACTTTAACCCAGTCCCACTTACACCTCTGATTAACAAAAAGTTTCTTATTAAACGATTTTTATTCAGCTTCAATCCTCTGTTTGGTTTTATGTACAGTGACTCGCATTAATTTTCGGACACTTTTTAAAATCGCATAACTTTTTTAGAATTGGTCCAAACAACTTGAGTTTTTTTGAGAAGCTAGAAGGATTAGTTTGCTAACTGACGCGTTTCGTCGTTTTGAAAAAAAATGTATTTGGGTGGAATAGCGAAAAGAATAGTAAAGGTCGATTTTTAAACTTTTTTTTAAATACATTTTTTTTCAAAACGACCAAATACGTTATTTAGCAAACTAATCCTTCTAGCTTCTCAAAAAAAAACTCAAGTCGTTTAGGCCAATTCTAAAAAAGTTATGCGATTTTAAAAAGTGTCCGAATATTAATGCGAGTCACTGTATGTTTGTTTGTTTAGTTCAAATCTAGAAACTCAATTTTAACCCACTTCCAACTATCCAATAGACTTGAAACTTTGCAGGCAAACATTTTCTTGGCAACAAAACACGTGCGAACAATATGTATAGCCAATTATAAAATGTACCGTGCCAATATAAATGCGAGGAAAAGAAAAGATCGCGTGTGCATAACTGTCGTATCGTCCCAATGTCTGAAATCAATGTATTCATATTGATAATAACAAATGAACAGACTCGTGCCCGTGCCTTGCACAGGTTAAAAGCCCGCCTGCTCGCGAAATTGTTAAATATTCACTTGACTGTGATAAACCTTAAGCTAGCTTAAGAAGTCCTCTTGGATTCATTACTTCTACTTTGCCGCGCTTCACAGAAACAAAAGTTCGTTGTTATTGGGGCCGTGTGAAGCACCTGGGGAGTTTGTAAGTTTCGCCATGTTAAGTAAGTGCATCGAACAATAAAAGTTCCTGCCTTTTGTTTTATTTGTTTTCGCTAACCGTGCGGTGTCCCCCGTTCCAGGCACCCTCTCGCACTGTCTTCGAGCGAAATTTCTCCGAGGAGTCCTTCGTCCATATTTATAAATCTGCCACCTTAAATAAGGTTGGCCGAAGGTCTCGTCACACGTTCTCCAAATTTTCCGTCTCGCCTGTCGGAATCTGTATAAACGAACGCACGATATCTATTGATTCCTGTGAACTTTTATGACAACTCTAAAAACGGAAATAAAACAACTGAAATAATAAGTATGATGAGATATTTGTCGATGTCAGTCTACTGCAAGCTGTATTTCAAAATTTTCCAATAAATTTCGCGCAGACGACCGATTATTCTAAAATATACTTAAATATAAGAATAAATCGACCTCAGACTGTAGGTAGGTGACACTTTTGGAAATTCAAGCAGAAATCTGCCGCTGGAATAGAAACTGAAATATTTATGACGTTCATTCGACGTTATTACATCTGACAATTTTTTGAATAATTCTTTTAACAAACGTAGCTTTTTCAGCGTGAAGCACGATGTGTAGTTCTTGTTCATATAAATCTTAAAAAGTGAAACTTTGATCTTTCACTGCTGATAATGCATTTTTTATCCCACACGTCTGTGCTTTTATATAAAGAAGGAATGACTCTCTATAAAAGATTCAACAACCTCAATTAACACTTCATAGTCCTTGTACATAATTTTAAATATTATACATGTATTCTAAGAATAATTTACTATACAAAGAAAGAATGACTGTATAGAAGATTCAACAACCTCAATTAACACTTCATATTTCTATTACATAATTTAAAAAATTCATACATATATTCTGAGAATAATATTAAGTAAATTTACTTAATTACACCTATGCTTCAATCATACCTTTCTCATTTTCACTCATTGATCGTCCAGTACTTTGAATAATTAATTAACACATAATTCTAATTACCCTATTCATCAATATCTGATAGAAAATAAATTATCACAGCACTCCTGCAGACTTCTTCAACTGCTCATTACAATCAATTATTAAAGGTTTCAAGAACACTTCCTTCTTAATACGCCAGGCTTTCTAAACAGATCAATCATTAAGTTTCTGCGTTTAATATAAATGGAACGGTTACATTCCAACATAAGAGCACAGCTTGAAACAAATGATATCTAGTCCTAAGAATTTCTTCTTGAATGGGATATAAGAAGTGTCGTTAAGATTCATTAAAATCCAGCTCCAGGCCCGTGTAATTTTTAATCGCCTCTCGATTCAATCAGATTTACCCTCTATACATGCCCACTCGCATACCTCTAAATCCGATAATTAAGAATACACCGTCCTCCAAAACGAAAGTATAATCCGGCTTATGCCTTTCTTCCATCGTCTCGTCTCTGCCTTGTTATCTACGATTCACTCCCACCCCGATGCTCTCGATTTCGCCCCGGGTTCGTTATGTCTGATTAAATAATTCGCCGAACCTTTAATTAAATCAACTTCTGCTCGTTGGCCAGTGATCAGCGATAATATGGCAGGAACGTATGGGCAGGCTATTTGATCGGATACAATGGGAAGGATGTGGCGGGTATTGTTGAATCGAACTCGAAAAATCGCTGCGATATTAATTTGAAATTAACGAAGTGCAGTTGATTAAGGAACTGTTACGTTTCGAACCAAGGATTTCAAAATGTCCTGTGAATGCAGATTGTAAATACTCTATGTATGAAATGGATTTTTTTTTTAAGTAGGACTTTCATGTTACGTCGAATACCTACTACTAGGAGCCATCAGCAATGTGACGTAAATTTCCTTGACGTAATTTTATATTAATTTCGCTAGTATTTTTTTTTAGATACAGGGAGAGAGAAATTAATACGTTAAAGATTGTACTGATGCTATTGAAACTTTCCTTCAAATACATTGTACTATTATCTATATCCATACTATTATATAAAGAGAGAGCCGATTTTTATGTTCGCGCAAAACTCAATCTATTGAACCGATCTTCTTCAAATTTTAACAAGTTATTTCTGCATACTCTAGGATGGACATAGACTATGTAGCATGTCTCAGAAACGCGTTATTAACATGTAATTTATATGTAAACTTTTCATGTGTATGGCTGTTTGCAAACCACGTGACCCGTGTATATACGACAGTCTGCTTCGCACGCGCATGCGCACATTCGGCACGCGCGATACCTCGCCCGCAGCAGTACCGTAATGTCACCACCAGATGGCAAAGCTTTTCGCGCGCTTTCTCGCTGGAGAAGTGGATTACCCCGGGAGCGATCAAATTTGTCAAGATCATCCACTCCTGCTCGACAGTATGCAATACTAGCTTTGCTATTCAGCTTCACCCGAAATTTAGATTCTGATTTTATAAAAAAATTGTTTTTTATTTATTTATTTTTTTGTGAAAATAGCCATGTTCATGTGCAATTAGATGGGTAGAAACACACAAACACATTCTGCTTTATATATTAAGATACACTGGTAAATCCTGGACTTATAAGAGTGATTGTTACCGGAAGGTTTGCATTCAATTATGATCCAGGAATTAACTAGGTATGTTAACTTAGGAGAAGTTCAAATAGGAGCGACGGATAATATTCGCCACGATTGCTCCGGCAGGTGATGCGCAATAACAATTCATCCTAATGTCAGAAAATCATTATACCAAGAATGTTATCTTCTCCGAAATATTACGAAAAAATCAAGCTTTTTTCAAAATACTTAATTTCCTTAAAAGATATTAATTCTAATAAACATGAATTAGTCACAATAATATCTCGGGCGAAGCCGAGATGGGGGACGCTAGTGTGTTATACTTTTATACTATATTATACCTACATACATTCTACTATTATTTATTACTTCAATACTTCAATCTTCTTTCAATCTTCAATACTTTTAATTTTCTATTAAAAAATTTCCAAGTACCTCATTTTAAATTTTTTCAAACACATATATTGTTTTCAACAACAATAATATCAACTGCAAAAACTTGTCTCTCTCTCTCTCTCTCTCTCTCTCTCTCTCTCTCTCTCTCTATCTATCTATCTATCTATCTATCTATCTCTCTCTCGCTCGCTCTCTCAATTATCAACAAAGTAATCACGTTTTTGGTACCAGACATTTCCCTTCCACAACAAATAGATTTTTTTTCACACGCTACAGCATTGTGAAAATATTCCCACTAAAAATCTCGCGACATGATATACGAACGCATACCATGCGCATTAATATTTCGTGACAAACGAATACGACCGTTTGTCAATTGCTAATGCAAGTGCGCGCTGCCTGTTTACAGAAGGGATCCCAACGGGCGTATTACAAATTCCTGACAATTTCGCAGGAATATAAATCTGAAGGGATTAAAATTTAAAAAAAAAAGAAAAAAAAGAAGAAGAAGTGTGGCAGGAAGAACGTTTACGCGTCCCACACGATTGTTGCACATTTTGCGCGGGGTATCGCGCAGGAAAACGCTCATATCTTTTTTCCGGGCGAGCTTTTGCATTGTTCGCCGTGGAATTGCGCATTTTCCGGGGACGTAACATAAACCGCACGCCGAGGTCCAACGGAGAACCGCAAGATCTTGCAGCAATACCTTCTTATTAATTGCGATAAAAACAGTTCGCCGTGCATTATTGTGTTCCGTAAAATGAAACCGGGGAGCTGGTCGTGGGCGAAAGTTACTTACCACCAATTGTGAACTGCGGGAAATGCAATTAATGAAGGGAACGTGGCCTATAAACTCGGCAGAACCTGGCAGTGTGTATGTGCCCGGAGGAGTGTTTTGTCTTTCTTCTTTTATTAATTTAAGGGTGCAGGTTAGTGGGTTCCATCGAGATGATCGAAAGATTGTGTTCTAGTTACTTAAAAAATCAGAAATGGGGAAAAAGTGGGTCGAGGAAAGGGTGAATAATTGCTTTTGGATTCTTAATATAGCTTTTATTTTATTGAGTGAAGCTTAGAATTAGGTACATGTATTTAATAGATCATTTTCGTGTTCTGTCACAGAGGATGCTAGCTATTAGAAATAAAGAAGTCACTTAATTATCTTCTTTACTATTGTACTATTATGCTACTAGAAAAATACCTCCCCCTGCGCTTCGCTTCGACCCTAAGAGATATTAAGAAATCCGTGGAAACACATTTCACCCCTTTTCACTCGCTTAGGGGTTGATCAGGGCAAAATGCTGAATCTGGTTTTTAGACATTTGTGTGGGTAACCTTTGTAAGCAAAAACCAAGTTGATATCTAATCAGGCCTAAGAAATAATGAGTCCGAGAAAGCATATTTCACCACTTTTTACCCCCTTCGGGTTGGAATTTAAAAAAATCCCTTCTTATCGAGCACCTACGCCGCAAAAAGAATATACCCTTCGAATTTCATGTTTCTAGGGCCAGCGCTTTGGGCTGCACGGTGATGAATCAGTGGCACAGCGATTATATAAGTAGGGGAGAGGCTTGCAGGTTGCCACCCCTTAGCACAGGGAAAACACACAATTTCAATAATTCAATTTCTTGAGAAACACTATATCACACTTCGCTCAGCAAACACAGTGTTATTGCGCCTGTCCGCTCCGGAGGTTAATAAATAGTGACAACTACTCTTTTAACGTCGATGTGAGTCAGAGTTGAGGTTATGACACTGCTAGAAAGTCGAAATACAGCAGGGGTGGCGACCTGCAAGCAGTGGCAACCTGCAAGCCTCTCCCCCATAGATTATACTATTTTACTATTACATAATATTATATATATTAAACATATATTATACTATTAATACGAGAGAGATACGATAAGTTTTTAAAAACCTGTTTGCCTGTTAACTTACATGTAACATGTAATCACAAACTTATACCTAAAACTTAACACTAACAACTAACAACTGGTAAATGAGTACAAATATATGCACTAGTGCTAGAGGTGGTCACTGGTCAGTGGGATTACATGTGATGTTGATTAACTTCCCTTCGTGCCAGGCAGTTCTGGTAAGTGATGTTAATAACAGAAAACAGAGCCGAGTCTGAATGCTTCGTAGAGTCATAGAACATATATCGACGGCTAACATAATCTTTTGCGGTAGACACGTTCCAACTCCTTCGCTCGTTGCATTCTTGTGACATGACCATGGTGACTTTTATTGATAGAATTTTATTTTCAAATTGTTAAAAGACCAAAATAGATTTATACAGCTCTCTGAAGAGCCCAAACAGATAAACATGCCAGATTAATTTTTGTAAACCATACCCTCCGCTATTTACACCTACCTGCACGTACCTCAGCTCATTCTTCCATTTACCGTGGAGTAGTGAAGTGATTCACGCGTGAACGAAGAGTGGCGTCGAGTGCCAGTGAATAATAGTTCGATTTTCAACTACTCTACCATTCGACGTCACCTCTGTCAGTGGCACACAGCTTCAAAAGAAAGTAGAAAGGTGCGTTCGCTTATACGTCGTGCTCTTCAGCGAGAGCTTAGTCCTAGAGCACCGCTGTTAATTGAGGCATTGGGAATAAAAACGGACTAACCCACATTGGAAGAAAATTAATTTTTTCTATTTTACATGACTAGTAGTCAGCCTATTGGCATACGCTAGTCTGTTTTAGCTTTAAATGCCACAATTGTAGTTAGAAATCCAGTTGTTTATTTATTACGCGAATATTCAGCCCGCGCAGCGAGGCAAAGTTATCGTTTTATTGAATTGTGTCCAAAGTTGAGTAAACTGAGACCTGCTGGCGCGTTGAATCCTCTAGCGATTCCAAATTGAACGCACCAGAACCTATCGATAGACCCGAGCGGCTGTAATTCGTTTGGAGTTGAACGTGGTGACGTTTAGTTGCGAATTAAAGCGACAGGGATTTACATCTGGAAATCGTGGTTATATGTTTGCAGGCTTCCCTTTGACATAGACTTTGTGCTGTTACATTACTGCGCGGGCTTGCGTACCGATCGTTTTCTGATACTCTCGCCGCTGCGGGAACAATAATTAATTCGATTTGCTAGGAAATTGGTGTGTGTATTTATATAATAAATTATTTCGTCAATTTTGCTTCCCGATATTTCACAGCGTTCTTATCGCTGGGAAGATGATCCACTGTGTGCACGATTTGCAGTAACGTTTTCGTTCCCCTTGCCAAAACCTGTGCCAAATCTATTAAGGGGAGGGGGGGGATTCTCGTGTAACAGCCCCCAACATTTACTGATGTTTATGGTTTTTTTTTATATAATAAGTATTGTTAATATTGAATTAAACTCTTTTGGGATATAAGGAGGTATCTTTAAACGCGCAGAATTTTTTATTTTTATTTTATTAATTATTTGGAATCTTGTTAATCTCCTCAGCGATGTTGGCGTGATATTTAGCACCTGTCAGTCATTTCATTACAACATGAAGACAAATTTCTTAAGGTTAGATAGTTTACGCTGGGACTGGACCTAAAATTTTAATTTTAGTATTTATTTATAATACTTTTTTCATCGATTTAGAGATATAAAAAATAAATATTATAAAAAATATAATTAATATATAAAAATATAAAAAAATTGTCTAAGGAAAAAATATACTTTTTCTTTCAAATGCTATAAATTTCTCAATTTTTCATTTGTTTTTCTTTAAAATATATAAACTATCTAACTTTAAGAAATTTTTTTTCTTTTTGCAATCAGCTGACTGTGGCAGATGCTACACGTCCCGCCAACAGGAGTTATATCGTCGAAGAGGTTGTCAAGATCCCACAATAATTAATAATTAATAAGAAGCATCGACGTAAAAAAAAAATATTTTCTGCAAGTTTAGAGACGCCCCTTTATATCACAAAAGAATTTAATCCAATATTAACAATAGTTTTTTCCAAAAATTCCTAAATATCAGTTACTGCTGGGGCTGTTACACGAGAATCCCCCCCGTTAATTCTTTGATGGTCTCGCATTTGAAAGCAGACTTGCGCTCATTGTCGATCTTTCACGAATTTCCTGGCTATTCCTTAATTTTTTAAAGCCATCGAGACAGCAGCTTATATAGAAAGAGGATCTTTGAATGGAACCGTTTTATTATCGGCGATGAATGTGAAATAAAAGCGAATTATTAATATCGAGTTTCCGGTAGCTTTTCAAAAAGAAATAGCAAAAGTAGAACAGTATTAAAGTGTAGAGAAGCAGCAGTGTGTGTAAAATATTTCATAGTTTCAACTTCTTTCTCCTTCTGCTGTATTTCAACGTCGATTAGAAAAATACGCTTTTCTGTTTGACGAAGAATAATAAATTGCAGTTGTCATAAATATCGTAGCATGGAACGCGTTAATTTATTTATCTCATTCGTAACGGGAGAAATCCTTTCGTAAATATACATAAAATACAAATGGTAAGGGATCGAGATTAATGTGCGGATTGTTTATAATTCGTTTATTTGTTCAACGGTAATTAAGTTGGACTAAAGCTATACATATCAAATAGTTTAACACGTTGGTGCATATGAAATGTCAGTTGTATAATTTTTTACTCAATTCATGGGCTGCGCGTGCGTACGCCTGACTAATGGTTTAGTCTTTCCACTTAGAAAAGAGTTGACGCTCTTACGTAAAAATAACTCGACACTAGGTACTCAAGTTACGTTTCAAATATCATGATTTCCTTTCATAAAAGTGAAATGTAGTACAAGTAACGCGAATACGCATTTGTACGATTTTACTAGCACGAATTTAATAATCACTGCAGGATGTAGGGCAGAGCGATCCTATATAGGCGAAAATTTAAATTTGAATTTCCAGTTGGCCTGGGTGCGGGATAGTTGTCTTTTGATTAACCAAATACAACTGTAAACAAATTTTGAAAAAATATTTATGTCTGCAGGTTCATTTTTCTCCTAAAGCGGACTGTTATATGTATTATTAGTAGTATTTAAAGAGTTTATCTTATGTTATATTTTTGTTATCTATTATTATCTCATCTTAATTTATCTTTGTTATTTTATTTTATATTATTTTATTTTATTTTATATATATATTTTTATTTCTTTCTCTTATTTTTATCTTTCTATGTAGTAATGGTAATAATTTTGTATCTCTGTACACTAAACGGTTTCCCGTTAATAATAATAATAATAATAATAATAATAATAATAATAATAATAATAATAATAATAATTATATAATCATACTATATTGGCGAAAATTTAAATTTGAATTTTCACTTGGTCTGGGTGCGAGATAGTTGTGTTTTGATTAACCAAACACAACTGTAAACAAAATTTGGAAAAATATTCATGTCTGCAGGTTCCTTTTTCTCCTAAAAATCTTATACTATAAAGCAGAAAGTATTTCGTATGTTTGTGTTTGTCTATCGCATAAAAACTTTCGAACGGTAAACTCGGGAGTCACGAAATGTACATCGGCTCTTTATGCCTGGCTAATATAGATAAATATGAATATTTTCACCAAAAAAAATTTTAAAAAAATTTATTTTATAAAATCAGAATCTAAATTTCGGGCGAAGCCGAGTAGTAAAGCTAGTGATCATATAATCATATAATCATATAATAATTTTTAGGAGAAAAAGGAACCTGCAGACATGAATATTTTCCAAAATTTCTTTACAGTTGTGTTTGGTTAATCAAAAGACAACTTTTCCGAACCCAGGTTAACTAAAAATTCAAATTTAAATTTTCGCCTATATAGTATGATTATATAATCATTTTTAGGAGAAAAGGAACCTGCAGACATGAATATTTTTCCAATTTTTTTTTTTACAGTTATGTTTGGGTAATCAAAAGACAACTATCCCGCACCCAGACCAACTGAAAATTCAAATTTAAATTTTCCGCTCCGATCTAATATATAGGGTCATACGTCATTGCATACTAATACTTAAAGGGGCAATCCTAAGCGACAAAGAGAAAAATGTTACTACCCAGTAATTTTCACTGTGCATTTTTGCTATTTAAGATTTAGGGTTCTTGCATTTAATTATTTGCTCTATTTTATCTCTACATACTAAAGTAGTTTTCTTTTCTTTTATTGTTTCTATTGTTTATTTGTCGCTACACTATTTCTATTTTTGTATTATATTTTTTACTTTTTTCTTTTACTTGTATTCCAACAGTGTCATACCGGTATATATCGTATAAATTGAAGTAAATTATATTATGAATTATATTATTGGTACACGGGTACTAATTGTAAGAAAAATTTTAAAGTCCATTCTTTGCAAAACGAAGCGTTGCTCGAGAAACTTTTTCTCAGTAATTTCTACTTATTTCGTCACGTACATACGTATGATTACTCCCTTCGCGAATGTGCCATTTATTACGAAATATCCGCCCTATTAAACTCCCTTTTCCCGCATCATCACCACATCACATTCGTAGATAATTAGGGCGTAATTGAAATAACTATTCGATCACATAGTTATTCCGCGGATATTGCGCATAAATGTCGCCTCGACCGAAAACACAGGCGATTTACCATTTTATTCCGGCGAAGTAGCGCGGACATTCGGTCGATCGATATAGGATGCGCGTGACAATTATTAAAACAGGGTCAACGTCACTTAACGTCGTCGTCATTTATCGCCGTTTAACAGAATTAATGATCACACCTGTACGCGAGCGACGTGATGCGTTCATTAATACGGCTGAATTTCACCTCTGGACACGGCTGTTTTTCGCGATACCGAAAAGAGCGTCGAAATATTTCCCGCTCGCGGTTTCGTTTTTCACCAGTCTTCGCGAACCCACAGTGGCCATCAGCTTCGATATGTTTAGGAATATCTTTCATCGTATTTCTCGTATCACTTCCGCAGCTATTTTTTTTTGCTTTTCTTTGTTAAAAAATGAATTGTCCAGATTCTGCGAAGTGAGAGGAAGTTCGTTTAATTTTATTGCTCTGGTATTTTATTGCGGTGACTTTGAGTTAAGTATATATTTTTATGGGTCAGGCAGTGTTTTGGAGAATAACATGATGTGTAAGCAAATTGTTCACTGTTCGGATAGAAACAATTCTGGAACTGTTATTTTTAAAAAAGTTCTGTTAGAACTTATATGTTTCGTTTAAGAAAATATCTGTTCCTGTGGAATTTTTATTGAAAGAAATGTTACCCTTAGGAACTTCTTTAGAAAGTGTTCTCATGGAACAGATATTTTACAACCTATAAAATAAAAGTTCCATGGAAACAGTTATATTAGAACATTTATTAAAAAAGGTTCCATAACATAAAGAAAAGTACTACACTATTAGGTACTAGTTTTATTTAACAATATCATATTCTACGTGTTTATTTAATAAAAGGTATGAAAATTATAACATAAGTAATTAATAGTTTCATCAGAAGTATTTAATAGAAAAGACAACTCGTCAGGAATAATACCTAAATAACATTTTTTTATAACTTACATGAACCAAAATACACAAAGATTTGAAATATTTAAGACACTATTTACGTCATCATTAAAAATGATAGTTATTATTATCCTTCATTCCATTGTTTTTGTACTTAAAATTTCGTTATTAAAAATAATTATGCAACGAAAAATGTCTTCAATTTTTTAAATCTGAAAGAATAGGACAGGAGAATATTAAAAATGGCACATTTTAAAAATGCTCTCACATTATAAGTTCCCATGAGAACTGATATAGGTAAAAGTTTTTGAAAATAAAAGTTTCAAATCTTTGAGTATTCGATAATATCTGCGTAGAAATTATGTATGTAGGTAAATATTACAAATAAATAACACATTCAGAATATCAATTTAACTGTAATAATTATTTAATACTTATTGTTGTAGTACTATTCATTGCATAGTATTTAGTATTTGTTACAACGATTGAGAACTTTTTTAATATTGATGAACAAAAAATCTATTCATGTTACAGAGAAATTTTTATTTTTATATTTTATAAGTTCTATTCCAACTAAAACTTTTATTTTCAAAAACTCTTACGTTATCAGCTCTCATGGGAACTTATAACATGAGAGCATTTTTAAAATGTGCCATTTTTAATATTCTCCTGTCCTATTCTTTCAGATTTAAAAAATTGAAGACACTTGTCGTTGCATAATTATTTTTAATAACGAAATTCTAAGTACAAAAACAATGGAATGAAGGGTAATAATAATATCATTTTTAACGATGACGCAAATAGTGTCTTAAATATTTCAAATCTAAAACAATAGGACGCTTCAATTATCACCGAAAATATATTAAAAATAACAATTCCTGGAAGCTTTGAGGGCAACTACAAAATTCTTATTAGACAAATTCTTAACTCCGAAACAATTCTACAAGCACAATACAAGAAAGGCTAGAACAGTCCTCAGAATATAAATAATCTAGCATGAAACAATCTCGAGCGTAATTTACTAAAATATAAAAAACCACCAACGCGGAAAAATGAAATCAGAAAGAAAGTTTCCATAATCCAATTTAACCAACGTCAAAAAAATCCGAAAATACAAGAAAAAAAATAAAAACCTATCAATTCACAACCACTTATTGTGTGAAAGTATATATTTTTCAATTAATATTCTGCGTTCAATGTTAGTACACCAAAGCAATAACTTTACAAACAGAGTTTTTTTTTTTAAATTTACTCGAAGTTGGTAAAAATAGAGCTGCACCCCTTTTGCTGCAGGCTCCTCAATTGTAATCCACTCTGCCGCTGTTCTTCCGCCACTTGCTAAACGTTATTTCGCGAATTAAGAGGAAGTTCAGACGTATCTAGCAGTCATTCTTGGATCAAAGTTAAATCCTCGAGTCATCCCCCGAATTATAATTACCTAGCCAGCGTGCCGTGCCCGGGCGCAGGATCCCATCCGTTTTTGCCACCCTGCCAGCCTAATTTCGCATTCACCGGATGCAGTGCACCGTGTTGCACTTGATATGCATTCGCATCCGGCCACTTACACTGTTTTTTAGCGGGCCGCAATGTACATCAATGCTCGCGGCGGTACAACAAGCCGGTTTTTAGTGGCGCCGCTAACGTCACTTCATATATCAATCCGCAAAAAACGCGAGAGCTCGACCCGCGGGCCGGGCTGGTCAAGAAGCCCGGCAAAACAACCGTTCGAAAGCGACACCGCCATTTCGTCGAGCTTTTGCGCATCGATTCCCGATGAATACGCGATTGCTATAAACATTTTTGCGCTGCTTTCGACAATGCCATATTCTCGGTCCCTCGTTGTCGGTTCGTTATTTTCAATGGGAGAGTTTGTCGGGTTTTTGTGGGGTAATAATTGTTGACTGGTACACTCTGTGAAAAAGAAATTGATAGATTGTTGGTACTAGGACTATTGTTTGTTGCGGATATTTGTGGAGTTTGAATGTTTGTTAAATGTAATTGGATCTTCGAGCTTTGGAGTATTGTACCCACATAAAAAAAATATTTATATTTTCATACCTTTGTTTAGCATCGTTGCAGATACCAGTGTTTATCGATTTGGTAATATTAAATTCAGAATTACTCGTTATAATTTATATTAGTTTAAAGCTGGATTAATTTTCTGTGAAAATTAGTTGCACCTATGCGTAATAGATTAAAGCTTAGGTATATTAAAATCCCGGGGATATTAGAAGAATGTTAACTTATTGTGATTACGTTTGTTTGAAGTAAATATTGAATTTGGTGGAATATTTATTTGCACGGTCGATGTCGCTACCACGGATAATAATACTCTTTTAAATAAACTGTGTACAATTTTTCAATTGATTGCGTCTGAAAGAACAATATATTAAGGGCTTAGTATATGCGTTTAGACGCGGTGAAAATTAATAATTTTACGAATATTTTAGGGGTTTTATTATTTTTTTATTATTAAAAAAAATACTTAATACGCACGATTTTTAAGTCTAGAAAGTGCACGAAAAAATGTATTTACAATAATTTTTGTATTAAATTATTAAATATTTTTGAGGTTCTTTAGACAATTGCAGAAAAACTCTCCATTAAACACTGTTCGATCTGAAAAATAAAATGATATTCTTATAAAATAATGTTTCCATTGTAGACTGATTTATATATATTTTGTTCAATTAATTTTTTATGCGCATTTACAGAGCAAAATATCGTATGAAAATAATTCATTTAACTTTAAAGTACCTCAAAGTGTTCATTTTTTTAAATTACAAAGCTTGGCCCATCTACCCATAATGGCAACATTATTTTACAAGCATATCATTTTACTTTTCAGATCCATCGATGTTTAAAGGAGATATCATGCTAACCATTTTTCTGGAGTGGTCTAAAGAACCTCGAAAATCATAAATAATTTAATACAAAAAATATTAGTATTTTTTAAAAAAAATTTTTTAATGAAACCCCTAAAAAAATCCTAAAATGTTCATTTTCGCTAGAGCTAAGCATATGTAACCCCTTAATCACGGTTTATATTAATGTCAAATGTCGATTATAATTGGGAATTCTTGCTTTGAACTTTGAAGTCGATTTAATATGTAAACTATGTTACCTACAGGGTGGACAGATACTTTTGCGAGTAACTGTATGTAGCGACTCACAAAAGCGCCCGATATGAAAAGTCCTTTAAGGATACTAGGCAGTCGTTCCTGTCTAAAATGAAGCACTTCTGTTTTAATTAATTACAAAGAAACAAATTAAAACAGAGACTTGTTCTTTGGCATGAAGTTTATTAATATCATAAGCTTTAAAAAAATTGTTTGTGTAGTCAAAAATATGCATTATATATTAAGCTACAGATAGATCATTAAAAAGGCTTATTAAAAAAAGTTTCTTTTGTTTTGCAGTGATAACTCAGAAACGGAGGTTCCAATCGATTCAAAACAAATTCGATCATGTTTACAAAATGCGTAGTTTCGGACCGGACCTAAATTGAAGTTAAGGAAAACTCTTATTCTTTATGAAAAGAAACAAAGACCTCATCTTTGAGGGCTTGGGGGAGGGTAATACCTCATCAATAAGGTTTTAATTTAATTTCATAAAGAATAAGAGTTTTCCTTAACTTCAATTTAGGTCCGGTCCGAAACTACACATTTTGTGAATATGTTCGAATTTGATTTGAATCGATTGGGACCTCCGTTTTTAAATTATCACTGCAAAACAAACGAAAGTTTTTTTAAAAAGCCTCTTTAAGGGGGGTTTGCGCCTTGGTGGGCCGAAAATAGGTAATTCTTTCTGAATTTTTTCTACAAAAACGGTCCGAGAAATTAATTTGACGTTTGGCAGGCTGTTTTATTGTATCTTGAACTGTTGTTTTGAATTTTTGTGTGACAGTAAAAGAAAAAACATGGCAGATACAAAAAGAGCGTTGAAAAATAATCGGGTGGTCCTGGCGTTGACGAAAAGTACTGAAAGGTTTATCCGAAACACAAAAAAGAAAAGAGATTCTGAATCTATACGAATGTGGCTATCGGCGGTAGTAGATATATTGCCGCGTCTGTTACCATTCCTTTTTTATTTAAAGAAGTTTTCCTGATTTTTGCGGCAAAACCTATTTCAGACTCAAATCAGGACGCTTCACCTTCTTCAAAAGGCTGCCATTTTAACATTTTTTTATATTTATTAAAAAATCTACTACCATTGATAGCCACATTAATATAGATTAAGAATCTCTTTTATTTTTTGTGTTTCGGATAAACCTTACAGTACTTTTCGTCAACGCCAGGACCATCCGATTATTTTTCAACCCTCTTTTTGTATCTGCCATGTTTTTTGTTCACTGTCACACAAAAATTCAGAACAATAGTATAAGGTACAATAAAACAGCCTGCCAAACCTGTAATTAATTTGTCGAACCGTTTTTGTAAAAAAAATTCACAAAGAATTACCTATTTTTCGGCCCAACAAGGTGTAAACCCCCCTTAAGGGGAGGTTCCGGTCTAAAAGTCGATTTTTTTTATTTCATGTTTCGAATGTTCAACCTTTTAGGAATGCGTGTTTAAAAGGATTTGTTGAAATTCGTAAAATTCCCGAAGTTATAGGGATTTGAGTAGCGGCAAATGCATGGGTAACACCCGGCCACTCGGCACTCACGTAAAACTTTAAACGCGTTTTTCTCGAAACAGTGTCCTAAAAATCGGTGGGACCTGTATCTCCAAAAGTTATTATCCGATTGGACTGAAACTTTTTTTACTTTGAAGAATATACTTCTGGCTAGGGGGGAAACCAGAAAAATTACAACAAAATTGAAAATTTATAATTTTCAAAGACGTTGAAAGGAAGAAAAATATAGGGAAAAAGTGATTTCAAACTTCAAGTGACGTTATTTTCTAAAAAAGGTCATTTTTGTAATCTTTTCTGATTTCCTCCATAGCCAGAAGTATATTCTTCAAAACAAAAAAAGTTTCAGTCGAATCGGATAATAACTTTTGGGGATATAGGTCCCACCGATTTAGATCAATTTTTTGACGCCTTGACTTTAACGACTTCCCAGTGCCGTCTATAATGATTAATTATAAAATAAAAAATATATTTCTATAACTTAAGACATCCTTAATGCAATGCAACAAGTCCTATTAAATTATATATAGTAGTTTTCCTTTAATTAATTCCTAAAGATCACCTATTTCTTGGGGCTCTAGACCGGAACCTCCCCTTAATGATCCATCTGTAGCGTCATATATAATGCATATTTTCTACTAAACAAACACGTTGTTTTAAAGCTTATGATATTAATAAACTTCGTACCAAAGGACAAGTCACTGTTTCAATTTGTTCCTTTGTAATTAATTAAAACAGAAATGCTTGACTTTAGACAGGAACGACTGCTTAGTACCTACCCTTAAATCGGATGAATACAGGTGACGAGGATCGTCGAACACGATGAACGACGGGAAGTCGACGGAGTTGTCAACTGTCACAAATAAACTCCTTATTTTTGCTCCCCTCACCCCGGGACGAAAACAGTAAAAGTAAAAGCCGGGTCGGGAAGAAGATTTTCCCCTTGGGTGGTTTATAATGAGAAAAGTAATTCCAATTTAAATAATATCCCGAAGTGCCGGGAAAAATAATAACCCGCGATCGCGCCCGGAACTCGCGGAAAGGGGAAACTAATTCCGAAAGATAGCTCGGTCAAACGATCGTCCCCACTGAAACGTCGAAGGCAATCGATAGAAAATATTGGCGACGGTCTCTTATTACCTGGACTTCCGTTTCCAAAAGGGACAAGCAGTTGGGAAATGATCAACCGAGGGAACTTTCCCGGCGGTTCTTCCCCGTATCTTTCGCCGCAACTCTCAAAATGAAGCTCGGAGGCCCGATTCAACTTTTGCACCGCCGTTCTCCATAATTATTACAGTATTTATCATTAGGGATGGTTCCACTGTTAAATGGAGTCTGTGGCTCTGCAAACTCTTTAGAAAGCAGAATCTGAACGACTCGTGTTGATTTTTTTAATTTTTAATTGCTTTCACGTTCATGGGAGAAAATTTGAATACCTCCATGGGGTTTGAAGGTACAGAAGGGGTTCATGAATTATTAATATAGTTTAGATGCTTTTCAAAGATGAACGCGATAATTCTTTTCGCATTGTAACCTTTTTTAGATCTGAGGTCATTAATGTTTTGCGTTCTAATTTGAATACGCTGGGCATCACATATTGTAGGAAATTTTTGTAAAAATTAAGAAACTAGTCTTGTATCGTGGGTTTAATTTGAAAGAGATAATTACTTGAGAACATAGGTACTTGTTGACGATTCACTGAAACTTAATTATAGTGCAACCTTCATTATCCGAACTTATTCTATTTTGTATTTAAGGAGGTTCGATACCTCACTTGCGGGGCAGGCGGCGAGAGGGGTATGCCTATGCTTATAAATGGGAGCTCTGCAGTGATACCAATCTTTGGAAAAAAAAATATGTAGACAAAAATGTTATTTACATGTCTATTCCTAATAAAATTATTGCTACACTCGTTGTTTTGGAATTCAATTAAACAAAAAGTATGTTTAATGCAGCTAGAAGCACAATGTTTTCATTAAAAGAACCGTAAAATGTGCGAGTGAAATGCGGCAACGTCGCTTTGCGTCCATCTTTTTTACTCTTTCCATCTCACATTTGTGGCGTCCTTTTGCGCGTTCGTACTGGTTCGCAACAAATTACTAAATAAATATTTACAGCTTGGTAGTGTTTTTACAAATTTGTACTGTATCCTTTGTACAAGTATACACTGTACAGATGACTACCCGGCGTACAGCGTTGCCACGTTTCAAACAGTTCCTTCAGGCAGTTCCAAAAATACGAGCACATTGCTGTCTATTTGTTCAATTATCTAATAAACCGTACGGTTCATGTCCGATTTTCTTTTTCAGAATTTCATAGGAATACTTAAGCTTTTCATTGCAACATTTGTTAGAACTTTGTCACTATTTTTAAGGACTCTGTATAACATTTTATAGACATTTTATCGCTTCTCCCATAACAGCCTGTGTATAAGAGCGCAACTTTGATTTAAATTTTTTCAAAAACCGTGCGGTCAATCGACTTGAAATTTTCACACAATCCGGACTACACTTTGAACATTAGATTAAAACAGTTTTCAAAGATTTCTCATTATTTTTCTCCGGTATCGAACCTCCTTAAACAGAATATGCCCTTCTATTAATAAAAAAACTCTTTTTCATAATTGTGAAAAATAATTTTGGAAGTAAAGGCTGTAAAATTCGCAGAAATGTATGCTACCGAAAAACTTACATTTATTTGTCCAATATCTTCGGAGCATTCATTTTATTAGAAAGGGCGAAGTTCGTTATTATGGTTCGAAAACAAAAAGTTAAAAGTTTCTTCATATCACTTTATTTTTTCATTTCTGCTGCTCACATACAGAGTGCTCGACTACTGCTGGCAGAAAATCTAAGGGATCATTCTACTTTGACTCGCCCAGAAAGTAAGCTATTTGTAAAGATTTTTTCTCAGTAAATACGACATATGATGAAATAAATGTTTCTGGAATTTATTAAAGTACTCTTACATTATACAACAAAAATAAAAACAATTTTCTTAATTTGTTTTATATGTTTTTTTATAGCGTCAATATGGCACTTCAAAAAAAAAGAGAAAAGGGGTGATTATTAGAGATGATTCTAGGCACAAAAATAAGACGTAAATCAAGAACAACGATATTGCGGCTGAGGCTTCGTTTGTTAGTTATAAGCGTTTAAAGATTGAGTATATTCTGTCCAAATGTAGACAACCCGCGTGTCACCGTGAATATACTCAATCTTTAAACGTTTATAACTAACAAACGAAGCCTCAACCGCAATATCGTTATTCTTGATTTTCGTCTTACTTTTGTGTCTAGAATCATCCCTTAAATTTTCTCCAACCTGTAATCGAACACTCCGCGTGTGTTACACCTAAAAAAACAAAATAATAAACATAAAAAAAAGTAATTATTCTGTCAAGACAAAATATCCCCATCTAAACAGTTACACCTCTTCATTAATCTAATAATAAATATCCCACTGTATTAAAAAATGTCGGTCCACATACATTTATGAATCATCTAAGCTTCATAGAATGATTGAACGCTCTGAAACTCTGTTGCAACCCTTAAACGTAACCCTTTTTCAACTACACCTGAAACATGTGCCAAAAAAAACTCTGAATATTACCCATCCATAAATGTGCCCTCAAAAAGGTAAAAACTTATGATCTTACCTATTGTTTTAACAACTACGATACATTGATTTTATATTTCGTACTGCTTAGGGGTAGGGTAGGTGTACCGTTTGTCACCATTACACTGTTTTTGGCCATGTGCATAATTATCTTATTTTTAAACTGCTTGCAGATCATTATTATGTGAAGAATTTCACATCATAAATATTTTGTTTAGTATACCGCCAGAAATATAAGGTTATATTTATTGCTTATGCGAAAAAAAATTACGTTTTTTAAGAAGTGGCCAAAGCTGGTACAATACCTTAAGGTGGCCACAAATGGTGCATCTACCCTAACAGATGAAATCACCCACCACGAAAATTCCCGTTCCTTTCAAGAAGTTTATAAGAATCTTTAGTAACGAGGAGAAACAGGCTCATCGTGTTACCTACCTTTCATACTGTAATTCGAAGTCCAAACCGCATTGTTCGCGCGTGTAACAGAAAAGCGCAAACACTGCACGGAAACGTTCATCTTTCCCCCGTGCTCGGGGATATTTTCGCTAGCGAACAGGGGGGTAGAACTCTGGCCAGGATCGTGGTTATTTTGTTGTCGCGGAACATTATTCCGTTCGTTTTAATATCCGGCGGACTTCGTTATAGCGGGCCAATGACGCATTATCAACTCGTAAACTTGTCGAATAAGCGACTCCGTATCTGGCATCAAGTCGCCCCGAGCGGTTCCATGGTTGTTTCTAGAAAATTTACCATCTGCATTCTGCTCTCGCCCCGACTTCTGATTAACTTTTGTCGCACAATGGGGCAACTGGAACGCTGTTATACGTACTCGCCCGATATTTCCACCCGCGCTGCGCATATATGCACGCCGTTCGATTAAAGTGTGCAAATCGTTGGCAGGGCTGTTGGATCATATCGTTTCTGCTAATATTCATATCTTACCACCACTAGATTTTACATTTCGTCCGAGAAATAAACAACCATTATTCTCAGAACTTACTTTCCCGAACTTACGATTAGAGGATTTTCGAAGATTCGTGGGTGTATAAGGAATTAGGTAGGGGGATAGTAATAGTCGATGTTATAGTTTTAGTTTTGCATCGTGTTTCTGTGGTTCTGGGAGGATTCTCAGCAGATGAAAATATGGTGCTGGATTTTTTTTGGTATTTTAAGGGTTGATTAATTTTGAAGATCCCTTCTTCCATAAGAAATTAGTAAGGAAATAGAAATAATACAGTGATTCACAACCTGTGGTTTGCAACCCCCAAGTGGGTCGCGAAGTGTTTTGTGGGGAGTCGCCACGGTTTTTGGGTTTCTTTTTTTTCGTATTATTAAGTTAAAATTATATTCTAAAATACCTATTTTTAATGTGTTTTCTTTATTTTATTAAAGTTACCTTAACTTATATGGGGGGGGGGCGCAGATTATTTGAATATTATGAAAGACGATTGCGACTCAAAGAAGATTGGGAAACACTGAAATAGCAGATGTGGACAGCATATTTGTAATTTTTCATTGTATTTGGTCCTTCCAGCACACTTTGTTGCAGGAATGTCTCAGTTATCTTGTGGTGCAACATTTGAAATATTGCACGAAATATTCCCGAGACGTTACAAGTAAATTGCTATGTCCGGCCCTGTGCAACGTTGCAGAAGATATTCCTGCAACATTCACGCAACGTTTCGGAGATTTTACAGTATTCCCCGAGTATTTTACCGAAATATGTGCGCAAATTTCACTTTCATCTAATCCTCTGTATAAGTAAAACAAACAGGCTAAAAAATAAAGGAGATTTTATCTGAATAATAAACCAAATGAAAGTGTGCCTGAATAACGTTCAGCTGCGGTGTCGACTTCGCTTAATGCGGGTCACGTAAAAGTGAACCTTGAGATTACGCGGCGCACCAAATAAAGCAGCTTCAAATGAGATTAGCGATGTTAATTTCAAACAAATGCTAACTGTACACCGTGTCGTTTAACATGAAACGGATGGAGAGTGGATTAACTCTTAAATAAAATGATTTAGAATTTCGACCGTGAAGAATTTTTAAAACTTAAAAGTAAATGTTATCGGCGCACCGGTTCGGTCTATTGTTAAGAGATTAAAGTGTCCGAGTGTCTCAAGTGTCCGAAAATATAATTACATACCGTAGCTTGTAGTATGTAATAATGGTCAAGTCATAGAACAGGGGAGCCAAGAACTAAAACTCTCTCTCTCTCTCTCTCTATTAGAGTTTTCGTTCTTGGTTCCCCTGTTCTATGTAATAATGATCAAGTCATAGAACAGGGGAATCAAGAACGAAAACTCTCTCTCTCTCTCTCTCTCTCTCTCTCTCTCTCTCTCCATTAGAGTTTTCGTTCTTGGTTCCCCTGTTCTATGTAATAATGGTCAAGTCATAGAACAGGGGAACCAAGAACGAAAACTGTCTCTCTCTCTCTCTCTCTCTATTAGAGTTTTCGTTCTCGGTTCCCCTGTTCTATGTAATAATGGTCAAGTCATAGAACAGGGGAACCAAGAACGAAAACTCTCTCTCTCTCTCTCTATTAGAGTTTTCGTTCTTGGTTCCCCTGTTCTATGTAATAATGGTCAAGTCATAGAACAGGGGAATCAAGAACGAAAACTCTCTCTCTATCTCTCTATTAGAGTTTTCGTTCTTGGTTCCCCTGTTCTATGACTTGACCCATTATTACATACTACAAGCTACGGTATGTAATTATATTTTCGGACACTTGATTACCTTATAGTCCTCACTTAAGGGGTTAGGCCACCTTGGACGGAGCACAATTGCAGTCATTTTCGGCATTTTTTTTTTTAGGAAGATAATGATATAAATAGAAAATTTAATATAAAGCCTGTTATTGTACAACTCTCGCCGGAAAAAATCGTATTTTTTTTCCTACAAAATGGCGACGGTAGAGCCATTATACGCAAGATATTGAGGAGCGACGTTTTCCACGGTTTTCAATCTCACGGCTATACCGTTTGACCTAGAACAAAAAACCAAAAAGTTTTATTTTCTACATGCCTAAATCTAGAGAAGTACTTAGCAGTTTCGCGATATCTTGAATATATTCTTTGCAATTGACAGTTTTATAAAAAAACTACACTTTTTCTCCCTATGGTCACCATTTTTAGACAAATTAATATTTCTGGATTTCCCTAAGTACTTCACTAGATTTAGGCATGCAGAAAATAAAACCTTTTGGTTTTTTGTTCTAGGTCAAACCGTATAGCCGTGAGATTGAAAACCGTGGAAAACGTTGCTCCTCAAAATCTTGGGTATCACGGCTCTACCGCCGCCATTTTGTATGAAAAAAAATACGATTTTTTCCGGCGAGAGTTGTACAATAACAGGCTTAGTATTAAATTTTCTGTTTATTTCATTATCTTCCTAAAAAAAAATGCCGAAAGTGACTGCAATTTTGCTCCGTCCAAGGTGGCCTAACCCCTTAAAAAAAAACATTAAAATAAAAAATACCACTGAGCATGCAACAACTAATTCCTCTTACCAGACACAAAAACAGTCCATTTCTCTAATAATTTCCTAAACTTTTCAATCCAACATCTTCTCAATATAATTGAAACTGAAAAAAAGGACGAAGAACGCAGGGCAGGAGGATGTTTGGTATTAAAGTGAATAAGGACGGGGATAATCATCTCGTTTTCTTCTTATTAATCTTCTGCAACGATTTCGCAAAATATTCCCAAAGCGCCCTCTATCATGGTTAGAGGCTGGCGGCACCAGCGGAGTAAAGGTAAAGAATAAGGCGGAATAGGAGGGAAAATGTTCACCCCCGTACCATCGAAGGGGGGGGGAGAATAGGACTCGGTTGGCTTGGGAGGGCGTTGGATGCCTCTGGAAAAGGAAATTAAATAGATAACATTTGCCATCGTAAGGAGGCGGACCTAATCGCGCGCGGCCGCGTGAGACAATTTCATCCGCTTTTAACGGTCGACGATATATTTGAAGTTTACTCGTTGACGCCATCCAGACCCTGAAAACCGGGGTTGGAAAGGCACCGCGTAGATCCCGCCTTGATATCCTGTCCCTCCTTTCGCGTGTTTGCACAGCCACGAAGACGCATGTGTAACGTGTTTCATCAGTGGTGCAGGATCCCCAAAACGTGGCCAAAACTCAATTTTGGAAATATATAGCAGGTTTTTGCTACTGCAGCAGATTTGCTGTATATATATCAGCGCATCAAATGCCGCTTAAATTTCTTAAGTATATTGTTTGGATACTAACAAGGGAACATCCCCAACCCGGAAATTCAAAAAATTCTGAAACTCTGTAAATATGTAGAGAATTCCCTACTGATTACAACACAATTTTTGTTTGCTGCCCAAATTCACTCGAAGGGGGTGTTATTGACCCCCCAAAATCCGGATATTTTCCGATTTTGTGTTATAACTCGTGAACTGCAAAATATTTTGTTTACCAAATGCTAGATCTAATTAAAAGAAGTAACTTTTGTCGTGAAACTTTTTTTCTATCCCTTACAGTTCGCGAGTTATAACACAAAATCTGAAAAAGCCGAATATTCAAGGGTTAATTTCACTCCCTTCGAGTGAACTTGGGCAGCAAACCAAAATTTCATTGTAATCAGGAGGAAATCCCCTACTTGTTCACAAAGTTTCAGAATTTTCTGAATTTTCGAGTTCGGGATCTTTCCTTGTAAGATATTTATAGGCCGTCGAAGTTGACGAAATTTCATGCTCCTTAGTGTCTTGAGCATGGGAACATGTTTAACGTGTCAGAGAAAATTTATCTGAGAAGATCGATCCATATGTGAAACATTTTACCATTAACGTAGGTGTTATAAGCATAAACTTTCCACAGAAACGAAGTTAAATATCTTTCAATTTACCCTTGTAATTCCCTTCTCAATATGTCAGAAAGCTTAGTCGTGTTTTAATAAAGCAAATAAACAATTGTTATTTACCGAAATTCACGCTGCGATAACTTTCTTGATGTAAAGTTACATGCCAAGTATGGCATCCAATTGAAAAAATTTGCAGAATTATACGGTTTGTTAAGATATTCAAATTTGAAGTGCTAAGTGTGTTTAGAATACGAATAAAACAGCATTCTTCATTTCAAACAACATTTATAATCCATAGAGTTCTTTTATTATTTTCGACAATATAGTTGAACTACGTGACCTACTAAACGCAGAAACGTTGAGTGTTTCGCTGAAATCGGGAAAAATAAAATTTACAAAGTAATTTGTAAAAACGTTTTCAAAGTAAAAAATTAACTTAAAAACAGTGTTTATATCAGTGATATTAGATTTAGATTTTGCATCATTGTGGCGCGTTCGCATTCTCTGACATTTAAGCAGAGATGTGCTTATTTCCGAAATTACTTTATTATCATAATGTCGTTATTCTAGCAACTTTTTCACCCTTCCCTGGGAGAACAGAATATTCATGGCATCTGTTACACAGAGTCCAATGTACATCGTGGTGTAATTGGAAAGGGGGTGATTCTTTGTGGTGGAAATAAGTTGAAAATGGGAAGTGAAGTTTTTTATGGGAACTTTGTTCTTGGAAAAGTTGAATTTTCATGAAGCATGCGTGAAGGTTTGTGAATTATGTTTGTTTGAGTTTGTGAAACTCAGTGGTGGCAGGATTGAAAGTGATGCAAGTGTTTGTAGCTACAGCTCGTTTAATTAGGGGCGTACTAATTAGAGGTTTATTAGAGTGTGAATTGTTAAAGATGTTGGATATTTGAGCTCGATATTCTGGAAACTTGTATAATTTTCTCTTCAGACTTATCGTATTCCTGGTTGCAGTGCGAAATTTAAAGAACAATAATTTTCTAAGGTTTAGCAATGAATTATAGTATACACGAGCTGAGGCATTGGTGTTTAACTCCGGGAAAATATCTGCAGAAAATTATTCTATTCATATTACTCTATAATATAAAATTATTAAAAAAATTAATGAAAATAATTACTCTATAAAATAAAATTATCTTCTGTTCAACGAAACATTTTAAATACTTTAAAGCAAACTTTTATGTTTCATAATTTCTAAACTTTTATTATCACCTTGTCCTTTTTTAATGCAAAATTCGGTAGAAGAATTGGGCCAAGTTATGCAAAAAGGTACCAACCCTCAATGATCTGAAATAATTGAGTAAATTTAATTTGACGATTTTAATTGTTAAAAAAGTAGCTTTATTTTTATTGGGTATATTTTATTTCTTGTTATTGTATTACAATGTTTTTTAATAGTGAGTAGTATAATTAATATCATTTTAATTTTTCTGTAGTTTTTGTTTTTGAGCCTAAAATATGGAATATGGCTTGGTAGTTTTAATAATTATATAATGTAAGAGTTGTTCCATGGATTGGTAATTTTTTGCAAAATAAAGATCACAAAATTATGGTATCCGTAGGGGAGACCGGGGTTGGTAGGCCAGTTTTTCAGTTTTTGATTTTTAATAAATTATGTGGACGAAATATCATTAAACCGGTTAATATATTTGATAGGGCATACATTTGGCTATCTCATTAAATTATTAAAGTTGACTCAATGTGAAAACAATTAAGGTATTTTAATGTTTTTCTAACACCTTTCATGCTGGTCATCCAGCCCCATGATCGGGGTTGGTTGACTTACAGTATGGGGTAGGTTGACTATAGGTACAATCAGTTAGGAAAATGTTATTAACAACTTATCTCAGTGGTAATAAAATAACACAATGCCACAAGAGCTGTTTCATTACAAAAGATTAATTTCTTTCTTTCATATTTTAATAATAAACTGAATTTTTTTGAGCTTAAACATAAATTATAATGTATTAATAACATAGTGTCATTTAAACTCAAAATTAAAATCGCTTTCTCAATAACTAAATAACAATATAAACCTTATTGACGTTATTAGTCAACCAGCCCCGACCGATCATTTTCTCTTCAATAATCTATATAACCTTCAATTATTTATGTATAAACAAAAATACTATGTCAATAGATCGTCTAATAACCAAACTTTAAAAGCGTCCCTTAACATTTACTCTATTGTAACTATATAGAACAAGAAAAAATAAAATCTTTAGTGAAAAAATATTTACTTACGTAGTCAATTTTTCGACAAACGCTGATAACTGTTAAGAAACGTGCGATCGCGGGGACGGACATAAATGTAGTAGAAGTGACTTCTTTCTACAGTAAATATTTCCGCAGTAGAACATTTGTCAGTCTTTCTGGTCATTTTCAAAGTTGGTAGGTTTCTACGTAACTTAGCCCAATTCGAGATAACTTATGATTTTAAACCTGAATATTCACCCCGAAAGTATACGATCTTAAAATCCTTTAATTCTGCTATAAATATTTCAGTCTTTAGTTCAGCATCTTGAACACAGCTACTTGACGCTTTGCACCAATCACAACACTATCAGCTTTCATAAAATCTGAAGAACTGCGTGGCATGAAAAATTTGTTCCAAGTGATCGACGTACCTATCACTCAGGGTTGGGCATTATTTAAATAAATAATTAATAAAATAACGAGTGGAATAAAAGACACTTTACCTTTCTATCTAATTATCCAAGTTATCTTTATTCGAAGAGCGACGAATAAATAAGTTTATTCCATGAGAATTAATCCGGCGAATAAAGATAATTTTTTTTTATCGAAGAGAGTTTCATCCTTTGCGTCGAACAAAGTTTCCATCCATACCTTTACTAGAAGCTTTTATTTAGCTTCACTTGTGAGTTTGTTCGTTAGTTAGTCAGTTTGTGAGGATGAAATCTTGTAAGCTAATTTTGATCCACTCCCACATGTCAGATCGACTTGAAACTTGGCACACATACGTAGCTCAGATGACAGTACAATATTTTCATGTCTCCGACCTGATTATGAAATCAGGCAAGCAGATAAAGGGTTATACAAAAAATACCGATGTCCGATCGTCGTGAAATTTGGCAAAAGACCATGTAATAACGAGGCTCTAGCAGAAATGCAAAGAATGCGAAATTATAAACCAAATTAAGAACATCTATTCTATTAAGTGAAAAGAATCTAATGTAGATAATAAAGATTAAAATTCTGGAAGACGAAAAAACATCAAATAAATTAAAATAAAAAAAAATTAAAACAAGCTTTTATTAAAATGTACAAACAAAAGAAAAATAATTTTGGTACCGGCCTAAATGACTGCCTTAAAAGAATTCCCTTATATGCCCAAAAATAAAAGCGTGGGGCTTAAATATTGAATATTTAAATGATTTTTAATCTGGTTAGATCTCAGGACGGACTTTGAATTGAGTAATTATACTGCTTGTAATCGAGTGGAAAAAAATCTTGCTAGAAGGACGCTCGACTAGAATGCGAAGGTTAATGTACCAGAATACCTACGTAAAGCATTATAAATATTTATATTAAAGGGCATTTCAATATTTAAGCCCCACGCTTTTATTTTTAATCACATGAGGGAGTTCTTTTAAGGCAGTCATTTAGGCCGGCACCAAAAATTAGTTTCCTTTTTTTGTACACTTTAATAAAAGCTTGTTTTTACAATTCTTTTTTTATTTTAATTCATTTTTATTCGAAGGTTTATTCGAAGGCTCCGAGTAACTTTCGTCGACGCGTTTATTATCACTTCCTCGAGATATCAAAAGGTAATAGCGTCATTTAATCTGCTAATATCCAGTGACTCGATCTGCCTATTAATCGATGAAACGAAACCAGTAATTGGTTAAACGAAACGAGCAAAGATTTGACGAAGCCCAAGGAACAGGTGGTCCCAGCGAATAAATTACGCGGAGAAGTCGCTTAAAGAACTTAACCAAAGATGACTGCATTATGGAATTGATATTGCCAGCCATTTCTCCGGAACCGATTCATACCGTGTGAAAAATGTGGCCGTATCACGAGGTGGATTAAATTAACGAGGGGGCATTAAATTTCCGCATAGATCGAACAGGCCTCGAGATTCATACCTAAGGGAGCAATCGTGGTTAAAGTAATTTCTCATCTCTCTTAGAAGGAAGTTTTGTCACAAAGAAGCAACCGATTCTTAAAATATTTTCAATAGTTGTAAAACTGGCTTGGAATTTCTAATTGCTTCTGTTTCTTGAAAAGGGCTAGCTGCTCTGCAGAAGACACTTGTAGTTTTCTGTGCAATCCACATCAATGAATTCTTCCGGAAATAAAATACAAGCTTCGTTGTCTGCTGTATAAAACGAAATGTCCACTGAAAAATTTAAGCCTGATATTAAAGAAGCTTTAGAAAATGTTGGAAAATTACATTCTTTTAAGACTCGATTGTGCTTTAGTAAGGACAACTACAATCACAGCAACGTTATTAGATGACTAACCTTAAGTCTCTAAAAATAACCTTCCTTCTCTTTTCTTTCACCAAACTTCTAACTTTTCTGTTCTCTAAGAGACAAATAAAATTGTACAATTCGTCCCTCTGTGTTCTTATAAAGTTAAAAATATAAGGCTTTATTCAAAGACTAATATCAATTAATAATAAGTGAAAATCGAGTTCTATTTGCACTTAATTTAAAAAATTTCAATATAGCAACGCGATATTAATTTATTATTCGCGAAGAAGCCTTCGAAATGAAGCAGCCTTTATTGAAACTTCCTTTGCCTGGAGAAGAAATTATTATTAAGGAGCATGGGGAGTTTCATCTGGACCAGTCATGTTACCAGAGTTTATTTCCCTTTGTACAAATGTCCCCTATTGTTTCTGACTTGTTTACGTCGCCGAATTAATGATTGCGAGGGCGATTAGCTTATCGCTGAATATGATGCTTTGATTAATTGTGCAAGGGCTCTTTTTAATATCCGAATCTGCTGAAAACAGAATGGCGTGCGCGGTGTGTATCTATAGAATATTCCACGTTAACGTTGCTCACAGAATATCAGGATTTCGCATTCAGAAAAGGACTGCTTTAGACAGGCTTCATTTAACCGTTCTTCGGGCTACACAGGGTATTTCTTATTTACTTTGCAACTACATCGGTAAGAGATGCGATGAATATTTGGCAACACACTGGTCACACACTATTTCTTCACATTTTAATTTAATATATTTTGCACATAATAAAGGTCCATCAGACAGGAGAGTATATAATCTTTTCTCGTCTACTTAACTTGTTTAATACACTAAGTAAATTTGACTTCATACAACAAAACCCCATATAATAGTGCGACGTTCATTAAAAAAATGTATTAATAAGTAATAAGAAATAAGAAGAAATAATACAAAATATTTTTTTCTTAATGGACGTCACAATCGAACTGCCATTTAATTCTACTACGTCCCTTGAATCCTTTTCCACTCAACATATTTCCTTACCCCAGATGTACTCAGCCCTCTAACAGCTCCTCCAACTTTCAGAAAAATATAAGGCAGTTGTTATTAATTTATGTGCTTCACGTTCATAGCAGATTTAACAGAAAAATGTTACTAATTCCTAAAGAAAAAAGGATTAGATAGAATACATTAAAAAGTAGGTCTACTCTTAACAAATACAAGTACCAACATCGTTAAAACATTAAAAGCATTTGCCCTAAAAATTTGTTTAAATTTCTAATAATCCTGAAAGCGATTACGCGATCAACAACAAACGATCCTTCGTACCAAACGCTGCTTACCAAACGACGTAATGAAAAAGCGACTGAACCCTTTCCGTGGGCAAGGAACAGTCGCTAATTTTTCATTTTCACATCCACGTGCATTCGTTTTTTTCTTTTGTTCAGGTAAGCGGCGAAATAAGATCGGGTTTACTGTTATATAGCGCATTACTCGGGCTTCGACTTTAAGTAGTGATTTCGTTCCGCTGTCTACGCTGGCTTTGTTCCCCGTCTCAACGGTAACAGTTCTCCGGCCGGCGAAGAACCGTGACAGTTAAGGCGAGGAAACGCATTTTGAAGGAGCACGTACCGATCGTAAAGCTTATACGAGGATTGCACGGGCGAGCTTGGATGCCACGGTGCTGGTACATCGAAAAGCTTCGCGTCGGCGTTGCGCTACTGTCAAATTGTGAGGCTTCGCCTTGACAGGCCAGTTATCATAAAACCCATTCGACGAGCTGGATGCCATTGTCCCTATGACGATAATACGCGATGAGAAACTCTTTCTGCCGGGTAATTGCCGGGCGAATTAGCACTGAATGCTCGTATCGAGGATAATACTTGGCCGTCGAAATGAGGCAGGCTTGACGAAAACGTTACCCGATAGAATTCTACGTGACTGCGTTATTCGGTAATAATGGTGCGGGGGTGTAAATTCAGTCGCTAGGGGATGTTGTTTCTGAAAGTAGGCGGAGAAGAAGGGAATTGTTTATTTGACAATGCCAATGTGTTACGAGGTAGAACAAGGATAAATCTCTGGAGACGAGCAAACGAGTATAAGTCAAATTTTATCAGAAGCTTAAGGGGAGTAGGCAGTCGAAAAATCGATTTTTTATTGCATTTTACGAAAGTACTATCTTTTCTCAATAAAATGCCGTTTGGTTCATAGTAAAATTTGCAAAATTGTAGATTTGGCAGCTAAAAACGTCAAGCGACAACCTATAGCGTCGCCTTTGCCCAGAAACTTTAAATGCGTTTTTCTCGAACATTTTTTTCTCTTCATTTTGTTCCTAATTGCGAGCGAATTGAGGTTGAAATCGACTTGGAAAAAATTACAGGATGTATAGAACATGCGTCATTTCGGCGCAAACCTCTGATATGGTCTGTAAAAATTCGAGATTTTCATAAAAAAATTAAGAAGTCACCGGATTTTGGTAGCGCACAAACAATGATGGTGCGCAGCCGCCATTTTGTCTGAAAATAATTTTTTCAAAATCGAGCTCGATAGCGCCTAGATAACTTCATATATTATCTTAAAAAAATCGAATTTTCAATTTTGGATGATCCTTCACTGAGCTACGGATGTCACCACAAAGCTCCTAAAGAAGGACGTCTCGGACATCGCCTATAACTCACAAACCTTACAACACTTTTTACCACAAAAAATACTGAAATATACATAAAATGTACTCTTTCCAATAGACTAATGTTTAATAACAAAACTTTATTAGTTTTTCTAGAAAAAAATCTCAAAGGCGCATGTTGTTTCGATCGCTCTAGGTAGGCCTCCCCCTTAAGTGGGGCCGTGTAATTTTAAATATCTACGTTTGTAACTCATGGTTTGACGAGCAAAATGACTCTGCACTGTCGATGTGATACGAATATTGTAGTGACAGGGAATAGAAAGTGTGGAGTGGTGGATGTTTGTTAAAAGATGAGAGCAAAGAATTCTCGAAATAATAATTTTTAAATGGTGGATTTTATATTAGAATTGTCTGTCCAGTTGAGGATAATTGATATTTGTAATGAAAAGTAAAGTGTAACGTCAGGCGTGCCCACGGCGTGAGCTAGTGACGTGGGTCTGACCACGTACTGAGCGCTACTACTTGCCCGTTTTATTCATGAAGAAAACACTCCAGGTAGACAGCTAAAAAAGAAAATTTTGTTCCTCTTTGTTAACGATTTTTTACCGTTGCCTATCTACGTTTTCTATGTACAAACATAGGTACATCTTTTTATTATTATTATTATTATTAGTATGTCTTTATTACTCATAGAAAATAAATGATATAATCCATATAAGACGAGTATTAGAAAAAGTATATAATAAAGCATGTGCATTTCAATTTGATTTTCCAGTTCAAAGTCTAAGATTTCAGCTATTTTATTTGTGGTGCTTGATTGCATATGTGACACATGTTTACGTAATAACAACTACTTTTATGTGAGATATCTTTAATCCATATTAAAAGATTCCACGAAGCTGTACAAATTTGTCGTAACGTACGTACCTAGATCTATCTTCTATGTGATGTTCTAAAGCTAAAGGTATTGAAATCCGTGACTGCATAGGTTGAAAATAATTTTATAAATCGTTTTGTAAAAAATCAAAATTAGAAATTGACTGGGTAATTCTAAGAGTCAAATGAACCTGTTAACTTTCATCATACAAGTTATTTATCACAATTTTAAACTTTAAATCCTGTCTTTTCTGTTCTAAGTTAACTTTGCACATTAACACTTTAACTCTGTTGTAATTACAACACTTAAGTGTTCAGTTTTAACAGTTATTTTATGTTCGATTAATAACAGTTCTGGAGGATCATATACTTTAGAACAGATATTTAAGGGTAGAATATAAAAGTTAGGAATATTTTTTTATTAGTAGTATTTAAGGAATTGAGAGCAGGGTAAATATAAGTGAGAAAGCACATTGTGATTTTTATATAACTATTTTCACCGATCGGTTTAAGGTTTCAACTGTAAATCTATCTACCCTGCAACATTTTCAGGAAATCTGCTTGTCACAACTTTCAATTTTTCAGAGCAGAATAAATGTTCTTGTTTAACTACAACTTTTTTCTACTTTCAAGAAAATAAAAGTTTGTTATTTGCACAAAAGTGTGTGGAATATGAGTTTCAGTTAATACACTGGCATTTCATAACAGTCTTCACGGAACAGAGAAGATACTAGTAATAAAATTACAGTTATTTCATAATTAATTCGAAATTTTAAGAGTTTCATTCGATCCCTGGTTAATTCAAATCTGCGAAAATTAAAAAAAAAATCAGCTAAAAAACGCATCAATTAAATACAGAACATTGTAACAAATACTCGAGTATTAATTGCACATCGCGCAAAACATTCACCTCGATTACAAAACACAGCAGATCTCTCTCCGAAACAATTGTCCCACTAGTCATCCGAGGATCCCTATTCAAACGACTCGGGATCGTAAAAACACGAACAGGGCTCACTCACTGTAAATTCTGAGAATTGAAAGCACAAGATTTATGGGAAGCAAGCAAGAAACCCCGGGTACGGAAGAAAAGAGAACTCAATAAACAGAATTATTTATCACACGTGTGTCAAGGCATCCGTACGAATCTCTAAGGATACGCGTCGTGTCTGCGACGCGTCGAACCTCCTGTTTCCGCTTCCTGGGTTCGTGGGGTCCCGAGCAAGAACGGAATAGAGGGGAAAATGCGGACGGTCGAAAAGGCTGTGGAACGAGGATCCAGATTGCGTCAGAGCAACGCAACTTATTCAACCCCCCAAAACCTCTCGAACCTTCAACCACAGTACACACTATAGGTACACGCTAAACTACGCGCTTAATATTTTCATGTAGG
The DNA here is from genome assembly GCF_050908995.1 of Andrena cerasifolii. Classification (NCBI taxonomy): domain Eukaryota; kingdom Metazoa; phylum Arthropoda; class Insecta; order Hymenoptera; family Andrenidae; genus Andrena; species Andrena cerasifolii. The sequence goes on from NC_135129.1 coordinate 1,945,903, forward strand.
CATCAATATTTCTGATAACTCTATCAACAGAGAGCAGAGAGCAGAGAACAGAGAGCAGAGAGCAGAGAGCAGAGAGCAGAGAGCAGAGAGCAGAGAGCAGAGAGTAGAGAGTAGAGTGGAGAGAGTAGAGAGTAGAGAGTAGAGAGTAGAGAGTAGAGAGTAGAGAGTAGAGAGTAGAGAGTAGAGAGTAGAGAGGAGAGAGAGTAGAGAGTAGAGAGTAGAGAGTAGAGTGGAGAGAGCAGAGAGCAGAGAGCAGAGAGCAGAGAGCAGAGAGCAGAGATCAAAGAGCAGAGAGCAGAGAGCAGAGAGCAGAGAGCAGAGTGGAGAGAATAGAGAGTAGAGAGTAGAGAGTAGAGAGTAGAGAGTAGAGTGGAGAGAGTAGAGAGTAGAGAGGAGAGAGAGTAGAGAGTAGAGAGTAGAGAGTAGAGTGGAGAGAGCAGAGAGCAGAGAGCAGAGAGCAGAGAGCAGAGAGCAGAGATCAAAGAGCAGAGAGCAGAGAGCAGAGAGCAGAGAGCAGAGTGGAGAGAATAGAGAGTAGAGAGTAGAGAGTAGAGAGTAGAGAGTAGAGAGTAGAGTGGAGAGAGTAGAGAGTAGAGAGTAGAGTGGAGAGAGTAGAGAGTAGAGAGTAGAGAGTAGAGAGTAGAGAGTAGAGAGTAGAGAGTAGAAAGTAGAGAGTAGAGAGTAGGGAGTAGAGAGTAGAGAGTAGAGAGTAGAGAGTAGAGAGTAGAGAGTAGCGAGTAGCGAGTAGCGAGTAGAGAGTAGCGAGTAGCGAGTAGAGAGTAGAGAGTAGAGAGTAGAGAGTAGAGAGTAGAGAGTAATTAACAATTTTTAAGGAAGTGACGCGACGGTGGAACTGTTTTCATCGCACCTCCGTTGGCACCTTTTTACGTTTTTCTTGAGGTAATATGCAGCGACGGCGTTATAGTCGCGAGGATCATGATTTCCACAAGTTCATAATTGAAATTTCTAGATTGAAAGAAGTTGAATGGGTCATGAATCGGACGATTCTTTGGCCGGGGAGGAGGGGTGGGGGGCGGAGAAATGAATTGAAAGAATGGAGAGAGAAATGGGCGCGTAAAATAGGGGCGCTCTTTGGAAGCCTTTGTGGAATAGTCACTTGGGCTCCTTTTCTGGTTTCACTGGGCTTGATCGTTATTCAGATTCCACACCGTAGTGTATCCGACTTTTCTGTATATTCTGTATACACTCTCGTGCCTCAGACGCGGAGGTGTCACGGGCTTCGGCGGGCGGGCGAGGAGAAGAGGGCGAAGGTGTCAGAACGGGGCAAAGACGGTATCTTCTTTTCTGAGCATTTTTAGATAGTAGATATTTGCGCGCACGGTGCGAGGACAATATTTCTCCGACTGTTTATTACTGCCTACACCGCTGTGACTGTGAAAAAATGCATTTTACTTAATGTTGGCTAGCCGGATCTACAAATATTGGTTGCCAGGGGACAAAGAGGGCCACCCACATCTATAAGGCTATCGTTTAATTTTTAGAAGAAACAAATCAAATTTTCCAAAAATACATAAGTTGCAGAAAAGTACAATTAAATTTTTTGGGAAGTAAATATATATTTTTTAGTAATTACAGTGTTTAACGGGGCCCACAGTTACCACTTGCTATCGGTCAAGCTAATACCCTGACGAGTCCACCACTGTAGGTATCTGTGTATCGAGAAAAGTACGGAAATAGGCAATATGGCATCTCTAAATCAGGAGAGAGATCAATCGTCATTAATTATAAGAATCGATTCTTCAGTACCGTACCTAGCACTGTCTTGCAAGGATACAGGTAAGGATACTCTAACAAAGAAACGTTTCCAACCCAAAAATTCTAATTTTAATAAAACCTCGCGTGAATGTAAGTAGCAATTTTCCTTTTCTGCGAAAATTCACTGTGAAGGGCTAAAATCAGCCCTTCAAGTGCGAATCCACGATGAGATTTTACGTGAGACAAATCTCTCAGCAACAACTGAATACAAATAATGGAAATAGTGGGCGAGAGATGAGATCTTTGAAAATATGTATATCACGAAACTTGTCTCAAGAGAGTCTAATTTCATGAAACTAATGACAAAATAATTGAAAAATAATAAAATAATTGTCTCGCGAGATTAAAGTCTCATGTAAGACACGATATTTTTGTCTCATCGAGGATCTCCACCTTTAAAGCTATCGCGTTTTGTTTTCCGCGCGAGACGGAACAAAACGTTAAATATAAGAATTGTTCAGTTTCTCATACTCTATCAGACTACCAAAAGAAAAATAAAGTTCTATTAGAAGAACGAAAATCGCGATAACTTTAAGGGCTGATTTCACCCCTTCGAAGTCGCCTGCCCCTTAGAGTGACAAACAAGCAATACTAAAAGACTAGAGTTACATTAAAACTAAATTTTAATTATTAAAATTGTGTCATCTTTCCAAGCCTGTCCAAAATATCCAAAAGTCCTCCACAATTAGAATAATCCAAAAGTATTACACCCTCCATTTATACCCAAAAACGTCTCACGAAGTCGACCTCACCCAAATCGCTGAATCTCGACGAAAATTAGGAGGCAACTAATTCGGCAAACAACCCCTCCGTTGAAGAAAAATCCAGGCCCCGCCCTGTGCGCTTTCACGCGCCCTCGCGAATTACATTTACAAGCAGCTAACAGAGGTAGGCATCACGTCTCAGGGTTGCCAACACGGGATACGTCTTATTCCCTTCTTCGGCAAGCCCCAGCGGAGTTCCTCGAGGTGGATGAGGCCGCGATGCGGCGCCGTGTACCTCCATCGTGCGTACGCCACCCCCGTAAAAGAGACCGTCTACACCGACACGCACACGCGAACGATCGCCGTGCACCTGCACGTCGACCCCTCCGGTGTTGGTGCCCCATCACGACAGTCGTGAGGGCGGCGGCTTATCTCTACGAGCTCCCTTCGAGGAGACTAAAGTGGAGTGAGCCGTATCCTCCCTCCTTTTCTCTTTCTCCGTGGCCCCATCGTTCGACGGAGCGACGACGCCGTCCCCGTGTCTATCCCGCACGGTCACCGATCTACCGTACCTGCGGCGAATTATCGCGATCCACGAGCTCTGTATCTTCGTCGCCGGATGATTCACTGCGGCCTGATAACCGATGTCCAGTGATTTCGGGGTTAGGCCTAGTCTGAGGGCGAAAGCCCCTTCGGGGGGGTTGGAAGCACTTCGGTGTATTTAGGAATGGCGATGCACAATATCGTTGAGAGAGGCATCGATCACTCGTAACTGAATTTTCACTCCGGCCGGGTGGTTTCGGGTATTGTCTTAAGCCGCGTTCACATTAGTCAAGTCGTATTTCAAGGCGAGTAAAGTTGAAAGGATCTCTACTTCACTTGAAGCTCGATGGAAAATTAAAAGGATATTTCAGGTTAAAGGGTTACGCTCAGTCAGGAGACCGAAAAGGTGGGATTTTTGGGAATTTTTTTCTCAGGAACTATACAATTTTATTCAAATAACTTTCTTTTTGTTTGAAAGGTATACATTTAGCTATGTCTCTGAATTTTGGCGTTTAAAAATATTTATTAATAACAAAGTTATTTACAATCTCCTAGATGTCCTGTTTGAAAGAGGGGTTTGCGCCGTTTGCGGTGACCGCGATTACTCGGAAACAATTTATCTAAAATCGAAAATTCAAAAAAATTTAGTTAATATATTAAATTATCTACTTAATTCTTGGACGAGGAGTTCTTCGAAATATTAATTTAAGACAAAATGAGAAATATTCAAACGTAAAATGCCGATTTTCGACCACAATCCCACATAATTTTCGTTATTAAAAAAATAAATTAGCAACAGAAACAAAAATCCTTCGTCCAAAGACTAGATAATTTAATATATTAACTAAATTTTTTGCATTTCCGATTTTAGATAAATCACCCCTCTTTCCAAGAGGACATGTAAGTAACTTTGTTATTAACAAATATTTTTTAACGCCAAAATTCAGAGACATTGCTATAAATGTATATCTTTCAAACAAAAAAAATGTTTTTTGAATAAAGTTTTATAGTTCCTAAGAAAAGAATCCCAAATATCACATCTTTTTCTGCCTCTTGACTGACAATAAGCGTAACCCCTTAAGTAAATAACAGGTTCACATTAATAATGTAGTTTGAAGTTATTGAAATTCAAGTGACTTGAATTCAATAAAAAACTGATGAAATTTCTCTAGAAACTAGGGAAGTCTAAATTTCGAGAGAAATTTCATCAATTTCTTAATGATTAAAAACTATGGCTTTAAAAAAATTGGTATTTTAAAGACTAAGTAGATATGGGTGTGAGAAATAATCGTGGCAAGTTTCATTCAAATCGGTTCAGTAGTTTTTGAAATATCATTGGCACCGATTTGAAAAACATAGTTCCGAGAAAACAGCGTTTAAAGCTTAAGGTACTAAAAGGACACGTATTTATTATTCTTCGGTCCTCTAAAACATATGCAAAAACCAAAGCATTCGGACGCGGACACCTGAAAATCTTATCAGCTTTGAGTAGTGGTTTCACCCCCAAAAAATGTGCACAGGGGCCAAAATAAAAAAATACATATTTGTTATTTTTTCGTCCTCTAAAAGATATGCGAAAACCAAAGCAATCGGACGGATACCTAAATACCTCCCATTGTATGTGGATGCAGGGTGAGGTTGTGCAGATATGGTAGGGGATGAAGACGGTACTGCACGAGAATGTCAATTTTGAAGGAGATTGCATTAAGGGTCTGAGCACAGCAAGGTGCATAGGTGTTTTGAAACCGTTTGCCATAACGAATGATGACAAATGTAATTCAGATTAACAGATTTAAATAATATGAAATAGTTTTGAATACCTGGATTAAAAATGTTTCAATGACTTAGTCATAGGAAAATTGCAATCGCTTTGCGTATTAATTGAAACCTGAAGTTCTTACGTCTTCAAGAGTTTTAGAATTTTTGAATGAGTTAAACATCCAAAAGAAATTTTCTCAAATGTATTAAAATGTTTAAAAGTTTCAAAAACCTTGGAAATAAAATTCTTCATTATTGATTGAAATTATTTTCGATCTATATCTTTGTATAAAATAAAAGGGTGTAGCCTTCCAGGATAGGAATAAGGATAAATTCTTGACAGACAAGGTTTATTCGGATTAGGTGGGAATACATGGTCTGGTTGACAGGACGGGGCTACAAATTTCGGAAGACAGACGTTGCGTCTCGCTGTGTTTATACAATTTTATGGGATTCTAATATGCCGACGGCACTTGACTTTATTCTAATGAGGCGTCCAGGAGTTACTCTGTACTCTCCTGTTCGGTTGGCGTCCAGGTATTATCGCCGAACTCTCCATATCGAACGGGCGTCCAGGAATATTCTCCCGTACTCTCCTCTCTCAACGATCGGGTATATAAGAATGTACTTCAGTAACATTCAAAATAAGCGAAAATCTTTGAAAATTGGAGGCATCAATTTTTATGCAATAGTAAAACCCTCCGCAAAATTTTAGAAAAATTGATTCCGAAGTTTTCAAATTATTTAACTTTTAATTTAACATGTATTCATATGGGAAAACGCAACATTGAGAATATAACTACAAAATTAAGAGTGAAATAATAGGCCAAAGTTTTTGAAATCTTGTGTACAGAAAGATCAAACACTGAACAAAATTGTCACAAAAATTCCGCACTATTGACTCGATGGTTTCTGTTTAAATAAAAGAAAATGACACGGAAAGCTGGTTTTTCTTCGATTGTCAGCTGAGTAACTGTGAAAGTGCGGCAACGCCGCAATCAGCTCTAGAGGCGGGAATATTTGAAACACATTACTGCGTTTTGTTCCATATTCGTGGCAGTTTCTGCGATCTTCAATGAAAATGTGTGATTATCAGTATATAGACATGTGAATATAATTTTCATATTCATCTTTTGTCAAAAGTAAAAAATTTCCTTGCAATATATATAAACCAGATGAAATGGCAATAGTGTATTCGTGGGAAAAATGAAGCACAATTTATTTTTAACCCTCTAACTCCCAGAGTTGCACCAGAAAACACTCATTTTAAAACTTGCCTTAAAAATTCTGACTGGTTTTCATCACAGGAAAAATCCTTATTAATATCTTGGATATGGATTAACTTTTGGCTAAGATTGTCACTGAAGTTCATCCTTAAGAACGGGGCTTTGTACTCTCGCGACTCTGTTCTACTGAGGCGTCCAGGAGTTCCTCTGCACTCTTCCGTTCGGTTGTTGTCCAGGTATTATCGCCGAACTCTCCATACCGAACGGACGTCCAGGAATATTCTCCCGTATTCTCCTCTCTTTTCAAACGAGATGCTCTTTACCAGCGGTGACCAGCGGTGGGGCCCCTCACGCGCCGCTTCCCCTTCCAATCTTTCTTTCGCGCAGCGTGCCCTCCGTTGTCAAGGAGACCGCGCGACGCTAAGAAGCGGCCACCATGACGGTCTAGCCGGGCTAGCGTCTTCGCGGCCACCGTCGCGTTTGAGAACCAGTGCAAGGCCATGGAGGATGCTCGACGATCGAAGATCGTCAAGTATACCCCGCTTGCAGCTGCATTGCACGCGTCGGGGTATTCGGTGGATGTGGATGCGATCGTCGTGGGCGCCCTTGGTACATGGGACCAGGGCAATGAGCCGGTCCTGAAGCGACTCGGTGTCTCGCCGCACTACGCGTCGTTGATGCGCCGGCTCATTGTCACAGACACCATAAGATGGTCCCGGGACATATATGTCGGACGCGTGTCGGGGGTGCGGCAATACCGGGCCCCGCTCGGCGCTCCTGCCGCTGTGCCGCGGGTGGGCTCCCCTGCCGATTGCTCCTTGCCTGGGCTACTCCCCGATCAATCTTCAACATGAGCTTCACTCCATAGGATCGGGAGTAAGGGTGGCACCTGCAGAAAAAAGGGGGCGCCTCACAACGCGGACGAGAGTGGGAGAACTCCAAGCTCCCGCGAGAGCGACCTTGAGCAGCGCTGCTCTGTACCTGTGATGCCAGATCGGGGACGGGTTCCCTCGAGAATTTCCCCCACCTCGCGCACACTACGCCGGAGCAGCGTGTCCGTGAGCTCGGTGCTTCGGAGTCCAACTCACGGACACGCAGCTCCGGCGTAGTGTGCGCGAGGTGGGGGAAATTCTCGAGGGAACCCGTCCCCGATCTGGCATCACAGCTTTGTACTCTCTCGACCGATAGGCGTCCAGGTATCATCGCCGTACTCTCCATATCGGTCGAGCGTCCAGGAACAGACTCTGGTGCGTACTCCCTCCAGCAGGCGTCCAGGTATTATCGCCGAACTCTCCTGCCGGAGTCCCTAAGCTGTCCGAAATCGGCCGTTGGTCGTACAGTATTTCCTCGTTACGGGCTCGGTTTGGTGTACACGATACGGACTTTTCGCTATCCCCACCACTTCTGTCTCCCTCTTGTCCGGCGAAGGCGAGAGCGAGATGGAACGAGAGCGAGCGAGAGGCACTAAAAGCGAGCGAGGACAGTTCGAGACAGAAGACGCGTTGATGTTTTTTGTCTCGCTCTGTCTTTCGGACGCCTGACACTCTGTCCTTTACCGTGAGCCGGGCCTGCGTCATGATTTTGCGAAGCGGTTTTCGTGCTCACGGTAAGCGCTTGCGACCATCGCGCACGCTCGCCGCGCACGCAGTGTTCCATCTCGCTCTCCCCTTCGGCCTGAAAGAAGCGAGAAACGAACACTCGGAATTACGGCTCTGTTCACGATCAGGGGGACCAAGCCGTCTTTGTTTGGCTGAAGTTTTCCCGTTTAGTTAGCACCGCATTGGTAGGTGGCGCTAGGTACATCACACACACATACCTACGTGTATCAGTGAGCACGACACGCAACCTTTCGACGTTGGTGAAATGATACCATGACGACCGTCGTCATTTAGAAATGTTTGGCGCAGACACGAGGAAGTGTCCTCACTTTCCCTGGTTTACCCTTTCTAAGGCCGCCTGACCATGGATTGTCGCGTCAGTGACGCGTATGCAGCAGATAGAAGGATATACAAAGAAATTGAATATATTTTCTTTTCCTAAGAAAAGAAGAAATATTCAATTTCAATGTTTATCCTTCTATCTGCTGCATACGTGTCGCTGGCGCGACGATCCGTGGACAGGTTTTAAAGTAAACGGTGCATTACACGTATACGCATACACATACGTCCCGATTCACACCAATTCACACATTCACAGTTTAGTACGCACCTCATTGGTAGGAGGCGCTACAAACTCTGCTTCAACTTTCCTAAGAGGGAAGCTTGGCCCCCCTGTTCACGATACGGGCCCAACGCCGGTCCCGACCAGCGAGCCGCTAACGAGGAAAGACTGTACCTCGTCCTCTCTCTCGGAGCAGCGAAAAAGAAATGCCTTTGCGGCCTCTAATTTATACCCAATCGTTGCTACCCGCGGTCGCAGGAATTAATAGACGCGTCGTCAAGCGCGGGCCTCGCGAGCCGCGGTTCCACTCCCGCACGCCTCTGCTCACGGGCGGCCTACAAACGTATTTGGGAAACTTCTCGATGATCGGAGTCTCTCGAAGCTTCTTTTCTGCATGCTACAAGGTAGGGCTGTTCGAGTACTCGGAAAAAGCGAGCCGAACCAGGCTCGGTTTGTCGAGCCGAGCCGAGCCGAGTACCCGTAAAAGCCGAGTGGCTCGAAGGAACCGAGCGGCTCGATAAAACCGAGTAGCTCGAATTTTTTCGAGCGGCTCGAAAGAGCCGAGAAGCTAGAATTTTTTCGAGCGGCTCAAATATACTTGGAGCAGATCGAAATTTTCGAGCGGACCGACTGTGTCGAGTTTCGGCAATACGAATGTTTCGAATATTTTAAGTTACGTTTATCTACGGGAATGTAAATAGTGGTTCTCAATAAGTAATGTGAATAATTAAAATGTAAGCTGTAAATGGAAATATTCTGTAACTTTCGAAAGTAAGTACAGTATTTCCTCGTTAACGGTTCGCTGGTCGGGACCGTCGCACAGTGGGGCACGTAACATAGGATTCGCGGGAAAAATGTCATAACTTCGGTGTTTCTCAATATTTTTGAGTACTTCTTTTATACTATTTGTTAATAGCCAACGGTTATATCGACAGCAACATAAATAAAATTGAAGCATCTTTAACAAATGAAATAGTAATAAACCGAAGGAACGAAGAGTGCACAGCGCACTCGGGTGATTATGTATTAATAACAGCCAAAGTTGCAAATAGTTGCAGCCAATTTTTTTATGGCTGTTAGTAGATGATATCTGCTTTCAATTAGCACTATCTAGAGCCCGGAGGAAGGCGGAGCTTTGTTCATAAACCTAAAAGAGTTAATGAAAACTTGAAATACTGGGTAACTTCGTTTGAAGTCGTATAGTGGGATTACAGTGAAGAATTTTCGAAAAATATTTATGTCACAAATAAGCTGAGACTATACACATTCGAAATAGATGCGGTAAAAAAATTAAAATATCTAGAGCAATTCAGAAAAAATTCGTCAATCTCGTACGAATATTGACACGTTTCCCGTTAGAATACGAAAGGTTAACTTCAGGTCAATTTTTCTTTGCAATTAACACGAATATGACATATCTGTCATATACGTTAGATACGTTGGTCTATTGGCTTTCAGGATATAGTGATGGATACATAAAAATACCACTTTCATTTAAGACTTTTTTCCTCTCCAGCCCCACTGTGCGTCGCTCCGACGTGCCGCGCTGGGACGCGCGCTCGCAGCGCGCTCCTGGAGCGTGATGTTCAAAGCGCAACACTCCAAACGCGCGCGCCAGATCCGCAGGTTTGAAGCGTTCGCTGAAAATTTGCAAGATTTCGCGTGGAGCGCGGCATGTCCGCCGGGCGGACAGTGAAACGCGCCACGCCACGCCAACCGCATCGCTGACATCGTGCAAGTAAAATGTCTTTGATAAAAAAAGCGAAGAACTTGCGCGATCGCTTGCATTATATTTCCTGCTTATTTTAAAGCGGAAGAGTTCTGTAAATTGCGACAAATTGTTCCAAACTGTCTTTGGATCACATTTTCACTGCTATACCTGCCCGAAATTACCATAAAGCCACCATGTTTATTGATAAAATCTTATACTTTTTCCATGCTACTGATAACTTTGTGTATCATACCATTTTGGGAGAGTTAAAAAACAGCATATAGATCGGTTGGAATAATAGAAGTAACATTTATTTTAAAAAAAAAACGTAAAAATAGAATTTAACAAGGAACAAAGTGCGAAATTTCTATAAAGCCACTTGCTTTTTAAATAAATACAATCAAAATTAACAACAGTTTTTTCTTTATTTCTATATTAACCCATTAGCTGCCACGATCCCCATTTGGGAGTTTTTCAAAAATATCGAATATTTTTAAAACAAAACATAAGTTCAACCATATAATTATACTGTTGCACAACTTTTTGTGCACATATATAACTTATCTGGCCAAAAATTTTCAAAAAAAATTTGGCAGTTAATGGGTTAATAATTAGTGTAATTGCCATTTCTTCGAATAACATCAAAGATGCGGTTCGGCATTGACAAAATCAAAGTTTGAAGTGTTTGTTTTTCCTTAATGGAATTATATTGCTTGCAATTGCCATAAACTTTTCTTGCAAGTATTCCCCAAAGATTCTTAATAGGGTTCAAATCCGGGGAACAAGCTGGCCTTGTCAAAGCCCTAATATCTTTTTGATGTAACCACTGCTTCGTGTGTTTCGATGTGTGAACGGCAGCGTTTTCGTGTTGATAAATGAAGTTATCGTCTTCAATTTCTTCTGTAAATGGTATTAAAAAACCGTTTCCAGCAATTCTGTGTACGCTACCGAATTCATTTTATGGGTAATCTTACATATTGGAGTCTTTGTGTTGCCTCTGAATGCAGCCCAAATTTTTAATGAGCCATGTCATGGACCAAAGAATGGGAATATGTTATCTTTTCCGACGAAAAGAAGTTTAATTTAGATGGGCCAGATGGCTATAAATATTATTGACATGATTTGGGGAAGAAGAAAAACGTGGCAATGAGTCGTAACTTCGGTGGTGGCTCATTAATGATTTGGGCTGCATTCAGAGGCAACACAAAGACTCCAATATGTAAGATTATGCATTGATTTTATCAATGCCGAACCGCATTGTTTATGTTATTCGAAGAAATGGCAATTACAGTAATTATTAATATATAAATAAAGAAAAAACTATGGTTAATTTTGATTTTATTTATTTAAAAAGCAAGTGGCTTTATAGATATTTCGCACTTTGTTCCTTGTTAAAATCTATTTTTACGTTTTTTTTTTTAAATAAATGTTACTTCTATTATTCCAACCGATCTATATGCTGTTTTTTAACTCTCCCAAAATGGTATGTTACACAAAGTTATCAATAGTATGGAATAAGTATAAGATTTTATCAATAAACATAGTGGCTTTATGGTAATTTCGGGCAGTGTACCTATAAAGCACGATCTGGCGCGTGGCGCGTGGCACGTCAATCACACCGGAACGTGTAAAGGACATGTTCTGATCTGCGCTCCAGACGCGCGCGATCGTCCCTTATCACGCTGGAGACTTTGCGCGTACAGTTTTGGAGACCTGTGAGAAAAACTGTCCGTCTAAAGCCGGCTATATTTCGCGGTTTATCCAGGAACTCCAATTTTTTATGAAACAATGAGAAAAACAAACAACTCTCCTTGGCAGGGAACGTGCTAGAAAAACTAATTACGATGCAAATTCGATTTCGTTCGATGGAAATTTCTGTGGTACAATAAAAGTTTGAAATTAGTTTTTTATTTTTTTTTTTTCAAATTACCCTGCCGAGTGAATTTTATAATTTTAGATGGGAAACAACAGAGAATATATAACACTAAGTACCAGGATTCTGGTACTTTGGTGAAACTCTTGATGAATTTTTCTATCGATTGTATTGTATTATAACTTTGACTTTCAAAAACATAATCTTTTAAAAGAGAAAGGAAAGCCTCTAATTTTATGAGAAAATGTTCGATTCTCGATTAAAATAAAAGAAAAATGACAATAAATAAGAATTCATTTATACAGCTCCTTTTCGCGAAGGCAGGGAAAGATTGCAAACTTCGGGAGCCTGTATTTTTTAAACAAATACAAAACTAGTGAAATGATGACTTAAGCTCGCCACAATTTCATGCGAACTTCATCATATTCGAATTCCATCAAAACCCCTGGCACCAAATACGAGAAATTACCAATTTGTCGTCACACGACGCAACTACTAACGATAACTGAGAATCCTAATAAAATATTGTAGTGCGCGACCATTGTTAAATAACAGAAATATAAAACTGACGTTAGATACAGACGAAATAAAAATAAATATGAAAAACTGCTCATCCAAAACAATTATAAGAACCACTTTTGGATATTAAAAAGTAGATGAAATATTTTATAATGCGAGGCAGGTAGGATATAAATACTATCGCGAATTCGTAGCCGTGAAGGCAGACCTCGCTGATCGATAATGGCGCAAGCTTTGAATATTAAAGTCGATCGTTGACATTTCGGAAGTGGGAGCTCTCAGTTTTGTCAACAGCGAATACAGTTATTCCTGAATGGGATCAGTGAAATCGATTTGTGATTCAGTTAAGTAATTCGCTGTGTGAACAGAGGGCACTGACATACAAGCTCGAAATTTCTTACCATTTTCCCAACACTTTCCGGGGACGCGTTAAAAGCATAGCTTTGCCTTGGGTTTTTAACAGACGTATCTAACAACCCTCTTTTATCCAGCAAGGCTTACACAATGTCTAGTTTTATCCAGCAAGTGGGTCGACTCAATTAATCCCAAGTAATTCCATTTATTAACTTAAGGCTGCATATATATATATATATATGTATGTAAATTAAGAAAGTGATGTTAAATATTGTATAAACGTAAATCGTATAATTTTCCTACTAGCACGAGGAGTTTTATGCTTGATTATTGAAGTAAGTTTGCAGCTTCAATATTGTAGTTCAGAATTCAATATTGCACATTTTTCCTGTGCACGCACAAGTTCTAGAAGTTAGTATTTATATTTAATTTCAGTCATACCCGAGTTACATATCTACTAGAATATTTTACAGAATTTTTCGATCAAAAATTAACACATCCATCGTGTCACTTAATTTTGATCCCCGTAAAATGGAAATCTTACTCGTATCGCCGACCACACGTTCCCACGAAAATTATCCCGTCCGTCCTGAAAAATGGCAAAGCCTCGACGCAGATTCGTCATTGTCTTCCCCCGTGCTTTCGGAAAATATAACATATCAAACGTTATACGTGCACATGTTTTGCATAAAAACTGGGGGAATAAAAGGGAAATAAAATTGCCCATAAATCGTAGCCCGTGAAAGCGTGGGAATGTAAATCGATGCGTGTGACGTTCGACAAGAAAATTTCGCGCGTTATTCCTACAGCGTTCCTTATTTTGCGCAATTTTTTTTTCTCGCGCCAGCTCTTAATTCAAATTATCGCTTGGCGAGGTTTTAACGTTCGGCGGTGCTCGAGCTGGCAATTGATCGCCCGGAATTGATCTGTAATTGCGCCTCTTGTCACGACTTTTTCGCCGAAGAGGAAAGCTCGACCGCAGCTTAATGACACGCCCCGCGCTCGTATATCGCCCGTGTGTATCGCATACAGTCCACGTTCCGCGTATCAACAGGTTTCGTGATCGATACCGTGCTTTTAATAATTCCTGCCCCTCTCGTCCCGCAGCCTCGAGTGAAACAGCGAAGGGATGAATAAACCCGTAGCCACAGCGCTCAAACAACTCCCGACTACTCGCGGTCTTCTGCTCTGATTTCAGTCTTAAAATCCAGCGTCGGAAATACGCTACGAAACGGGCGCGGCGGGCACTTCTCTCAAAATTATTTGCTGGCTTATTTAAAGGATTACGCCATTTATGTACTTACGTAAAATTCAAATGAGAAATGTGAAGGGGTAACACACACATGAAGTGTAAAAAAGGTAAAAAGATTTGCCATTTAAGAGGAAAATAATATAACATAAATTTTAGAATTTATTATTCTCTGTATGTATTCTTTTTTTTTTATAAAGGTTAGAGTATTGGAAAATTTGAAAATAAAACTCCACTGCGACTGAAATTATTACTGCAAGTATACTTTAATTTATATACCAACAACATTTTAATGAAATATGAAATTATATTTGCAGTAATAATTTCAGTCGCAGTGGTATTTTATTTTCAAATTATATATATATATATAATTTGAAAATAAAATAAATTATATATTAGAAATATTATATATTAGAAAAGAAAAAATATATATATATATAAAATGGTGGTTGTTTCGTATGAACATCCCTACGGTTTCATATTTCATTAAAATTCTGTGCGTATATAAATTAAAGTATATTTGCAATAATAATTTCAGTAGCAGTGGTGTTTTATTTTCAAATTTTCCAATATATATACTTTGCACAAAGGAGTGACAGAAATAAAATCCATTGGACATAACGATTCATGATGATTCGCTGCTTGGGTGCTCGGTATTCCCTTGTCAGCGAGAGATCACGACTACGTCCCTCTTCTTAGTACACTAAATTTAATGTCCTTGGAAAACAGAAGGTTAGTGGCAAATTTATTATTTCTACAAAAGGTAATGAGCAGCCAAATTGACTGCTCGGACCTGGTAGCGAAGATTAAGTTTAACGCGCCCTTGGTCAATCTTAGAAGTCGTCCGCTATTTGATACTAGAATGCCTTCGTACAGTAATTATACAGCAGACCCTATAAACCGTGCTATGCGTCCGTTCAACGTGCAATTCGGGGACGTGCATCCCTTCGTGATTTCCTCAAATTTTTTTCGGCGAACGGATGCGTTGTCGATTGCGAAATGTTTAGCTGGGGTGTAAACGTGTCGGACTCTAATTAAGTTTCGTCATTTTTGTAATTAATGGGATGATCCCGTGAAATAAATAAAATAAAAAGCAAAATAAAACAGCACTGCAAAGGGTTTATTTAATTGCCATTTAGAATATGAGTTCATAAAAAGGGGGCTTTGCGCAATCCACGTAATATCAGCGACAGGGATCTGTGCGATCATTGCAAAGCACCGGCGTAAGCGACTGGCGATGGTCAAGGGAGCCGAGGGGGCGTCGATGGAAACAAAACAATAAATTTCCATCCCCCGCCTCTGATAAGGAATGGGATAAAGAAGCGTGGCTTATCGTATGAGCGTAGCCTGGAAATAACTGCAATATTTTTTTTTTTTTCTTTCGGGACAGATACCCCGCTAAAGGGATAGGTGTGGTCCGACCTCTTGAAATGGGACGCCCGTGTTATCGGCGTTATCAAACGGTGGTGATTGATGGAGCACCGGCTTTTATAATAATTACTCGATTATCCTCATATTAGGCCGTAAATGTTTACCGCAATTTCGGAGGGGGGCTAAATATAAAAGCGCGGACCTCGATCTAGTCGTGTTTCGAGAGAGCGAGCCCATCCCCCACACCCCGCTGCATGCCACCCTCGATTAATAGCAATTACTCTCCGCCATGAGTGGCCTTTTTAAACGAAGATTAGTGAAGTTGAAAAAAAAATTGAAAGTGCACGAGAGGGGTGCTTAAGTAAACGAAAGTCAATGCTCTCGAAGGGAATTGAAAAGTGAATCGGTTTGAGAGGGTTTTTTAAATGAATCGAAATTTCGGATTTGAAAGAAAATTAGAAGCTACTAATTTTAAAGGGATTCTTAAGGAGATTCGATAACTCACTTGCGGGGCAGGCGGCGAGAGGGTAAGCCTATGCTTATACATGGGAGCTATGCAGTGATACCAATCTTAGAAAAAAAAATATGTAGACAAAAATGTTATTTACATGTCTATTCCTAATAAAATTATTGCTACACATTTTGTTTTGGAATTCAATTAAACAAAAAGTATGTTTAATGCAGCTAGAAGCACAATGTTTTCATTAAAAGAAGCGTGAAATGTGCGTGTGAAATGCGGCAACGTCGCTTTGCGTCCATCTCTTTTTCTCTTTCCATTTCACATTTGTGGCGTCCTTTTGCGCGTTCGTACTGGTTCGCAACAAATTACTAAATAAATATTTACAGCTTGGTAATGTTTTTACAAATTTTACTGTATCCTTTGTACAAGTATACACTGTATAGATGAATACCCGGCGTACAGCGTTGCCACGTTTCAAACAGTTCCTTCAGGCAGTTCCAAAAATACGAGCACATTTCTGTCTATTTGTTCAATTATCGAATAAACCGTACGGTTCATGTCCGATTTTCTTTTTTAGAATTTCATAGGAATACTTAAGCTTTTCATTGCAACATTTTTTAGGGCTTTCTCGCTATTTTTAAGGACTCTGTGTAATATTTTATAGAAATTTTATCGCTTCTCCCATAACAGCCTGTGTATAAGAGCGCAACTTTGATTTGAATTTTTTCAAAAACCGTGCGGTCAATCGACTTGTAATTTTGACACAATGCGGACTACACTTTAAATATTAGATTAAAACACTTTTCAAAGATTTGTCATTATTTTTTCTCCGGTATCGAACCTCCTTAATGGGTTATGCCTACGTCTAAGGTCTGAAATCACAAGCATTTCTTTTTTTAAAACTTGAAGACTTTTTTAAATAAACGGATGTGTATTCGAAAGTATATATTACAAAGTTCTTGCAGTCTTTTTTGCAATGCGATATCTAAATAAATAATGGAATTATAGGCGCTCTCCCTGCAGCGTTTTTTTTTATTTAAGCACTTTACGGTGACCACTGTAGCTTTGACCTGGTTCATCAGAAATAAAAAATTCGACCAAATTTAGTTAGTATATTAGATTAACTACTTAGTCCTTAATCGTGTTTTTTTTATTTCCGTTGCGTAATTTTTATTTTACAGATGAAAAATGAGAGCGATTTTGCGGCTAAAATCGATACTTTTGCTATGAGAAGCCGCCATTTTGTGGTAAATAATTAATTTTTCGGGATAATGAACGATTAAGGGCTAGATAATTTAATATACTAACTAAATTCCTGCGAATTTTTTATTTCGAATTAACCCGGCCAAAATTAGAGTGGTCACTGCAAACTACTGAAAAGAAAAATCGCTGCCGGGAGATCGCTGATATTTCTTTTATTTATTTATATTTTCCATCGCAAAAATTGCTACAAGTAGTTTAACATGTACACTTTCGAATACATAAAGGTTTGTTTAAAAAGGCCTTCAAGTTTTTCACCAAAAAATTCCCGAATGTACATGATTTTTCAGACCTCGCAGGTAGGCACAACCCTTTCAGTGAACAAAGAGTAGTGATTTTTATAGGAATCGAAAACTGTGCTGATGTTTTGAAGAAGGATTAACGGTTTGAATTCAGTTTCGTAATAAATGGGAATGATTTATTATTTTCAATTCGAATAGGATTGTTGGGAGGAAAATATTGGAACGAAATGTAAAATAACAAATGGTTTCAATAAATAAGTATTTGTCTTCGGATTATACCTACTTGTGATTAAAATTATATTGGCATATTATATAACTGGAGCCTGGGTAATAAAAAGGAAGACAATTTATATAGGCCAAATTATGAAAGTTGGAATAAACATATTGCACGTGGATCATCTGTACAAATAATTTATGCAACAATTCCTTTGTGTTACTTTGCTAAAGACAGAATAATAAATTGATGTTATGTTAAAACGATACGTTTGAATGTTATGTTTAAAGTAATGCTATTATTCAATATAGTATTTATCTAACCAAACCTTTTTATTTATGTTTCAGATGCAGAATCTTATGAAAGGGATGGTTTGTAGAATTGTTTTTCATAGTGTTCTCAACAAATATACTGAATCATAGCAATGAATATACTTACTGTTAATTTTTTAAATGTTGCAACTCGTCATTTGAAAGAAACAATAGGTGATCAAGCCTAATCTGTGTTTACTTAATTTTTTCTCAACTTTCGTTGCATAATATACATACTGTATTACCTAATAGTGTTACATTATTGCATATCCAGTTGGGCAAAATACTATTCAAACAAAACTACATATCTATTTTTAAACATTTTCTTAAAAATAGTATACACTTAGTTAGACACTACACCTAACGGGTAATTTTCATATTTCGAACGTTTATTTGTTACTGCCTATTACATAATTGGAAATTATTGTAATTTAAGACGAATGGTTCGTTCCAATTATTTCGAGCATTTCATATACATATGTACTTTATTAAACAGAATTTTTATTCTTCTCTGGCTCATATTTTTTTTGTAATACTCGGAAAGAAATATTTAAATCCCATAAATTATACTCACTTAGACTTATACAGGCCAAAACTAAAAAATTGTCTTTAAAATCAAAAAGTTGGCGTTCTAAAAATTGGATACAAGCTTAAGGGGGGTTCTGGTCTAAAACTCGATTTTTTTTATTTCATTTTTCGAATGTTCAACCTTTTAGGAACACGTGTTTAAAATGATATTTTGAAATTCGTAAAATTCCCGAAGTTATATGCATTTGAGTAGCGACAAATGCATGGGTAACACCCGACCACTCGGCACTCACGTAAAACTTTAAACGCGTTTTTCGCGAAACAGTGTTCTCAAAATCGGTGGAACCTGTATCACCAAAAGTTATTATCCGATTCGACTGAACCTTTTTTTATTTTAAAGTATATACTTCTGGCTCGTGGACAGGCCCAGTGAAATTAAAAAAGCTGAATATTTATAATTTTTAAAGGCATTGCATGGACGAAAAATATAGGGAGAAAGTGATTTCAAACTTTAAGTGTCGTTATTTTCGAAACAAATGTCATTTTTTCTATTTTTTTCTGGTCAGTCCACGAGTGAGTTTCATGCCCTTTAATAATCCGCATTGTTTTCTACTTCAGACCAATAGTTTAGGTGCTACAGGTTCCACTGACTTGGATGAATTTTTTGACGCCTCAACTTTAACGACTCCCCAGTGCCGTTTGCAATGGTTAATTATAAAGCAAAAAAAATATTTCAATAGCTTAAGACATCCTTAATTCAATGCAAAAAGTCCCATTAAATTATATGTAGTATTTTTCCTTTAATTAATTCCTAAAGATCGCCTATTTTGATGGGCTTTAGACAGGAGTAGCCCCTTAAGTATAGTACACACATTTACGTACACTGGTGTATATAATATGTTAGATTATATATTTGAGGGTAAGCTACATAATCTACCTATAATTGAAGATTCCCAAAAATTACCCACACCGACGTACGGAGGTATCGAGAGGGACAGAATTTTCATTGAAATTTTGTCGTACATTTTTTTTATCAAACACGAGACCACTGATGGCTCCCCCACGGAACTTGCGAGACTTGAAAAATTGTTTTGGAAGTTCAGCCTGCGCCCTGTTTAGGCTTCCTTTTTCCATCGAAATTCTGACAGCTTCCCTCTATCCTGTCGCGAAGAGGGAAATCTCTTTCAATCGCCTTACGTACGAAACTTTCGACGTTTAGATACAAGGGCAATGCATTGATGCTTTTCTAACTCTCAAGAATTTTTAATTTGTATTTGAAAAGCCGCTGAAATATACTTCCTTTCATTCTCCAGCTATCAACCAAAGAATAATGACATAGAATCAACTTATAATTTTCCAAAAATTCATCCTCCTATTTTTGAAGATTAAATTTAATTTTTCCAATAAAATAAGTAATACTTTATTTAAAGTAATACTTTATTTAAAGTAATAATTTATTTAAAGTATACTATAAAGTAATACTTTATTAAAAGTATTACTGTAAACTTATTTTATTGGAAAAATTAAATAAAATATTACTTTATAGTATACTTTAAATAAAGTATTACTCTAAACTTATTTCATAGGAAAAATTAAATATAATCTTCAAAAACATGAGGATGAATTTTTGGAAAAGTTTACCGCAGCATTTACTGCAGTAAACATTCATAAAATTCTCATTTATCTCAGTATCTCATCTGCAAACAAAATTACTATATTCAAACTACAAACGAAACTTAATTACGTGACTAAATAATTATCACCTCTAAAACCGGCTCATATAACGCCTCTACTGCAAAGAAAGCTCCGAAGCAAAATTATCCACGGTGCACAGTCTTGTGCAATGCTACGCTTAAAATTACCACCTGGCAGGAAAAGAAAGAACCAAAAAGCTAATCTTAACCTTCTAAGTTTCCGTAATTACAGTGAAAAAAAGGGAGAGAAAGGAGCCTCCAATAGACTCGAACTTAAAGCAGACGTCAACTGGTGGGAAAATCGAGAAACAATTTTCTGGCCACCCCCTTTCCCTTTCGAATCTTTTCGTGACGCGCAAGGCGGTTATATACAATCTCTGAGTGGCCATTCTACAATGGACCAGAACGTCGCGAAATGTAAAGGTACAAGAAAAGCTGCAGCCAGGAATGGCAGAGGAACGAAGGCCAGCGGAGTCTTTGGTCCCGCCATAAATCGCCTTGGTCGACGTTCAAGCGGTAATAAAGACAGCGTATGCTATCGATTCCTTTCCTTCCGGTACCGTGAACGATTCACCGGAAAGGGGCACGTTGGAACGGAACGGCGGAATCGGCTGGCGAGGGACAAAACGGAGGAAAGGAGGGAAGAAAGATGCTCGATCGACGGACAGACTTTGTGAAATCAGAGGGACGGCTGATTGGGAAAGGTATGGGAGAGAAAGGGCAAAGAGTAAGGGATGGAAGAATGTGACAAATGAAGGTCGGACGTGGATAAGTAGAGAGGAAATATGAGGAAAGGGGTCGGGTAAATGAAAGGAGGAGGAGGCCAGAGCAAACCGAAGAGGAGAAGGGAATATTTTAATGCATAGTTGGATTTGATTTTCAAAGAAGGGAACGATTGAAATGATGGTTAAATAATTTGGAATTTCATCTATGCCTTATTAATGGTTTGCTGATAACACAGTTCGACAGCCATCTGGACTTGTAACATTCAATAGCCGTTTCTTATAGGTTTTCGTGCCCTGAAAACGAATCCGCAAACCGTTTGTCGCCATCACCCTCAGTTTTTGAGAAATTCGATTCTGAAAATAAACTGCAAATTTTCAACTTTCAACGTCTTTTGTGTCGAAACGGTAATACTTATTCGGTTGCTCGTTGCGCGAAATTATTCTATGAACCCTTACGAATACAACGATATAAGTTATTATTGGATTATGAACATTTAAATATGTTTAAACAATGATGAAAGGGAAAATGACACCCGAAATGCACCCATTTTTCAAGATATCTTTGAATTTATTTCCAAAACTAAGGGTCTAGGAGGAAATCTGACTATTCCACGAGATGCAGCAGACATTTTGCCATCGGAAAGCATCAACAGAAGTGGTAAGTCATGTTTTGTTTTCAATACAGAAGCGAAATAGTTTGGCAAAACGTGCGGCGCCAACAGTGGTAGTCACGCGCGTTAAGCGATTGTGTTACGCTGAGCGGCAGTGGATCGCGCGCCGCCGTTGACAACCACTGTCGACGGCGCACGTTTTGCCAAACTATTTCGTTTCTGTATTGAAAACAAAACATGACTTACCATTTCTGTTGATGCTTTCCGATGGCAAAATGTCTGCTGCATCTCGTGGAATAGTCAGATTTCCTCCTGGACCCTTAGTTTTGGAAATAAATTCAAAGATATCTTCAAAAATGGGTGCATTTCGGGTGTCATTTTCCCTTTCATCATTGTTTAAACATATTTAAATGTTCATAATCCAATAATAACTTATATTGTTGTATTCGGGAGGGTTCATAGAATAATTTGACGCAACGAGCAACCTAATAAGTATTACCGTTTCGACACAACAGATGTTCAAATTTGAAAATTTGCAATTTTCTTCAAATTCGAATTTCTCAAAAACTGAGGGTGATGGCGACAAACGGTGTGCGGATTCGTTTTCAGGGGACGAAAAGCTATTAAAAACAGCTATTGAATGTTACAAGTCCAAAAGAAAAGTCAAATTTTGTCGAACTGTGTAATTGTGGGGAAGGAGTTGGAAAGAGAATGGGGAAAGCTTGAGAAAAGTGGAGGTGAATCGTCGTTATCTTTTTTTTTCTATTATTTATTATCGCATCAACCACTTTTTTGGGTTATTAGCGACCTGAGGTCTGGTTTGCAATTTGTTGTACAGTTTCATGTCTTTTAGGTAATCCAATAACCTTTGTAGTTTTCTTTTGTCGTTTAAATTTTCCTTTAGGCTGGGCCTTTGTTGTATTACTATCTATAGCGTTGTCGTAGCTATGAACTACAAAAAATTAAAATTGGTGGAACTCAATGTTGTTGGACTACAACTGTAATAAACCTGAGGAATTTACACATTTCGATGCCTGTCGAAATTTTCAGCATCTATACAAATTTACTTGAATCTACAAGCGGGGTTTTAAATTTTTCATTACAGGCTCAGATAAAAAAGTCGAAAATAAAAAAGTTTCGTCGCTGTTTCGACTAATTGCATTTCTTTTCCGAACCACAAAACACGGCACCCAGTAAACTAATCCTTCTAGCTTCTAAAAAAACTCAAGTTGTTTGGGACCATTTTTAAAAAAGTTATTCTGTTTTAAAGGATGTCCCAATAATTTTTTGTCCGGCGCTGTATATACACTGCGCAATGAGGCGCAGATTAGAGAAATAATTATGCAAGTAATACGTAGGTAAATATAGTAGAAGCATAAAGCATAAAAGGTAGACACACTAAACCAAAATAAAGAAAGTAGCAGCTATTAAGTTGGCAGCCTTGTTCTTCGGTCAATTTTCAATATTTTTAAGTTTTCCTGGTTTTAAAATGCGTGTTATATCCGCAATAAAGTATAGTAAAACGTGCAAATGGTTCGAGTTATTAGTCGTCCTTCAATCCAACACAAATCAAAATTTTGAAAAATAAAGAAATGGTGATATCAAAGATAAAGTTAAATTTTTCTACGAGAAAAGTCCATTTTTTTACAAATACTAAACGGATAATCGGAATAAAAAAGGCGCCGTTAACATATTTTATAAATAAAAAAGTTTACTGTTTTTTATTTCACACACGACATACAGCTTTTTTTCAGGGCCACAGTGGAGCCGTCTAAAATCAAGCGAGTTTCGTATAAGTATCCATAACTTCCGAAAAACAATATTTTTTTACCTGGAACTTTTTTTTTAAGTAGTTCATAATACTATGCAAACATAGTACAAACACGGAAAATCTTCATCAAGCCGTTGACTCGTAAAAAAATCCACAATATGTACACATTTTCCGAGCGTTCAAACGGATATACCCCCTTAAGGAACACACTGCTAGTGTACTTTACAGACTCAGTATTACCCCCTCAGAAATAGCATGTTCACTAAAAACAAGTACCCTTAAATCATGCAACCTTCCCCTCCGCCCGCTCTCCTGTCCTATCACCCACCCAAGTTCCCACGGTGCTAAACCACCCTCCACCAAAATAAAATACTCAACCCCACCCCTTCCCTCAATTCAATTCGCACTCAAACTCCGCAGGAAAGTTCAACCTTCAATTTCGTAATCCCTCGCTTCGCGTGGGCACGCGGAGGGCCTTTATCAGCAGCGACGAGCAACATTCTTATCGACCCTTTATTACGTTTAATACGCGAGCGTACAGTACACCCGCGTTTTCGCGAGGGGTAGCGGAGGGGCACAGCACTCCACCCTCCGGGAGGTAAAATAATAAAACGACGCCCGGTATCTGTGTGTATTTCGATTATGTACGTGTGACGAACGGCGCGCAGGGTTGGGGGGTGGGAGGTTGAGGAGGGTGAGATCGAGAGAGCCCCAGTAAAGATATTAGGTGGCAGGTTCGGGCAAGCACGGAAACCCCATCAGCTCGAAGCTCGTAAATTTTCCTGGAAGCTGCCGAAACTCTGCTCCTCTAGGCCTACATAAGAATATACTGCAGACTGGTTTGTGGCTTCAATCCGTAGCTACTCCTCTCCCCCCAACTCGCTTCCAGCCTCTATACTAGTTCGACTTCCGCCCCGCCGTGACGTATCTCCGCAAGAACAGTGGCTCCGCGCCCCCCTACCCCTCCGCAGCCTTTCTGCCCGTTTCTTCGGTTGATCCACGTTGACTGACGAGTCCTGATCGGAGGTCTCGTCGCCGTCGCGGAGCCGGCTCGGGGAAGCTGAAGACAACGGGGACTCTTTTCCCCGCGAGGAACGGGAAGGCTGGTGCAAGTGACAGATGATAGTCAACGAGGGGTAATACTCTCGAATCGGATTGAGGCAGAGTCTCTAAAATAGGAAGTTACAGGTCTGCTTGGATAGGGGACAGAGGAAGGTGTTTTTCAGCGCGGGGCAATGTTTTCTTGCCATTTGTCAGGTCCGTAGCGGCGTGGATATTCTTTAGGCGATGATGTTGATATTCGTTAGAATGTGAACTGTGATTTTGGTATGTTTGCGTAGATAGGAGATTTGCTTTTTATTTTTGTTGGTAAAGAATTTGTAGGAGGAGGAATGTTTTCTTGTCATTTGAAGGCTGGTGGAAGCATTGAAATTGTTTGGTGACGGTGTTGATTATACGTTACGATGTCTATTGTGATTTCTGTATTTTTTTTGTTTTTATTGTTAACGAACTAACACGGAAAGTATCCCAGGTGGCCGCTTACGATTGCTTTGAATTTTGTATATGTTTTAGAGGACTGAAAAATAAGATATATTTTTTTATAGCGGCCTGTTTTCATATTTAGGGGGTGAAACCACCCCTCAAAGTTATATGATATTCAGGTGTTCGTCTCCGATTGCTTTGGTTTTTGGATATGTTTTAGAGGGCAGAAAAATAAGAAACAGGTGTCCTTTTATTTTGGCCTGTTTGCAAGTTCAGGGGGTAAACCACCCCTCAAAGTTATAAGATTTTCAGCTGTTCGTCTCCGATTGCATTGGTTTTTGGCCAACCTTTGGTTTGGGCACCACCTATTCTCATGAAATTTGAGGGGTGGTTTCATCCCCTGAACATGCAAACAGGCAAAAATAAAAGGACACCTGTTTCTTATTTTTCTGTGTTCTAAAACATTTCCGAAAACCAAAGCAATCGGAGACGAGCACCTAAAAATCTTGCAAATTTGAGGGGATGTTTCAGCCCCTAAACATGCAAACGGACCAAAATTAAAAGACACCTGTTTCTTATTTTTCTGTCTTCTGTAGACATACCTATCCAAAAACCGAAGCAATCGACGACGAACACCTGAAAATCTTATAATTACTGTCGGGTGGTATCACCCCTTAAATATGAAAACGGGCAGCTATAAGAAAACACGTATATCTTACTTTTCGGTTGTCTAAAACATATCCAAAAACGAAAGCAATCGGAGACGAACACTTGAAAATCTTATAATTTTTAGCTGGTGGTTTCACCCCTTAAATATGAAAACGGGAAGCTATAAGAAAACACGTATACCTTACTTTTCGGTTCTCTAAAACAAATCCAAAATTCAAAGCAATCGGAGGCGGGCACCTGGAAGGCTCTCCTTATAAGTTCAGCTTTTTCGTAGATAGAAACCTGGTGCGATTGGGTGGTAATAATGTGGTGAAGTATAGCCAATTATGAAAGGTAAAATACAACAAAAGGAATGAAATTATGCAGTTGCCATTTTGCTGAATAATTTTTCGCGTAACACGTTTCATTCATTCGAACCTCATTATTACATAAAAACTTTCGCGAAAATAAGAAAAATTCGATCAATTGTTCGGAAAATAATTACATCTGGGTGGAGGAAGTTAGTATGATCTGATTCCATTCAAATCTGGGAATCAGAAAAATTAAAAAAAATGCAGCGATGCAGCCATTATCCTTTCACTGTAACTTCTGAGAATTACCAATAAAATTCATCTGCTCGGAATAATGAGCTTCCCCTTAATATTCAGTTTCACCAAATGTCAATCAACACGCAAGACGTTAAATAAATTAAATAAAAACGCAGTAATTTTTAATTCACTTGACAGTCAAATTGTACATTGTATACCTTTCATTTTTGAGAATCAGACAAGATAGTTACACTATTTTCCACAAACTTCTCGCTGATAATAAACGAAATAAGAATTCTTTGCGAAACGTTTTACTTGAAAACACATATAAATTTGTCGGACTTAAGTGAAATTAAGCAAGTTAATTTCGCCCCCCTTTCCCATCTGTCCTCTTCTCTTGTCTCATACCTGCCTCGTGTTTCAAATGCTTCTGAACGTTGAGCGCGAGTTTTTAAATAAAGAAAGAACTGCGTCGTTGGGACAAATTTGCTCCGAACCTCCAACATTTGATAATAAGGTGAAAATATAAAGTCGAAATATAAGGGTTGGAGCTTCTTCTTGTCTCGTTTGAGGTAGCGTTATACCGCTGCAAGCAGCGGAAACTTAGGAACAGTGCGCCGGAAGATAGAACTCGTGAGGATAAAAACGAAACTGACAAAGACAAGGATTTCGCGCGATAAAAATAGAAACTTCGAAATGGGAAGTCTGTGATCAAGGCGAAGGAAGCGGCAAGGCAAAGATAAAATTTAAATAGCTGCAGGTAACATAAAAAGACTCGCACAAGCCTTAATTTCGCAGTGCGCGTTTCAGTTTCTTCCTAATTTAAATGTCACTTTATATCAGCGAAGTTTTAGCACGAGTAAAACGAGAACGTCACTTTCCTGCGTTAAATATAAGTATTATTTAAACACTAATAATTAGGGCTCTTACTATCCGGCTATCCGAGTATCCGGATTGCTCGTTATAACTCCAAATCCGAATCGAAATCCGGATATCCGTACTTGGATCCGAGTATCCGAGTTCCTGGTTTCGGATATTTTATCATCATGGCTGAATGAAACTTTCTTTATGTCGATTCTAATTAAAGAGAGCAAGTTTAACTGAAGTGATTAAAACAAGAAATACGAAGGGAATTTTATTAATATTTTATTTACAGTTATACATACACACTAAGATAATGATTTCCTATTTTGGTATGAAAAAACAAGTTTATTTACATTTTCCGGTGATAAACATGATATTTTGGTGGTTACAATATTATCCGCTGTAAAGAAGACCCTCTCCGAAGTTACTGATGTTGCAGGTATGCATACATGGGTATTTTTTTGTTAAGCAAGCCATTTTTGGAAAATTAGTTTCTCTTAATTCGGATATCTGGATACTTGTTTAATTTAGATTCGAGTACCCGAGTATTTAAGGAATTAAATACTCGGGTACTCGAATCTAAATTAAATAAGTATCCAGGGTTTAAATACTCGGGTACTCGAATCTAAATTAAATAAGTATGTAGGGTTTAAATACTCGGGTACTCGAATCTAAATTAAATAAGTATCCAGATATCCGAATTAAGAGAAACTAAATTTCCAAAAATGGCTTGCTTAACAAAAAAAATCCCTTAAATACTCGGGTACTCGAATCTAAATTAAATAAGTATCCAGGGTTTAAATACTCGGGTACTCGAATCTAAATTAAATAAGTATCCAGAGTTTAAATACTCGGGTACTCGAATCTAAATTAAATAAGTATCCAGATATCCGAATTAAGAGAAACTAAATTTCCAAAAATGGCTTGCTTAACAGAAAAAATCCCTTAAATACTCGGGTACTCGAATCTAAATTAAGTAAGTATCCAGATATCCTAATATACGTTTTATGAGTATCCGAATACACGGATACTCAAGACTCGGATACCCAAGATACCTCGGATATCCGTAAATCCGAGAAATAATAAGAGCCCTACTAATAATGAAAATATCAGGAAATCTGAAAATCAATTCTGTGAGCATTCTTAAATTCTTTTATTCAGACAATGGCCAAATTGTTTTTCGCGTAATTTACAAGATCGATGTCACTACACACTTGTACATAAGTGAAAAAATTTTATTCGAGCGTACAACACAACGTCATAAGCCTAAATTATTTAAACTTCATCGGTGGACGTTTATAAAAAAATAAAAATCTTACGATTCTTCAAAAATGTTAATCCCTTAAATTGCCACGGGGGTTTAAAAACCAGGCACCATAATGTATTTATTTACAGAAAATTTATAGAAGGAGAATAAAAAGAAAGGAGAAATAAATTTTATATAAGCAACACCCACGAACCACAAAAATTTCAGAAAATTTAAAGAAACCGTAAAAAACTCTTTGTTAAACACTGCGAGCATTAAAAAAATTGATTGATTAGCAATAAATACTGTCTATCTAGTAATATTTTGTGTTCCAATTACAAAAAGTGGTTCAATAGAAAATTAACCCGATAAGAAGGCTACTTTACACTAGTATATGGATACGTGAAAGATTGTCTGGATATGTGAAAATTATTTCTCTAGAAAGCTTGATTTTAATGGACTACCCGGATCGAAAGTTTTCTTGCAGCCTGCGGCTACGTTCGATAAGTCCTCCCCTTTTCGTAATTTTCCATCGATACGTCCGTATACAGCGTATTCCATAGTGCACGGTGTGAGCGAATATAAAACGATATATATTTAAGCTAAATATAAAATGAAATTCCAGTCCCAATAAATCGTTGGCCATCTATTCTTCAGATATATTAATTGACATCGAATTACACAGATTATAGCAATTTATATTCTGAAAAATACAGGAACTGATAATATCTTATTCCTAATTTTGTTGAACAAATTCAACGTCTTTTAGAGAACAATTATGCATCCAAATTAATTTCGAAATACTAAATTTTGCATGAAATTCATTGCAAATCATTGAATTAATTGAATTATTGTTTATAAATCGTTCATAGATATATGTAGATACCAGTTTCTGTCATTTTATTTTCTGTGCATTATGATGGTACAAAGGAGCTAGATGTGAAAAATAATAACAGGAATTATTAACTTCCAGTAATTTCAATGGCATATAATACTGGGGATATTTATTATATTGCATCACTCTCGAATTTACGTAGTACGCAGAATTTTCATAGCAATATGATCGATAATATGATTCTCATCCAACTTATTTTGGCCAACAATATTTTCCCAGGACTTATTATTATAAGGGAGGTACAAATGATAACGTGTTTATTCGAGTGATGCAATAAAGATCTCCACTGTACTGTAATATATTGTATTTTGTCCCTTATTTGTAAATTACTATTTTCTGGTAATATCTCGCCTTGTGAAACGTCCTGTATCTACACACACGTGGACACAAATCCGCATACATAGACATCGAACAGTCTTTTAAGAATTCCCGTAGAAAAAGTTGGCGAACCCTCGCGGATACGTAGAAAAAGGTCGCTGCACTTCACACTGCGATGGAACTGGCGCTGGTGCGATTCAGGGTACACTGAAAATTTTTTAATATAGGTATCTTGTACACCATCTAATAGTATCAATTGTAAATTTCTTTTGACTTTCAGTTGAACAATGTAACTGAATAATTTCACATAGGATATAATAACGAATATATTTTAGATTGGAATTTTTCGTAGATATACAAATTGCAAGAGTGTATGCTGATCGAAGAAATTCGCTGAATAACAGTGTGTTAGAGTCGATTTAATTATTCGCGAAATTCAGCATTCTTTTCTTCAAAACACTGTAATTCAGTGCATTTTTAAAATATTTTAAAAAACAGCGCCGTTAATGCTTAGGCATTACGTTATACTTAATAGACGTTATACTTAATTTCGTTTTTCGTTTCAGATAATCCAAAATTGAGTTAGCTAGTACCTACACCGTTTCCCTTCATAGAAAGAGTCCATCAGTTCGGAGCTACCTCGTGACACATATCTGTAAGGTAAGTGTGGGTAATAAGGCCCATCTAAGGATCTATAATTTAAAAAAAAAAACTTGTACATATTTTTGAAAACTTTTTTTATATAGAAATCTATGGACATTAAACTATAAATTGTAATATTTGTAACAATATATGAAGACAACAAATAAGAAAATTAATAGATTTTTAAAAACCTTGTAAACGGGCTTTGTTTCGTGTAGAGCAGGTAATAAGGCCCACCCATTTAGTATGTAAGTACAATTCGGGCAAATAAAGACATCTTCGCCATCAGGTATGAGCCCAGCGCAATCCTTGTGTATCCAGGTGAGACACATGATACACTGTCGCATATCATTCTTGAATGCAATTCTACATAATTTGCAAAACCAATTTTATTGTTTGTAGAGTTGCCGTCCACGTTTTCTCTGGAGGTGGATAGCATGGGCTCTTGATCACACACTCTTGTCTTTTTTCTTCCGGTTGAAGTGACACGTGCTTTGGAGCTCTTCTCAATATCGTTCCTGCTTCGGAAGAGGTCTCTGGTTACTTCCTGAGCCTTATAATTGACCTACCAAGGAGAAATGACAGGTGGGCCTTATTACCTGCTGAGCCTTATTACCCGCACTTACCTTATATATCTTCTTAACTTGTATAATTGTTTTTAATGATTTATAATATGCTAAAATCAAGTGCTAAACCTCAATTTAATCTGATCATTAGTTTCTCTACAATTTGCATCAGAAGATTACCTACTTTTTCGGCCTGCCACTGTAGTCTGACCCCTTCAGGGGCCCACAGGGCCCTCGGGCCATCAGGCAAGCTGACACCCTGGCCAGTCCGCTACTGTGTGTAGTAGGGTGGCCGCTATTTGTACGTGCCTAAATTTTTGTATCGTATTTCTTTGCTCTAACTCCCTAATATGGTTTCATTTGACAAAAAAATAGCCCCTGAAAAAGATTATTGCAATGGGATAAGAGGAAAGGGTGCCGACCGGGCTTTAAAGTTTAGAATTCATCAATAGTTTGGATTAAAGAATTTTTCCAAAATGGTAAGCCGTATCGAAATTTTGTTGAAATAATATTAAAAGAGCATATAATTTTCTACAATTATTGTATATATAACTTTTTCGTGCCTCCAACCATTTTTTAGATAATAGCGTTTGAATGTAGACAGGTCCGCACTTTGCGTGTACCACCTGTACAGCGTGACGTATTGTCTATACGCGCGCAGTGCAGATCTTTGTATTTTCAAACGCTGATATCTAAAAAATGGTTGGAAGCACGAAAAAAATGTATATACAATAATTGTAGAAAATTGAATGCTCTTTTAGCATTATTTGAACAAAAATTCGATAGGGCTTACCATTTTTGAGAAATTCTTTACATCCAAATCATTGATGAATTCTAAACTGTAAGGCGTGGTCGGCACCCTTTCCTGTTGTCCGATTGCAATAAACTTTTTCAGGGATTATTTTCTTACGAAATGGAACCATATTAGAGGTTGAGAGCAAAAGAAATCGCATTTTGAAAATAAGGGCCACCCTAATGTGTAACATGCCTCCATATTCCATTAACTTCCGATAATATTTATAAATGCCACCTTTGTTCACTAAGGCACTCGCACAACTTATCAAAACTTTCTACTAGAATTCTATTATCCCCATAAATATTCCTTCTACATCCCAAAGTATTAGTACAGAATACAATATGCCTGCCCATCTTATTTACCACTTACAATGCACACGCTCTCATCACTAAAAGCCTTTTCCAGAATTCCCACCACCTTCAATTTTTTTAACTCGTCGCCATCCCTGCAAAGCCTATAAAGTTTCATCTAAAAAAAAACTATCTAGCACAGTCGCGCCAATTGCCCACGCTCTAAGACGATACAGCATCCCCTCCCTATTGTAAAATGCACCTCCCTTGCGATGCTGGTCCGAGGGATCAGCGAATCTGTTAATTCCTTTATTCCCTCCCACGCTGCCGAAGTGGACGATGGATCTCGCCTGAGATCGGTTCCCAGCTTGTCCCCCTTGAAATTATTTCACACCGAGGAACGACAAAGGTCCTCGCGAGGGGCCGTCTCCATAGCGTAGATGCGACAGCCGAAGTCGATATCGAGAGTCCTCCTCTCTTCCTTCCTGAATAACATGCATTAGCCTTTCGCCAGATTAGAGAGGAGCCCGGAGGAGTTTGAGCAGGCTGTGTCGTCCGGCCAGCTGCGCCGCTCGGCCTGGTGTGGGTGGAGGGATAAAAAGAAAACGTCGTCGAACAAAGACGGACACCGAGAAACGGCGGGAGGGGAAAGAATCGAAGCGCGGGCAGCGTGGATTAGCATATTATTTACGCGCGACATCCGTCCCAGGCTCGTGAACAGTTGGCTAAACTTTAAATCTCCTTTCGCGCAGATACTTTGCCCGCCCGGTCCCACCTCATTAATGCCCTACGCCTGAGAGACGCAGCCCCGTCAGCCATCGTCGCTGTCGCTGCTCCTCTCCTTTTTCCACCCCCTCGGACCGCCCCGTCCCTCGGCAGGCGGGCACGTAGTCGGGGAAGGCCCTCGACCGATGGGAAAAGAAAGTCACATTCAGTCCGAGTCTAATTTACCGTGTGGAAATCGCGGTGAATGTCATTAGCGAGGGCAGAGGATTTCTATGTATACCGACGAACCTTTATGCTACGTGCCCGCCAGGTGGAAAGGACGAAGGAGTCCGTTGGCTCGGAGCCCAGGGACACCTGGAATTAACGTGCCGCCGCGTACCCTCTTAACGAGGTAAATAGGATTATATTAGGAGACGCGCCGATCGATTGTTGCGGCTCGACCCTCCCGAGGTGTGTTGCCATTTATTAATTGCCGGGGCGGGATTAATACGCAGACGGTCGGATTAATCGGTCGCCCTTGAGGAATGGTGGCGCTCGGTCGATGAAATATTGCAGGTTTTGGTCTTTGTTTTTTCGGGGCGGGAGTTGCGAGGAGCGGTTGGAGGCGAAGGGCTTCGAAGAGGGTTAGGTTGCTTTGGGGGAGGTGCTTTTACGTTTTTCGTTTAGGTTCTGGAAGCATGCAGTTTTCGAGATTTAGCTGGTTACCGTGGTTTCTGTGTTTATGTTTTTGTACATTCAAAAGTGACTTTTGGCTAGAAGGGATAAGGGATAAGTAGGGGAGACCGGGGCTAAAAGTTCCGATTTCGATAAAACATAAAAAATTACTAGAAAGTAATGTAGTTATTCTCTTCACTATTGACTAATTTGTTATTAAATTTATTATATTTTATGATTTTAAGCTTGTGTTTAATATATTGTAATAGGTTTTCCATAAAAAGTAATTTATTTGTGGCTGGTCGAAGCGGAACTTCTTGCCACTTTATGGGGCAAGTTGTTATCGCATTGGGGTAAGTTGTTATTAAGATATAAGATTTGCCTTTTAATGAAATATTTCATTTTCTACTGAAATAAAATAGAATTTTATTAATAATGTTTATTTATGAAGGTTCGGATCAACAAATATGTATTATCTTTAAAAAAGAACCAAAATGATATAATAACCATAAACATTATCTTTGGTATAAAAACTAAAATCTACAAATCAGTCTTACATTCAACTGTACGTAGGTACCTACTTATAGAGATTTGTACTTGTAGCCTACAGTGGCTTCTTGTCCAGATTGTAGTTTTTTAATAACTCTCAATAAAGTCAAGTCGCAGATACTAAATTCTCTAGCGACAGTTTTTATCTTTATGCATAACTTCGATGCCCCTTTCCGCCTGTCATTCATATGTTCGCATCTTAAAGCACAGCAGAAACAATTTATACATTTGCGGTGGGGCAAGTTTTACGGTAACAACATGCCCCAAATCACGGTAACAACTAACCCCTATCGACAAATGCAGCAATTTGAGAGATTATTTTGCTTATACATGTATTAAGACGATAAACACTATTGCACTATGTTCTTAAATATCATTTGATCCATAAGAATGAATCAATCAATAATATCGACATTAAATAATCGAAATAGGCCAAAAAATAATGATAAAAAATATTTACTTATCTGGTACGCGACTAATAAGTCCTTGCTTACAACCATTAGATTCGCTGTTGCGAACGCTATTAAATTGGGCGACAGAGTGGCGTGATCAACTCACACGGAAAAAATAATTTAAAGTAGGGTGGATGCACCATTTGTGGCCACTTTAAGATATTGTACCAGTTTTGGCCACTTCTTAAAAAATATAATATTTTTCCGTGTAAGCAATAAATGTAACCTTATATTTCTGGTGGTATACTAAACAAAATATTTATGATGTGAAATTCTCCACATAATGATCCGCAAGCAATTTAAAAATGAGATAATTAAGCACATGGCCAAAAACAGTGCAATGGCCGCAAACGGTGCATCTACCCTGCAACGGTCTTTTCATTTTTAAGATAAAATCGTCGGAACAACTTACCCCCGGAACTTTTAGCCCCGCTCTCCCCTAAATTAATAATTATCTTTAATTACATTTAAGTAATGGAATATATATTTATATTTGATTCTTTAATTTAATTTAATAACTGTATCTTATATATTGCCCATAATTTCGTCTCCACTTCATTTAGAATCCATTGAAAAGGTCTCCCTCACTTCTGCCATACACTCCCCTTTAAATTAAGGAGAGGAAACGGAAAAGTACAACAATAGGGGAACAGATATAAAATAGGTAAAAAATGATAAGAAGAGAATTTCAACGGAGTGCATTGAAAGTGAAAGAAAAGGAACAATTTTTTTCAACGAATAGAAAAGAATTTAAGACTAAATTTACTATTATTTTTATACATATAATCATTATTATTTATATATAAATATATAGGTACATAATAATAAACTTAGTCTCAAATTCTTTTCTATTCGTTCAAAAAAAATTATTTTCTTTCACTTTCAATGCTCTCCTTTGGTCCCCGTTCTTATCATTTTTTCCCTATCTCATGTCTATTCCCCTATTGCTGTACTTTTCCGTTTCCTCTCCTTAATTTAAAGGGGAGTGTATGGCAGAAGTGAGGGAGACTTTTCGAATGGATTTGAAATGAAGCGTGGACGAAATTAGGGGCAATATTGTATTCCCGATTTTCATTGCAAAGTATGCTTGTGTACCTATAATAAAACACTGCAAAATACGCTTTATTTACAATATTGTATATAACTGTAACTGTAGTTTTTACATTAAATTTTGATTCATCAGTTTGTGTCATACACATTTAGCTGATTTAAGGGGCCCTTGCGTAGGAATAGTGTTGACAAGCGCATCAAATTAGTAACGTTCCGATGATGAAGAAGAGTAGGTAAAGATCGTAATCTGAACTTGATAAAGAATCATCTATCGGGTGCAACTACAAAGCCCGATATAACACAAGACAAGACCCTTAGTAAATAATTGTACACCAAAATTCGTTGATGAAATTTCTCCCTCCCGGACGAATCACCCCTGCCTCTGCACATATTTTCGTATCTCGAGAGGCAGCCGAGCGATTGAGAACAGAAAACTACGCGAAACACCGTGCGCAAACAGTGAAAACACGCAGAAGTGAAGGGACACAGGAAAGGGCTCGCGTGGATATAAAAATTATAATCCACCGCGGAGTGTATCGATCACGGGCGACCTCTAATTATTTCGAGGGGTTCGCTTTATCGTGTTTCAGAGCACCCCTGGCAAGCGGTCGGCCATCTGGGGAAGACACTAGTTCAACTTTCTTTCAATTGGAATCCGTGATTCTGCTCGGAGATAAAAAGGATAAATTACTTTCCTAGCGAGTGAAAAAATTCAATTAAAAATGGGGAAACTGCGGACGACAGATGGATTCAAAGGGCTAAGCACACATCTGCCAGCAACCACCCCCCCCGGACCACGTCGAAAGTTAAGCGGCGTCGTCGATGCCCGACGTGGGCTTTTGCAGAGATTCCCAAGAAATCCCTATAAATTTGCTGTCCGTGCGAAAACGGCCCTTTCGCGGC
This sequence comes from Andrena cerasifolii, assembly GCF_050908995.1. Classification (NCBI taxonomy): domain Eukaryota; kingdom Metazoa; phylum Arthropoda; class Insecta; order Hymenoptera; family Andrenidae; genus Andrena; species Andrena cerasifolii. The sequence goes on from NC_135129.1 coordinate 1,981,592, forward strand.
GATGAGCATCCCCGTGACGTGGCTGACCCGGGACCTTCGACCTTTCGTCGAAGGATTTTCAAACCCGTCCCGATGGGTCTTTCCGCGAGGCATAATTACTCGATTCGCCAGTCGAATGTGCCTTTTGCAGGGGCAACGATTCGTCGGCGAATTTTATTTCCACTTTGGCGGGGGGGCGTAATTTAACGGTCGAATGCCAATCTTATCACTGTGATTCATTATCAGAGACCTTATGAAGGACCATTAATAATATCCCACAGACACGCTGACACGTTTTCGCACTAGCTACCGCTATAAAAAATGTATGTAACGTAGCGATACAGCCGAATAACGTTCACGGGGCTCTCCACTGCTTGCCGTGTTAGCGTTGCACCGCGCAAAACCTGCCGAGGCTTTGTTCCGTGGTAAATAGAAGTGGAAACGTGTCTTGGAACTTTCTGCGCGGGCAAGAACTACTATCGATTACTAATGGGGAATAGATTTAAGTTAATGAACTGCGGATGGCTTTGAGAAAGGCGTTCAACCAGTGCGTCTGATTATTGTTTAAATTGAATTCTATTCGATCTTCACTGCACTTGGGGGTCGTTAAATTAAATGTTACGTAAGATTGTAGTGACAGTTTGTCGGTGGCATAATTTATCATTAATATAACAGGACGAGTAGTAAAATTCGGGTACAGAATTCTGAGGTACTTTTCTGTTACATAAATCTTTAATAAATATTAATAAATATTACAGATTTATGTAACAGAAAAGTACCTCAGAATTTTGTAATAAATATTAATAAATATTAAAGATTTATGTAACAGAAAAGTACCTCAGAATTCTGTAATAAATATTAATAAATATTAAAGATTTATATAAAAGAAAAGTACCTCAGAATTCTTTAATAAATATTAAAGACTTATGTAAACAGAAAAGTACCTCAGAATTCTGTAATAAATATTAATATATATTAAAGATTTATGTAACAGAAAAGTACCTCAGAATTTTCTAATAAATATTAATAAATATTAAAGATTTATGTAACAGAAAAGTACCTCAGAATTCTTTAATAAATATTAAAGACTTATGTAACAGAAAAGTACCTCAGAATTCTGTAATAAATATTAATAAATATTACAGATTTATGTAACAGAAAAGTACCTCAGAATTTTGTAATAAATATTAATAAATATTAAAGATTTATATAAAAGAAAAGTACCTCAGAATTCTGTAATAAATATTAATATATATTAAAGATTTATGTAAGGTCTAATATGTTTTGAAATAATCTAATATTTATGAGTTCAACTGAAGTAGGTATATTAATGTATTAAGAAAATCGTAAATTAATTTGGCTTGTCAGTTTTGGTCCTTTCTTGGTAATTTGGCTTGCAGTATTAATTAATTATTAAGCATTGCTTAAAACACATGTTGCAAGCTATTGTTACAGACACTATTAGGGATACGATGGATTTTTAAGAGCATACATATATCATTTTAATTATAATTTAATGACATGGATTGTAATTTATAATAGGTTTTTTTTTATGTTACTGAAGAATACTGTGTGCCATATTACCATACGTGCATGAAGAATGAACTGGATTTTCAACAAATATTGCTTCTCTGAATAAGTATGCGAGAGTGTAAAAATTTATTCATAATCCTGTGTAAAATGAAGTTAAAGTATACCCTTCTCGTTATTGTGCTCCAAAACAGTAAAACAGAATTGCAACGTCTACCTCCACAAACTTGTTAGGAAACATCTTCTTGCTTTATCCATTAATACATAAAAAGAGTGAAATGAAAATTTAATTTACTCGCGAAGCATCGAAATATGACATTTCCAATTAATAGCTCATTTCCTGCTCCATCCATAATTATATAAATAATTAATTCCTTTAAGTATAGAAACAAATTTCATTGCGAAGCACAAACTAAGTTACACGTTCCGTTGAGGCGAAGTGCAATAATATTTAGTCGATATGGACTAGGATTTTTTAAACTCTGGATCGCTAGGTACCTTTTGTTTCTTTTTTTAAATAAAATTTAACAGATGATATGAAAGTGAAGCTTACAAATTACGTAACTTCACAACACTGTGTATTTGATTTAATTTTTGTACAAGTAGGAGAGACCAGGGCAGATTGTAACAAAAAAAGTTTTCACAGTGTTTTCTCGAAAGTGTTTTCCTCAAGCAGGAAATAATTTACGTGACTTACTACTTACTATATGGCGAACTCATTGAGTGTAAGTACGTGACAAAATCTCGGGCACTTAGCCATCTAGCTTCATCTTAAACAAATCCGAATCTTTGTTACAATGTGCCCGAGTTCGGGGTAAAAAGTTGTTGGATTGTTGGTAGCACAAAAAATGAATTTGGTTACGTATGAGAACCGCTGACAAAAGCAATAAACCAGAGGCCAGCGGGCCCATGGGTCTGTTAGGGAATCCTTATTCTAACTGCAAGGGTAAGAGACAGAACGCAGGCCTGTTCCTTTTCAAGTGGACAACGGACTTTTCGAATTGCCTTTGCGTTTTCTCTTCACTTCGAGTCTTGCCTTCAGCACGATACGACGTCCTTCCGAGCTGAGTAAAATAAACTAGAGTTTATAAAGAATATACTGTTTTACAGTTTATTTCATAACCCATTTCCAATAAACGTAACACCATGTGGGGTAAATTGTAACACATCTGTTTTACTTATTTAAACACAACTACGAACACAAATAAACATTTCTAAAAAATATAAATGAAAACAGAGATCATTATTAAACATTCGATATACATGAGTTAAACAATCATTGCTTATTCATCTGATTCTATAAAAATCTTCTTCTTCGCTTTGTTTACTTTTGCCTTTAAGTATACTTTTTTTCTTCTTCTTGGATTCTCGATTGTACTATTGTTCGTCTAGAGCAGGGCTGCGCAAGGAGCCGTGTTTAGCGCCTAGCTGCGAGCAACCAGCCGAGCGTCGAACTGTCCCGTTGCTAAGAGTAGAATCAGTGAGGAGAACTGCAGTAGTGTAGGTGCGTGCTTGCAGGCGCTTAGCGTAAGTATATGTATTTCAGCTGCTCGACGCTCGGCTGGTTGCTCGCAGCTAGGCGCTAAGAACGGCTCCTTGCGCAGCCCTGGTCTAGAGAATCTTTTTTCCGGCGTGTCAGCAAATAGCACGTTTCCTTTGTCACCATTTAGAGCGGAGTAAGAAGTAGCATGTTACAATTTACCCCGAGCTTGAATTTTTGCGTTTTATCTCAGCAAACGAGAAACTAAACATCAAATTACTAAAATGCGTACACATTATAAAAAACCAACGTGTACTGATTCGTTTGCGACAAAAAAAAAAACAAAAAATTCAAACGGTTTCTAATGACTGTTAATTGAAATAAAAGTGCTGAGACAAAATTTACTTACGTGCTCTACATACTAAAGTTCTGGGCTATAACTAGAAAATTAATACATAACGCTCGTTTGGGTCACTAAAGCCGACGGTGCTAATATCGTCCAGCAGCTCTCGCACGCTGTGGGTTGCCAGATTTGTCGTTCAGAAGATTTTACTTGCGTTACATTTCACCCCGTGTTACAACCTACCCCGGTCTCCCCTATTCAAATGTGTCTCTGAGACACAAAGTGTTCGTGGACTGGGGGGCGATGTAAAATGTCTCTCCTATCGTGGGTCACCACCAGCCCTGCTTTTTAATAAAATCGAATAGACAATAGCAAAGTGGAACTGTCCCTTTTACTATAGATCAGCGTTTCCTAACTAAATTTTGCCACTGCACCCTTCCAAACTCATTAACCTTCGGCGCAACCCCGACCTGAGCGTGTAAATAAATCATTTATAAATAAAACAAACGAATTAGGAATTTTATTATAAGATAACTTTCGCGAAATCCTAAACTTCCTGTCGCAGACCCGGAATTCCGCAGAATGCCAGTTAATAAACGCTGCTGTTTGTAGATCACAGTGGAAGACGCTTGAAATGCCCCAACATAGACATCGAAAAGGCTGGAACGGAAATGGCACAGGACCGAGAGCGAAAGGTAAAATATTTGAGGCACTCAAATCATTGTAATTATAATTAACCGTATCGCCAGACGAGTACGTGTAACACGAGATCTGAATTAACAGGAAGAGGTATGAAATTTAATGCAGCGCGGATTTTGATATTAAGAGACCAAGGTGAAATGTAATTAACGTTAATACGCGAAATTCACCCCGCTTATAGCATGGAGAGCACCGAAATTTCCTGGTAATCCAGATGTCGATATTTTCGGATGTCCATATTTTGCGCGACATCCGGGCCGGCAAATTCGGTTTTCAGGTATCGTTTAGCAATCATCATAGACACCTCGCCTGCGAATGTATCGGATGAAATGTCCCCGAGTACGTTCCGCGAAATAGCCCACCGCGAGATAGGGAATTATTAAACGTTCCTCTCCCATGAACGACCATAGAAGCCATAAACAAGAGATTGTTACATGAGCGTAGCGAGTTAAACATGGATTCCTCAGGATCGATCTTTTTTCCCGGCGTTTAAGGGGACCTTTCGGTCTAGAGCCCAAAAAATAGGTGATCTTTAGGAATTAATTAAAGGAAAACTACTATATATAATTCAGTAAGACTTTTTGCATTGTATTAGGGATGTCTTAAATTATAGAAATATATTTTTTGTTTTATAATTAATCATTGCAGACGGCACTGGGGAGTCGTTAAAGTCAAGGCGTCAAAAAATTGATTCAGATCGGTGGGACCTGTATCTCCAAAAGTTATTATCCGATTCGACTGAAACTTTTTTTGTTTTGAAGAATATACTTCTGGCTATGGAGAAAACCAGAAAGGATTACAAAAATGACCTTTTTTAGAAAATAATGACACTTGAAGTTTGAAATCACTTTTTCCCTATATTTTTCATCCTTTCAACGCCTTTGAAAATTATAAATTTTCAATTTTGTTGTAATTTTTCTGGTTTCCCCCCTAGCCAGAAGTATATTCTTCAAAGTAAAAAAAGTTTCAGTCGAATCGGATAATAACTTTTGGAGGTACAGGTCCCACCGTTTTGAGAAAACTGTTTCGAGAAAAACGCGTTTAAAGTTTTACGTGGGCGCCGAGTGGCCGGTTGTGACCCATGCATTTGCCGCTACTCAAATCCCTATAACTTCGGGAATTTTACGAATTTCAACAAATCCTTTTAAACACTTATTCCTAAAAGGTTGGACATTCGAAAAATGAAATAAAAAAATTGATTTTTAGACCGGAAGGTTCCCTTTAACTGATGACAATCTGGCTATTTCGATTTCGACCATTTCATTCAAAATTGACATGTACAGGAATTGCGCCGTTCATTTTACACTTTTTTTCGCTGCCAAACACGTATGCTTTCTCGCTGCCTCGATGTGTCACCCGAAATTGCGAAAGAGGGGAAACAATTTTTGTTAATCTATTTACAGTGCCGGGCAAAAGTATTGGGACACCCTTTAAAACAGAATAACTTTTTTAAAATCGGTCGAAATGATTTGAATTTTTTTTTAACAGCTTGAAAGATTAGTTTACTAGGTGTATATTAACAAGATTGTACATACTTTCAATTTTTCTTATTATTGATATTATTTATTCCCGTATATCTCGTTTTCATAAGAAAATTGTATCTACTTAGATATACATAGGTATAAAATTACTTGCTCTTTAGCTGTAACTTAAAAATTAGTGTCCTTTTACGAATTTCCTTTTATACTTCAAAGCTCGAAGCAAGGAATCGTACAACACTAATTACGTAAAAATCAGATCAGAACAAAATTACTGGCAGTGTTCTTTATTGTACATAGTTAAAAAAAAGCATCCGTTTTTTGTACACTTTGGTGCAAGTCTGGACCAGCTCCAGACCTGAAAAATTCGCAAAACATAGAAATAAAATCTTATCAACTCAATAACTAGGGTGGCCGTACCCAGAGTTGGGCAAAATGTAATTTAATTACAAATTACGATTAAAATGTAATTGTGTAATTGATTACACATTTTTTTCTGTAATCGTTAATTTAGGTAGTTAACCACAATTTTTGTCAACTACCTAAATTAACGATTACAGAAAATGATGTGTAATGAATTACACAATTACATTTTAATCGTAATTTGTAATTTGTAATTAGATTACATTTTGTACAACTCTGACCGTACCTAATATCGCCAATGTTCCTAATATCGCCACTTGTTATATCTCGCAAAGTAAGCACTACAATTTATCGGTTATGTACTGAATTAGTACCTAAACATATGTAGGAAGACATACTGTAATAGCAGCGTCGTGTGGCCAACAATTAAAGAAAGGGAAGTATTTTAGTGAATCTTGTCAATTCTTTGATTCAGTGAAGCCTGATCTCATTTTCTTATGTTTGTTAATTGATTTTAAGTATTTCTACTCATTGATTATGTACCAAAAATTATCAAAGATTTTATTTTTTTAAAAAATCGTTTTAATTTATTATGGTTGCATATTTTATGACTCAGTTCAATTTCTGTTTTTTTTTTTAATAAATCAATGCCTTTTATAATGTCCGTCTTATTCATTATCAGTAGCTATAAAATGATCCTAGGGGTTATTTTCCTGACGTATCCCTCGTAGGGATCATTTTGTACACCTATGTGTATAAAATGATCCTTTAGTATGCCTTCGCAAAAATGCGAATAAAAAATGTAATTGATCAGGTAGGTAAATTTGATCTAAGCCAATAATAAGATAGATAAACTAACTCACAAAAACTACTTTACTTTTATTTAATCAATGTGCATTTGTATTTTTTATGGGGACCGTTTTAGACACATTTCCCCTACAAAATATTTTAAAAATTGTATATCTATATTTTTTTAATAAAACATTTTCTTACACCTAATCCTAATCAAAGACTCATAAAAAAACGTTTATAGAGCAAGAAATAATAAAGGCACATGTGAAAATGACTTTAAAAACTCACACCTATATGCATACATGAATTAATCAATATTTTTTGAGTGGGCGATATTAGGTACACTTTTTTCAGGACCCAATTTTTGCATATCTTACGTTTTTTAAATTACTAATTAAAAAATTGCAGGCTTCTAGGATTCTAACTTACGCTACATGAAAGAGCAATAATTTCTCTTTACTTTGAAACGAATTGCATGCAAAAATATTCAATTGACAGCGATTTAACTTTTGCTAGGGGATTTTAGGTACCCTATTCACTCTACTACTTATTATGTAAAAATATATATTTTTCAATTAGTGTTCTCTTTTTAATGTCAAGTCAAAGCACTAATTTTACAAACATTTTCTGCACCCTTTAGCCATGGACGTCCAGTGGGGGATGCAAAAGCAGCAGTTGCCCCCGGCTTTTGAGAAAAAATCGCTTATTTTTCAAAACTGATCTTTATTAAGTTTATACTAAAAAACGAAATATTTTAAATTTCGGTTTTAATTTTTTAATTAAATTGGCGCTACAAAATGGATTAAAAAAAGCAAGAGGGGTATATTTTTCTTTATCATCATCCCAAAGTTGCCCCCCTCTGGAAAAAAATCTCTGGACGCCTTTGCCTTTAGCCTTTAGGTGCTCAATTAAATTTAATTCCATACGTCTTCCTATTTACAAATAAAGAATTTCCCATAGAGGCAATCCAGTGTAAGGAAATTCGTGGAGATTTCACCGAAACGACCATTACATATACGCAACTGCGAACGCGACGTTTGCTTTTCCAGTAGGAAGCCTTTTCGTGGATCTGAGAAAGTAGGAAATTCCCGAGAATGATTCATAAATCTCGCGAACATCGCGAAGAAATGTGTCGAACAGCTCGGCGCCAATAACTCGAGCCACCGTGCGATACGTATCGAGCCAGAGACGATGAAAATTCCGACAACACCCGACGAACTTGTACTTCTGGCAAGCCTTCGATCCTACGCGTACGCCTCACCTGTGAGTAAATCAGAATGGGATCAAAGGATCGTAGGATCTGGCCGTATGGATAGGCCACCCCTGCTCGTCCCTATCTCGCCCTGTCCCCCTCTCGTCCCTACCTTCGCACAACCCCTGTCCTCTGTGCACCGGCAAAAAAAAAACAAACAATTCTCTGGGGGTTTCACTCATTCTCGACGCGATACTTGAAAAACACGGAGCCCTGAAGTAATGCGTTACATTTGCATGCTTCGTGTGCAGTTCCCGCGAAATAAATGAAGAGTAGAGAAAAGGGAGAAGTTTCGGGGAAAGGATGAGGTCGCGGAAATATGGAAGTTGCTTTCGTCCTTGATGGGAGAATATATATCGATGGTGGAAATAATGAAATAGTCGACGAAACCTACAATGAAAAAAAAAATACAAATGTGGAGACGATAATCTAACAAGGGAGGATCCCGAACCTGAAAATTCAAAAAATTCTGAAGCTTTGTGAATAAGTAGGGGATTTCCTCCTGATTACAATGAAAATTTGGTTTGCTGACCAAATCCACTCGAAGGGGGTGAAATTAACCCTTGAAAATTCAGCTATTTTCCGATTTTGTGTTGTAACTCGCGAACTGTAAGAGATAGAAAGAAGGTTTTAAGACAAAAGTTATTTCTTTTAATTAAATCTACCGTTTGGTGAAAAAATTATTTTACAGTTCACAAGTTATAACACAAAATCGGAAAATAGCCGAATTTTCAAGGGTTAATTACACCCCCTTAGAGTGAACTTGGGAAGCAAACAAAAAATGCGTTGTAATCAGGAGGAAATTCTCTGCATATTCGCAGAGTTCCAGAATTTTTCGAGTTTCCGGGTTCGGGATATTCCCTTGTAAGTATAAAGGAAAGAATTCGACACTGATTTTCTTAAATATAATATTATTTTTTTATTATTATTATTGTATTATATTTATTATTATAATATTTTTATTTATTATTATACTATATTATATTATTATTTTTTATTATTTATTCTAAAATATAATACACACAGCGTGAACCGCAGGAAAAATATATCTGTAACGCTATTAAACGAATCTGAATTTCGCTTTGTGTATTCGGGTATTTTTTATCACTGTTATTAGTGAACTGAGTCGTAGCAGTAAAAAATTAGCATGTTTAGAAACGAAGCGAAGCTTGACAATTTCTATTCATTACTTCGTCATAAATCTTGCATAGAAGTGAATTTGTACTTACAAGGGAATGTCCGTAGGGTAAACGCGCCAGTAAATGAACACTTAAGGCTAATGAATGAACGCTATTATAGAATTATGTTTGCAGCGCGATTGATTCCACGTGCTGCAAAAATTATTTGGATATGAAGCAAGAAATTAAAAGAAAACCCTCTAATTAATTAGTCGCTTGTTTCAATAACTTATTTGACTCGTTTTAATAAAAAATGTCCATTCACTGGCACGTGTTCATTTACTGGTACAGCCACCCTACCTACATACTACATATCCGCTACGTATTCCCAGTTTCATAATTTTTTGAATTTCCGGATTCGGCAGCTTCCCTCGTTAGTTGTGCTAACATTTTAGCTTCTACTTTTCTGAATTTCGGGATGAACGCTGATATCCTGATCAAGCTTGGCTTCGAGTGGTCTGCTACATTATTTTAGTTTGTTAATTTGTTTGACTTTTTTGTTTGGAATTATTGGTTTGGACGACACCGCAGACGCTGTGGAAGAAAACGAGAAATAGATTAAGAAATGTTTCTTAATCTTTTACTTAACTATACTTCAATGTAAATGTTATTACTCGATAGAAGTTAATGGTTTAATCGAGAAGCAGTTCCAAATTTGACACTCTCCTTGCCCTTTTGCAGTTTAAGGGGTCATTCCACTGTGAAGTCGTGAAAAATGTTAATTATTTTAGGATATATTTTTTAGTAGACAGAGTTTACAGTATCAAAAGAAATCTGTTTTAAATTTTTAATATTTTTTTTAAATATATATCGCATTGACGTGAACGCCTTGAAAAAATGATGTAGTGCTGGTGCAGATAATTCCGGGAGAACGACGCATGTAAAACCAAAATTTCAAAGGGTGCTGTAGTCATTATGAGTGTTGTTATCGTTGGGAGCAGAATTATTTTGACAGATAAAAAAATAATAAGATGGCAGTGGTTTGAAATGTAAGTGTCAAAATATGGTGAATTTTTCAATCATTTTCCCTTATAAAAAGTATGAAATTGTTAATCAAAAAAGGTTTCCGAGGTCCCTGCGATGCCCACTGATGTGCTGAATATCGTGTGAAAATTTCAGACTGATTGGTAAGATAGTTCTTTTGCAATCACCTGCACCAGTTGAAAAAAAATGTCGTTTTAAGATAATCGCGTTTAAACTTTTAAAACTAATTTAAAAAATTCTTTAAATTTTTTTTGTATAATATAAGAGTAGCTTAATAAATACCAAAAATATTTATTGCATTATATGTTGTATCTACGGAGAAAAAGATCTTTAAAAATAGCTTTATTCTTCGGCCGGTCAAAGTAGAATAACCCCTTAAAAGACGGACAAGTAGTAAAGGTCCATATGTGGTCAGACATACGTCGATAGCTCAGACTTGTGGGCGAGTTTGACATTAAATTCCAAGTTGGGTTAAAAGTACTAGTTACCAGAGATGAATGCATCATTATAACATTGAAAATAGTATTTAAAAATGATGTATTATTATTTCGAGAATTTCTTTCTAAAACAAGAACTGAACACTTGATGCTTTTTACTTGCTATTTTTCCACTATGATTTTAACAGCGTATGGTCACTGCACTCGGAAAAAAATGGGCTGTGAACGTAGAGATTTAAAAACATGTCAATTGCTTAGTGCACAAATATTGTATACCCCTTTTTAGCGTTTTCGATAATAACAGGCTTAAACATGCAATGGTACATAAGATTCGGGGACGTACAATGAACAAAAGTATGTATTACTTTTGACAAATTTATGAAGTAGATATAAATGTGATTTTTATACAGCATAAAGAAACAGTTAAGGACTACTTGTTGCATATGAAAACTCAAATTTTACAAAAAGTGGGCATACAATATTTGTGTCCTAAACCACCGATGTATTACTATAAAAGATAGCATATTTATTAAATTAATCGCGTAATATTGGCCCCGAGACAAACCAGTCCCTAGAAAACTAAAACTGGCAGATTAAGGGGATAGACTGCTGTGCCGTCCCGAAAAAATAGGTAATCTTCTGATGCAAATTGTAGAGAAACTAATCAGCCAATTAAATTGTGGTTTAGAACTTGATTTTCGCATATTGTAAAGCATTAAAAACCATTATAAAAATTAAGAAAATATATACAGATATATGTCACGAGGCGGCTTCGAACTGATGGTCTTTCTTAAACGGTGTACCGCCTAACCCAAATTCGGATTGTCAAAAACAAAAGAAAACAAAAGTTGTCTATTAAGTATAATGGCATGCAAAAGCATTAACAGACCCTTTTTTAATATTTTGAAAATTCGCTGAATAACAGCGTGTTAAAGAAAAGGATGCCAATTTTCCCCACGATTCGTCTGTAACTTTCGTAAAAAAGGATTTTTCAAAAAAATGGTCCGTTTATGCTTAGAGAATATAGCAACAAAAATGTCTGCAAAATTTGGTCACAATTGCATCGATACATATTGAGAAATATATTTATCTTTCAAACCTTTTGCACGCCATTCTAGAGATTTCAAACTAATATTTAAGTAAAAAAAAAAATTACAATTTTTCGTCCGTTTCACATTAAGTAGTCCTACCCCTTAAAAGCAGGCAAACAGAAGATCTACGTTAATAAGGCCATGGGACGTACCTTGGTTAGTAAAATAGAAGTTGTATAGTAAAATAAACCTGCGCAGAAATAGAAAAAGAATTTTCTTTAACAGTTAATGAAACAATTTTTAAACATATTTTCAAGTACAGTGGGGTATCCTATAACGAACGATTGTTACGAGGAACAGTTTTTCTCAGTAAATCAAAGCACTTACAACGAACGCGGAGAAATACAATCGACCGTACACATTTGTGCAATGTATAACATGTAAATATAATAAATTAAATTTATAATATGTACATTATTAATTTAATATTATTACTATTTTATTATGATAAGGCGTAACGCCTAACATAATCTTTTCGAAAAACATGATCTATATCGAGTAAAATACCCAAACAAAAACCTTTTCTTCGATTCTAAATTACGGCGTAAGGGTACGTTTATGTTGTAGCTGCGATAAACGATCAGCGGCGACGATAATAGCGAATCGTCGAAATGCATTATATTGTTTCATAATGGAACTGTTTACATTGGAGCAGCGAGTAGAGCAACGCTTACTTCATAGATGACCAATGATAAAAGCGTCGAGAAAGAAATATTTCTTTTTCTTCGCTATTATCGCAGCTCCAACATAAACCTACCCTAAAGCGTGACGTGTTCCGCTTCAGGATTCATTCACGCTGCTGTCACGCGTTTTACACATACTTAATGAAGCATTGAAGGCGCATTGAAATGGGGGTTTACTAACAACGCAATTCAATTAGACTGTCGATTAATTAATGTGAGAAGCGTCATGCATTCGCGCAATTCAGTTCAAGGCGAGTGAGAGGAGAATTCCTGAGCATCTTATACGAGCAAATGATTCAAAAGAAGCAATGGCACAGATCGTTTCCAAACCACTGTGCTTTGGCCATTTCGTTGTCGGGCATTATTTAAAAAGTTACTTGAATTATAGTCTTCCTAGGGGAGTACTGCGTGAACGTGCTGAACGTTTGGATACACGGAGGAACTTAAGAAACTCTACTTTCATCATTTTTTATGCAGAATTTAATAATATAGAACAGAAATTTTTTACTACTTTCATCATATATTTTCACTTTAGTGCTGGCAAAGTATTAAGAAAGAACATATATGTCAAAAATGACTTATTTACAGACAGCTTAAAATAATTAATCAAAGATTCACAATTCACATCGTTAACTGTTAACCGTATTATGTAATTTATTATTAATTAATATAATGATACACCCATTAAAAGGAATCATTAAAATGTTTCACAAAGGCTACGATGGTGGAAGACGAGTAAATACAGATTTTCTAATTTGCAACTTTAAGGCGATGCCTTTGAAGCTGAAATTTAGTATACCTCTTTCCACTTCATGTTCTCCTGATATATTGGCCAAAATCTGGCGCAAATTTTCAGAATGCACAAAATTGGGCTTTGTAACAGGAGAACATGATGTCGAAAGAGATGGCACAAAGTAACGTCTCCGGAGAGCGAATCAAAGAGCGAGAAGTGGCGCAGATGTTTCAAAATCAATTATCTATTAATTTTTTATTCTCTTTTCGAGAATTCCTAGTTTTTCTTTTTTTTTTGCTCCTTAATAACACCAAAACAGAAACATGATATTTCATTTAAAACAAAACAATGTAGTGTTGAAATAACTAAAAAACAGAAATAAAAATTTCAAAACAATGAAAAAGGCTGCTCTTATGTTTGCTACTTTTTAATATTCAATTATTTTAGGAAGCACTCGTCACACAGAATAACTACTTCGCATTAAATTCTAACTTTCTGTTTAACTTTAAAACTACAGAATTAAAATAACTTTCATTGGACAGGATTCTTTTTCTTCGAACTCGACCGTTAAAATGTTAAGACCGTAAGTTCCACAAAAGCGTTATTCGGATTTAACTGAAACGAGAGTAAAATTCCTTCGATACAAAAACGCGGTCTATGAAACAGGAGTCCGCCAATACTCGAAACGCGAAGCTTACAAAAGATGGGAAAATTCGTGCAGTCCTTTTCGCAGCTGAATCTGGGAATTACGATTATTCCACGAGGGACTATTAAAATCTCATTCCTTTGTGAAAAATCGCATATTCTCCGGCGTCGCTGTGTTAGTAAGTTTTGAAAGACCGAACTGCATAAAGAGACATTAAGGGAGAGAATCTTCGACACGGGGACCGGTGGATTCGAATATTATTCACGCTCAATTTAACTTATTGAGAGCCAAGAGAAGCTGCTTGATGGCCCGGGCTACAATAGCGTAACAATTAATCGCTGAATGGATTATCTCGCTGCTCCGTAATTTCCTGTCATTTATCAAAACCACCCCCTCTCCAGGATTCCTACAAAACACGTGCATCGTTAGCTCCTATATTATTCTTCGAGCGCCTTAGAAACTATTTTTGCGATTAAAATCTGAATAGATAATGATCAGTTTAACTGCTGTTCTGCAAAACGTAATAATGTTCCACTTAATTTTTGTCGCCATCGCCAGAAGGAACGTGAAAAGAGAGAACAACGTCTAAGAACATTATAGTTTCATTTATTTGTACACGTTCGTATTACTATTTATAAAGGGTTTTACACAACTAGTAATATGTAAACGTTGAAATGTTAATGCAATGACATTCTTTGTTCAGCATAAGTTGTTTTTAGTGTGATTTTACTGGGAACAGTAGTTGCAGCTAACGCGAATCCTCGTTAGTTTGTATATTCCAACAGAATCTTTTCGGATTTGTATTTTGTGTAGTTCTCATTCATAATTCTGACAGCTCTCCTCTGTTTCGACGACAACAAAAACTCTTCAATTGCGTAACGCGAGCTGTAATTCGAGCACGCGCACGAAATACTTTGTTAAGCTCGTGGAAACTAGCTCGTAACGTGTTCGGCGTGTTTCTTACGCGAGATGTATAAACGTACAATGAAATGGAGTGTGTGTTCTGCATTAAATTAAATTACAATCAATGAACAATTCTCGTTCGTTCGCCTCGCATTTATTGGCAATGCACGGCGAGCTCGAAAGTTGTCGAGAACCAAGAAGTAAAAGCAAACATGACTTAAAAGATTAAAATTACAATTAAAATTATACTACTGACTGGCTGCATCGTGAATAATTATACAGGGTGCCCCGCGTTACTACTTCTGAATACAACTTTTACACTTTGTTTGAGAGAAACTTGTCACGATTGCAAGTAAAAAAAGCGAAGCTACCAATTTCATACCAACTGCTCTAAAGTGTTCGTTAAAAGCGTATAAAATAGGGTATAAATACGTTTGTTGTAAACTGCTCTACAGGTAAACTAAAGAAGATTGAGACCGAGATGAGCTTGTCGTTCACCTCTTCACTCTTCGCGATATCCATCCACGATGCCCGATTCAATGGTACGCGCCAGCTTGGAGCCAGACCAAACTTGGCGACTTCCTGTTTTTCGTGTCTTTGGCCAACGCATGCCCGTGTGAAAGCCGCTTCGTCGCTGTCGAGCATCAGTCATATTCAATAGGGGAGATAATGGCAGCATAGTACAGACGTGTCTCAAAACAAGGCAATCGCTATCTCCGGCACTTCTTCTGCTGTTGCCGCGGCGAATGAGACAGTGGGAATGAGCAAGAGGGACTAAGAGCCATCGTATTTCGTGGATAAGGCAATAAAGGCAAGCTGGAAGGACTCAGTCTCAAAGGAAAGCCACTTTGTTTCGAGACAGATCTGTATTGGATAACTGGCAATCAACTACATTTTAGGCTCCTTTTCCATTTGAACCTGCTTCTTGACTCCCGCTAAGCGGCCTCAGACTTGCTCAGTTTACATGTACAGTATTGAATTAAAAGAAAATGGCGATGCGTGTAAAACCAGAATAGAAGTATAATAAAAATCTGTGCAACTTGGCAGAACTTCCCCAAAATAAAGCATAAAAAATATTCAGAATAGTAGTAACATGAAATGGGAGCCATGTAGCAACAATTTAAGTTTCTCGCCTTTTCCGTCGATTATAATTAAACTCAGGGCCGGCTTTAAGGAGGCGCAGGCAGGGCGGCCGCCCGGGGCGCCAAATTTGTAGGGGCGCCGCTGTATGCGGTTATTCTGCTAATTGATTTTTGTGCCCCTGGAGGGGCGCCATGATAATCTTGCCCGGGGGTGCCAAGTATGCTAAAGCCGCCCCTGATTAAACTCAATCGTACATTTCGTTAATGTAAGTCAGGGGTAATGTAGTCACTGCTTAAAAACTACATGAACTTATGTAAATACAAATTTATCGTATAATGTAGTGATTAAGTTGGGGCTCGTGCCATTTTACGACACGGCGCCTGCATACTGTATAAGGCAAAATTCATCGACTCTCTCGCGTGCACATTGTTACCCACTCGTTAATATCGATTTTACGTTATCGTTAAGGGTCTATTAAGAGGCGATCGCCAGATCAGTAAGCTACGGAACATAACAATAACGGTACAAAACTTCACGTGTTTTGTACTAAGCTTAACCAACTACGAGTTTTTCCACTGACCGATGATGGGAATCGAATCTGTACTAATCGCACCGCATTTTTTTCGTCTCCCATTTCTTTGTACTCTGAGGTAGATGGTACAACTATCGTTTCCCCGTCTTCAGTTTCGTTATAATTATACACTTCCTCCACTTGCTCCGAATCCTCGACTTTACACTCCAGCTCCTCGCTCTCGGTGAAAGTCATCTGAAAATTGTGAGATCACGTTGCAGTCATAAAATTTCGAACGGTAGCGCAACAAAATCTGTACGCACCTCGCCATCGACGAGATGGCCTACTTCTTCATCCACGACAGTTTCTTCCGCTGGAATATTTAATACGTCTTCTTCGTTATACATCTGATCATCGTTCTGCTCTTGTATAATAACGTGGTCTTTCAATTCAGTCACGTACAACTCAGTTTCCTCTAGCTGGAAAAATAATGAAAACAAGAAGGGCATTATTTAAGCGGGTTGACTAACTGGTGGCTCGCGGGCCACCGGGGGCACCTCCGCTTTGCTGCCACGCTGAACGGCCCCCTGCATATCTACCAGACTCTGACGATGGCAGTCGAAAAGAAAAGGAAAGAAGGAGGAATCCACTGCGATCGTCAGAGTCTGGTAGGTATGTAGGTATGCCGTTCAGCGTGGCAGCAAGGCGGCGGTGCCCCCGGTGGCTCGCGAGCCACCAGTTACTCAACCCTGATTTAAGCCATTACAGTAATCGCCCTTATGAGTCCGTTTCTTCGCCCGTTGAGAGTCCGACGACTATCCCCACCATTTCTTGGAAGCCTGCAGACGAAAGTGAGAGACCCGGACAACGAGCGAGAGGACACGAAAGCGTCGACACGAAGTTGCCGTCGAGTACGAAAGAGAGAAAGCATGATACTTTGTCTCGCTCCGTCTTTCAGCTCGAGCTCAGGCTCGACCCGCGTGCGGGCCCCTACAATGCATCGGCGTTTTCCGTATTTATAATACATATTGTAGGGGCCTGCACGGGGGTCGAGCCCAAGCTCGAGCTGAAAGACGGAGCGAGACATAGTATCATGCTATCTCTCTTTCGTACCCGACGGCAACTTCGTGTCGACGCTTTCGTGGCCTCTCGCTCGTTGTCCGGTTCTCTCACTCGCGCCACTGGCCGCGCGGAACCATGTCCGCAAGCCACTATGAGTCCGCCGCCAGCCCCGTTCGACGGACTCATAGCGGGCGATTACTGTACACCGTACCGCCACGATGTAGGATACTGCGCAAGGAAAGGGCATTTAATTACCTGATCGTTCTCCGCTTCGTCCATTAAAAGTTCTACATCGCCGTCAGGAATCGCTATCACCTGATCATCCTCCGTAGTGAGCCGCGGTTGATTAACCACAATAGTATCGTTTAGATGGCCCTAAAAAGGATAACGAGCATCGTTATTAACATCGCCGCAGAATTACAAAAGCTACATTGTCCTAAGGCAATGCATCAGATTCACCTGTGTTTGCATGTGAGCGTACAACAATGGTTTTCTCATAAAACCCATACCACATACTAAACATTCGTACGGCTTCTTGTCGCTATGTATAAATCGATGCGCATTCCTATTGTCTCTGCTATTAAATGCTTTACCACACACCTAAAATTCCATGGGGTGCCATTTCAAGTCAATAGAAATTACTATGACAATTTCGTATAATTACACGGTTTCGCGCTATACGCACCTCACAGAGGTAAGGTTTCTCTCCCGTATGTATGCGCATGTGCTTCTTGAAATGTTCGGGATAAACGAACGTCGCTGTGCATATTTCGCATTTGTACGGCCTCTCGCCGGTGTGCGCCGCTTTTATGTGATAATCCAGCAATCTTCGCCGCTTAAATCCTTTCCCGCAATCGTCGCACTTGTACCGTTTATCGTTGTAGTGTGTCGCGCGCTTATGAGACTGCAGATTCGACCTTTGGCTAAGGAGTTACAGAAATTGTAGCAAATAATTGCTATTCTCTCTAATTGGACAGTCACGCGAGTATACCTGAACGTGGCTCCGCAGAATTCGCATTGATAAGGCTTCTCCCCGGTGTGCGTCCTCTCGTGGTCTCTTATCTCAGCTTTGCGGGCAAACGCTTTGCCGCACATTCTGCATATATACGGTTTATATCCTGTGTGTACTATATTGTGCACCTCTAAATTATGTGGCGAGCCGAACGCTTTTCCTTTAATAATCATCACTTGCATTGATACTAGCATCTAGATATATGCAAACGATAAAAGGTGAATAAATAAATCGTACCACATTGATGGCAGATATACTCCTTTACGCCGTTGTGGGTCCTTTCGTGCTGATTAAGATTCTGTTGGCTCAAGAATGTTTTACTACACTGCGAACACTCGTACGGACGAGGTCGTATCTCGTGAGTTTTTACATGCGCTTTGTATGTATACTTAGAAGCAAAATCTTTCCCGCAATTCTCACACACGTAGGGGCGTACACCGGTGTGCGTGTTAATGTGCTCCTCCAATAAATTCCTCGAGCTGCGAAAATGACAGAAATTACGATATAATAAGCGTAGCGTTATTTAACTCCAGTAATTTAAGGAGTTATTCTTGTAATCACACCGCAAAATTCGGCAACATTCAGGTTTTTTTTTAATGAATACAATGAATAACAATGTCAAAGTTTTTTTTCATTTATTAATCTACTTATAATGTGTACGGAACAATTGTTTAAATACACTTTTAATTGTGTTTTTCAATGTTATCGGGAGTTCAAAATCTTCCAAATCTTCTATTCTTACTTGCAATTTTGAATGCGCGCATTATTTTTTGTTAAATTTTGACTTACGTGGCTAATTCTGGCACCTGCGATAGCGGCACTCATGATTAAGAATCAGCTTGGTTTTTCAGAAATCACTCCCGGCGTCTTTTTAAAGGCGCGATTTTGAACGCCCGACAACATTGAAAAAACACAATTAAAACTGTATTTAAACAATTGTTCCGTATACATTATAAGTATATAAATAAATGAAAAAAAGTTTAACATTGTTATTCATTGTATTCACTGAAAAGAAAAAGCCTGAATGTTGCCGAATTTTGCAGCGTGATTACCAGAACGACCCCTTAAGAAATATGCTCCGCGTGTACCTGTATCTTTTACCACACGTTTCACACGGCCAGGACTTCACTTGCGGATAATGTATCCGTTTATGAATTCTAAACAACCGCAGATTACTAAATATTCTATTACATATTTCGCATTGAAAGTCACCCTCCTCCTTAGCGACGTGGTCATCAAGGTGGAGAGAGAGCTCGTTTCTTTTCTTAAAATCGTCCCCACATATATCGCAAATGTATAAACGAGTTTCGTGTACGCTTTTCATGTGCGCAATAATCGATTTCGCATCCCCCACAGCTTTATCTTCTTCGTTTGTACATAATAAACAGGTATATATAGAACCGTCTCTAGTAACAATCTGAGAGGAAATAAATAGTTACAGATAATTGTTAAATATAATTAATTATTAAGCTGCGACCGCGCTCACTTGTTCCTGGGTAGCTTCAACTTTCGCCGCAATTTTCGACCGCTTTATCCTCTTTCTTTCTTCCGTATTACTTGTTTCGGCGATCGGTTCAAGTTTGAAGATAATTTGTTCGGACTCGCGAGATGGTTCCTCTTCTTCTTCTTCTTCTTCTAATCTTTCTTCTTCTCCCTCCATCTCTTGAGTTTCTGGATCATCCTTTAAATAAATTGTACGATATTATAACAATTCCATTCTGCCCAACCGAACCTTCCGATCTTATTTTCATCCATTACCTTCTCCACGTATCTTACTTCCAAATCTGCACCTTGGCTTTCTAGGTTCTCTATATAATCATGATCGTTGTATTCTTCCTCATTTTGCATGTCGGACAGTTTCTTCACAGTCTTCTTATAATTATTGAAGATCTCTAATTTCACTTCTGCGAGTCGACTCTCAAGTTCGTCGATCTACAAATTTTATCCACCCTTTAATTACCTTCGCTTTACTATAAGAAATATAGATATCGGTATGTTATTTACCTCGTTAAATAACTTATAGCATTTCTTACATATAACAAGAGAATGTACGTTTTCCTCGCTTAAATCTGTTTCTAATACAGCGCAAATTGTATCTACTAGTGGTTTCTCTGATACTGTCACAGAGTTCTCATTAAAAATACGTATACTATTTCTAGTGGACACGCCAACTTTACTGTTACATATCAGACAGTGCGTACTGTCTTTCTCCAAATCAGCCGTCATCTTTTAGGCGACTGTAACAATAACAGAAATATTGAAATAGGAGCTTGCGATATTACCGTTTAAAAGATTTTACTATAAAGCTTCCGATTAAGTCAAATGCAGGCATTTATTTAGCAAAATTGGAGATTATTCAAATGATTTCGAACAATTATCAGGATAAACTTCTTTTTATCCGGATAATCTACTTATCTGGGTAAGGATTATTTGTTATCGATAATGAGGGATTATGTGCACCAGTGTCTGAATACTCTCTTGATTTACTCGCTGAAGTCTAATGTATCCTTCTCTTTCCATATTCTAAAGGCAGGCTCTCACTATGCCTCGCTTCGGCTCATTTTATTCTTCCTCTGCTTCTCTTGTGTCGTTTGATAATTTGACTGACACTGTGCCTCGCCTTGGTGCGACTCCGAGCCACAGATTCTTCCTCAAGAATATTTTGAGGAAGAGAGGCGAGGCGTAGTGTGAGTGAATGCAACGCCTTCGCACAGGAAGAGGTTCTCTGAGCAACTGACGAAACGCATGAACTGAGGGAAGCTCCGGTAAATTCAAGTACGGAAAAATCAAGGCAACACGAGCCTAGATGTGAGTGCGAGAAGAAGCTGCGCCAAGGCGAGGCGTAGTGAGGCGAGGCCTAGCGAGGTGAGGCGTAGCGAGGGTCTACCTTAAATCTTCGACTATGAAATATCACTCCTACCGAGCTATCACGATAGCTCGGTGTCTACTGATAAGGCGATACATTGTCATCTACATTATTCGAGTAAACGTTTATGTATTTGGATAAATCTTGATTTAGCTTTCGATATAGAATTTAATAATGCATCGCTGAACACTGGTGGATGAGAAATGAATATCGTGTGACATTAGGGGTTGAGAAATGTGAAGCAGAGAGACGAGGATTAACAGCGAAGGACGAGAGGAAATGTTTAGACCAGGGCCTGTAATAAATTATACCGTTACCCTGTATGAAAGGAACAGTCGCGGGCATTTAACGGGAGAATGTTTAATTCTCATGATAAGCGTTTCAACGGACAGGGCCGAGGTCTATGAAAATCAGGTTTTCATAACGGTCTCTTCTTATGTAACAGCGCGCGGGCCTATGCCCGCGAACAAGGAAGCATCCATCGATACGGTGAGTCGTCAAACAATAACGCATTTGACGATTCGCTGGACGAGCGAGGGAACGATAAATAAGGCGGCGGGGCGTTGCGACGGGAGCGTTCGACGCAGCGTGCAACGAAGCGTTCCGTTTTTTAGCCGTATCGACAAGTAACTGCTAAAATCCAATAACCCTAACGATAACATGCCACGAGGAACGGTAAACAAAATATTTGCCTGCGTTCCTCGTCGAAATGAAGCGTTATAATAAACGTAAAAAGTTGCCAGCACTGACTTGAAATTTTCGTTTCTCTGTGCGAACGATTGGCAGCGAGCGAAACGGCAGACGGGTCTTGACGCCAACGCCATTTAAGTCCTCATGACAGGTAGGGACCGTCGGTCGCGGCTGAAAGTCCTGCGGAAATCTCACGACGAAAAACTTGCCACTTTATCCAGCGCGAGCGGAAATTTGATGTCTCCTCCGTCTCAGGTGGAGGCACACGGATTGCGTATGCACGCGCCGGATGCCCTCTATCGGACTCTTCGCACGCGTAACACAGCCATATTTTACAAAAATCTCAACGCTCTCCTCTATCCGGGGAGATTTTTACAAGCACGCTTGTGATAACGCGAAACATAGTTGCGCCGTTTAAATTACATCGAGGCATATGGGCCACGTTCGCATTTAAATGATGAATAACATCGCTTTTCCATTTTGAAGGGGGAGCCGTTTACGTGACCATGTTTCGAGGCATATCGGTATTAAATTTAATTTTAATAGAGATCCACGTATTCCAAGAAAATAGATTTCGTTTATTTATACTCATTTTATACAAATTTTCAATTACGTATGTGGTAATAGTCTTAAGATATTTAATGCGATTGATGTGTTTCTAATTATAGAAAGAGAGGAAAGACGTAATCGTGTTTTTTTCTCTCTCGCATCCCACGATCCAATCAGAGCATTCCGTTTCCGATTCCGTTTTCCTCTACAGATCGACTTTCGAAACGTGATGTAGGTAGTTTATGAAGCTACTGATTCAATTAATCGCCGCTAAGTCTTATAAAGTAATACGCCTATCTGTGTCAAGTATAGCTATAAATAGGAAGCAGTAGTCAAAGTCGGTCGGAGTATCTGCAATGCACGCCGATGCATGAAAATCCATGTTGCTTATTGAGTGGGCGATCGATGAAAAGCAGCCAGCAACGTGCGCGTCATCTGAGGCGCTTATTTTTACCGGATGATTTCTATGGTTACCTAACCATCCAGCGCCGCGTTACTCCGAACCCTTTCACTGCTAATTTCGTTATTCATGGTCACGACGTTCGCGTTTTTAAACTGCCGGTTGACAGTAGATAAACAAAAGCGCGTGATTGTTGGCAAGTGCTTCGATCAACTCTTTATGAAATGAACAAAAATGAATCGACGAGCAGATACGGACCCCTCGTCGGTGCAATCGATGAAGGGACGGGTAGTGCTAGATTTTTGGTACAGCAATTCTATCCATCACACGTAACATTACGATTCTTTCATTGTTTGTGTTTTAATAAAACCCTTGCCAAAAAATCTGTGTTTAATACAGGCTGTTACACTACCTATAGTCAACACTCTAGGGGGTGGTTATACAGGCGAAAATGAGACGAAAACCAAGAGTGGCGAAATTACGATGAAGGATTCGTTTTCGAGAAAATTGACTTTGAATTTCAACGCCTACGGTGCACGCGTATTTAGCCGAAATTCAAAGTCAATTTTCTCGAAAGCGAAGCCTTCGCCGGAATTTCGTCACTCATGATTTTCGCCTGTATAATCACCCCCTACGATGCAGCGTTTTATTAAAATGTTCGTGTATTTTCACTGCAAAATCATTTTACTCTGTAGATTGACTGTTACTAAGTTTATAACGAAAGATTCGATAATAAACGCTGTACTAAACTTATATTCAGGATGGATTTCAGTAATAGGTAATAACGTACGATCTCTGTTGCAGGTTTTCGCTGCGAAAACAGCCGAAGTGTTGACGTACCATCAGGTTTCAATATCGCAGTCGTATCCGAAAGAAGGATGGGTCGAACAAGACCCGATAAAAATTTTGGGCGCTGTTAGGGAATGCCTTAATCAGACTGTATATAATTTAAGGCAGCTTACCATAGATCCCAGTGATATCGTTGCGATTGGTATAACGAACCAAAGAGAAACCACGGTTGTGTGGGACTCTGTTACAGGAGAACCTTTATATAACGCTATAGGTAGTAACTTTGGTAATTATTTAGAAGTTTTCTATCTTCGCCGATTTCAATGATTTTTGGATATGTTGTCAAGATCAAGATTCTGAACAATTTTTTCCTATACATGTTACCGCCACACGACCTTCGTTTCCGAGATATTTGCGAAAAACTTCTGTTGATTTATTCCGATGCAACACATTTCACTTTCCAACTTGTCCCGGGTATTAGTATTGGTAGGGAATAGATTAGTGCGGGGGCGTGTAAAGCATGATAGCAAACTGATGTGAGTTTAGAGATTTGAATCAGAAACTTGCGGATGCACGTCAGCACCCCCGCGCTACTCTAGCCCCCATAAATACTAATACCCGGGGCAAGTTGGAAAGTGGAATGCGTTGCAGCGGAATAAGTCAAAAGAAGTTTTTCGCAAATATCTCGGAAACGAAGGTCAGCTTCGTCATTTGTTTTGTCCCATGCTGGCGCATATGCTGCCACGGGCGCGTACTATAGGTAGGTATACGGCAGAATACATTGTGTATAGGGAATTCAATCCCGGGATCCCGGCTGTTTTTTGCATTCCATTTTTATATTTTTCAGTTATTCATAAAGTAATTTACGTTTTTAAAAATTCTCGAAATTCTCGGGATAAGTTATAGCTTGATATATCAAATCCCGGGAGTTTTAGAATCCAAAAAACAGCCGGGATGCCGGGATTGAATTCCCTAATTGTGTAGTAGCAGCAGTTTTTTGCGAATATCTCGGAAACGAAGGTCGAGCGGCGGTAACATGTATAGGAAAAAGTTGTTCAGAATCGTGTCCCCGCCAACACATCCAGTAATCCTTAAAATAGGGGAGGATTGAAACCTTTTAAATAATTACCGTAACTTTTACTCGGTCAGTGGCTGATTTAACAGGGCGGCCGATGAGCAGTTGCCGCCTGGGCCCTTCCCGGACGGCCCCCCAGGGCCCCATTCCTAAAAAAAAATCGATTCTATCCAAACTATATTTTTTTTCAGTACTACTACCCTTAGCTCGCTTTTAGTAAACTACCTCTTCATTTTCTCGAAAAATGGGCTCCTCAGAACGTTTACCACCTGGGCCTTTTTTCTTAAATCCGCCACTGCTTATAGTAACAGTAAAGGGGGAAGCTGACTTTATCATTTTACAGTATGGATGGACATGAGAACTACGTCAATTGTAGATGATATATTAAAGAAGATACGTAATCGAAATAAGAACTACTTGAAGCCGCTTTGTGGCTTGCCTATTAGCCCGTATTTTAGTGCTTTGAAGCTAAAGTGGTTACTGGAGAATGTTCCTCGTGTCCGCGAAGCGCTCAGCCAGAAGCGATGCATGTTT
Organism: Andrena cerasifolii; assembly: GCF_050908995.1. NCBI lineage: Eukaryota > Metazoa > Arthropoda > Insecta > Hymenoptera > Andrenidae > Andrena > Andrena cerasifolii. Next base: position 2,006,734 of record NC_135129.1, read on the forward strand.
GGCACGGTTGATTCCTGGTTAATTTGGGTAAGTCTCGTGGTAAGTTTCTTTCACAGAAATGAAGTAGCCGTAATGATTGTTTTATTGCAGAACTTAACCGGAGGAACAAACTTCGGCGTTCATGCGACGGATGTCACAAACGCTTCGAGAACGATGCTGATGAATATCACAACTTTAAAGTGGGACCCAACTCTGTTGTCGTTTTTTAATATACCGTCGGAGATTTTACCAGAGATACGCAGTTCGTCAGAAATATATGGTTATATTCAAGATGATATTCTAGCTGGGGTTCCAATATCAGGGGTACACAGTTTTGATAATTAAAATACGAGAGATGATACATTTAAAGGAACGTATTATAAGTAATTATTTGTTCAGTGCTTAGGCGATCAGCAATCGGCGTTGGTAGGCCAAATGTGTTTGCAGAGGGGACAAGCAAAGAGCACTTATGGCACTGGTTGCTTTCTTCTGTATAACACCGGAACCGCTGTAAGATCTGTCGTAAAGGCCGTCGCGCATTTTGACGAAGCGCGGCGAATCGAAGAAATTAATAATGTAGCATGCAGAAAAGGAAGCTTTGAGAAACGCCGACCATCGAGAAGTTTCCCGAATACGCTTGTAGACCACACGTGAGCAGAGGCGTTAACTCGTATAAATTAGAGGCCCGCAAAGGCATTTCCTTCTTCGCTGTTCCGAGAGAGAGTACGACCAATGGCCGCTCTCGGACAACTTAGGGACTCCGGCAGGAGAGTTCGACGATAATACCTGGACGCCTGCCCGGAGGGAGAACGCACTAGAGTCTGTTCCTGAACGCTGGACCGATATGGAGAATTCGGCGACAATACCTGGACGCCAATCGAACGGGAGAGTACAGAGTAACTCCTGGACGCCTCATTAGAATAAAGTCGAGTGCCGTAGGCACATTAGAATCCCATAAAATTGTATAAACGCAGCGAGACGCAACGTCTTAATTCCGAAATTTGTAGCCTCGTCCTATCGACCAAACCATGTATTCCTACCTAATCCGAATAAACCTTCTCTGTCCAGAAATTATCCTTGTATCCATTCACGAAGGCTACAATAATAATTAATTGTCGGTGCTTTTTTCTTTATATCGCCGCGCTTCGCCAAAACGCGCGACGGACTTTACGCTTCACGAGAATTTATTCCGATAAACGTTCTTATAGCAATATATCGTTTTGAAGATCGTAGATTCGTCTCATGGCTTGTTAACAACAGTTGCGTATCAATTGGGACCAGAAACGCCACCCGTGTACGCTCTTGAAGGTTCCGTAGCTATAGCCGGAGCTGTTATTCAATGGTTAAAAGACAACCTTGGGATAATATCGGATGTAAAAGAATCTGAGACTCTGGTCGAACAAATCCCCACCGATAACCGTATCACATTTGTGCCTGCATTTGCTGGATTATACGCTCCATATTGGAGAAAGGATGCGAGAAGGTAAATAGCACAATAGCGCGGCATCGTGATTATTTCATTGTTCGATAGTATAAAAAATCCTGAGCAATGTTACTGTCACATATCTCTTGCAAAGTATTATCGTTTCAGTGTTATATGTGGAATCACTGAAGACACTAATAGTACTCATATTATAAAGGCAGCATTGCAAGCCGTTTGTTTTCAGACAAGAGACATTTTAGAAGCCATGAGGCAAGATACCGGATTAACATTGTCTAAGCTGTTGGTTGACGGCGCAATGACTAACAATAATTTGTTGATGCAAATGCAAGCCGACATTTGTGGAATCCCAGTTGGTAAGTGGAATACCGTACGCGCGACTTTTAACCCCTTGCCTTGTAATACCGAGTGAGAACCGTGGTGCGGATTTCGGGCCAAACATGAGAAGCACGAGTGAGACTCGTGGTGTGTAATTGGCGCACCCATGTTTAACCCATCGCACCAGAGACTTCTGGTTCGACTACGGCACGCTCTGACGAAAATCAAATCATAAGGTAAGGGGTTAACGAGCGCTTGTTAGTCTTGTTACTTTCATGCGTGAGAAATTAAATAGATGAAATAAATGTTTGATTAAATGGACAATTTTACAAGAAAGTCAGGCCTTTGATGTGTGAGACCACTGCGCTCGGAGTTGCGATAGCGGCGGGAAATGCAGATGGTATACGTAAATGGGACATGAAAATAGATGCTGCCGTGCCAAGCGACACTTTTTTACCTTCTATAACTGAAAATGGTAAGTTCGTTAAACTCTTTGTGTTCGGTTGATACATGAAAACATGATATTTCGTACAGAACGAGACATACTGTATTCGCAATGGAAAATGGCCATTGAACGGAGCCTTGACTGGGAACCAATAATAGATACCACTGGTAAATAGAATTCTGCAATAATAACTCTACAGTAGAAATAGATTGTTTTGTAAACATTAGTCATTTGTTAATTGAACGAATGCTAAGCTTTACTTTCAGCTTTTCTTGCTCGAGTTCTATAAATTCTTTCTTATTAAAATTATTATTCCGCGTTGAGTTATCGTGTAATTGATTTGCAGAGGATTCAAAGGATATCCACAAGGCAACTGCCCCCGGCATTTTCCTGATAAGCACAATAATTCTGCTTATGATTGCTAAGTATCAATCTATGTTGTGACTCAATGAGTGCAGTACCATGTACTGTAGTTGTCTCAGATAACGCATTTAGGCCGGTCCTGTTTGCTATCGAGTGTTTACACAGATTACTCCGCAATGTAATTATACTGGTCACGAAACTTTGTAAAGATAACATTATTTATAAGCATGGAAAAGAAACTAAAGAGCAAATACAAATATAGGTGCCATAACACTGCGATTATTTTAATGCCGAATGAAACGCGGAAAATGAAACGCAACATTAGAGAATTGCGGTAATCAGCAATTTACTTTAAATACAATTGTTGTTTCGATCGTTGATATTAAATTGAGATGGTCGAGCATCGATTATTTGGACTGGAGGATTGTCTATTCCTTCACTTGTTTCAGTTAATTCGATATCGTTTACCTTCGATAATGTAGACACAGCATCCTAAGGAAACGAAGCATAAATATTTACAATTGGTGAGGCGAAGAATAGAAACAATGTTAAGTGTTACCATCAAAGTATCGGTGGTAGAAGTCTGAGCCGTAACAAGTGACGCAGCGAGCCAACTATCATTTCTTATATTATCAATGTGTATCCGTGTTCGTTGCGATACAAGTATTCGTGAGATAAGGGAACGACAAGCTCGAGACACCTTTGGGTCTTTCGGAAAGATAACTTTACTTTGTACTTGCTATATTACGAAAAGCAAATACGCTGATATAGGGGATTTTCTGCTGCGTTGCGTGGAAAAGCATTTCATATCGCGTCGGTTTTCGTCGCATTTCTTTTTTTTTTTTTCTTTTTAATGTACCTGGCTACCTTTAGAAGTTGATTGTAATTTGAGTCGTCGAATGGTAGTCTGCCATAAACCATTGCGTACAGTACTACGCCCATGGACCATACATCGGCTAATTGAGGTAGGTATGGGACTCCCCTTAATATTTCAGGCGAGGCGTAAGCGTAACTCCCGCAGAATGTTTCGCTCAGCGGAGCTATGCCATTCTTTGGTTTCATCTGTCCACGTGCGAAGCCAAAGTCAGATAATTTGATGTTGAAATTATGGTCCATTAAAAGGTTCTCGCATTTGATATCCCTAAGTGAAATCAACTAGTGACTTATACGTTTCAAGTACTACAGTTAATGCGTCAGGAATTTGGTGACAAATTTTATCAAGTTTCTTTACCTATGAACTACACCACGTCCGTGACAATAATCGATCGATTCCAATAATTGCCGAAACCATCTACGACTGCGTTGTTCATCGATATACGTATCGCGCCTTACTATATCTAATAAACTACCATTCTGTGCGTATTCCATAATAATGTATACTCTAAACATTAATACAGATATAATGAGGTGCGAATTAATGGCCGGGCACAATAAATCAACTAACCGATGGGTCGTTTCGATTGCTTGCAAAAAACGGATCAAGTTCGGATGCTTTAAGCCTTTAACAACTTCGATTTCCCGAGGCAGAAATTTCTTTAAGTATTCGCCGGGCGCTTGAAACTTTGAAACGATTTTTACCGCTACTTGACAATCATGTCGGTCAGATTGCGCAACCTTCGCGTTAGATATTTCAATGACAAATGTTTGCTCGATGCTTTCTCACGTGTTTATTAATTTTCATGAAATTGTCACATAACGTACTTTCACGGTAGCATACGAACCAGCGCCTATTGTTTTCCCAAGGGTATAACCATGCGTTTCGAGAACGGTTAATTTTTTCGATTTCTCATCATTCCTGTCGTCCAATAATTTTAAACCAGCCTTTTGGGATTTACCATCTGTTATTGATGCCGTTGCCATTTTAAGCGTGTGTAGTTATGCTGACTGTAGGTATCAAGATCGTTTGACTACAGCAGAACTCGGGGAATTCGTGTTCTTACATGTTTGTAAATGTTCTTACTTTAATTTCGATACCTGCAGTGGCGTCATTTTACTTGTTGAGTTACATATTTCAAGGAATTGTTTGGAAGTATTGACACTGCATGATTTTGCCTGTCAGTTTGGGGATTATGCATTGAAATTTGGCGCGATGCTCTTCGCGAAGTATGAAAAGATCAATTGCGAACAATTGAATTGCGATTTACTATCGATATCGTAACTTTATACGAATGTGTAATAGTAGTTTTTTAACCGACTTCAAAGGTGGAGGTTATAGGTTATAGGTTCAACCCGGATGTATTTTTTTTTGTTTGTCCGTGCATAACTCCTCAGCATATGGACCGAATTTGATGATCTTTTTTTTATTCGATAGAGGGCGATGACCCGGTGGTCTCATTCTACACTGCATCAATACTTTGCCAGTACTGGTTAATTCAAACTTCGCCTCATTACATAATTTGTATTTCATGCATTTTAGAGTATTTCCGCGTGTTGAGTTGTAAACCCCATATAACGAATTTGAGACGTATCCTTATTCTCACATTTTCAAGTCGCTTATTTTTGGAATCTTTCGTTTCTACTAGCAAACGGTTCTTTTTTTAAGAGCAGCTCTTTTTGTAGACCTACCCATATTTTTTATATAAATGTAGTTATATAACTTAAATAATTATAAAGTAAAAAATAAACAAATTTAAACAAAATTAAAATCGATTTAAAAAAAAAAGTAAAAATGCACTAAAAAGTAAAAAATAATCTTTTCCCTTATTTAATCTACGACTCTCAATTTTTTTAAGTCGGTGCTAGTTTTACACAGTGCAAATGATGAGGCGTCGACATAAAAACATTGATAGTTGTAGATTAAATAAGGAAAAAAATATTATTTACTTTTATAAATTATCCGTATCGTAATCGAAATTGACTTTTACCTCAAAAGGGGTACTTGGAATTTAATGGGTTTTCGCGGGACGCTCAATTTCGATTTACAAATATGATGCATTTGCAGGAGCCGTGAAGTGTGCAATTGTGATGTGTGATGTATCAGCTATAAAGTGTTTACTATGAATTGTGAAGTGTGAATCCTGAAGTTTATTGCGCATATAGTATTAAGTATTATAGTAGAAGTATTATTCCGCATTGTTTCTTTCATTCCCAACCGTAATATTTAGTTTTAATTCGTACCGTTACTATGTAGCGTTGCAATCTTATTCCAATCTGAATCGATAATGTCGAATGATCCAAAAACGGCAAAAGAGTCGTGAGCCACCTATCCGGGTGACTAAAATTCATATTAGCTGTCACATCTACACTCTATACCTCGTCTGTGCCAAAGTTCGCCAGTTCCATTCATTCAGATCGTATATAAACATCAGTTTAGTGTCAAGAATAAACACCCAAAGTACTAACTATGGCAGACGTATTAGACATTGATAATGCCGAAGAATTTGAAGTTGATGACGAAGGCGACCGTAAGTTTCTATCATCTTTAATTTCAGTTTTATGTTTGAGCGCGTAAGCATCGCTCATTGATATAACCTTTTCCCCTGCATTTCTGTCCGTATTCGGCGTATTCAAAATGCTTTTTTACGCATTGATGATAGTTTCCGAGAGTGCTTTTATCTGTCTCTTTCAGAGGGTATTGCCCGTTTGAAAGAAAAGGCGAAAAGGAGAAAAGGTAGGGGACACGGCGCAGAACTAGTCTCCACTCGTGACGATGTCGGTCATTACGAGTCGATGAATGTTGTTGAGGAGGATGACGACGAACCGGGTCCACAAAGATGTAAGAAAGATAATATTTTCACTTAAACTTTGCTCCTGGAGTAATGCTTTTATACCTAGTATCGTAAAATAAATAAACAATTAAGCATGCGGTTTATGTAAATTATTTCTTTAAAGATTCAGTATAGTAAAGAAAGCAATTTTTCATTTGCAGCTGTAGAAGGCTGGATTTTGTTTATAAATTCAGTACACGAAGAAGCGCAAGAAGACGACATTCAAGACAAATTTTCAGAGTTCGGACAAATTAAGAATCTGCACTTAAATTTGGACAGAAGGACAGGGTTCTTGAAAGGCTACGCCTTGGTGGAGTACGAAACTTTTAAAGAAGCACAGGCAGCAAAAGATGCGTTAAACGGGACAGAAATCTTGGGGCAACCTATCTCCGTTGATTGGTGTTTCGTGAAAGGACCAAAGAAGTAAGGATGTCGTCTGTTGGACAAAGGAAATATGTATTTTCTTAAATCACCGACACATTTCTTTCTTTTTACAGAATAAAGAAGAGAAGTCACCGAAGGCGATGAGAACAAAGTTATCACTATTAAACAATACTTATTTCCATTGTGTACGATTCCTTTAAATAAGAAAGATTGTTTTGTATTTCATAGACATTGTAAGAAATAAAATTCTGAGAATAATATAGTTTATGAGAAAAGCTGATAAATTATGTTCTGCAAATTTATTCCGCATAACGATTTCGTTTCAAAGGAATTTGAATTCGTAAAAATAAAATGTTGAGTAAACTGGATATTTATTATGCCTACTCCCTGAATGTGAACCTTGTAGTAACTAAACTATTAGAATTCTGTATAACAGATTGAAAGGAGGTAGTGTATGAACTAATAAAACAATTTTGTAAGGAGTAGAACGTTGTTCTCGGCGAGGGATTTAAGAAAAAAGGCCCAGGTGGTAAACGTTCTGAGGGGCCCATTTTTGGGGGAAAATGAAGACGTTTACTTAAAACGGGCTAAGTGTAGTAGTATAGAAAAAATACAGTGGTTGGATAAAATCATAATTTTTTTTTTAAGCTAGGGCCTTAGGGGGCCTTCTGGGCAGGGGCCCATTTTTTCGGGAAAATGAAGACGTAGTTTACTAAAAACGGGCTAAGTGTACTTAGTAATACGAAAAAAAATGTAGCGTTTGGATATCTATACATAACCATAATTTTTTGTTGGCATAGGGGCCTGAAGGGGCCTCGGCAGCAACTGCTCATCAGCCGCCCTGTTAAACCCGCCACTGGTTCTTCCATTTTTAATCAAGATTAAATTACGACTCGTAAATTCAAATATCAAAGGTTGAATGCCAGAGTTGGGCATCATTCGAAAGATCTCGAATAAGAATTGTGAATAAAATGAAATTATTCGAAAATAACGAATAATTTTTTATTCCCGAATAACTTATTCGAATAATGCCCAAATCTGATGGCAGAAATGTTTTCTCTCAATCTGATATTAATATGCCCATTTCGAGCTATTTATTTTACAAACAATTTTTATACGCAATTATATAGTCTCTGTTGTTCTTTGTTACAGAAAGTATCTTATTAAATAAGTCACTGAGTAAAGTATATTAGGCATAATAATTAAGGTTAGCTTTCTTCTTTGCTTGGACTTCATTAATGGCTTCCATTAAGTCTTCATGCGTGACTGCAGTTGCGTTGCGTCTCAGTGCTATCATACCCTGTTTAAAAGAATGAAAAAGAGATTGATTAATCCAAATATTCGTTAAATTACCACCATTAAGCATAATTCTATTACGCACCGCTTCCACGCAAACGGCTTTACACTGAGCGCCGTTGAAATCATCAGTGGATCTTGACAATTCTTCGAAATTCACATCCGGAGACATGTTCATTTTCCGCGAATGAATTTGCATGATACGCGCTCTGGCTTCTTCATTCGGGTGTGGGAATTCTATTTTCCTATCCAAGCGACCAGACCTCAACAAAGCCGGGTCTAAAATATCTACTCTGTTCGTAGCTGCTATCACTTTGATATCCGCAGTCGAACTAAATCCGTCTAGTTGATTCAATAGTTCCAGCATAGTACGCTGCACTTCTCTGTCGCCAGCTTTTTCGGAATCAAATCTTTTCGTACCGATCGCGTCCAACTCGTCGATGAAGATAATCGCCGGTGCCTTCTCTTTCGCGAGCGAGAATGCATCCCTCACCAACTTCGCGCCATCTCCGATAAACATTTGAACGAGCTGCGGACCGGCCAGCTTCAGGAAAGTTGATTTTGTCTGTGCGGCGCAGGCTCTGGCTAACAAGGTCTTGCCAGTTCCAGGTGGCCCATACAGAAGCACACCTTTGGGAGGCTGAATACCGAGGTTGACGAATTTCTCTTTATGCGTCATGGGTAAGACAACAGCTTCTATTAATTCCTGAATCTGTTTGTCCAAACCACCGATGTCCGAATACTGCTCGGTGGGTCTCTCGTCCACTTCCATAGCTTTCACTCTCGCATCATATTCAGCTGGCAATGTTTCAAGAACAAGGTAGCTGTCTTTATTCACACCTACTAAATCGCCAGGCTTCAATGCTTCCGCATCGACTAAACCGATCACAGGTAGAAAGTAAGTTTGACGGGTAGACGTTTTAATGACCGCGCATTTGCCTTTTCTCTGAGCGTCCAGATCGACAACTGCGCCATCCTCCTCTCCCATATCCTGAGGATCTACGTCCAGCAACTCTATCACGTTGGATACCAGATATGGCAAGGTTTTATTCACTTTAATCTTCTCCGTGTTCTCCTTGATTTTGTCGTTCTGTGCCTGCAGTTCGTGAGAGTTGCGCATCACCTCGCTCTTCATAATTTTGATCTCATTGTCTAACAAACGTGTGCGCGATACAATTTCATCCGTGGACATTCGTAAGACGTCCTCACCTAGGGTCTCCTGTAAAAATATATTTCGGTGGTCTTCGTTTTGTGTTTGAAATAGAAAGTAGCAGCTGTACTTCTAGAGTTAACCATAATACGAGAAAGCGTCGATTTAATAAATAGGCATTACTGAACCTACATTTCGTTAAATTCTTGACGTTAAAAGTTATGCGTTATAATATACATGTATCAAATTGTATCCTAGTCATTCGTTTATATGTGCTTGTCATTCCATCATAACCTACAGAAAACAAATTCGTATTTCATACCTCTCCATCTTCCCAGATAGATTTATCCTCGAGAGTGGCCATTTATACTAACAAATTCGTTATCCTTAAAATGTAAAGCCTTTTAAATATGTTACTTGTTTATAACTTTCTGAAATTCTGTTCAGCAGGATAGTCAACGAATAGTCGTCTAATTCGTCGAATTTAAAATCCGTTTCTATAACGTTTCGTAGTCTATGGTTGAGAAAAAGTGTACGCACGGCCGGCTTATTCCATTTTGTCCATATTATTGCAAATACACGACTAAGAATTTTTTAATTCCACGCTGTTTTAGATTTACTTTTAGTTTCAAGCTTTGATAATTCACAAATTTGCTATGATCGGTCGGTTCACTGAAAAAAGAGGTTATATGGATGACTGGATCACTATGCAAACGTATTTCTTTATTTAGTTGCAATCTGAGGTCCTAGACCTCTTGTAGAAAAATCGCAGCACATTATGTTATGTAACTGCAATCGAGAATAAGTTATTTGTTATGGCTCTAACATGATATTTAAAAATTATTCAATTTATGGACTGTAGGGTTTTGTGTTTGTATATTGTCTGCTGTATGATTGGTTTGCGCGCGGCTTTTCCAATTTATGGAATGAATGAAGTGGATGCGTTCCAATGAGCGCATGTAATTGGTGGCATTCGCAACACATCGCAAGTGAGAGAAATTCTAGGGAATCGTACGATGCCACTAATTTCATGCGCTCAATGCGCGAAACGGAACAGACCCAATGTTTTATGTTAATGTACAACTTGGTTATTCTTTTCAGAATATGTATATTTTGTCTTTGCGCTGGTAAGGCATGTTTTCTCTGAGTTCCATAATTGAAGAGTCCTTGTAGAAAACACTATAAATGCCAAAATCAAATTCTATATGCGGTGGTGTACATACAGCACTGCCAAATAAAAAGATGATGACCGTGATCACCCCACTCCTGCCTCCCGAGATTCTCGTCTGACTTTGGGCGGTATTCTCAGTCGCTACTTATTCTTAAGCAAATGCTTAAGCATGCGGCATCCTCTACTAACCTAGTAGCTAGTAAAGGATGCCGAATGCTTAAGAATTTGCTTAAGAATAAGTAGCGACTGAGAATACCGCCCTTTGTCTGTCTTCACAGACTTCACACTCAGTGCACGGAAAAAGGTCTGCACCGTGGTAAACGGTGCCAGCATTTACGGTGCCCACTTTTCGAGCACCGTTCCAATTCAAAGTTCGCGGTAAGGGAAGCGATACGATTAAATCGGGTAACACAGTGGTTATACATGCCGAATGCATCCGAAGCTAATCGACGTGCCTGTATCTGAACCTCTGCCTTGTCCCCTCCAAGCCTACCTTCCCCTCACCGATAGTCCCAGCTTCTGCTCCGTCTATATATATTTATGCTTAGGCCCCGCAGCAAAGAGGAGATATAATAAGAGGCGTCACTCCGGGCGGAACCTTTGAAGTCCTTACTTGACCTTGGTATTTAAAGTGGTTGTCTATTCGAGCGGGATATTTAAATCGACTAAATGTATCTTACCGCAATTTGCTGATTATTGTCGAAGTTTACCGTGGTTTACCGATCATTGCCGAATGGGCATTTAAATTGGTTGTCTAGTGATTTCCCTAGTTTATGTCTATCCTTGTCGAGTGACGCCTCTTATTATATCTTTGCCCGCAGCTTTGTGCTTCGTCCATTTAATTCTTAGGTCCATGTTGGCTTGGCTTGACGGTGGCGCCGTTTCGTTTCCCACCTACGCACATGATGTAAGGATATAAGGTGTGCTCGCTGAGCGGCTCATTTTCGTCTTTTACTGCGCATTCCAAATTTCCACCATATTAAAATATGTATGTATATGAATGCACGTGCAAGTGGTACGGACGCATATCGAAATGTTGACAAATTCATTCTATCCTATTGGTTGACAATCCAATATGAAAGATCTTGGGAAGAGTATGTTATTGGCTAATTTGAAAAGGGTGCGCAAGAACACACCTTACATCCTTACATCATGCTTACGCAAATGCTAAGCATGCGGCATTCTCTACTAACCTAGTAGCTAGTAAAGGATGCCGAATGCTTAAGCATTTGCTTAAGAGTAAGTAGCGACTGAGAATACCGCCCTTAGCATTGATTGGTTGATTGACGTTGCGGCGCCACCGCGCGCACGCGTGGCGTTCCCCCACCCGTAAATAATCTACGCAGTACGGCATTTCCGCCCCACGCTGTTTCCGCCCCACGCTGACCACAACACGCCACGGCGCCACGCTTTCGAATTCATACAATACTTTCGTAGTCGCTACGTGATACTTTTTGAATTGTACCGTTTTTTAGAGGTGTACAGTGTTTTATTTAAGATCCAATATGAGCAAAGAATTAGGTAAGACAAATATTTAATACTTTTGCATCAGTATAATTTTAGAAATGAGCTTTTCCTAAAAAATTAAAGTATCTTTTTGCACAAGGATAGGCTAAATATTATGTTCATCACTTTCATCTTTTAATATTTATTCTCTTGAATTCTTTTAGTATTGTTGCGCCGGGGTCATTCCGTTTTCTGATATTAGAAATGTACTAATAATGGATATTTTATACAGGTATCGATACCAGTGCTGCTGGACGCAGCAATGCAGCTATTAGAAACTCAGATACAGAGACTGATTCAAGTAAGATATATCTTTACTTAAACTTTCATTTTCACTTTCTTTTTTTAATGATTATTTTATTGAAATTGGTTTTCAATATTGTATGAATAATAATTAATATTTTATGAATAGACAGTGATATCGTCCCTACTGCAAAGAAAGTAAGGAGGCAAAGATTTCGCGAAGCTTGGCTAAAGGACCCACAATTTCAATTGTGGCTTCAAGAAACCGAGAATCCATACCAAGTCAAGTGTAGAGTTTGCTCCAAATTTCTAAAAGCTGGCAAAACTTACCTACAACAGCACGCCAACACTACAACGCATAGCGTTAACATGCAACGGAAAGCAGTAGCATCAATTTCTGTACTTAGCAATGCCGCTAATACAAGCAGCGATACCAGTGTGACTGTCGTTGCTGTAGGTAGCAATGCAGCTATTACCAGCTCAGAGAATGATTCAAGTAAGATATATCTTTTATTTAACTTTCTTTTTTATTTTTTTTTTCAATGATTATTTTATTGGAATTGGTTTTCAATATTGTATGAATAAAAAGTTAGTATTTTTAATGATCATTTGTTGAAAAATTAAAGTATGTTTTTAACAAGTATATGCTAAACATTATGTTCATTACTTTGTTCTTTTTTAAAAATTTTGTAGTCTGTATTGTTACGATATTAGAAATGTACTAATAATGGATATTTGATACATAGACGCTGATGTCAGCATTGCTGTACCTATCAGAGCCAGTACAAGCTCAGCTATCAAGGATAACTCAAGTAAGATATATCTTTAAGAGTTTTTTTTAAATTATACATGTATAAAGTGAACAGTTTCTTTTGTCAACGATTATTTTGTTGAAATTGCTTTTTAATATTGTATGAATAAAAATTAGTATTTTTTTTGTTGAGTAGGCAGTGATAGCTGCTTCGTTGCCCACCCTGCAACGAAAGCAAAGAGGCGTCAAGCATTTCGCCAAGCATGGCTCAAGGATCCAAACTTTAAATCCTGGCTTCAAGAAGCTGAGGATCGGTACAAAGCAAGATGTGCAGTGTGCTGCAAAAATTTGTTGGCGGGCAAAACCGAACTGAAAAAACATGCAGAGAGTCTAACGCATAAGATAAACATGCAATGTAGAACTTGCACTTGCACTTGCCACCGCACGTAGAGAAATTTTTGCATTTACTCACAGCGAATTCGGTAACTCGCACTGACTCTGCACTGGTGCCAAAAAGTGACTTGGATTGGTTGATTCTTATAGAGCTATCTTCGTTTCTATCAGAAACAACCAATCCAAGTAATTTTCTGGCACCAGTGCAGAGTCAGTGCGAGGTACCGAATTCGTTATCATATTTTTTGCGGACTCCAAAACGACAGAACGGTTTTAAACTTTGCACAACAGAAAATGCTACTGCCATCAGCAACTAGATGGCTAGCACTATCGCAGTGTGTATAAAGAATTTTAGAGCAATGGATACCTTTATTTTCTGTCTTCGGGTTGGCAGTATTTGAAGAAGAGTCTGAAGTCGCACGAAAAATATTAGACACTTTTAATTGCCCACATACCAAGCCATATTTGCAGTTTTTAAATCACATATTAAAGATGTTTACTGCGATTAACACATTATTTCAGAGCTCGGAAGTTTTAGTTCATTGCTTACTCCCTGAGTGTTACATATTGTTAAGATCATTGGGAAGCAATTTCATACTGTCTGAATATATTATGGAACCAAATATACACCAAATAGATATACGTAACGAAGCAAATTTAATGCCACTGGAAACAATTTTTCATGGAACAGACTCTATGAGAACAATCAATGAAATTAGAAATAGTACTGGTGGAGGTGATAAAAAAAATCTAGAATTTTATACAAACATAAAGAAATGTTATCAATCGGCCTTCAAAAATATTGTTGAAAGAGTGCCGTTTAATGAAACACTCTTAAATTCACTCGAATTTTTAAATTCGCATATAGCTGTAATAAACATGACAATCATCAATTGGACTCTGTTTTAAACAAACTTAAATCCAAAATTGATTCTGGCAGTGTAATAGATGAATGGCGTTTAATACCATTCCATTTTCGAAACGAGGAAAAGGAAAACTTACTGGCACTGCGTATACCTTGCTTCTGGAATAAAATTAGAAACACTAAGAATAAAATGGGGGAATATATATTTCCAGAGATAGCAAAACTAGCACGGCTGTGCTTGTCGTTGCCCCGTTCTAACGCTGACGTTGAACGATTTTTTTCCACTGTCACAGAGATAAAAACAAATCACAGAAACAGATTGACGCCATAAACGATTGCTGCACTAGCTAGAATTAAATTAGATTTAAAGAATAAAAATGCTACTTGTTTCAATTACGAAATCACAGACATGATAAATTTATTTAATCAGAACATGTATACGGTAAAATCTATACCGAAAGAACTCAGTGGAATTTTATTTCCGGATGAGATGGATGAAAGTGGCATCGAGAGTATCGAAAATTAAAAAATATAGTTAATATGTATATATTTCTCCTATGTGTACATTACATTATACTGTAACTGTAATCTTAAGTTTTGTACTATAAGTTTTATAATTTATGTAAAATTTGTATATTTTGTAAATACTACATAGAGACAACATAATATTCGTTATACATACATAATGTTATATCATTGTTTAAATTTAGCATAATTAGTGCCTAAATAAATAATATTTCCATTATTATTTTGTTTTCTTTTATATCTCATCAATATTACATATACCCGTGTGCTTCAAACGTAATTACCGATTAGTATCACAATTTATAACAGTGGCGGGACAAGCATGTGACGTCGCTTGGCGCTGGCGTCGGTTCGTTTCCCATCATGGCGTCTCACACACACACACACACACGCATATACCGCCACTGCTGTAGATGTCCCCCCCCCCTTATCGTCTTATCGCTGCGAGGGTATTTCCCGGCAGTGTTTCGAATTATTCTGCAGCTTAGAGCATATAAACATGGAGGAAGCATGCAATGGGCGAAAATAACGGCGGTAAAAAGAGAAAAATATACATGATGGACACCCTCTCTCTTTCTAGCGCCAGGGGCGACAGTGTTTTTCTTTTGATGTTAGAAAGAAAGAGGGTGTCTCCAATGCAGTGATGGGTTTACTACGATACATCGAATTTACTACGTGACGCGTAGAAAATGTAAATAATTGTATAAAATGTAGAAAATGTAAAAAATTAAAATACAAACACTATTAACCTCTAGCTATTGTATTGAATTTTACTGCACAATATTTTAAATTACTTTAAAAAGAAATTTTGGAATGTAATTTATAAAAATTATAAATAATTTGAAATTGTTTCGTAAATTTCACATCTTTGGTGTGCAAAAGATACTCGAATTTTTACATATATCAACATGGATTCTGAAAAAATTGAAAAAGCTTTAGTACAGATTATTTCTTTGGGTGTAACATTCCGTTTAGTATTATTGAATCTGACCACTTTAGGAACAAATGTTCCTAAGAATGCATTGTTGAATAATTTACTTCACGAAAAATTTCAAGATTACAAAAAATCATTAATCAGTGTGGAAGCCAAATATGCAGCTCTACTTTTAGATGGTTGGAAAAATTCATCATCCAATAATAAGTATGTTGTTGCGATTCTGAATGTAATGAATACAATATGTCCATGCAGGTTATGGCATTCCACAGTCTGCAACGGTTTTTTCAAACAATATGATTTTATTCAGTAAAATAAAAGAACGTAATAAAGATAAGCTATTTACTACGTCTTATTCTACACGTAGGAAATTCACTTTCCTACGTTAAGTAAAATACAGGGTCATCCGTTAAAACTGCAACCTATGCGTGCGCGGACAGACGAAAATGGCAACACGAAAATGGAAAATTTCAAATAGCTCTTTGCGACGTTAATTTGAAAGAGACCATCCTAAAATTTTCGAGACCAGTGGACATTGTTTTCTAAGGTGCGAGTGGTAAACCGATCATAAAAATGGAGCGCGCGAATGTCTTACCTGGACCAGGAAATTCCGCATAACTCTTTGCGACGTTAATTTGAAAGAGACCATCCAAAATTTTTCGGGCATCACTGCTGTCCAGAGGTCGCTGGCAGCCCTCCGCAGCCATCTTGGAGCAAAACCGGAAATAAACATATCTATCTCTTTCTATCAGTATTTCTCTCTCTTTCTGTCAGTATTTCTGTCTCTTTCTATCAGTATTTCTGCCTCTTTCTTTTTTACAGTTTCTTTCTCTGTCTACTTCCGCTTTTGATCCTGCAATCTAATTACAAATTACGATTAAATTGTAATTATGTAATTGATTACGCATTATTTTCTGTAATCGTTCATTTAGATAGTTGACAAAACCAAATGGTCAACTACCTAAATTAACAATTATAGAAAATAATGTGTAATCAATTACAGTTTAATCGTAATTTGTGATTTGTATTTAGATTACATTTTGCCCAACTCTGGCGTTGACCAATGAACGTGCAAGTTCAGAGTAAAATCTAGGGAAATCACTCACCAGTTGCTCACCGTTTTTGTCGGCTGCCATTGCATGCTTCCTCCATGTTTATATGCTCTAAGTTCTGCAGTGATGGAGGGAGAAACACCTACAGGAGTGGTGGTAAATGTGTCCGTGAATTGACGCCAGTGCCATGCCAGCCAAGTGGTGCCAACGCGAAGCTATCCACGGCCAACCAGCGTTGACAATCTATTTCCCGGCGACGCTAGTTGGCCGTGGTTAGGTTCGCGTTGGCGCCACGGGCCACGCAACTAATGCAAGCGCTGGCTTGGCGCTGGCGTCAGTCACGTACACATTGCCACCACTCCAGTAGGTGTTTCCCTTTCCATCACTGTGACTTAAGCCTGCCGATCTCCGGACGCAACTGACGCTGTCATTTTGATTTGAATCGTTCGTATTTCGTAGCCCATACAGGTACTGTGCTTTTATAGACGCCACGCGAGACGCAGTAATTCGTGAACCTTTTCATAGTTTTCCATTCTGTGCTTGAAGTTTCAATATGAAAACGGAATCAGGTGAGACCAATACTTAATACTTTTGCATCAGCAGAATTGCAGAAATGATATTTTTCATGTAGTATGTATCGTTATGACATTAGAAATGTACTAATAATTGATATTTTACACATAGGCAGTGATGCCATTGCCGGACCTAGCAGTGCAGCTTTTATAAGCTTGGACGTAAAGACTGAGTCAAGTAAGATATATCTTTATTAGTGTTTCAAATCATAGAATTATAAACGGAACGTAGCTTCTTTATTCAATGATTATTTTCTTGAAATTGCTGTCTAATATTGTGTGAATAAAAATTACTATTTTATGAATAGGCAGTGATAACACGTTCGTCGTCCCTGTAAAGAAAGTAAAGAGGGAGACGCCGAAGCAAGCATTTCGTCAAGTTTGGCTGGAGGACCCAGTCTTTAAATCCTGGCTAGAAGAAGTCGAGGACGATCCTTACAAGGGGAAATGTACAATTTGCCTAAAATATATTACATCAAGCAAATCTAACTTAAGGCATCATGCAGGCAGCCAAGAACATATCATGAACGTGGAATATGGAAGAGACCCACTATCACCTACAGATGAAGCAACAAGCACGGATGTAGCGATTGATTCAAGTTAGATATATCTTTAGTACTTATTAGTGCCTCAAATCATAGAATTATAAACGGAATGTAGTTTCTTTGTTCGCTGATTATTTACTTGAAATTGCTTTTTAATATTGTGTGAATAAAAATTAGAATTTTTTGAATAGGCAGTGATAGCATCTTCACCGCCTCCACTGCAAAGAAAGCAAAGAGGCAGACGAGGAAGCAAGCATTTCGCCAAGCTTGGTTGGAGGAATCAGTCTTTAAATGCTGGCTACAACCAGTCGAAGGCGATCCGTACAAGGGAAAGTGTATGATTTGCTGCAAATACATTACAGCAAGCAAATCTAATTTACTGCATCACGCTAAAAGCCAAGAGCATACCAAGAACAAGAAATATGGAAAGGGATCACTAACAAGTACAGGTGAAGCAACAAAGAATTTTTCAGACGAGTTAAAAGTGGCAGAAATAAGAGTATGCATTGACGCAATAGAGAATAATAGATCCTTTCATTCATTCATACATTTTATGAGTATGCTACAGAAGACTCTGCCAGACCAACATATACTCAAATGCATGTCTCTAAATCCAAAGAAAATGACAGCTATTACTAAAAATGTAATAAATAAGTACATTATTACGAAAACCATAGAAAATGTACAGGGCAAATATTTTTCGGTTTTGATCGACGAATCAGCAGATATGTTCGATATGAAAATTGTATGTTTTTTAATACGTTACCTTCACGAAGGACAGATATGTACAGATCTATTAGATTTAATTAGGATTAAGGAATGTACAGCAGAAAACTTATATCGGTGTTTTCAACATTCTTTAAAGAAGTATAATTTGCCTGTAACCAACATAGTTGGGCTGTGCGTGGACAATATAATTGACATGGAGGGAGAGAATAATTCGTTGATTTCTCGTTTACTAGCAGACAATGACGAAATTTGTATCTTACCATGCATTTGCCACTCGATACATTCGGCTGCACGCCAAGCGTGCGAATACTTGCCACAGTACGTCGAGAAGTTTTTGCATTCTCTTTACTCATACTTTTCGCGAAATCCTAAACAACTGAGTATGTTAGAAGGTACGCAACAGTTCGTGAAGGTTGGAAAGCGGAAAGTTATACAGCCATCGGAAACTAGATGGCTAGCACAATCTGAATGTATAAAGAGAGTCTTAAATCAGTGGACAGTTTTATTCGGTGTGTTTGCGGAGGCATCATCAGAAAAACATGCTGATGTCGCAAAGAGAATATATTCAAGTTTGAATTGTCCTTATACCAAGGCGTATTTGCAATTTATGGATTATATATTACTTATATTTATTGAACTCAACAAACTACTTCAAAGCTCGAAAATTTTAGTTCACCGCCTGCTCCCCGAATGTCGCAGACTGTTAATAACAATGGGAGGGAATTTCATAAAGTCTAAATATCTGAAGCAACCAAATATACATAAAATAAATGTCAGTAATGAAGATAATTTACTACCACTGACAAAAATGTTTACTGGTGCAACATGTATGGATACACTGAGTAAAATTGCAAATGGTAATTTGGAAGAAAACGAAGACATGGTACAATTTTATACAAACGTCAAGGAATGTTACCAATCGGCCTTCAAAAATATTGTCAATGGAGTGCCATTTGATGATACATTTTTAAATGCACTGGATTTTTTAAACCCGCAAACAGCTTTAGACATTGACAAACACGACCACGACCAAATAAACTGTATTTTAAACAAATTTAGTTCAAAATTTGACCATGATATTATAGTAAACGAATGGCATTTATTGCCGTTTACTTTTCCGGAGAAGGCAAAAGAAAAGTTGCAAGCAATGGGTTTACAGCAGTTCTGGCACGAAATGAGTATCACTACCAATGCTGAGGACGAATGTATATTGCCAAACATATCCAAACTAGCACAGTTATGCTTAGTGTTGCCCCATTCGAATGCTGATGTCGAACGATATTTTTCCACTGTCAACCAAATAAAAACTAGAGATAGGAATAGATTAAACACAGAAACAGTAGCTGCCATCAGCAGAATAAAACTAGATTTGAAAAATACAAATGCACACTGGCAAGATTATAAAATTACTGATGATATGTTAAATTTCTTTGATAACAGTATGTATAATAAAGATAAAATACCGGAAGAGCTCATAGGAATTTTATTGCCGGATGAGATGAATGAAAGCTCTAGCGATAGCGACAACAATTAGGAAATATTCTATGCATAAATGTATATATTGTAGTAGTTAATATGTATATATTTATGTTCCTTTCATGTTTACATGTACATTAATTTATATTTTACCTGTAATATTAAGTTTTGTACATTAAGTTTTATATTTTGTAACTACTAAATACAGAAATAAGTTTTATTACCTTACACGTATAGGTACATCATATAACAAGATACATTCCTTCAATTTACCATTATTAGTGTATAAATATATAATTATTTTGCGCTTTCTTTTACATTCCATCAATATTACATATATTTCAATTCATTTTATTATATAGAAACAGGAACATAAAGGACCTTATATTTTTGAATATTATCGCCACAATTCATCGCAGTGACGTATAAGCATGTGATAAGGACTTTCAGGGCAGTATTTTCAGTCGCTTATTCTTAAGCATTCGGCATCCTCTACTAACCTAGTAGCTAGTAAAGGATGCCGAATGCTTAAGCATTTGCTTAAGAATAAGTAGCGACTGAAAATACCGCCCTCAGTGTTGACAGTTTTGAGCGTCAAAACCAGTCACGTGATCGGTTCACGTGATTTTCAGCATCAAGCGGAAAAGCTGAACTCGGTTTAGGTTTTCTGCTAGACGCTCGTTCACTCTAACTTGCTCTGACTCGCTCGTTCGTTGGTTGAGCGTCGGTCACGTGATTGGTTTTGACTCTCAAAATGAGCGTCGAGCGTCGGGATGAAATTGCACCTTAAACTCGGTTTAGCTTTTCCGCTTGATGCTGAAAGTCACGTGGACCGATCACGTGACTATTTTGATGCTCAAAACGAGCGTCTAGCATGGCGCTAGCGTCGGCTGGCTGGCGCGACATTTTCACACACATTAACGCCACTCATGCAGGTGTTCCCCCTGTATTGCGAGTAAGATTTATTTATAGCGAATTCGGTACCTCGCACTGATTCTGCACTGGTGTCAGAAAATGTTTTAGATTGGTTGTTTCTGGTAGAAACGAATATAGCTCTATAAGAAGCAATCAATCCAAGTCATTTTTTGGCACCAGTGCAGTCAGTGCGGGTTTCCGAATTCGCTATTAGAAAATCCAGACCATCACTGGTCAGAACCCTGTTTCCCGGTAACACTGACAGTGCACGTACGCCACACACGTGCGCGCGCAGATCCTGCGTGTGTGCACATTGGTCAACATGGGTGCGTTCAGCGGCTTAACTGTTGAATAATCGCTAACTGATTTTTCGCTGAACGCTACAACTCAGTTGCTCACTTCTCAACACGTTTAGTGATCGGTCGCTATGTTTTGTAGCTTAAATAAAATCCGCTACTTTTACGGAACGTGATGAGTTGCTACAAATATCACTACCCTCCTAAGTGTCGTTCAGAGTTCCGAGGAACGATGACTGATCAGGAGTGATCACGGTTGAGTCAGGTTGAGTCCGCCGAACGCACCCATTGGTGCACATGTTATCACACGCGATGCACATACCATGTGAAAACAATGTAGAGATAGGTTTTCAGCAAGTGATGAACACTTATCTATTACTTGATTTTTTCGAAGTGTTTCAGAATTAATTTTACATTCAATTGCCTTTTAAGAAGTTAATAGTGCCCTCTGCATAGTTTAATATTCTTACCGGTAAATAAATTGAGGTTATGTCGCACAGAGGTTAAACATTCATATAAATAGTCCCTGCTATTACTATAGACAAAAAATGAATAAATTACTCTCTGCGTCAATAAAAGAAGTAAGTCACAAGATACAAGCCGGCGACATACGCCCTACTGACCTTACGAAGGCAGCTGTTAAATTGACAACGATTATTAAACCACTGAACGCATATATTACTGTAACCGCTGAAACAGCCAAGAAACATGCCGAGAATTCGGACTCACGACAAAAGAATCGTAACCTACTGGGGAAGCTCGATGGGATCCCCATTGCGATTAAAGATAATTACTGTACAAATGGTCACCTGACAACATGCGCGTCAAAGATGCTTTCGAATTATGTCCCCGTTTACGATGCGACTGTCTATCAACGTTTAAAAGATTCTGGAGCGGTTTTAATTGGCAAGACTAATCTCGATGAATTTGCTATGGGTTCTGGAACTGTTGATTCGTATTATGGCCCGACAAAAAATTTGTGGAATTCGAATGTAGTAACAGAATATTATTCTTGCGATACTTGCGAAAAAGAACACGCAAACGAATCTCGTGAAAATTCTTGGCATATAGCAGGTATAATAGCTGTCGAGTTATTTTCTCAAATTGTTTGTAAACAGCGTATGAATTTTAGGTGGAAGTAGCGGTGGTTCTGCCGTGGCTGTTGCCACTGGAACTTGTTACGCCGCATTAGGTTCAGATACCGGTGGCTCGACTAGAAACCCAGCCTCTTACTGCGGTCTTATTGGGTTAAAGCCTACTTATGGATTAGTGTCGCGCTATGGGCTTATTCCTCTTCTAAATTCTATGGACGTACCTGGTATTCTTACGAGAAACGTTGACGACGCTGCGCTAATCCTAAATGCCATTGCTGGTCCGGACGATGCAGATTCTACTTCTGTAAGAAGAGAATATGTACCGCTCAATTTACCAGACACGATAGATATTAGTAATCTTAGAGTCGGGATACCGAAAGAGTATAAACTGTCAAATATAAGTCCCGAAATTCAGGAATGTTGGGACAGTGTCTGCGAGTATCTAAGGGAAAGCGGCGCGTCGATCTCTACGGTATCGATGCCACACACAAGTTACTCCATAATGTGTTATTCGGTTCTGAATCGCTGCGATGTTACCAGTAACTTTGCTTGTTACGATGGTATGCAATATGGCTATAGAGCAGACGAGTGGGGTTCTGTACAAGAGCTTTACAGAAAAACAAGATCAGAAGGATTTGGCAAAGTAGTTAAGGATCGTATTTTAATTGGAAACTATTTCTTGTTAGAAGAAAATTATGACAAATATTATCTGAAAGCAATGAAGATGCGAAGGCTAATCTCTGATGATTTTGACATAGTATGGGACAATAATATCGATGTCTTACTCACACCTACTACATTAACAGAAGCTCCAGATTACAATGAATTTCTGACCCTGGATAATCAGACGCAGTGTTTAATTCAAGATTATTGCACGCAGCCTGCTAATATGGCAGGCATACCAGCAGTCAATGTGCCAATTAAACTCTCTACAAATGGTTTACCTTTATCTTTGCAACTTATGGCACCAGCATTTCAGGAAGAAAGACTTCTAACAGTAGCAAAGTGGATTGAACAAAAAGTAAAGTTTCCAATGCTTGAATTAAAGGATGTGCCTGTCCTTGAATAACTGTTTTCACACCAATATTGCTCTGTTTTTTGCACACAAAATAATTATCTTCTAATGTACTTAAATGATCAACAAGTAAATCGAGTCAGGTTTAAACTCAGATCATGAATCGCTTGAAAAGTTCTATATAGGTGATTGCAATATTCGTGAAATGTAATATTTTACAGTCGCGCGTATGTAATTGTAAATGGGATTTAAAGGGACAAGGTGTCTCGCCGCGAAGTTGTAGCAACGTGAAATGCAAATTATACATCTACCAGCCATCGACCGTATCAGAAATTCCATTCGTTGAGTAATCAGGTCGCGTCTGCCTACCACGCTGGAAGACCCTTCTGTTATTGCGCTGCGCTATAGTGCCATTTACAAATGAATGCCAAGCCGATATGTGCAGCTGAAAATTGCTTGACACCGGTCTCGAATATGAAAAGAGTGAAAGAGTGGGCAGCGCCGTAATTAAAAGGCTCGAAGCGAAGCATTACGAATTCTGCGGGGTTCCTGTTTATTATAAATGAAGTACATTTATGAATGTTGTATTAAACCGTCGTTGATACGCTTCTTGCTATATCATGGTTTTCATTTCGAGATACAGGGTGGACAACGTAACGTGTAATAAGTTCTTTTGGCAATAAACTATTAGGGATAATAAGGAAATATTCTTTTGGTATTTTACGATTCTCTGAGGCCCTTCGAAATGTATTTTATCCAATGCATTCTTCTGTCCCGGATTTCTGGCGACCTAGTCTGGTGAAGTACTTAATTGCAATACCTCACCAAGAAATTGTAGCAAAAGAAGTCGCTAGACGTATAGGAAAATGGGCGTGTCACATAGACGCACGAAAGTTTGAATGAAGAATTTCTGGAAGAGCTAATGTTACTTCCGAGAAAAGTCTAAAGTGCAAAACAAATTCGGACATTCCATTGAAAAATGCGAATTGACTTCCAGATCTCTCTAGAGTGTTTCTTGTAACCATATAATTATTACACATAACATTTTCGCTTATTACTGGAAATGACGGAGACATTTGACGTGAACAGAGTTATTGAGACACTCTGTATGTACACAGTTTTTTTCACCTTTTTCGGTGATAAGGTAGAAACATTCTCTCGGATATCTGCTTTACCAATGTCAGTGATCGAAAGTCGAAACGCAATGTGTTTCCCACACCCACCGCTCGGAAAACGAAGAGGGAGCTCGGTATTTCAGGAGATCGGTATTTCAGAACGTGAGACACGAGAGTCCATAAGGTGACAGGTCTATCCTATCCCTCGTCAGTGTCATAGGGTATTGCATTCGAAGTTATCGAATAGCAAGCGCATTCTGCTACGATGTTCTGACATTTCGAAGCCTATTGTTCCCGAGAATCTTGCAGAATCGAATGATAAATAAACATCGCATGTGCTTAATACATGAAGCTTCCACAATTATGAGATCGTCGTGACATTTCAGTTGATTTTCGTTGCAGTTACGTACAAAAGTAGCAAGTCAAGGTGAAACATCGATCGACGATATTCATAATGAATTCAGGCAAATTCTCTTTTATCACTAAAGTTTTAACCAGACATGAAATATATGTATCTCAGATTGAAGATTTCTGGAGTTTTTTTAGTTCTTAATTGGCAGGTGGGCGCCAAAATCATCCATGTTGTTCTCAGTGTCATATCCAATTACTTTCGACAATCCAATTCATTGTTTACTTACTTCATTTTCAATCAAGATTATATTCCACAATACACACAGAATTAAGTGAAACAAAGCAGCTATTTCTAACACCTAAAATGCACCCAGCTAAAATCATAACTATTTCACAAACTCTTTATAACGTGCCATCGCAACTATCGAATATTCTAGCTACAATCGATCATCGGTGCAAAAAATCGGGTGAAATCTACTCGGATCGACTTATAAGAATCAACAACATAAATCTTTGACATACCTTCAAAATCCCAATTGGACAAAAAAGAGCGTTTCGAGTGCATCAACGTAATAAATCGATCGCAATATTATGTACGAGCGTACGTCAACGCGCAAAGCAACGATTAACCCAGAAACCGAAAACCGTTCAGCCATGAACAAAAATAAACGAACTTCGTGAGATAAGGAACAAAGGCTTTGCCGTAGAATATTGTGGGAAATGTGCTTCTCGAGATGGGAATGTTGAAGAATCGTAAATGTCTAATAGCTGGGAGCAGGCTCGCGTTGTAAGGGAGGTTCTTTGGGAAAATAGGGTTGGGCACGGGGGGCGAAGGGCGCATGCGTTGACCCGGCCGAGGGCTGTCGTGTCGCTCTCTGCCGACGGATGCGCCAGTCGTCGTGACGACCTCGAACCGTCAGTGTCGCGAGCCGTGGGGTATCTTTCCGATCGTAGACGTAGTTCGTCTCACCTGTCGCCCTCCCCCCTCTCGTTCTTTCTCTCCTCTCCCGGTTGTTTTTCTTTCTCGTTACGCGATATTCAACGGTGAACCGGTGTGCGATGGTGGCGCGTCTCGTGTCGCGGTAGACTTCGCGCCGCGATCGCGACAGTGCCGTAGTTCCGTAAACAAAGCGGGATCGTTGTGCCGTTGTGTCGACGATCGAGATCTCGATTGCGATTCTCGTTGACTCGCGAAACAGTGCAGGCGCCGTTCGTGTTGCGCAGAACAGCGGATGATCAGCCGTCTACGGAGGAGCTTGAAACAGGTGTGTGCGAGCCGTTTCTGAGGGTAGCTCGACCAGATGTGGAAGATTTAAAGGTAAATACTCGATGCCTGACTAGACAGTAGTTTTATGAATATTCAACTGCTCGTTACCGATAGGCGTTGATCGAAAGATTCGGTTAGGGAATTTTAAATGTAACGAGACTGTTTTGTCTGCCGCTTGTGCCATTGGTGCAGCGAAAACCGGAGCCACGCTAGTCGTTAACGTACTTTTCGCAGAATGTGTTCTTACCATTCTTGTAACTTGCACGTCGGTTGGCAATCTACATCTTTCGTACGTAATTATAAACGGTATTTTGTACCCTTTATGCGTGCGGCAGTGATACCAATTTCGGTTAACCGACATCTCGAGGAGGTTAATTATCGTGGATCGCTATGGGTATTTAAAAAAAGAAAGGGAATGTTTCTTAATCGTACCTTGCATGCTATTTTTATAGTATTTTAATTCCGTCGTATCTAAGATCTGTTATAGCTTTCTACTTTCAAAGAGCAGTGAAAAATATTGGTCTATATGATAATCTGGAACGGATTTTACGTCATTGTAGGAAAGCATCGTTTATAATTATTGCAACTCTAGGGAATTTGAACTCTACTCAGTTTCTATTCTTAGGTGTTTTAAAATACGCCTATCATTCATCGGGAATTTTAATTGCGGGTTACTCTGTTCTCTATTTGAAAGTATGCAATCGGAAATACGATTGTTAAAAATATCGAAAATGGATTCTTTCAGTCACTTTAAATCGGCGCTTCTTAAAAATAAACCGAATAACACATGTCACTTTTATGTACCCGTGGTACTTATAAAACTGTTTAATAATCTTAATTAGTAGAACACGCGTGGGGAACGCCTATAGGTGTTCCGTGAATATGGCCAGCAGTCTGGAATCAAGATCTCCGCACGAGGCGTATGCTAAGTGTTGAAATCTTATCGAAAGCGTTGAAAGCTTTTTTTCACTAGTATAAAAGTTAAGAAATACACTTTGTAAGGGAAGATATGATTCGTACATTTACTATAACACAGTCGTTGGAGTTATTGTGAAAACGGTAATAAGTAGGGGAGACCGGGGCTGGTAGGCCAGTTTTTCAGTTTTTGATTTTTAATAAATTATGCGAACGAAATATCATTAAAGCGGTTAGTATTTTTGATACAGCATACGTTTGGCTATATGATTAAATTATTATAGCCGACTCAATGTGACAACAATTAAGGTATTTTAATGTTTTTCTAACACCGGGGTTGGTTGGATCGGGGTTGGTTGACTTACAGTATGGGGTATTTTACAGTTTAGGTTATTAGGAACTTACCTCAGTGGTACCGTAAACTGGGGGAACATTGGCAGCACCGGGTAACATTGGCATACGCCGGGGTTACATTGTTTTACGTCAGATTAGTAAAACTTAACCTGTTAATGCTATTAATGCTATTAAGATGTAAAAAATGAAATAAAATAAACAAATTTAAGTGCCAATGTATCTTACTGGCTTCAGATTAGTAAAACTTAACCCGTTACTGCTATCTATATGATGTTACCCCGGTACACTAACGATTTAACATATATTAAGGGGAGGTTCTGGTCTAAATGTCGATTTTTTTTTTATTTCATTTTTCGAATGTTCAACCTTTTAGGAAAACGTGTTTAAAAGGATTTGTTGAAATTCGTAAAATTCCCGAAGTTATAGGCATTTGAGTAGCGGCAAATGCGGTAACTTTAAACGCGTTTTTCTTGAAACAGTGTTCTCAAAACGGTGGGACCTGTATCTTCAAAAGTTATTATCCGATTCGACTGAAACTTTTTTTATTTTGAAGATTATTCTTTTGGCTAGGGGGGGGCTAACAAATTACAACAAAATTGAAAAGTTATAATTTTCAAAGGCGTTGAAAAGAAGAAAAATATAGGGAAAAAGTGATTTCAAACTTGAAGTGTCGTTATTTTCTAAAAAAATGTAATTTTTGTAATTTTGTTTAGCCCCCCCCCTAGCCAAAAGAATAATCTTCAAAATAAACAAGGTTTCAGTCGAATCGGATAATAACTTTTGGAGATAGAGGTCCCACCGATTTGGATCAATTTTTTGACGCCTTGACTTTAACGACTCCCCAAGGCTGTCTGCAATGATTAATTATAAAACAAAAAATATATTTCTATAATCTAAGACATCCTTAATACAATGCAACAAGTCCCATTAAATTATATATAGTAGTTTGCCTTTAATTAATTCCTAAATATCACCTATTTTTGGGGGCTCTAGACCAGAACCTCCCCTTAAAGAAGGAAAAGGACACAAATTTTGTGCATTCTGACACTTGTAGTACAATCGCAAAAAAATGCAATGTTATGATAGGATACTTAAAGCAAATGTAAACATGTTTATTTTTAAATTATATAACAAAATGTTTCAACAACCTGCCAATGTGCCCCAGTTTACGGTAATAAAATCACACAATGTCACAAGAGTTGCTTTATTACAAAATATTATGTTCTTTCTTTCTTAAACAGGGCCGTTTCGGGCGGGGGTGCAGAAAGTGCCCCCGCACCTGGCAGGCAAACCTAGGGGCGGCCGCGGGCCGTTTATTATATGTAAAATTTTGATTAATAAGTATAATAATCGAAACTCTTTTGCATGATAACTGTTTAAAATTATGTATGTATAGATATGAAAGTAAACACTGCATATTAAATTCTTAATTAAAGAATTTTTAATTAATAAGGGCGGCAAAATGTTGTTTTTGCACGTGAGCGGCGAAAACTCAGGAACGACCCTGAACTTAAACATAAATTATAATGTATTTATAATATAGTGAAATTTAATCAAAAAATAAAAATCGCTCTCTGAATAACAAAATAACAATTTAAACCTTATTAACATTATTAGTCAACCAGCCCCGACCGATCATTTTCACTTCAATAATCTATATAACCTTCAATTATTTATGTGTAAAAAAAAATACTATGTCAATAGATCGTCTAATTAACAAACTTTAAAATATTCCCTTAACATTTATTCTATTGTAACTATATAGAGCGTGAAAAAATAAAATCTTTAAGAAAAAATGTTTACTTACGAAGTCAATTTTTCGACAAACTCTGATAACTGTTGAAAAACGTGCGATCGCGGGGTGGGACATAAATGCATGGCATAGTAGAAGTGACTTCTTTCTACAGTAAATCTTTCCGCAGTAGAGCACATGTTGGTGCAAAGTTATTAACAATTAGTCAACCTACCCCTTGAGACAACCAGCCCCGGTCTCCCCTACATTTAAGTACCTCTCGGTTCTCTAATGCGATTCTTTCGAGAGATCGGTATATGGTAATTATCGAGTAGCGCAGTGTGACAATGTCAATGGGTATGAATTGAATCATGAAGATTGATAAAATAATAGAATTTTGCAGTGTAAGCTGCGTTTGACATTGTTATACGAATATCAACGTTTATTGCTTAATGTATTCATTAATGCCACATTAGTAGAATTCACAGGCAAATATACAGACGATAGTTGCCTTTGAATTGAAACTCAATATTCGAATTTTGTAGGAAATTATATATCCACATTTGAATGTTATCCAAATGTGAAATCTATTTGTTGGTGTAAAAGTCACGCATTTTTATAAAAAAAGCTAATTTTGTGAAAAGATGTGGTTTGAAATATGTAACTTTTTTAAGTGATATTTAAATGTGGATTAAGGGTAGATAGGTAATATTATTCGTGCAAAGGAATTGGGGTAACAATTGAAAGAAATGTGCGTGTCAGAGAGGAATACTTTCTAATTTGTATATCATTTAAGGAATAAAGGGCTTTGCTCGAAGGGTTAGCGGCTT
The DNA here is from genome assembly GCF_050908995.1 of Andrena cerasifolii. NCBI lineage: Eukaryota > Metazoa > Arthropoda > Insecta > Hymenoptera > Andrenidae > Andrena > Andrena cerasifolii. The sequence goes on from NC_135129.1 coordinate 2,036,463, forward strand.
CTATGGTAGATTGTGTTATAATACATTTTTAATTACCATCAAAGTATATAGTTGTAACTGGTGATAAAAATAAAACCTTCCTCGTGTATACCTATATTGTACATGTAGCAGACATTTTTAAATGTCATATATTTTTAGATGAAAAAGTGAAGTTAAAACAAGGGCAAATAATATATACCTTGCGACATTGATTGCAATCTATAACTAGAATAAAACAAAACATGGATAAATAATGCTGAAAATAATTACGACATTACTCACTTCACCACAATACCAAATTCTCTAAAAATTATTCGTATTGCAGAAACAACATATTTATTAAAAATATTTCATGCTTCGTGCGATTCTTAAATCTTAGATACTTTGTTTATTTCGAGTCGTGCATATTCCATCCTATTACAAATTCTGCTTTATCTTCCACTGAGATTAGTTACCATCAAACATTCTCTGTTTCTCTTCCACCTTTCAGCTATTCAGAACAATGCACAAATTTACCCCACAATTCAAACACAATTAATTAATTTCCTCGTGATTAAAATTAATGGAGAGTTTATTCCCCCAAATTGTTGCGAGCAGTAGACAAGCGTTATCGACTTACATATACTGGTTTCTGGATTTCTCTTCATTATACAATCACGCGTATCAATTTCAATTAGATTAAAATTCATCGATACATTACACAATTTACCCCTTCAAGCTATTCTCTGAACAACTCTCAACCAACATCGCTTTCCAATCAGTTGCAAGTATTCATGCCCTTTGGATTGATGTAGAATATTACAGACATTTCTTCGGATTGTTCACAAGCTACCACACAGAAATTGGAAATTAGAAGAAACTCCTGTTTTCATATCCATTTTTGCGAACCCCTCTGTCGCCCGACTCTCCGCCGATAATAGGATCCGCCAACATTGGGGCGCGCGTAGGGAAAATGTTTTTCTGCTCTGTACAGCATGAAGCGTCTACTCATTCGTTCTATTTCGAGGATATTGATCGGCTTTCATGCCATATGAGAATATAAGGTTTCGAGGGAAAGTTAAATCGTAGCCTTACGCTCGACCTTAATATCTTTAACCATGATCACCGCAGACTTTCTCAGGAATCTGCGTCCTCATCTCTCTCCCATTCGTGCATTGCCGTGCGCAACGAAAATTCTTCCCTCCCCGAACTGTGATTCGACAGTCTTTTCACTTCCCCCACGGAGACAATCGAGCGCAAAGTTGCGATTAAAAGTGTTCTTCATCTGAAACACTCATAGTTGCTTCGGCTGTACTTCCGAATGGCCCCAGTGGCCGATCGACGTATGGTTTGAGGCGAGGGGTGGGGAGCGCGCGTGGACCCTAAATCTAAAATTGTTGCTTCGGGAATTTACTAGTTTCCGAGATATTAATAAAAATCTTCTAGCATTTCTGTTTACTTATTCCGACACAACGCATTCCAATTTGTTCGGGATATTAGTGTTGGTTGGGGCTAGATTAGTGCGGGGGGTGCGCGCCCGCTTGCTGGCGCGTAAAGCATGGTAGCGAACCGATGTGAGTTTGGTGATTTGAACTAGCAACTTGCGAATGCAACCCATCGTACTATATAGAGTGTTAGTCTACTGATAGTCAATATTTTAGGGGGTGATTCTATAGGCCAAAATAAGACGAAAATATAGAATACAATTTTTTAATATCGCGCTTCGTTTTCGAGAAAATTGACTTTGAATTTCAGCTACATAGGTACGCGTGCCTTTCCGGCGCCTGAGGATCACGCCGAGGTAAGGGGAACGCGTCCAGCAGTTCGTAAAACAGTTTGGGGGGACGGGAGGGTCGCCGGGTAGGGGTGCCTGCACCTACGTTCCAAAAATAATCCCTCCAAAAAATTAACAATAATTTTTTATTAATATTTTGGAAACTAATAAATACCCGAAGCTACAATTTTAGATTTAGGGCCCACACCCTCTCCCCACTCCTCCCTCCAAACCTCATCTCGATCGGCCACTGGGGCCATTCGGAGGAATATCCGTTGCTTCACAAATTCATCCTCGTTTCGCCACTGGTAACGATAGAGTCCATCGTTTACGATGCCCCAAGTACAAATTTTTTAGAAAATGCCTCGACATCGTGTAACTTACATTCGTTTTTGCTCGTTAGTAAGCGTACGAACCTTGCCCGAATCTTTTTAAATGCTTCTTGTAAAAATTAATTTTCAGCGTGTCCTAGATTCGCTCACGTGTCGCACGAGGATTTTGGCCAATTACATTTTGAATTGTGGCAATGTGTTCTCTATACACTGCGTTCCACATTAGAGCGTACTCGTTTCGCGCAGGGATACACTGTTGATTGGTAGTAAACCGTGCTACGACCAATCGTGTGCGTCAGATCCGTGGGAGCTGCGCAGATCGGTCGCAAGTCGGTAGGGGCGTTGGTACGCTCTTATGTGGAACGCAGTGTAGGAAGAGCACTTCCATGCTGTGATGCCAGATCGGGGACGGGTTCCCTCGAGAATTTCCCCCACCTCGCGCACACTACGCCGGAGCTGCGTGTCCGTGAGTTGGACTCCGAAGCGCCGAGCTCACGGACACGCTGCTCCGGCGTAGTGTGCGCGAGGTGGGGGAAATTCTCGAGGGAACCCGTCCCCGATCTGGCATCACAGCTTCCATGGTCGTTAGGGACGTGGATCATCCCTCGAGTTAAACCTTCGTGGTCGCGCCTTATATTCAGAAATTGGATATACTTCCGCATGGCCCCAGTGGCCGATCGACACGAGGTTTGTGGGGAGAGGTGGAGAGGGGGTGTGGGCCCTATATCTAAAATTGTAGCTTCAGGAATTTATTAGTTTCCGAAATATTAATAAAAAATTATTGTTAATTTTTTTCTACAAATTATTTTTTTGAACTGCGTACAGCTAGCCCTGACGGGGGATCCATCCTGCCCCCTCCCCCAATTTGTTCTACGGACAGTTGGACGCGTGCCCCTCAGGCGCCTAAAAGGCACTCGTATTTAGCTGAAATTCAAATCCAATTTTCTCGAAAACGAAGCGTAATATTAAAAATAATTGTATTCTATATTTTCGTCATATTTTGGCCTGAAGAATCACCCCCCTAGAGTATTGAATATCAATAGAGTACAGTTCTGTCTCTCTATATACGCGAGCGTCGGGGCCGGACGCGCGCAATTTGAGAGACGAGCAGCCTATTCGGCTTGTTTGGATTCCTCCTCGAGCGCTCGAGTGGTATGGGGCGACGCGCAGTTGTTTTTCGTTCGGCGTTCGGCTTCTTCGGGTTTTTCTTTGATACGTGATACCCAAATTCTGTCGCTCAGTCGTAGAAAATTAATTGATTCTCGGTATTTCGACTGTGCGGCGACTACAGAAGAAGTAACGGGGATAGCTTCACGCGTATAGAGCATCTGAAAACGCGTGCAATTTGAGAGACAACACTGTAATAGGTGGATCCCCGGTATTATACCCTGTATAATAGGATGGATCTTATCCGCAAGTTTCTGGTTCAAATCTCCAAACTCACATCGGTTCGCTACCATGCTTTATGCGCCCCCTGCACTGATCTAGCCCCAACCAATACTAATACCCGGAACAAGTTGGAAAGTGCAATGCGTTGTGTCGGAATAAGTCAACAGAAATACGTAAAGTTTTTTACTAATATCTCGGAAAGTAAGAAATTCCCGAAGCAACAATTTTAGATTTATGGTCCACACACCCTGCCCACCCCCTCCCTCAAACCTCGTGACGATTGGCCACTGGGGTCATTCGGAAGAACAGCCAAGAAATTGATCGCATTGGGTTCACTGCACCCCAGCGACATTTTTGAGTTAGCATTTTCGTATTTTTGAATCTTTCCAGATATGTAAATTTGGATACGAAGAAATTTGTAGTTGAAAAGGGCAATTTGTTCTCGCGATAAATCCGCTTTGGAAGTCGTAAAGGCGCGACATTTGAACTGGAAAATTTCTCTTGGGGCGTGGTACACGTCCTGTGACCACGAAGGGTTGTAGTCGCCATTTTCGAAATTTTTACACCAAAATTCTGTCGTTCATAGGGTAGGTAATGGTCATTGGATTCCACCTCAAGTGTGTCTAATGCTTTTGTTACTCGATAATCACGTTCTGATGAATATAACATTTTTCTCTTGAAAGAGTGACCCAAGAAATAGCCCCTTTTTGGGTCCCACGATTTTGGAACTGAATTTTGTGCCAAATGATAGCTTATGATGCGACACCAATCCCGATAAATTTTCAAGTTGAGGTGACAATTAGTTTCTGAGATATGAGAGGTGAAAGAAGTGAAAATCTTATCTTTTATGTCATTCCGATAATTTAAACAATTATTTCCAGGGGTTTTGCTGACTGCTAATAACGAATTGGAACTCAGATTTTCAAATTTCACGAAAAAAAATCAAGAAATATAAATGTCTGTGTAGTAGGTGCGTTTTTAATATATCGTCCACAATGTTAAATTGGCCATTTGATTTTTTTTCCATGAATTTTGAAAATCTAAGTTCAAATTCGTTGATAGCAGTCAGTAACACCCCTGGAAATAATTGTTTAAATTATCGGAATGACATAAAAGATAAGAAGATTTTCACTTCTTTCACCTCTCATATCTCAGAAACTAATTGTCACCTCAACTTGAAAATTTATCGGGATTGATGTCTCATCTTAAGCTATCATTTGGCACAAAATTCAGTTCCAAAATCGTGGGACCAAAAAGGGGCTAAAAGTGCCTCATTTTGGAGTCACTCTTTAGTTTGTGGACATACAAATGGTGATTTTTTCGATTAGCAAACACTCGTATCCCTCCGTTTGTTTGTATCACTATTTTATAAATGACTATTTTACAACCTTACATTGGTTGCAAATTTTAGAAACGAATTTGTCGTGAATATGCGATATGCAAGTGTTATTTAAATAAACATAGGTAGTTCTATTTGAATTCCGGGAATTATGTGGTTACTAACTCTGCAGGATTTTAAAGAAAAACTGTTTAAAAATATTACTGCATGCGGCATTCAGTGAAATGAGAAGAAAGATTTATGTCGTTAGCGAATGAAATTTTTTTATTCCACTCGGTTTGTTTTTCAACTTCCGTGTACATTTGTTCCAGAAGCTCCGAATACCTTTCTTTAACGCTCACAAATGCCCCATTTGCATAATAAATATTTTCGACTTGCTTCTGCATTAATATTTCAAAGCCTCCTTTTCGATATCGAATAAAAAATTATGCCCATTTTCGTAAATTACTTTTACACACATCAGTAAATTCATAAGTCGTCCTTTCTTAAATTTTAATTTATAACAAAGCACGCACATCGTTCGCTCTCCGAAACACATTAAAAGAAAAGACGATGTAATCGATACTTCGCAAGAATTTTATTAATTGATCCACGCGTGTTTATTAACGATTCACAGGAATTATTGATCGGTTCCCACGAATTCACGCGGCCGTCTTTCGCTGCGTTCCTTTTCGTTTTGAATAAATGATGCATATTAAAATAAGTTGTTGAATAATTAAGGAAGTTTCGTTGCCCTATCGAAGACTGTAATAGAACCTACTTCCTTATCGTTGCATATTTCCCTACGTCGACCTCGTTTCGAGTAAACACACAGGTTGCACGTAATGTACCTACGTTTATGTGCCGTGACAAAAACGGTGCATTACGCCTCGAAAAGCTCGCGTTACGTGAGTGCAGGCCATATCGTTGCGCGGAAAAATGCAAGTTAACGAGCTAACGATAACGGCACGTCGAATGGGTTAGTAACTGACTAATTTTATTACGCCGCGAATGTCGCGTTCGATGCACTCATACTTACGGTAACAGTTGATCTTTGCTTCCCTACGATTCTCCGATCGTTACTTTTCACCTTTTACTTTATACGCGTAAGTCCTTTTGTATTAAAACCGAAATACACACTGCTGGTCCTCTGAATAATTTTGCCTGAATTGTACTTCCGTGGTCAATACCGCAATTTATTGATTGTAAAAGTAATTGATTTATTATCTGAGAGTTTTAACAATAAAGAGGTTTTTGAACTACGTAACTCATTTTCAGGGAAAGTTGGATATACACTGATTAGTTTCTCAACCCTCCAAATGTATCCCAATCAGCAAGTAAATCAGCACGCTAAAACAGTGTTTCCCAAGCTTTTTTTGAATCGCGACCTCCTTTTATAATATTCAAATATTCTGCGACCACCCCCCATATAAAGTAAGGTAAATTTAATAAGGGAAATAAACACATTAAAAATAGATATTTTAGAGTATAATTCTAACTTGGTAGTATTAAAAAAAATTACAAAAACCGGTAGGGAATTACTGTTCTAAATTGAGGGGATAATGTTATGTGATCATAGGTGGTACCGTTAAATGGGGTAACTTTGATTACAAAACTAGATTTTAAAACAAATTCGTCTAGCATTTATTGTATAACAGGTATTATTTTTAAATAAAGTACCATTGATAGTTTTAATTCCTTACTTCAAGATGCAGTTTATCTGAGAATAATACCTGCTAGGTACATTACAATATATTACAATAATACAATAGATGCTAGAGGAATTTGTTTCAAAATCCAGTTTTGTGGTCAAAGTTAACCCACTTGTACATACCTACCATAGAGTCTGAGTTATAGAAGCTTCAAGGAAATATTATGTAGATTATAATAAGTTACAAATAAACAGTTAATTCAAATATGAAAGTACGTAAACACAAAATGAATACTACACTTTCATAATACCTACGTGGTCTTCCTCTGCGTCTATTATACAATATTCGTTATAATCACTTTTAATTAAAGGGTTACTTGAGGCTTTTGTCATGATATTAAAAACGCCAGTGCCCACTTGGACAATATTTGGACAACTTCCAACAGTTTCTTTGCACCCCATAACACTCTGCCTCCCTCGCGTTATTATTTTTTTTAAATTTGAAACGGCTTCAGTGTTACAAACCAGAGATGGGCAAGAAATTATTTGAAACAAAAATTTCATACACAAATTTTTATTTCAAATAATTTTTTGCCCATCTCTGAATGACGAAATCAAATTTTACTGCGTACCGACCCATGCTCTATCAAAAGTTCTACGATTTGGACAGAAAAAGGGCAGTTTGTACCAGAGATGGGCAAAAAATTATTTGAAATAAAAATTTGTGTATGCAATTTTTATTTCCAAAAAAAGTTATTTCAAATAAAAATTTGTATATGAAATTTTTATTTCTAAAAAAAATTATTTGAAATAAAAATTTGTGTATGAAATTTTTATTTCCAAAAAAAAATGATTTGAAATAAAAATTTGTGTATGAAATTTTTATTTCCAAAAAAATTATTTGAAATAAAAATTTGTGTATGAAATTTTTATTTCCAAAAAAATTATTTGGAATAACAATTTGTGTATGAAATTTTTATTTCCAAAAAAAATTATTTGAAATAAAAGTTTGTGTATGAAATTTTTATTTCCCCAAAAAATTATTTGAAATAAAAATTTGTGTATTAAACTTTTATTTCCCAAAAAAATTATTTGAAATAAAAATTTATGTATGAAATTTTTATTTCCAAAAAAATTAGTTGAAATAAAAATTTATGTATGAAATTTTTATTTCCAAAAAATTATTTGAAATAAAAATTTGTGTATGAAATTTTTATTTCCAAAAAAATTATTTGAAATAAAAATTTGTGTATGAAATTTTTATTTCCAAAAAAAATTATTTGAAATAAAAATTTGTGTATGAAATTTTTATTTAAAAAAAAAATTTATTTGAAATAAAAATTTGTGTATGAAATTTTTATTTCCAATCATTTTTTGCCTATCTCTGGTACAAACTGCCCTTTTTTCTGCCCAAATCGTAGAACTTTTGATAGAGCGCGGGTCGGTACGCAGTAAAATTTGATATCGTTGCCGTTTAAGTATTTCATGAAGAAATCGATCTACGATCAATTATTAACTCGATGCTATAAATATTTTAGAACGTACCTGTGCATTATATTTATATATTTGCAACGTCGTCGAGCCCATTCATTTGGAAAATCTTCTCACTTAAGCAACACTTTCGTGCGATTATAAATTAAGTAACCAATTGTTGGGCCGGTGATTTGGCGCTAATTTAGGTGGTTCTTCCGCGTATCTACCACGTTGTGTTATCTTACTTTAAGAACACTCAGGCTCTCGCGCTCCTCTTCCATCCGCCTCCGCTCCACTCGAACGGTGTTGTCCGTCGAAATTAATTTAGCCCGGCTGAAATTTCAGTTTTATTGATGAAGATTATATTTAGAGAGGTCAGAATGCGCGGCCTGAAAACTCGAGATTTCGTATCATGTGTATTTTTACGCGTCCACTATGGCAGAGTGTTAAGTTCCGCTGGCGATTGTAACACGGTCGATTCCTCCATCGATTCTTTCAGCTTGATTGCTGTACAGAGTGTTCAGCGTAACGGTCTATAAAGCGATAGAGGAAGGGTTATTAATAAAACTTTGTGTCTTTCGAGTGAAGGACAAATTGCAGTGAAGTAATTACGAGTACAAATTATTATCTTTAATTACAAGGTCAAGGGCGCTTTCATTTTTTTTTTAATGGAATTGTACGATATTTTTACCATAAACGTCGATATGCATGAAAGTATGTTTTACTCGAGTGAATGCTCGAATTGCCTGCCGTCTTCTGTATTATAACACTTTACACGTGCACAGAAAAATACCGAGGAAAGTTCATGCCAGTGAATATTATGACACGTTGGGAAAGTGGCAAATGCTTTCGGGAAATGTATACGAGTTAATGAGAGTTTGTGTTTCGAGCTTTTACCAAAAGGGGACAATCATTTTCAATATTTTCGTCCTTTGTAACGCGAGGGTATTTTGGCGATTTTTTACCCCCTCCCTTCTCGAGTGTAAATATTCGTAAGATTTTATGTTTCAACCCCCTCGCATTTCCTTCCTTACGTAATATACTTTTTTCCATTTCCAACAAAACTGTCTAACGTGCGCGATGAAACGACATCTTTTAGGCTACTCATATTGAAAATTAGGTTAAAAAATATTAGGTAAGACACCCCCTTCTTAGAAAACTTAAGAATTGCCCTCCGCCCTAAAAAACCCTTACGTTATTTAAGAACAACCCCAAAACAGTATCGTTGATAAGTTTCTTTACCATGTTATCAAAAGTGGTTAAAAAACCGTGCAGCTTGTTACGTTGAACACCCTGTAGATTGTAAATATTACGACGGTGGCACGCGATGATTGATCCACGTTCGTTTAATACGAAAGGGAATGTCAAGGGAAGAAGATAAGAGTTTATTCGAAGCAGATGTACCTCTCGAACTCGGTGTAATTTTAGCGGGCGGGGATCAAAATACAGCCACCCTTTTCCCTGGAATCTCAAACACCTGAAATATTGGCGGCATAAATCACACCAGCCCCTGAGAATGAGAGCCGTATAAATCAGTTCCACCTTCCGAGGAGCGAATAACGTATGGTATTCGATATAAGAAGCGAAAATATGGGGCTGACTAAGTTCCCCAACCTTCTATTTTCCACTTACGTATATCTATCTCATTCTCGCGGCGCCTCGTTCCAGCTCAGCACCCCCGATTCATAATTTACGGCTACAAACGAGTCTTTCTCTATAATCCTCCAGAGAAACGAATTTTCTTGACTTCCCCACCCTGTTCAGCTTCATCAACAGCGGAACGACGTGGAAAATCATCCTTTGTTCAATAATTTACCATTCACGCGCATAAACAGTATTTCTTTTGTAGTTGCTGCTCTCCACAAGCCCGTTTTAGTTCCTTAAACCAAAAGGAGTGCGTATTAGGGTGGCCCTTATTTATAAGTGCCGAAATTTTGTTCCGTATTTAACCCTTAACTGGTATCCTGGGGTCAGTTATGACCCCAAGCACGCAAGGTTCGCTGCAAAATATTTGGTTGTCTAAGTTTGTAAACTGAATTTCTAATTAATTTCATCATAATAGTTTAACTTTCTACGTATCTATTATTTTATACATTACCTACGAACAAAATAGGTATTCATAGAGGTTGATCTAATGTCGACTTTACAAATTTCTGTGTCCTTTTTTATTTGGGGTCTGCCACGACCCCAGGATAACAGTTACGTTTGAAAAAAAACAGTATACCAGTTAAGGGTTAAAGAAATACGAAATGATGATGAATTCTAAAGACCTGGTCTTCTGCACCCTTTCCTGTTGTCCGATTGCAACAATCTTTTTCGGGGACTATTTTATTCTGAAATGGAGATCCATATTAGGGGGTGAGGGCAAAAGAAATCGCATGTTGAAAATAAGGGCCACCCTAGTGTGCATATAAAAGAATGGCCCACATGAACCGTATTTACAGGTCGCTGCGATTTGGAACATTATTTTACACACTTAAGTGTATATTATTCGTTACTAGCGCAAACAAATATTTTTATGTCAGGTATAAAAAATAGTTTCCACTAAGGTCGAAGCCAGATATATTGGCCGGTGGTTTTCGTGGGGGGTATTCTCCCACCACACCGTTTGCCTGCCTCGGTGCTCCTTTTCTCAACGTTTCCTGACTCGCTCTCGTTCCATCTCGCTCTCGCGGAACAAGAGTGAGCCAGAGGTGGTGGGGATAGTGCCAAGCTTCTGGCGTGTAGGCCAAACCGAGCTCTTAGCGTAGAAATACACACATCAGAATAGGTGTGCGTTAGCTCCGAAAAAATTCAGGAGCTTTATTGGTCAGAACATTGATTCTTTCTCGATAGCTTCTAGAGATCCCTATTTCACGTGTATTAAACGTATCTGTACCTCAATTCGTGTATCTTTTAGTACACGGGTACCCGTGCACTATTTCACGTGTATTTAAATACACGTGAATTTAGATACTCGTGTATTTATAAATACACGTATATTAACGAATCCGTATTTTGATTCGTCTGATTTTTAATATCTATAGATATCCCAGAACTCTGGGGGATTGCGAAATTCATAAAGGAATTAATGTATTTAAATATATTTACTAGAATAATATGCGGAAAGTATGGATTACAAATTTTCAGATTGTAACTAATAACACAATTATAAAATTAACAAGATTTATTTAATCGATTACCTATTTCGATACAAAAAATTAAGGCATTACTGGTAATAAGCGAGCTTCTTTTTAGACGCAACGATAATCCTTAAAATTGAAAAACATCACTCGGTTTTATTACACTTATTGCTTAAGTGACCGCCATTGCCCATTCTCCCGCAGTTAATGCCCAATTCTGATGAAAATACACAAATACGTTGATACACGTGTATTTAAATACACGTGAAATAGTGCACGGGTACCCGTGTACTAAAAGCTACACGGATCGAGGTACGGATATATGTAGTACACGTGTACCCGTGTACACGTGTCTTTTTACTAAACGTACCATACCATGGTCTCTAATAGCTTCGTCCCGTATTGGTCTACGCATAGCTTCGTAACTATTACGCTAAGAATAAATAACAGCCAAACGGCTAGGTTCAGGCGGAGCCGAGCAGCGTTCCCGTTAAGCCGCGTATTCACCTGCGCATTCGCCCCGAATGTGCATTCGGCGCGCACCGTTTTTTTGCCCGTTCGGAGCTCAGCGCGCATTCGGCGCGCGTTCGGGGTTGAGTGAAATTTGCGGCGTCCTTTTCATGGTATTGTTCGGACCCGAATGCGCGCTTTGATGGACCGCCAACAAGCGGATCGGCCCGAATGCGCGCCGCGCCCCGGACACGCGCCGAACACCGGACGAGCAAAAAATCGGTGCGCGCCGAATGCACATTCGGGGCGAATGCGCAGGTGAATACGCGGCTTTACCCCAGCAAACTCTGCGAGAGCCCCGCAACTCCAAATGACAAATCCACGATCGTCAGGTGGTGGTGGTTGATTTCTCCTCGATTGCTGCTCGCGAAAATGAATTCACCGGCCAATATATCTGGCTTCGACCTTAGTACTCCTCAATCGACAAGGACGTCAGCTGGGGAGTCGTTAATTGGAAAGCAGACAGCAGCTCTTTCCCATGCCCCTAAAAACGATTAATCCTAGCGACCTCCCAATACTGTCCGATTATGCGCAAATTTTGCACAGGTGTTAGTAGCATGTTTGGACCAAAATCAGCCTTGTGGAGAACCTACATTTTATACTTGAAAAAATAGCCCGCAATAAAGAATAGTAATGTTAAAAATACAGCGATCTTCCTCGGCCGATTGATGGCCCCACAATGTCCAATTTGAATTGCGCAAAAGGCAGAGGCAAATGGGTCAAGCGACGGTCGGACGTTATTGCTTCTCTTTTGGTCCCGTTTGTCTCTACCGTTCGATCCCCCCGACGGGGAGGAACTTTGGGGAAACGTTTGCGCGCAGACGTGATTTGAAAAAAGGAAAAGGGACTACAATTTTTGTACTCGCCTAGGACAGTCGCCAGGCCTTTTCTCCTTGCTGGTTGGTACCTTGTAAACAAAGGAAGCCACGGAATGCTGCGTACCTTTCCCGCGACGCAGATGATCCATTCGAGGCTCAATTGGAGCACAAAAGGCACGTTTACGGACAATACCCATCGCCGAGCCTCGAAATAGCTTCGCCCTTTTGATACGCGACTCGCGACTAAGTACCTAAACTCACTGTCACTGATATCTTTCTACGACCGACAATGGACACCCCTCTCTGCAGCTTGAATTACGACGTTGCTGAACTGGCAGACCGAATAAATGCTGCCCGATCTTTCATCCCCTTTCGCACGCTCTGCGAGGGAGGGTTCGAGGGAACAGGACGGGATTACCAAGGCGATCTCCAAGGAACGACGTCTTCGCCTCTCGTTATCGTAATGGAGGCAAGACGGGGACGAGCTACACCTGTCCGTCTGAAAGGAACGTTTGGCGGATTGGTAGCGAGACGTACAACTGGCTCGTTCAATTCTGTCGTCTCTGAAAGACCCCGCAGAAGTTGCTCAGTTGGAGGAGGTTGTAGTGACTTGTAGGACAGTCTTGCCATGGACGTAGCGACCTATTCTACGTCCAATGTCGTCCAGTTAGAGTTAAAATCGTCTTCAATTAGGGGGGTATTCTGGTCTAGCGCGCAAGTTTCATGACCATTTTTCAGATTTTTTTAGGGGGCAATCAAAGTAAGCGTGGTGCACGAAGGTTTTCTTAAAATCTTAATCGTCCTTTTAACTATATTTACAAATTTTTTTGTGCTGGAAAAATTAGTTCCTTCATGTCTGTACGAAGACACGAAGATTGTGCGATTTGCCATGATGCTGCGAAATAGCTGCCACGATATCTTCATCGTGATTTCCTTTCTTTTCCTATCTTCCAACGGCTCTTTAGGTTAGTTTGTAGAGCAGCAGTTAATGTTGAACCTCGCCTACTCGCCATTGCAATTTTAATTTTAATTTTAATTGTAATGGTGCAATAAGGTCATTTAATAATAATAATAATAATATTTCCATAACAGTGCTTACGACGTCAATGCCCTTTTGCACAGATATTCCGAAACGATGCCATTCTTGTCTGAATCGAAATTATAAAAATATCTGCAAAATTGTCATCCTAATTAACAAATTAGTATCACAATTGAAGGGGGAAAACGGACTCTTCTGTTCAACGTGGCGCCATTTTGTGAAAAAATAATAGCAATGAATAATCTCGATTCAGACGACAGCCATATTCTTACTAAATCAAATTCTTTATTAATCATTTGTTTCTGATGCCTACGAGGGGCAGAATCATGGCAACCGCATGGCAAAACGCACAATCTTCATGTCTTCATACAGACATGTCATACTAATTTTTTACCAACGAAAAAATTGGTGAATATAGTCAAAAGGACGATTAAGAGTTTAGGGAAAACTTTTTGTACTACGCGTACTTTGATTGTCCATAACAAATTCTGAAAAATGGTCATGAAACTCGCGCGCTAGAGCACATAAAAATAGGTGATATTTAGGAATTAATTAAAGGAAAACTACCACAGATAATTTAATGCGGCTTTTTGCATTGTATTAAGGATGTCTTAAGCTATAGAAATATATTTTTTTTCTGTAATTAATCATTGCTAATGGCACTGGGGATTCGTTGAAGTGGAGGCGTAAAAAACACAGGGGCGGATTTGTGTATAGGCTAAGCAGGCTGCAGTCTAGGACGTTAAATTTTGGGAATCGACAAATTTTGAGCGAAACAAATTGGGAAGGGTTTAAACACAGAAACTTGAGATAACTTTAAAAACAATTCACTTCCTTTACATACAGCGAATTAGTAATAACTCGTATGTGAGTTGATATATGTATTGAATTAATTCTGAAATTGTCTCGACTCTTTTAAATTAAAATATTTGATGATATTTCGCGGCAAGGGTGGCAGACACTTTCTAGCCTAGGGGCGCCAAATTTCCAAATCCGTCCCTGGGCCCACAGACGCTACTATTTTTAAAAAATATATATCACGCTTCACACATTCTGGATCGACGGAGATGTGTTAAAAGAATGTGCCGCAAAATTGACTTTACCTTTAAAATTAAGGGTTAATCGTTTGTATTGCAACGTGTTTGTCTCACTCAAACGGGAAAAGGTGCCACAGGAACTGTGTTCCAAAGAAGGAAAGACAGAAATGGTTCCTTTGACGCTTCTTATTCTTCCACTGACGATGATTAAAGCACATTGAAATAAGAAGAATTGCATCTCGAGATTCGATATCGAGATCAATTTTGCGGCAGCATTTTATTAACACGTCTCCACTCACACAGAGGTGTAGAATCACCCGTGTGAACCTCGACATATAATTTTTAAACACCCCGTAAAGTAAGTTGGAGGAGGAAGTTGCAGCGACTTGTACGACAGTTTTGCCACGGACGTGACGACCTATTGTGTGTACGTCAAATAAGCCCAATCACAGCTGGAATTTTCGAGAGCTTCCTGGGTTATTGTGCACAGCTGAAACTTTAAAATAGGGCGATTGTTTCAAACATAGAACGTTCCTTCGCTTCGGAGTAGGTGTCTTATACTGAAGCAAAACAGACTTTGCAGAGACTGGAGGAATTCAAGTAGGAAATGATGATTCAATTAAACTACTTCACGAACACTCCACCAACAGGATCCAAAAGCTCGTGAGATTATTTAAACGACGAAAGATGTTTAAATGACGAAGGTGTGAATAATAACAGTCAACCTCATCTTTTGTGTATTTCTTAATTTCATTGAGAAAATCAATGTAAAACTAATTATTTTCGTATCCTTGAGAACTAGCTTTACTACTCGGCTTCCCCAGAAATTTAGAGTTTGATTTAAAAAAGCTGTTTTTATTTACTTATTTTTTTTAATGAAACTGGTCACCTTCATCTGGATTAGCTAGGCATAATGAGCTGGGACCTATTTCGTGGCCCCAGAGTTTATCGTTCGAAAGTTTTTAGGCGACAGACAAACACTTTCTGCTTTATACATTAAGGTAATTTTCAAAAAATATTCCACCTCATATTTTGGTTTTATTATAATTATAGCATAAGTGGCCGCGATTTTCTCCTTTCACCCTACTCTCGACAATATCAATCATTCAATTCATTTTTGCAAAAGAAGACTCGGAGAGTTCATAAATATGTGTATTTTCAAAATTCATCAATACTTCAACGATATAGATGAGAGTACTCTCGTCGTTGATAAGCTTTGAGCGAATGGCACCGGAAAATGGAACGATGGATTGTTCCAAGTAAATGTAATAGCAAGTTGATCGATCAGGTTTTAGCGAGTGCATATTTTGCCGAGGGCCCCGCCGAATAACGTTAAGTATTTACGCGGATTTCAAAGCGACATTGATATCTCTCTTCCCTGACAATGGTAGCCCTCGAAGCGGTTTGAATTACAGCATCGCAACCGGTCGGAGTGGATAAATGGTACCTGATCCCACTTGGCTTGGCACGTGATGCAAAGTAGGGTCAAGCAGCCAAGTATCTAGACAAAACTAAAGCCCGCGGAGTTAATAGTGCGACGACCCTCGTAATGGGGTAGCTGGCAGAACCGGAGCACCTAAATTCTACGCCAACGAAAGAGGAGCAATCGTAGCATGAAAAATTATCGAACCAGCCACCTTTTACGTGGCACCACTTAACCCTTTGCGGCTCCTATATCCAGAGTGTCTAGACATCGATTTTCTTTCGTTGAATTCTGTGTTTAAATTATCTAGGCATGGATTTCACCCCCGCTTAAGGTGTCTTTCCACTGTAACCCCCTGATAAAGTACCGCTGTTTGGAACTTTTTTTTTGTCGCAATAGGGATGGGTTTACAAAATTGAAGTTTTTTATATTCATTAATAGGGGTTTTGAGGATACAAAAATGTTTTTTACATATTTTTTTTAATGCTTGCTTGCGATAAAATAGGTGGGTGTAGGTAATGTGCGCTGGAAAATAAAGACGCCTCGACTGCGTCGTCGAGTTTGGAGGAATTATGTATCTGGGGCGGGGAAATCAGGAAGGTTTGTAATTTACTAGACTAGAATCACACATTTTCGTTGGTCTTTCTCATCTTTTGCGACGCGGAATGATTAAAAACTTTAGGTAATTTCGATATTTTAACTTTGGACGTCCGAAATTTTGTTAATTCTTCATCAGTCTACTTATTTAAGTGTAGTCTTCGTCATAGCGACAGTCATGCTGATTATAAATCTGTTTGGTTTTTTAGTTTGAGATACATGGTTCCTCCAAAATCGATCACGCAGTCGAGGCGTCTTTTATTTTACACCGCATATTACACCCACTTATTTTGGCGCAAGCAAGCATTAAAAAATGTGCAAAAAACACGTATTAATATATAGAAGAAACTTCAATTTAGTAAACACTGTTTTTTGGTGACAAAAAAAAGTTCCAAACAGCGGTACTTTTTCAGGGCATTTCACAGTGGAAGCCCCTTAAGGGGTCATACATATATACGTTTTTCGGCGCATTAAGGGGACTAGGCAGTCGAAAAATCGATTTTTTATTGCATTTTCCGAAAGTACTATCTTTTCTCAATAAAATGCCGCTTGGTTTATAGTAAACTTCGCAAAATTGTAGATTTGGCAGGTAAAAACGTGAAGCGGCAACCTATAGCGTCGCCTTTGCCAAGAAACTTTAAATCCGTTTTCCTCGAATATTTTTTTCTCTTCATTTTTTCCTGATTCCGAGCGAATTGAGGTTCAAATCGACTTGGAAAAAATTACAGGATGTGTAAAACATGTGTCATTTCGGCGCAAACCTCTGATATGGTCCGTAAAAATTCGAGACTTTCATAAAAAAAATTAAGAAGTCACCGGATTTTGGTAGCGCACCATCATTGTTTGTGTGCCAAAATGACAAAAAGTTAGTTAAACGAAGTACGGGTTCATAATTTCGTGATCTTTATTTTGCAAAAAATTACCAATCCATAGAACAACTGTTACATCATACAATTATTAAGAGTACCATCTCATAGTTCCATTTTAGACTTAAAAAGCAAAAGCTCCAGGAAATTAAAAATAATATTATACTACTCACTGTCAAATAACCCATTAAACAACATTGTAAAACAATAACAAGAAATAAAATATACCCAATAGAAATGTAGCTACTTTTCATTAACCATTAAAATCTTCAAACTAAGTTTCACTCAGTTTCAGATCATTGAGGATAGTTTTCTGTATAACTAGGCCCAAATATTAGCTACTTGATAAGAATACATAAATCTATAACTAAACTTTAATTTGAACAGTGCTGTTAAGCGCTGATAGCATGTAGGACAGTGATTCCCAACCTGTGGGTCGCGAAGTGTTTTCTGGGGGTGTCCACGGTTATTTTTAGTTGACCGTGTTTAGCACATATTTATTTTAATATAGTTACATTGCCATATTTTTTTAATTATGTAACACAAAGCGAATATTTACCTTACTTTATAGGGGGGAGTGTCGCAGGTTATTTGAATATTGTGAAAAGGGATCGCGACTTAAGGAGTTATGCCTAGTCAGGCGGTCGAAAAGAGGCGAATATTTGTGAATTTTTTTTTAAGAAGCGGAAGCGTATATTTTTACAGAACTTTTTGCGCTTAAAAGAGCAACATTTAAAGAACATTTGGTAATTTTTTTGTAGAAAAATATTTACGTTTATAATAAAATAACAAGCGACATCCAAGAAGCATTTTTTAAAATTTGCTTTCGCGGTGGGCACTGCCATTCGGAACCAGATTATCTAAAATCAAAAAACAAAATAGATTTCGTTAGTATATTAATGTATCCTCAGGTTGACGGAGAGAATTTTCCGAAATATTAAGTTAAAACAACATGGCGGCTATTTAAAGTTGAAATCCTGATTTTTTCGCGTAATTTTTGCAGGACAAAATCAGGATTTCAACTTTAAATAGCTGCCATGTTGTTTTAACTTAATATTTCGGAAAATTTTCTCCGTCAACCTGAGGATACATTAATATACTAACGAAATCTATTTTGTTTTTTGATTTTAGATAATCTGGTTCCGAATGGCAATGCTCACCGCAAAAGCAAATTTTAAAAAATGCTTCTTGGATGTCGCTTGTTATTTTATTATAAACGTAAATATTTTTCTACAAAAAAATTACCAAATGTTCTTTAAATATTACTCTTTTAAGCGCAAAAAGTTCTGTAAAAATATACGCTTCCGCTTCTTCAAAAAAAATTCACAAATATTCGCCTCTTTTCGACCGCCTGCCTAGGCATAACCCCTGAAAAAAGATTGGGAAACACTGATGTAGGCCGAAGACATTCTGTATCGCCACAATATTAATTGAAACGTGAATGGTTTCTTTTCTTCAGATACGGAAGGAAAAGTCGATGGACCAGTGTGATTGTGTACCACAGTGTCTTGTTTCGCGGTTGTGAGCCCCTCCACCACGTGCAGAGATCATCTGGAATAGCTGGCGTGCCTCTTGCTCGACGAAATCGTAATTAGGTGAGCAATTTCAACGGCACGTATCGATACATGATTTATGTTGTATCAGATAATGTACAGGGTGTACAAAATATATATGTAATGGTTTACACAGGTGAGTCTACACCTCGCTCGTTGGAGATCTGTTAAACAAATGCGCCGCAAAATTGATTTCAACCTCGAAATTCAATATCCAATAAAAATTTAAATTTTAATGTCTTTTATTCAGTGGAAGGATAAAAAGTGTCAAAGCTTGCTACTTGAAATGTCATTTAGAACACAGTTCCTTTGACACTTCTTCTCGTGCTAGTGAGTCAAACACGTTGCAATAAAAAAAAGGACCTTGAATTTCATGGTCAAGATCAATTCTGTGGTGCATACATTCTTTCAACAGATCTCCACCGATCTAGAGGTGTAGAATCACCTGTGTGAACCATCGTATATAATTATTGCACACCCTGTACATTGTCAAGGGTGTTTGTGCACTAAGATCCGGAAAGATATCCTAATAATGCCCGGTATTTTGGACGGTGATGGAGGATCTTCAAATTTTTGTACTTCTAGAAAAGTAGGACGTTGAAAGTTGCAGTAGGTAGATTATAATGTGCAGATTTTGTGAATTATTACAGACAGTGGAGCACTCAGGATTTAATCTTGGGGGGAGCCGAGTTGAACGGATAAAAATATTTTTAATGCAAATTCAGTAAAATTCATTAGGTGATTATAAAAATTTATTCGAAGAATAAAATCCAGTTTTCTTTTTTTTTACAAAGCCCCTTCTTTGGGAGGTGCCAGTGCCCAGATATATTTGCACAGATGTTACGCGTGGAATTGTAGGAAGTATCGTATTTGGGTTGCAAATATTTTTTTATGAAGGTACGTGCATATTTTATGTTGCGATATGCAGATCGTCGAACTTCAAAAATTTGTTCAGGTTCGTGGAAGGCGATTTGACAGCAACACTGTTTTGATGGGAATATGATTATCCGCTGGTGTAAGATTAGTGGAAACTCAACAAGGACTAATCAATCTTTGGTCTAGGATTTTTCCATAGATTCGCGGTGGAACCGCAAGGCTAGTATTACCTTCGCGATGCTGCGTGAAATGTCTTCCGGTGATATCGCCTTTCAAACTCGAGTTTCCTTGACAATTGCGTGCTTGCGCCTACCGCAACGTCCAATCTATTATCACCAGCATCGGGGCGACTGAGAAAATGCCACTCTCCGCTTGGAAATGTAGTATTTTCATTGAAGCTTTGTAGCTCGATCGGCGACATCGACCTCTTCATCGTTTTTGTATTCAGGTGCTCGCAGAATATTCCATATTTTGAGTTCTGAAATTTTTAGTTTCTGAGAATTAAATTTCATGGTCGATGTCCCGAACGAGGAGAAATTATTATTCAAAAATAATTATCGAATTTCGGATTCGCTGGTGGGGGTAACTTGAAAAGTATGAATTTTTCGAAAATTATCCTTATGCGGCTTTGCAGATATAAAAAAGAAACTATCCTTTAAACTTTTTCGATATCCCGGACTGTTCTCGAAATATTCCACGGAAAAGAAAATTCTGTACTTTTTCAAGGGGTGATTTCATCCCCAAAAACCGCACTATCGCACCAACAAAAAATAGGGTTGTGTCGCGAATGAACTACTGCACTTGCACACAAAGTTGCGTAATTTTCTGATTTTTCTGGTTACCTAACTTCCCTTGTAAGTAGAAAATCTATAAAAATTCAATGTAGATTAGGATTAAGAAGTCATTTTTATAATCACTAGCACAAATGACGGTGTGACAAGCAATTTTTGAAATCGAAAATTATGCACAGGGGAGATCAGTTTTCAATGTTTTTCATTTTTGTTTGAATTAATTACTTGATAACAAATATGCTAAACTATACTTTGGTCCTTCCTCTTTAATATATTGTAAATGAAAAGTTGAGAAAAGTAGTAAGTATACCAGTTCCTTTGACCTTTTCGTCATATCTCATTCTGCACTCAAACGTCATCTGAATATTCCCAATAATGTACTGTGATATCCTTCAGCTGTTCTCTATTTTAGCTCTGCACTTTACTAACGCGATTACTTCGATTACCGGAGCTTGTCAGACAAATTGTTTTATGTCCACTGCGTCATCTGTCTTAATGTTTTTTCTCTCTCTTTGTTTTTATATGTACCCTCTTACTCCTGTACACTAAAGGGAACCCCTTCCCGTTTACAAACAATAAAATAAAAATAAAAATACATACAAAATGAATGAAAAAATGTTATTTGGACGAAGGTAAGATGTATCTCCATAAAAAACTTCAGAAAAGTACAAAAATTACGCCAAGTACATGAAATCAAATAAATCACAAAAAATAGAAGATAATAATAATTATAAAATAAAAAAAGTTGTGAAATCAAAATGAGCTGCACGTACATAAAGGTAATGATAAATACAAATAAATATTTTAATACGAATAAACATTTTATTTAAAATACTTGGCGCTGCGAAACAGAAAAAATGTTAATTGTCCTCGTATTAATAATTTACAATAACTCCCTTACAATCTAAAATACATAAACATATACATATACATATTAGAAACGCAGTCAGATTTATTCTACATATACTTAATTCTAATGGCATACGTAGCATATGCGCACGCACACATACACACATTCATGAACGCACATACAAGAAAGAAAGAAAAAGATTAATTAATGCAATTTATACATATTTATTCAGTTTAGCGGCACCAATTCCAGACGCTAAACTAAGATGTATCAATTTACCCCACTGCGGGGCTAGTTGATACGTTATTCTGTTTTCAATTTTTTTCATTTTTTATTTGAACTAATTACTTAATAACAAATATGCCAAAATATAATTTGGTCCTTCCTCTCTAACATATAGTAAGCGAAAACTTGAGAAAACGCATACAAAATGAATGAAAAAATATTATTTGGACGATCAATTTGAATGTATCAAAACTATTTACTCTTTCTCTATATAAACGAAAACAATTAAAAAACGATTGTTAACGTCAAGGTACACACGTACGCTGAATCGTAGGAAAGAATTGAACAACAATCTGCACATATCTTGCTCAAATGGAGCTACATATATACGGTGTCGAGGTAATTCATCTGTATCAACTTGCCCCCTGTATCAACTAGCCCCGGTCTCCCCTACTTTATCAGATTATTTACATTGCACAGAAAAGCGCTTATCCTAAACACCACTCTGCTTTCGCCAATGCAACTAGGTACATACACATACTTGTACGATTAAAATAATGAACTACAGAAATGAAAAATGATTGTGTAGGAAACAGCGAAGGAATCGATCGACCTACCCCGAGAGCTTGTCCATGCATGTACCTACATACATTGCGAACAAGTGTTGGATAAAACGGTGGAAGGTTGGCGCAGCGCCTCGTAAATCTCCCCAAACGTAGGGTCGCGTTTTCAATTATCGTAAAATGTTTGTATCGCCGGTCGGGAGATGGAAATGGTGATTCTTCTTATTCCGATACATTTCTCAGAAGTGTGTTAATCCCGAAGGGAGGAACAACAAGCTATAAACTAGAGGGAGGGAATGGTAGCGTGTACCCATGTGCTCACGGATGAAAACGATCGTAAGCGGAGCAGGTCGCTTTCTATTTCTAAAGAGACGCTGCAAAGAATACGCGAAATTTGTGAGCTCGCCTCGGCGCAGGAGCTGCTCGGAAGATTCCAGGAGTCCGTTACGAGCCAGCACCGCGGGGTATTAAAACGATAATATCCTCCATAAAGTGCGTTCCCGTAAATAGAAATGGTAACCGCGACATAAACTTACAACGACATGTCACGCAATGTTTGCTCTGCTCTGGACGTTCTCTCTTTCCTCTTCTTGCTCGCGTGCTTCTTACGTTGCCCTCCAACGATCTGTAATTTTTCACTCGAAGGAAAGCATTAAGTTCGGCCTCTCCCGAAGCTCTTTTTATTAATATTTTGGATCTAGTAGACCACTGCTTAGGTTCGTGAAAGAATGGACAGTTTATGATTCATTAAAACTGTAGGGTAATAATTGCGTACAGGGTTGGCGAAAAGGGGTGACCGCGTACTTAAAAATAAATCGAAATTGTAGACTAAATCTCTGAAGTATGGAGCTTGACAGAACCTCTGAAGCTTTTCTGGACAAAAGTGACTTTGAAAGTTCACGCGTGTGGTATGTATAGGTGTTAATGTGTGTGGACATTTTAATAATGACACTCGTCCAAATGGAATAAATACAATATTAGGCAATGCGCACTATTTAATTCCAAAATTACTATTCACAAGTATTGGAAGCTTTTCTGATCCAGAAATGGGCCATCCAGCGTAAAACTTCTAAGAGCTTTGTTACACAAGACACTTCTGTGATTCGTGACTCATATTTCAAACTGGGTAATTCCGGTAGAGATGGATTTTTTTCTTATTTAACTGTGGAAATAAGTGAATCAAATTTTGGGATGTGGTCTATTTCTCTGTTACTACAACCCCTGGCAATAAGTTTGGAACCAAACGCAAAAATACGAAATTAACGAGAAACACCAATATTTTTTATGTACAATATGCAACGCGTTGTAATGTTAAATTGGTCTATTTTAAAGTAAAAGCACCAAAAATAATTAAGAATTTTGTTTATTATATAACACAAAATATGGCAGAAACAAAATGTGTCTGGGAAATAAGTATGGAACGGACCGATGTTCTGGAAAAAAGTATGTAACATTATGAATTTGCAAAGAAATTAACAATAATTAATTTAATATTTATATTACCTAGTATTTTGCGACGTTCCCACGTGCATGTATCACAGCTTGTATACGTTTTGGCATCGATGTAATCAAGTTTTCACACTGTGATGGCGAAATTTGTTTCCATGACAGCTTAATGGCTTCCAAAAGTTCATTTTTATTTTTTGGTTTTTTGTCGCGTATAAATTGTTTCAAAAGTGCCCACGAATTTTCGATGGGACTTAAATCTGGGCTATTTGCTGGCCATTTTATGGTTCCAAAGCCTTTTTGTTGAAGGTAGTTTTGAACTATTTTGCTTCGATGACAACTTGCATTGTCATGTTGAAAATAAAAATCATCCGAATCCTCGAACCACTGATCTAAACTCGGTATTAAAAAGTATTCTAATATATGAATATATACTTCAGAGTTCACAATTTTTATACAAAATGCATATTTGTCCAACTCCTTGAGCTGTCATACAGCTCCAGACCATATACGACTTTGGATATTTTATTTTAAAATTCAAACAATCTTCACTGAATTTTTCAATTGGTGTTCTCCACACGAAGTGTCCTGCATCAACTCCTCCTCCGATACAAACACGCGATTCATCGCTGAAAACAACTTTACTCCAATTTTTTGTAGTCCAAACTTTTGTAGTACTTCTTACACCATTCTAAACGTTTCTTTTTGCGTTCCTTAGTGAGAAATTGCTTTGTCTTTGCTTCGCAGAAAGAATACCCCATTTTTTCATTAATTTCGCGAGATGTGGCTCTTCTTATTTTCTTTACGATCTGTCTTAATCGTCTGTCATCTCTTCTTGAAGTTGAGCGCGGACGTCCGCCTCTTTTGCGATTCACCACACTGCCAGTCTCGTTAAATTTTCCTTTTATTTTACTTACTGCACTTGGGCTACAATTCAAAATTTCAGCTACTTTTTGCTGAGTATTACCCTCTTTCAATAATGCAACTATGCGTAACTTTAAATCGTTAGATAAATGTTTGCGTGGCGGCATGTTTTATTCATTCGACTTGCTTGTTTCCTGTCTCAAAAGAGTATTGAAAAGAGAATAATGAAATGAAAACCATGAAGTAACTAACTAATATGCATGTACAAATGTCAGAAAATACTAGGTAATATAAATACTGAAAAAATTATTGTTAATCTCTTTGCAAATTTATATTGTTCCATACTTTTTCCAGAACATCGGTCCGTTCCATACTTATTTCCCAGACACATTTTGTTTCTTCCATATTTTATATTATATAATAAACAAAATTCTTAATTATTTTTGGTGCTTTTACTTTAAAATAGACCAATTTAACATTACCACGCGTTTCATACATATACCGTTGCATATTATACATAAAAAATATTGGTGTTTCTCGTTAATTTCGTACTTTTGTGTTTGGTTCCAAACTTATTGCCAGGGGTTGTACTACTGGTGAGTTGGACCCACTTGGATAAAAGTTATATTCCTCCATTAATTTGATTTGTGCCAATTATTTTTATTGAAAAAATTGTTTCATTAAACAAGAAAAGATCGATCCTATTCCTAATATTATTATAATTACTGAGCACTTATTTATTATTTGTTGTTATCCCACAATAATCACACGTTTCTAAATTTATTTCTATTAGATCTATTTCTCTGTTACTACTACTGGTGAGTTGGACCCACTTGGATAAAAGTTATATTCCCCCATTAAATTGATTTGTGCCAATTATTTTTATTGAAAACATTGTTTCATTAAACAAGAAAAGATCGATCCTATTCCTAATATTATTATAATTACTGAGCACTTATTTATTATTTGTTGTTATCCCACAATAATCACACGTTTCTAAATTTATTTCTATTAGATCTATTTCTCTGTTACTACTACTGGTGAGTTGGACCCACTTGGATAAAAGTTATATTCCCCCATTAAATTGATTTGTGCCAATTATTTTTATTGAAAACATTGTTTCATTAAACAAGAAAAGATCGATCCTATTCCTAATATTATTATAATTACCGAGCACTTATTTATTTTTTGCTGCTATCCCACAATAATCACACGTTTCTAAATTTATTTCTATTAGATCTATTTCTCTGTTACTACTACTGGTGAGTTGGACCCACTTGGATAAAAGTTATATTCCCCCATTAAATTGATTTGTGCCAATTATTTTTATTGAAAAAATTGTTTCATTAAACAAGAAAAGATCGATCCTATTCCTAATAGTATTATAATTCCTGAGCACTTATTTATTTTTTGCTGTCATCCCACAATAATCACACGTTTCTAAATTTATTTCTATTAGATCTATTTCTCTGTTACTACTACTGGTGAGTTGGACCCACTTGGATAAAAGTTATATTCCCCCATTAAATTGATTTGTGCCAATTATTTTTATTGAAAAAATTGTTTCATTAAACAAGAAAAGATCGATCCTATTCCTAATAGTATTATAATTCCTGAGCACTTATTTATTTTTTGCTGTCATCCCACAATAATCACACGTTTCTAAATTTATTTCTATTAGATCTATTTCTCTGTTACTACTACTGGTGAGTTGGACCCACTTGGATAAAAGTTATATTCCCCCATTAAATTGATTTGTGCCAATTATTTTTATTGAAAAAATTGTTTCATTAAACAAGAAAAGATCGATCCTATTCCTAATAGTATTATAATTCCTGAGCACTTATTTATTTTTTGCTGTCATCCCACAATAATCACACGTTTCTAAATTTATTTCTATTAGATCTATTTCTCTGTTACTACTACTGGTGAGTTGGACCCACTTGGATAAAAGTTATATTCCCCCATTAAATTGATTTGTGCCAATTATTTTTATTGAAAAAATTGTTTCATTAAACAAGAAAAGATCGATCCTATTCCTAACAGTATTATAATTACTGAGCACTTATTTATTTTTCGCTGCTATCCCACAATAATCACATGTTTCCAAATTTAGGACATCCTTCACCAAACCAGCGAGAGTAGACAATACATTTGATCCAGTGACCCACCCATTTGACCTGAAATACCAGTGGCAATCCACAAAAATTCCCTACGAATCGAAAGATGCTTGAAGTGTTTTGACGCTGACGTTGCAGGATCGAAATGAATTTGAAGTGCTTGGACCCCGTGAGTGGGTTAAATCCCGCGTTTCCCCGAGCCGCGACAAACATTGGAGATTCGACACATCCGGATCTTGGTCGCAATTCAACGAATGGCGTCATTCATTCGCCCGCAAGGAGGGGAATACATACGGGCTGGCGTTCTTTCATCTTCCCTCCTTCTTGCTCGCGCCCAGCGATCTTCCTCTTTTTCTCTCCCTTTTTCCTCCTGCCCTCGCCCAGTGGCACCACATTATGCAGCGGGAGGCGATATGCCGCTGTTTAATATGTGGGCCATTCAGTGCGCGGATCCTCCGTGCCGTGGATCGCGCGATCCATCTTTTTAAGACGGGACCTTCGCTCGGCTGGCTGCCGCGCGATATGTCGGCATCGACCGCGTTGAATCGAGCGGGCCGCAGCAGATCTCTGCTTTGGTGCCGATGGATACTGTGCCGTCTGTACTCGAGCGTGCTCAGCCTTGGTGAGTGACGATCAGCTCGTTTTATTTTCCTCCCGGACGATGATTGCTTCTGGATCGCCGATGCGCCAGGTCGTTCGCTGCTTGTAGCGACACTCTTTTTATGAGGGGTGGTGCTTGGATGGTGCGAAGTGGAGATGATCCTTGCCCGTTGGGGGTACCTGCGATCGATCTCGTAACGGTTACAGCTGGTCTGCTTGAATCTCGCACGGTGTGGGAAAGAACTGGTCAGGCAGAGTCGAACATGGATGGGTTGTCGAAGTGATATGAGGAAGTGTGATTAAGTGGTGATACTTCTGCTGGTCGCGTGAAGGTAAATCGACGAGGCATGCTGTAATAAAAAATACCACATCGTGAAATTGGCGTCTTAGAGAAATGGAGTGTAGGAAATTTTAGGGTAATTATTATTACTGTTTAACGGGCAGCCGATGAGCGGTTGGGCCCTTGCTCAAAAGGCCCCTCAAGATCCCATCTTCAAAAATATTATGATTCCATCCAAACACTATTTTTTTCCGTGCTACTACACTTATCCTGTTTTTAGTAAACCCGAAAAAATGGGCCCCTCAGAACGTTTACCATCTGGGCCTTTTCCCTTAAATCTGACCCACTAACAACCATCCAACTAACCGCGGAATTGGAAATAGTAATGCTTCGAAAATTCAGTTATTAGAAGCGTCCTGCAGCGCTTTTTCAACGTGGGAACAGGATTTGCTCCCGAGTCTAATGTCTAATGATTGTGACAAGATCGTTTGAAAGTGTGGGTCAGGAGATTCGCGGCGAACGTTAGCCCCAATATAAATATCGAGGTCATTTGGCTGGAGCTGACATGAAAATCCAATTACACCACCAAAGTGTGTGTGAACGCCAGGAATTAGTAGCGCTCGTTGCAAATCCGACCTGTCAGCGGCGAATTGTCTGAATTGTCTGCAATGAAAGGTTTCCGGCGCAGGGTAGCGCGCACACAGAGGAAGAATTTTTCACAGTTTTACGTTACATCTCTTTAAGCCCTCTCTTTAGCCCGGCTTTTACAACGGTGACCTACTCTTTCCCATAACTTCACGAGCAAGAGTGTCACTTCTGCGATCCTGGCGCTGGGGCTGCAAGTGAGTTAGGATGAAGCGTTTGGTGGTCGTTAGCACTTATGGCTTGAACACGTTTCGAGGAACAGGATAGAGAAAAGGGACATTTTTGTTTAGGACCAGATAGTAAAACAGCTGAATAACCACTCTAGTTCTAATTGGTAACACTACTTCGAAAGGCTAATTATCTGACCATAACGGTACACGGTGATATTAAGGGTACCCTCCGGTCAAAACGCTTGAATAATACGTGATTTTCATGAATTAAACAAAAATAAACTGAACGACATACAGTAAAAAAGCTTTTTGGATATTATTACTACATATTTGAAGAATAAACAAAAAAATTGTTGTTTGAATTTTATCAATTTTTGCCTTTGATATATACCATTCATTGTACCACTGTAGAAATTAGAGCTCTTGACGGGCGCCATCAGAACTCGTGACAGGATCGTCTGAAATGAAAAAACTAAAAATATTCTTAAAATATATGCGAATGGTTATCGCCTTATCCGTCTTCATTGCAAACAAACAATCCGGCGATTTTTAGCAGATGTTTAAACATAATGATGTAAAGAAGCATATTGTTCTGCGCATAAAACTGTCCATTAAAAAAAATTGGGTGATCCAAAATTACTTTTTGCGGATAAGGCGATAGCGAGTCTAATTATGAATATAATGCCGTAAGAGTTTTTGAAATCGGTCCATAATTAAGCTTTTTACAGTGGCGCCCGTCAAGAGCTCTAATGTCTACAGTGGTACAATGAATGCTGTATATTAGGGCGGAGCGATACTATATAGGCGAAAATTTAAATTTTAATTTTCAGTTGGCTTCGGTGCAGGATAGTTGTCTTTTGATTAACCACACACAACTGTAAAAAGAATTTGGAAAATATTCATGTCTGCAGGTTCCTTTTTTTCCTAAAAATGATCATATAATCATTTAATAATAATTTAATATAAATATTGTAATTTAATATAAATATTTTTTAATAATATTTATATTAAATTACAATTATTAATAATATTATATTTATTAATATTCTTAATACTCTAAAATTCAAAACTTTATATGCCTTTACATTAAAATATATAAATATAATTTAATAAATTTAACTAATAAAATCACTACAAATCATATAATCATTTTTAGGAGAGAAAGGAACCAGCAGACATGAATATTTTTCCAAAATTTTTTACAGTTGTGTTTGGTTAATCAAAAGACAACTATCTCGCACCCAGGCCAACTGAAGAGTCAAATTTAAATTTTCCGCTCCGCCCTACTGTATATCTAAGGCAAAAATTGATAAAACTCAAACAATCATTTTTTTGTTTATTCTTCAAATATAAATTAATAAAATCCAAAAAGTATTTTTACTGTATGTTGTTCAGTTTTTTTTAATTCATGAAAATATCGTATTTTTCAAACGCTTTGAACGGAGGATACACTTAAGCTTTTCTCTATATTTACCTGTCTTATTTTTCGCTTTTTATAAAGTGTATTTTGTTCGCCATCTTTAAAGTGACAGCGACTTGCAGTTGGACGTGGTTGATCATGCTTTAGTGTTGCTACAAAATAAATATACTTTTGCCTTGGGAAGATCCTTTATCTTTCAGATAATTGCAATGTCCCTTTCATCCCGTCACTCTTCTACTTGCATTATAAGATTCTACAATACTCTCATATTTTCTTATTAAAGATTATAGGGTGTGCGGGAGTCACATCCAACACTCTACAGTTCTGGTCATTTTGATATAGACATATATGTATATTTGTACATATATACTTATATAATCGTTGCGTCACTGATTCATCACCGTCCAGCCCAAACTGCTGACTCTAGAAACATGAAATTCAGAGGGTGTATCCCTTTTGCGACGTAGGTGCTCGATAAGAAGGGATTTTTTGAAATTCCAATCCGAAGAGGGTAAAAGGGGGTAAAATATGTTTTCTCGGACTCCTTATTATTTCTTAGGCCCGATTAGATATCAACTTGGTTTTTACTTCAAAAGGTTACCCACATAAATGTATAGAACCAATTTCAGTATTTTGCCCTAATCAACCCCTAGGGGGGGTGAAAAGGAGTGAAATATGTTTCCACAGAGTCCTTAATATCTCTTAGGCCCAAAGCAGAGCTCAGGAGTAGTTTGCTAGTTTATTAATAAACACGATACACTTAATGCAAATGAAATTGATTAACTTACAATTACGTTTAATGGAACAATAGTTTTACAGAAAACTGCTCGCTCTACTCTCTGCTTAGCAGTGTCGTTAGCGGATACGTTTCGTTGCGTACCAATATATCTCGAATGATATATTAATTTAAGGGATGTTTGAGAGGCTTCTTTGAGGTTAAAAAATTTTTCAAATTTGGAACGTTTCCTACACTTTTATCTAATTTATAGGTGTCTTAACTAATTCGAAATTTAGGATTGGTATTTCATTGTTGAAATAAATTCTGGACGTTAGTAAAGTTTGTTCACAGTACACTTAGGCCTGTTTCACACATTCACGGCACGGCAGCGTTTATACGGTAAAAGGAGGACCGAAGATCATATAGAGACCTTTCACACCTGCCGTCGCCGCATAGACGGCGAACGGCCGCCGTGACGTGTCTCTATATGATCTTCGTTCCTTTAACCGTATAAACGGTGCCGTGCCGTGCCGTGAATGTGTGAAACGGGCCTTACTCTTGCATTAGCTATACATGAATGTAGCACTTCAAAGCATACATACGTGTTTAAAAGTACCTACAATTATTCTTTATTCTCCAATCAGTTGTTTTCTACTAATTCCTATAAAGATCTTCGTACAATAAAACATTCAAATACTGCAATTCCCAATCACGTTGCTCCGATTTCGAGCGAAGCTTTATTGCACGAGTGCGAAATCCAAATTAAATATCCCTCGTTATATATGGAAAATATCAGGAAGCGTACCGAACATAGTTAAACTCATCGGTATGTTTATGTTTAAATAAAGCAGAGGGAATTGAATTGAATTTATTCGGTTTCGTTAGTCGGTCGAATCGCAGGCCTTAATTGCAAACTCTCCCAACGATAAGTCGTTAGCAGGCAGTACTGCTGCAGAGGAGCTTTCCTAACGTACTGTATTTTATTCAATACGAGGCAAAGCAGTGGCCAGCGATTTCATTATCGCGTGGACTTTAACGGGCTACCGCAAAATGGCCAGCCATCTATTACCACGTAGCGTGGTGACGAGCGTTAACGTAGCGAATTTCAGCGAAAATACCGCGTGTATGTGGGCAAAGTCACACGAGCCTAGGGAATTAGTCTGACAAGAGTAATGAACGTAATAAAATTTCTGGTAACACGCGTTCATTATCGTCCTTTTCAGGAAGAACGTGTATAATTCTACATATTTCGGAGCTCGTCCTCCTGTAAATCAAGGAGCTTAGCGCTGCTCGGCGCCATTCGTTACGAGAATTTCATTGGCCAGTGATCGTTTCATATTCAAACGTTCTCAAAGTTCATGCAGAACTAAATAGCTACACCTTATTTCCTGCGAAATGGAGCAAGGGTTTTTCAACAGATACACGAATTTAATCGACTTCGAATTAAGAATCTGCAATTCTAAATAAACTTTGATTAATATGGTACTATTGCTTTGGGCGCGTTCAATTTGAAAAATTGTACACAGTTTAGTGTTATTAAAGTGTTATTATCCGTGGAAGTAGCGGAGACCGTGCAGAAAAATATTCGCCCAAATTTCAATATTTAATTTACACAAACGTAATTGCAATAAGTTAATATTCTTCTAATATCCCTGCGATTTTATTGTAAGCTTTAATATATATTCAGATTTTCTGTGAAATTCGAGCTCATCTTGCTCCATTCTTCTAGCAAAATTTCTTTGAGCATTTCCGTGATAGATGGTATCAGCTAAAAATATATTAATCAAGCTTTGCACCAATGTAAATTACAACGGGTACCCAATCCCGAATTTAACATTACCTACTTGAATAAGTAAAATATATCATGCACGTATGAAGTGGGTGGATGCATTCGTGAGCAGGGATTGTAACCCGCTCGGAGTCAGTTACTAGTAACATAAGACAGTCTAGTCCAGACAGCCACTTAAGGGGAGGTTCCGGTCTAGAACGCCCAAAAATAGGTGATATTTAGGAATTAATTAAAGGAAAACTGCTATATATAATTTAATGGAACTTTTTGCATTGCATTAAGGATGGCTTATGTTATAGAAATATATTTTTTGTTTTATAATTAATCATTGCAGACGGCCCTGGGTAGCCGTTAAAGTCAAGGCGTCAAAAATTGATCCAAATCGGTGGGCGCTGTATCTCCAAA
Organism: Andrena cerasifolii; assembly: GCF_050908995.1. Taxonomy (NCBI): domain Eukaryota; kingdom Metazoa; phylum Arthropoda; class Insecta; order Hymenoptera; family Andrenidae; genus Andrena; species Andrena cerasifolii. The sequence goes on from NC_135129.1 coordinate 2,069,085, forward strand.
AGTTATTATCCGATTCGACTGAAACCTTTTTTATTTTGAAGATTATTCTTCTGTCTAGGGGGGGGGGGGCTAGAAAAAATTACAAAAAATGACATTTTTTTTAGAAAATAACGACACTTCAAGTTTGAAATCACTTTTCCCTGTATTTTTCGTTCTTTCAACGTCTTTCAAAATTATAAATTTTTAATTTTTTGTAATTTTTTCTAGCCCCCCCCTATCTAGAAGTATATTCTTCAAAATAAAAAAAGTTTCAGAAGTTTCGGGAGTTTTACGAATTTCAACAAATCCTTTTAAACACGTATTCCTAAAAGGTTGGACATTCGAAAAATGAAATAAAAAAAAAATCGACATTTACACCCGAACCTCCCCTTAAGGTGACTTTCTGGTCATCTGGCCGAAAAATTGAGCAGGGCACACGTAGATGAACATTATATAAAAAGTTTTGCACGATTATATTTGTTATTCATCGAGTAAAAAATTCATAAAGATTGCTCATTTTTTCGGCCGCATGACCAGAGTACGTTAAGTGGCTGTCTAAACCAGACTGTCTCATGTTACTAGTAACCCGCTCTGGGCGGGTTACAATCCCTGTTCCTGAGTAACCGTATTTACAAATCTCGTTGCGAGGCGTCCAACGTGTTATCCTTGGTATTCCAAGCGAGCAAATTATGAATCCGTACGAGGATGGGAGTCTCCAAGACCGTGCGCTGGAATCCTCACAAATCCAGTGATAGCAATGGACTCTAACTCGATGAAATGAACACCCGAATCGAGTTCTTCTGGCGAAACCAATTAGCAATATTAGCATCGCCTTAACACGCTCCGCCGTGCTGACAATTCAGAATTTCGATAGGACTATAACAAATCCTGAGACAACTGAATTGCAACATTCAGTTACAGGAAAATTGTACTTCTGTTATATCCTTCGTAATTGAACGGCATAGTGAAAAGATATAAACTTTGGTTTTTTACACCATTAACCCCTCCTTGCACCACGCGAAGAATTTTCACACCTCGTGCAAATAAATAAAAATTTCATACCACAGCAAATAAGTACCTTTATATAAATATAATATTATATTTTGTTTTACATACCTTGTTGTGAAATTAGGAAAAGAAGAGGGAAGATTATTCATGTTACGACTTTTTATTATGAATTTCCATCAACAAAAATTAGAGAATTCAAAATTTAATCATGCCACTGCAAGAAACGGCAACGCCCGCGGCTTCAGCTACACAGAGAACCAACACTCGCAGTTTCCTGGTTCAGTTATACTGTTGTTATTTAAATATTCTGGGTTGTCTCCCCCATCTGGTGCACGGAGGATTAATTCGTACCTGCAATGTAGTGTATTTCTACCACCCCGTAATATAATAATTGTACGTTTCATCGAGCAGAATCATACCCATTAAATTTTCTCCACGCTGAGAAACAAGATCTGTGTAGTGGAAAAGGGGCTCCTCGGGGTCACGTGACCTAATAAAATTAATTTCCCAGCTTTAATTTGATAATAGCTGTCAACTACAATTTCTTACCCCATTTCCTGTGAAAACAATTTTCCAGTCAAAATTCGACAGTAGTTGGCATTTGCCATCTAAGTATCATTTAAAATAATTACAATTTCCTACCGCATTTCCTACAAAACAATTTTCCCTTAAACTTTCCTCTAAAATCATAAAACAGTGGTGTGTGCCTTTTCCACTCAATTTCAGCTGTTTCCCCCTTCGTTTTGATTTCGTCACTGACTACAGAAGCACAAATCTCCTTCGAATAAAAGTCTTACCAGTGATAAACATCGCGGGCCACCAGTGTCAGTAAAACTCCGCGATCGCGATGGTATCACGGTGACTCAGAGTTGAAGAGCGAGGCTTGCAGCCCCGTGGCGTCCGCGGTCGAAAATCACGGGTGTCGTTGCGGCCTGTAGTTATACGATGGATCGTGTAATTGACCAACCCCCTGACTCATGGAAGTCGACGAGGCCAATCAGCCTCCATTGATTCACTTTGGACTCGTCTCTCGTGCCAACAATCCTCTGAAAGTTGGCCGTACCCCCGTGGACAGGTCGGGCCAATCTTCCCCGACGCGGAGCGGACGTGTTTACAGACTGGCCCGGGGAAAAATATTTTCTCGTCGCAGGGAGGGGTTGCGCAGAGGCCTTAATCGTGTCCCTGGCTGTCCTCGTCACCGTTCGCCCCCAATATCGCCGCGGAAAGCCTGGCTGCTTTCCCGTTGAACGACCCCTCGAAAGTAAGCCCGCAAATCGAGGGTTCTCTTCAGCCATTCGAGGCTATCCAATTAACGATTCGCGTAGCGGCGATGCCCGATGAAAGCGCGGCTTTCCGCATCGAGCGCCGCGAGGACGAAACGGAACGGCCTCTAACTGGACAGAAAACGAGCCCTCGGCTTGCCGTGGACTATTTGAGCGAGTGAAAAAATTCTGTCCTCCTGGAATACGTGGTCGACGTAACAGGGTGGATTGTCAGCTTATCATTGTCAGGTCGTGGATGTTTTGGGCGTGGTGGTTACCTATCTGCAATTTTTTGTCAAGGATTTTGATAAATGGGTGGAAGGTACCTTTCTAACCAATCGAATTGTGGATAAAAGTCATGGTGAATCTGTTATGTGCAAGAAGCTGCTTGCGATACTTATTACGGGTCATTTATGACCCAGGTTAAACTGTTCGTGATAGGTACTTTGGAACTAATAGTTTCTCCACCAAAATTGTGCAAAAATTATTTTTTTAAAAGCCATGTGCACATATGTTACATACTTATTTCTTTTATGTCTATCTTACTGTATTTGGTTGCGATCGTAGATGAATTATCATGGGTGGAATAAGTCATTAGTAAAGACTAATTATTAATTCGTTACAATTGCCCGATACACATGAACAATTTCAATAAAATTAAAGAGGTTCGACCATTTTACCCTCTTAAGGGGGTCATGCTCAGTCAGGAGGCCGAAAAAAGGGTGGTCTTTGGAAATTTTTTACTCAATAGCTATAACACATTTCTCAGAAAATCTTTTTTCCTTTTAAGCATTACATCTAGTACCGTGCATCGTAATTTTTTTATTTAAAAATATTTAGCAATAACTAAGTTATGGTCCATCACTCGAAGGTTCTCTAAAAAAAGGCTTCTGCGGTGACCACTGCTGCTCGAAAGTCGATCATCTGAAATAAAAAATTCAGAAGAATTTACTTATTATATTATATTATCTAGTATTTGAACGAAGAATTTTTCGAAATATTGATTTGGGAAAAAATGGCTGATGTATAAAGTAAAAGTTTCAATTTTTATCATAAATTGATTTTCGTGAATTAAAAGAAAACTAAGCATCGGATAAAAAAATCCTTTGTTCAAATACTAGATAATATAATAAGTAAATTCTTTTGAATTTTTTATTTTAGATGATCGACTTTCGAGCACCGTAGAAGCCTTTTTTTAGAGAACCTTCGAGTGATGGACAATATCTTAGTTATTGATAAATATTTTTAAATGAAAAAATTACGATGCACGGTACTAGACACAATCCTTGAAAGGAAAAAAGAATTTTTGAGAAATGTATCTCTATATCTATAAAACTTATTAATGGTTGCGTAGACACTAATGAAGTATCGGGTCAAAACTGACCTCGTATTCTCAGCTCGTAACACCTGCTTTTATCGCAAACCACCCTCGGAGTTACTCTGCAAGACTGTCTTACCTTCGTCGACTGTTCTTGCCACTAATTAGTTCGATATCAATTGCGTTAACATCGACGAATAGAAGTTGCTTTATTCCTTAAGCCACGGTCACGTGAGCTCGATTCACTCGAGCCATGGAACCCCTAAAATTGGGTCTGCAGCATTGCATAGGAAACAACCCCCCCCTTTGGTAACCGCGGCCGACCAGATATTGCTGATGAATTCGATGCTCTTGGCCGAGGGATTTTCGCGGCTTCTATCGGCGAGTGATCTCGATTCTGCTCGTCCGAGTAGATTTCGAATTGTTTCCAATTGTTTTCCCATCCTTGTTAATGCACCCTCGCTGGCATTTCGCGCGGTCGCGCGCTAATCGCGCGTTAAGCGGGCTTGTAAATCAGAAGCGCATCGGACCGCATTTCCGGTTGTTTCGCCAAACGAACATCACGATCATTTGCAGCGGGACGTTCCGAGGATGAGTTAATTAGGGCGACGAATTGCCAGTCGTGAATTAGGACATGATTCTCGTCGTTTCAGGTGACTAAGTAATGCTCCCCGCTTGCCGATACAAACGTTCTGTTAGAATTTCATTTCGACTCAAAGCTCAACGCAATCTGTTAGTTAAAATTCCTCCGCCCTTTATTCGTTGCGAGTGTTTTCTCTGTCTTTTTACGCAGCTTGAATTTCAAAATGATGCGGTTTCTTAAGAAGTGAAACGCTTTTTTTGTGGAATGCCATGAGTTTGTGTAAAGTTTCGGGATGGAGTGCACAGAATTTTGATTTAGTTATCTACGTGTAAAAGGTGAATTGCAGATTTGGAAAATTTTAAATTTATCATATTCCACGTGTCAGATTTATTTTGCAGTAAAACAATCGATTTTCATATGAAGGATCAGTGTAAGAAGTGTTAATGTTTTTATGCTTCGTGATACCAAGCTCTTTTTGAGAAGGCAAAATTTTTCAACAAGCTTAAAATTTCCCTTTAATTTTTATTATTTCTTTTAACATCAAAAATGTATATTTCTTTTTTTCCAAAGTTGGACAAGTAGGTACTGTAAGCGGGTGTGACTTTGTGAAATCGAAAATTCCTACCATAAGCGGAAGTGACTTTACGACACTTTTGGTGTTTTTTAACCCTTGGTGGTCACACGGGGTGTATCGCACCCCAAGAGCAATTTTCGAGTTGAAGTGTCGCGCCTTTACGTCTTCCAAAGGGGATTTATTGCAAAAAAAAATATATTAAATAATCGTTTTTTTCACAACCGTGGAAAATCACTCATTTTCAAATACAAATTTTATCATATCAAAATTTACATTTCTAGAAAAAGACCATGACTGTATAAGTATTACGAATGTACAATTATCACTGAAAAGTTAAAAGATTAAAAAATAATGTAGGAGGAATAATAATCACTGGTTTAATAGCAAGGTGTGTATATATATATATATATATATATATATATTTATTGAATGAGGTAAGTGAAAAATGGAGAAAAAGTATAAATTCCGATGTTCGCGCTTGCGACTCGCAACGGTCCCTGCGGCAAGTGGCGCGTCGCCCGGCCACTTTTCAGAAAAAGTGGCAACGCACGGCTACGTCGAGCGTCGATTGTTAATCGACGTCATTTCGGTCGCTGGCAAAATAATGTCACGCTACGCATTTTCCGTCTGCTTTGACCTGGACGCGCGCGCCCGCGTTAGAATTGGACTTCGCGGCCCTACAGTACGAAAATGGTAACCCAAAAAATGACGCTGGGGTACAGCGAACCCCCTGTGACCAATTTGTGATTATAAGAAGAAGTGACCACGAAGGGTTAAATATCACGCGAAAATTATCTGTACTATTATATAAAGAGAGAGCCGATTTTTATGTTCGCGCAAAACTCAAGATCTATTGAACCGATCTTCCTAAAATTTTAACACGTCATTCTTGGATACTCTAGGACGGACATAGGCTATGTAGCATGCCTAAAAACGCGTTATTAACCTTTAGAGGGCCAGGATTTTTTCATTGAAATTGTAAATTTTATTTACTTAAAATTTATGCATTTATGCCACCAAAATGGCCGGCAAAGTATTCAAATTTTTAGGTGGCCACTATAGTGGCCAGCCCGACCCTCTAAAGGTTAACATGGAACGAAGAAGCGCCTGGTATGTGTTGCGCTGGGGGGAAAATAAATGTCCCCAATTTTCCGAAATAATATGAAGAAATTAAGCTTTCTTTTCAAGATACTTAATTTCTTTAAAAGATATTAATTCTAATAAACATGAATCCGTCACGCTAATATCTCGGGCGAAGCCGAGGCGGGGGTCGCTAGTACTTTATAATCCTGAACCAATACACCAGTTCAAGATACAAATCAATGATTAGCTAGGGGAAAGTGGGGCAAAACCTGGTACGCGGATCAGACTGGGTATCACTGTTTTTCTAAGACAAGAGCTGCGATATGCACCCAACGTGTTACATTCGGGTGGACCTCACGACGGTATGAGATCAATCGCAGCGCAAAGACCGTCGTAGTTTTTCATCCAGCGAAGTTTAAAAATTTCGAGTTGGAAAGTTCCAGTGTTGCGTTGGTGAATTGTCTTTTTTATACCACTTGGATTTAAAGAATCTATTACGGTAAGTACTGCATTGTATTCTGTAGTCTTTACACAGTATTTTTACGTTTTACCTGGCTCTTTATCGCATGTTGATGTGTAAATATTTAATGTTTAGTAAATCACCTAATTTGGGGCGAAACCGGGTACTTGAGTATGGGGCAAAATTGGGTACCGATACTTTCTATGTATGGCGTAAATGTCTTATAGAAGCTGATTTCTAATCTTTAAAAAATCCAATAATAATCTTGATTATATGTATAGATCGCGGATGGGCTCATGAGATTTGCATAAATATTGAGGAGGGCGACGAGGCCCTTATTTGTGATTTTTGGGCACTAGATAAATTAAAATAAATTTATGTACAAATTAATATTTGTTAAAATTTATGTACAAATTAATATTTGTTAAAATTTATGTACAAATTAATATTCGTTAAAATTTATGTACAAATTAATATTTGTTGAAATTTATGTACAAATTAATATTTGTTAAAATTTATATACAAATTAATATTTGTTAAAATTTATGTACAAATTAATATTTGCTAAAATTTATATACAAATTAATATTTGTTAAAATTTATGTACAAATTAATATTTGCTAAAATTTATGTACAAATTAATATTTGTTAAAATTTATGTACAAATTAATATTTGTTAAAATTTATGTACAAAATTAATATTTGTTAAAATTTATGTACAAATTAATATTTGTTAAAATTTATATACAAATTAATATTTGTTAAAATTTATGTACAAAATTAATATTTGTTAAAATTTACGCACAAATTAATATTTGTTAAAATTTACGTACAAATTAATATTTCTTAATATTTATGTACAAATTAAAATTTGTTAAAATTTACGTACAAATTAATATTTGTTAAAATTTATGTACAACTTAATATTTGTTAAAATTTATGTACAAATTAATATTTGTTAAAATTTATGTACAAATTAATATTTGTAAAAATATCTTTCTTTGTGGTTTCTAAAATAATAGTAATAATGATTTTACAATTACATCATATTTTCTGCGTTTTTTAATAGGTACCCGATATTACCCACACCTACAGGGTAAAACCGGGTAGGTACTTGCATACCGAGAAAACTTGTTTTCCTGTGAGCCAAATAGTTTTTTTTAAATAAGAACTCTCATTTTCTGATTTTGCAAGGTCCAATTAAGATTCCTAGCGGTGTCCAAAGTTTATTTTGCCGCCTGACTTTATGCTAGCAGGAAAAATACATCAGGCACCCGGTTATGCCCCCACTTTCCCCTACTTTTATAGTTAAGTGAGAAATAAAATTTGGAGTTGTCACCAAGTCACCCCGCACCGAGGTGGTGACTTACCGTACGAATGACACAGGGAAATAAAGTAGTACCTACAAAGCGACCCCATTAGTCACAAAGTCACCCCTGCTTACTGCGCTCTTAATAATATATTGCACAGAGGGCAGCGACGGGAGAATATCGCACAGCGGAGAAGGGGAATGGTATCGAGCCATTGGCACTAATTCTAAGACGGCTTGTAGAGATGCTATCAGTGATTTTCGAGAGGCTTGCCACCGCGCCCTGCATCAGAGTGAAACTATCGATGAAAGGGAGGATCGCGAAGGATTCGGAAAGACGTTAACAGGTCTTAAGATAAATTGACAATCCACTGATAAAAGACGAGGATGAAGGCTGAACTTTTGCGCGGCACTATCTTCCTATTAAGTTGCACCCCTAGGTAATCGCCTCTTCCGAAGCAGGGGATCGATATTCCGGCAAAATTGAGACGAAACACCTTGGGGAGCCATTTAAAGCGAACGATTACAGTAGTAAATTTTAAAGTCAGCTGGAGCAGCAGTAAGTAGAGGGCGGCTGATAAATCGGGCGGATTGCAAAAGTTTCCCGATAGAATAAGACTGATAACAGAGCGGGCGGAAGTTTTGGGGCGAATCCAAATGGCAGATGGAACTATTTAAAAGCCTTCTTCGAGCGCACTTGTAAAACACTTCCTTCAGGTGGGGTATAAAAATGTCACTCGATACTTGGGCACGCGAAATTTTATAAATATTAACCTCGCGAAACGAAGCTCTATTTTCGTAACTAAACTAAAATACACGTACCAGTGACTGTTCAACTATTATTTACAATGGTAATTTTCTCACAGAATATCGTCACTTTTTCTTTTTAATACTGAATTTAACAAGGAGGCAAAGCTTTGCACGCTATTTAAAACACCAACGATCATGGCACAGGCATCGACCACCCCCTCGAAGCAAACGATTGTCTCCTGGCCCAAAAGTTTTTTTTGGAATTTCGATAAAGTACGTATTTCTTGCAGGATGTCTGACGATATTGCTATCGGGCGCAGATATCGTGAAAATTTATTTTGGGGTCATCATGCTGCTGCGCCGGCCGGCGTTAGACCGGAAGATTCCTCCACGTTACCCTGCATTTCGCATCCACCATCCCTCAGTGATACGAGGGTGAAACCGATATCCCAGCAATTTTCTCAATTGCATCTCTCCCCTTCTCTGTCATTGGCAGGGGCATTCCTGTCTCCTCTGCAATTTGTATATTAATCCGGTATTATATCATCGCCGTTATTACGGGGTTTACAATCGGAAACGGGATATGACATAAATACAGTAAAAGATATTATACGGGGGGTACGGTTGCAAGATTGCGCCAGTATCTACTGAAACGAGACATTGTTCGAACGAGATATTACATTCTTTGTAGCAGTATCAATCTAAACTTGACGTTTTCGTTGGGTCATCCCTCAGAGAATAGTCCCAAAGCTTTAGGATCACCCATTTGCATTAAAATCAGATCGTGTGAAAAATATTCTACTAAATCGAAATCAACGCTTCCAGAGTTGATTTTAATGTCTCTGGTTCTATTCTGGTCACCAGGGCTTGAAACGGTTCCGAAAATAACTGCCTAAAACTGTCACATAAAGGTTCTAATCAAAACGGTTATGGAGAACCTTTATTGCAAATAACTGTTATGAGGAGCCGAAATTTCCAACTATTACCTGTTTCGGTTACGGTTCCTATTTGCCTCCTCATATCGGTTCCATAATCGTTATTGTTTCGGTTCTATATCGGTTCCAGAATCAATTCTGGTATCGACTTTTCCCTAACTGATATCATTAATTCTCTTCAGAATCCTTGTAGAAGAAGGAGAAACATTTATTTATACGTATCATTGATTTCTGATATAGCGTTGAAATAAATAAATCAGCTACATATTTTTTACACTCACACACCTTATATTATTCAGAATAGGAAGCTAAAAGTTTCTCCTTTTATATGCACATATTGGGGTAATTTGCAGCTGCAATAATTAGTGATATCAATTAGGGGGAAGTCGACACAAGAATTGATTCTAGAACCCTTTTGGAACCGATATAGAACCGAAACAATAACGATTGTGGAACTGATATGAGGAGGGAAATAGGAACCGTAACCGAAACAGGTAATAGTTGGAAATTTTGGTTCTTCGTAACAGTTATTTAGAATAAAGGTTCTTCATAACCGTTTGGAAAAATGAAATCGATATTATAACAGTTTTCAAGCCCTGCTGGTAACATTTGATAAGAAAGTTACTTAAATTTGCCCTTCAAACCTGCTTGCCAACAATTTCCTTACTTATCTCCCCTACATCTTCACCCTTCGTTTTTTGAACCTACTTCAACTCTATAACGTTGCTCATTTATTCCCATACCTGTACATCCTTAGCACCTTTGCATTATCTTCCTTACCAAACTTGCCCCTATCTTCCCATTCACTTACCATTTTTCATATTTCCTACCCTATCTTACATCTAAAACTTGCTCTAACGTCCTCCCTTTTTTCGCGTCTACCTTCTTGAACGCTTATTTTAATTTAGCCTATTCTTATTTACTTATTCCTCTTCTCCCTCGCCCAGTTTCCTCCCAGAATCGTCAAAAATTTCCTCCATCCCCTCTCCTATTGCTCTCAAAGGGGAGAACAGTATATTTACAGAAAATAAATGGAATTACCATTCAGTTTGTGAATACCACGGTTTCTGTTGTTTGCCATTATTTGGGTATTTCGCGCAACAATCGCGACGTAGGTGTTTGTCGAATAGTGGGTGAAAGACTGTTTCAAAATGGTTCGGGATTATTGACTGGAACGTTCCCCTTTTTCGGGGGGAAGAGTAAAAAAGGCCGACTACAAGCAGCTTCCGCGGAGGGTGTAATTAAAGGGATGGTGGATCTAGATAGCGCTTTAGGCCTGGCGCAGCATCATGCTTGTTCACCCGTTGAAGGCACTTGTGCTCCTCTTGAGAGGGAGTGTTTTACACCCCTGGGACACGATCTATCAGCGTTGTTCCTGCCAGGCATAATCACGGCCCTTAACCCTTTCGCTCTTAAAAGATAGCGATTACGTCATACGCGAGACAATGACATTTTATGTCTAAATCATGAAGCGTGACAGCGGCGAATGGCAATTAGGATGGCGAAGGTGGCGAAGGGATTAACCTCTTAACGTCTGGTCTCGTTGAAAGGGAACTGCGCGGTGGAGCATGCACTGACAACTCGCGAAATCATTTAGGTTTGGTGTGTAGGCTTTATGTTCGCTACAAGTGTCTGGTTCTGGTTGTACATTTTTAAGGAATTGTCATTGAAAAGGGCAACTATTTTTGTTTAATCAGTGGTGTGTTTTCATTCGTTGAAACTCGGTGGCGAATTTTGCGTAGCATCGTGGAGGAAGGAGATTTGGTACTTTGAAAGTTTCTTCTCATTAGAGAATTTGGTTACTGTCAACTAGATGATAATTGGTTAAGGCAACATCCGAGGGACAACCAGGGTGAGGGCGTAGTATTTTATTAGTTGAACTTCTTAATGATCTGATATGTTGCTTCAGCAGTACTATTTGCATTTCTAAATGTTTCAAACTACTTTTGTGCAATTCTTGTACTAATAACATTTCCACGAATTTCGTCAATTTTCTGTCATAAGTTACGTCTGATATAAGCAGAATTTTATAGTATAATAGCAATTCGTACAAACAATATTGGAATCAACAAATATAAACGTACAAGTGAAAGGAAGCTTCGAATGAACAATATCTACCAGATAATCCAACCAGTAAGACTTCTCTTCTGAAAGCAAGTATCAACATTTTTCATTTTCAATTTAGTATCTGTCTTCACTTTTCACACATCCTAGAATCAAAAGTCCCCAAGTAGGCAACAGTCTACAATCTTTCAAATAGTCAAACTTTTCATAAATTCCGTAACCTCCAAGGGGTTTATCCTAGGGCTGTAACAAATATTCGAATAATCTAAGTATTCGAATAATCGAATACCAGAGAATTCGAATTTGGGATTCGAATAATCTAAGTATTCGAATATTCGAATACCAGAGAATTTGAATTTGGGATTCAAATAATCTAAGTATTCGAATATTCGAATACCAGAGAATTCGAATTTGGAATTCGAATAATCTAAGTATTCGAATTTGGGATTCGAATAATCTAAGTATTCGAATTTGGGATTCGAATAATCTAAGTATTCGAATATACGAATACCAGAGAATTCGAATTTGGGATTCGAATAATCTAAGTATTCGAATTTGGGATTCGAATAATCTAAGTACTCGAATATTCGAATAATCTAAGTATTCGAATTTGGGATTCGAATAATCTAAGTATTCGAATTTGGGATTCGAATAATCTAAGTATTCGAATTTGGGATTCGAATAATCTAAGTATTCGAATATTCGAATAATCTAAGTATTCGAATATTCGAATACCAGAGAATTCGAATTTGCGATTCGAATATTCGGAGTGATCGAATTTCAGATTCTACCGAATAGGAATCTGAACATGAAATATTTTTTTACACTCTATCGTGAACTTCTTTTCATATTGGCCTTTACAATTCTTTGTTTTCCAAAGCATTGTAAATAGGATAGTAGTTAAGAACTAAGCTAAGTAGGATGAATGTGGATGTATACATGGATAGGTATAGATGTGTATGGACAGATGTGTATATAAGAATGAAAGGAGGAAGAAATAAGATAGATAATACTAGCAGATATGGATAAAATGTTTGAATGATACAATATAATCCCGGAAAAGAAAGCAAAGAATGAAATTACTACTATTGCTATTAACGAGCATTATGCTTCAACATTTACATAAATTTAGGTCCCTAAATTTAAATAGAATACCTATATCGTTTCAAAATGTAGAAATTCACCAAGGATTAATAAAGTTCCAAATTTATCGTTTGAAAAACAAATAATTGTCGGTATAGACCAATATGAAAAGAATTTCACGATAAAGCGTGAAAAAACATTTCATATTCAGATTCCTATTCGGTGCAATCCGAAATTCGACCACTTCAAATATTCCAAGAAATTATTCGAATTCGAAATTATTCGAATAATTATAGCTCTAGTTCAGCTACGAAGTCACGTAACAAAACGAAGCAAGAAATTCCCACACCCCCGACGATAGATTTTTCAAATGCCACCGATTTGTCGACTGCCACTCGAGAATTCATGTTGCACTCGAGCCCGCCCCGCGAAGGCAGCTTGCAGCTCGAAGTCGTCGATAAAAGTTGGCGTGGTGTGCAGCCTGACAAGCCTGGGCTCGCGTGACCCGTGGAATTTAGGTACTCATTTAAGGTTCGTTTACGTACGTCGTGTGCACCCTCTCAGACACGTTACTCGTTTCGCTGTGCACGTTGCACCGCGAATGGCCGATGCACGCAAGCACAAGATGAGCGGTGACCTTCCAGCCCGATAAATTGGCTCGGGGGATACTACCGGTCATCACGGCAGGTGCTTTTACCTAAGCATCGTTTTACGTGGCCCGTTTGGATGATTGCTGCACGTGGCGTCGACCTGCCAAATATATTATCTGCCACGGCATTCTTCTTTCGTGGTTCCTTAATACTAGCGGAGGTGAGTTTCCTTTCGCCCCGCGGTGTTTTGTATCTTAAGGTAAATTTACACGATTCATTTTGGTTGAACAGTGCAGCTCGTTCAATAAAATAGAAAGGCGAATGTTTAGCAATGTCTATTTTTCGTGATTTTGTGATTCATAGCATATTTTGTTGGTGGCAACTGGGACTACAGAACTGTCGAATCACAAAGGGTTATAAAGTTCAAATACCCCCGCAAGATACCGTTTTACTGTGAGTAGTTTCTTTAGGATTGTTGTGGGTATTTCTCGTAGAATATTGAAAACAACATTAAGCAGTTGCAAATACGTAGTTGGCAATCGTAATAGGGATGAGTAGAATCAAACTTCCGATCTAGGAGCAAGATTTTTTAAATCCTTTTTTAACAGCACTCTGACGAATTTATGAGTTTAAAGGCAGCAGTTTTAGTGAACGATCTGGTAGAAGACCCCATGGTGTAAACTGTAAAGACTAATGGAGATGGTTGAAGTTTGCATGTGACTAGGATGTGACCTTTTCTGTTGAATAGGGGAGGTTGATCGTTTCCCAGTACTGCCGTCTTTAGTTAAAATGTCCTATCTAACATTTTGAAACAACCGAGAAAACTGAAGTTTATCATTTACTTTGTACCGTCCTTATTTTCCTTCATTCAAATTAAAACATGTTGTCATTATTTCGTAACAGCCTAATGTAATTTTTTGTAATAGGTGTACCGGTAGGTGATGTATTATTACCGTACCAACTGATTAATTGTTTTAGATAGGATATTATAACCATTTGGAAAAAAGTTAGGTTAAATACATTATACTATTTATAAATCTTTACGAAGCACGTAGAGTTTTCTAACCTTAATTAAAAGGTAAAAGGCGTGTGGAACTTCAAGTATTTCAACATATCTCAAAAAATGAAAAATGCTAGATAGTACAGTTTAACTAAGGAGGGCAGAGTAGCTACTTAAGGAGGAACACCACTGTGACGGCCGAAAAGTAAGCCATTTTTAAGAATTATTTTTCAGGAATAATATACAGTTTTCATAGAAAAATTTTATTACCTATCTTTAGTGCGCTGTCTTAAGAGGCTATACAAAAAATAATAATTAGGAAAACATCCATAAGTTTTAATATATTAATTAATCATCTAGACTCCCCACGCGAGCTGGTCGAAGGTGTAACTATGGAACAGCAGGTCCGAAATCAAATTTTTTTTTTTTATATAAACTACATGAGTGTAGTTTCCGTTGTACGTATCGATTTCTTAAACAAATTACTTTTGAAAAATGGTGCGCTTTAGAAGAAAAGTTTCGAAAGTCCGCGGATAAGATGGACAGTTTTTCGAGCGTATTTCAAAAAATTTGTTTTCAATCAAAGAATCCGTACGTACAACGGAAACTACACTCATATAGTTTATAAGAAAAAAATGAAATTTGATTTCGGACCTGCTGTTCCATAGTTACACCTTCGACCATCTCGCGTGGGAGGGTCTAGAAGATTAATTAATATATTAAAAGTTATGGATGTTTTTCCATTTTTGTTTTTTTGTATAGTCTCTTAAGACAGTGTACTAAAGCTAGGTAATAAAATTTTTCTATGAAAACTGTAAATTATTCCTGAAAAAAAAATCTTAAAAATGGCTTACTTTTCCGGCCGTCACAGTGGTGTTCCTCTGAAACGGGAATCCTATTTTAAGGGCTGAAAACAGCGAAATTTAGAATTTGTTTTTAAGAAACTAGTATTTCGATTCATCTGAAATTTGGACTATGTTTTTATGCATCCTTGAAGAAGTTGCAGTTTTTTTTAATTCATTTTTAATAATATTGTCGCGCCCGTCTAATTATTCTACTCCCACTTCTGGCACCAATGTTGCGCCGGGGCGTTTTCATCGCCGGCCACCCCGACGCAAAGGAGTAGAATAATTAGACGGGCGCATTCACCACACAACTATATTTCCGATGTACAGGGCAACAGCAATAGATTACAATGTTACAAGCCGAACCCGTACGTCCGAACGCCACGGCGTTCGGTTCAGGACCGTCTTCTTGTCGGCCTCCCGATCGTCCTCTTGAACGGGGCCGACCTTCTTCTATCTTCAGCTACGAGCACCAGCAGGCTATGCACGGGCCTATACCCGGTGCTCGCAACAATATATCGGAGTTATGCATCACGCCGCGCAAAACTCGTTCACTGGTGTGCATGATATTTACCTTCCAGGTAATCTGAAAGAGGAAAATGAAACGGCGTTTTACTTTGTACACATGTAGCTTCAATTTGACTAACCAGAATATCGCTAAGTTCTATACTTCTTTCGTTACGTAAGAAAATTGGCGCAAAATTGGATTGCAAAAATTAAAGGCTCAGACCTTTCAGTTTGAAAACTCTCCACACTGCTGAATAAATTTTTTTGTTTTTTGCTGGTGCATCAATTTCAAGCTACATGTGTATAAAATAAAACGCCGTTTCATTTTTCTGTTTCAGATTACCTGGTAGATAAATATCACGCACACCAACGGCCGGCGAATTTTGCGCGGCGCGATAGTCGATCGCGCATAACTACTATATTTATGGTTCGAAATTAATACAAAAAAAACTGCAGCTTCCTCAAAGATGCATCAAAACATGGTCCAAATTTCAGACGAATCGAAACGCTGGTTTCTTAAAAAAAAAATCTCAAATTTTGCTATGTTTTTAGTCCAAGGAATAGGATTCCCCCCTTAAGTACAACGAGCTGCTACCAATATCTTTCTGCATTCCTAGTTTCCCCATATTCACTGGAACTTTGTAATTTGAATTGCCCTTATAATTTAAGGAAAACCTTTTGCGGCAACCTAATATTTTCGTAACAGTCCATCGTGCTTTCTATCCTGTATTGGGGATCGATAGAACGAGTGACTCACCGACTTCATTCACCCGATCAGTTATACATTCGCGAAGGGGTGAAGCGCCCTGCCCAAGGATCCGTTTTTCAATTAAGTGAGAGGAGGATTTTAATATTATTTTAATATCGCCCGTGCGACTGGCGATCGTTCTCTCGTCATAATTTTTTCCCAGAGGTAACGCGACCCCGAGGGGACTGACTTTATTCACGAGCTCTACGGGTCGTTTGGAATTTTACGAGTTTTTACAATTTTCACCCTCGGCAATGGCAGGCTCCGCAGAATCGATCAGTGGCTACGCTCCGTTAATGGAAGTTCGGTTGAAGTTCTTTCAGTTCACCTGCCCTTTCATTAAACTGACACCAGATTTCTCATACAAAGACTATTAACGTCTTTGCCAAGGAATTTACTATGTACGCCACCGCGGATGGAAAAGGGGGGAAGTTAATGAGCGAGATGATCGGTAAAAGGATTTCTGCGGTAAGCAATTTCACTCTGTCCTCGCGTTTACGTTCTCCGGACGGACGCTGGGCGAATCCTGCAACCCCTCGGCTGCAAGAGGCCTCGGCGAGGATAAAGGACAGGCGAAGGTAATACTATAAGGGCCAATCCAATATACCTGGACTTCTCTCGGCTAAATCCTGTACTTCGTTCAATGTATTCTGTACCTTTTGATGTCGGCCACTCCCATCTCCGCGATCGTTCTTGGTTGATACAATTTCTTAAATTTCGTTTCCTCCGAGGAGACAGGAGGCAAGACAGCGGAGCGAGACGAGGGTGAAATATTCAGGCTGCGGGTCTTGCAGGAGATCCGAGAGGTCAGAAATACGGGGCACGTTGAATCGCTGTGCAGGGTTTTCGATTCTTGCAAACTTCGCTGTGGAGGTCTTGGGAAGGCGTATTTTTCTCCTGAAAAATATTAGACGCTGAATATCAGTGGATAAACTGGGATATTGAGGAAATAAAAAGGGACAAGTGTTAGTGTTATAAAGTTGTTCTTTCTTATAACGGCTTTATAATAATATAAGACTATAAAGACTATAATAATAACAACTTTATAACACACTAAGTAGCAAAATGCTCAAGCTTCGTTACGGTAGAATAATTAAAAGGAATTACTTTTATATCTATTTTTTAAGTAATTTTTTATGGAATTTTTGTATAGTAACCTTTGGTTAACGAACATTTATATGTGTATATGTTGGTTTTTAGGGATTTGTGTGGGTAACCTATTTAAATAAAAACCAAGTTGATATCTAATCGGGCCAAAGAGATATTAAGCAGTTCGAGAAAATATATTTTACCCATTTTCACTCCCTTAAGGGTTGATTAGAGTCAAATTCTGAAATTGGGTTTTAGGCATTAGTGTGGGTAACCTTTGTAAGTAAAATCCAAGTTGATATCTAATCGAGCCAAAGAGATATTAAGCAGTTCGAGAAAATATATTTTACTTATTTTCACTCCCTTAAGGGTTGATTAGAGTCAAATTCTGAAGTTGTGTTTTAGGCATTTGTGTGGGTAACCTATTTAAATAAAAACCAAGTTGATATCTAATCGGGCCAAAGAGATATTAAGCAGTTCGAGAAAATATATTTTACCCATTTTCACTCCCTTAAGGGTTGATTACAGTCAAATTCTGAAATTGAGTTTTAGGCATTTGTGTGGGTAACCTATTTAAATAAAAACCAAGTTGATATCTAATCGGGCCAGAGATATTAAGCAGTCCGAGAAAATATATTTTACCCATTTTCACTCCCTTAAGGGTTGATTACAGTCAAATTCTGAAATTGGGTATTAGGCATTTGTGTGGGTAACCTATTTAAATATAAACCAAGTTGATATCTAATCGGGCCAAAGAGATATTAAGCAGTTCGAGAAAATACATTTTACCCATTTTCACTCCCTTAAGGGTTGTTTACAGTCAAATTCTGAAATTGGGTTTTAGGCATTTGTGTGGGTAACCATTCTAAGTAAAATCCAAGTTGATATCTAATCGGGCCTAAGATATATTAAACAGTTCGAGAAAATGCATTTGATCCCTTTTCATCCCCTTGGGGATGGAAGTTTAAAAAATCCCTTCTTATGAAGCACGTGCTTCGTAAACGGAATATACTCCGCGAATTTTTTTGGGGTTCAGCGGTTTGGGCTGGACGTTGATGAATCAGTGAGTGACACAACGATTTTAAATAATTATTAATTACTTAATTAATATCGTTCCAGATTATACAATTGCTGCATTCCCAGCTTAATATAATCTATCTATATTATTAATTAATCAATTAATGAGTACACTATGCCTGAAAAACTTCAGTGGTGCCTGTGATCCGTGTGTATTTGTATCCTCGTGTGGTCCTCGAAGATATCCAATTATGTGGAAAGAGTGTATTTTAGGGTAGTCCTTACTCAGAAGACGTACAGAGAAAAGGTACATCGACTTCAGAGGATTTAACAACTAGTATTTCCATTCACATGGTATTATTTCCATTTCCGTGGTAGAATATATACAGGGAGTTTCATAATCGGTGGCACAACCGGAGGGATAGTAATCTTCCATGAACAAAAGAAATAGGAAACATAGAATATAATTTATCCATAGAAGACTTAATTTTCGAGGAAATCGATTTTGAAAACTCATCTGGTATGGACTGGGTCCTTAACGCCTCCGAGTATTTCGGTGGCAAGTCAAACGCCCAGGGACGTCTTCAGTGTAGGTACTTTTGGTACGTTTTTGGTACGTTTTTGAGATTACGACAAGGAAGCACATGTAATCAAATAAGTAGGGCCATGTAACAAGTAGCAAAGGACACATTTGGCGGCTTGTAGCATCAAAGATATCCATCGCACACCGCTTGAGTGGATCAACCCTTAGTCTCTATTTCTGAGGGAGGTACTACACCTAGGAGTCAGCAGAATTTATCAGTAAATATATCGATTTCGAGCTCGCAGAAAGTATCGCCCATCGAAGTCGTAAAAACGGCTGTAAAACGGAAGCTGCATGGGAGGTAAAGTTTATCGCCAGCGAGTCGCGCGTCAAAACAGCCCGGCGGAGCAGACTTAATCACGGGAAGGGCGGCCGCGGCCAATTTTGAGTTTGATACCGGGCCATACGGGCCGCGTAATTCCAATCGGCGGGTGAAGAATCGCTGGGAACACGTTTTGGAGGCTTTTGATCGGCGGCTGCGAAACGATGCGCGAGAGATTGAAGCGAGCGTACGCCGCGGTCGGCTGGTAAAAAAGTAATTAATTCCTTGCCCGCTCGCCCGTTTCGCGCGATCAAACCGTGATATGAGAGTGTATGGCGACTGTCTGCGTCGTGTACGAGTGAATTCACCGCGCCGAAATTACGCACGGTTATTTATTCAACCTGGGAATAACGGTTTATTTTATTTTTTTATTTTTTTAGGGAAGTAGTTGTTGGATATTCGTAGGTAGGGGTCGATCTCAAAGTCATAGGTAAAGTAAAGGTTTTAACCCATGTGGCCACACCTTCATATAATCACAAATTGGTCACTTGGGGTTCGCTGCAACCCTGCGTTATTTTTCAGTTACCATTTTCGTATTTTTTTACTTTTAACTTTTGAGTAGCTTAATAATAAAATTTAGAAATTTGGCGAATTGTAATAAGAAAAATCGCTCTTTTCCACATTTATTTTTTCAATTATTAAAAATTTATCTTTCAAAAGTTAATGTTACTCAAAATCTTAATATTAGACCTTAATATCAAAATTTTTAAATTTGATGAATTTCAACAAACAAAATGGCTCTTTTCCACACCTATTTTTTTAACTACATAAAATTTACCTTCCAAAAGTTAATGTTACTCAAGATCTTAATATTAGACCTTGATATTAAAATTTAAAAATCTGGCGAATGTTAACAAAAAAAATCGCTCTTTTCCACAACTATTTTGTCAACTATTCAGAATTTACCTTTCAAAAGTTAAAGGTCTAAAACCTTACAGAAATATTGGAAAAGACAAAAGAATTCCGGGGGTGCAATACACCTCGCGTGATCACAAAGCGTTAAGGAAAATAAAGAATTGAGGAACAAAAATTTTGCAATTTAAGTAAATAAGGTACCGACCCGAAATTGTCGGCACCTGAAGCTTGTTTCGAAACGAATTTTCTCTGACGTGGCAGTGGAATTATAAAGTTCTTAATAAATAAATGCATTGATACTGGAGTCCCAGTTGCGGAGTAATGTCACGAGAAATTTATGTAATTTCTGGTCGCCAGTTGAGGAATTGGTTTTCCAAGGCTTCTTGGGTCCCGGAGTCGTTTATCATTAGCGAGTTTTTACAGTGAAATACATCTTCAGGGTGCTCCCGCGATTTCAACGACGACCGTGACGCTGGGCTGAATGGAGCGCAGTAGCTAGAGCGTTAATATTTCCCTGAAGTTCTAAAGAAATTATATGTAATTGAATCAGCGTCGACCCAATTCCGACACGCCGAGGGTTAAGTTATTAATTACAAGTTTCAAACTAATTATTCAATATGAATTTATCGAAGGTTGTCTTTTGTCCGAGCCCTGATGCACAGACACGGTAACCCAGTTGCCTGGTCCCACTTTTATCGGCACTCTAACGAAACTTCTCCCGGAGGCGAGTGGAAAACTTTGCTGAAAACTGTGGTTATGCTTTCAATTTTCTCGAAAACAAAGCCTCGCTTCCAAACAAAATTACTTTCCAATTTCGATTTATTTCCCCGCAAGGATACATTCTACCAGCAGTCGCGCCATGTTCACCGTTCCATCCAGCCAATTTTTTTAATCAAGTACGCGTTTTCAACAACTCTTCAAAATCGATTTCCTCAGAAATGAAACGTCGAGTAAAAAAACTTCATTTTATGCGTGCGATTTATTTTTGCTCGAGGAACCAACCCATGCGCGATCGTCGTATACTCTATGTACATATACAAAGATTAGAAACTGCAAGCCGAATGTGCATAGGAATATTCGTATTCGAAAGTGTGTACGAATATTTAAGAGCACGGGTAACTTCCGCGAATCTCGATCGAGGAAAACTTTTTCAGCCGCGGGAATGGCTCGATCGAAAGATGCACTCACGGGCACGTTGATTCGCGGTCTGCATGCGCATACGCTCGCCCACGAACTTATTCGAAGACGTCTCTCCCGAACGTATGCTCGCATTCACAGTGCATTAATGGTGCACTCAAAGTACGGCATCGCGCAGAGTATCACTCAACTGGGTACGGACCGAAAGAGGCTGATCCTTTGTGTAGAAATGAATCGAAAATGTGGAATGAAATTTATGCGCACGAAGCTTCGGTTTTGAAAAGATCGATGTTGGAAATATGTCGGAAATATGTACGAGTAGGCAAAGTTGGGCAATCGCTAAATAAAAAATTAGTTAAATAACGGATCAAATAAAAGTTACTTTAACTTTACATTATTTGACGAATAAAGTTTAGTTTTATATTCGATGAAGAAAGTTATCGTTGTTATTATTATTATTATTATTATTATTATTATTATTATTATTATTATTATAAACAGGAGAATCCCATTGTTTACAGAAATGTACAACCGTTCGAACTTACACAGTCAACACAATTACATTAACTTATCCTAAATCTTGACCCCGTAAGTTAATTTGTTTATTTGTTGAGCGTTTTAACTTGTGCGTTGAACAAATTTTTCGACTTCAACTTCAACTTCGAGTTTAACGTTAGCTTCAACTTCAATTTCATCTTCATCTTCATCTTCATCTTCATCTTCATCTTCATCTTCATCTTCATCTTCATCTTCATCTCCATCTCCATCTCCATCTCCATCTCCATCTCCATCTCCATCTCCATCTCCATCTCCACCTCCATCTCCATCTCCATCTCCATCTCCATCTCCATCTCCATCTTCAACTTCCACTTCCACTTCCACTTCTACTTCTACTTCTACTTCTACTTCAACTTCAACTTCAACTTCAACTTCAACTTCAAATCAACTTCAAAGTTAGCTGTAGCTTTAATTTTAACTTTATTCGACACATGACGAATAATTTTTTTAACTTTTATTCGTTATTTGACATTTTTATTTAAATAAAATTGTAGTTCATCTCGGCGTGTAGATACAGTATCAGCAGAATGAAGCACAAGCTGGTAAAAGTCCGTGTGCAAAAGTGAGTGGACATTTGAGAATAATTTGTTTTCGAGAAGATTTCTGGTGGAGTTCATTCCATCGCTAGCTATCGTTCGCGCAGGATGAAATAAAAACCTTTGAAATCAATTTGCGCAGCGAAGAGAATAACGTATAGATTTTTTATGTATCTCTTAAAAATTTCATTATTTTTTTAATTTCTTAGTTGAGCAGATTCCATTTTCAGATTTCATTCCAGAGTAGTTTCATTTTTTTATTAACAAAACACTCTTTGAAGCAGATGCAGTATATAGAGCTATGTTGCCCTATTGTAATATAAATATTGCCGTCATAATTGGTTTGGGAAATGTTTGCATTTAATTTTACGTAACAATTTCTGCAAGTCTTTTCTTGCTACTCAACGTTGCCCTGCGATATACCTTCCATTTGCTGATGAATCAATAATCTTTCATCTTTCTCGTAAACCGTGCTAGCAATACTCCCTCCATCTAGGCCATAGCCTCTACGCTATCAAACGATGAATTTACTGGTCTGTAAAAATACTGTTTCTTAACTTTCTGCCTCGAATACGTGTAATTGCAAGTGAAAATATGCTATCGTTCTGTCATGAACTATATATCGATCCACGTATCATATTTCCCTTCGATTCCTGGAATATCCTGCTTCGCAGGCGGTATTTTAAGCCCCGATCGAACTTCTCAGCAAAGTGTCGTATTTGCATAAAGAATGCAACGACGGCATTGTTAAAACTTCATAACGGCTGAGACGAAGAATAACGAACGCGACGAAATTTTCCGTTCTCGTCGCAGTATCGTATTAATAATGCAGCCCGTGGTACGATTTCTCGTTTTCCCCGTGACCAGAAACTGTGCTTTGCCCTCCCATCAACTGGACGAATCTTGTTGCTCAGAGAAATCCCCTACGAGCTATCTTGAAAAGAAGGAATACGTATAGTACCTATCCGAGATATAGTGACTTAGGTGTGAAGTCCCTCGGCGGGGTCTTAGCCGACACCCTGCTGGGTACTGGCCGCTAAACGTGCCCCCCTACTACCTCTTACAGGACTGTATTTAGAGAAGACCTGGACAAAACCGGGGCCCTAACAGAAAATAAAACAGAAATTGAAGATACGGTTTATCATTATTAAAAGACATCAATTAAGCTTTGTTACTGGCTATTAAAAATTATCTCATTCTCAGCACATATTAAATACAAATCCATTGTAGTAAGGTATATGTACTGCATTAGAACAGTAGTGGAGAATTTATGAATCAATATAATAATTAATCAAAGCTTAATTGATGCCTTTTAATAATGATAAACCGTGTCTTCAATTTCTGTTTTATTTTCTGTTAGGGCCCCGGTTTTGTCCTGGTCTTCTCTAAATACAGTCCTGTAAGAGGTAGGAGGGTATGTTTAGCGGCCAGTACCCAGGGTGTCGGGTAAGACCCCGCCGAGGGACTTCACACCTAAGTCACTATATCTCGGATAGGCACTATATCTCACCCTTCAGCCCCAGCGTGCAAACGAATCAGCAAAAACAGTGATCGCTTCGAACAGAAATTGCACGTCGGATTAACCCTTTCGCTACGGCAGTCCGCTCCGCCGGAGCACCCCCACTGAACGGGACCTCGCGCCAAAAGCGAACACATTGCGCGTGGAAAGTCTTCGGCGTTCGGGGTTACGTCTTACGCCTGACCAACGCCACTTTGACATGCTTTTGGAAGAAAAGGGACTTTTCTTTAAAACAGGATATTTATACATTCTGCATAAACGTATTTTCACTGGTTTAATGACACTCAGTTAACAATTATCCGCAGTAAGTGAAGCTAAAATCGCCCAACAATAGCTCTGCAGTTCGAACTGAAAGTCTTATGACCATTATATTTTGTATTATTATTACTATTGTATTACTATGGATCGCGGAACGTCATTGAGTGTTGAAGAGATTGAGAAAATAAAAGAGTTTTGTCGAGAGCGACTATAGTCGCCCGTTATATGTACATGGGTCTTGTAGCGAGCGACTATAGTCGCCCGTCGTAAGTACATGGCGTTTTGCGGAGGGCGACTATATTCGCCCGTAGTAGCGAAAGGGTTAAGGGGTTGCATATATTTAAGTAAAACCCTGAAAAGAAGGGACGTTTATGAATTTTTTTTACCTATAATTTTGTTAACCAAAAATCGTAATATGCACTTGAAAGTTTATAATTTAAAGAATACTTTCTAAAAGAATAAATAACGATAATTCGTCTGCAGCTGCTATTGGACAAAGCAGGGTAGCCACGTAAG
Organism: Andrena cerasifolii; assembly: GCF_050908995.1. Taxonomy (NCBI): domain Eukaryota; kingdom Metazoa; phylum Arthropoda; class Insecta; order Hymenoptera; family Andrenidae; genus Andrena; species Andrena cerasifolii. The sequence continues at coordinate 2,093,573 of NC_135129.1, forward strand.
GAGTTTGCGGTGCCAAAAATATCTCCTCTGGGTGTCATCCGAAAGAAACAAAAAGAAAAATGTCCCTTTGTTTGTTGTTTGTTTGTTTTTACTGTTTTCCTGTGTTGAGCAGGATGGCGTTTCAAGCTTATTTCTGCTTATATTGCTCAACGAACTATAGTCCCATTTTTTTTATCCCTCCTCTCTCCTTCGGGTCCCAGCAGCAGCAGCGCACCGGGAGAAAGGTGGTCTCCCATCTTTCCCCCGTACACCGCCCCATGATGCTTAACTTCGGTGATTTAACGAGAACCGGTGTTTTCCATCACGGCTACGGCCGCTGGTAAAGAAAAATGCCCCTTAAAGTATGTAAATGAAATTAACCTTTATCCTACGCTATTTTTAAAATATCCATGTTCAAAAAAAAGACGAGTGTTTGAACTTGAATTCAACCCCGTAATGCAATTTCTCAGACAAATTTCATCAGTTTTTTAATGATTGAAAACCAAACTGTGGCTATTATAAAGAAATCGGTATGATAAAGACTAGATACCTATTGATGTGAGAAACAATCGTGCTAACAAGGGGAGGACACCACGTGGTAGACACCGATTTTTATGAGCCTTGGCACGATGGATCTATGTTGAAAATGAGTAAATAGGTGTCCGAGAGTTTCTGCCAATGGACATTAATAATAGAGATGTGTACCTGGAAATTATTAAAAATTTCATAGTGGCCGTGGGGTTTTAATGGGTAAAAATCCCACACTACCCTGGCGTCCGCGGGAGATTCCCTTCTGGAGGTGTCGGGGTGGGTGCCTTTCGAAGATGTCTCCACGTTAAAAAAAGCTTCATATTTTTTTAAATAAATTATTTTTGTTTATAATTTTTTTTTCAACTTGGGGAAATCTTCAAAAGGCACCCCGGTGTGTCTACCACATGGTGTCCTCCCCTTGTCAGTCTATTTATCGACCAAAGAAAAGAATCGTTAAGCATTTTTAAATTTTCTAGTAAAGAGTATAAGCGCCCCAAGTTAAAAAAGAAAATTTATAAAAAAAAGTAATTTATAAAAAAAATTATAAACTTTTTTTTTAACGTGGAGACATCTTCAAAGGGACTCCGACGCCTCCAGAAGGGAATCTCCCGCGGGCGCCAGGGTAGTGTGGGATTTCTACCCACTAAAACCCCACGGCCACTATGAAATTTTGAATAATTTCCTTGTAAATATCTCTATTATTAAGGCCAATTAACTGAAACGCTCGGACACCTATTTACTTATTTTCGACATAGATCCATCGTGCCCAGGCTCATAAAAATCGGTGTCTACCACATGGTGTCCTCCGCTTGTAAGTTTCATTTAAATCGGTTCAGTAGTTTTTGAAATGCCATTGGCTCCGATTTGAAAATCGTAATTTCTAGAAAACAGCGTTTAAAGTACAGTTTAAAGTGAGATCATTTTTATTTCGAATTTCCAGAAAATCGTCGATTCCGTAGCCATAGAATTGACCTTTCTTTACTATCGTAGCTTCTGCGAATTCTTTATTGGGAAAATCGATTCTTTCGACCATTCCAGGTGTATCTAACCCTTTAATGCCTGCTAGAGAGATATTATTTCAATCACAAGGAGTCTCTCGTCGGAGCTCTACTTCGCCACGAAAATTCAATACGCTGCGTTTGCAATTAAAATTGCAGGAGGAAAATGGAGACGGGCACGTTCGGGTGAAATTTGTTTTACACCGTGGCGGGGGGGATGTTAAATGGAGGCCAAGTTTGCGCAAACGAATCTGTCTGTTTTCCAACCCATATTTATCTGTATATTTGATTGCTCGCCTATGTTTGTCGTTACGCCCCCGCACGGAAATCGATTTCGATCTCTCTCGATCGCGGTCGGCGCGATCCAGCTGGTTACCACAGCGCAGTTACAATCGAATCAACTTTCATAAAATCGCTGTTGTTCGGACGCAACCAGAAGGGCTAATAAAATTCATGTCGCGATCAACGACGCTGTCGAACATCTTGTTTTCCAGGCGAGCAAATTGTCGTTCATTGATTTCACATTTGCCGTTCCGTCGCGGGGCTCGATTTAGATGACGTGCCTGCGCGAATCCGTCATACGATCTCTTCTGATTAAAGATTCCGCGGATCGAACGCGAAGCAATCTAGTGCGATTAATACTTTGGATTGGACGTAAGGCGACCTGATTGGAAGCTGTTGGATCTATCTAGGGGCTGTCGCTTCACTCGATACGGTTTTGTTCGTCTGAAATATTGAGTACGAATCGAGCTTTTAGATTAATACCTCGCCCGTGGAAGCCTGCTTCTTTTTTAGCTCCCGATATTACGTATTGCAGTATCTTGTGGTCTGAATCGGTGGGCAGGGTATCTTCGTTGAGGATTGAAAATTGAACTGTTGAACTATTTGACAGTGTTCCATAAAAAATACAAGCTTTCTTGCAGTGGTTATATATTTCTTTTTGTGGCTAAACAGCTTCTAAGAATGATTGGTGGTCTAATTACGTCAAATGGGGTAACTTTTAGGAGCGGATTTGAAGATTTTGCGCCCCTAGGCAAGCGTCTACCGCCCTTCTCGCGAAATTTCATCAAATGTTTTAAACTAAAAGAGTTGAGACAATTTTAAAATGAATTCAATGCGACAACTTACATGTGAGTTATTGCTAATTTGCTACATCCAAGAGAGCGAATTGTTTTTAAAGTTGTCACTTTAGGTGTTGGGAAAAATATGTAGACAGACATTTTATTTTGGGACGGAAATCTGTATTATTATTGTCGATGCAGTTTATCTGCGAATAATACTTGCTATTTTACAATATATTACAATGATACAATAGATGCTAGAGGGATTTGTTTAAAAATCTTATTTTTAGTGTTAATATAGCTTGTGTTCTCGTTTTCAGATTTCTCGATCCTCCGCGATGCTTGTAAGTTGCTCGCGTTAATTTGTAAACGTTGCTAATTTGCTTACCACGTCCAAAGAATGTTGCAGCTTAGACTGCACGTGTGTCTGGCGTATAAAAGCTCGAGTTAGTTTTCAAAGGGTTAATAGGAAGTCGTTGCTTCCTTGGAAAAAGTACAGCGGGGCAGACGGTGCACACGTAGAATTTTCACAAAGGCTGCGTAATTCATGCATTCCTGCATGAATAATGCAGAAATGGAGCAGCAATTTTATTCTTAACGAAGCAGCGTGGTTTTTCACGGTTTCTCAGTATTCATTTTTCACTCGTGACGGTAGCGAAGTTAAAACTCGGCTGTGGAAAAGCTGCTAGCTATTATAACGTATCAAATTATTCATGATAACATAGTAAATTTGCATAACGAACTCGTGTAAAAGGCTATCGATATTTATCAATGCTTTCTGTTTTTTTTTTACATAGAGTTTTACTATATTTATCACGTCGTGAAAAAGAATGTGGGATATTTCCTTCGAAATCAATTTCGCAGTCAGTATAATAAGCAGGTCCTATACACAGAATTGTGTTCGACAAACTTCTGCCTTTTAATTAGAAGAGTTTCAAGATACAAGCAGGATAAATATACTCAAACTCTTAATAGGATTAAAGGCTTGAAATTGACAGGGCTATGCTTGAGACTATCCAACTGATGCGCACCCCTGCAGGGGCACTGCTTTTCCGCAGGTGTTTTTTGTGGGTCATTTGAGGAAACACATCAATGTACAACTAAAATATTAAATATTACGTGGCAAATGTGTGAAAAACCTGCTTCCATTATCTTGACACATAGAATCGACCCTGGAAACGTGTCCCAAATCTTACTTGACACTTTGTGTTCCATCGCTACCGCTTCACCTGCCGCTCTCGCGCACCCACGAGTTCACGATCTTTCCATCATCACGTATGAGCTTCAGAATTCAATCTCATTTCACATTTATCATAGAAAGATCTCTGTTCCATTCACAGGACGCAGTCGTGAAGGTTCTAAAGATGATTCTTCTCAGCTGTGCAAACAGATTCCAAAGAATTCCGTTTGTTTAAATAATACATTAAAAGAAGAAAGAACTTTTTGGAATCTGTTTGCACGGTCGCATTCGTCTTTAAAAATTACACAATTTTGCTATTTACGCCGTTCTCCGAGCTATAGTAGTTTCCAAGATATTCGACTAAACATGTTTCTCACCCTTAATTTTGGGGGCTGTTTTCACCTCTCCGACATGAATATCAGCCGATAAAAAACAACACTTGTCAAATATTTTTGTAAGAACTACTTTTTACCAAGGTTGCATCAAAATCGGCGAATGCCACTACGATATAATAATAGTAATAATAATAATAATACGTTTATTAACGGGAGCCCTTTGATACATAAGTGAGAAAAAGAACAAAAATAATAAGGTGAGCACAACGAAGCGAACATAAGTAACATTGAATAGAGATAGAAAAGGTCGATCATGCCGCAATAATTATTAACATGAGAGGCAATACGATTAATAGCATTGAATTTACCCAAAACTCTCCGATGAGGTTCGATGTAGAGTAGGGAAGTTCGTCTTATATTTCTAATAGGTGCACAAAATTTAATAAGTCGAAGAATACCGGAACATTCAATATTATCATTAAGCAGATTGTATATAAAGAACAGATCGGAAATAGTCCTACTATTTTCTAGCGTTTTCTGGCGTATCTATATGTTCCATAGTAAGCTCCTTGTTTCGAGGGACTAACAATGTAATCTTACTTCACCGTTAAGGAGACTCCCAATAGGTGATTTTTTAGGAATTTTTTACAAGACGAGGTTATAACATATCCTAGAAAATGTTTTTGGCTTTTATTAATACACTCATCGAGGTACAAAAAAAAATTTGTTTCGTGTTATCGGTCTTGATGCATTTTATAGGTGGCGCTTAGTGCAGCTTTGCCAAAAAGAGGTGCCTAAACGATAAGACGCCACGTAGAAAATCCATTAAGACTGAAAACACGAAACAAGATTTTTTTGTACCCTGACGAGTACAGTATTAATAAAATCAAACAACATTTTGTAGGATAATTGATAATCTTTTATAGTAAAAAATTCATAAAAAGCACCAATTTTTCGAGCGTCTTGACCGGAGGGTCTCCTTAAGGAGGGAGCCCTATTTAGGACGCTAGGAATAAGGTGATTCTTGGGAATTTTTTTCTGAGAAACTTTTAAGCGGATCTTTTCCAAACTTTCAGGGTATTTTAGTTCACATTCAAACAATAAAAATTAATTTTTTCGTTACAAAGTGTTCGGTAGAAATGGAGATATATGAACACGTTCGTTAGGACTCGCGCGCCGGAGTTGCAAATTTGCGATTGTAATGGTGGCCCCAATTCTTCCCTGAAATAAAAAAACCAAGGATTTTCTTATTTCTAGTACAATTACATTGTCGATGAACCTAACAGACGGGAAAAAAGTTAAAAGTTGGCAAATTGGTGGGACTTGAAAGAAAAAGTTACGATTCTGCTCCAAGATCTTTCGTACTATTTATGAAAAAAGACTTGTTCAATTCTATTTATTTATCAAAGTTATAGGTCCATCGACAATGTAATTATACTAGAAATAAGAAAAACCTTGGTTTTTTTATTTCAGGAAAGAATTTGGGCCACCATTACAATCGCAAATTTGCAACTCCGGCGTGTGAGTCCTAACGAACGTGTTCCTATATCTCCATTTCTACCGAACACTTTGTAACGAAAAAATCAATTTTTATTGTTTGAATGTGAACTAGAATACCCTGAAAGTTTGGAAAAGATCCGCTTAACAGTTTCTTAGAAAAAAATTCCCAAGAATCACCTTATTCCTAACGTCCTAAATAGGGCTTCCCCTTAAGGTAGAACCCCACCCTGAAGCCACTAGGAAAAGACAAAGATAGGGATTTTTTTATTTGTATAAATAAAAATATAGAGCTGGGATTTTTTATATAGTTTTAAAGCAATCTTTATTTTGACAGAATTCCTTTTTTTTTTTAATTGTACAAAATTGCCGCGAACGAGATGGTATCCCGGAGCACTGCAGAAGGGCTGGCCCGCGCTCCCGAGGATGACTGGATCATCTGCGAAGAAAATACAAAAGAATATATGGATTGGAATATATTATCTTCCATGTAACATGGGATTTTTTTTGGTATTTCAACTATTCAATTTTTTACAAGCATTTCAGTGCAAATTTGTATACAAAAAAAATAATGTCAATTCTCCAAACTGCTATAATTTCCAAAATAATTCGAATTTTGAGAAAATCCTACGCTACATGGAAGATAATATATTCCAGTTTATATATCTCTTTTGTATTTCCTTCTCAGACGATCCAGTCATTCCCGGGAGTGTGGGCCAGTTTTTTTGCAGTGCTCCGGGATACTATTTTGTTCGCGGCCATTTTGTACAATTTTTCAACAAAGAAATGTTTTTCTAGCAAAATAAAGATTGCTTTAAAACTGTATAAAAAATCCAAGCTCTATATTTTTATTTATACGAACAAAAGAACCCCTAACTTTGTCTTTTGTTAGTGGTTTAAAGAAACCCTCACCTCCCTATAGTTTGGAGCCGATCCTTTCGCTTCCTCGATCCACCTCATCGAACAACAAAGCGAACGGCCAAATTCCCCATGCCACCGCGGAATTCCACGCGTGCAAATACACCGCCCGAAGTAACGGATCGCCAGTGCCATCAGGACACACACACCCCTGTTCGCGCGCTGGTCGAATTTCAGGCTCGCGTCGCGTGGATCCCTCGCGAGTATTTATTTCCCAGCTGGTAATTACCGGCACAGGGAACGTGCCGCGTCGGCTGCGAAGGGGGAGAAAAAAATGTTCCACCCTGGAAGTGGTGAAAAATCGCGAAAAATCGTGTAGCGTGGAAATCCGTGGGCGCGGGGGGTGGGTCGTGGACGACGCGAAAACGCGTTATCAGTAGCCGAATCTGTGGTCGATATTCACGATAATGTCCGCGTCGACTGGCATGACGCGGGGAAAATGTAGAGGAGAAAGGGGACGGGGTTGGTTGGGAGGGGTAGAGAAACGGAAAGGAAAAAAGAAAGCGACGAATGGGGTGGGCGATGGGCGGAGGGAGAAAAAAACATCGCGCGGCGATGGTCGTGTGGAGCCACAGGTATCCCAGGACCGTGCGCGATCCCCATTCTCCCGTCACCATGGTACAGGTCGTTTCAGGGCTCGCTCACCCTTTCTTCTACCCTTGCCCCCTTTTCGCTTGCCGCCCGCTGCCTGCTCCGCTCTACTAGTCTTTGTCGTACGCGCGCAGAGCGGCTAATGCCAGTGGATCAGCACGGCAGAAAGAAGCTGCAGTCGTAATCGCGTGACTAGGATTGTACGGTCACCTGGCCTGCATACGCGGCGCGTCGAAGGTAATACGCGGCTTTAATACTTCCCGTTTCCCGTGCGTCCGTCCGCGAGGCTTCGCTCTCCACCCCCTCTCGTCGCTATCACAGTTTACGCGAGGATCCCGCGGCTGGAGGGGCGAGCGGAGTGAAGGGAGATTGTCAGATCCGTCGTAAAGGACGGAAAGAATAAATGGAAGCAAATGTGCTCTCGTAAAGCCGGAGTACGCGCACAGATTACCGTGGTCTATTCAGGAGACAATTGATTCTGGAATGAAAGACCGTGAATGTTGCCTTCCTGGCGAGTCTGTAACACACCTTTCGTTTGATAAGCAGCAGGAATTACTGTTATTACGGTTTGTTTAATGCGCCGCAGAGTTGCAGGCGAGTTGGGCTACGGGTACTTTTGTTGCGGCGGTGTCCATTGTCCCCGGAGACGATACGCGCCTGGAACAAGTTTATTCGCGCTAGATTTGGCTGCGATAGCAAGGAAATATATTCCGATATGTTGGAGGATTGTGCCGACTAGCTGCTGCATCGGTTTACAGCATGGACTAGGATGATTAAGAGAGAAGACGGTGGAAATTGTATCACCATTGTGTCGCGCGGAGGAGGACGCAAACTGATCTTGATCAAGGATGACAAGCCCGCTGGTGAAAGAGGAACGTGCTCGTTGATGCTGTCAGGGGTACGCTGAACTTCTGTGGGACCCGCCGCTAAGGGGTATATACATGTCTTATTAAACATGAAGGCGCTTTTGAGTCATCCCGCTATAGCAGGGAGACGTCTCATGTTTTAAAAATCCACGCTGATGGAAACCCAGCCCTATCTCACGAGGAACGGCATTGTTACCTTATTCCATTGAATACCCTTGAGATACCGAATTTACATTTCACTGCAAATACCGCCACCCCTCTACATTATAACATTGCATCTTCCTAGGTCAGAAACGCATTGACTCTCATATTCTTCTACGGACATATGGAAGGGGAAGGAAGGAGCTTTTCAATTTCGGACACGAAATGTCTAAGAAAAATCAGTGCGATTGGGGTGGGACAGGTGGTCAGGATCGACAAGTGCGACAAAATCTCGGGACTAGCTAAAGACTCGTTGGTTTGAAGTACCCAGGAGCGCCGTACGTCGGCGACGTTCAACTACTCTCATAACCTGTCCTCGATACGATCACAGTAGTGCCAGGCACTACCGATCCACTCGTATCTCGTTCTGCACGCGAGGGGGGGGCCCCATCGAGTCGATCCTTAATAAACCAGGGAAAATCGCTTTAAAACCCCGACACAGTATTCCCATCGAATCAACAGTTCCGCGCCGCTTGGTCTTCCTCTCTTTCTCGGTCGTAGGCGGTGGTCCGTTCCGTTTCCGTTGCTCCGCTGTGAAACGGGTTATCAATGTCCTCGTCGCTCTCGCGGAGTAGCAGCGTATGCGCGTGCCACACCACGTAGCAACCCCCTGCACGCTCTGCAACCCGCTATGGTATTGATCCACGAGCGGCAACCCCCTCCCCCCTCCCACCCCATCCCCCGCAGTCTATCGAGTTCCGCCCCTGCGGGAGCGGGATTGTGGGTGATGGTAGAACGGTGGCGGGCGATATGGTGGTGGCGGCGGTGGTGTACAGCTGGAGGGACTCGAGCCCAAACCAAGACCCCAAACTGAACTGAACTACCCCTACCCATCAGCCAGCCCCGACCATCTCGCCCCCGTCGCTCGGCCCTGCGCGCCCGCGCGCCCTGCAGACGCACAAAGGCGTTCAGGTGGGTGTTGCTTTATGGACACGGCCCCGTTGTACGTGGACGCAGTGTGTTTGCTTGTATGTAATATGCAGAAGCGGCCGCGCAGAAGTGGCTGGGGTTCCGCGCGCTCGCCGGGGCCCCCCTGGCCGGCTACGTGTGAATAGTTCTGTATGTGCTTTTCACGTGTGTCCAGCGAAAGCACCATTGTCAGCTTCTCTCTCTCTCCTCCTGTGCCCCGGCGCTTCGACGTCCCCCTTTTTCCAGCGCGCTGCTTGTACGTGACGCATGGAACCGGCGACACGCGGGGCTACTCTGCCCCTCGCCCCGGGGCTGGAATTTGCGCTCGGCACGGCAAACCAGAGGAACGGCGAAATTTAATACCGAAATCGGCTGTCAACGTTCACCAATAAGGAGGTTCGCTCGAGGATTCGATCGATAGCGGTCTTGCTGGAATCGAACGCCACGAACGATGCTTGCCTTCGGGTTTGCGTTCAATCACAACCGCTAGGTCCCGATAGTGCTCCTCTAAGTAGGCCTGCAGTTTGGCGTTAGTTCCCGACACGTTAAATTCGAGTATTGCTATCGCCAGGAGAACCGTACCTGTGGCATCTAATGCCAGCGGCTCACGAGTTCGTAACGCAGAGCGACGTTGAGGTGGCACCTCCGGGGATCACTGTTGATATGCTGTCTCAGGGCGTAGTTAGCGGTCTGAGGTCTTTCGCTCGTCATTGTCTTCTCGCGAATCATTTCCACGTCGCGAGGACTTCTGTGCTGCAATGTATTCACGATTTAGCCAATTCTTAGGGACACAAAATGCAATCTAAATTCGATAATTAATTCGAGCAACGGAACAGACCAGGGCTATACACAGCGGGATCATCGCCCAGCGCCATGATCCTGTCATTTCCGCGTCAGCTTCAGGGGCCGTTAATCTTCTCCCCAATTCAATACCACGCGCAAAAATACTTTCACGAATGATCGGTTATCAGCTCAGAATCGCCAGCTTCTCGAAGGGGCGACGAACCGCAGGGGGCAGCTTGATACCAATTCGACCGTCCGCCCTCATTTTCATTCGTTTACACGCCTTTCACTCGCGGGATGAAAGGGGGAGAAGTCAGGCTCCGCCACTCGAGCTGGCCTTCCTTGTCATCCCCTTTATCGCGCGGTCGAATTCTCCGCGACTCTTCTTCCGTCCCTCGCCTCAGCCAGCCCTGCCGGCAGGGTAAACAATACTCAAGCCCTTTGTGCTCCCGGGGAAGGGGGCGGGAGGTGGAGCACTGCGTTTCTGTAAAAGTGGATTCACGATGAATTTTTTTTCGGGGGTTAAGCGAGTATCAAAGGACGCTTCAGCTTGGCTCTCTTTCTCTGTCTGCCCCTCCGCGTGTGCCTCGGTTTTTGCCGCGTTTTCCTTCGCCCCGGTTCTCCCCTTCTCGTTTCCCTTTCGCACACGAGCGCGGAAAGACGACGCGCAACGTTTCCCCGTAGGATACGTACGCACGCGGAGGCTCAGCTTTTGTCCAGTAACCGCAATGGTAGTCTCTACGTGTCGGAATTACGTCCACCCGTCGGGGATGCCTGTGGAGCTAATTACCATTCACTGTCCAGGTATCTGCGGTTTAGCGAAAAAATTTGGAAAATCGTTCGTTCGATTTGGTGCCGCGGTTATTTTGCTCGCTCGGCGAACTGATGAGGCATAATTTCTGGCGCGGTTCAAGGATAATCAATCAGTCATTTTGGCATCGAGGGGCATCGTCTGGTAATAATGGAGGCAGGTTTTTGTTTGGGTAATTGAGGAGGGTGTATCATTCATTCTCACTGATATTTTGCAGTGGGATTAATTGTGGAGGTAGCGTTCAGGCTTCGAAGGACATTTAGTCAAGAACTCTTCATTTTCTGCTGACAATGAGTTGCGTTTGGTTTTTATTTAGGGTAGGGCGAAGTCAGAGAGGGACTGATGGCCGAGCGAATTGCGCCACTGTTAATAGTGTACATTAATAGAAACGCCAGTAGAAGTGATGGTTATACACGAACGTGTTAATCAAAAGATTAACGAGCACGTAACTACATCCTCGATTCTGCATTAATTCCACCTGAATTTTCTCGAAAGCGAAGACTCGCCTGGGAAAATTTTTTTTATAGAAATTCTGTACATGTGAATTTTTCTCAACAAGAAATTCTCTAAATAAGAAAATCTCCAAATAAGAAATTCTGTATAAAAGAAGTCTCCTAAATTCAAATATCTCTAAATAAGGAATTTTGTAAATAAGAAATTTTCTATATAAGGAATTCTATAAATAGGAAATTCTCCAAATAAGAAATACTCTAAATAAGAAATTCTGTTTAAAGAGGTTTCCTAAATAAAAATATCTCTAAATAAGAAATTCTGTTTAAAGAGGTTTCCTAAATAAAAATATCTCTGAATAAGAAATTCTGTTTAAAGAGGTTTCCCTAAATAAAAATATCTCTAAATAAGAAATTCTGTTTAAAGAGGTTTCCTAAATAAAAATATCTCTAAATAAGAAATTCTGTTTAAAGAGGTTTCCTAAATAAAAAATCTCTAAATAAGAAATTGTGTGTAAAGAGGTTTTCTAAATAAAAATATCTCTAAATAAGGAATTCTCTAAATAAGAAATTCTGTTTAAAGAGGTTTCCTAAATAAAAATACCTCTAAATAAGAAATTCTGTTTAAAGAGGTTTTCTAAATAAAAATACCTCTAAATAAGAAATTGTGTGTAAATAGGTTTTCTAAATAAAAATATCTCTAAATAAGGAATTCTCTAAATAAGAAATTTTCTAAATAAGAAATACTGTAAATAAGGAATTCTCTAAATAAAAAATTCCCTAAATTAAAAATTCTCAAAGTAACAAATTCTCTAAATAAGAAATTCTCTAAATAATAAATTCCCTAAATACAAAATTCTCTACATAAGAAATTCTCTGTACAAGAAACCTTTACATAGGAAGCTCTACGTACTCTGTATCACGGGTTAAATCACTGACCTTCATTATTCGAATCTAATCGCGAGCAAAGCTGGTCAAGCAATCGATTACAGATAGTTTCCGCAATATTGTTGGTCCTCGATCGAAATGAAAGTGCAAGCCTAAGATAAAGCGACTCCATCGAGCCAATCGAATCGCAGGTATTCATACATCCATTTCGATCGATAACTCCTGGGAGCAAAATTGGAGCGATGGATAACGGACGTTCAGCCCGGATTCACCGCAGATGGAGAATAACGGGTATCCTATCGATAATAAATCGTTTTCCTCGTCGTTTACGCCTCTCGTGTGGCAAATGAACCCTGTTGAGAGGGCGCTCGAAATTCTCGACAGCTATTTCGAAACGTTTCCACGGGTGTCAAACCACCTCATCCATGTTTGAACTAATTCTTCGCGCGTTGTTTTGGTAGAAACCACTCCAGGGACGTTTCACTTCGTACGTGGCACGAATGCTTTCGCGGTTTCTTTCCCCGAACGATTTGTAAACGTCGGGCGTCGAAATTTCACCTACATACCAGGGCAGCTTTTATTTCGTACAAAGCATCCCACGTGATGGGCAAAGTCAAGATTATATGTACATTTCGTTCGAAATGTATTTGTCAATTTTTATTATCAAGTGCGAAAAAATGGTGTCTCACAGTACAAATGATAATAGGTATACAGTGGAAGCTCTATTAAGGGATTAAGTACCTTTGATAGGTTGGAAAACAGTTTTAGTTTGATGATTTTTTTCATATAAAAAACGTTATATTTAAGAATCAAGACATACACCTTTTTGTGTATTAATTAAGCTGTAATTATTCTCTTCAAAAAGAAATGATGCCATTTGCGGTACTATAGATACCTTCGTGGAGTTTTATCTGAAATATAATTTTCTTTACATAAAAGTAGACAAAAAAGCAAACACTTGTCGATGCCGATTCTTCGATTTGTGTGTGTGTTTTTTTTATTAACAAAAGAAGATGAAAACCTAGGTTCGTAAATCACACGCTTCACTTTGAGTAGCTGCCATTTAAAAAAAAAGATTTTTTCAAAATCACCTTCGATATTGTTTGCTTTTTGGTTCAGTTTAATGTAAAAAAAAAATTATATTTCACATAAAACCCTACGAAGATATCTATGGTACCGCAAATGCTGTAACTATGAAGAGGTCTTAGCAGAGGGGCTGTTATGGTATCATTTCTTAAGATAGGTATTAAATTTCTTTTTAAGAGAATACTTATTTTTAAATGCAAAGCTTTTTATATGAAAAGAAATTACAGAAATACCCCTGTATCAAAGTATGTAACCCCTTAACTGATTTCATAGAAATCGTAGCAATTGGGATAAAGTGGAGTATTCACAGTAGAATATCGATAACAATCGAAATGAATCAGCTTTACCAAAATTCGTGAATATGCCCTAACCCAGACCTATCTATGCAATTTGTCTATTAGATTAATTTTATCCTACAACTGCTGTGTTAGCTCAAGCTTTCAGCATCAATGAGTCTTCTGCTTTTGCATCGTTGGTCCATTTGTTGCAGGGCACATTTTAATAAAACTGTTAATGTATATAATAAATTTAAAAAAAAAAATAAAAAACCGACTACAAAGGTGCGCTAAAAATTATAAAATATTTTTTTTTAAATCGGTGCTAAAATAAAAACGAAATTAATTCCCTAGCGTTAGTGTGCTAATGGACTGTAATTGATAAAGGTTTAGAAATTGATATAATTCTGTTTCTATTTTGACACCGACTTAAAAAAAATATAAAAAAATATTTTATCCTTTTTAGCGCAACTTTGAAGTCGGTTTTTTACTTTTTTTTAAAAGTGTATTATTTTATAATTTTTAGTGACCTTTCTTTGAAGTCGGTTAAAAAACATTTATCATTGTATCAATTGGGGAACATACTCCATATAACAACGAAAGAATCATCCAAATCGGTCCACGCGTTACAAAGTGATGCGCGAACATACATTAAAACTGTAATTCTAAATAATTCTAGCGTCTCTAGATAATAATAAAAAAAAATTAACATAATACCACCGGCTCTTCATACTCTTTCAAATAAAAAAAAATCATCGAAATCGGTGTACCTAAACGGAACCTCCTCCCTTTTGAAGTCGGTTAAAAATGGCTGTACTTCTATTAAAGTTGGGAATTCGCTGTCGTTCCAGTTGGCTGTTGAATTATCAGTAAAGTAATATAGACTTTATAGTCTCTGTGCCCGGAATAATTTGAAACGTTCTTATTTTTCTTTCACTCGTAACGTTCACATCGGGGAAGCGAAAAGTTACACAAGCCTTCCTGTAATTTCCTCGGCTCCCGACTACTCCCCCGCACATTCCTTCGTCCTCGACGTCGCTGCGAGGAAACGCTGCTGGCATTTATCGCTGTCGCAGGATCTGTTATTGGATTTCCACTTGGTCGAAGCTTTCGCCTGTTTTCTCACCGAGAGCGATTAAAAGAGGGTCCCTGAAACGCGCTCTGACGAGTATCTGATCCGATACTGAAAATACTTCGTAGCTACACCTCGCGGAAAATGGGAAGGCGTAATTCGAGGAGGCACGTAATCAGGATCGATAAGGATGACAAAATACTCACGAGGACAGAGGAAAATGTGCGCGACATTAATTTCACTTGCTCGCGATGTAATAAAGGAGAAAGTTTTCGCATTTATCGCATTTAAATGCAGTGTTGCATTTGAAATTTTGACGCGTTTAAAACATTTAAGCAGACATTAAATTTAGTAACGTTAACGCGCTTGCTATCGTACGGAGCACGTATACAATAGTTTATGGTGCTGCAACGAAACTGCATTGTTTGCTGCAACAAGGAACGTCACGCAGTTGACAGTTTCCGATTGTTATGACACCTGACGCATGAGTAGGGTATTATAAAATTTTAGATATATATATTTTCTTTCATCGGCTGAAATTCATGTTCCGTGGAAAGCCTGGTTATTTAAACTTCTCGCAAGCTATTAAAAACAGAACACGCTTACGAAAAACACTTGGTGCATATTTCGGAAGCAAAATTTTTCGACGCTACAATATCTTTTGCAAATTATTTTCGGTAGTTGGAAAACACCTGTTAAAACAGCAAGCTGTACAGATAAAAACATATGTTCCAATTTTTCAATTTGCATAGGAATAAAGGGAAATATGAACTTTATTAAAATTAATATTTTAATAGATACGGATTTTCCGAGCAACTTTATGTAATTTTGTCCCTCGGTTAAATTTTTGTTCAGGCCTTGTTATTGCAACGTATTTTTCTAGCTTCAACAGATTTCGGGAAATTAATGGGGTGTTCTGTTTACAAATTTTGAGGGTGATTTACACAGCTTTAGTCGAAACTTCAGCCGATAAAACAGTTGTGTTTAATATTTCCTAATATTCTACCAACATGCGATGTTCCATTAAAATCGAAAACTGTCAACTGGATGGTCCTTATAAATTGATTGGAATGATAACTTCTACTCTCGTCCTTTATTAACGATTCTTGTACAGTTATAGTAGCGAGGGTGAATATTTTCTACCTTTTTTTCAAACTTGTGCAAAACACATGAATCCCGATTTTTATTTAATTCTCGCTACGAATGTTAAAAATTTCATTGAATATCTGGGTGAGGCTTGCTTTAGCCATCATTTACTGCGGACGGGATATAACGATCCTCATGTAAAGCGTGCGTGTCAGAGCGATATCAGTTGTAAATAGAGCTTAAGTGGTTATACCTAGCCAGGCAGCCGAAAAGAGGCCAATGTTTGTGAATTTTTTTTGAAAAAGCGGAAGCGTATATTTTCACAGAACTTTTTGCGTTTCAAAGAGCAACATTTAAAGAACATTTGGTAATTTTTTAGTAGAAAAATATTTACGTTTATAATAAAATAACAAGCGACATCCAAGAAGCATTTTTAAAAATTTGCTTTTGCGTTGAGCACTGCCATTCGGAGCCAGATTATCTAAAATCAAAAAAAAAAAAAAGATTTCGTTAGTACATTAATGTATCCTCTGATTAACGGAGGGAATTTCCGCAATATTAATTTAAAACAAAATGGCGGCTATTTAAAGTTGAAACCCTGATTTTTTCGCGTGATTTTTGTAAACATTTTTCTACGAAAATATTACCAAATGTTTTTTTTTAAATGTTGCTTATTTAAGTGCAATATGTTCTGTAAAAATATATGCTTCCGCTTTTTCAAAACAAATTCACAAACATTCGCCTATTTTCGGCCGTCTGACTAGGTATAACCCCTTAAGTCATTATTATTATCATCTTTTATATTTTTCTGTTACTTCTGCTTTAGTTTAGGGTGAACGCCTTTCTTCTCTACTCCGTGTCTTTTTCACCCCCTTCTGTCGCAAAATGGGTCTTACCCGTTCATGAGAAGATAAATAAATAAATAACGAAATTCTGTGCAACAATAAAATTTCGTTACATTTGAAAAGAAGAATGGCCATTTGAAAAGGTTGAAATCGTGGAAGTAGTCCACTATTAAAGCGCCGCGGAAAGTTGAACGACCGATTCATGCCCGGAGAGTGTAATCCGTCGATTAGGATTATCCAAGGATTATCTTCCTTCTCCATCTGCTCGCGTTCCTTCTTCTTGCCGAGTAATCGTGGTCGCTATTCGTGCCCCGCCTCCTTTTGCTTCGCGGCTGTGAATTTCGTTTGTTCCGCGGACCTCGTAAATTCCCCGAGGATTTCCCACCCCCTTTACGAATTTGCGCTACTCCGTTGCTAGGAGAATTCACTTTGCCGCGTAACGCCACTTGCCGAGTGAATTAGCCCTGCGATGCCGTCCCTGCGAACTGCGCGCCTTTTCCTGCGCTGCATCGTGAAATCAGACGACGGAGAAGAAGGCTGGCCTAGTGAGTGCAGAGACAAATCTGAATACCTTCGTTTGTCACTCCGTTCCGCGTGCAGGTTCGTGCGATGCAGTGAAAAGAAGGCATGAGGTATTTGAGGCAGTGGCGCGCACAGAGTGAGGGGACCAAGGGGCACCCACAAAGAAGGAGCTTTATAAAAATTTATTTAGACAATTGTTGGAATGAGGAAATAAATCTCTGCTCCAATACTCCTATAGCGATAAGGGTGTGCGTGCGAGGGAGGGGAGTGAGGGTGAAGCACCACGTGCTGTATACTCAAGCGGTAAGGAGCTCTATGCCATGTATATAAATATTAATATATAAGTTAAAATAAGGTTAAGTAAATAAAGAAATAGTGTTAACTGCTAATATAAAATAAGTTAATATCTAAGGTATACGCTTCCCACTAAAAGAAAACAAGAATAAAATCCAAATCTCCTTTCTTCTTACAATCACCTAATCAACTATATTGAATTTGTATTGAAAATATATTTTTATCCGTTCAACGAGGCTCCCCTAAAATTGAATCCTGAGTGCGCCACTGACTTGACGCCACTGGCTGAGCAGTTGCCGCTTGGGCCTCTGCCCGCAAGGCCCACAGGGCCCAATCTTCGAAAAAAATTATGATTTTATTCAGACACTGTTTTCTTTTATTTTACATAATTGTCATACTGCACGCGCGTAAATTTGCACAGGGTGTCTCGGAAGGTTTGCCACCTGCGCCCTTCTCCTTCAATCCGCCACTGCTTGAGGCTCGCAAAAAATCGGTTGCATTTACATCGAATGAATCAGTTTGTGAATTAAGGAGCAGGGTTTTTCAGGTTAAACAAATAAAAAGTAATTTTTCACGATATGTTAGAACCAGGAGCGTTGAAATCATCACTGTAGAGTGTAAGCGTTAACTTGGAATTTAGATTATATGTATTCAAGGGCGTCCGCAGACTTTTTTC
The DNA here is from genome assembly GCF_050908995.1 of Andrena cerasifolii. Lineage (NCBI taxonomy): Eukaryota > Metazoa > Arthropoda > Insecta > Hymenoptera > Andrenidae > Andrena > Andrena cerasifolii. Next base: position 2,111,426 of record NC_135129.1, read on the forward strand.
AGGGGTTGGGGGTGCAATTTTGCCTAGTCAGCTTTCGAAAAAGAACGCGATTTTCGGGAATTTTTTGTGGAATATCTACTGTATATTTTTTTACAACTATTCGCTTATTTTAAAAGTACATATATGTAGCAACTCTCAGTAATTTTGTTGTAGAAAAACATTAAGAAATGAACGAGTAACAGCCATCCTCGCGGAAGCTGTTTTGATAAAGGCGCTGTGCGGTGAGCAAGTTTTCTCTGAGCCGGATCAGCTAAAATTAAAAATTCAAAAACTTTCTGCTAATATATGGTTGAATTCAGTAGATGAACGAAGGTTTTTTTCAAAAAAGTTGGTTTTTGCCAAAATGGCGGCCGTTTGACGCAAAACCACGCTTTTCCGATGTCTGAATCGTTCGTTTTTCGTTAATTAAAAATACAGTTTTTGTTAAAATAAAAAATCCTTCGTTCATCTAGTAGTCTTTGGTATATAAAAGAAGTCTGCAAAAGTTTACGCCAATCGATACAGTGTTTTCCGAAATATCTTGCTCACCGATATCAACACAGCTTTCGCGAGAATGGCTGTTATTCGTTCATTTCTTAATATTTTTCTACAACAAAATTACTGAGAGTTGCCACATATATGTACTCCTAAAATAAGCGAATAGTTGTAATAAAATATACAGTAAATATTCCGCAAAAAATTCTTGAAAATCGCGTTCTTTTTCGAAAGCTGACTAGCCATAACCCCTTAATTGAAAATTTAAAACCGAAATTTAAAAGTATTTACTGTTTTAGTATAAACTTAATAGTGATCAGTTATTAAAAATAAGCGATTTCTTTCTCAAAAGCCAGGGGGCCCACTATCCATTTTGCCGCCCCCCTTCCACCCACGATTATATTTATAACAGAATCTGATTGGATTGAAAATCAACGAGTAATTCCAAACTTTTGGTTAGTGGTGTACGTCTGATAAAAAAGAGGATCATGCAACTTGTACTCTACCATGTATTATAATTCAAATTAACCGGAGATCCAAAATAACAGTTAGGTACTTCAAAATTTTCTTGAAAAAAAATGTCATTAAGTAAATATTAATTTTTATATAATTGTGAGCCAGTTTTCCTCAAATAATGGCGATAATGACATGGATAATGGATATCAGTAACCAAAATAAAATTTGAGTCATTGATAATGGTTACCGGTAACAAAAAATAAATTTTAAACCTTCGTAACCAAAATCACTTATACCATAACTTTAAAATTTTCTCTTAAAACAGTCGCGCTGCCTGAAACTAACTGTGCTTCAGAAAGTACAGGTTTGAAAACCAGTATTTCCCAGCACCGTTTTCCTGAAGTCTGACGAGTGACGTTTGCAAGTGTTCGAAAACGCCGGCATTGTTTGGTCCTCTAGAAAAACGTCGATGCTTCTCGTAGAAGACGGGGGTTGGAATCGAGGCAAAGATCGCCCAGGGAAATAACCGTGTCGAGTCAACAACGGTACGATGAAATTCGCGGACACTATTACTGGATGAAATGAGAATGCGTCCGTGCGCGGAAATCCATATCGTAAACCACCCGGCTGGATGAACAGGCGACCTATTTTTCCGACAAATCACTGGCGAAACAGCCTACGGATCGCGCTTTCGAAGCTCCTCCCGTAGGTACCGTTGCCCCCAACCTTTCCATCGCGTTACACCCCCCCGTGCCATTGCCGCGCTTGATTTTTTACCATTCGACGTTTGAAGTTTTAATCGGCTTTGCGCCTCGATACGAACAAACCTGCCCGATCAATTCTTCGTACGAGATTGATCAATTAAACATTCGCCCTGTAATCGGTCCTTCGTTCGCTGTAGCCAGAATTCATTGGGAAGAATAATTCATCGCCCTCGCTAATCCACGGATTGCTTCATCGAGATTTCATGGGCAATCGCAGGCGCAATATGGTTCTACAAGTGTAATGGGAAATACCGAGATTTGTATGTTGTCATGAAGCAAGTTAGAGCTGTTACTTTTCGACCTGTCGGGTACCCGGGTACCCGGACATTACACAGTGGTTTGAATAGAGGAAAAAAAAGGCATTTTTTCAGGGTTAAGTACACAGAATTTTTTCAATACAATTCCATAGTAGGATAGTTGAAGCACCAGAACCAACAAGAATTTTCTGTAAATACCATTAGTTTGTAAGGAAATTATAATATGAAAGTTGGGGAACAGAACACCTGCAATTTTGAGTTACAAACGCCACTATCTTTCAAGTAGAATTTCAACTACCTGAAAATTCAAAAGAAAAACGCAATTCTGTAATTTGATTATGTTCATACTGAACATATATATTACATGCATTGATTCAATGACACCCTCGTCGATTTCAGTAGGACATAAGTTGAGCAAATAGCTATTTTTAACAATATAATCGAAGTTTAATTAGACATAACTTTTTCGCGACAGCTAGCGTCAAGGTAAGACTTAATACTAGTGGTGCATCGTGCCTTTGAGTTCATAACCAAACAAGTTTCAGCTGCGTAAACCTGCGGCTTTGGTGTAGGGAGCATTTTTTCTATAACTTTTATCAATAAGTATTTGGAGTATCTTGCTTTCGTTTTTCATAACATCGAAAAATGTTTTAGATAAAAGTTGAATGGTTTCTAGGAGGACATAATTTAATGTAATTAGTTTTTTATATGTGGACGCATAAAGGGCATATGTACGAAGGTCACCGATGTTTTGTTAAACGGAACCATATATTTTTTAATACATTACTGGATTCAGTTCATCACTTTCTGTGCCAAAGTATTAACCTACTTATGTCGAAAAACTATTAGTTTAGGAGATATTTTAATTTAATCATTAATATTTACGTACAAATATCTCCTATACTAAGGAGATATTTTGTTTTTATTAATTTTGACTTCATGTTTGTAATCGGCGACCTCAAAAACCCCGGGATACCAAGTTTTGTATAAATTGAAGGTTTCACATTGATGCTATCATATTTGTTCCTTAATATGGGGATTTCGGACCACTGTGCATTACCCGGGATAACTTCAAGCAATTGAATATAGTATTGTCTGTGATTGGCTGCGGTATAGTCTGATGTTAGCCGAAAATGATCGAACAATACCACATTCAATGGCTTGAAATTATTCCGGGTAGCCGGGTACCCAACGCACAGTGGGGAAATTTCGCGGTTTTATGGCCAAAACCACAAAAATATCGTTCGTAATTTTGGTAAGTGCTGTTTTTCGGATAATTCAGTTTCTCATATATAAGAACGTAAAAGTGCTGAATTTTATATATTGAAAATAAGTTTTGAGGTTTTGACCACGAAAGTGGATATAGTTCTTCAATTGACATTTGTATTAAATTTGTAATATTCAAAAATTTCATTTCTGTAGTTTTGGCCAAAAAATCGCAAAATTTTTCCACATTGCAACGGGTAAAAAAGTCATAGCTCTCTTAAAATGTCCTATCTAGCATTTCGAAACATCCGAGAAAATTGGAGTTTTATTATTTCCTTTGTACCGTCCTTGTAAAAAATAAATAAATTAGACTGATTCCAGATCTCTACGAAGCACGTAGGGATTTCTAACTTTACTTAAAAGGTAAAAGACGTGTAGAACTTAGTCTTTCAACATTTCTTGAAAAATGGTAAAATGTTAAATGTTAGGACATTTTGACTACATAAGAAGGGCAGAATAGCGAAGTCTCTAATACACGTATTTAGACAAAAGATGGAGTTGTACAATCAGTAATGAATTCTGTGGGAGTGGGGATGTTACTAGTTTCGGGGTTTAGCGTACTAGTATCGAAGCATTACTTGTTAAAGATGAACTTGAATAACATTACAAATGAGCGAAAAATTTTGAAAATTGGAGGAATGAATATTTATGCAATAAAAAAAAATCCTGCAAAATTTCAGAAAAGTTTATTCGGTAGTTTTTAAATTATTCAACTTTCAATTTAACATGTATTGTTATGGGAAACCGCAATATTGAGAAATATAACTACAAAATTAAGAGGGAAATAATACGTCAAAAGTTTTTAAAATCTTGTGTACAGAAAAATCAAACACTGAACAAAATTGTCACAAAAATTCCGGACAATTGATTCGATAGTTTTTTTTTTAAATCAAAGAAAATCGCACGAAAACTTGAAAGTGCGGCAACACCGCAATCAGCTGTAGGCGCGGGAATATTTGAAACATATTACTTCGTTTTGTTCAATATTCGTGGCAGTTTCTGTGATCTTTAATGAGAATGTGTAATTATCAATATATAGACATGAAATGGCAAAGTATATTCATGGAGAAAATGAAGCACAATTTATTTTTAAACTAAGTTCAACAAATTTTTTAATAATAAATTTAAAAAAAGGAAAAACTGTACTGAAAAAAAATGTCCAAAACAAATAGTAATATGAAAGGGGCAAATTCCTATGTAAGAAATTAAAAAACCGATACAACAATTTCTTCGATAATAGTATTTTATTTATATACAAGGTAATGCGAATTTTTGCTTTGATGAAAAATTTGGCACATTTTCAAACTAACTAACACAGAATAATTAACAGTCTCATTCCCTCTATGTTATATTACAGAAATTGACAATTCTGGATCTTCCAAAGAGCTTCTTCTCTTCTCCCTCTCTCTAACTCCTCCTAAAATCCTCGACATTGCTCAGTGCATCTCTGTAGATGAAATTTCGTATCACAGAGCAACCACTTTAACAGTAAGAAATGTCTGGCAAGGTATATCGCCGTTGGTATCTGTGCGGCGAATCTGGCTACGGAGAAAATCGTTTCGCTATCAATTTGATAGGCAGACGATAACGCTGGTCCTCTTCTTTTCCTTGGCTATATATTTCCTCGAGCAAGGATAATCGTTCCGGTTCGTCAGGTGAACCGGTGCATCCCGAGGAGGATTGAAAATCCTCGAATTCCCGTGCTCCATTCGCGAAACGAAACGAGGGAAAATCGAAGAGGATCTTTCCAATCTCGCATGCCTTCCTATACCGCAGATTACCGCGATATTCCTCCGCGATTCCACAGGATGAATGTTGCTGTCGCACGACAAATGCCTCCACGTTTCGGGCACGAATGCGCGTGCTACTGCTCGTAGGTACTTTAAGTACAAGCATCGTTCACCATTTTAACGAGCCGACGTGAAACGCGGCAGCTTCTTGAAAACACTGGGCGAAGATTTTCATGATTTTTTAAAACTACTTTTAGTGATCGAAGTCCTTTTTATTTCAAGCCTACTGTCATGTAGACCAGTGGTGAGCAACCTTTTTTCCGAAGTGGGCCATAAGTGGAAACGTACTACACTTCGCGGGCCGCAATTTAAATACACAAATATAATTAATCTAAGAATTTTAATTTATGGGCTGAATTTGTTATTCCTGGCATTGATTTACAATAAAACGTTTTTTTTTTTAAATTTGATGTACTGTTTATTAGTAATATATGCACAGTAATATATACCTAAAATTTTTAAAAATGATCGTCGTAATCGACGCGATGACGAACGATTAAACAATTGTATGAGAAACCACTTAAAAGGGCATTAAATAGAGTACCAAATAAACAGTTTTCAAATTTTTGTATCATAATTAAGTTAAGAGAAATAAAAAATAAATAAATAAACGTAAAATGTATAAATTTATACAACATTAGAGAGGAATAATTTTATCCTATTTTTGGCGCAAACTTCATTCCGATATCTTTTACAGTTCAAAAGTAGACTGGTATCTCTCGTAACGATGGGAAATTCTTTCATTTACACAGGGTGGATCAATAACATTATCTTGAATTTTTCTGGACTTATGGAAGTAAGAGAAAAAGCTTTCGAATAAAAGTTACTTGGCATGGTTTTTTGCAGGTGGAGTCGCTCGTGGATTTATTTAATTTCAGAGATATTCAAGGTGGTGATTCTTTTTGGTACACCCCGTATAGTGCGATTCTTTATTACTCTTCTTGAAGGAGGATTCACAAGTCTTTGTACAGCAATTCTTCAATTTATTTTTACCCTTGCAAGAGCACACTCGAGTCACTAAAATGGACATTTTTATTAAGTAAGCAGAAGTGCGAAATAATGTAAGCAACAGCAGAAACCAGTGATAATAGTTGCAACCTAATCGTGCAGCTTCAACCTAAATACTACAACTCCCAATGCTAAATCAGTTGAATCTGCGATTCCTGGAATTTAGGAAAGACGAGGCGGACTTGCTTTTCCTTTTTAAGATTATTAACAGCCTTATTAATTGCCCTCAGCTCCTTGAATCGATAAACTTCTATGCTCCTAGAAGATCGATTAGATTCGCACGTACTTTTCTTCCCCGACAGTATATTTCCTCAGTGATCAACTCGGACTCTGTAAATCGCATATGTAGTGTAGCAAATTTATATTATGCTAACATATAAACTTATCCGATGTTAACATAAGCAGCTTTAGAAACTCGTTTCATAGAAACTTGCAAAACCTGTGATTTATCCGTCTGAACTATAATACCAACTATTTACACTAATAGGGATCTACCCCCGTTTATTAAAAAAAAAAAAATAAAATAAAAATTAAAACCATGACTTCCAAACATTTACTTTTCGAGATTCCCTAAACAATGGATCTCGTCTTTTATTTATCTGCCAGTGGGCGACTCCAATGTAGCAAGATAATATCGAGAAACTTGTCTGACTTTTAGAAACAGAGGAAGTACACGAGGGGGCAAACACCGAGAAGCAATGGTGTATCTACGCCAGGACGAACGGCGGTGTACTTTTATCCATTCCTCGAGATCCAAGATGTCTGTTTTCAATTTAATCTTCTATATAGCATACGCACTTCTTAGCCGCCTGGGGGAATTCTTTCTGAACATGTAGCTCCATTCTGAAGCTGACTTCCCTCCGCTTCTCGGTGCCTCGCTAGAGTGTACACCACGGTGCGAATGAACATTTTCTCGCCACTCATTACAGGAATACATTTGATGATTTCATCTCGGGGGATGTCGTTTACATATCACTTGAGTGTGCCTCCAAGGTCCTTCCACCCAGGTGTGAATTTTCTTCTGTTCCTTTTATCGATAAACCCGAAATGGGAAACGTTAAATCTATTTTTAAAGGGGTCTCCATTTTTGTGAATTTCAAAAAATAAACAGCGCTATTCGGTCTCTTTTGACTCATCCAAAATCACTCTGTAGATTTAATACTGTCACTCGTTCAAGCACATCATTTTATTGATTCTTCTTCTCTTTTTAGGGGGGTGAATTAAGGATGTACAATATTAAACAAAAGTAAATGAAATTTCAAATACTTGAATATCCACGTCTTACGCACAGTAAATCTAGATGTATGAAACTCGTACAACAGTTGGAGCCTTATTTTTACTCCTAGAGAGGTATTTTTCATTTTACAAATGCTTCATCAAGCATTATTTGCTAAACTTTTGGCAGTGAAAATAACGTGAATTCACAATTTTCTCAAGTTATAATTTATTTCTTTAAAACGGTGTAGCGAAAACAATTGAAACTCGGCAGATATTTTCATCTATCCATATACCACATGTACAAAAAAATTGAAAACAATGGTACCAGTTCTTCAGCATTTTTTCAGCTGTTTTATCTGTCAAGATCGTCCCTTTCCATAAGAGTACGTGCAAAATCAGTGAAAATTAAAATCGTTATAACCCAGCAACCGTTTAGTCAATTTGTTTAAAATTTTTGGAGCACATCAGGAAGATTATAAAGCACAATCGCACAAATTTTCATCGACTTACATAGAGAAGATCCCGAACCCAAAAATTCAAACGATTCTGCAACTTTGTGAATATGTAGGAGATTTCCTCCTTGTTACGACACAATTTTTGTTTGCTGCCCAATTCACTCGAAGGGGGTGAAATTAACCCCTGAAAATACGGCTATTTTCAGATTTTGTGTTATAACTCGCGAATTTTAAGAGATAGAAAAAAAGTTTCAAGACAAAAGTTACTTCTTTTAATTAGATCCATCATTCCGTAAAAAAATATTTTACAGTTCATTAGTTATAACAGAAAATCAGAAAATAACCGGATTTGCAGGGGTCAATTACACCCCCTTAGAGTGAATTTGGGCAGCAAACAAAAATTGCGTTGTAATCAGGAGGAAATTCCCTACGTATTCACGAAGTTTCAGAATTTTTCGAATTTCCGGGTTCGGGATGCTCCCTTGTTAGTATCATTTTGAAGATAAGTCCGATACATCCTTAAGTTTATTGAATTCCAGGTTTCAGAGAGGATGTTTAGGTATCTCTTCCAACGATTTTTCGATGAATCCGTTTCGCGTCGTTCGACTTGCTGTTTCCCCGTGCAATGGAAAGTAGATTGTTTCGAAGCGAGAAACGTCTTCGTGATGTAGCGCCAAATGTCCTTTTCGTGACTGAACGGGTACGTGACCATCGCTGCATAGCCTCGTGTTGAGTGTACATTGTCGATTACCTTTATCGTTATTGCCGCGCTCTTCCATGGATTACGTCTATCTCGATCGGCGAATGTGCTCGAGCAGAACGTGAATTAAATTTTATACTACTTGAACGGTTCATTCTGGAACGAACCCGCGAATAATAGTCTCGGGAAGGCTGTGTTGTCTGACACAGGATTCATGAGGCAATAGAGACGGGATGATTTTTCAGTTTCCACGACGGAATAATTAGTGCCGTACGGAAGGCGCGACATTCGCACTTCTAACTCCCGCAATTTTACGAATTTGGTTGTAGAGAAATTTTTGGAATGAAAAACTATAAGGAAGTTTAATTAAGGAAATCGATTTTTTCACCCATCAAACGGAAATAATCGTTTTAATAAATATTTACTTTATATTTGGAAAATAATATTTTATCATAATATAAAATATTTCCTGAGCATTCGAAAAATAATATTTTATCATAATATAAAATATTTCATGAGCATTCGGAAAAAAATATTTTGTTTCTACCATTAAATAAATATTTACTTTACATTTGGAAAAAAATATTTTATTTTTAACATTAAATAAATATTTACTTTACATTTGGAAAAAATATTTTGTTTCTAACATTAAATAAATATTTACTTTACATTTGGAAAAAAATATTTTGTTTCTAACATTAAATAAATATTTACTTTATATTTGGACCAAAATATTTTTTTCGTAATATAAAATGAATATTTTCTGCATATTCGGAAACAATATTTGCTTCTTAATTTAGAATAAATATTGTATGTACTTATATTGAAATATTAAAAAGAGATTGAGTCTCTTGAGAAAATTATTAGGTAAAATTTAAAAATGAGACACTCACATAGGTATGTATAGCTTATAGTACACTGCAAATCTGAGAGAGTTCTGTTGCACCCTCTTTAACAAACAGTGATAGGAAATACAGTTTATAGGTTTAGGATATGGTTGGATTGCAGTGGATAATAACGCGTGGCTTTAGATGCTTGTGAATACTATAACGGTCAGGGTGGAAGTGCTGATCATCGTTGCTTTACATAGGTGTCTGTTATAATTATGGCGCGAGATACAAGCGCTAGGGGAAACCTGTCCAAAACCGTATACTTAATGTTCTAGGTCCATAACCTTTTAAATAATAAAACAAATTGGGTAATAACAACGGTATTTATTAAAGGGTTTCATAAACAACACAAAAGAACAAAAATATAATTGAAAAGTTTAAATAGGGTACTTAACCCTTAACTGGTATACTGTTTTTGGCAAACGTGGCTGGTATACTGGGGTCGTGGCAGACCCCAAATAAAAAAGGACACAGAAATTTGTAAAGTCGACCCTAGATCAACCTCTATGAATATTTTGTTCTTAGGTAAAGTATAAAATAATAGAAACCTAGAAAGTTAAACTATTATTATAAAATTAATTAGAAAAAACAGTTTACAAGCTTAGACAACCAAAAATTTTGCAGCGAACTTTGCGTGTCTGGGGTCATGAGGGACCCCAAGGTACCAGTTAAGGGTTAATTGAACAATAAAACAAAACCTACTACCAATATACTATACGGTTTTGCTCCGGTCTAAATTAATAACGGTAGCATTGAAAATCGTCGAGTTCTTCGGATGCCCAGCCGGTGCAACCTCCGTGTGCCCATCCACCACACCTTGTACATTGGACCCAATTTTGATCCAAGCGGCTCAGGCCACATTCTTCGCGACAATATACACAAAAAATAAGTTTTATCTTTATTGTGTCTAGGTTTAATTGCTTGTCTGATAGTGTTTCTTTTATAATTACGTGGCATCTTGCTGACACCTTTACACAAAAACGGAACACTAACAAGGGAAGATCCCGAACCCGAAAATTCAAACAATTTTGAAACTTTGTGAATATGTAGGAGATCTCCTCCTTATTACAACACAAATTTTGGTTGCCGCCCAAGTTCACTCGAAGGGGGTGAAATTAACCCCTGAATATTCGTTTTTTCTCAGATTTTGTGTTATAATGGAAAAAAAGTTTCAAGACAAAAGTTACTTTTTTTAATTAGATCTAGCATTTGGTAAACAATTATTTTACAGTTCGCGAGTTATAACACAAAATCGGAAAATAACCGGATTTTCAGGGGTCAATTACAACCCCCTTAGAGTGAATTTGGGCAGCAAACAAAAATTGCGTTGTAATCAGGAGGAAATTCCCTACGTATTCACAAAGTTTCAGAATTTTTCGAATTTCCGGGTTCGGGATGTTCCCTTGTAAGTAGTTTACAAACCGTCGTTCGGTGTACGGTTTTACCCCAAGGCGTAAGAACCCACACTTTTGGTTACAGCTAAATATGAAAATGACAACAATCGGCCACCATCATCAAAATATAATAGAAACAGATACTGCTAATAGATATCTTCATGTAACTTACCTTCTAATTACCAAAACACTATACAGTCCACTTGAAGTACAGTCGAAAATAAGATCACAGCACGTAGAAATATAATAAATTTAATAATTCGCTGGAGCGTATGTATTTCGCCACGAGGATCTGTTGACTAATAGTTTAATATGGCGGGAAACAATTGCCAAACGCGCGTGGGCATCGTTGATTTGTTTTCAGAAATAAGTACATGGTATACGGTTTTGGACAGGTTTCCCCTACTTATATTCCAACAAACAGTGTAAGATACATAAATCTGGATAATCATTTAGAATGAGATGTTTGTAGGCGCAATATTTGGCAGTTCAAAACTATCTCTACGATCCATTACCTACTCAAACATCCTTCCACAACCCCTGCATAAGGGGCGCGCAATCAATACATACCTATTCTAAATGAGAATCCTAATCAACATCACAAGCTAACACCACGAACATTCTACACATCAGATATATGCAAAACCTTATTTATTTATTTATTGTACATATACAGGTATGACCCTATTGGAATACAAATATGAGAAAAAACAAGAAAAATAGTGCAAATATGGAATTAGCTAAAGCAGAGACATAAACAATAGAAACACTAAAAAAAGAAGGAAACTAGTAGAGAGTACAAGAAGTGGAATAAATATTTTAATACACGAACCCTAAGGCCTGCTTCACATTAGTCAAGCTACTTGACTTGAACTTGTCGCCTGGAACTTGAAACTACATTACCTACCAATGCGAACCTGTTATTTACTTGACTTGTGATATCCTTTCAGGTTTCTTTCAAGTTTCAAGTAAAGTAGAGGTTCTTTCAACTTCACTTGCCCTGAAACACAACTTGACTAATGTGAACGACGCTGACGCTCTGAACAGCAAAACTACACGGTGAAAATTCCCAGGCATTGTCCAAGCGTATGTACGTATTTTGTACACGCCAGTTCCGAAGCTAGAGAGGTTTAGCCCAACAAAATCCAGCCTCGCGCGGTAAGCACTAGCAGGGTTGCAGATTCAGAGTCCCTTTCGCAAAGTCCCTCTCATAAATTCATCCCCTCTCCCCCGACAGTTCAGTTCCCCCTTCTAGCTCCCAAGAAGATTTAAGGTCCGTCGGTCCGTGCTTTCCAATTGCACCGTTTCAATTATCCCCGTGACGGGTCACAAAAGAAGACGTTAAGCAGAGGAGTCCGCGGCGGCGAGGCGCAATCTCGCGTGGGACTGGGGGCGGCGGGGCGAGCGTAGACAAATCTTTGGGCACGGCAAGAAAAGGGAAAGGGACGGAGGGGAACGGTACTTGTCTGCGAGTAACCCTGCGAACACGTGCCATTGTGATCGTCGGCGCGCCCTGTCGAATTCGTTTTCGAAAAAGCAGCGAACGGCGCCGGCTGAATGCGAGAAACGAGACCGTCAGAATGGCTCTGTTGTGCGGAGTGGAGGGCTCTCTTTCTCTCTCCCTCTCGTAATACTAAATCAATATCTGGCGGTGGGGTGACCTCGTATACAGGGTGTTTCGAAAGCGTGCGACAACCAGGCCGATATCGAACGGGCATTGGCATTGTTTCAAGGACGTTACGCAGGATTCGGAGAACGAAGCCCCGACTTAAAGCCGCCGAGAGGCAGCGGGGTGGCTCGTACGAGTTCCGAACAATTCCCCGGCTCGGCTGGGTTCTCAGGAGAGCTGGTGTGTCCTTATCGGCGTGGGGCGAAGGTGGCGGCGCGATCGAGTGAGTCATGCGAGTCATGGAAACATCCCTAGCGTCACGTTGTTAATGGCGGGGCCAGTTTCTGCAAGGTAACGCCGAGAGTGAAGCCTGTTGTTCGTTGGTTCCTCTCTAATAAATCAATCCACCCGTTTTCCGCTCAAAGGGAAGAATGCAAATGACGCCCGGTAAATGATGAATCTCCGCGGGCGTTAATTGATGATGATGGACGCATAGGATCTGGTGCATTCGATCTCGCTGAGTGAATTATATTCGCGTATTAATTAGATGCGCACGGCGGAGTGGCGGGGGTTTGTGGGGCGAGGATTTTTTGCTGCGCGAAGGTGGGTGAAGATGAAGTTTTTGGGGCGTGTGGAGTTGAGCGATGAGAAGGAAGGCAGTTACATATCTTCGTTCTATTTATGGAGGTAATATTCAATTTTAAAGGCTGGTGTGTTGATGTAATTTGCCACGAGGTATCATTTTATTAAAATCATGGCACCAAATGCATTGGAAAATGTGGAAAATTTGAATTAGGAGTTACCTGGCTTTAATTTTAGTCGAAGACTTTCGAAGAGGTAGTAAAGACGTATAAATTAATTATTTCAGTATTTAAGGGAAACGTGGAATAATCTAATTAACTGGAATCACGTTGTTATTACTGTTGCATCATTATTTCACCATGTAGCTTCCTGATTAAATTACAAGCTCGTTGCAATTGTACTGTTTTATTTCTGATATCTGATGCAAGTGGCATACTTGAATAATAATATACTTAACTCTGCAAATAAAACTCTAAACAAGAAAATAATTCAAACTCCTTCTTCCCTTGCTGTCTGCACCAGAATTTAAAAAAAAGGGCAAACGTCCTGAAATGTTTGCACATTATCGTTGAAATACAGATAGGAAAATCGTAATCATGAGAGGCAGCCATAACATTTACAGTTTCCCCCGTTGGGTCCTGAAACTTTGTACGAATTTTAGAACGAACTCCCACGTCCAATGGCCACCCAGAATAACTTTAATATATTAAGCAGCACGCACGGTACCATCAGCGTTATTAAAGTCCCGTGTCGTAGTCAGCGCTATGCAAACATGGCTTTATAGCGGTAATAGAATAACCGAAAGGTATCCGGAACACGGGAGGAAGCTGATAAGTTCCTAAGCAAGAGGGACGAACGGGAAGGGACTGCGCACTCTGCGATGCAGGGGTAGAGCGAAGGGTAAGGGTCGTGTGTTGGTCACGTGCTGGGTGTTACGTGGCTCCATTCAGCGCCGTTGACACATACGTCCCCGATGGATCATGCCTGAGAACCGTATTGTTAGACGCGGACACCCGTAACCGAGAGAAATAAATGTGTCGACTTGCTTAGTTAGCGCTCTCGAGCCAGTTGTGCCGCAGTTATTAAAGTAAATTGGAGTAGCAGGAATGATAGGTCATTAGCTTGGGTCGGGACAAAGGAGCATTTCTTTTTAGAAAGAAATCGCCAGTGTATAGCGTTCAATTTGGAATGGCACAAAACTTTACTTGGCAGAGTAAGAAGATCGACGATCTCCTAAATGAAGGGTAAGGGGAAGACAGGGAATGTTACAAGACAGCTTTATCGAGAAAATTAAGTTTTAATACTTTGATCCATCCACTGACAGAAGCTTGGAGCTTATGCTTAGATACACAGTGGGGACATTCCGTATTTTGTTCCACTGCAGAGTGGACATCTCCTGTTTTTTTAAATCAGTATACCAAATCGTTGTCATCGACATTCCTCGTTTTTTCCCTTTGCAGTTCAAATGATTACCGATCGAAAGGTGTCTTATTTTTGCGAAGGTCAGTGAAGGGGTATTATAAAAATGGCTGCAGAATTTTTAAATACGTTTCCCATGGGAATCGAATGTTTCTTCGAATAGAATTCAGAAGGCTTTGCAAGTGAATCCTGAGACGCGAGCAGGTCGCGAGGCGTATAGGAAGAGGGGCTGGTAATAGTGGTACGAAGTTTGCGCGGAACACTTTGTGGGGACACCCTGTATTAAAGACACTCGGTATTCGCAGCGCGTACCCTTAGCCACCCTACTCATGCTCGTGCAGTTAGTCACCCTGCTCCACCCTCGATTTTCCGACCACCCTCGCCATCGACTACCGGGTGACGCGAAAACACGGAGGAACGGGCGTCGGCCTGGAAAAGCAGACTCGTCCTGGCGGAAATTCGATGGTGATTGCAGCAGGATTGGAAGCGGGATGAAAAAAACCGGGGGGAACGTGATTGGGGCTGCTCATAATCACGAAGTCGGTTATCGTGTGCCCATCCATCGCGCGTTAATACCTGACAATTCTTGCTTCTTTATCGATACAGAGACATCACACTTTACCGCGATACTTATTTAACAGTCTGAGTGGCGCAAGGCATTGAAAAATGGCCCTTTAAGTTTTAAGTCTATCAGGCTTTCCTGATCGATCGTTTCGATCGGGCTGGAAGATTTGCTTTAAAAGTAAACATTGAGGGGCTTTGTGACAATATTTTAAGATTGACTTAAGCTGAATTTAAGCCTGCTTAATTTAATTAAAATTATTTGCTGGGCTGCACTTCTACTTTAGGAAGAGACAGGCAGAGCTGGGAAAAGAAAGGGACGACCAGAGTTGGGACTTAACTAAATAAAAAATTATTTAAGGGGTTATACCTAGTCAGGCGGTCGAAAAGTGGCGAATGTTTGTGATTTTTTTTTGAAGAAGCGGAAGCGTGTAATTTTACAAAACTTTTTGCGTTTCAAAGAGCAATATTTAAAGAACATTTGGTAATTTTTTCGTAGAAAAATATTTAAGTTTATAATAAAATAACAAGCGACATCCAAGAAGCATTTTTAAAAATTTGCTTTCGCGGTGAGCATTGTCATTCGGAACCAGATTATCTAAAATCAAAAAACAAAAAGATTTCGTGAGTATATTAATGTATCCTCAGGTTGACGGAGAGAATTTTCCGAAATATTAAGTTAAAACAAAATGGCAGCTATTTAAAGTTGAAATCCTGATTTTTTCGCATAATTTCTGCAGGAAAAAATCAGGATTTCAACTTTAAATAGCCGCCATTTTGTTTTAACTTAATATTTCGGAAAATTCTCTCCGTCAACCTGAGGCTACATTAATATACTAACGAAATCTTTTTTGATTTTTGATTTTAGATAATCTGGTTCCGAATGGCAATGCTCACCGCAAAACCAAATCTTTAAAAATGCTTCTTGGATGTCGCTTGTTATTTTATTATAAACGTAAATATTTTTCTACGAAAAAATTACCAAATGTTCTTTAAATGTTGCTCTTTGAAACGCAAAAAGTTTTGTAAAATTACACGCTTCCGCTTCTTCAAAAAAAATTCACAAATATTCGCCTCTTTTCGACCGCCTGACTAGGCATAACCCCTTAAATAACGGATCAAATAAAAGTTACTTTAATTTTAGATTATTTGACGAATACAGTTGTATTTTTCATTCGACAATAATTTTCTTAACTTTTATTTCTCGTTATTCGAAATTTGTGTTTAAACTAAAAATTCGTCCATCTCTGGGGAGGACTATGGTGCGCTGGAACAGAAAGGAAGGACCATGGAGAGATGGAAGCCAAGTATGAAGACACCTAGAAAAGGAAAGAAGCGTTAAGGAGTAACAGAAGAAAATAAGGAAACCTAGAAAAATAAAAAAAGGGGCCAAAAAGAATCCGGAGTAAAATAGAAAAGGTTTCAGGAGTTCTACAGCTAGAAAATTCTCATAGAAACTACATATCGACCCCAACAAGCCCGTTCTTGCCCCAGTCTTCGTTGTTGCTTCTAGTTCGGATATCCAGCGTTTCATCCACGCGACTGGAAATCCTTTCACGGTACCGAGCAGGGGGATTAAATGTTTAATAATATTCCTGGGGATTGAAATAACAGGGACCTAATTTCCTGCGCCAGCACTGGCCCAAAGAAACTTGGGTGATCGTGGGGCGATAGAAAACTCTCGATATCCTGAGACACCTATACCCTGTCGCTTCCTTTTACACGTTTTTGTCATCAGACAACGGCATCCGCGATGGCTGCCTTGGAAGAAGGAGGTTAAACGAGTCTTAGGGAAATTTCAGGAAAGCACGATTTCGCCCCTCGACCCCCTCGTCGCGTGGCCCACCCTTGGCGCACTTAGTCATTCTCCCCTAACCTCGTTTCCACTGGCGTTGAAGGTACAGGGCGCTCCAAAGGGCGTCTATGGGAGAGCTGCAGGGTGGGAGAGGAGGAGAGGGGGAGACAGAGGCTGGTCGGGTGTAATGCATCGCGAGAAAATACGATATCCGGCGGATTCCCGGCCTCCTCCATTTTCCTTTCTCTTCGGGAGTCTGCCTTTCCTCCGTTTCATTTCGTTCAAGAGTTACGTCGGCTTTCGCCGCCTCGCGGAAGTTACGCAGAGTGATGGAACAGGGGATATTGCGTTCCTGGCGAGAAACGTGGATCCGTTGCGAGGGGAATAGTTTTTGGAAAATGGAACGATGGTGCCGTTGAAAGCTTCGCGTGTATGTACATATTATATGCGCGAGAATGGGGGAGGGAGACTTGTGAAGTTTGTCGCGAGGGAAGATTAGCAGGATTAAATTAAATTCTTTATTTTAGACGACTTAGGCCGCGGGGAGTTTATTGCAAAATGGAGTTCTTAAGCTGGGGATCCACCTGGAAGCTAAGCTGTACTACGCTATGTTTAGCTGCGCTACAAGACATCAAAAATGTAGCACAGCTTAGCTTAGCTTTTGGTGGGAACGTATTAGGATGTATTGAAGCTAATTTTTTAAAACAGCGTAGCCTAGCTTAGGGTAGCTTTTAAGTGGATTTCCAGCTGTAGTAGTTTTGGTTGTTGCGCATTTATGGGGATTTGGCGGTTTTATTTTTTAGTTTCAGGGTTTTTCTTTTTAATTGGAGATTCTTTTGTGGATGGTAGTTTGGATGTATTGGTATGTTTTCTAGCTTTCTTTAACTGACTGATCCCCAGTCGGGGGTGGGCATAGATATTGGTACTCTTCGAAAGCTTATATAATGACAAATGTATATAGGTATAGATAATTAGCTGCTAATTGATTATACAACGCGAGGAAATAGGATACAGAGATCACGTGTTATTAGTAATAATAATCCGAAAATCGAACCACTCAACATCACGGCGTGGCTTTAATAATGGCATAAAAAACACGTAATCTTTGTTCCGTATTTGATTGCTTTTAGAAAGTGTTATTTAAGCTCCTTCTATTATTTTACTGTGTTGTCGATTAAACGATAAATTGTTTTTATTAAAAAAATTATAATTTATCAAAACAAGGGAACTGGGGCACGAGGATCATTCTACATATCTCAGATGCATGTGCAGATACATACGCAAGCTCATAATTACAAAAAATTTCAACTGTTATAATACAGGGTGTCCCAGTATTTGTGGTAAAACCGAGGATAGGGTGATTCTAAATAAAAAAATAAATCGAAATTATATAATTAATTTTTTTTTCTTTTGAGACTTTGTTTTCGAGAAAAGTCGACTTTAAATATCCTTCGATACGTGTGCACTTGACGTGAAAAGGTAATTATTTACAAAAGGGTAGTCTTCACCGATTTCGATGACCTCGAAATATGTTGTCAAAGTTAACATTCCGAACAACTTTTTCCTATGCATGTTACCGTCTCTCGGCTTTAATTTTCGAAATGTTTGCAAAAAACTGCGATCGGTAGTTGGTTGGAAATTTACATATTTTTCATCTCAAATATATAATTTATCTTCAATGTATAAAAAAGGGAGCTGATAAATCATCTAACCCAAACGAACTACCGAACACAATTATTATTGAAAAAACTATGACCGCCAATGAAAATAAGCCACAACCCTTAGTATCATGATTTTTCTATTTCACCCAGAAAAATTCTTATCGTTACATTTTTGCCCACACTTCGTCGTGAAAATAAGCAAACAATTCCTAGTGCCACAGTTTTTTTATATAAATGAAAAAATGTGGATATAACACCACTGTAAAACAAATTCATAATGTTAAGCCAATGCTCGTTTCTGCAGAATGTTATACTAAGTAGTGTCACATACATTATTAAGCTCGACATCAAATTTAATCAAAAAGAAAATTCGAAATAATTGAGAGAACAAATTAGCATCTACTTGGTACTTTCAGTGGTTCTAGCGAAACTAAAATGTGTAATCAACAATACGAGACAGTGTATCACGGTAGATTTTCTACGAGTGTATTTCTGCCCCATGGACACTTGTTACACATGGTAATAGTAAAGTAACGCTTTTTTAGTTAATGAAAAGGCCCCCAAATGGCGCGCACGATTTTTTCAATTCGTGTAACACGGGTGTTACACTACGATACTAAGGGATAAAGCCTCAAATGAAAAACTTCTTTATTTTAGGCTAATTTTTCCACGTAGAATCACTACCCGGTTCTACTATCAATACTGGGACACCCTGTACGTCACATGTCGTCAACGATGGCCAATTTAATCGCGTCGGTATAATTCCCCGTTGTTGTCAGCGAACAATAAAATTTGACACGCTATTATGTAAATCCCGCGAAACGCAATATCTCCATACACCAAACAATATCCCGCGATTTTCTATTATCCGGTTCCGCGGTTATGATTTCATCGTCGAAAAGGTCCCGCGATTTCGGTGGCGGTTGAGGCTCGCGATTGCAGAAATAAATCGCGCGTGGACAATTAGAGCGGTTGTCCGGGGGCATTTCGAATCCGCGATAAGAGGAGGGGACGGTCAATCGATATCTTAATTACGATCAGGCACAATCCGACTTCATTCTGTCCCTGCCCCGGGATAAATAAACCCGCTGCCGGATAATTAAATTCGTCGATGAACTCGAGAAGTGTTTCAGCGTTATACATTTACTTCGGCTGAAATAAGTACATAAATTCTCCTTTCGATCAATCCTCCTCCGCCGCACAGTGGGGAAGTTTTGGATTTTATGGCCAAAATTACAGAAACGAAATTTCTGAATTTTACAAATTTAATAAAATTGTCAATTGAAGAACTATGTCCATTTTCGTGGCCAAAGCCTGAAAACTTATTTTTAATATATAAAATTCGGTACTGTTACGTTCTAATATATGAAAAAATAAATTATCCAAAAAACAGCGCTTACGAAAATTACGAACGATAAAGATTTTTTTATTATTTACATTTATACAATTTTTTCTTTGTTAGAGCATGCTTCTGGTACAGTGCAGCAGGGCATAGCAGAAGGGTTATTGCTTCTGACGACAAACAAACAAACATAATACAAACAATCAAGCAGAGGATCGAAGCTGAATAAAATCGTTTAAAAAATAATAAAAAGGTTTGTAATGTATAACATGTGAACCACTCTCGGTCACAGTTATGTCGTACGTTACACAGGACACACTGGATCGTGTTTAAAAAATATTCTGGGATTGATAACTATTTTACGAATTGAAAATTGATTCTTACATGAAAAGGTTATTTCTAAAACACTACTTTAAAAATTGTATAAAATACGTATTAAAAACCGAAACATAATTATTTTGAGGACAGAAAGATATCTTCCGCACCACCAGGAATTGAATCCACGCCTTGAAATTATTTTCAGATCTTTGGATAACACGATATAAGTGTTTGAAGCAACTTGAAAATCTGGGTTAATTCTTCGCGATCGTTCTAACCTCGCATGAACATAAACATTTGCGAGTTTATACGAGCTTTGTATTAAAACATTTAACAGTAAAATTGGTGGCATTTGATACTCATATTATACTATTAAATCACATGATACTCAAATCTTCAATTGACATTTGCATTTATTTTGTCGAATTGAAAAATTTATTTTTGTGGCCATAAAATCGCGAAATTTCCCCACTGTGCGCCGCCTTCTAATAAATCTCGACTGTCTCGCTCGAAATTAATCCACCAGTCGGATAACCCGGTTCCTCGGAATAGCCAGCGACGGAACAGAAGTCTCGAATCTCGATTATAGACCGTGGCCCGTCCGATGCTCCTCCCAGGAAAGAGAGGAAACAGGAACCGATATATTTTTAAGGGCTATCAGTGGAACGTGCCTGCTGCCGTCTTCTACCCTCTAGATGGAGGCTGCGATCTCCAGATGGGCTTGTTGAGTCTCGGCCACAGAAAACAACCTGGGCCCCCTCGTCTCCGTAGCAAATGCTACGCGGACCCGAGGAGCAGCTGTCGTTTCCCAGTAAAAACCGGAGGCAACCGGGACGAGCATGTCCTCGTCGCCGTGCGCCAGTGTGCATCTGCATTGGCGAGGATGCACGCGCGTAGAGGGAGGAACTATGCCGCGTTCTGCATCGACACTCTGTTATGCGGCGGGACCCAAGCAACTTCGACACCTAGGAATAACGCCGAGGTGCTTAACGATAGCTGACACGTTTCACGCACTTGCAGTACATCCCACGCCTACTCGGGCAGGGTAACGCGAGGAGAGCGCGACGTGCCACAGTGGGACGGATCGACGTTTAGGTAGGCATTCAGTTCATTTCTTACATATTTCACCATTTAATGATTATAATTTAAGATTACAGGTAATATATTGTATAATAAATACAATAATCATTTCTTTTCTCGGCGCTCTTTTTAATAATGGGACTTGAAGAGTCCCTTCATGTTCATTTCCATATATATACATCCATATATATGGATCGGGGCTTATTAATAAATTATTTAGAACATCTTGGTTTGTCATTTTTCGGCTGCTTTTTTTGCGTATAATTCGCAGTAGTTTTTAAAATCATTATTTCGGGTGTTCTGAGCTTCCTCAGTTAAATATTGTAAAAAATATTTTAGATTTCCATTTTTAGAAAATGATCAGCTTTTACACATTCGAATAGTTTTAGTTAGTCTTTTTCTTGTAATGAAAAATATAAACACTTATATTCTATTGCCAAATTAAGATTTTTTGTTACCATTTTCGTATTTTTCTAAATTAAAAGAATCGTTCGCATTTGTCCGTAAATTCAAGCATACCTCGTAATTCTGGATAGATTCAATTTCACAAAATTCAATTATTCATATCCGACCGCATCCGACCCTTTGAAAGATTGATATTTTTGTTGCACAAACGCAGGTGCAAGTCAGGAGAAATATACTATTTTGCTCCATTTTTTTATTCGCAATAATAATTGTGCAAATTGAATGTTTTTAACTTTAAATTACACTAACTGAGTAATGTTCAAATATAATAATATTGAGTAAGATATGTTGGAAGTGAAGCACGCAGAGGTGTGCAACGTGCAAAAGTAGGAATGAAACGCTAGATAAATAAGAATGAATCATGTTTGTAATGAGAGAGTGATTGGAATCGAATTTTGGGGAATCATGGGTCAGTATTAGAACTTGCTTGCTTCCTTTTTATTTGTTTCCCCAAAATTCGATTCCAATGTGTAAAAGCTGATCATTTTCTAAAAATGGAAATCTAAAATATTTTTTACAATATTTAACTGAGGAAGCCCAGAACGCCCGTAATAATGATTTTAAAAACTACTACGAATTATACGCAAAAAAGAGCAGCCGAAAAATGACAAATCAAGATGTTCTAAATAATTTATTAATAAGTCCCGATCCATATATATGGATGTATATATATGGAAATCAACATGAAGGGACTCTTGAAGTCCCATTATTAAAAAGAGCGACGAGAAAAAAAAGATTATTGTATTTATTATACAATATATTACCTGTAATCTTAGATTATAATCATTAAACGATGAAATATGTCAGAAATGAACTGAATGCCTACCTAAACGTCGATCCGTCCCACTGTGCGTGCCTTGGAAAATTGGCTTCCACTCGGGAATGACGAATCAGGCGACACGACTCGCAGAAATAATTATTCAGTTTTTTAGAATACTTAGAATTAGACCTGCCTTTTATTGCGAACTGCGTACATTGTTTCGTTTGGTTGCTGCGGGTGTAATGGACACAAGGATAATTGAACTATCGTTTTTACGAATAATACTTATAAAGATATTTATTCAATTTAATGTAAGAATATCGGAGATTCAACTGTTTTAACTTGACTCCGTGACTGACACTCGTGGCTTTTGGAATAGTAATGCTGTAGGATAAGGGACTGTGATGAGTTTTAAAGGTTTCTGAATGTAAGAGAGGGGATGACGGGATAGGGCAGAATTGCAGGATTTTGGATAGGTGACGCATTAGTTAAGGTAACGATGGGTAGCAGGGATGGCGCAGTATTTAAATTTACGCAGCATTTGGGTAGTTAGTGTGAATCATGTTTACAGAGAAAGTCAGAGAAAAACGATAAGAAAGGGTCAGTACATTACACGGGGGCCTCAGGTTTTATTTGATCCCCTGGTGCACAGTGGGGAAATTTTGCGATTTTATGGCCAGAACTACGAGAATAAATTTTTCAATTCGACGAAATAAATGGAAATGTGAATTGAAGAATTAATACGAGTATCAAATGCCACCAATTTTACTGTTAAATGTTTTAATACAAAGCTCTTTTAGGGTAGGTGGGGGTATTACTGCGGACTTTTAACCCTTAACTGGTACCCTGGGTCGCACATGACCCCAAGCACTCAAAGTTCGCTGCAAAATTTTTGGTTGTCTAAGATTGTCAACTGAATTTCTAATTAATTTTATAGTTAATAGTTTCACTTTCTACGTTCCTATTATTTTATACATTACCTAAGAAGAAAATATTCATAGAGGATGATCTAGTGTCGACTTTACAAATTTCTGTGCCCTTTTTTATTTGGGGTCTGCCACGACCCCAGTATACCAGCCACGTTTGCCAAAAACAGTATACCAGTTAAGGGTTAAGGTAGGTTAACTTTAAAACCCTCGATACGTCGTTCGAATAAATGAAAGTTCCTCCTTCTTTTTTTAAAAGAAAGGTGGAACCTTAATAATTCCATAAAAAATATGAGGGCGGGGTAATAAGCACAGTTAATTAAAAACACAGAGATTTGTCGATCAATGTCATTGCAGGAGTTACTGCGGACATGCGTGCATTACTGCGTGCCAATTACTAACGAAATACCAGTTACTGCGCATGTATTACCGCGGTCCGACGTCGGGCGAAACATACCCTTAGTACAAATATCACGTCAGGGAATACGGTCGGAAGAAAGGTTAGATTGCGCTGTCGTCGGTCCGCAGTAATACATGCACATGGTGTAAAGTACTGCACCTAATACTGCGTTGAGAAATAAAAATTAAAACTAAAATGCAGGTGACTGATTTACTGTTTTTCTGAGAAAATAACTCTTACTCTATCGAGTAATAACGCTGCATTACATGTATTACTGTTAATAACAAAAATATAAATGTGTTTCAAGTAGGTGTTCATGACGCCATATCGGGAATCGACCGAAGTTTCGCCTTGACGAATTTCAAACTACGATAAAAGAATTAATAATAACTTTGCTGTACATATTTATTAATAATTATCTGTAATAGAGTTTAAAATAATTTTATCAAAAATTTTCAAGAGATTATGTACTTCCCAACATTATATATGATCTGTTTTAGAATATCCGCAGTAATACCCCCATCTACCCAAATGTTTATGTTCATGCGAGGTTAGACCGAACGCAAAGAATTAATCCAGATTTTCAAGTTGCTTCAAACACTTATATCGTGTTATCCAAATATCTGAAAATAATTTCAAGGCGTGGATTCAATTCCTGGTGGAGCGTAAGATATCTTTTTGTCTTCAAAATAATTATGTTTCGGTTTTTAATACGTAATTTATACAATTTTTAAAGTAGTGTTTTAGAAATAACCTTTTCATGTAAGAATCAATTTTCAGTATATATCCTGCAAGGATTTTCATTCCTATTTTACGTTGGATTATTTTGATTCTATAAATACATCTTGTAATTATATGCATTTTTCTAAACACGATCCAGTGATTAGTAATCTAAGAAAACTTCCCGATAAAAAATTAAAAAGTTTGTCGTCAGAAGCGATAACACTTCTGCTATGCCCTGCTGCACTGTAGCAGAGGCATGCTCTAACAAAGAAAAAAGTGTATAAATGTAAATAATAAAACAATCTTTATCGTTCGTAATTTTTGTAACTGCTGATTTTCGGATAATTTAGTTTTTCACATATTAGAATGTAAAAGTGCAGAATTTTATATATTAAAAATAAGTTTTTCAGGTTTTCACCACGAAAATGGATATAGTTCTTCAATTGACATTTGTATTAAATTTGTAAAATTCAAAAATTTCGTTTCTGTAGTTTTGGCCATAAAATCGCAAAATTTCCCCACTGTGTGGTGGGCGGAACTTTTGCAGGCTTTGCTGAAGTCGTTTAAGAATACCTATTGTTTTCAAACTTTTGATTTGTAGGTGTTCAGGTATCAATTCGTGAGAAAGTTGCTTAACGCGCTCCGTGGTGCAGTGGAAATTCAGATTTCTGGTAGAACCATGAAAAGTGTTGAGAAAACTATTGAAATTGCGATATTGAATTGTAGGAAAGTAGTAGCTAATATTCTCTATAATTTCAGCTCTTCTTTTATTCTATTAGGTTTGCAAAAATAATTGCGGTTTCTGTTACTGTAACCTTTCATGCTAATTTTGGAAAAATTTTACAATTTTTTTTAAGTTAGACGATTTTATTTAATCAAAAATGCACTAAATACTAAAAAATAATTATTTTCTTGTACTACAATTGAAGTGACATATCACAATCGTAATAATTGTAGTACAATAAAATAATTATTTTTTAGTGCATTTTTTATCAAATTAAATTAAGTCATTTAACTTAAATTTTTGTTTATTATTTACTTTTTAGTGTTTGAGTTTTTCAACTAAAAAATTTTAAAAAAAATAGAACTATTTGTACGTAAAGGATGATTTCTCGATTAATTGTATATTTAGGGAAATGACGATGCTACTATAAGCAACGCAGCGACTTTTTGTCACAATTTCAAGTCGATTAGATTTGTGGAAGTGGGTCAAAATTGAGTTACAAGATTCGGACCAAACGAGCAGAGGAGTGAAGCTAAAGTAAAGTCGTTTAAAAAAAGTTAAAAACCGCATTTATTTTTGCAACAACCTAATATTTCCATTCCGACGCGTTTTTCCTTCGAATAAAAGTTCCACCAGCGATAAACATCGCGGGACATCACTCTTCTTCGAGTTTCATCGAGATATCACTTGCACTTGATTTCCACTCGAGATAACCCGAGCATTTATACCAGCCACATTGATCATAGAATACAAAGCTACCATTTGCCAAGAACTGGTATTTCTGGCAGCATTGAATGTATATAGAGCACATATCGTTTGGGGGGTGTTGAACTTGGAGACGCACCCTGCATCCGTGGTAAATGAATCGTCGTTTTATAATGAAACGATCGGGAAGCACCCGTGGCGCGAGAAAGCGATGGATTCCTTTAAAACTGAAAACGAGGGGTCGGGTGTGCGCGTGGCTGCGTCGAAAAGGAAAGCTTCTGGAAGAAAGCACGGGAGCCGGAGTTTCACTTCACGTTTGGAATCATTTGAAACGGTGGAATTCTTTGCATTTTCCTGTGATGACTCTGAGGGGGGGATGTTTAAAAATACGCGAGGGTTACTGTGCTTCGAACTACAGAGATATTCCTTTTCGTCGGAGGATCGAGCACATCGCAGTCTTACTATATAAAGATTCAATAAAAAGGCTAGGGCTCCAGTCAGGATTCAATTCGAAACGAAGGAAAGGAGAGATAGTGGCGAAACAGTGTCCCTCGAAGTCGAGAGTGCCTTCGAGAGTCGTTAATTCTCATTGCACTCCTTCGGGGATTAGCGACATTAAGGGTGGATTCTCGTGTAACAGCCCCAAAAGTAACTGATATTTATGATTTTTTTTTTTTAAAAACTATTGTTAATATTGGATTAAACTCTTTTGGGATAGGAGGAGGCATCTTTAAACTTGCAGAATTTTTTTTTTATGTCGATTCTTCTTATTATTTATTAATTATTGTGGAATCTTGTTAAACTCTTCGACGATGTAACTCTTGGTAGCGTCAAGTGTAGCGCCCTATAACAGTTATCTGATCGCAAAGAAAGAAAAATCTCTTAAAGTTAGATAGTTTACATTAAACCTAATTTAAAGAATAAAATGAAAAATTGAAGAATCTGTAGCCTTCGAAAGAAAAAGTAACTTTTTCCTTAGATTTTACTTTATACCAATAAAAAAGTATTATAAATAAAAACTAAAATTAAAATTTTAGGTACAAACTAAAATTAAAAAATTTTAAGTACTAACTAAAATTAAAAATTTTTAAGTACTAACTAAAATTAAAATTTTAGGTACAAACTAAAATTAAAATTTTAGGTACAAACTAAAATTAAAATTTTAGGTACAAACTGAAATTAAAATTTTAGATACAAACTAAAATTAAAAAATTTTAGGTACTAACTAAAATTAAAATTTTAGGTACAAACTAAAATTAAAATTTTAGGTACAAACTAAAATTAAAATTTTAGGTACAAACTAAAATTAAAAATTTTTAGGTACTAACTAAAATTAAATTTTTTTGTTTTTTTTTTTAAAAAATCGTAAATATCAGTTAGCTACTTTTGGAGCTGATACACGAAAATACCTGATTAATCCATAAGCTGCCGTGGTGCCTACCGCGATTAAATCCATTGGAGAACAACTAAAATCTATAGAATTGTGTAACAATTTCGGAAAAATAAAGTCGCCAGTTAACGGGTGGGCGAAACGTTGGCTCGGCTCGTGGACGAGATTCAGGGAAAAAGGACTCGTGCAGGAGAAGGCCATGGGGGAAGTTGGTTATTTATGAACTCGGAAACGCCTCAAATCCGAAAGGTCCAGGTGAACCTATAGGCACCACCTGCTGCCTTCAGGGGCCACCATAAGCCCGATACGCAGGCCACGTGGGTCTCTCGTTCAAGATTCGTGAAAAACCGCCGTGAACCCTCGTTTCGGGCCGAGGAACACCTGCACGCTGAAAATGACTTGGCGAACAGTGCAACTGTCCTCGAAAACGAAGGGCATTCCGCTTCATACGATGCTTATAAAACGTAGGTGAACGACATACAAATTTGGCCAAGCAAAAGGGACACATTTGCACGGCGGATTGGGGAGTAGTTTCTTTTTTTTGTATAAAAGTTAGGGAACTGAATTATTTTTGAGCTGCTGTAGGAGAGAAGCAGATAAATCATTTTTTCACACATCAAAAGTGAACACTGTATTTTGTCTTTTTGTGGGTTTGAGAAATATTTGAAGAGAGCTTTTTGGGGGAAATATATTGGAATTAGTTTTGCAGAAGTTGGGATTCAAACTATGGCTTAATAATGGCGAATTTTCTTAGGACACGCTCTCTTTGAAAGTTCCTTTAGAACTTACGACGAGATTAAACGCTGTCCCCTGATTTATATACGAAAGTGAGACCTGAAAAGTTTAAGAGGATTAGTTGTTGTATTTATCACGCTGAGGGGGAATATTCTAAAAGGCGGAAGAAGCGGATCTTCTCTGGGAGTAGCAAATTTACCACACGGAGGTCTTTATAATAATTTACATTTAAATATAAATGATAAATGCTTGATAATTTATTTATTATTGATATTGGCGTATTTGGGACATTTAATATGACTCTTAACTATTATTAAAGATACAAGTGGTACAATTCTGTAGGTTTTATTGAGAAATTAATTCTAAGTAGATTTGATGTTTAATGATGTTTATGAGGAATAAGAAATCTAATCAAACCACTTTCAAACCCAAGCATACTTTGATTAATTTGTGTAACAGAATTTTTTAATAATGTCAGTCGAAAATTTTGAACAAAGTTACAGCATCTTTTCCTAGTAGCACAAAGTATTGGTTAAATATTTTTTTTTTCAAATATTAGAAAAACATTTTTTTAGTCACACTTTATGCTATGAAAAACTGGTGGATCCATATATTATATACATATACAGAAAATGTGAAATAAATGTTTAGAAAATATGAACTAAATATTCATGGGATATAAAAGAAATATTTGAAAATGTAAAGCAAAGATTCAGGAAATGCAAAATAAATACACAGAATTGTAAAATATTAAAAAAATATTCAGGAAATGTAAAATTAATGTTTAAAAAATGTAAAGTGTATCATGAAAATGTGATATAAATATTCAGAATTGTAAAATAAATATTCAGGAAATATAAATTAAATATTTAAAAAACGTGACTTGAATATTCAAACAATATTGAGTAAACACCTGAAAAACATTTAAATGAACATTAATTGTTCATTTATTTAAACACTTGCTGTCTATTACACAAAAATCTAGAAACATGCGACACAGTTATTCAATTTTCTGACAGAAAACTGTGGTTACTTAATCGAAACACTTGTAACACTTACATTCTACAATCTACAGTATGTTCGTTAAAAGTCTTTGTTGACGAATTACAGACTAATACCACCATCCTTGTAAAATACAAAAAATCAATTGCGACTGTTTAAAATTAATTCCTTATTAGCATAACGAAAAGAGTGGCTGCGATCCTGGAGGAACGATTAGTCGATAATACGCTTCGAATTTACAACTTCTCTGCGGAGAACGATCAAGATCGATTTATGTGTAGGAGGCCCCGAACGTTTCACAGTGTCCTGTGTAATTTGTGGGTACATAAATACCGGGGCACTTAAATTCGCAAAGCCATCGGTTGGCTGGTGTGTTGTTCCTCTCCTATGTCGATATTTATTATCCTACTAAATACACCTCATAAACTTTATTGCCCCTTGTCTCGCATCGAGAGAATGTTATAGATGAAAAATGCTCCATGTGCCGGAAACGGTGCCAAGATAGCGTTACAATTTTAAATCTGCCAACCTATTAAAAGCAAGAATTTTCATACAACCTGGCCAACAGAAGAATATTTCACATTTGGTCGAATTATCTCGATTTCCGAAACTGTTTTTCCAACAGGGGAAATTTGGCAATTAAAAACTTCAAAAAATTTGAAACTTTGCAGAAATGTAACTGAAGCGATACTATTGACGTAACTATTTTTTGATTCAGTAATAAAAAGGCCCTAAGGGTGAAAATACTCCCTCGAAGAAATGGTGAGTTTTCAAATTATCGTGAATATCTACGAAACTGTAAAAGATATCACAAAGAAGTTAAATTCAAAGTTCTGTGGTTTTTTATGTCCTATAAAGCGGCGATAAAGAATTTGCGAGAAATACTGTTTTCAAAATTCATCCCCGCCACCCTTTTTTCGACAATTCTTTATCGCCATATTGTAGAGTTTCGAAAGTCGTAAAGATTTGAATTGAACTTTTTTTTATATCTTTTATGGTTTCGCAGATATTTGGCGTTAATGTGAAAACTCAGAATTTCTTTGACGATGTGTTTGCACCCTTACAACCGTTTTATTGCTGAATCAAAAAAATAGTTACGTTATTATCATTAGTTGAGCTACATTTTTGCAAAGTTTCAATTTTTTTAATTTTTGAGTTGCCGAACTTTCTTTATAAGTGGAAGAAAGAAATTCCAGTACTGCTGCCTCTTGAAATAAAGTTCACACGATCGGAAGACCACATGGCCTAAGTAGTTATGCAGAAAGCTACCAAATCTGAAAATGACAAAAATTTAGTTAAACGAAGTATGGATCCTATAATTTTGCAAAAAATTACCAACCTATAGAACAACTCTTACATTACACAATTATTACTAAAACTACCAAACCGTAGTTCCATTTTAGGCTTAAAAAACCAAAGCTACAGAAAATTTAAAATAACACTGTAAAAGGAAAATACTGTAAAACAATAAGAAGAAATAAAATAAATGTACCGAATAGAGATTAAGCTACTTTTCTTTAACAATTAATATCTTCCAGCTAAATTTACTCGGTTTCAGATCATTGAGGGTTGGTGGCTTTCTGCATAATTAGGGCCACATGAAATTAAGAGGGGTTTGCGCCTTGTTGGGCCGAAAAATAGGTAATTCTTTGTGAATTTTTTCTGCAAAAACGGTTCGACAAATTAATTCGAGGTTTGGCAGGCCGTTTTATTGTATCTTGAACTATTGTTCTGAATTTTTGTGTGACAGTGAAAAAAAAAATATGGCAGATATAAAAAGAGCGTTGAAAAATAATCGGGTGGTCCTGGCGTTAACAAAAAGTACTGTAAAGTTTATCCAAAACACAAAAAAGAAAAGAGATTTTTAAACTATATGAATGTGGCTATCGGTGGTAGTAGATTTATTGCCGTATCTGTTACCGTTCCTTTTTCATTTAAAGAACTTTCCCCGATTTTGCGGCAAAACTTGGTTCAGACTCAAATCAGGACGCTTCGCCTTCTCCAAAAGGCTGCCATTTTAACATTTTTTTATATTTATTAATAAATCTACTACCACCGATAGCCACAGTCATATAGATTAAGAATCTCTTTACTTTTTAGTGTTTCGGATAAACTTTACAGTACTTTTCGTCAACGCCAAGACCACCCGATTATTATTCAACCCTCTTTTTGTATCTGCCATGTTTTTTGTTCACTGTCACACAAAAATTCAGAACAATAGTATAAGGTAAAATAAAACAGCCTGCCAAACCTGAAATTAATTTGTCGAACCGTTTTTGTAAAAAAAATTCACAAAGAATTACCAAGGTGCAAACTCTTTTAAGGGGTTATACCTAGTCAGGCGGACGAAAAGAGGCGAATATTTATGATATTTTTTTGAAGAAGCGGAAGCGTATATATTTACAGAACTTTTTGCGTTTAAAAGAGCAACATTTAAAGAACATTTGGTAATTTTTTCATAGAAAAATATTTACGTTTATAATAAAATAACAAGCGACATCCAAGAAGCATTTTTAAAAATTTGTTTTTGCGGTGAGCATTGCCATTCGGAACCAGATTATCTAAAATCAAAAAACAAAAAAGATTTCGTTAGTATATTAATGTATCCTCAGGTTGACGGAGAGAATTTTCCGAAATATTAAGTTAAAACAAAATGACGGCTATTTAAAGCTGAAATCCTGATTTTTTCGTGCAAAAATCACGCGAGAAAATCAGGATTTCAAATTTAAATATCTGCCATTTTGTTTTAACTTAATATTTCGGAAAGTTCTCCCCGTCAACCTGAGGATACATTAATATACTAACGAAATCTTTTTTATTTTTTAATTTTAGATAATCTGGTTACGAATGGCACTGCTCACCGCAAAACCAAATTTTTAAAAATGCTTCTTGGATGTCGCCTTTTATTTTATTATAAACGTAAATATTTTTCTACGAAAAAATTACCAAATGTTCTTTAAATGTTGCTCTTTGAAACGCAAAAAGTTCTGTAAAAATATACGCTTCCGCTTCTTCAAAAAAAATTCACAAATATTCGCCTCTTTTCGGCCGCCTGACCAGGCATAACCCCTTAAGGTACTTAAAATTTCCTTCCATTTCCTCCAAATTCTGTCGAGATAACTTAACTGTATTAAATTCGTTAACCTATCAAAAGCAAGAAATTTCACCCAAACTGCTCGATAGAAGGGTGGGTAGTTCAAATTCGAATTACCTCCACTTACGAACCTATTTTTATAACTAGAAGAGAGCAACTCCAGTACCTGCCCCTCCAGCTTTCAATCTCCAAATAAACTGCACCCGCTCCGAGGTTGACCTAAAATTAAAATCTCGCTAACTAGAATTCTCTCCCATTTGGTTCGCGAGTCAAGACGCCTCCGCGTGCCTGAATACACCCGGGCGGTTTTCCTTCGGCATTCGAGAGCCATTAACGACACGGATCAGCGCGATTAAAGCGAGATCGATCTAACCGCGAGGAAGCAATAACGGCTCAGCAGTTTCCACGGATGCAATTTACAGGTGTGCATTCAGTTAAGCATCGCCCCTGCTTCGAATTGGTTACTGCGCCCTTAATTAAACGCCCTTTATGAAGGTGGATCAGCAGTCTCGATATAGGTCACGAATTCGGCTAGAATCGAAGTCGTGGCTGTGACGAAAAAATTTCATTAAAGGGAACCGTCTTTCGCCTTTCCCCCGTGACAGCTGACGGCGGCCAGGGGGTGGGGGGTGGGCTAGACAACGGGAGGGATAAGGAATTCGCGAAAGCTGATTCCTTTCGGTTGTCGAAAGTCTAAGGACACGAAGAGTCCGACTAAGAATATACGCGTCGTGCATTATTCAAGACAAACCATCGTTGCGCATCCCCTTTTTCTCTCCCTTTCGGGCCGTTCCCCGGCAACCCCTTTCGCCGCTGCCTCTTCCTAGATTCTTCACTTTCGGCCTTCGAATCTCTCCTTTCGACGGCGGCGCAGAATTTCAGAAGCTTATTGGAAAAGCATTGGCTCGAGCCACCAGCCGTCGGCTGGCACTGCGCCCCGCCGCCGCCTTCCACTCGAGATAAGGGTTGAAGAGGGCTGAGCAGGTCGAGAGGACTCGAGCAGTTTGGGAATTAGCTGGGAGTCTTGCGGCGCCGATAACGCAAATCGTATTGACGTGGGAATTAGTTGTAACAATGCTTGGGGGGAGATCCGCAATCTGTTTGGTAAAACGAAGTCGAGAACCTCGGAGCACGGGAGGAACGTGTGCTGCCCTATTAAGGGGTTGTTCTACTTTGATCGGCACAAAAATTAAGCTATTTTTAGAGACTTTTTGTGGGTAAATACAACATATGACGATGTAAAGCTTTTTGGTATTTATTAAGCTACTCTTATATTACACGAAATAAATTTAAAAGTAATTTTTTTAGTTTCTTTTAAATGTTTTTTTATATCGTCAAGATGGTAATTCCTTAAAGAAAAAATTCGAGGAGATTCTTAAACTGTATAGTGTCGCTATCGCTCATAGCTAAATTAATTATTTATTTTTGTCGAAACGGTGCTGGTTTGAAAAAAAGTTTGACAAAACAACCCTTTTCTCGGTTACTTTTCGACAATATATTTTTCAGTTTTCGCCAGTATTTTCTGCTCCCTGGCAGCAATAATTCCATTTAAGCGAAAGTTGCAGATACGCACTTTCTAATTAACATGGCAGTATAGTCTCCCTAATCCTAAGTCGTATTTGCTTTACTTGAAACGTGTTGTTAGGCGCTAGGGACTGGTCGGGATGGGAGGTACGTATTTTGTTATTTGCGCACCATCTTGGGCCGTTTGTTTATACAAATTTATGTGCTTAGATATGTATGCATAGAAATACGGAGTTACGTTTTAGTTTAAATTAGGGAAAAATTAATTTGAGGGGTGAAACAGCTATTTGAAAATTGACTATCGTTGTGCTACATGAGGTACACAACAATGAACTTAGAACACCTAAGAAGTGGAGTATATTTCACCCAAAATGCAGATAGTAAAGTAAATGAATTTTTGTAATTAGTTGTCACTGATTTCTTCGTAGGATTTTATTAAACATTACAGTTATTTGCAATTCCATGGTGAAATCATTTTAGAAACTGTTTTATAAGTTAAAGGAACAGATAATTGTCTGAATCATATTCATCAAATGAATGGCTGAATATTTTGTTTATCATTGCTAGTCAGCTGACAGACGGATAGTATAGATAATTTTGTAAGGAGCTCGCCTCGAATAATTGTTTTTAATAACATCGAGAGATACGCAGCTACCGTCTCTGTTCTTTTCTTATCAGAGTTCAGCTTCGTGTCTCTTTCTGGAATTATCCTGGAAATATTAATAGTCTTGCACCGTTGAAAATATTTGATGAAAGATTTGTGTCATAAATCTCCAAGGCATTATTCTCCGCGATAAAGTCTGGCGTGCGAATGAATTCAATTACCATTGCATTAGGAGAAAATTCGAAAGTGGATATACTCTTAGTATTCAAGCTTTCATTCTGGGAAAATGAAATTTTCGAATGAGTCGTTGGTTTCATGCATTCTTTGATGTTTGGCAGATGCTAGGAATTATTTCTCATTGTTTATGAATAAATTTGTTCAAAGGAGGAACTTTTTAAGGGGATTAGAATGCGTTTTACATATTCATACAATTTTAAAAAGTATTCGTGAATTATTTATTTAAGTATTATTAGTATTCATTGTCAATTAGGTGTTCTTGAAATTTGTCCAAGACTCCACATAACAGTGTCCCAAAAATTATATCACAAATTGAAATTCCTGGTGCAAAAAGGAATCGATTGAAGACTACCTATATCTTCGCTTTCATCGTTAAAATAATGCAGATTGTCTGAAGTCAGAGGGCGTAGAAAATGCAGAAAGCCGAGGAACGTGAGAGAAACAGCAGGGAGAAGCTGGTGGTAAATTACCAAGTAGAATGTTTTGGTCACATTTGCAATTTATGACGACGTAGGAACAAATGTATACAGAGTGAACGAAAGGAGAGAAGATTGCCAGAGGGGAACGTGGCTCATTTTAATAAGGTCCATGTTCCTACGAATGTATTTTCTTTATAATGCAGCTGCTGACTTTTCTAAAAATTATATTCCAATGACAAACTAATTTACTAGAAGTTGAACTTTCCAATACTTTCACTGGGAAAAATTATCGACAATTTATATACCTTATCAGGGCCGGCCTCAGGGGGGTGCAAGGCACCCGGGCTGCACAGGGGCCCAAGAAAAAAGAAACATTAAGAAAAGAGAAAATAGAAAGAAAAAACATGAGGACGAAAATTTTTTATTCGATTAAAATTAATTAAAATACGGACACATCACAATTGGCGTTATGTGGCGGTAACCATATCATAGCATGCGGTAGAGTGTGTCAATTTTATGGGCAAATTTTAAATTTTTGAAAATTAAAAATGACTAGTGACAAAGTAATGCTGTTTTTAATCTTGAATCTGAAACTATCTTCAGAAATTGATTTGAGTGAGGTTTAGCTACTTCAAATCACAGTTGAAAAGAGTGAACATTAAGTAACATTTAACTACAAACTACATATTTATATGCTGCTTAAAGTGAGTCTTGCTTACATAGAAGCATGAAAATGAAAATAAAAATATGTGGGAATTAGTATTTATTACATTCACGTGGAAATGTATGAAAATGTGTATTTATTACAAAATGGAAATATATGTAACTTTAACAACGGATCTAGCTATATGTCATCTATGTAGTAAATTTAATACTATTTAACAAAGTCCACCAAACAAGCGATACCTAGTTTGCTTCTATTGCGGTTCATAAGCTCCATAATTAAATTTTTTAAATAATTTGAGTAATTTTCGTATTTTTCTATAATTTCAAATGAAATTCCAACTAGGTAAATAATGTATTACACAAAATTTAAAGGTAGTGGTTAATTTTACACTTGGAATTGTACCGTTGTTCCACTAGTCGTTTTCAAAATTGAAACATGGATAAAATTGACACACCCTAGTATGCGAGAACTGTAAAAAAGTAATTAGAATATAATTTCTGATATAATAATATAATAATATATTATTATTAATGATATGGCGATACACAAGTCATATATTTAAATATGTTAATATTTATTTGTTTATTTCTTTTAGTTTTATATTTTTGTCTTTATTATTATTATAATTATCCTTTTTTTCATGATTCCTTCTGTGAAAAGATGTTATACTTTTTCACCGTTGAGGAATTATTTGGGGCTCCAAAATATTCTTGCACTCGGGCCCTGTATAGAGAAGGCCGCGGCTGTACCTTATTAGAAATTTTTACAAACCTCTACCTTGAATTCGGTCGTCTCACGAATTAAGAATACTTGTACGTGAACTCATTAGTCACAACTCATTTTGCCAAATTTGCAAGAACATATTAACAGGTGCTCCGATAACATTTTAATATCCACATTTCAACCACAACCCCCTACCAACTCTCTATTACCCCCCATTAAAAAACTACAGCACATATAAAGTTCCGAAAATATTTATTGCATCTCTCTCAACCTTGCATAGCACGCATAATTTTCAAGGCGATATGATTCGCATCCAACTCGCTTTACCAAAACAGTGAGCTACTCAGTTTCGTCCTAAATAAATTTTGCGACAATATTTTCCCCATGCTAATAACAAGAGAGCCAGATGACAATATTCCCCGCACTCTAAGCGATGCTCCGCAATCGTTCCTCATCACTCCCGAAAATCTCGTCGCAGCAGTGCCACTCACAGAACAATTCCCACCACTTGGTTCGAGGCGCTATTGTCGATTCTTTCTGCGTGCAAAATAATCAAGAGCACCAGGCGGGCAATAACGATAACGACCTCTGCGATAATAGCTCGGTGGGGGGAAGTCGTTGCTCACCGCCTGACGGCGGCCAGTGGTAACCCTGCAACCGATCCAGTCCCTACCTCGAGGGCTCCTGAAACGAGGGGACCCTCCCCACCACGGAGGGGGCCCGACGCAGGGCCTGGACAGGTCGACAGCGTCGCTCGAGCCTCGCTTCTTCCGTCCTCAGTCCTCTGCCAGCCGGTGTTCGGTGTGCTCCGCAGTGTTTGCATACCTGCAAGTGCCTTCGGTCGCGAGTGTGCGCTTTCTTCATGGTCATCGGTGCATCCGTGGATCCGCTAGTGTCGCGGAATAATTTCATATCGGGTATCGTATTGAGTTTATCCACCTCGTATCGACGAGGGAATCCTGTACCACTGAAGGCTCTAGAGCGGCTATGTTTTTTCTTCTGTGGCACACCGTGCATTTTAAAAAAGAGAGAGAGGCCCAGAGGAGTTCAATTAATCTTCCTAACGGAGTCTGGATTAAGAGTGACGGTATCGCGGCGTTGACTGCGCTTTGGGGGGTCGTTTGTTGAATCCTTCTTTGGAATTGCCTTCCTAGGTGAAGGTTGCATCCTCGAGTTATTCAGGATGCTCGTTGCTCGTGCCGCGAATCCCTTGGAACGTGTGCCCTTCATACGGATGCAGTGTGTTTCGCTTCGGTTTAAATGCCATTAGGAAGGTCAAATTAGAGTGAGATTACGAGGGTGGCCCTGCTCCAGTTATTTTAGTAGCGAGTGTACTTCGAGGGAGAACTGGAGGGTGGAGTTTTTACGTAGGATGATTGTAGTCGAAATGTTAACACTTTGCACTGTAAAGGCTGGTTCCCCTATACGCGACTCGACGCAACGCCAAGAATTTCAAAGTCGATTTTCTCGAAAATGAAGCGCGATATCGAAAAAAGTGACTCTTTCTTTTCGACTCATAACGAGTAAATAAGTCGAGAAAAAGGAATACAATTTTTTGATATTGCGCTTCGTTTTCGAGGAAATCGACTTCGAAATTCTTGACGTCCAGTCGCATATAGGAAAACTTACCTGAACTTTACATTAATATTGCGCACCACTATTATTATACTCTGAAAACGCGTAAAACCTCAAGTAATCACTGAATTATCAATTACTTTGCCATAATATTTCCCATTCCAAAATTCCCATACAGTGGTGGCGAGAAGAAAATTTAAAATCCATATTTTTACACACCAGTGTAATTAAATTAATAGCTAAATTAGCCAGCTGTAATTATTATGCCAATATCAGTGAACTATTCTGGCAACACCCAAGCTATGGGGTATCAATTTTAATCATTAAATAAATATCTTATTCTTGTTATCACAGTTTAAACTATTTCCGTCACTACTGTGTGCGACAAGTGCGCAGCATCGAGGAAAAAGTGTCCCTGGTCAACCGACCAGCGAATAAGTTCTAGTGTAATGAAATGCTTTTTGAATCGACGTTCCACGGTGGTGCGATTTCAGACGTACATAACGTTTCCTCGTCGAGGAGTCTCCCAGCAGTTTCTCTTCGTGGCTTTCATCAGGGTTTCTCGTTCGAGCTTCGCAAACAAACTGCGCTATTGCGTTTCCTTATTTCACCGTGTAACTTGTCCATATCACCGGGCACGAAGTGCAAACGTGGGCGTGCTTGTACCCGCGTATCGAACAAACCGGTTGGAGTTGTATATCATGAATGAGAATCTTCATCGTGGTGTAAAATCGTCCCAGGATAATCATAGGTTGGATAGGGCGCAGTGGCAGAGCGCGAGCTATTTGCGTTTGCCTCGCGAAAGAAGATTTCCTTAACCCTCTGCAGGTAACCGAAATTTTTAGGAGATCGTACATAAATGAACCGGAATTTGTGAAGTTACACGGATACTTAACCCTTAACTGGTACCTTGGGGTCGCTCGTGACCCCAGGCACGCAAAGTTCGCTGCAAAATTTTTGGTTGCCTAAGCTTGTAAACTGTTTTTCTAATTAATTTTATAATAATAGTTTAACTTTCTAGGTTTCTATTATTTTACAGATTACGTAAGAACAAAATATTCGTAGAGGTTGATTCAGGGTCGACTTTACAAATTTCTGTGTGCTTTTTTATTTGGGGTCTGCCACGACCCCAGTATACCAGCCACGTTTGCCAAAAACAGTATACCAGTTAAGGGTCAAGTAAATTTGGGTGAAACTGACCCAATATCGAATATTTACAAGAAACGAGCACACAAAAATAAAACTCAGTTTATTTAATTATCACAAATAAATTAAGAAAGGTTTATTACTATCTCCTATTGACGGTTATTAGTTATTTAAAGATTTGAAGGAGTTTCAGTTAAAATAATGCATGGTAAAGAAGGAATGGGGATTTGTGACCTGATTTTGGATTAAAATGACTCAATTTCAATATTTTAGTGGGAAATAAAGGTTTGTGATTCCTACGTTACAGTAGTTGAATACAGTGGTGCACCCAGGATTTAATCCTGGTGAGAGCTGAGTTGAAGGGATACAAATATTTTTCAGAAAAATTTATTTAATGCAATTTCAATAAAACTCGTTAGGCGATTATAAGAATTTATTTGAAGAATAAAATCCAGTTTTCTTTTCTTTTTACAAAGCCCCTTCTTTGGGGTAGCCAGGGCCTGAACATGGAACTCCTGTGAATTAGCCAATGCAACATAAAACAGAGATAATATACATATGTTACTTCAAAGTCGTCTAAATTGGTTAAATTTTATTGCGAGCAACCTGAAGGAGAGTTGCTGATAATAAATAAAGCTTCGCCTGTGTTATGCGTAACATGCAAATTTTGATCTCAGTTGAATCCTTTGTGCACAGGACGACCAAGCATATTAAGATAAGCCAGGGTATTCTGTAAACTTGTGTAATTTATTCACGGTTAATTACACGCGTTTCGAATCCTCAAAGAGCATTGTCGGCTCTGAGATTCGAAGATGAAGCAATGCATTGACGAGTAATGATCCGCTTGATCTGAATGATCGAGAATTGCAA
The DNA here is from genome assembly GCF_050908995.1 of Andrena cerasifolii. Classification (NCBI taxonomy): domain Eukaryota; kingdom Metazoa; phylum Arthropoda; class Insecta; order Hymenoptera; family Andrenidae; genus Andrena; species Andrena cerasifolii. The sequence continues at coordinate 2,151,154 of NC_135129.1, forward strand.
TCGATTTTTTAATTTACCCGACCCCTGCATATTCTGAAATTTGTAACAGTTCTATAGTATTTCTAATTTGCGCCTAATTAGGTAGCTTTATTCCCGAAATGTCTTCATTTCTTTAATTTTCTGTGGGCAATCTCTCCTAAAGGCGCGAGCCATCTCTCCGAACGACGAGGCCCATTTCTCCCGACACCTCGACAGAAATGGCCAAATGTCATGATTTCAGTCTTCAGCCCGATTTTTAGTAAATACCGTCTTGAAGCAAGTATCGACCAGTTTCTCTGAATCAGCATACAGTTCTGAACAGATTAGGCTTATTCTGATAAATAAATAATACCAATGTCAGTTTTAATAGCCATTTTATGTTAGGCACACCGACAGACCCGGATTCACCTTACATATTTCCAATTTGATCATATCGTTTCGATATTATTCCAAGTGCAGTAATGTCATTACTAATTATTATCGATATGCTTATGAAGCACTCAAAAAGTTAGGGAAAAAGAGTTCCCTGAAGTATTAAATATTGGGAATATCGAGGAAGCAAAGAATATGTTTTATTTTGTACAGTCAGTCATAAAAATAAGAAAACTTGCGCTAATTGAAATGTAATGAGAGTATAAATAGGTTTAGGTTTAGGTTTGTTTTTTTCCTACTGGTTATAAGAGTATAAATAATATATAAAGTATGGGTATGAGGCTTAAGTACATTGTAAAACAGATAAAAGTAAGGATGCAGATGTGAAAACCAAACAATCTCCTTTGTAATAGGCTGTGAGCCTGTAGTACAAATAAACTTATTATTATTATTATTATTATAAAGCACTCCCTCCAAAAGCCAAGTACAGTACTGCAAATATTTATTGCACACTCTGTACCTCTCTTATTAAATACTAGCACTAGGATCATATAATTGCAAAATTCATTTATTACAAAAACGTGTAACTCACTATCTTGACCGAAATAGGGTAAGCAGGCCAGTAGATGGACGGTTTAGCGGATTCCGATGTTTACATCAAAGTGTTTCTTAGAAATATCTGTTGTATTGGAAAAAAATCAAAAGCTTTGCAGGTAAAAATGTATAAATTTAAAGAAAAAATTAGTGTAAGTAAAAAAATTAATGTATTTAAGCATAAAATGATGAAAATTCTACTGATAGCCCGTATCACCAGTAGATGGACTATAGGGCTAGTAGATGGACAGTTTAGAACCAATAGATGGACGGGTGTCTGGCTAGACGTCGCACAGTGGTTTGAATAGAGGAAAAAAGTCATTTTTTGAATGTTAAATACACAGAATTTTTTCAACACAATTCCATAGTAGGATAGGTGAAGCACCAGAACCAACAAGAATTTTCTGTAAACACCATTAATTTGTAAGGAAATTATAATACGAAAGTTGGGGAACAGAACACCTGCAATTTTGAGTTACAAACGCCACTATCCTTCAAGTAGAATTTCAACTATCTGCAAATTAAAAAGAAAAACGCAATTTTGTAAAAAGGTTCAATTCTATTCTGTCCATCTACTGGGTTTTGGTTGGAAAATCCATACCAGTACATGGACAGTAATTTTTATAAGTTCTATCGTTTTATTTTTCTTTGTTTACGCGTTTATTTATAAATTCTTAATATTTCAATACAATCATCTATTACATACCTCTTTCCAGTTCATCCAAGTACGTTTTTTATTTACTTGAAGGCACGAATACGCTGAGGCTCCTAACAAGGGAAGATCCCGAACCCGAAAATTCAAAAGATTCTGAAACTTTGTGAAAATGTAGGGGATTTCCTCCTGATTACAACGCAATTTTTGTTTGCCGCCCAAATTCACTAGAAGGGGGTGAAATTAACCCCGGAAAATTCGGCTATTTTCCGATTTTGTGTTATAACTCCCGAACTGTAAGAAATAGAAAAAAAGTTTCAAGACAAAAGTTACTTCTTTTAATTAGATCTAGCATTTGGTAAAAAAAAATTATTTTACAGTTCGCGAGTTATAACAGAAAATCGGAAAATAACCGGATTTTCAGGGGTCAATTACACCCCTTTAGAGTGAATTTGTGCAGCAAACAAAAATTGCGCGATAATCGGGAGAAAATTCCCTACATATTCACGAACTCTCAGAATTTTTTAAATCTCCGGGTTCGGGATGTTCCCTTGTAAGAATCGAGCGACTAGCGCATACTGGCGTAAGACCGTACATATAAATACTTTTCCGCATAAAAAAAATTTTCAATAAATATATTAATGTTTTATAAAACTACAAACCTTTTTTTCTACAAAATAAAAAAACAATAATATAGATTAAAACTCTGGTTCTTTCAATATTAACGATTAACCAACGATTCGTCCATCTACTGGCCTGCTTACTCTAATAAGGAACACTATTCAATTGATGATGGAATCACGCAGATTTCTTTATATAGATCGAAAGTATATATCACAAAGGTCACGAAAATGTAAATCAAAGATGCTCCCAACAGCTGGTCTGACCTTGAAAAATCGGCAAAGGTGGAACCGGGGAAAAAAGAAAGATGAGGGAAAGAGAATGACAAATCTGTGTGTTCAAATTTAAATATCTCTATTATATGAAAACTAGCTTTAATACTCGGCTTCGTCCGAAATTTAGATTCTGATTTTATAAAAAAAAAAAATTTTTTAGTTTTCTTTTTATGTAGTCACATTCATCTGGATTAGTCAAGCATAATGAGCTGAGGCACATTTTGTGATCCCAGAGATTATCGGTCGAAAGTTATTAGGCAACAGACAAACACACAAACATATTAGAAGCTTTCTGCTTTATATATTAAGATACATTATAGTAAATGAATGAGAATTCATTAATGATAGATAATAATTTTAAAAAAATTAATGATAATAAATGATAATACTAATGATGTCAGTGACACGTTTAGACTGTCTCGTTGATCACGGTATGAAAGAAACAGTGTTCGCTCGTTGCAGTCATTGCGAAATTTATTATTGCTTCAGTCACTTTTTAAACCTTTTTGTCGACAAGATTATCATAAATGTAATGGTTAATATTACCCACTGTTGTGATTTCATTAGTATTATCATTAATTTTTTCTAATTACTATCCATCAATCTATTATCAGTCATTTACTATAATGTATTTTCATATAACAGAGATAATTAAATTTAAACACACGGGTTTATCGTTCTCTTTCCCTCATTTTTTTTCTTTCCCCGGTTCCACCTTCGCCAATTTTTCAAGATCAGACTAGCTTTTGGGAGTATCTTTAGTTAACATTTTTGTGGCCCTTGTGGCATATACTTTCGATTTATATAAAAAAATCTGCGCCATTCCATCATCAATTGAATAGTGTTCCTTGTAACTTGAACACGGATAATTTCATCGATGAATTTGTGCATGCCACGTAAATTCGAGAGTGATAAAACAAATATTTCCAGCCACTCGCCCAGCAAATTAATAATACACGTATTAGACGCGACAAGTAGAGCAAATCTGAGCAGCAACGTAATACATGCACCGAATCTTTCCAAATAAAGGACGAACAACATTCTAGGCGCACGGTGACAGGGCCGTGCCTCGTATTTCCCCAGCGCAAATATTGGCGCGATGTAAGCCTGTTTGCAGTCTCGTGCTCTGGGACAAATACTGGGCGGATTTATTTGTGACCGGAGTGTATCTTACGAGCGAGCAATATTTATATTCCGTTTCACAGTATTTAGCTGCATCGATACAAACGTCAGCCCGCATTATCGAAACGGAACCAAGGCATATCTGATAAACCACCACGCGATGTTTGTTATTTATTAGACGATAAATTCTAACGAATGCGTCCTAAACAATTTCCTGCGAAATCACTCGAGAACAACGTTGCTGTAATTACTTCTTCGAATATTATCTTCTTTTCGGCCGCCGACGTGCTCGCAACTGCGAGCCCCGATGAAGCGTTTCTTTCTATCAATGAAAACCGCAACGATATCCCGGCGCAATCTCATCGGAACCGGCGCGGAGATTCGGTTACGCCCCGGTGCGTTTTCACGCCGCGGTATGGAGAGGCATGCATCTCAGTGGAACGGCATTATTCACGGTCCACTTCAAGGTAGAAATCTTCTTGGAACAGCTGTACAGTGCCGCGAGATGACAGAAAAATAGCGGGCCTCTGTTAGCTTACTCCGAAACGAACGTTGTAAAATCGTTCAGCTCTCGCCGGGTCGCAGTAATGAGCGAGTCCTCCTCAGCTCGGTTCCTCGGCTGTCGTGACCGCTCAGATAAACCCAATTAAAGAAGCGATTAAATGAAATATGTATAGGGCCGAAGGGGGAGATTCGTAACTCGAGCGAGATAAAGTCGAGGGACTTTGTAGTTTCATTCTGGAGGTGCTTCGTAAGCCTCGTAATGGGGGTATAAAAGTTTGAGCGAGTACCGGCGGATGGATTTGAAAGAATTCGCGGTCGAAGATATATTGGAGGTATTTTTACGGCGTTGTCTTTTAGGGTTGGATTTAATTGTTCGTGGGAGTGAAATGTGCTTGATCGATAGTTGATTTGCTGGAGCGAACGTGAGATTTGTGAGTTGGGATCACAAATTGATCTCTTAGGAAAATTAGGATTTGCCGTAATTGTGGGGAAATATTGTTCCAGCGCTCGAATTGTGCGAGGAATTACACCCCGGGACAAAAAGACAGCACACCTTAAGAATTTCTTAATTTCTGTGTATTAAACATTACAAATTAAATTGTTGTTATATACATTTGTCAGACTGCATGTATTAACACATATAAATTAAATGAACTTAAATCTTAACAACGGATTCATTTTTATTAAAAAGAACAGAAATATTAAGAAAATATAGTGGGACAAAATGATAGCACAGTTGTTATAAAACTGGGTATATGAACAAAGTAATTGGTGATATTGAATGATCAATATTTAATGGCACTGTATTTACTTATAACCTCTCCCTGTAAAAAATTCACAAATATCACCGATTTCTCGAGCGTTTTGACCGGAGGATCTTAAGGGGACTAGGTAGTCCTTTTCGTGAGAAAGAGACTCTGTCCTTTATTTATTTGTAAAAAAATGAAAGCAAATCCAGATGTATCCTTTTACCCAATGTTTATTACTACCATACAGATTGGAAAATAATTGGTATGAAATATATATGTGCGTTAAAAATGGCGCTGCAGACTGATAAACATTTTAACGTTTTTCTGCGGTTTTGCCTTAATATTGGTCTTAAAATGTGACGTATTCCGATTTCAAAGGTGTGATTCTTGTTTATTGGATTCATAGCTCCCAGTGGAACCTATAAAAACAAAAATTAAATCAAAACTATGCAATTGGTGGCTGAAAAACGGCGATTTTCCGAAAAAAATCGTCCATGTTTGTACGCTACTAAAAACCGATGACTTTAATTTTTTTTATCAAAATCTCGAATTTTTAGGGACTATATCAGAGGTTCCACGTGGAATAGAATATGTTTTACACATCCTGTAATTTTTTCAAGTCGCTCTGAACCTCCGTTCATTACCAATACGGCAAAACCAAAATAAAAAAAGATTCGAGAAAAACGCGTTTAAAGTTTCTAGGTAAAGACGACGCTATAAGTTACCGCTTGACCTTTTTAGCTGGCAAATCAAGAATTTTATGAATTTTACTATAAACCAACCGGCATTTTATTCAGAAAAGACAGTACTTTCGGAACGTGCGATACAATAAATCGATTTTTCGACTGCCTAGTCACTTTAATACTTCGGAAGCTGGAGACCACTTTCTTGAACAATTCGCGTACGAAAAACGCGCGTTTCGAGGAGAATTACTTTCCTCCAAATTGCATTGCAGAGATTGCCCCGCGTAATTGCCCCAGATTGTGCCTTTGAAACCATCAAAGACTGAGAAAGAAGTCGTAAAGTAGAACGAAATGTTATTCTCCCTATAATTCCACAGCGTATCTTCACTACCTTTTGTGCGTCTGTGTGCTATGAACATAACAGGCTGCAGCTACACTGTAGAAATAGAAATTTCCTTCGTAAAAATTCCCTTACACTCTCCGACAAATTACAACGAAACGCATACGTGCGCAACAGTAGCGTAAGAAAATGGACCAACTGAAACCATTGAATTACACCTTGCGACAGTTTTCTCGCTGCGATCATCAGAGTTCTGAAAGACACACACGACCTAGCTCAGTTACATGGAACGTCATGTGCGCTCGTGGAGTAGGTATACACCAGCATCTCGTGGAAATTGCCTTCTGTCCGTGCGAACGTTGAATCCCCCTCGACGCCACGCGCAACCCCATTCCTTCCGCGAAGCGTCTTCAGCATCGATGCCCCGCGATTAGCAGCAGATCGTTTCAGACCGAAGAACGCGCGCCGCGATGCACCCTGGCCGAAATTGCGATCTGAGATCACCGCCTCCGATCCGGAGAGCCCGTCGGTGCATTTAGCGAGCGCAATGTTAATTCATTGTTATCGTTGGCGCATCACTCCATTCCGCTCCATGGGAAGACATTTTAGTCATCGAGCCAGTCTCTTCTTGGCCGCAGTGGTGCCTCGAACGTATCCTCGTGGCCGTTGTCTCGGAGCGGAACGATTACATGAGATTGCACTCCGAGATTGCTGTGACCAGCTCATTTGTTATCGAAACGTTAGCTTATTTCCATCCTCCGTGCACCAGTGAATTAATTTAAGGGGTTATGCCTGGTCAGGCGGCCGAAAAGAGGCGAATGTTTGTGAATTTTTTTTGAAGAAGTGGAAGCGTATATTTTTATAAAACTTTTTGCGTTTAAAAGAGCAACATTTAAAGAACATTTGGTAATTTTTTCGTGGAAAAATATTTACGTTTATAATAAAATTAAGAGCGACATCCAAGAAGCATTTTTAAAAATTTGGTTTTACGGTGAGCATTGCCATTCGGAACCAGATTATCTAAAATTAAACAACAAGAAAGATTTCGTTAGTATATTAATGTATCCTCAGGTTGACGGAGAGAATTTTCCGAAATATTAAGTTAAAACAAAATGGCGGCTATTTAAAGTTGAAATCCTGATTTTTTCGCGTAATTTTTGCAGTAATTTTCGCGTAATTTTTGCTCTCCCCTCACTGCAGTCGCTCAAAGTTGATCCCTCGCGGAGTGAGTAGAAATTGCGGTGCCATAAATTCCGCCTTCTGTGCTTATCTGAATGATAAAAACAAATCATGACATTACAATTTATGGCACCTCGATTCTATTCACTCCGCGAGGGAGCAACTTTAAGCGACTACAGCGAGGGGAGGGAGGGTGCTTTTTTTAAATAAAATTCTTTTAATACCTTCAAACAGTGATCTTTCATTTGCAACCATTCCCATCTTTCTAGCTCTTCATTTTCATATAGAAAAAAATTCATAAAGAATGCTTAATTTTCGGGCAAAGAAAGCACTATGCGCCCTTAATAAATTCAAAAACAATTTTTATTTTCAAATACTTTGCCACTAACGATTTCACAATTTTCGGTAAGGTTTTCTTTACCACTATTTCTCCGAATTTTTTTCAAACCTTCAGCATAATTAAATATATTTCGCGTTTTCTGTCTTTTTTTCCTTTCTTACCCCACATCTAAGGTTAATACATAATACAAAAATATGTAATTACCTAATTACGTCCTTTCTCACAAATTACTTACAGAGAACAAATGACTCGCACCACTCTCGAAATGAACGTGAAACTTTCGCGGCTCATTATGAAAGTGACACTATCGTGTCATTGCTTACGACTATTTTGCAACAATTCGTTCATAATATTGAAATATAAGGTGATTGTTCCAATTTCTGCTGATTTAAGAGGTAACTCGTCATAAAGAAGGTGTAAAAAAAATTGTTTGTGATAAAAATTTTCAGAGTAATTGTTTAATTCATTAATAATAAATTCAAAACCTATTTAAGAAAGATATTTCAAGATGTTTAACTATTAATAATTAGTAATTAAATATATAATGCTCTAAATGTCCGTATGCTCGTGCAACTCTCGCGTAAATGTTTAAATAATTTAGAATTATTTTTTAACGCACATAATAATAAGAAAAATACGAAATGAGCAGAAATGGGGATATGAGCAGAAATTGTGACATTCACCTTAAATCAATATAACAGAAAATAAGACAAATCTCAATTTCCGTTTTTATTTTACTTACGCCACTTTCATAATCACCGGCACAACAGTTATTGCATCCCCACCATAAACAAAGGAACTGTCACGCCATCTGCAATCGCCAATTTATTTCGCATGCGCCAAGCCAAAATTTCTGATGGGTCAAAATGGACCCCGCATTCGTCAACCGAGCGTTAATCATCGAAAGCCGAGGTGTGCTTGCTTTTCGTTGGAATACGCAGTGTGCCCATAGAAATTTTGTAAAAGTTTCAGCACAGCGATAAGAGCGACTGTACGCACGGCTGATTGTTTAGAGATATTTCTATGCTTTTTTTCTCTCTCACATGCGCCACGCGATGGTTCGTAGAGGCTCGCATTATGTCGCTGCGACTGAGGACGACTCGGTCGGTCGCATTCATACAGATTCGCCGCGAGTGCGTTCGCCGTGCGCGATTCTTCTTCCCCTTTGTTGTCGGATCGTTATCGCTGCTGTGTCTCCGCGCCGCGATTCGCGTCACCGCCGATTTGTTCGGCGAGAAATTCGCCGGCGAACCCGTAGCACCGTAACCTCGGCTCGGTTCCCGTTGCCAGCGGCACGTAGTCGTTTGAATGGGGGGCACAAGTGGATGGGCGAACGGGATGCGAGTTAATAGTAGCGGGACGACATTTCTCATTTAATATTCCCTCTCTGTAGCGATATCCGCTGCGAGACGCGTCGATTTTTCGTCCACCGGCTCGGCGGTAATTTATATTTTCGCAAGGCACGGCGAATACGAATAAATACAGCGCGGGGTGGTGGCGGATGGGTTTTATGTTGAGTGCGACGTTCGGTAGTATTCGCGGTTGAGAAATGCAGCATCGCACAGCGATTCTTCGCGCGGTCCAATTAAATCGGTGGCTTGCAATCGGGCGATGTTTTGGAAAATGTGTTGGATTGGCTAGAATGTTTTCTCGTATTTTTTAACTCCAGATTACTGAACTAGAAATTCCTAGAAATCATAAAAAAAAAATATCATGCACTTAAGGGAAGTGACAACCAACTTTAGCACGAAATGCAAGAAACCAATATGTCGGGCTCGTAACATAAACATGTGCCCCTGTTGTGCCGAATAAGAAACATTTCATTTTTTTTATATTGTTTTCCGATCCCTTAAGCCCGAAGGTGGAAATTTATGATCCTACTTGAATAAAAAAATATTTTTACGGAAATATTGCTGTTTCATTTTAAAGTCGTATTTTTTACGAACGTTTAGTCACAAAGTCACTCACGGAGTAATTTAGCAACGTAGGTTTAAGGCTGCGTTCTCGTGTAATCCCTTAAAAAATGTAGGATTTTTTTTAAAGAACACTGTAACACATAGGGTAAAAAGTTTTTTGGGAATGGATTTATAGATATTAAGTTGATAAAAAAATTGTATTGTTTTTTTCTCGATGTACCTAATTTTGAATAAATAGCTGTGACTTTGACGGTGATGAAAACACGGTGTACATGAAAACATAATAACTAATTGATGGATTTCAAATTTTTTTTGGGATTCTTTTCGTAAATGAACTCGCTTTCGTATTACCAGCTTTCGTAAGATATGGTCCACTCGGTTTTATTTTATTCAGCATTTTTTAACCAAAAATTACCGGTTTCGGGGCAGTTTGATTAAAACATGTAGGGGGAGTCCGGGAGACTTGACCATAAGGGAGAGTTGGGCCGCTTCAAATATCTGTTTTAAATTTTGCGGCAGGCGGGCGGTTGTCAAGCCATATTGCGAATTCTTTACCGTTACCATGTCGTAACAAAATGACGATCGGTAGTTAGTCCGCTTTAACTGAGAGTCAGGGAAACGTATTTCTTTGTGTTCAAAATGAAATACAAAGTAAAAGCTTAATTAAAGTATATAACATAATTATTGTAATGTCTAAAGTGTGTGGCTACTTATTATAAACTAAAGCAAATTGTTGTCTTTTTCATTTGTTCCCGAGTTACTAGAGTATGGTCACATCTCCCCACATGGTGGATCATATCTCCCAGCGCTCGGGGAGAGACGAGCCAAATCTCACATTTTATAAAATTTAATTTAGTGCTTACATTTATTAACTTATTGAAATGATATAACCCTCAAATTACAGTCTTATAACAAGGGTTTACTGTGACATAAATATAAAATCGATGCATCTCAAACCCTAGATTTCATGGACCTTGAAGTAATAGGTGGTTCAACTCTCCCGGACTCCCCCTACCTATCAATCGTCGAATGTTCATTATTTTGCTGTAACGATTGGTAATACGATAACCGTACTTACATATTTTAAGTAAAACTTTGGATTTTTGATTTCAGATGAGCCTATCTTAAAATATCATGTACACTGTTTCTTTATCACCGTCAGAGTTATAGCTATTTATTAAAGATAACATCGGAGGAAAAACGAAACAAAATTTTTTTATTATCCTAAAATATGTATAAATCAATATAAAAAAGTCTTCGTATGCCACGTGTTACAGATTTCTTTAAAAAAATCCTAAATGTTCGAAGGGATTATACCAGATGCACCCTTAAACTACCCGGGCTTCTTATATTTAAAACCGTTGTGGAGGCATTGTGAAAATAATTTTGTATTTTAAAATTAACTAGTGCCTTCATTAGGTAATTATTACACAATGCTTGGTTACATATACGTCATTACGCAATTCTTGCTTACATAATAATGCACTGAACTTAAATTATCACAAAGTGTCAAGGGGTGGAATCAGGGCGAGGGGGTGGGGTGTGGAGGTTTCATGGTAGCCTATATTTTCCGCAGGGTTCTGGAGAGTAACTGTGCAAAATTTGGTCCAGATCGGTCGAAGCGTTTAGGGGTTAATAGGGAACACACATTTTATATTTACTATTATTATTCTTATTATTAATCGTCTTTATTACGCTGCACTGTATCCCGATGATATACCATATACAAATAATTCTTAAGGTAAATTATATACGAACAGTTTCGGTATATACCACTTTCTTTTATTAGCAACTGAAAACTTCTTGGCCAACCCAATATTATATTACTATCTTTGAAATGAAATTTCGAACGTTGTCCTTGAGGCTTTTTCCATTTCCAATTTGCTCGATTCTCGTCGCTTTGTCTACCGGCCGGTAACATTCGTTTGATAAATCAATGGCAGTTTTCCTACACGGTTAAATTAATCTGAAGTTAAAATATTAATGTTACTCCGACAGCTGGTCTGGTTTCATTATCAGCCATTCATAATTGACTGCAGAGTGTTATCGTTCCGGAGGTCCTGTTATTTTAAACGAGTTCATATTTTATTCATCTTCCTCTCATTACCATCGCGAATGAATGTCATTTCATATCGCTAATTCTCATTTCGTGTTGGACGCCGCGCAAAACGTTGCTCGCCCTCCCTGTGGAATGGATTAACGCTTAAAGGAAATAATGTTTATGCGTCTGTTTGTCCCGGATGCTATCGTTCTCTCCTCGCAATCAATACGACCGCGTCTCTCTGCGACACATCCGTGGGGAAGGATTCGGTTTAGCCTGTGTCGCCACGATCCTCTATCAGCACTGCAACGTCGTTGTTTCGCTGGGTTGGAAAGTGGGCCGGGTGAACGGGAGCGAACAAGCGATATTATAGCCTCGAATCAGGTCGAGGGAGAAAGAAAAGGGCAACCAGAAGAAAAGGGAACGGTGAAAGAGAGACGTGGCCGGCAGGGAAACGGGATACAGTGGTAGAGCAAGGGGAAAGGAGGACACGAGTAGAAGGGAGATTAGCAAGAGGCTACAGTAACATGAAAATGAAAGGATTGGGGAGAGAAAGAGGGGAAATCTTAAGAAGAAGAAGAAGAAGAAGAAGAAAAAGAAGGACGGAAGGAACTAAAGAATTCGAGCTGAAGTTATTAACTAGAGCTGTAATCATTTTTTCGAATAGTTAGAATGATTCGAATAATTTCGAATAATTCAAATAATTTCGAATAATTCAAATAATTTCGAATAATTCAAATAATTTCGAATAATTCAAATAATTTCAAATAATTCAAATAATTCAAATAATTTCAAATAATTCTAATAATCTCGAATAATTCAAATAATCTCGAATAATTCAAATAATTTCGAATAATTCAAATAATTTCGAATAATTCAAATAATCTCGAATAATTCAAATAATCTCGAATAATTCAAATAATTTCGAAGAATTCAAATAATTTCGAATAATTCAAATAATTTCGAATAATTCAAATAATTTCGAATAATTCAAATAATTTCGAATAATTCAAATAATTTCGAATAATTCAAATAATTTCGAATAATTCAAATAATTTCGAATAATTCAAATAATTTCGAATACGAATAATTTCTTCGAATATTCGAATAATCAGTAGTATTCGAATGTTCGAAGCTCAAATTCGAATTCTCTGGTATTTGAATAATTAGGAGTATTCGAATTCTCTGGTATTCGAATATTCGGATATTCGAATAATCTAAGTATTCAAATATCCTAATATTCGAATACTTAGATTATTCTAATATTCGTCTCAGCCCTATTATTAACGCCATGATTTTCTTTTAATCATTTACCGATTTTATTCCATCAGAGTCAAATTGAATCAAAAGAAACTTAGCAAGAATAACTGCACTGTTCTTCTTTCAATACAAAACCTATACAATTATACGTGAATAAAGTAAACCGAACACACTGCAAGAAAATCAATGTCCAGCCACTCTGAGGACATCGGTCCACAATGGGTTGGTTGGAAGTATCACGGAGGGGACTGAGGTAAAAGTTTGAAGAGGCGAAGACACGGTAGAGCAGCGGATGGAGTTCGGGAACACGTGTGAGGGTACATAGAAGAATCACTGTTCTTTATTTCGTTTCCCAGTGACCGAGTTCCAGCCGCGGCGGACTCTTGGGCATCGTGAATGTGACTTCGCTTGATAAACGCGTTACGATCTCTCGCCCTGCTCCCGCGTCTCGCGTTCGCTCGGTAGCGGTTCTTCTTTATCCACGGATCACGAGGAACTATACCCCCCGAATTGCATTCGGCTAGTTCGCGGCGCCAGTCGAGGAGATAATTAGCCGAAACGAATGGACCCAGTCGAGCGGGAAGTTCCGCAGGCACCGCGGATAGCCCTCTGGATATTTTTCCTTTAGTGTTTCGCTCCTGCAAGCATTTCGAGACACTGTTTGGGGGGAGAGAGAAAAAAAGGTCGCTCGAGTTTCCTACCCGGTTTTCTGCCGGTGGAAGCCGTAGAATTCGATGCGATTGGAAATCGTTACGTTACGTCTGCTCGGATTCACACACCCGCATCGACGATCCTGCTTCGACGCACGGTTGCCCTAATCAACCGTGACACAAAGAAGAGTTTATTACGCGTGACGCGTAATTTTAGTGCTGCGTGTCGCTGGTTAACGAAACAAATCCGTTTCGTGTTAGATTAATTGAACTGTCGTATAAAGCAGTTTTGGGATTTGGTAGCCTGCTCGTTTTTTTTCTTCGTTAAAGAAAACGTGAAGTAGGTCTAAGGAAGACATAGGTATTTAACTTCCATAGGAGTATTTAAAAATTGAAAGTACCTGGTGCACTGTTTCTGAATTCAATTTTGTGACGGGACCCTTCCAAACTCACTAAAATTTGGCGGAACCACCCCCAACCTCAACAGTTTTCTTTTGTATACAGTGCGCTGAAGACGCCACGCCGTTTCATTTTTTTTTGCAGTCAGGAGTATATTTCTCGTTGAATAATTTACACATTTTTTAGTATTTAAATATTATTATAAGCTAACATTTTGTGGGACACCAATTGGGAGATACTGATTTAGTGAAATCTCGTAGAAGGGTGGGTAAATGTTTGTATTGTACTCTATTTCTATTTCTCTCATTCTTGTGTTCTTATATGTATTTGTTTTTTTTTATATTTTCTTGTTACTTTCGTAAAGCCTACTGTGAAGTAAAGAATTATTATTATTATTGTAAATAGAAGCTATTTATTTTACGGGTCCACGTGAGAAACTTTTGTTGTGATGCTCGATTTAAACGAGAAAGGGAATGTGTTACTTTCTACGTGGACTTTCTTTTAGAGTACCCGATATGTTCGTTCACTTGCAATAATTTTGTTCATAAATATGGACGAGCATACTATTTGCGACGACTTGCTTTTCGTCAGAGTAACGATGAAATTATATATTACTCTCCTGTTTTTCCATGCAAAACGGGTCCATATTTATTCATCACACTACGCGGTCGTGTGTTTAACATTGCAGAAATAATCAACTTGAAATATGGAGGAGAAAGTACTCTCTCCTACGCATAATAACCACAAAATCTACTTATTAAAATTAATCAAGTTTCATTTATTAGACGCACGTGGCCGGTTTAACCGCATCGCGGATTGCTAATAAATAATCATCTAGTTTATATTTAGGTACACTGCACATAGTTTGAACTTGCTCCTACTGCAATTTTAACCCTTCGTGGTCACACCTTCTTATAATCACAAGTTGGTCACACGGGGTTCACTGTACCCCAGCGTCATTTTTTAAATTACCATTTTCGTATTTTTGAATCTTTTCACTTTTCAATGATAATTGTACATTCGTAATACTTATACAGTCATGGTCTTTTTCTAGAAATGTAAATTTTGATATGGTAAAATTTGTAGTTGAAAATGAGCGATTTTCCACGGTTGTGGGAAAAAAACGATTTTTTAATTTTTAAAATTTTTTTTTCTTGCGATAAACCCCCTTTGGAAGTTGTAAAGACACGACATTTTAACTCGAAAATTATTCTTGGGGTACAATACACCCCGTGTGACCACGAAGGGTTAATAAACATTTATAGTAAATATTTTTATAAAACTACTGACATTTTGGATATATTCATTTGGCAGAAACAGCATTGATTAAGAAAATATAAACGAAAATATAAATTGTGTGAAGATATCCAAAATACCAATCATGAGCTACAAAGGTGTCTTCTAGAAGAAGTCACTATACTTAAAGTACAGCTATCATTGCTTCAACACTTGCCTGGCGGGTACTGGGTCTATTTTGACCCGCACTAAACATCAAACTACACATTTCAGTTATCATTAGCCTCACTTCTTAAAAGAAATGCCATTTCTACATTGTAATAAGACAAGATTCGCATATAAAAGCTCACTCTAAAACATGTGTGTGGAATTATGGGCCAAAATGGGCCCAGGGTCCAACGTGCAACCGAACTCTCCACCGTTCGGGGGTTAAAAAATGAAATTTTTCAATTCTAAGATCAACATCTGACACTTACAAATTCCCACGATGAAATTTAGAACCGTGTGAACAAAATTATACTATTATGGGTCAAAATGGACCCTGGGACCAACGTTCAATCCAACTCTCCACCGTTCGAGGGTTAAAAAAAATGAAAATTTTCAATTTTATGAAACAACATCCGACACTTAGAAATTTCCACGATGAAATTTAGAATCGTGTGAACAAAATTATACTATTATGGGTCAAAATGGACCCTGGGACCAACGTTCAATTAAAATGCCCACCGTTCGAGAGTTAAAAAAATGAAAAATTTCAATTCTATGAAACAACATCCGCCACTTAGAAATTTCCACGATGAAATTTAGAACAGTGTAAACAAAATTATACTATTATTAGTCAAAGTGGACACTGGGACCAACGTATAATCCAACTCTCCACCGTTCGAGGGTTAAAAAAATGAAAATTTTCAAATCTAAGAACAACATCCGACACTTAGAAACTTCCACTATGAAATTTAGAACCGTGTGAACAAAATTATACTATTATGGGTCAAAAGGGACCCTGGGACCAACGTTCAATCCAACTCTCCACCGTTCGAGGGTTAAAAAAATCAAATTTTCAATCCTAAGATCAACATCTGACACTTAGAAATTTCCACGATGAAATTTAGAACCGTGTGAACAAAATTATACTATTATGGGTCAAAATGGACCCTGGGACCAACGTTCAATCCAACTCTTCACCGTTCGAGGGTTAAAAAAATGAAAATTTTCAATTCTATGAAACAACATCCGACACTTAGAAATTTCCACGATGGAATTTAGAATCGTGTGAAAAAAATTATACTATTATGGGTCAAAATGCACCCTGGGATCAACGTGCAATCCAACTCTCCACCGTCCTAGGGTTAGAAAAAATGAAAATTTCGACCGCTAGGATCAACATCTGACGCTTAGAAATATCCACGATGAAATTTAGAATTACGTGAACGAAATCATTTTACTATGGGTCAAAATGGACCCCGGTGCCGGTTGTCGTCGGCCGTCTAAGGTTTAACGATGTTCCTCGTACATGCCTCCTACCTACACCTACCTAACTTCACCCGGCAACTCGTTGCACCTCGATCGAAGCTGGATGGCACTCCGTCGCGCTTTCAAGTCGTTTGTTTCGCATTGGTGGCCCCGTTTCTTCGGATAATTACTGAGAAACGGACGAGCGGAAGTGGAAGCGCGATTGGAGGAGCGGTGGACAAGGGCTGGCAGTTCGAAGCGTATTCGCGCAGCGTGGGAACGCTCGCGCTCCGGATGAGCCGAGCCTTCGTGGAGTTGAGAGCGCAGGAATGCTCACCGGCGAGTTCTTCCTTCAACATCTTCTTCTTCTCTCCCTTTTCTTTTTATATTCCCTCACTCTGGCCGCGGCCGCATCCTTATTTTATCTCGTCGCCGTCTCGAGGCTCGGACTGATAAACGTCGCGGATCTCCTCGCTGCGTTCGTTTCCCTCTCGAGTTATCCCTGTTTCCGTTATTGGAATGCCTCGTATTGTTCGCCCCCCTGGTTATTTCTGCGGAGCCCCTTGAATGGGCGGTCGAGATTTTGGAGTTAATTGAACGCGTGCTTGAAGGGATTCAAGATTTATGACGCGTGTAATTGTGGTGTACATTACCAGGTATCCGAAGATTACAATTGTGTGTTAAGGTCGGTAGGTTTTATAGTAGTTTTGTCTTTGGGGTTTGATGGGTTATATTCAGACTCGTTATTTGCTTGTTAGCTCCAGTATATTGCTGAAGGAAGAGTTGGACGTCTTCAGTTTATTTTGGACTTTATTGTGGGGATTTAAGAACCTGAGAATTTGTTGGCATGGAGAATAATGGATTAAATCCGAGTTGTGTGTTTCTCTGCTCTTTTTAAACGATTTTATTCAGCTTCGATCCTCTGTTTGTGTGGTTCAAATCTGGCAAATCAAATTTAACCCACTTCCAACTATCCAATTGTCTTGAAACTTTGCAGGCGTGCGTCGTTTGGATGACAACGCAATATTTAAAAAAAAAATTAACCCCTCGGGGGTGAAAAAATTACCCAGGCATCAATAAATGTAACCCATAACCACAAATCCAAACGACTTGAAATCAGCCACTCGCGTTCTTTTACGAAAACAAAAAGCCAGGATGCGATTACCGAAAATACCCAATTTATCGAGAAATGATCCGTCACGTATGTACGAATAGTAAAACTAAAACTTTGCAGGCGTTCGTAGTATATCACCATCGAAATTGTAGTACAAGAAAAGAATTATTTTTTAGTGACTGTAGCACTGCAAGGTTTAAGCAAACTGTTAAACTGTATACAGAAATA
Organism: Andrena cerasifolii; assembly: GCF_050908995.1. Classification (NCBI taxonomy): domain Eukaryota; kingdom Metazoa; phylum Arthropoda; class Insecta; order Hymenoptera; family Andrenidae; genus Andrena; species Andrena cerasifolii. Next base: position 2,168,860 of record NC_135129.1, read on the forward strand.
AAAGATATTTGTGAAGAAGTCTGAGCTGTGAAATGTAAATCCACAAACACTAAAAAATAAAAAAAAATATATATATATATAAATTTTATGTTAAACGAATTTATTAAAAATGTAGTAAAAACTAAATTAAAATGTACTAAAAACTAAAAAATAATTCTTTTCTTGTACCTCAATTTTGATGGTGTTAATATCACTTTAAATAAAATCGTGGGGCACGATATTTCATAACAGAATATGAATCACCTTAATACAGAAGGAAACATCGAAATGAATTTGTTAGAAAGTTTTCATTCGCATTAATGAAACAAAATATTTTAATTGCGGGATAAACTGTAGTTGATGATGTTCCACTTGCCAACCGAGTCTTCAACTTCTGGTTGCACACGGTGCCCCACGATTTTATTTAAAGTGATATTAACACCATCAAAATTGAAGTACATGAAAAGAATTATATTTTACTTTTTAGTGTATTTTAATTTAGTTTTTGCTACATTTTTAATAAAATCGTTTAACATAATTTTTTGTATATATTTTTTATTTTCTTCAGTTTCTTCTTCATCTTGGCAGTTGGTTGTATAGTTCTAAGTTATTTAAGGGGGTAGACTACTGTGACGGCCCGAAAAAAATAGGCAATCTTCTGATGCAAATTGTAGAGAAACTCGATTTTGTAGAGAGTCGATTAAATTGCGGTTTCGCACTTGATTTTGGCATATTGTAAAGCATTAACGATCATTATAAAAATTAAGAAAATATATATAGATATATGTCACGACTTTCACGAGGTGGCTCCGAACTGATGGTCTTTCTTAAACGGTTTACCTCCTAACACAAATTTGAATTATCTAAAACGAAAAACAAAAAGTTGTCTATTAAGTATAATGTTATTCCTACGCATTAACCGACTCGTTTTTTAATACTTTGAAAATTCGATGAATAACACCGTTTTGAAGAAAAGGATACCAATTTTCCCGACGATTCGTCTGTAATTACCGTAAAAAACGAATTTTCCAAAAATGGTCCTTTAATGCTTAGATAATGTCGCAACAAAGGTGTCTTTAAAATTTGGCCACAATTGCATCAATACAGATTGAGAAATCATGTACACCGTTTTGAAAAGTATCGTTCGGCGCGCAACATTCGAGTGTGCGTTCGGCTCTGTATCTCCAAAACTAAGCTATATTTATATTTCAAACCTCTTGCATGTCATTCTAGCGATTTCAAACTAATATTTAAGTGAAAAAAATTACGAACTACTGTGAAATAAAGAATTATTATTATTATTATTGTAAATAGAAGCTATTTATTTTACGGGTCCACATGAGAAACTTTTGTTGTGATGCTCGATTTAAATGAGAAAGGGAATGTGATACTTTCTACGTGGACTTTCTTTTAGAGTACCCGATATGATTTCCCAACCGTTTTACAGTAGTCTAACCCCTTAAAAAGCCGCGTATTCACCTGTGCATTTGCCCCGAATGTGCATTCGGCGCGCACCGATTTTTTGCTCGTCCGGAGCTCAGCGCGCGCTCGGCGCGCGTTCGGGGTTGAGTGAAATTTTCAGCGTTCACTTCATGGTATTGTTCGGGCCCGAATGCACGCAAGAGGATCGGCCCGAACGCGCGCCGAACACCGAACGAGCAAAAAATCGGTGCGCGCCAAATGCACATTCGGAGCGAATGCACAGGCGAATACGCGGCTTAACCGATAGGAAAATGGGTCCGTGGTACTCAGAGGCACATAACAGTGAAGGGTATAAGGAAAAAGGCCCAGGTGGCAAACATTCTGGAACACCCTGTATACATAACGGAATTACAAATAAATTTACGCGCGTGTGCTATGAAAATTATGGGAAACAAAAGAAATATAATATTTGGATAAAATTGTATTTTTTTTTTAAATAGGGCCCAGCTGGCAACTGCTCATCGACCGCCAATAAATCCGCCACTGCATATGTATGCACTTAGTTCACCCGTGTTTTTAATTGTCCATTAGCCTTGGTCTCCTTGACCCAGGGATCTCTTCATCTCATTAACTAAAATCCTATCACCAGATTAACACAAGAATATTCTGAGATATGGATTGAAATAGTGAATACAAGGAGCTTTAATTTCCCTTCCAATCAGAAATGGTCGGTTCTCTTCACAAATAAATTATAAAATTTGTGCAAACCTCAAAAACAATAAAAGTTCCACAGTTTAGGACTTCATCTCATTAACTAAAATCCTATGACCAGATTAACACAAGAATATTCTGAGATATGATTTGAAATAGTGAATACAAGGAGCTTTAATTTCCCTTCCAATCAGAAGTTGTCGGTTCTCTTCACAAATAAATTATAAAATTTGTGCAAACCTCAAAAACAATAAAAGTTCCACAGTTTAGGATAAAACAGGGGTGCACAGGGAGCCGCTTTTAGCGCCTAGCTGCGAGCAACCCGCCTGTCCCGTTGCTGAGATTATAATCGGTGAGGAGAACTGCAGTAGTGTATATAGCTAGGTTCAAGTCACACCGAGTGCACGTACACTACTGCAGTTCTCCTCACCGATTCTAACCTTAGCAACGAGACAGGCGGGTTGCTCGCAGCTAGGCGCTAAAAACGGCTCCCTGTGCACCCCTGGGACAAAACAAAGTACACTCAGCCACAGCTAAAATACATTAAAAAAAATATACATCTTGTACCTAATTTTCCAGTCGTAAATCACAAATCCACATATAAATCACCTAATTCTAAAAACCCACCACAATCTGAAGTCGAAGTACAAATTAAATTTGCCTCGTATTGATCCTCTTCCACCCCCGTTTTTATGTCCACCCTCGAGCATCACTCACACCACGCCGGCTATTAAATTTGGGAGCTGGGGGGACATGTCGTGTATTATATTTCCGCTCGGCGGACAGACAGCCGTAAGAAAAAGTTCCAGCGGCACGTGCATTTCGATAATCAAGATTCCACCGTGTGACCAGCGTATTTGCATGCTACTTTATCGGGCAATAAATATTTATTAGAATTTACCGCCGCGCCGGCCGCCTACGAGGTAGAACATGGCCACTGGAAAAATCGATACCCTCCGAAGGGTGAATCTCGGTCGACACCTTCTGCGCCGTAAGAACCGCGGCTGGTTTCTGCGTGTCCCGACGCTCGCCGAGGGGACACGCCGGGTGGCTATAACAGTAACGGTAATAATAAACAAATGACCGACTGGAAAATCGAGATGAGGCCGGTCTTCGAAGTTTTTTTCTCTTTGCCGCTGATAAATATTTATGAGAATATCCCCATCTGCATATCGATCCCTCTTGATATCCCGTTGCACCAAGGGATTTCGCGATGTACATATTTACATCCATTACTTATTCGTAAAAGTATCCCCTCCCTCCGCTGGGAATATGACCATTTTTAATCTTTAAATACGCAACGTCCGAGTACTGCTACTGCGACAGCGAGAAAGTCCACGAAATTACCTCGCCATGTCCACTGGTCAATGCAATAATCACGAATTGGTCACCTGGGGGGTTCATTGCACCCTAGCGTCGCTCTTTAGTTACTGTTTTCGTATTTTCTAATCTCTTAACCTGTCAGTGATAATTGTTCATTCGTAATACTCATACGATTATGCTTTAATAGTCTTTTTTTCTGGGAATGTAAGTTTTAATACGTTGAAATTTGTATTTGAAAAAATAGCTGTGGATAAAAGTTGTCACATCAAATTTTTTTAACTTTTATTATTGGGGTCTAAACATTTACAGAAATATTGATAATGACATGCTGGGGTGCGATGCACCCCGTGTGACTACGAAGGGTTAAGAATGCTTAATTATTCCATATTTTTTGTATCAACTAGTGTTCTCTTTTCGGATTTTTGCGTTGCTGTACTTTGAACTGCGAACATCAGTAATTAATACAGATCATTTACTACATCGTGTTTACCTTCGTTATCAGATGCTTTCGTGCTTTTGCTAAGCCATGCAATTTCATGGGCTGGTGGACTTGCGTTTATTGTTGGATCTTCTGTGTTTAGAATTTCGTAATTACACAATTTAAACTTACACTGCAATCAGTGGTTATTTATTAAATATTAAATATAATTCATTAATCACAATCCTCTCTTAAATTCCATTCCACGTATCTGTAATTGCGCAAACACCTGTGCAATCTTTCGTAATGTTGCCGTTTGCCCACGAAAGAAGATACGTCAGCAATAAACGTGTATAATACACGAATTATAATTTAAATAAAACAATGCTGACTATGTACTTCTGCGGCTGCTGACGAAAGGAAACGAGAACGAATCGTTTCGGGAACAATGAATTCCATTTGTAAACAACGGAGCGTTAGATAATGAGGTTACGTACTGCTGTAGCACCGAATCGGAATGCAGTATAAATTTCTGTACCAATAAGTGGGGACTTTAGATAACAGAAGCTTGAACAATCGGAAACTCATAAACCTGAACCGCACTTACTCCCACCCCTTAGTGTACCCTATATAGTGTCACTCTAATTAATCGCAGAAAGCATGATTTTTATGGATCTCATTTCGTAGATCGCATTTGACAGGGACTATTAATTTCTAAAGTTTCCATCTGAAATAATATCCAGCAAAATCTGTAGTAGATTTTCCCGTCCACAGTATTTCGATACGGAAGCGTCAAGAAGTTGATTGTTGCCATCGAAAACCGATAGAGAAACACAGCTCCTACATCCTCGTGAAAAAACATGCAAGAGTACGTTTACATACCTCCTCCCTTTATCGATGTTGTCGAACACGATGACACCAGAGAGTTTCGTGTTTCCAGCGGAGTTCGGCACAATTCCTTTCGGGAGCCGAATAACGAATAAGCTTCTGCTCGCCAGAATCGAATTTGCGATTCTTAATCGAATAAGAATTTATTCGTGTCGCATAGGTAGGCGTTTAATGATTGCTCAGACAATTATTTATCCGTTGTTTATATTATTTCTTATCTGTGTTATTTTGTACTATTCGCCTAAGTAGCAGGTACTAGGGCTGGGACTATGTCGAATTTTTCGGTATTCGAATATTCGAATACTTCAATTGCTCAATTATTTGGCGAATATAATTCGAATATCCAAGTATTCGAATACTATTCGAATATCCAAGTATTCGAATACTATTCGAATATCCAAGTATTCGAATACTATTCGTATATCCAAGTATTCGAATACTATTCGAATATTTAAGTATTCCAATACTATTCAAATATTTAAGTATTCCAATACTATTCGAATATCCAAATAGTCGAATACTATTCGAATATCCAAGTATTCGAATAGTATGGTGTGAATTATAAATCAAGTTCTTTAGGTTCATTTGTCAGGGTGAAATCTTGTAAGCTAGTTTTGACCCACTTCACAGCATACTATGCGAATACATCAGTATTCGAATAGTATTCCAATAATAGCATTCGAATAGTATTCGAATAATAACATTCGAATACTCAAATATTTGAAGTTTATTCGTAGCATTCGAATACTTGTAAAACATTCGAATATTAAATTATTCGAATAGTCCCAGCCCTAGCATGTACCATGTTTTGCATTTATTATTTATGAAAGCAGGTATTAGAGAACAGGCAGCGAAATTTATATTCGCGTCATTATTTCAATAAATTTGGAATTGTTATCTAAATAAATTATTTAAATAATATGGTAGAGTAATTTATTATTCGGATGAAATACTCAACTGATGAGCATTCGTTTGGATAATCTACATTTATATAAAAGAAGTGACTGACTGACACATCAACGCCCAGTTCAAACCGTTTAACCTAGGAACGTGAAATTTTGAGGATATATTGCTTTCGTGACGTAGGCACCCACTAAGGAAGGATTTTTGGAAATTCCATCCCCAAGGGGGTGAAAAGGGGTAAAATGTATTTTCACGGATTCCTCAAAATCTCTTAGGCCCGATTAGATATCAACTTGGTTTTTACTTCGAAAAGTTACCTACATAAATGCCTAAAAAACAATTTGACGGGGTTGGTGAAAAGGGGTGAAATGTGTTTTCATGGAGTCCTTAATATCTTTTAGGTCCGAAGCGAAGCACGGGTGTATTTTGCTAGCTATCTCACATAGGAACTGCGGTAATTCGGAATTTCCAATTTTTTTATCTTTGTAGATTTGTGGGGAACCTGAATGTAGACTTGTGGGGAACCTATCTACCTATCTATCAGGAAATTTTTACGTTGTACTATTTTTTGGATCTCCAGAGTTGAAACACCCCTTAAAAGGATATTGTGTGCTTTCTCGTGTTTAATCTTCCTGTACCCATATCTTGCAAACTATAGTAGATATAAAAATTCGTTACAGCAATGGAAGTGTTTAAAATTCGGAGTTCAAGCAACGGAAGGTTAAACATAAAGAACCATTCAATTTTCAATTGCAACAATCTTCTTATATTTACTGTAGTTTAAAGATATACGAGGAAATAGGAAAACGTATGTTAATATTTAATATATTTATATTACATATTAATATTTAATATATTTATATTACATATTAATATTTAATATATTTATATTACATATTAATATTTAATATATTTATATTACATATTAATATTTAATATATTTATATTTCATATTAATATTTAATATATTTATATTACATATTACTATAAAAATATTAATATTAGATTAATCTTAAGAGGCGTTCTCGTCTAAAGAACCAAAAAGCAGCAGAAACAAAAAATTGCCTGATACGTCTATTGAGATTTCCTACAAGCCTGCAGAGTATCAAAGAAATCTAGAATTTTCGAGTTACCGAACCTCGCTTGTGACGCAAATATTTATCCGGAGCAATTCGGAGAATGCCCAAATCTAGTTCCCAGTAAAAATGTCGTCCACGATGTCGCTGGAATCCCGCGTCGCCTCGTCTCGTTCCTGAAGGGCGCTGCGGTTCGATCCGATCGCGGTGGCCTTAGATCGTAGCCCGTTCGTTTGTTCACCCGAGAACTTGAGGCAGTCGCTAGGAGTGCAACCTTTACTGCGAAACGGGAACGCGAGGGGACAAGCACCTTAAATGGCCCGCGGTGTTTTTGCTCGTTTTCAATGCCACGCCAAGAATGTGACGCAACCGTCGCGTTATCCGTTCCCCTGGCATCCTTCAAACGAGCCTCGTAACACCCCGCGACTTTTACTCCATCCCCGAGTGGTCTCGACTCAGCGCCCCGCTCTGCCCCGCCCGCATCCTGCTCGCAGGTGGAAACGCGTTAACTCGTTTGGAAACTTCGAATTTTACGGGATGAGTGAACTTGTCGCGAAAGTTTAATCATTACATATACAGTTTGTGCAGTTGAGTAGAGTTTGACAGTTGTCTCATACGCGGCACAACCGCGTAGAACGTGTCTGATGGAAAAGCGACCCAGTTTCAAATTTCTGTTTCTAATTTCACACTTCAGTTTCTAATTTAATCCAGCAATTCGATTAGCGACCGCTAGGCCAGAATCACCGTTACTATGATCGCAGTTTAGTTGTTGCGCTATCGATGTCGCGGGACAGGGCAATTTGTCGCGGCGACACAGTAAACCGTACAAGTATGCTACCACTTTGATCCACGCTCAAATTTTACTTACGATAAGTATCGCCTTTCGATGTTTTTTTATTTCTGATTACAATAATAGGTATCTACTATTAGGTTGGTGCTCGTGAAGTTGCGGTTTTGCTTGGGCAAGTGCCATAAAAACTCAAAAATGAAATATACGAATTTTGTCAAAAAGTAAAAAATATTTTCATTCACTTTATTTATACTATTTTGGAGTTTTGATGACACTTCTCGAGTCGTAACTTTTACGCTATCTACGATCGCCAATTTCATGTACACCAACCCAATACATTAAGCATAATTCTACTCTCTAGATTACAACCCTTGCACCAAAAATGGGCCATTTTTTCCCAAAATGGAGAGATTACTTATCAATGAGTTAAGGGGTTATACTACTGTAAAACGGTTTAAAAAAAGGTATTTTTTCCGCTTATATATTAGATTAAAATCTTTAGAATGACATATAAAAGGTTTGAAATATAAATATACCTTAGTTTTGGAGATACAGAGCCGAACTCACACTCGAATGCTGCGCGCCGGACGATACTTTTCAAAACGGTGTACATGATTTCTCAATCTGTATTGATGCAATTGTGACGAATTTTGCAGACACCTTTGTTCCTACATTCTCTAAGCATTCACGGACCATTTTTTGAAAATTCGTTTTTTACGGCAATTACAGACGAATCGTGGTGAAAATTGGCATTCTTTCTTCAACACGGTGTTATTTAGCGAATTTTCAAAATATTAAAAACCGGGTCCGTTAATGCTTAGGGATAAAATTATACTTAATAGACAACTTTTGTTTTTTCGTTTTAGACAATCCAAATTTGAGTTAGGAGGTACACCTTTTAAGAAAGACCATCGGTTCGAAGCCACCTTGTGACATATTGTAAAGCCTTAAAAACCATTATAAAAATTAAGAAAATATATAAATATATATATTATTTATATATTTATATATTTTAATATGTATATTTATATATTTTCTTAATTTTTATAATGGTTTTTAAGGCTTTACAATATGATTTTTATAATGGTTTTTAAGGCTTTACAATATAATTTTTATAATGGTTTTTAAGGCTTTACAATATGCCAAAATCAAGTGCTAAACCGCAATTTAATCGACTGATAAGTTTTTTTTTACAATTTTCATCAGAATATTACCTACTGTCTCGGGCCGTCACAGTAGTCTACCCCCTTAAGGGGGTAGGTTACCCTCAACAGCTCAAAATCACGCCCTTCTTCAAACGCACATTCTGAAGTAATAAATGAATATAGAGATAAGTTTTGTTTTACCTTTGAAGCGTCATTTCGTTGACTTTAATGCGCAAAAAGAAAATTTTAAATACATTTATAGGAAAAAATGTTATAAATATAAATGTGGGAGCGTGTACACGATGCACCGTTTGTTGGTGAACACGATTCCGGACAGGTAAATTACCTAAAACACAAAGTAAAGGCATTTTTATAATCTGCAAGACAGTATCCATCTTGTGCAGGAAGCAAAATTTTGTTAAACAAATTAATACAATTTTTATGTTGATGTTTCTGATTTTTTCCTTTTTTGTAGGAAAAATATTTCTTATCTTTTTTTTAAGAATTTATATTGAAAATGTGCTCCCAATACATGGAGGGGAATAGTTCCCTGCAACTCCCTGTAAATTTTCATTCAAATCGATCGAGCGGTTTTCGAGATTTTATATTCACGGTTTTGGATAACGTAGTTTCTGGGAAATCGCGTTTAAAGTTGGATATCGTTATCCGATCTTATGTGCAGGTTTCTACATTTTTTACTGTAACTCCTTCATTTTTTAAAATTACGGGGCCCGGTTGCGCTTAAAGTACGCAGAAAAGATGTAGCCAGCGGAATATGCAAACACCCTAAAAACCAATTTTCGAAAATTTTGAGGTTAACCTACCCCCTTAAGGGATTACTTACTAAGGCATTATTTAGACTGAAACTCCTTCATGTTTTTAAATAACTAATAACCGTCAGTAATAGATAATTTCTTTTTTTCATTGTAGAATTTCAATGAGTTCTTAAAATATTAAAATTATTAATTTTCTATGCTCGGTTCTTGGAAATATATGATATTAGGTCAATTTGACTTTACAAATTCCGCACAAGGCAGTTCTGGATTAACCAATACGTAAAATAAGCACGTGCTTAGGGCATCAGGGGGAAGGAGGCACCATAGAAATTTTCTGAATTTTAAAACCTAACTTTCGTTAGAGTCACTTTTTAGTGAAATTATCGCAAATGCTTAAAATATCGTACACTGCGTTGAAGTGACCACCTTGTATAAGAAAGCCTGAAAATATTTTAAGTGCTTAAGGCCTCTAAAGATCTTAATCCGGCCCTGGAACAAGGGTTAGGTCCATTAATAAAAAGAACCGATTAATTAATGCCACTTAATTATCTAATTTCTTCGTGTTACTAAGCAGCTTCGTGTAAAAATAGCAATGGGTTAAATATTGAAGGAGAAGAGTCCAATTTTCCAAGCACAGCTGCACATTTTTATCTCCACTGAAATAGCCGATAAAAATATGTGAAGTCGACGTAAATGATTAAGCGAGCTCGCAGATTACCGAAAGAGGAGCGGAATAATGTTTTTCGAGACAGGCGAGGCCTGCCAGTCAGGCTCGTGAAAAAGATCGTAACAGCGCGACAACCTGGCAGACTCGTACAACAGGTTCATACAATATTCACATTCAACAGAGACATCGCTGTACAACGTGAACTATATTGCTCGTCATTGTGCGTCACGTGCACCGCTTCCTGCAATCACATTCCACGTCCCTGTAGTTTGACGTCCCAGGTGGACGGCAATCTTCCGTTTTGAATTTTACAGAGACCGGCAATCCTTCGCGCCTCGCTGTGCACTGATCGAACTATGGGATCAATTCATAAGTTTATGGAGATTTTTTTTTTAAGTTTCTTAGTAGAGGGAAGCTGCCCATCTTGTTTTGCTTAACACTCTGAATTCTTAGAATTCAGTAGACAGTTAACTCTTAATTACTACCTTTTATGTAGCTTCACTTAGTTAGTTAGTTTGTTAGAGTGAAATCTTGTAGGTAAGCTAATTTTGACCCACTTCCATGTATCCCATCGACTTGAAACTGTGCAAACGTACGTGGTTCCGATGCAAGTACACTGTTTTCACTAAAAAGAGTAAACTGATTTATACTAATTTTTTTTTTAAAAACAGCTTTTATATTATTTAACTTCGGTTATTAGTTCCGATAACGATACAATATTTCCACTGAAAAGCATAAAATAATTTATAGTACAATTTTTTTAAAAACAAGCTTTTATATTTAACTTCAGTTAGTTCTGATAACGATACAATATTTCCACTGAAAAGCATAAAATAATTTATAGTAATTTTTTTTTAAAAAAACTAGCTTTTATTAAAATGTACTAAAAAGGAAGAAAATAATTTTGATATGGACTGCCTTAGAAGAACATTAAAAGTTATCCAAAAACTAATTGCTGAACAGCATGATTTCGTCTTGACTTTTAATCTGATTAGATCTCAGAACAGACTTTGAATTGAGGCATTAGACTGCTCGCAATCAAGTGGAATGCGAAATCTGATGTATCAAAATTCGTAGAGGATTATAAATATTTATATAAAAAGGACATTTCAATATTTATGCCCCGCGATTTTATTTTCAGTCACATGAGGGAATTCTTCTAAGGCAGTCGTTTAAGCTGCTATACAAATTATTTTTTCCGTTTTAGTAGATGCATTTTAACAAAAGCTTGTTTTCTGAAAAAATTCTATATTTTTATCTTTGTCTGACAATTCTCTGCTTCTACTACATTATTGTGGAGCATCCTTTTCCCAGCAGTCACATTGCATTCAAGAAACAACATTTGAACAGCGTCTAATTACCAATAAAAGTGGCGTGAAATAGCTGTATGAAAAGAATTCATTTGCAATCTAATGCACAGCTGGCCAGGGCCGGCGTGAGCTGTGTGGAATCTGTGGAGCACTCCACGCTTGAGATTTTGCTGCGTGTGGAATTCCAGATACAGAAGTGTGGAAACTATTTTACCATTTTTTCTTTTTTGATTGCGTAGATACTGTTTTCGAGTTGTTAAAATTTGATCTCTTAATTTGTAAGCCCCCCACCCAGTTCCACGCTCTGGAAAAATTTGCTTCGCCGAGCCTGCAGCTGGCCCTGACTTTGCATCTAATAAACCACCCCAAGTCTTCTTATCAAATTCAGTGGAGTGTCCGATTACACTGTCCAATACGATTTTTGTTCCGCAATATCCACTGGGTGATTTTTGTAGAGTTTTTCGCCCTGAACACGAATCCGCAAAGCATTTGTCATGCAGCCATCAAGTTGAAAATTTGCAGTTTTTTTTGAAAATCGAATTTCTCAAAAACTGAGGGTGATGGTGACAAACGGTTTGCGAATTCGTTTTCGGCGCACGAAAACCTATAAGAGCTGGCCATTGAATGTTACAGAACAGAAAAAAAAATCAATTTTGTTGGACAGTGTGATTGTTCATCTCTTACAGTTACATTTGTCCACTTTTAAATCCTCCAAACTGCTGCCAAGAAATCCCTCTACTACACTGCCCGAAATTACCATAAAGCCACCATGTTTATTGATAAAATCTTATACTTATTCCATACTATTGATACCTTTGTGTATCATACCATTTTGGGAGAGTTAACCCTTAACTGGTATCTTGGGGTCGCTCATGACTGCACGCAAAGTTCGCTGCAAAATTTTTGGTTGTCTAAGCTTGTAAACTGTTTTTCTAATTAATTTTATAATAATAGTTTAACTTTCTAGGTTTCTATTATTTTACACATTACCTAAGAACAAAATATTCATAGAGGTTGATCTAGGGTCGACTTTACAAATTTCTGTGTCCTTTTTTATTTGGGGTCTGCCACGACCCCAGTATACCAGCCCCGTTTGCCAAAAACAGTATACCAGTTAAGGGTTAAAAACAGCATATAGATCGGAATAATAGAAATAACATTTATTTAAAAAAAAATGTAAAAATAGAATTTAACAAGGAACAAAGTGGGAAATTTCTATAAAGCCACTTGCCTTTTAAATAAATAAAATCAAAGTTAACAATAGTTTTTTCTTTATTTCTATATTAATAATTAGTGTGATTGCCATTTCTTCGAATAACATCAAAAATGCGGTTCGGCATTGACAAAATCAAAGTTTGAGGTGTTTGTTTCTCTATAAACGCCCACGCTTCGTTTACCGCGTTCCATAATCCCTTAATGGAATTATATGGCTCGCAATTGCCATGAACTTTTCTTGCAAGTATTCCCCAAAGATTCTAAATAGGGTTCAAATCCGGAGAACAAGCTGGCCATGCCAAAACCCTAATATATTTTTTATATAAGCTAAATCACCCAATACCTGGACACGTCCCAGTACCTGGACACTAGTGTAAATAATACTGATTATTACATTTAATATTCGCTTTATCCATAAAAGAACTATTTTATTCAATCATTCAAATATTTAATAAAATATATTTATGTACATATTTTTTTTAATAAACTTGTAACAGTCGTAATAAAAATAAATTTTCTTGACCTCTCCAGTTTACATCATTTTAGTATTGCTCTTATCTGATTTGCTAAACATTCTCTACTTTTTCTTAAGCGAATATTATTAATAATGTTTAGTATATTGGTACAACTAATACATTTTTAGAGAAATGGTACCTCGTAGTATTATTTTTTTATTGGAAGATTAAAATTAAAATTCTTATTAGTGTTTTATTCGCGTGTCTATCTACTGGTACAGTGAAATCCCGGAACGGCCCTAAAACCTGACCATGTGTGCAAACTGTGAAATAAGTACGAGTTATTATCGACACAATATTAAAATCATTATTTAACACCTTAGCAAATATTACTTTGTAATTATCGTGTTTTAATGATAATATTCAATTCAATATTCACGTGTAAAATTCGCGCGTCACACACGAACACACATAATCTTAAAATTAATCATTCAATAATAGATTGTTTTTACTCAAGTTTGTTTACGGATTTGAATAAAATACTTATACAGAAAAAATATGCCAATAGGAAAAACTATTGTGTTGTTTTTTTTATATTTAATTTCCCTAGAAAACATCCAAATTGCTGATGTTTCATCAGGTGTCCAGGTAATGGGACAGTAAAATCGGGACACCGGGACATACAAGTTAAGCTGTCCAGGTATTGGGTCACTGTAAGAACTATGAATTTTCAATATTTTACAAAATTATTCAATCGAATATGTTCAAATCTGGGTCAAATCGCAGCGACCAATCGCGGGTAGGAGATCCTGCCTTAAGAGCCCCTATTCCACTACGCCGGTTGTCAATTCTTAGTCCCAAAGTGTTAGGTCCCGACTGACAGACGAAGTGTTGTCTGCCACGTGCGAACTGACAAAGCACAGAACACAATACGATGCGCTTGGAGTTTTCAAAATAACATCGTATCGCTCAACATTATATATTAGTTTAACTATATATATATTAGTTTAATGAGTAAATGATTATTTGAATAATTTTATTTTTAGGATAGTAAGGGAGACCGGGGCAAGTTGATAGGTTTTTTTCAGATTTCAATTTTTTTCATTTTTGTTTGAATTAATTTACTTAATAACAAATGTGCTAAAATATACTTTGGCCATTCCTCTTTAATATATTGTAAATGAAAAGTTGAGAAAATACATACAAAATGAATGGAAAAATATTATTTGGACGAAGGTAAATTGTATCAACTTACCCCACTGCGGAGCAAGTTGATACATGCTCTGGGGCATGTTGATACAACTGTAAAATATCCGTTTAATGAGTAAAGGATTATTGGAATAATTGTATTTTTAGGATAGTAGGAGGGGAGACCGGGGCAGGTTGATAGGTTTTTCAGATTTCATTTTTTTTTCATTTTTGTTTGAATTAATTACTTAATAACAAATCTGCTAAAATACCAGAAAAAATACAAAAGATTGAAAATTTATGATTTTCAAAGGCGTTGAAAGGATACAAATATAGGGAAAGAGTGATTTCAAACTTCAAGTGTCGTTATTTTCTAAACATGTCATTTTTGTAATTTTTTCTGGTGCTCCCCCCCTCCAGCCAGAAGTATATTATCCATTCAGAATCTAAATACAAGCTAAGCGGCTTTATAGAAATTTCGCACGCGTATGCTGCTTCGCGCATCAAAAAATTAAACGAATCCGAAATGTAAACACGCCTGAGCCGCTACTATGTGCATCTACATTTGCTATGAACTAAATATAATTGTAGATGAGACAGAGTATTAAATTTCGTAATATTTAAAAAACAAAAACACATTAAAACATAGCTGGCTTTGTGGTAATTTCTGGCAGTGTACTAGTCTCCTTTTCAATGCCCTTAAAACTTCCTAAATCAGTTCAATTTGCCCAACTAACAAGCTAAAAGCACCAGCCACGTCGTTTGTACTCACCAGTGACCTCTCAGCTCCCTCTTGACATTAATTTTCGTATAAATCAGTCAGAGGTTTGCAGTGAAAATCGCCTAGAAATCACAATGCACGCGAGACGCACCGGGGTTGAAATCAGAAACAGAAATTTCCAAGCAGACGAATTTACGAATCGACCTTATAATGCCAGCAGCTCCGCTGCAAACAATAACACCGCATAGAACTCACTAATTCCACGAAAATTCAATCCTGGCTTAACGAGGGAAACAACGAGACGAGTGCCTTTTGAAAAACGAAAGTCAGAAGTCCGCTGGTACGCGCAGGAACCACGGTAGGCGAGCTCATTAATAAACGCGCGAGCTTAATCACAGTAGTTGAATGAAGTCGTCGCGTTGCGTACAGCGGCGGAGTTTCTTCCTTTTTAAATTTTCGATAACGAAGCCGCAGAATTTCGCCAGAAATATTCTGCCGGCCAGATTGAAAGGGGAAGCTCGATCCTGGGATTATCGGTGGTCCGGTAGGGGGTATTAACTAAATGGAGGCCTAATCTATGGCAGGCTCCCCGGGATAATGTCAATTTCATGAAGGAGACGAACAATATAATCAGAACCCCGTATCAGATTGCTTGCCAGCCTGACGACGTAATTGCTTTGTCTCACACGCCTTTGAAGCGACCAATCACGGTCACATAAGCGCAATCGAACTTCGTGCACGCGAGCCTTTCATGTCATATAGCAAAGGATGCAACAGATTTGGCATGCACCTTCCCTCTCCGTCTATTGTTCATTTACTTACTTAGAAACACATGCCAGGGCCGTGAACCTGTACAAGCAACTTCGTGGCCCGCAATTAAGAAGCAATTTAGTGCACCTTCTCGCGGAAACGAGCTTTCGCAACGGTGCGCGACGGCGAAGCTTCGTTCGTACGCTCGGAACCTGAACTATGCATTAAAGTTATCCTTATCCGGGCTCGAGCAGCTTTCGTCTCGGCGGAGGCTAGCGACTGAGAATTCCCCGCCATCGATCCTTCTGACAGCGGGTGTACGCGCGTGGTCGGCTGGTGATTTAACGCGGGGTGCGTAAGGGGTGGGTCGGTGACTTCGATGAAGGTCGAGATGGTTTTTAGTGCAGAGCAACTTCATCGGTACGGTTTAGTGTCTGAGAATTTTATTGGATTGGTGAACAGGAAATTGCCGATCGCGGATGGGGTGAGAGTTCCTTTGTCTGTGGTAGGGATACGGTCAGTCACAATTGGGCCAAGTTATGCTGGGATCTAGCAACCCTCGCAATGACAAGGAATTAGTTAAGTACAGTGAAGAGCCCTGAATTTTGTGATCTCTCTTCTTGTAAAAGATTACCAAGGCATAGAGCAACTCTTACGTTATATAATTATTAAAACTACCAAGCTATAGTTGCATTTTAGGCTTAAAAACAACTACAGAAAATTTAAAATAATATTATGCTACTCACTATTAATTTCGTGGGAGGCGCACCCCATATTGGAACACAGGTTACGCTACCGGGTGAAATATACCCAAAATTGAAACGTAAAAAAATATGGTTTCAGAATATATTTTATTTAACTTTGTAATTTTTATGTTACAGTACAGTGTTTTAAGAATCAAAGAAAATTTATGGAATATCTTAAAATTTTTATTAAAGTTCTTTAAAAAATTGTAACAAAAACTCAGTCTTCATATTGTCGCAACTAGCGCCTCTGTGGTAAATTTTACCCAGTAGCGCCTCCCGCCGAGTTAAGTAACCCATTAAACAACATTGTAAAACAATAACAAGAAATACAATATACCCAATAGAAAAATGAAGCTACTTTTCATTAACGATTAAAATCTGCAAAATAAATTTACTCAGATTTAGATCATTGAGGGTTGGTAGCTTTCTGCATTACTTGGCCTAATTGCGAACTGACAGAGACTCAAAAAAAAAAAAAATAAAATAGTTAAGAAGCAAAAAATATTTCTATTTAAACTTCCCTACGCGAAATGACAATTTCATATGCACCAAATTAATATTCCATCGAAAGATAGGTCAATAGAGTTATTAGGTACAAGTGGGTATTTTTCCTAAACGAAATTTTACGGAGTGTTTTAAAAAAAAAGGGTTAATGATTTTTCAGAGTAGGTAACGTCCGTCCAAAAAGCAACCTTGTCAGAGTTAGAAGCGATTTTTTTCAACACCTGCATGAAAAGGGGTGTTTTTTTTACGCCTGCTGAGCGAGAGCAAAATTGCCAATTTCAGACGTATTCGCGTTCCCTACTTTTCTCCCAAGGGAAAAAGACTTTACGCGCATTCGTATTCGCATTTTTTACTGTGCTCCCACGGAAACTGGAGTTTGCGAGCTGAGTGAATATGACAAGCAATCGAACATGCATATTTTTTTGCGAATCGCTCAGCAGGCTTTCAACAACACACCTATCATGCAGGTGCCCGAGGGCAGCGAGGGCAGCAAACTTCACGTTCAGCAAAATCGCTTTCTTCTCTCCCTTGTCACGCAATGTACTATCTCTGTTCTGGCAATGCAAGTGTTTTGACTGAAACAAGAGAATATTTTATTTTATTAAGAGGTCATGCTCAGTTACGAGGCCGAAAAAAGGGTGGTCTTTGGAAATTTTTTACTCAAAAGCTATAACACATTTCTCAAAAAATCTTTTTTCCTTTTAAGCATTGCATCTAGTACCGTGCATCGTAATTTTTTTATTTAAAAATATTTATCAATAACTAAGTTATTGTCCATCACTCGAAGGTTCTGTAAAAGAAAAGGCTTCTGCGGTGACCACTGCTGCTCGAAAGTCGATCATCTGAAATAAAAAATTCAAAAGAATTTACTTATTATATTATATTATCTAGTATTTGAACGAAGGATCTTTTTATCCGATGCTTAGTTTTCTTGTAATTCACGAAAATCAGGCAGGATTTATAATAAAAATTGAAACTTTTACTTTAAACATCAGCCATTTTTTCCCAAATCAATATTTCGAAAAATCCTTCGTTCAAGTACTAGATAATATAATATAATAAGTAAATTCTTTTGAATTTTTTATTTTAGATGATCGACTTTCGAGCAGCAGTGGTCACCGCGAAAGCTTTTTTTTAGAGAACCTTCGAGTGATGGACAATAATTCAGTTACTGCTAAATATTTTTAAATAAAAAAATTACGATGCACGGTACTAGAAGCAATGCTTGAAAGGAAAAAAGATTTTTTGAGAAATGTGTTATAGCTTTTGAGTAAAAAATTTCCAAAGACCACCCTTTTTTCGGCCTCCTGACTGAGCATGACCCCTTAATAATACAATTTAATTCATATTAGAGCTGTTCGGGTACTCGAATAAAGCGAGTCGGGTACTCGTAACATCGGGGGGCCAGAAAAATCCGGGTAGCTACTTAAGCACTATATATTGCACAAAAATACACCCTCCAAAAATTTATATACGCACTCTAGATACGAGGAAAACATTAGTGCGAAGTTCGCACAAGCCCGAGGGGTTTGAAAGTAGTTAGAAATTCTTTTAATAAATAAACTTCAAGATTATAAATTAATCAATACCCACTTGGAAACGGGTGTTTTGCCCGAATGAACTCTGGCTATCCGGTTCTTCCGAGCGGCCCGAAACGATTCGGACTACCCGGATTTTTCAAGCCGCCCGAAAAAATTCGAGCTACCCGGATTTTACGGGTACCCGGCTCGCTTTATTCGAGTACCCGAACAGCTCTAATATGAATTAAATTGTATTATTAAGGGGTCATGCTCAGTCAGGAAGCCGAAAGAAGGGTGGTCTTCGGAAATTTTTTACTCAAAAGCTATAACACATTTCTCAAAAAATCTTTTTTCCTTTTAAGCATTGCTCGGCACGAAAACCGAGGCCTGGCTCGGTCCGAATTTCAAGCCGCCCGAATATTCGAGCACTCGAACAGACCTAATTCATATAAGTTTCCCTTTGGCAAGTAGAACATGCTTGTCAAGGACAGACCACGAATTTGACAAAGGGTTCGCTATTGTGTAGCACGTAGACGTAGAGTTTCTGTGGAAATGGGGGACAGAGACCATATTTTGTAAACATCAAAGTAAAGATTTTGTTTCTTCACTGTGTATGAGATGGATAGAAGCTGGCAAATTGAATGTGACAGCGAAAATCACATCTACCTCTAACAAGTTTGATTTTTCAACTAATGCTCGTTAAGCATTTTGTATTGAGATTTAAATTAAAAGTATGAAAACCGCAATAATTTTAAGGGCTAATTTCACCCATTCAGAGTGAATGTTTACAGAAAATATTATCCTTGCATACTCCAATAAACATATTATATAACAATACATTCATGCGATGTTTCGAAATTCATTGTCAGAATTTTTGTAGTTGGCAACGTTTGTTTATTAATGAGCACTGTGAACAGTGTGAACACTATCTCCCATATAAGTCTTGAACCGTTTTTTCAAAACCCCTGGTATATTCTTACAAAAATCAAGAATACAGTTATACCTTATCGTAACAAGTGTAGCTGTATTAATTATTTTGTAGGTTTTTATTACAAAGGTAATTCATTTGAAAGAATTGCATTTCGAATTCCTGAAGTTAAAAAAAATCGTCTCTTTATACTCTCATCTCTCCATAGTCCCTCTTGCTCACTTCACTCAAAACGCAATCCAATAAACACCACTGCACCGTAACGAATATTCTATTATCAAAAAAAAATCTGACATCCCAATACCTTCGTTCCCGCATTGGTTCAGCTCATGTTGCTACGTGCATTAGGGTGTCACTTTTATGGGCAAATTTAAAATTGTTGAAAATTTTAAAATGACTAGTGACAAAGTAATGCTGTTTTCAATCTTGAATCTGAAACTATCTTCAGAAATTGATTTGAGTGAGGTTTAGCTACTTCAAATCACAGTTGAAAAGAGTGAAAATTAAGTAACATTTAACTGCAAACTACATATTGATATACTGCTTAAAGTGAGTCTTGCTTGCATAAAAGCATGAAAATGAAAATAGAAATATGTGGGAATTAGTATTTATTACATTCGCGTGGAAATGTATGAAACTGTGAATTTATTACAAAATGGAAATATATGTAACTTTAGCAACAAATCAATCTAGCCATATGTCATCTATGTAGTAAATTTAATACTATTTAACAAAGTCCACCAAACAAGCGATACCTTGTTTGCTTCTATTGCGGTTCATAAGCTCAATAATTAAATTGTTTTAAAATAATTTTAGTAATTTTCGTACTTCCGTATAATTTCAAATGAAATTCCAACTAGGTAAATAAAGTATCACACAAAATTTGAAGGCAGTGGTTAATTTCAAACCTGGACTAGTACCGTTTTTCCACTAGTCGTTTTTGAAATTGAAGCATTGAAAAAATTGACACGCCCTAATATGCATAATCTACTTCACCGATCTAGGCGCATTGGGATCGCGTTGCACGGTAATCAGCTGGAACTTTCAATCACAGTCACAGATCCAGCGACCTCAAAAGCGTTATCAGCAGACGTAAATATCCCCAATCTCCGCTTGTTAATAATTGTCACCGATAATAGTGCACTTAGAGAATTTGTTCGTTTAAATTACCCCCGAGATCCGGGGCAATAAATTTAGATATCGTTTCCGTTTGCAGAGTAGTCCCCTGTTTTTTGCTCGGTGTTTGAAGTTGTGGCCTCAGTTCGCGCTTCGTTTGGCGCGCCTCGCGGTGCTCCTTTTTCCCCATCCAGTGCACGCTACTTCTACGATATAAACCACGGTATGAATATTCATGGAGATCCGTGGCTGAGTTCCTCTCTGTTTCGCGGCCAGGTCATTTTCCTCTCGCGCGTTAAACGGGCTCAGCCTCCTCCGGCTGGTTCCGTTCCTCTGTTCGTCTTTTGCACACCTCGTGTGTCACGCTGCTGGCCCTCAGCTTGCAGCTGCGAAGGGTTCCTAGCGGGACAGTGCACGGCAATTGACTCAGTAGACCGGCCACTATCGAAATAAATTTCCCCCGTTCTAACCGAGCTCCGGGCTCGACTCTGCGTCGCGTGCGGTGCCTGATGACTAATCCGATAATTCCTTCTGCAGTTGCTAGCGGTGATCGAAAATCGATCGCGCCCTGTCGTTACAAAGGGGAGCAAATGTGCTGGTCGCCGTTATCAACCCAGTGCCAAATAGAAATTATAGGGAACCGTAAAATGGGGTGACTTTGCCCGCCGGGGTGACATTGCCCACTTTTCGGAAAAACTTTATTTTATTTTATTGTGAAGTAGTTAGAAGTGTTAGTGCTTTGTAATCGATAGAAATAATTTCCGCAAGGTTAAACGAAGAAAACAGTGGCGAATTTAATCATATGGTAATTTTTCAGTCAGAGTAAAAAATTGCAGGAACACAATTTTTTTTCCTAGTGAATTTTGTGATCTCCGAGCTTTGTGCTGTTGAGAGAAAATAAACCTGAAAATCTCAACTAAAAATTTTTACACAATGCTGGGACGGGGCCGGGAAAAATATTGTTAAATTCGTTAACAATACACCCGGCCGGGATTGGTACATGGGCTGAAGACACAAAACGGAATTGAACGAAAGAAGGTGTCGAAATATTTCTCGCGCGAGAGCGACTGTTGCTGTCGAGACGGTTGTAAAATATTTTTACCACTCAGAGAAAACGTTGGAAGGCGTCCCGAAAGCGAACATACTTAATTACGACGAGACGAATCTTAGCGACGACGCGGGAACGAAAAAAACGTGTTTTCGGCGTGGGGTGAAATGCCCAGAGCGCATTTTGAGGCTTTTTTAAATAATTTTTTTTTACAAATATATGTTTTGATAATACTAGTTTTATGTATCCATTAGAATAAGAATGATTGCTCAATTATAACTCAATAATGAGTTTTAGGCATGTCTTCACTGAAAACTTTCACGTGGGCAAAGACACCCCAACTGAGCTGGTAACTTTGCCCACCATGTTTTTGGCATTTTAAAAGCGTTTAAGTAAAGATTTTTTTAAAAGCCTATTTAAATCTACACGCCATCTACCGTATAATAGTATTTTTCAATGAAAAATTTAATGCACTAGGAGTGCTAAAAAAATTATTTCAAGTTCAAGAGTGGGCAAAGTCACCCCAGTTTACGGTACCTGTGTTGGTAGCAAAGTGGAAATTTTTTAGTTATTTAGGTTGTGTGTAGAGGTATTGTAGTTTTTAAACCGACTTGCTTCTGTTTGACAATCCTGCAATCGGGAATTATGGTAGTAAGTAGATTAGAGATATTAGAATCTTTATCAAATGTTGCGCGCAGTAGTAGATGGAAATTTGTGGCAGACAAAGCGTTAAGATTGTAGAAAGTTTGCAATGCAAGTGAATCTTTGTTACTCTGTTGCCCCAGCAGAAATGTTACTTAAGATTCAAACTGTCGATGATTAAGAATACTAATCATCCAAATTCGGGTTTTTGTTGAAAATGAAGCATTTCTTTTTCATTTAATTACAAATAGATAAATTGAAGCTGAGACTTGTTGTTTGACACAAAGTTTATTAACATCATAAGCTTTAGAAAAACATGTTTGTTTAGTAAAAAATATGCATTATGTATGACGCTACAGGTGGATCATTAAGGGGTTATGCCTAGTCAGCTTTCGATAAAGAACGCGATATTCGGGAATTTTTTGTGGAATATCTACTGCATATTTTTTTACAACTATTCGCTTATTTTAAAAGTACATATATGTAGCAACTCTCAGTAATTTTGTTGCAGAAAAGCATTAAGAAATGAACGAATAACAGCCATCCTCGCGGAAGCTGTTTTGATAAAGGCGCTGTGCGGTGAGCAAGTTTTCTCTGAGCCGGATCAGCTAAAATTAAAAATTCAAAAACATTCTGTTAATATATCGTTGAATTCAGTAGATGAACGAAGGTTTTTACAAAAACTTGGTTTTTGACGAAATGGCGGCCGTTTGACGCAAAATCACGCTTTTCCGATGTCTGAATTGTTCGTTTTTCATTAATTAAAAATACAGTTTTTGTTAAAATAAAAAATCCTTCGTTCATCTACTAGTCTTTGGTGTATAAAAGAAGTCTGCAAAAGTTTAGGCCAATCGATACAGGTGGTTTCCGAAATATCTTGCTCACCGATATCAACACAGCTTTCGCGAGAATGGCTGTTATTCGTTCATTTTTTAATGTTTTTCTATAACAAAATTACTGAGAGTTGCTGCATATATGCACTTCTAAAATAAGCGAACAGTTATAATAAAATATACAGTAAATATTCCACAAAAAATTCTTGAAAATCGCATTGTTTTTCGAAAGCTGATTAGGCATAACCCCTTAAAGAGGCTTTTTCAGAGGTTATTCCCGTTAAACGGGTTGAAAAAATCGATTTTTTTTAACATTTTTCGAAAGCACGTATCCTCAAGAATGTACTGTTAAATTTTCATGGAAAAATTCCGATTATTTTAGCTTCTACAGAGGCATTTTGTAGGGAGCGCAAAGGCTCGACCTGTATAGATGAAATCTTTGAACGCGTTTTTCTCGAAACGTCATTGTTTCACCTCGTGAAGATGAAATCTCAAAATCTATCGAACCGATTGCTTTATAAATTTGACTGCTTATTCTGCACACCTATGACTCTCGCAGGGACTACAACCAAGTATTTTCATTCAGTGTAACCTACTTTTAAAATCGAAAATAGCAAAAGAAAAAAGCCGAAAAACATTTTTCCCGCAATCTGCCCGCCATTTTGCTAATTTTTCAGCTAAATAACTAATTATAGTCCGAGCGATAGCGACAGTCATACCGATCAAGAATCTGTTTTGATTTTGGGGTTCAGATAAGTCTAACAGCTGAAAACGCCTCCACTAGCGAAGCATGAATTTTTAAACACGTCATCAAGACCGTTTTCAAAATCATTTGAAAAGCAATAATTTTATTACTTTTATATTTTTTATTTACTACATAAATATAGTTTAATAAATAGAAAAAAGTTTTATTCCATTACTATAATTATTCTCGTCGCAATAAATTCCCGAAAATCGCTGAATATATAGACGCGCTAGCCGGAACGACCCCTAGCGAAAAAAGTTCCCTAAGCATTAAGAAGCATTTATTAAGAAACCAAGTGTCCACATACTTTTGTCCCCACTGTATACCAACACCAATAAAAGTCGCGAGAAATTTACAAAGACCCATCGTTATGAGTTTGAGTTTTTTTTTTATAAGAAATTACAAACTAGTTGCTTCGACTGCTTTGATAGTTCTCGCATTAAAGTGGCTGCGTTACGCTGCAACAGCCTTCTCCTCGTATTTTCTGCAAGGAAAAGGTTTAGATACCGTTTGCATTGTCGTGCCGTTGGTCACGGACCGTCGGTCCTTCCGGTCCGGCTTTCACCGTTAAGGCTCATCCTGAATGCTCTTTCGAGCGAGACAGATTGTTCCAACGCTTATTGTTCCCGCGCGACATAAATCAGGCAGGGCGATCAAGAACGCTATCCCGATCGTGAATTCGGTCTTGAAGCTTAAGTGCACTCTGCCCTATCAGATCGCTCGTACGCGCCACAAGGGGAGCGATGTTGCCGAAGGAAAAAATAAATTTGTCAAATCTTTTGTTCCTTTTGTTCGTTTTTCAGCGATTATGATTGGTACATCGGCTATTCGTATGGAAATAATGCTGCACTGAGTACGTGATCAATGTTACACAGGGGAACGATACCAAATTTTTGTAGAATCCGGGCTATTTCACGCGAGATACATTTTTTGTGATTTACGGTACTGGAAATATTTATTGCATCACTCTGAAATTCATGTAGTACCTACAATTTTGGTAGCAATATGATTGATCAAATGATTCTTATCCGACACATTTTTGCAATAATATTTTCCTAGTGGTGTACTAGATAATAATAAGATAGGTAAATGTAAGAGGAAGGACCAGACTATATTTTAGCATATTTGTTATTACTTGCCCCGGTCTCCCCTACTATCCTAAAAATAAAATTATTCCAATAATCCTTCGGGCCTTTTTACACGAGGCGCTTTTTCTTACTCACAATCGGTGTTTCAAACAAATTCATACTCTTCCTATCCCTTTCAAGCTAACGCTATCTCTATCAATTTATATATATTTATATATTTTCAGTACAGTACTTTTGGAATTTGGGACATGCAGGTATTTGAAAATATATAAATATATATAAATATATATAAGTACAGTACTTTTGGAATATTTATATATATATTTATATATATTTATATATTTTCAGTACAGTACTTTTGGAATTTGGAACATGCAGGTATTTGAAAATATATAAATATATATAAATATATATAAATATATATAAATATATATATAAGTACAGTACTTTTGGAATTTGGGACATGCATGTTGATACAGATAGCGTTAGCTTGAAAGGGATAGGAAGAGTATGAATTTGTTTGAAATACCGATTGTGAGTAAGAAAAAGCGCCTCGTGTAAAAAGGCCCGAAGGATTATTTGAATAATTTTATTTGTAGGATAGTAAGGGAGACCGGGGCAAATTGATAGGTTTGTCAGATTTCAATTTTTTTCATTTTTGTTTGAATTAATTGACTTAATAACAAATATGCTAAAATACCAGAAAAAAATACAGAAGATTGAAAATTTATGATTTTCAAAGGCGTTGAAAGGTTAAAAATATAGGGAAAAAGTGATTTCAAACTTCAAGTGTCGTTATTTTCTAAAAATGTCATTTTTGTAATTTTTTTCTTGTGCCCCCCCCCCCCCCCTCCCCAAGCCTTCCCTTGTGAATTAACCCTTCGTGGTCACACCTTCTTATAATCACAAGTTGGTCACGCGGGGTTCACTGTACCCCAGCGTCATTTTTGAGTTACCATTTTCGTATTTTTGAATTTTTTAACTTTTCAGTAATAATTGTACGTTCGTAATACGTATACAATCATTTTCTAATACTCTTTTTCTAGAAATGTAAATTTTGATGTGATAAAATTTGTAGTTGAAAATGAGCGATTTTCCACGGTTGTAGGTAAAAAAGCGATTTTTTAATTTTTTTTCTTGGGATAAATCCCCTTTGGAAGTCGTAAAGACACGACATTTTAACTCGAAGATTATTCCTGGTGTACAATACACCCCGCGTGACCACGAAGGGTTAATTTAACAGATAGTTTTTAAACAGTAGCTGATTGAAAATTGGCTTGGGGCGAATCGACCCAGTGTGACAATTACGTTCGAAAAAATAGGTGTGGCAACCGAGGGTTAAACTAGAAGAGACGTGTATGTTGAATTAAAAACCAAAGTAGACGTAAGATGTCAAGAAATGTTGTATAGATAAACAAAAAAAAATGAGTAAAATGTAACTTTACTCTTCAGTGGAGTGTTTTTTCGAAACTAACCAGTATACTACAAAATTGTTATTCGAATAATTTCGGATAAGAATAATTCATGATTATTGAAACTCGGTTTATTTTTCGCTTAATGCATCACAGTTGTAAAGTCGCAACCAGCTTCCAAACATCAACGGTTAGCGTTATCTATTCCCTAATAGAATTGTTTTTACAAAGACAGCTATCACCATTAATCGGATGAGCTGAAAAAGAATTCAAGACGCTAGTACGGGGAGGTGAAGGACGAGACCACGCGAAAGCAAAGTTTAAACTTTTAAACCTCGCTGGGTATAGCGGGGCAGCCTTTTATTTCTTCTGCTTTTACCTTAATTAGCGAGCTACCCGACGGCTAATTATTACGTTACGTTTGCGTTAGGCAGTATACAGGACCGAGTCCTCTGTACGTGTGCACCCTGTGTTCCACCTGAATCTCCTGTTCTTTTCTGCTTCATTTTGTTCCCTCGCTCCTGCGAGCTTTCGATTACTCGAGGCGGAAAGTGTAGCCCACCGGCATGTAGTTCTCACGGCATAAAAGGAATCTAACAGAAGACGCGTTACACGGTTCTGTCGCGGTCAATTTTTTAGTTACACGCTGCTTTGCATTCCCCAGTATTAATTTGCAAGTTGGTTCAATATGTATCTTTGTGCACAGTGTCTCTTTATTTTTAGAAACAATAGTAAAGACACGAACCTCTTCAGTTACACTGACACATATGCGTAAGTTCGGTTTTAATATTTGAGGCATTGAGAGCAGCAACTAACCCACATTTTTTTTGCGAAATTGAGTTAGTAGCAATAATGTATTGCAATAGGCTCATATAAAGTAGGAAAAATTATTATTTTTTCAATGTGGGTTAGTTAGTTCGTCTTTGCTCTCAATGCCTAATTTCTGATTGCAAAAGAATGAAAACATATTTATTATAGAATCTATCCACAAGAACAATAAGCTTGTTTTATGGCAACATTTACAATATTTTATCCCACTTAAAATCTCGTGGTACAAAAATATTTGCATATTGCTTTAAGAAAATTATCTCAGAAGAGAGCGAGTTTTTACCATTTCGAATAAATATTTACCTACGATACTATCCAAGTAAATTCTACTTACAAAAAATTAGGAAATTAGAAAAAATCTGGAACTTTGTGAATATGTAGAGAATTTCCTCCTGATTACAACGGAATTTTTGTTTGCTGCCCAAATCCAGTCTAAGGGGGTGTAATTGACCGCTGAAAATCCGGTTATTTACCGATTTTGTGTTATATATCGTGAATTGTAAAATAATATTTTCACCAAATGGTGGATCTAATTAAAAGAAGTAACTTTTGTCTTGAAACTTTTTTTCTATCTCTTACAGTTCGCGAGTTACAACACAAAATCGGAAAATAGCCGAATTTTCAAGGGTTAATTTCACCCCATTCGAGTAAATTTGGGCAGCAAAGAAAAATTGCGTTGTCATCAGGAGGAAATCCCCCACATATTTACAAAGTTTCAAACTTTTCTGAATTTTTGGGTTCGGGATCTTCCCTTGTTACTCGAATATTTTATCCGGCTAATATTTATTCGTCATTTGTAACATATTATTCTATCCATTTATTCAAATAATGAAAATTATTCAAAATTATTCATAGTTTCGATTTCCTCTCAGTTTCGTAAAACTGCGTTCATAAAATCTATACAATTTTCCGAATAAAAATTATTTATATTATCTAGATAAATTCGATCAAAAATTGATTCGGATAAATTGTTATTCGACTAACACTTATCCATTTGTGGCGAACAGAAGATTATTCGTTATTCGTTATCGAAGTAAAAATCTTCTGCATCTCTGGTTACACAGTGCATCGGTACTCGAATCTTTTTAATCGTAGAATCGATCCCGAAGAGCTGTCCCACATTCTCCCCCAGCAGCCACGCACACGCCAGGCCTGGAGTTATTAACACTTCGCAGGAGAAACACGCCGCGTACACCCAAGGAGCTTCTTTCTATTTATTCAAATGAAACCTTCACGCCCGTGAGATTACCAGAACAGTGTACGGTTGTGATAATTAAGCGGCGTGTACCGGTTGCCCCCATGAATATTAATGGGGCAGCGTGGCGCACGCGTGCTCAGAACGGGGAATACGGCAGCGATGTTCTCTTTGAACAGCCCCCGGAGCGGGGGTTCCGCGCGAGCCTCCCTAACAAGCTGCCTTTTATTTCACTCGAATTGCCGGTCGTCAGAGTGGAATCGTCCCGACGAAAGTTCTGCTGAAGTCGTTGGAATTCGATTGATCGCCGCGGAGCAATCTCGTCTGCTCCCCCCCGCTGCATAACACAGAGGTACACGCTGTGCAGCGAACCTCCGTTGAACTTTGCTCAAGTTGCGATTAAGCCTGAGAATAGGGCGACGGAATATCGATGTGATCGAGTTAACCCTTTGTAGGTACCCGTCTGCTCCCTGCAACGCGAGTGGCTTAAACGAGGGAAAGCCTTTCCTCGTTGCTTGGAATCGCTGACGAGCGCTCTTTTTCCTCGGGACAGATCCGTCCCAATGAATTCCTGAATTTGAAACGCAACAGCGGGGGTTTTTGTTGAGAAACACACGTCTAACCCTGTGTCTAGTATAGGATGCCTCTCAGGCACGGTGAAGTTTAAATGAACTGCTACAATGGTCATTTTATTATAGCTTGCAGAAGTGGAAGAATTTGTAAGTCGATAGGTTTAAATTAAACGAATTACTGCCTTCGAAGTTGCTTTGCTGTAGTTAGTTTTTATTGAATATTGTTGTATTTAATGGGAGGTCATTGAGCAAAGTACCTATCTATGGTCGATTGAAGTGTGAGTACTGTAGTAGGGCTGTTACGAATATTCTAAGTATTCGAAGTATTCGAATAATTTGAATATTATTATGTTCTTATGTAAATACAATATATTATTGGAATAATTAGGAGTATTCAAATATTCTAATGTTATTCGAATAATTAGGAGTATTCGAATATTCGAATATTAATCGATTAATTATGAGTGTTTAAATAATTAGGAGTATTCGAATATTCTAATGTTATTCGAATAATTAGGAGTATTCAAATATTAATCGACTAATTAAGAGTTCAAATAATTAGGAGTATTCGAATATTCTAATGTTATTCGAATAATTAGGAGTATTCGAATATTATTCTACTAATTAAGAGTATTCAAATAATTAGGAGTATTCGAATATTCTAATGTTATTCGAATAATTAGGAGTATTCAAATATTCCAATGTTATTCAAATAATTAGGAGTATTCGAGTATTCTAATGTTATTCAAATAATTAAGAGTATTTAAATAATTAGGAGTATTCGAATATTCTAATGTTATTCGAATAATTAGGCGTATTCGAATATTATTCAACTAATTAAGAAATTTCAAATAATTAGGAGTATTCTAATATTCTTATGTTATTCGAATAATTAGAAATATTCGAATATTCGAATATTATCGACTAATTACGAGTATTCGAATATCATTCGAATAATTAGAGGTTTTCGGGTATTATTCGAACAATTACGGGGTATTTATTTATTCATTCGAATACTCCTAATATTCATTATTCGAATAATTCGGAATATTCCCACATTATTCGAATAATTAGGAGTATTCGAATATTATTCGGTAATAATTAGGGGTTTTCGGGTATTTTTTTAATAATTGTAGGTATTCATTTACTCATTCGAATACTCGTAATATTCATTATTCAGCATCAGAATGTACGTTCCCTACAGCAGGAAATGTTGTAACGGCAAAGAGAAGCGACCTTGGACCAGAAAACATTAATGTTTTTGGTTTTCTCCACCAAAACAGATTTTGGTATGAATAATAAGAATAAAATTACTACTATCACTGTTAATGAGCACCATAATTCAACATGTAAATACATTCCGCCCTAAATTCAAATAGAATTTTTACCTTTCGTTTCAAAATTGATAACTTTATCAAAGGTTAATAAAGCTTCAAATTTAACATTTGAAAATCAAATAATTGTAAAGCACAATATGACAAGAATAGCACAATAAAGCGTGAACAATTTATTTCACGTTTAAATTCGTATTCGGTACAATTCGAAATTGCAACACTTTGAATTCTTCGAATACTCCGAATTCTTCGAATACTCCGAATTCTTCGAATACTCCGAATTCCTCGAATAGTTCGACCAATCGAGTATTTACAGCTCTATACTGTAGGAGTGAAAATATGACGAAGGATAATAGTCTTATATTGATGAATATAAAACAAGAAATTCGTTAGAATTGAACTGAACTAGATTTGTTTCTTAAACATAAGCTTGCTCGCTCTCAGCTTCCATTACCATTTCATATCTTCTTGCTCTCGTTGCCAATAAAAACCTCTTTCCTTTGGATCATCAGTCTCTAAACTCCATTTACTCAATATCCCAACACATATTTACCTCTGTCCCTACGCTCACACGTTTTCCCACAACCAGTTTCCTTGAAAACGTCGCAACTAGCGTTGTCAAATCCCTTAACCAGATTCCACAATGTTGAACTCAATAACCCAGAGAAACAAGAAGACCAAAATCTTAAAGTCGAAGTAGCGCCACTTTCGTGGTATTACTGAAAACACTCGCATTTATGGCGAAAGAAAATAACTCTTACTAACCAGATAGCTGTATCTGTAGTAGCTCGGAAAAGGAAAAAGAATGCGAGCCCACAAGTTTTTAATCCCGTTAATTTCAATTCAACTTTCCCCGAGGTTCTGACGCCCCAGATATCGCCCCCGTCGTTGAAACCGCGCAATTAGTGTAAATCACGATCCCGTCGATCTCTATCGCAAGCCTATCTCCATTAATGAGATTCCCACGAATAAAATGATACGTGTCGGCGGCAGTAACGAGGGATTCTCCCGCAGGAAGCTTCTGTGTCACCAGGAATCCTCGGCTCTTTTATTCCCCTTTGCCGGTCGATACGATGCGTCTTCCAAAAGGATGTGTGGTCCATTGAGCAATGCGGTACAATGGCTCTGCGGAGGGTCGTAAATACAAATTACATCGGCATTACCTTCCATTCTACGGAATAAAGGAGCGCGGAGATCTCGAATCCACCTTGGATCGTTACGCTGTAAATTTCTGAATTAGCTTGCCGCACGATTTGCAGCTCCCACTCCACCCGGCTACAACGAAATTACCTTTTCACCCAGAAGCTCGCTCCACTATAGGAATTTTCGAAATCTTTGCCACGTTATGAATCGACGCAGAGTCATTGTTGGAAAACGTGCAATTGAACGAATCTTCGTTGAAAGAATGGAGGAGCAGTTCGGTGGAATTTATTTAGTTTGAGTGTAACGATGTTTCGTTTGCAGTAATATTTCCAAAATATTCCATTTCGAGTTGTAACTTTAGATCAATATAACTTTTCACAAAATTAGTTTTGACAGGAATATTATTGTTATTATTACGTATTATGGTGCATAAAGCTGATGCTTTTTTTCGGAAACTGATTGTGTTTTGCAAACTGATATTCAGTAGAAATATTGTCGCAACGAATTAAGAATAATTTATTTTCAAAATTAAGGTCAGGTATCATTGGCTGCAGCTTGCCTTTTACGTAAACCTTACAATCATCTGTATGCTGTATTATAATCTGACTATAGTACAGAGCAATAAAGACGATTTCTAATGATAATAGAAAAAAATCGTTTTCAAAGTGTTTAGAATTTGCAGTCCCAGAGATTTGTATTGTCTCGGCGATCTAACAAGGAGAGTATTTTAGGTGTCCGCCTCCGATCATTTTGATTTTCGGATATGTTATAGAGGACCGAAAAATAAGAAATACGTGTTTTTTTATTTTTCCCCGTTTTCATATTTGGGGGGTGAAAACTGCGTTCAAAGTTAAGGGTTGAAAAATCATTCTTGTGGAATATCTCGAGAACTATTAGAGATAGGGGACTAGTGTCAATGGACGAATTTTGTGTCTTTGAATGCGAAATATGACTGACTCACCAGATTTTCAAAAATCCACAAAAATGATTTTTCAACCCTAACTTTGAACGCAGTTTTCACCCCCCAAATATGAAAACGGGGAAAAATAAAAAAACACGTATTTCTTATTTTTCGGTCCTCTGTAACATATCCAAAAATCAAAATGATCGGAGGCGGACACCTAAAGTACTCTCGTAACGTTTCAACCTGTTCGAAGTTGTCGATCAATGTTTGCGTAGAATTTCATTAATCTCCGACGATCCTCTCAAAGGCACCCAATTTCCTCGGCAATGGCGCGTATCGCGCGGCCTACTTCTAGCAGACGACGCCTCGAAAGTTTAAGTTTCCGCGAGTTTTCGCTCCCCCTTCACGTAAATCAAGGGCGCGCCTCTGTTTCAAGAATTATCATCCATTCCGAAACTTCTGACAGAAGGAGGATCCCACTGTCGCAGCCTGCATTCCGCAGTCTCCTTTTTCGCACGCTGAAAAGCGAGATTGCTGGCAGAACGGCTGCCTCCTCAGCTTTCCACTGTTTGCGCAAACCTGGAATTTCCTAACGAGATTTTTCTCCCCCACTCTTCCTCATAAGAAGAGAAGTCTTGCAACCCGCGAACAAATTGTATATAAGTTCACTGTGACCGGTGACATTAAACAAGATAGTTCCATTACAAAGAATTGAAGAGTCCTTGTAGAAAACACTAGAAGTGCCGAAATTACAAAAAAAAAAAAATATACATCGCAGCATGTTCTACGTGGAAATGCCAATGGTAGCATAGAATTTGATTTTTGGCACTTACAGTTTTTTCTGCAAGGACTATTCAATTATATTTTAAAATTGTTGAGTTACCTACTGGATTAGGCAAATGGTATCAACGTAGTACTTAAAATCTAGTATTGAGTTTGAAACTTTCTTTTGATGTCTCTCGATGCCTCACCCCTTGAAACTTTACTATTAATATTTTTGGAGTAACATTTCGGATTTTACTGCAACTTGGATATGTTGAAGTCTTTAGTGATATATATATACGTATCTCGAAGGATTTTTAAAAATTTTCAAAATTGTGGATCTTACAGCTGTTTGAAATGTAGTGTTGACCTTTTTTCAATAAATTATAACTGTTGAACTAAGAAACTGATAAAAATGAGCTTTTGGCTGCTTACAGTGGAGACATAAGAGTACCTAATAAAAATGATTTCACTTTAAAAAAAAAAACAAATTGACCATTTATTTTGCAGTTGTTTTAAACCAGCGTTGCCCCGATAGGCGGTCCGAGAGCACGAGCATCCATCGCGTTTTCCAAAGCTCGCGTGAAAGGGGGCGCTCGAAACCAATGAAGTTGCGGGCATGTAATGGATGGGTTACATGCTGGTTTCATGTCGATTAAATTGATTTGATTTGCGGTTATAGGCCGATTTCAAGTCGTTCGGATTTGTGGTTATGGGATATATTTATTGATGACTGGGTAATTTTTTAAACCCCCGGGGGGGTTTCTTTTTCTTCATAATTTTATATTGTCATCCAAACTACGTATGCCTGCAAAGTTTCAAGTCTATTGGATTGTTGGAAGTGGGTTAAAATTAAATTCTAGATTTGAACTAAATAAACATACATACAAACAAACAAACAGAGGATTGAAGCTGAATAAAAATCGTTTAATAAGAGACTTTTTGTTAATCAGAGGTGTAAGTGGGACTGTTCAAGTCTATTCCGTCCAATTATATAATATTATTGTTTATTCATTAGTCAGTTACTGTTTATTCTCCCAATTCCTAAAATGTGGAACACTGAGGCTCCAAGAGTCCCAGTTATATAAGCCTACGGGTACGAGCCTACTCGCAGACTACTAGAGATTTCCCCATCCGATACATGCCCGCATCTTCATTGGTTTCTAGCGCCCCCTTCCACGCGAGCTTTGGAAAACGCGATGGATGCTCGTGCTCTCGGACCGCCCATCGGGGCAACGCTGTTCTAAACAAACGTAATTTTATAATAGCAAGGCACTATTTATAAATTTAATAAAAGTGAAGATATAGCTCTATTTGTTCTCTTTACGGGGACGTTTTCAGAAATGCCGGCATTTTAAAATTAGCCACATGAAAATTAATTGACTTGAGGCTTGGCACGATGAATCTATGTCGAAAATAAGTAAATAGGTGTCCGAACGTT
Source organism: Andrena cerasifolii (assembly GCF_050908995.1). Lineage (NCBI taxonomy): Eukaryota > Metazoa > Arthropoda > Insecta > Hymenoptera > Andrenidae > Andrena > Andrena cerasifolii. Next base: position 2,203,358 of record NC_135129.1, read on the forward strand.
TCTGTCAATGGGCCTTAATAATAGAGATATTTACATGGAAATTATTAAAAATTTCATAGTGGCCGTAGGGTTTTAATGGGTAAAAATCCCATACTACCCAGGCGCCACAGGGGGATTCCCATCTGAAGCAGTGGGGGTGCCTTTTGAAGATTTCCCCCAAGTTAAAAAAAAAATTATAAAACAAATAATTTATAAAAAAAAATTAATAAATTTTTTTTTAACGTGGAGACATCTTCAAAAGGCACCTCGACGCCTCCAGAAGGAATCTCCCGCGGCCGCCAGGGTAGTGTGGGATTTTTACCCACTAAAACTCCACGGCCACTATGAAATTTTTAATAATTTCCATATAAATATCTCTATTATTACGGCCTATTGGCTGAAACGCTCGGACACCTATTTACTTATTTTCGACATAGATCCACCGTGCCAAGGGTCATCAAAACCGGTGTCTACCTCATGGCGTCCTCCCCTTGTAAGTATTAGCAGCCAAGCGGCTCTGCTGTTCTTAAACTATATCAATGCCTCTGCTAAATTCGATTAATTCTTAAAACATACAACTTTATTAAAATTGATTGAACCATCTACCCTTGCGTTCCATATGCAATAATTCCTGAGCGAGAAAGGGAATGCTCGTGTTCAGAAAGGGCTGTGTTGAGCCTGGTAGGTAAAACGTGCCCGTTCCTCTGTCCACAGCGAAGAAATCGGTGTTTATCACAGTGCTTCGTCGCGATCACGTAGATGAAACTGTCATTCGCCGAACTCTCCCGCCGAGTGACAAAAGGTATCTCGCAAACTGCTGTACGTCCATTTCGGAATTGAACTCCGGGGGGTCGTGCGCGTTAGGAACTACTACCCGGGACAAGGGTGACAGCGGCACTCGCTCCTCCGTTATGGCCGAAATTATTGGCTCGTTTCGAGACACGTCCGCGTTGCCGCTCTAATATCTGTTCCTGAAGCCTGGCACGAGATTCCTCCCGCTTCCAATCTCGCTTTGTCCTTACCGATCCCCATTGAAGTCATGTCCGAGGATGCGCTCGGTGGTCGCCGCTGCTGGCCTCTCCGGGAGCAAGTGGCCCGCGAACTTCGATCCCGTCGAATCTGCATTTTCCCTGGCATCGACGCTGTTTGATGCAACATTGGCTGAGGAACGCCACGGAACGCCTCCCCATTACTCGACTCGCTAGAGCGCGTAAATCAACGCTAACTTCGCCCGGGTCTCCGTGAATTTATCGAGCGCGCCCTTTCCCGTAATGATAAATTATGACGATCGAATATCGAATTCCACGAGGGGGAGCGACCGGTGTGTACACACTGCCCCTGTAATACAGGGGCAGGCTGGTGAGCCCCGAGTTTTTAGGGGATGTTACTCCCGCTGATATTGCAGCGTATATACTCGTTGTCGGAGTTTACGCGTAATGACGTTGCCGTGGGATGGGGCGATAAACAAGGATTATCAACCTTGCCGCACTCCAGATGTCGGTTGGTATTAATGTTGATAAGCCTTCCGGGCGTGGACGTTATACGAAATTTCGATGCGAGGGTGAGCGCTGCAGTTTTTCTTTTGGTGGGGTCAGTGCATTCGATAGTTCTTAGCAGTGGCGAACCTAGAGGAGGAGGGCAAGGGGCCCTGGCAAACCCTCAAGGAAAGAGGAAAAAGGAGATTCAGGGGGTGCTCTAGTGTGAATGCCAGTTTTTTGATAAAAAACCTAAGAAAATCTGAATATTACTTCATTTACAGTTTTTGTTAAATAAATTCACGAAGATGGCGTTGGAAAACGGGAGTTACACTGTATGTGTAGAGTACCTACCCCCTTAATGTATCCACGACTGAAGTAATTCAAGAACTTTGTAATAAGAACAGAAACCTGGATTTTATTTTTTTAAATAAGCTTGTTTAATTACCTAATGGATTTTAATGCATTTGCGTTGAAAATATTTTTATCCGTTCAACTCGGCTCCCCCCAAGATTAAATCCTGAGTGCGCTACTGTTTCTTAGGGTAGCATCTAGTGATTCAGTTTGGAGACTGAAAAGTTTGGGTGCTACTCTTGCACCCTTATTTTGCGGAATAGCCGTTGTTTGCGTGCTTCGTTTAGTAATCGTTTGAAAATACTTTGAAGCGTGCTGTGAGAACAGTTTTATGGGTAATAAGATGTGTATTACCCGGACCTCGAATACTTCCAAGGGTTATGGAGATTTAGTAATTATCAGGCAGCGTAAGAGCAAGCTTAATGGTAAATTATTCAGAGCGTGTAAAGGGGAAGCCCCGGTTGCAATGTTGCGCGGGACTTTACCCTTTGTCGCTTTTAATTTTTGCTGTGCCGCCAGCGATTCTTCGTTTTAATCTCTTCCCCGTAGTTAGATAATCTACATTTAATAAAAATAGAAACTAATTAAAGAACGTCCATTAGCGTGGGTGTCGTCGATGCCACGTGATGTAAGAGCTGCATTGTCAAGCGGCCAAGACGATGCACCCAGGGTGATAACGGATAATGTAAAATCCTATTGTAGGTGATAAACAATTGCGTACGTTCTTGCGAGTACCTTTGTAATGTCTGTTGGAATTGTGTTATTAACGGAGGGTGAAAGTCCGTATGTGCGACGGTATCTGATTCTTACACAATACCTCGTAATTTCTTCATAACGGTTTAGGTACGCTATCTGCGGTTCAGTAAGTCTAAATTAGTAGATAGCATTATAAATAACCCTAATCAGAATTAACTCGCAGGTAGATGTATACGTTCATGGTTCTTCGGAACATAGATTTTGTTGGAGAATTGCATCAGGAATTATTTCCCCCTGGCAGGAAAATAATTATCGAGTAGGTACGGACGATTTTGTACCCATTTGATGAACCTAAATTAATGGGTTCTTTAAATAATCGAAATAAGAATTAGGAACATAGATTTTGGGTGAGAATTTCACCAGAAAATATTTCTCGTTCAGAATGGAAATCTGAAACTCCAAAGCTACGTCGGAGTAACTCAAATCGAAACTCAACAAAAACACATCACTATACTTAGACGATTTTGTTACGGTTCGGTGAATTTAAATTACTTGCATTTTAAATAATCAAAATAGTATTTCAGTCGCAGATATGCAAGGTGTCCCGTAACCGATGACAAGCGGAGGGGTAGTGATTCTGTATAAAAAAAATAAATCGAAAATATAGAATAAAATTGTTTGATATCATGCTTCGTTTTCGAGAAAATTGACTTCGAATTTTGACCGAGGAAGCGAGCACCAAAGTATAATTTTAGGCGTCTGTGGGACACGCTGGGGTAAGGGTAAGCTCCTACGGAAAGCCCGACTAGTTTTGAAGTCAATAAACAATAAAACTCGAAGGCATTCTTTTCGACTTATATGAATGTAGAACCACCACCCTTCCGCTTGTACCACCAATTATGTGATACGCTGTATAGATTCTCGACTATTTAGATTAATTTAGAACACAGATTTTGTGTGAGAATTTCATCAGAATAGAAATCTGAAGTAGAGCTGTAAAAAGTTTGACTATTCGAATATTTCGAATGATTTCGAATACGAATAATTTATTCGAATAATTCTAATATTTGAATATTACGGAGGATTCGAATAATTCGGAGCATTCAAATAATTCGAAGCATTCAAATAATTCGGAGCATTCGAATAATTCGGAGTATACGAATAATTCGGGACATCTGTATAATTCGAAGCATTTAAATTATTCGGAGCATACGAGTCATTCGGAGTATTCGAATAATTCAAAGCATTCGAATAATTCGAAGCATTCAAATAATTCGAAGCATTCAAATAATTCGGAGCATTCGAATAATTCGGAGTATTCGAATAATTCGGGACATCTGTATAATTCGAAGCATTCAAATTATTCGGAGCATACGAGTCATTCGGAGTATTCGAATAATTCAAAGCATTCGAATAATTCGAAGCATTCAAATAATTCGAAGCATTCAAATAATTCGGAGCATTCGAATAATTCGGAGTATTCGAATAATTCGGGACATCTGTATAATTCGAAGCATCCAAATTATTCGGAGCATTCGAGTCATTCGGAGTATTCGAATAATTCAAAGCATTCGAATAATTCGAAGCATTCAAATAATTCGGAGTATTCGAATAATTCGGAGTATTCGAATAATTCAAAGCATTCGAATGATTCAAAGTGTTCGAATTTCGAATTATACCGAATACAAATCTAAACGTTTAAGAAACAAATAATTGTAAAAGCCAATATGAAATGAATTCCAGGATGAAGTGTGAAAAAATATTCCATATTCAGTTTCCTATTCGGTGCAATCTGAAATTCTATCACTCCGAATATTCGAATAGTCCTAACTCCTAATTATTCGAATAATGTTCGCATATTCCTAATTATTCAAACTACGTCAAAATAAGGCAACCTTCACAAGAACATGCCGACCATTTCCTATCTACCGTAAACTGGGGGAGCATCGACAGGTTTTTGAAACATTTTGTTAAATAATTTAAAAATTAATATGTTTACATTTGCCTTAACTATCCTATCATAACATTGCATCTTTTGCGATTGTACTACAAGTGTCAAAATGCATAAAATTTTTGCCCTTTTCCTTCTTTAATACATGTTAAAAACGTTAGTGTACCGGGGTAACATTGGCACATCATGTAGATAGCATTGACGGGTTAAGTTTTACTAATCTGAAGCCAGTAAGTTACACTAGGCGTCAAAACGGCTTCCCTTCGGCAATTTGGCAACGTTGCATGTCACTAGGGATAACCCACAAGGGAACACCGCGAACCCGGACTCACCGATTGGAACGCAACTTTGTGGGTTTTTAGAGTGATTCAAAACAAGAACAACGGTGTCTTTCATTTGGGCCCTATCGTCCTTTAAACAGGTGAAAACTAACCTCAAAGTCAAATTGGCACTTCCAGTTTTTCACGTATAACTCTCAAAGTACAGCAGACAGAAATAAATGTTTCAAACAAAAGTTTAATGGTGCAATAAGCGCTACAAACTTCCGTTAACAAAATTTTGAAAAGAGTTAAAAAAAAAATATATAACTGACGAAAAAAACTCTTTTCAAAATTTCGTTAACGTAAGTTTGTAGCGCTTATTGCACCATTAAACTTTTGTTTGAAACATTTTCTTCTGTCTGCTGTACGTTGAGAATTATACGTGAAAAAGTGGAAGTGCCAATTCGACTTTGAGGTTAGTTTTCACTGTCTTAAAGGGCGATAGGGCCCAACTGAAACACACCGTTATTTTTATTTTGAGTCACTCTAAAAACCCACAAAGTTGCGTTCCAATCGGTGAGTCCGGGTTCGCGGTGTTCCCTTGTCAGCGGTTTTAGTGACATGCAACATTGTCAAATTTCCGAAGGGAATCCGATTCTGGCGCCTAGTGTACATTGACACTTAAATTTGTTTATTTTATTTTATATTTCACACCTTAATGGCATTAATATCATTGCACATAAATAGCATTAACAGGTTAAGTTTTACTAATCTGACGTAAAACAATGTAATCCCGGGTTATGCCAATGTTCCCCCAGTTTACGGTACCCGAAATCCGCGCTGAGAGTTCCCCATAGGTATCTACGGTATTTAAGCGAAGCGTCTACCCTCTGGGCCTCTTCTCCTCCCCCAATGTCTTACGGTAACCGCGAAAGGTGTTAACGCGTGGCAAAGTGGTTGCAGAAGCGAATGCCGAACAGAGCCTTCCTGGTACAGCCCGGCAGTATTCTCAGCGACGTGTCGAACAAAGATCCAGAATTCTAACATGAATTTCAGATGGTCCGTTTATCCGCCGCGGCAATACAAGCTCCGTGAAGGACCACTCAGAAAAATGAGCGCAGCCGTTGAAAACGGCGTGGAGGCCCCGAAGCCGCGCGGCGTTTTCTCGAGGGCATTCGCTAAACGGGCGCAGCCCTTCGAGGAAGGTGAGTCTGGTGAGAAACAAATGGTACGGGGATCACTTGGGCTGCACATGGGGACTATCTGGTGATTGGTTGTTGGTACTTCGTAAAGCACAATAACGGTAGTGAACGGTGGCACTGGCATCGGGCGCTCGGGGCTCAGCGAGCTGGATTTATAGAGATGGCTTGTGATGGAGAGCGGCCGCGCGACAAACTGTCTCATCCCCTGCTGCTGGTAAACGCTGGGCGAAACGGCACCTTTCATAGAAATAACAGCCGCGGAAGCACGTTTCGGCCTGCTTTGTTGGAAGTTACAGGGCCGCTGCAAAGATGACTCTGGTTTAATGTATGCGTGTAATGCAGGGGTGCCTGGAAAGGGGGATGAAAGGGTGGCAGGGTCGCGTAAATAAAGAAATACAATTAGCACGGTTAACACAGGTATACGAATTTCGTTTACTGAAGCACTTTGCAAATTTCTGCTGCAGTAATGCAAATGGCTTAGTTGTAGAGATTCAAATGGCACCGCGCGTGTTATGTGGGTTGATTCAATCCTACTGTAATTTAGGCGGGAGTTGACAATTCAATTTTCAGCTGAGTTTATTCAGTTCGTATAATGTCACGCAGGAAGGTGTTTCAGCTTGATAGTTTTAGTTGGGTGAGAAATATTGTTTGCAAAAGTTCTTGTATTTGTTCGATAGAATTTGTCGGGTGTTTCTTTTCTTTTACAAGAAGGGACCTCGCTTTATAGCCTCACTGAAACAGTTTTTGATTAAATAAGAGATACCAGAAATCAGTCGATTTTGTATATTTCTCGTTTATTACCACTGGACGTTTTCTTATTCCCCAAAATCAAATACATTTTGAAAGGCAGGAAGGTTGAAAATACAGAGGGTATGAAATGAAATGTAACAAAACTGTTCGTTGACGTTACATCAGGACTGTAAATTTAGGAAATTATTTTGGAGACCATCGCAAGCTTTGGTTCTTTACGTATCTGGTGTTCTATATATTCGTATAAGCCTCGTACTTTATTGTCAATCTCTGTATTTCTCATAAATTATCGTTGTTAAGGATACACGGGGTGTTTCTTGCTATAGAGGAAGTATTGTAAAAATGAATTCATGATATCAGAGTTAAAAGATAAAAAAAATTATTCGTTTTTCAAGGCTCGAATAATCCAAGCTGTCTTTATTCGAAGAGCAACGAATAAATAAGTTTATTCGATATAAATAATTAATTTTATGTAAATAATTTTTTATCTACATAATGCCCAACTCTGGTTTTGTTTCTGAGTTAAAAAATATCTTCTTAATAAGTGTTCATGCCAGATTAAAGCAATTTACTATTATTGCATCCTAAATTCAATAGGATTACTCACACTGTCCACAAGATTAACTATAAATTCTATTCTCATGTTTTACAAAATCCCTTACAAGGATTACTGTACAGAATACCCTTAAGCTTCGTAAACTTCTCATACACAACGGTACTTCACAACACTTGAATAAATAAACACAATATCAAGCAAACAACTTGAATTCACCGACCGCAATTCGCTCCATTATTATCATCTATAATTAAACTAAAATACAACATACCACCTCTGATAACGTCCAAACATATCACTCAATTAATCGACTTCATTAGCTCATGGCCAATGACGTTCAGCAAATAATTATCGAAATCCCAAAATGCTATAACTCGATGACAACCATACTACATTTACGGGATAAGAGAAAAGTAATATTTATTCGCTTTTTACTGTATTTAAAAATAGTATATACACAATAAAAAATCTAATCTTTTACTTTTTCTCGCGTTGTATAATACATTAACAACTAATAAATAATCTGTATATATTTTTGTCATTATCTGCGCTCTCGAGCAGTACCAATATTTACTTATAATTGGAACATAACAAATAAAAGATTTTGACTTTAAGAAAAATAGATTTTCTTCACTGTAGCGTATGATTTTTATTATATAGTAATTTGTTGAAGTTTTATAAGTCTCCAAGGTGTCCTTTTCCTGTGGAAAAAATAATTTTCGTTTCAAAACCATCATTCCCTTATTTTGTTTTACAATTATTAAAAATTACTATACAAAATAAAACTATACAAAATATAGTTTTGCAAATTTTTGCAGATCGATCGTGTGATTAAAAAAACTAGAAAGTCTATACTTTCCGTACATTCAACCCTTGTTGCGTGGAACGACGTGGAACATATAGTAAAACACTGTTTTAATAGCCATTTTATGTTAGGTGAGTCAACTGTGGCTCGAAATTTGTTTAAAACTCCACAGAAAACTCAGAAATTACAGGAATAAACATAATGTTATAACTGATAATTATAGTTAAAGTACAAAACTGTCGTTTTGTTCTTTTTCCTTTATTGAATTAGTCATATTTTTATTTTATTGATATTTTTAGTGAAATTATAAACTGTGGTACGAATCAGGTTTGCTTCTAACAATTTCAACCCCATATAAACCCAATACCGCGAAAAATAATTTTGTCCAGCTAGAATGTAGTATGCTCGAACCACTGTGCATCGTCATTATCAACTTCATCTATGTTACTCGGTATGTTCCATATTACGTACACACATGTTCCGACAACAGATTAAGAATTACACTAAGAAGTAAGTAACTTCATTGGTAAACTATTGCTGAATAATCAAGAACACACATATTTAATAATAAATTATATCAAAATAATACTTTGCAACATACCTTCGCTACAATATTCAACTGTTTCATGCACTTTTCAGAAACTTTTACACCCCACGAAAAATATAAACGTTTCTCTTTCAATAACGTATACCCGACTGATACTCAATTGTCAGTATCATCGTCTATTGTGTCTAGGGATCTAGCATAGGTACACGATTGCCTGAAGAGTTCGTTATTTCGTTATCGAAATTTTACGAAGTTCCATATTACGTCCCGTTCCATATTACCTGCCTTTACCCTACTTATGGGACAACCTAGTACATATATATATTGATTCCACGCTCGTCAAAGTCGGATGAACTCTCGCAAAGTTCGGCAAACGAGCCTGCGCACTTTTTCCTAGCCATTTCTATTGCCCCGTGAAATATCGAATGCGCCTTTAGTTTCCACGTAGGCCCGTAAAGAATACCGATTCCTCGGCATAGGCGCATAATAGCGGACCATCCCATATATCAGGCTAACCCCTTCGCGGTTCCCTGCTGGTATCATAGCGACCTCGCGCTGGAAGCGCACTTAACGTGCTCGCGTGTTTGCACGTAGACCTATATACCACCTGGAAGGGTCGGCCAGGTCTACCTGGGGCCTCTGTGTACTTTAATGCACATGCCTGGCCGTAACACGATGCGTGCGCTGGGTGTCTCCCCGACATTCGAGCAAGCGTGAAGCTATCAAGTGTAGAACGCGACACACTACCGAACTTTTTGCAGAAACCGCCCGAGAATACTTCCTGCTAACAATCGAGAGGCTTGCAGAAAGACGACCATTTGCTCGTGTGTCCGTAGAAAAATAGTAAGAGAAACTAGACCCCGTTTCTTCAGCTTCCTTCCCCAACGAAACTTCACTTTTACCTCTCACGCTCGCTTCTCTGTTAATATCTCACTTAAGGGGGTATACCCGTTTGAACCCTCGGAAAATGTATACATTTTGTGGATTTTTTTACAAGTCAACGGTTTGATGCAGATTTCCCGTTTTTTAACTATGTTTACATAGTATTATGAACTACTTATAAAAAAAGTTTCAGTTAAAAAACTATTGTTTTTCGGAAGTTACGGATACATGTCCGAAAGTCTCTCGATTTTAGACGGCTAAACGGTGGCCCTAAAAACTCGCGCTACGTTCAACCAATTTACTTCAAATTTTGCATGCAGAATCATAATAAGATTCCACATCGTCCAACGAAGGCGATTTTGAAAATTTTGAAAAATAAAGAAATGGTGAGAGATCAAAGGTAAAGTTAAATTTTTCTAAGAGAAAAATCCACCTTTTTCCTTTATAAATAATAAACGGGGAATCGAAATAAAAAAAAGCTTTCGTTGGACGATGCGGAATCTTATTATGATTCTGCATGCAAAATTGGAAGTGAATTGGTTGAACGTAGCGCGAGTTTTTAGGGCCACCGTTTAGCCGTCTAAAATCGAGAGACTTTCGGACATGTATCCGTAACTTCCGAAAAACAATAGTTTTTTAACTGAAACTTTTTTTATAAGTAGTTCATAATACTATGTAAACATAGTGAAAAAAACGGGAAATCTGCATCAAACCGTTGACTTGTAAAAAAATCCACAAAATGTATACATTTTCCGAGGGTTCAAACGGGTATACCCCCTTAAGGGGGTACACGGGTATTAGACGACTGAAATGAACGGTTCCTTTTGGGTTGGTTGAGGGAGGATTCGTACCATTTATTGTGGATATAACGCGCATTTTAAGACCAGGAAACCTGAGAAATATTAACAATTAAAGGAATTACAAAGCGTCAAAGTGGGCGCTGCGCAATGCACGCGTTGAAACGGTGAACATCGTAAGTCGAGAACGGATTAATATTTGTGGTTGAAATTTTAACTGAACCTACAGAACACTTTTCTCCACAATGTGGAGCTCGGTTGAAAATTTTTAATAAAAATTCACGGAGTTGTGCAAGAAATATCAACTTTGAAGGATTTTACTGAAGCAATTCTGTGATAAATGTTGTCTCAAATTTTGTTAAAGTTATGCCATCTTATTGAGCGAGTTCCACATTGTGGAGAAAAGTATTTCGTAGGTTCAGTTAGAATTTCAACAAAAAATATCGATTCGTTCTCGAGTTACGATGTTCACCGTCTTGAGAAACATAGTTTTGAGAAAAACGACGTTAAAGCCTGACGCGATGCGTTTAGCTGCATTGGCTCGCCCATAACTTTTTTCGAGTTTTTCAATGAAATCTTTTTTAAAATACTCTGAGGTGTTATGTCTCGTGCTAGCAAGGTGGAGAAAAGAAGAGAGAGAGTCCTGTCTCGAGACATTTCTTGAGGCAAGTCTCATTTTGTAGAGGCCGCTTAACACTTGTGGCTATCATAAACAATCGAGAAAAAAATTTCAATTTTTTGACCCCCAAATACCCGTGTAGGCGTTGGAATCATCAGCACAGTGCGGCACTTGAATGGGGATTTGAGACAAAAATAAAAGAATACATACAATGTGGTGATAACTCGCATTTTTGCATTAAAAGTTATTCTAAGTTAACTGAGTTTTGTTACATAAATATGGTACTAATAATAAAAAATGTATTAAAATATTATAATAAAATAATACACGGCAATACTAGTATTATCAAGACACTAAAAAACATTGTATATATATAAATAAAAAATACATCATTTTATCGATTTTATCTTCAACTAAATCGCGATTACGAATAGATTTCTCTGACAAAAAGATAAATAACATTCAGCGTAGCAGTTTGTAGCAGAAAAAAAAATATGACAATGTGATACAATAGCTTCTTGACCCAGAACAAAAAAAAATACAGGATCGTTTGAACCGTTTTTATTAAACCTCTTTTTAAAAAAAGAAAAGATTTTTGTTAAATGGAAATTATAATTATACATACTTTTGTTCAAATGATCTATATTTAAGTTACAATAAACAGTGTCTAAAAGAACAATCACAAACAAGAACGAATAACGCACGAGAACGCTAATTTTAGCTTTTACTTTTTAGATTATAACAAACATATGTTAATTATCAATACCGCATTAGTTTTTGGTGCATTATATTTTACATTCATATTGCTTACAGGCTAATGGTTCTATATAACTACTTAGATCAGAATTGAATACTGATTATTCCGATTTTTGTCCATTAAATGCCGCACTGTGCGCGCCACTCTCAACAACCGCGTTGTCCTTGGCTGCGGATTGATCTTAAAGAAAACAGAAGCACCCGTCGCGTCTCGAGCGCTGTTTGATCTTCGAATCCTGAATCCACTTTGCATGATTACATCCCATTCCCCGCGACCAGGGCGGCCACGCCTGGCCGTGCCGATCGAATCGGTTCGAAGATTGTATTACCTTCATCAGGGAGAATAATGCTAGCTATAATGCTATCGTGATCTTTCCATGGCTCCCTTCTTGCTTATCATAGCTCCCCCGCGCTGCTTTCAGAGGAGCCGCTGCGCGAGACAGCCTCTACTATCCGCGCGTCAACGAGGACGCCTATCCCCCGCCGCGGCGCTATCAATAACGCGCAACCGTGTTGAACGAGAATATTCCGCTGCCGTTGGCCACTGTCGCGAAACGCCGCGGGCCCTTTTGTCACCCGGTTGGGCCCGATGGCAATTCTTCTTCGTTATTAATAACACGCGTACCCCACGAAGCCTGCGCGCCAGTGGGAGGGCCGGCACCTAATGGAATCAGGGGAACTTCGCCCTGGGAATGGATAATGGTGTTAGAAGTTGCCCGATAGTGTTTGTCGAAGGCCTGGTAAGCATCCCGCTGCTGGCAATCCGGGCTAATAATATAATTAATGCGCGGTCGCGTTGTAATAATTACGTTTGCCTCTGGGACCCTGGGATCTGCAAGTTACACCTGTACTTTGGACGGTTATTGCAATTGGGTCGGACGTCGCGTGATTGGGGTGCGTTCCGCGAGGGTCAGTGTGGGCGGATTTTAGGTATCGGTGGAATAAGGAAGTTCGGGGAGGAAGAATTTGTGACTGGAAATATTTATTGCGTCGTCCCTAAGTCCACGTGCTACGAGGCAATAGTTATAGATGCATGATTGGTAAAGTAGTTGATATCCAACTTATTTTAACCCTTTAACGCCCAGAGCCGTTATTTAACCCTCGTCAGACGGCGCAATTTTACAACGTTAACGGACGGCAGAGGCACAATTGAACCCTCACATATTTTATATGAATATTCTCGCTGTCGGTATAATTTGTACGATAAATTGACAACATTTAGACTCAGTGAAAATTGATAAAAAAATCCCAATTTTTCTTTTATAATGTAAATTATCTATTTTTTTACTTTTTTTATAATAAAATAACATTATCATTAAAAAAAATCGTAATCTTTTTTTCTTGCATTATCTTCATACAAAATATGTGGGGGCGCCACTGTGCCTATGCCGCTGTTATGGATGCAACCCTCGACTCGACCCCCTATCTCGGAAGGGGGTTGAGATATTTCTCTGAAATTTGGTCTATATAATCTAGACCAAAAATTTAGAGATGTCACGAAACTTCAGCCCTCTCCAGCTTCTCGAAAAAATGTTATCGCAATTTAAAAACGCAAAAGTTACAGTTGTACCTATGCCGTCTGACGAGGGTTAAAAATTGTGAGACTAACATATATGTTGTTTCTTGTTATTTTGAAATGAAAGATATCTATTTTTTTTTTATTTTATATTTATAATAGTCCACAATAATTTTTTAAGAGAATGTTTGATTTTCCAAACCAAAAACATTGACATCTACTTTACTATCAGGGAAACTACGGATGGTTGCTAATAAATGTTAAGTATAAACAGGCGATAGAATTTCACGCACATTCAAAATGTGCGTTGCACCGGTGCAACGCTGGGAGTTGCAGGGTTAAAGTGAATGCACGCTAAATATTCGAGTGAGGCAACAATCATTTTCAGTATTATAGATGGGTTATTGGCAGTGAAGCTATACTATTTAGCTTGCGTAACTAATACATAATTGCAGAGTCCTTGTAGAAAACACTGTAAGTGTCGAAATTAAAAAAAAAAATTATTGGAAAATGTTCTCTATGTGCCAATGTTAATACTGTAGTATATGTGGAATTTTAATGTAACTTTTCTTTGTAAATAAGTTACCAATACCGAAAAAGATAGTACCGCTGGTGCGTCCAACGCCACTTCGGTAGAAAACAATGCTAAGCTAATTAAGCTAATTAAGCGATAGGCGGACAGGATTGACACTTACCGTGCTTGCAAATTTAAATAAATGGCGCATTCAGTTTTCTCTATAATTAAGACGTGACACGTACAGGGTTTCTACGAAAATAATTATTTTTTTCATGAATTTGAACTAATGCAAAAAATAGAAAATGTTGTGGCGCATCTAGGTTATTGTATACTTAAGCATGTTTAGCAATCAAAACAAAACAAATTTCGTAAATACTTTAAAGTCTGGGGAGCTGTTTCTCTCTCTTGGAAACTGATTTTTGGCACTTACAGTGTTTTGTACTAGAATTCTTCAATTGCTGATTTACAGGGGAAGTTTGGCAACTGGAAAATTCAAAGAAATCTGAAACTTTGCAGAAATGTAGCTCAAGTGATGCTAATAACCTAACTGTTTTTTGATTCAGCAATAAAACGGCCTTAAATTTGAAAACACTCCAAAGAAATTGTGAGTTTTCATACTATCGTGAATATCTGTGGCACCGTAAAAGATATCGAACAAAAGTTCCACTCAAAGTTGTATGGCCGTGATAAAGAATTGTCGAAGAAGAGGGTGGTGGGGATAAATTTTAGAAAAAATAATGTTTTTCCTTAATCCTTTATCGCCGCTTTATAGATTACAAAAAATAACATAGAACTTTGAATATAGCTTCTTTTTAATATCTTTTATCGCAGTCGGTATTCGCGATAATCTGAAAACTTAGCATTTTAACGAAAGGGCGTTTCACCCTTAGATCCGCTTTATTGCTGAATCAATAAATAGTCAAGTTATTAGCATCATTTGAGTTACATTTCTGCAAAGTCCCTTCTTACATAGTCGGTCAACTAGAGTTGGGCAGTTTGACGGCCTTCTTAAGGCCGTGGGTCAAGACTGACCCAGGAAGAAGCCGAATAATTTGCGCGCTTTACTATATACTTACAACTTTTAAGCACCTACCGTCTCGTTACAAAATATACACTTTCCCCAAAATGAAACATTCAACTTCCGTCATAAAAACCGCGGACCTCTTCTCAAGGGTTCCATCTCTCTTTTTTCTTCTCATAACACTTTACCACCTTGCCAAGTTTCGGTCTCACTTAACATTCTCGCTGATTCCATCCTCCTCCCCGTTTCACGAAACAAATAATTCACAACGTAATTGCGTTAAGCTTATCCCTCTCACGCTCGGAGCGAGCGTTACATCCTTTCATCAAGAAGTTCGCTGCGCCAGTAATTAAGCGACGAGATAAGAAATTCGTTGCGCTGGCAGCAACGAGCCTTTAACGCTTCGACTTAATTAATTTTCAAAATTCTAGTAATTATGGTGCCGACGAAAGCGAACGCTGGCCAATTACCCGAGCTGCGGAATCAGGATCTTTCCCTGGCACACAAACGAGATTCCCAGTGAATGAACAATCGGCAATAAATTGCTTGTTTTCTTTTTACACCGTGTCCCATTCGTCACGAACACCTCGAGCATCTTATATGCCAGTGGCGAGCAACCTTTCGTCAGAAGTGGGCCACAAGTGGAAACCTGCTAGGGGAGACCGGGGCAAAGTGGGACGAAAAATGTTTGAAGTCGAATAAAATTTTTCCCCTTCAATAAAAATGTGTGAAAATAGATTTATAATATAATTTGAACATTACTGTTGATAAATGACGAATATCAATACTTAAAATAAACTTAAAGTATATTAAAATTCAACTTGAAAAGAAAATGCAAAATCGACCACTTTACCCCATATATGGGGTAAAGTGAGCTACTCTCTGGGGTAAAGTGAGCAGAAATATAATACGTGTTTTAATGAAGGATATAATTATAAAATCAACTTTATTAGAACTTTTAAACTATATAAACTTTTTTTTTAAAAATATAATTCATTAATACAAGCTTAATGTTAATAATTTGTACTTTGTAACTTTGTACTTTGTGTTACTAACCTGAACTCATTTTCTTCTGAAAATGTGTTTTTAAAGGAACTTTGTTTACATGAACAGTCTGACATATTATAAATAAAACAAATACATACATCATTTTTAATAAAATACGTACTTATAATATCTAAATAAATTTAGGTATCACTCGCGCATCTTTTCTTTGCATCTCAGTTTACCCCGGTCACTTTGCCCCGAATGTGTACTCAGTGGAAAATTAATTATTTAATAATGTTAGGATTAATGTTTTCTCAAACGCGTGTACATGTATGTTTATAAGCTTGTTATAAACACGCAGAAAAAAAATGGAGTTAAAATAACACATTTAAGACTCATTTATCCAAAAAGCTAAATTGAAAAAAAAACAATGGGAAGTCTCTAAAACTTCATTTTTAATTTTTTAAATGAATTTCCATTTTTCGATACCTGAAAGTGCACAATTATCATTGTCGTATTACATACATTTATTACGTCACCCAAATTTGTAAATATATTCTATTGTTAAAGAATAAATTAAGGAAGCTCATTTTACCCCGGGGTTCACTTTGCCCCGGTCTCCCCTACTCTACGCGGGCCGCAATATTAAACACATAGATATAACTAATCCAAGCATTTTAATTTATGGGCTGAATTTGTAATTTCTGACATTGATTTACAATAAAACGTTTTTTTTTTAACTTTGATGTAGGGGAAGGTGGGGTAAAACGGAACGCTCAACTTTGAAGGGTGATAACTTAAAATCGGGAGGGGATAAAGACACGAGACTTCAACAGGAGTCTTCAGTGGACCTTAGACTATAAGAAAATCAAAGTCATTGTTAAGAAAAATCTTAGGGAACGACGGAAAATGAAATTTACCGGAGGTATTGAAATCTTCGCCTCCCTCAAATGGTGGGGTAAGACGGAACACCCACTCGAAGACCGTGTAAACGTACAAAATCTTTATTTTTATGATTTAAAATGTATTCATTTATGTTAAAATCTATAAATATATGTTTTAGGCATAACTATTGCAAATAAAATATAACAAAAATATATATGATACATATTAGAGAAAATATTTTATTAGACAACATGAAAATTACGGAAAATAATAAAATATGAATATAATATCGTAAAAGAAGGATAGATTAATACAGTTTGTTTATTATTTTATGGACAAAAATCACGTACAAATGTATCATCTTCCTTTACATGCAGTCATTTAGTAAACATTTAATATTTACACTTCAGCGCGAGGTAAAGAACTTTTTATATACGTGAAAATGTAGCGTAAGGACTATAGAATCCAACGATGTACTTGCCGTTATTAATTTTCCAAATCCAAGTACCGAAAAGTGGTCGAAAGTCCAACGCAATATTGAAACGTCGATACCGGAAATTTTTCCAACTCTCTTAATGGAAAAATAACGCGTGCAGGGGTCTATGGTCTATCACAAAATGCTACGAGGACCCTTCGGTTCCATGTCACGCGATACCAAATCATTCGCAGCTCTTATCTACAGAAACATTGGTGTTCCGTTTTACCCCACTTTCCCCTACTGTTTATTAGCAATACATTAGCCGTTTATTTTGAAAGTGGCGTAAGTCCATTTTCCGGAAAAATCGAGTCAGCTATCTTAATAGTTACATTTTTACACGATCTTTTCATTCCGAAGCAAATTGTTACTAATATATTTAAAATCATTAAAATTTTGTAAAACGAAAATATGCTGGTTAATTTTAATGTAAAAAGTACTTTTCCTATGGACTTGTGCTTTCTTAAGAATTGAAAACGTCATTTCATTGATTTTGAATGTGGCGTAAGTCCGTTCGTAGCCATCAAACACATATTATTCCTTAAGTAATGTTAATTATGCTAATTGGGATGATGAATTTAACACCCTTGGAACGCCAAAAACATTACACTGCTATGTTATCTGTTACCCATATTTTTAAATTTAATCCAACGCAAACCCCTCGATATCTCGATTCGAACATAAATGGACTTACGCCACTTTCAAAATAAACGGTTCATATACATATTAATATATACCTACTTACATATTATACTCGCGTAATATTATGAAGCTCGTTCATGAAAAACAGATATGGCGATGTTCAGGTGAGCCAATTGTGGCTCACGGGCCGCCAGTTGCTCATCGCTGTTCTATGCTGTGTAAGACAGAAAGAAATGTCCGATAAAACAGATTTTGTTTATTCAGAGAAGCTTTGAGAGGAAAAAATCGGGCCTTAATGTTGCTTCGGATCATTGAATTCAATAAAAACGTATATATCATCGCCAAAAATAATTTTAAAATAATATTGAAGGTAATCCTACGTTAAAACGTCCGCAATAAATGGAACACCCTGTATGAACGCTTTCTCTCTTCACGATACCTCCTGGTGATCTTAATTAGACACGTCTCACGTTACTGACAGCGAGAAGCAACACTTTCATTCGTAGTTCATTAAAGCCTTGTCGCATGAAACGGCCAAACTCGTTCTAAAACGACGCGACGCCGTGGAAAATGTACACTTTAACGAGGGAGCCAGCCGGTCGACATCGATGTACCATTTTCCACTCGCCCAATCGAACTTTCATAAATGTCGCTCGGAAGGACCTTAGAGTGGTCCCTTCGCGCATTGTTCGCCCGCTTCGGAACTGAATTTCATCAAATTCTCGTTTATACCGAGGACACTGGCAATCAGATGAAATTCGTGCTTGATGCATTTTCTTCCTGAAATGGAGTTTCTGTTATCTTCCGCCGCTGAAATCGAGCCCGCGAGCGTTTATCATTTAATCAGCAGTTTATTTGCTGGTTATCGCTCGGCGACGTTATTAAATTCATACGCCGGGCTCGTTAGCATTATTTGAAGCCACCTCGTACGGCAATGATCGCGCTGCCCCCGTGAATATTAACACGTTCACTGCTCGGCGTTTAAATGCCCTCCAGGAAATAGAATTTCTTTGCTCTGCCACCTAAGATATACAGTGACTCGCATTAATATTCGGACGCTTTTTAAAATCGCATAACTTTTTTAGAATTGGTCCAAACCACTTGAGTTTTTTTGAGAAGCTAAAAGGATTAGTTTGCTAAATGACGTATTTGGTCGATTTGAAAAAAAATGTATTTGGTCGGAATAGCGAAAAGAATAGTAAAGGTCGATTTTTATACTTTTTTTTGTGAGCTTGTAATGAAAATTAAAAAAAAACCGTTTGTAGATTGCAGTAAGTTGTATACGTGCCTAAAATTTCATCAAAATCGGTTAACGTTGCTCCGAGCTACAAACGTTTAAAGATCGCAGAATAATCTTTATAATTACAAGTTCACGAAAAAAAGTTTAAAAATCGACCTTTACTATTCTTTTCGCTATTCCAACCAAATACATTTTTTTTCAAAACGACCAAATACGTCATTTAGAAAACTAATCCTTCTAGCTTCTCAAAATAACTCAAGTCGTTTGGACCAATTCTAAAAAAGTTATGCGATTTTAAAAAGTGTCCGAATATTAATGCGAGCCACTGTAGAGCTGGTTAAGTAGCTTAGTCGCGCACATACTTGCATAAATGTACAGAGTCAGCTGGGTTGCCAGCTCTTTTTTGGGAAAATGTAGTAGGGGAGAGTGGGGGAATTTCGGACGCTTAAGGGACAATAGTCAATTAAATCAATAGTATTAACGATATATAATCTCTGTTTATTGATAATAACATATTAACTATTTGTTTAGAAAATCGACACAAAAAATTATTCGAAATAAAGTTATGAAACACAAAAATTATATTACAACGTGATAAAAAATATAGTAGATTGTGTAAAAATATAGTACTTCTCAGAGGAAAATGGTACAAAGTCAAATTACATTAAAAGAAATCTTATTTTTTTAAATGTATATTTTTTGGCGCATTTTGCATTATTAATTAATTGATCGCCTTTAAGAAATATGTCAAAGGTTTGATTGCACTGAAAGTCTAAATTGATATGTATAAAGGGCCCATTTTTTATGAGAGATAGACTGGCACGGTTTCTCTCTTCCCGCCACTTTATATTCATTATACAAGAATTCCTCTCTGTTAAATTTTAAATTCACAAATTAAAGTTTTGATGTAGTCACAGAATAAAAGAACGAGTAAAAATTGTAGAATTTTATCAATGTATCGGAAATATAGTATTTTTATGTACAATGTCCTTTTATAACAGTACACTAGACATAAAAAAATGAAAACCGACTTCAAAAATGCACTAAAGTGTAAATTTTTTTTTCGTATTTAATCTAAGACTCTCAAGTTTTTTATGCCAGCGCCTCATCATTTGCACTACGCAAACCTGGCGCCGACTTACAACAATTGAGAGTCGTAGATTAAATAAGGAACAAACTTATTTTTTACTCTTTAGTGCGTTTTTATTTTTATGAAGCCGCATTTAATTTCTTTAATTTTTTACTGTTTAGTTATTAATTTATATAACTACATTTATTTAAAAAAACTATGTGTAGGCATACAAAAAGAGCTGCTCGTAATAATAATAATGAAGTCGTTTAATGAAACAGATTATTTATTTTTGGTGTAACTTCAAAACTACCTAACCGATTTTGATGATTCTTTCTCCATGACCTAGGTTGATTGAAGCTAAACTAAATCCAATAAGTTTCACGAAAATCGGTCCTGTACTTACGGAGAAATTCGCGGACAAACATAATACACACTAACATACATACACATAGACGTCGAACGTAGTACTTTTTTCTTTTTGAAGTCGATTAAAAAATATAGTACAACACTATATATTATAGTACGATTGGCAACCCTAAGAGTAAGGAAAGGGAAGAAATAGAAAATTCTAACATCGCCATAATTTCGTCGCCCTTGTCAATAATTGTCGTCCAATAATTACGTTGCCTTGTTTAGATTTCATATTTCCTTTCTTCGTTTCACTATTATAAACACACTTCGAGCCTAAAATTATGACAAAAGTAAAACACAAGTGCAAAGAAGAATTTATTCTTCTATTTATATAAGAACAATTTTCAAACTTATCCACATTCTCTTTCATACACTCCTCTCACTAATTAAAAGATCACCTCTAAAAACCCGAAAAATAAGGGCAAGTTCACATGATCATAACTCCGGCAAAAATAGTCGTATCGATATTTTGAAAATATGGTTTGAAAGAGTGGAATCCCTACTTTCAGCTGCTATTTTTTTTAGATTTGATCTGTATTGCTTTTCGACAAAGTTATAACGATGTAAATAGCACTTGGTGAATTTTAAAAAAAAATTTCTTCAACTTACAAATTTTCCACGGGGAGTATGAAATTTTTTACACAAATTCCATTTACTCCAGTCGAAAGCGGCTGCTTTCCTGTGTAAAAAGTGGGTAATAAATTTCTTGTGCGATTTTTTTCGGCCGAGTTATTCAACAATGAAGCAAAAACGGTTTTTTTACTTTAGTTGCTTCTAGCAAGCGAATGAATCATCGTAGAACGTTCATGAAAAAAGCAATAGAAACATCAGTCTTTCCTCTTTAAGACACATCTTTGAATTTTCAATTCGGTTAAAATTTCGGTTTACGATTTCCTTTCGAAAATATGTTTAATATATATGCATAACAAGAACATCATTGTCTCAGGCTCATTTTAAAGCGGAGAGTCTGCCAATTCTTTTGAGTTCCACCGGCACCCGCTGCGATAATTTTTTACCTGTGCCTACCAAATACTGATTTGTCCGTTAGACATAATCATTGCATGTCACCTCGATCACTGTGACATGTTCCGCTTAAAATTATCCTGAAGCCTGATTTCACAGAGAACATGCAAAAATCGCAGACTTTGTTCTGTATCTTTTAAACAAACTCAAGATGAGCAAAATGATGACTTAAACCCCCCCTAATTACACGTGTGCCACATGATATTCAAATTTTACTAAAATCGCTGGCATAGAATGCGAGATAGGGTAGCTGCACCATTTGTGGCCACCTTAAAGTATTGTACCAGTTTTTGCCACTTCTTAAAAAACATAATATTTTTTCGTGTAAGTAATAAATATAACCTTACATTTCTGGCGGTATACTAAACAAAATATTTATGATATGAAATTCTCCACATAGTAATAATCCGCAAGCAGTTTAAAAATAAGAAAATTATGCACATGGCCAAAAACATGTTGTGGAATAGGTTTCATTCAATAAATTGACACACATTTATTGATGAGTAACTAAATATAATTAAGAAATAAGTATGAAAATTACAATGCACTCTTATTCTCTCTCGCATCGTACGAACCAACCGACGCGCTACCCCCAGTCATACCACCCTCTAAAAAAAAACTAATTCTATACATAGGAACTTTCATTATTAATAAAAATAACCCCCCAAAACAGTGTAATGGCCACAAACGGTACACCTACCCTACTATCGATTTATCATGAAGCACATATCGTCGGTGATACTGCAACCCCGCGTATGAGCAGTTTGTAAATACCGCGTATCTGCAAAAGTAGCAAAATTGAAATTTCGTGCCCACGGTTGCCAAGCGCTGTTTCCCTCTTTTTAAAACTCACGCCATGTGAAATAGCCAGTAGGAAGCCGCCTTTTTACCAACGGAACCAACAGGTTCAAGGATACCGTGAATCTGTCTCTCTTAGCAAGTTGGCGACAAAACCGCGCATTTACAAAGAAATCAGGTGAAGTGACGGCACGTTTGTTGCGTGAAAGTGCCTTTACACAGCAATTAAGCATTTTTACGACGAATTGATGTTACTATTTATTACAAGGCGTGCTAAAACTGACCCAAAAAAATCAGTCAAAGAAATCCCTTAAGGGGGTATACCCGTTTGAACCCTCGGAAAATGTATACATTTTGTGGATTTTTTTACAAGTCAACGGTTTGATGCAGATTTCCCGTTTTTTAACTATGTTTACATAGTATTATGAACTACTTATAAAAAAAGTTTCAGTTAAAAAACTATTGTTTTTCGGAAGTTACGGATACATGTCCGAAAGTCTCTCGATTTTAGACGGCTAAACGGTGGCCCTAAAAACTCGCGCTACGTTCAACCAATTTACTTCAAATTTTGCATGCAGAATCATAATAAGATTCCGCATCGTCCAACGAAGGCTTTTTTTATTTCGATTCCCCGTTTATTATTTATAAAGGAAAAAGGTGGATTTTTCTCTTAGAAAAATTTAACTTTACCTTTGATCTCTCACCGTTTCTTTATTTTTCAAAATTTTCAAAATCGCCTTCGTTGGACGATGTGGAATCTTATTATGATTCTGCGTGCAAAATTTGAAGTAAATTGGTTGAACGTAGCGCGAGTTTTTAGGGCCACCGTTTAGCCGTCTAAAATCGAGAGACTTTCGGACATGTATCCGTAACTTCCGAAAAACAATAGTTTTTTAACTGAAACTTTTTTTATAAGTAGTTCATAATACTATGTAAACATAGTTAAAAAACGGGAAATCTGCATCAAACCGTTGACTTGTAAAAAAATCCACAAAATGTATACATTTTCCGAGGGTTCAAACGGGTATACCCCCTTAAAGTGGCTGAAATACTAAGTCTTTTCTTCCCCCTGTAAAATCGGTAAAACGCAGAACCGCGGTATTTACAAACTGCTCATACGCGGTGTTGCAGTATCACCGACGATATCCCCTTCTTATCCTGAGCGGGACCGTTTTCTTCTTCGAAGCGTCGTGGATTTTCGAAGTTCCTCGAAGGACGTCGTCATCGAGGGTGGCTCAGCGGAGAGCCTGTTAGAGCTCCGGGGCTATCGCGACGCGTTAAAATCCTCGGCGGCGAGTCAATCGAGCTCGAACGATTCCGCTTTCGCCCGAAGTTTCTCGCGCGCTCTACATCAAAGCCCACTCGAAAGTCCGACGCGATATATCACGGGGAAGAAGGAGGACGGGGCGCGAGCCCGTCTCCTCTGGCCTGTGCCCGAAACGAGCTCCTCTCACGAACTTGTCGATAGCAGTTCGCCACCCCTCGGGCCTTTCCACCTTCGCGCCACGAACACCGTGCTCCGAGAATTCAATTATCCCCATCGCTGGCAACGACTCGGCGAAGGTAACGCGAGATGAACGAGTCAGGAGGCGGCCATCTTGCCAGCACGAACCTTGGAATCCCATGGTTCCTCGACCCTACCCCTCAGCCTCGGCTAAGAGCGCCCGCACCCGCTCAGCGGCGTTGCATCCCCTGATATTTCCTGGATACCGATTTCACCAGATGCGCTCGGTTAATGAGAGGACGTGCCTGGTCTGCTGAATCACGATCCGTGAGTCGACCTGTGGCGGTGTCGCGCCTAACAACGTTAATTCTACTTACGGGTTTGGTCTGTGGGGAAATTGGGGCTGCTTCCCTTGCTGTCCATGTGTCGTGCTGCTGGGTGAGGGTGTTGCGGGGTGAAATGATCAGGTGAAATGGTAAATGATGTTAGAGCGTCAACACCTTTGGTATTTTCTTTTCAACGACAGAGATTTTGGTACTTATGGACTCACAAGGGAACATACCGAACTCACGGCGATTTTTATGAGACTCTGCAGATTTGTAAAATAATGAAAAATATTTTACACTTATTTTCTTTATCCTTCCGGTACTCGCGCCTATTTTTGTAACACGAGCACTCGCGTCGTGCACTGAGTGCACGGTCACGTATTATTAACCTGCCGGCAGCCTTTTTAGTTGAAAAAACCAGTAGTGTACCCAGCACCCCTATGTATTCTTCCAGCGGACATTTTTGCATAATGCTACGTACTTGTCACGTTCAAATACAGTTTGGAAGTGTTTCTGATTGAATGAAAACGAAAGTATACCGCGTATCTTGCCAGCGACCGCGCCCGTGTACTCACAAGTACGCCTCCAATTGCTTTGGTTTTTTTATATGTTTTGGAGGACCGAAAAATAAGATATACGTGTCTTTTTATTTTGGCCTGTTTGCATGTTTAGGGGGTGAAACCACCCCTCAATGGTTTTCCAGTTATCCGCCTCCGATTGCTTTGATTTTTGGATATGTTTTAGAGGGCCGGAAAATAACATATACGTATTTTTTTATTTTGGCCTGTTTGCATGTTTAGGGGGTGAAACCACCCCTCAATGGTTTTCCAGTTCTCCGCCTCCGATTGTACTGGTTTTTGGATATGTTTTATGGAATCGAAAAATAAGATACACGTGTTTCTTTAGAGCGGCCCGTTTTCATATTTAGGGGGTGAAACCACCCCTCAAAATTCATAAGGGGTACAAAATTTTGTTGAGTCAAATTTCATATGGACAAACATATCCAACAACCAAAACAATCGGAGATGATCACCTAAAAATGTTATACCTTGGGGAAGCTTTAACCCCCTAAACATGCAAACAGGCCTAAATAAAAAGATACCTGTTTCTTATTTCTTATTTCCTCTAAAATATATCGAAAAATCAGAGCCATCGTAGACGAACACCTGAAAATCATGTAACTTTGAGGGGTGGTTTCACCCCTAAACATGACAACAGGCCAAAATAAAAAAACACGTATATCTTATTTTTCTGTTCTATAAAACATATCCAAAAACCAAAGCAATCGAAGGCGAACACCTGAAAACCTTTGGGGGGTGGTTTCACCCCCTAAACATGACAACAGGCGAAAATAAAAAAACACGTATATGTTATTTTTCGGCCCTCTAAAACATATCCAAAAATCAAAGCAATCGGAGGCGGATAACTGGAAAACCATTGAGGGGTGGTTTCACCCCCTAAACATGCAAACAGGCCAAAATAAAAAAAATACGTATATCTTATTTTTCGGTCCTCTAAAACATATCCAAAAATCAAAGCAATCGGAGGCGTACAACTGGGAAACTTGTGAGTACACGAGCGCGCTCGCCGGCAGGATACGCGGCATACTTTCGTTTTCGTTCAATCAGAGACACTTGCAAACTGAATTTGAACCTGACAAGTATGTGGCATTATGCAAAAATGTCCGCTGGAAGAATACATAGGGGTGCTGGGTACAATAGATCACGGTAAAACGGTTTTTTCAGCCAAAAACTGAACTCCGTGCACTCCGTGCACCCGCGTGAGTACCGGAAGGTTATGGACAATTGAGGGCTCGGATGCAATAAGGGGACTAGCGCTCGAAAAGGCGAAAAATAATTGTCCAAACGCCAAGAAATATTGGAAAATTAAATGTTGTTAAACTGTATTTTTAAAAATATAGTGTTGTAAAGCTCGTCACGACACACATTTTTTCTATTTACAGTTTGTTTTTTGAATCGTTAGTATTCGAGCTAAAAATTATAAACAACAAATTTTTCATCGTCCAAAATCATTATTTCTTTAAACATAAATTGCGATAACTCGAGTAAATATTAAGGGGTCGTTATGAGACTTGAAACATAAAACTATAATAATAAAATATTTAATTAAAAAGTAATACTGGATATAACCCATGTTTTTCAACGTTCGCCGTTAAAAAGTATCGAGGCAATTTTGAGGTACGTATAACTTGCAGCGACAAAGTTTTTCCTTAATATACTAGGAAGATTTTCACCAATTTTCACATTGATTAATAAATAATTGTAGAAGATATGAGCCGATTGTCAACGCGAGTGCTAAAACTGCTAAGTAGCGCATTATACGCGGCTGTTGACTTATTGGTGGCGCGCGAGATTTATATATATCGTCGTATCTTCTACAATTATTTATTAATCAGTGTGAAAATTGGTGAAAATCTTCCTTGTATATTAAGGAAAAACTTTGTCGCTGCAAGTTATATGTACCTCAAAATTGCCTCGATACTTTTTAACGGCGAACGTTGAAAAACATGATTTATGTCCAGTATTACTTTTTAATGAAATATTATTACATTTTTTAACATAAGCGTTTTTTGCATACATTTTACGGCTTCGCTAGAGTTTTCTGAGTTTTATGTTTGAATTCTCATAAGGATCCCTTAATATTTACTCGAGTTATCGCAATTTATGTTTAAAGAAATAATGATTTTGGTCGAAGAAATTTTTTTGTTTATAATTTTTATCACGGGTACTAATGATTCGATAAAAAAACTGCAAATAGAAAAAATATGTGCCATGGCGAGCTTTACAGCACTATATTTTTTAAAATAAAATTTAACAACATTTAATTTTCCAATTTTTCTTAGCGTTTGGACAGTACTTTTTCGCATTTTCGAGCGCTAGTCCCCTTATTGCATCCGAGCCCTCAATTCTCCATGTGGCAGGAGTGAAAACAACCCTGAAAATTGGGGGTCGAAAAGATATTTTCTGGATTGTCTCGAGAACTATTAGGGGTAGAATAAATTTTTTTAAAGACGAATCTAGCCATCTACTTAATTTCTAGAAAATTTCAGATGATACGACTCCGATTCCTGACTTTAAGGGCTGTTCTCACCCCTTCCACATGGACGATTGCTGATGTAACACAAAATACGTGTTAAATATTGTTCATTGTTCTGCAAAGCTGCGGAGTCTCATGAAATTTGATGTGTTCTCTTGTCAGTTTTTTTTAGAAACTACAATAAATTGTTATGGCACTTACAGCGCCTACCACCTCTATTCAGTATGGAAGTTACATCTTTTTCACTAAAAAAAATAATTAATTCCTTTCTTTGGTACTTTCATCGTTTACGATTTCAACTCCTCAGTTTGTGATTTAACGTTTTGTATGTGTCCCATTGGAATAAAATTCCTGTCTGTTGTGAGTAGAGAGGTTTGTACACGAGGAATGGAATTTTATTGTAGGAAATTAGCAGAGTGGATTCTCTTGTGAATCATGATTAGGGGTGATTGGTTAGAGAGGTGTAAGGATTCATCTGCTTCTACTTTATTGCTGTTGTTTTCTGTGGCTAATCGTAACACTTGGTGATCTGCATAATTCTTGGAATATGGTGTATAAGATGAAGAAGCTGTAAATATCATTAGCTAACGCAGCAAGCACTTGTATATGTGTAGTCATCCAGATAATAAGATTCGTGTTTCTGTTTTTTATTAATTTCATTGCATTGCCATCGTTTGTTTCAGCCCTCAATACATTAAACCGCTTGAACAAGGAAGGCGAAGCACTTGCCCTTCAGGATGATCTCACAACGAACCCCACCTTGGCCTTGATGCGACGCATCCTTGCAGATGCACAGGTGAGAATCCCAAACTTGTTGAATAATTCTGTGGCCAGATGACAAAACCTGATATGTACAGGCTTCCTGATTTTACAGTATAGCACTTTTAAAGTTTTTTCAGCTGTGAAAAATCGCAATGTTTCTAAGAACTACAATTTGTTTTAGCAATTTTTGCAAAAAATAGTTGTTAATTTAAGTGCAGTCAGTTCTTAAATTTACCCAATTTTTTTTAATTTTTATGAGTGTTCTCTGATATATATCAGATTTTACCATCTTTCTCTTTCATGAATATTTATATATCTGCAGTTGAAAAATATTGACACTTATTTTTGATAAAAAAAGATGACAGATGACAACGGTAATTTCTAAAATCATTCTTTATTACTAATTTTTATTAGTCATTTATTAAGAATTCAAATTATTCAATTTTGTAGTGATTTATTGAGAAATCAAATTATTCAGTGGCTTAGTCAATATTATTAAGAAATTTTTATCAAAATATTAACGGAACATCGAAATAGTAACTTATTTAAGTAAGGAAATTAATAATACCAACTGTTTTTTCTTTTCCTTGAGTCAAATGACGTATCACATTAGAGTAACAAAAAGTTTGACATATCATAAATTATCACTACGCTTTTTTTTCTAAACTACACGACGTAAAGATGTCATATTCTGCAAACATTTAGATTCCACCTGGACACGCGTGAAAAAGCACATAATTAATATTTGACTATATTACATTTATGAAAATAATGCAGTACGTTATCATACTCTAACGATTTTATTATTCAACATTGTTTAAACAACGAATATAACGACCTTAACGCCTTGACTCTCTTTTCGTTTTCAAGTCGATCAATGGAATAACGAAATGTCCTCAACCCCTACAGTTAATTAATTGTTCTGCCCCTACGAAATGTCTGCGGTTGGGGCAATCCTTTTATCCATCGCTATACAGATAGAATCTTGGCTCCTCTGACCCCGTAAATCGCATTTGCAATGCTGCAAACGCTTTTGGCGATTCACTAGATTTTTTCACGGGGTCAACCTATTCCTTTAAGGGGAGGTTCCGGTCTAAAAGTCGATTTTTTTTATTTCGTTTCTCGATTGTCTCGGCCGAAAAGAGGCGAATATTTGGGAATTTTTTTTGAAGAAGCGGAAGAATATATTCTTACAAAACCTGTTACACTTAAAAGAGCAACATTTAAAGAACATTTGGTAATTTTTTCGTAGAAAAATATTTACGTTTATAATAAAGTAACAACCGACATCCAAGAAGCCTTTTTAAAAATTTGCTTTTGCGGTGAGCACTGCCATTCGGAACCAGATTATCTAAAATCAAAAAGCAAAAAAGATTTCGTTAGTGTATTAATGTATCTTCAGGTTGACGGTGAGAATTTCCCGAAATATTAATTTAAAACAAAATGGTGGCTATTTAAAGTTGAAATCATGATTTCTTTCGCGTGATTTTTGCACAAAAAAATCAGGATTTCAACTTTAAATAACCGCCATTTTGTTTTAACTTAATATTTCGGGAAATTCTCACCGTCAACCTAAAGATACATTAATACACTAACGAAATCTTTTTTGTTTTTTGATTTTAGATAATCTGGTTCCGAATGGCAGTGCTCACCGCAAAACCAAATTTTTAAAAAGGCTTCTTGGATGTCGCTTGTTATTTTATTATAAACTTAAATATTTTACTACGAAAAAATTACCAAATGTTCTTTAAATGTTGCTCTTTTAAACGCAAAAAGTTTTATAAAAATATACGCATCCGCTTCTTCAAAAAAAATTCACAAATATTCGCCTCTTTTCGGCCGCCTGACTAGGTATAACCCCTTAAGTACGAGCGCTCGTTAGAGACTGATACCTAGAATATATTGTTATTGAAACGAGGTGCCAATTCGGCTGTGTTTATACCTAGTAAGCATTTATAAAAAAAAAACTGTTACGTATTCTTTATGGCAAAATAAACACATTTAAAAAAAAAAAACACTCCAGATCGAAAGATCCTAAAAAGCTCGCCTTTGCTTCTTCACGGTCAGCGGGAGGTTTCCGGGGCACGCGCGGGTAATAAACCCATAAAGTCCTTAGGCCTTGGGGACATTCGGTGACTGCAAAGAAATTTCGTTAATAAGGGGTAAAGCTTGAAATTTACAACGGCTAAAAGGTCGGAGTGCTGCGACGTCTGTCGACCTTACGAGTTTATTATCCAGCTTCGAGGAAGAAGTCTTAAACTGTGATTGTAAGCACGATTTAAATATTTTTAAAACGCAGATGGTAAGTGTACGCTACATTGTTATTTTTGTATTTTTCTCTGTTTTCTCTGGTACACTATGGTGACTTTATCCCGTATATAAATTAAACATTAAATAATCTTTTGTCAACCAAGTTTCTGGCTATTCAAAATTGTCGAATTCATTATGTTTCTTCTTTTATGAAACCGCATACTTTTATCACAATATAATCGTAACGTGACCTTAAATTTAGGATACTTAGACTCAGCTGCTCTGACATTTAAGTATCCTTGCTTGTATAATTTGAATTTACAGTGACTCGCATTAATATTCGGACACTTTTTAAAATCGCATAACTTTTTTAGAATTGATCCAAACAACTTGAGTTTTTTTTGAGAAGCTAGAAGGATTAGTTTGCTAACTGACGCGTTTCGTCGTTTTGAAAAAAAAATGTATTTGGTTGGAATAGCGAAATGAATAGTAGAATCGCTGATTTCGGGAATTTTCGCGATTCTCGACCTTATTCTGCGATCTTTAAACGTTTGTAGCTCGGAGCAACGTTAACCGATTTTGAAATTTTAGGCACGTATACAACTTACTGCAATCTACAAACGGTTTTTTTGAATTTTCTTTACAAGCTCACAAAAAAAAAGTTTAAAAATCGACCTTTACTATTCTTTTCGCTATTCCGACCAAATACATTTTTTTTCAAAACGACCAAATACGTCATTTAGCAAACTAATCCTTCTAGCTTCCCAAAAAAACTCAAGTCGTTTGGACCAGTTCTAAAAAAGTTATGCGATTTTAAAAAGTGTCCGAATATTAATGCGAGTCACTGTACTTCCCAATTTTGACACCAATAATGTCAGACAAAGCCGAATTTCATTTATAACAAATACCATCATTAAATACCTACGCTCCCTCGATTTAAATTACAGCAAGCACAGGCCATCAAAGGAGTTGCGTCTACAGTCGTTAAAAATTGAATTAGTCCACATTTGAGCGGGGCATACGAATTCAAGGAAGTCGCTTCTAAAATTCGGTCCAATTATCAGAGTCGTAATTAGCTCCGGGAGGAAGCGGCGAAACGGAGCTTCATTCGCTGGGAATCGCGCAGTTTATTTGTCCCTTTGTTATTGATTCAATTAAACGGTACCTCGGCTGCGCCCCCGCCCTCTCTCTCTCTCATCGATACCTCGACTGATTTTCCGTGGAAATGGAATAAAGCACCGGCTGGTGTGCCTGTGAATTTTCGTTGCACCCGTTCCACAGACCCTCCTTTCGCGTCGACCACTGCTGCCATTTTTCACCTGCCGTTGTTGCTCGCGGGCGTTTCAGGGGCTCGCAGAAATTTCGCAGACCCTGCGAAACGATAATAATGAAAGGAAGACCGGAACAGCGGAACCGAAGGCCCACAATTAGCGAGCACAATCGCGTGGCAGGTAAACGCAAATGCGATGGTCGCGGTGACACCGAAATTAACGCAATTAAATAGATGGCTCGCAATTAGTACCACGAGGACTGTGGATCGCGGCCGTTCGAGTTCGACGAGCAGGATTTATGCAGCGTCGTGTCGCTTGCTTATGAATCATTCACTCGAGAGCGCGTTGTTTCGTTTAGAAAGCAATGATTCGGTAAATGCGTCTGTGGGAATACAAATCGTTGTCGTTGAAATATTTCAGTACACAGGGTGAGTCCTGTTTAATGATACGAGAAAATGTACTGTCTACGTATAAATTTATATTAAATTTAAATTTTTTATCGAGATATTAAACTGAAAATTGTGGGATTTTTATTAGTCACAATACGCGCAATGACGAAAATGTAAGGAGAAAACAAATAAATACCACCCCTTGCACGGATTCGAACCCTAGTTTCTTGGCTCGTAATTCGGGGTGCTTGCTCCCAGGGTAGTTGAAAATTAGTTCTCCACAAGTGTAGTTAAGGAACAACACTACGAAAGAAAACTGCATTTTCTGGTTCAAGGGGTATTCAAGTCTAGACACTCGTTTTTTGAAGGTGATGTTTGGAAATTAATTCTGGAAAACCTATCGCACCTACAGGGCAGGGGTTTTGCACACATATTTAGCAGTGTTTGAACTAGCGACACAAATTTTTGGAATGCATTATATTGAAATTTGTACAAGTTACACGCCTAAGCGTAGGTCCTATCATCAAAAACCGGCCCCATCGGGCGCACGAATTGCGGACGTCCTAGTCATCTGAAACGAAAGTACCAAAGATTTTTTTAATCTATATGAGTGTAGTTATCGCCCGAACTAGATGTAACCAATTCCGAACATTGCTACAGAAATCGTAGCTGTTTAAAAATTTATATTTGATTTTTTCGACTTTTCTTGAGCTAAAACAAGGTGTGGGGGAGGTTGTATTAAAACTATTGATATAATTCTAGTTCAGGCTACAGGTACACATTCACTTTGAATGTGTGTAAAATTTTAGCTCAACCGGTCCAGTAGTTTTTGAGAAAAATGTGCGCCCGATTTAAAAAAATTGGTTCGAGAATAACGCGTTTAAAGTTTTTCATGCAATTACGACCTATACGACTGAAGTTACGGTAGATAACGACTAATTTCTGTAACTTATCCCTAATCTGCTATATCAGGACCGTAGAGGAAACCTTCCTCAGCTTCAAAAAATCATGTTGGGCAGCTCTCTCTTCTCTGCTGGTAGTCATCGCCTCTTTAGGTACAAAAGTCGAGGGAACGATTACGTGTCACGCTGCGGCCTTAAGCCCCTATAACTCTGGGAGTTCTACGAATTTAACCTTAACATTTTAGGGACATATTTTCGAAACCCTGAACTATTAGAAAATCAAAAAAAAATCGAATTTTTGGGTAGAATACCCCCTTAAGTAAGGAGGGGCAACATTGTAATGGTCCGAAAAGGAAAGGTATCTTTGGGGATTTATTAAAAGCAAACGACTTAATGAATCCTTTTGAAACTTTCAGTACTTTTTATTTGGTATTTAAGTTACACGAATATCATTTTTGAAATTTATTTTGAGCAGATTTGTAAGCTGATTTGTGAGCAGATTTGTAAGCGGTACAACCGACCCCCACTGCCGATGTTACAATCGCCCCCGACCAGGTTTTTGAACTTAACTATAAATTTTTATTAACGAGACACTTAAAAGTGATAACGAGCAGTATTACTTTAAAAATGGCTAGATTAAATATTAAAAAATAGAGGAAACACGTACCTGCAAAGGGAGTATTTATATTACAATTTTAAATCAGTAAGGAAAAGGTATCGAAAAGTTATTTTCTTCATTATGCATGTCTATTGCGTGTCTATACAGCTAGGATATGGATGCGTGTATTCGAAATGTCATTCTCCATCATATATCCAAAATTTGTGTTAATATCTGTCATATGTTTTGAGATATTTAACGTGTTACAAACGCCTCCCTGTTACAATCGCCCCCGGTCTACCCTACCTGCACAGGGAATATACTAACAACTCTCAAAACCATTCAGTTGTTGCAGAAAATATTATCCCCAACGCTATAAGTCGCCAAATGCGTGTTCTCCCCACTCATTACCCACAACTCAGCTTCCTAAAACACTAATATCCAAAAAGTACCAATACTAAACATGAAACACGTTCCCGAAACGTTCAGTCATTGCCAGGACTCCGAATTGCTACCGACTTTCTCCACTCGTGCCTCCGCGACATCGTTATATCCCCGATGGCACCACAACAAGTAGTATTAGTCAGCAAGAAATCAGACGTCAGACGCGAGTGAGTAAAGCCCGATAACGCAGTTACGTTAGAAGGAAGTTCCTCCGCTGGTCTCGGTTTCTGGTCACGCTCCCGGTAAAACGCGCGACAGTACCCTCGAAATTAACAAAAAGATGCTCTCAGCTCGGCGACGAGGTCGCGACGGTAAATTGCCCGCCAACACAGCCAGACACGTTTTCAATCTCGCACCTTGTCCGCGGAATGATCAATAGCTCGTCGAGAAATATCCAGGGGAAAAAAGAAATGAACGCAGCGGGGGGAAGGATTCGATGTCCGACATTTCGGCGTCGAGATATCGTCCCCGTTATGCTAGTCGCGTTTGAATTTTGATACCTTTTTCTCGCCTCTAGAACGCCGCGGCGCGCGACCAGGAAGCCGGGAGGAAAATAAGAGGAAGGGCGACGACGCTGATGTGAATACGCGATCTCGGTGTTCGGCGGGGGCGTGTAAAAAGGAAGCCTTTTCAATCGCTTGTTATGTCGGCTTCATATCGGAAACCGAACTATCGCACAGTGATAGAAATTTTATACCTCAGTTATGAGCTTCATCGTTTTGTTACAGTTACCCAGAGGTAATTCTCTCTTCCTCCTCTGAAACCACTCCACGCGTTGCATTACATTAACGGCTAATGACACTGTAGGGCCCGGAAAGGCAGCCTGGTTCTGAGAATTTTTTATGCGAGTATAGTGAATGGAATAGGAATTCTGTTTGGAGGGCTTTAGTCTACACTACGCCACCCGTTACCCGGTTTCACCCGAGAATTATTATTATTATTTATTATTTTAGATAGGATATTTATAAATATCCTATAATCTGATCTAGGACGAATGTAATGTGTATTAAAAATTTCATTGAAATCCGTTCAGCCGTTTAGGCGTGAAAGACGGACAAACAAACAGATTATGTTTCACTTCTCCCAGCTCATTATACCTACCTAATCCAGATGAACGTGGACTATTTTCAAAAAAAAATAAATAAATAAAAAACAATTTTTTTTATAAAATCAGAATCTAAATTTCGGGTGAAGCTGAGTAGCAAGCAAAGCTAGTGTTGCATACGTCCAGCAGGTGTGGATGATCTTGACAAATTTGATCACACCCGGGGCATAATAACATCCACACGGGGTACAGACAAAACTGCAAGAGCAATTTGTAACCATACGATCATTCTAACATATATGTCCGCGGTAATCCACTTCTCTAGCGAGAAAGCGCGCGTAAAGCTTTGCCATCTGGTGGTGACATCGCGGTACTGTTGCGGGCGAGGTATCGCGCGTGCCGAATATGCGCATGCGCGCGAATTAGACTGTCGTATACATGGGTCACGTGGTCTGCAAAACAGCCGTACACCTGAAATGTTTACGCATAAATTACATGTTAATAACGCGTTTCTGAGACATGTTACATAGTCTATGTCCATCCTAGAGTATGCAGAAATAACGTGTTAAAATTTGAGGAAGATCGGTTCAATAGATCTTGAGTTTTGCGCGAACATAAAAATCGGCTCTCTATTTATATAATAGTATAGATGATCACAATTTTTAAAAAAATTGTTTAATACAAACTGGCGGCGCTAGAGCTCAACAAAAGAAGCTTTTTCTGAAAAACAGTGTCCTGTCTTCGGGAAGATTTCTCCTTCAATTTTTGGCCTAGAACAAAAAATCGAAAGTTTTTTAAATAATCTTGTATAGAACTCGAAAATTGTTCGTTTTTTGTTCTAGACCAAAAATTGAAGGAGAAATCTTTCCGACCACGGAACACTGTTTTTCAGAAAACGCTTATTTTGTTGAGCTGCGGCGCCGCCAGTTTGTATAAAAAATATTAAAAAAAAAAATTGTACTCATACTTCAAGGTATGTACAATAAAGGCCTTCAAACAGATTTTGTATTCCATTCACTATACTCGCATAAAAAAATTCTCAAAATCAGGCTGCCTTTCTGTGCTCTACAGTGTCATTACCCCTTAAATCCCTCCACCCTGCTACATCCCTCCAAGCTTAATTTCGTTAAGGGTTCTTTTAATTTCGAGGGGAATGTAAGAAACTTGCTGCTAATACGTGCATTGCTCATTTCCACTGTTCAAATTCACTCTACACTCGCATACATTAATTTCTAACGCTTGTTGTGCTACCCTTTAGCTCCCCCTATCGTCAAAGGCACCCTCAGCCAAAGCAGAGTTTCGAATAAACCTCCCGTCGTCCTGCCTCCTCAAAACAGTGACCGGAATTTCTGTCCTCTCCGAAATCCAGTCGAAGTAGGCACTTCTGAAGTGTCGTCGACGCACGGGGGTGCGTCCTGCCGCCGCGAGGCGTAAAAATCGCAGAGCACAGTGATTTTCCCGAACAAAGACTGACCGCTCGCTGGTGCACGCTGTGTTTACGCGTCGCTGTCGCGAATAGTTCGCCTCTGTGCCAGCTCGCGATCTGCCGCTGCTGCATCCGTGAATCACGCGCAGTTGGCAATGCGCTCGAGCCAAAGGGGACAGGGGTTAAATGAAAAATGCAAAATCAGGAGACGCTCCACGGCTCTCCTGCACCCAGTTCTTCACCCTCTTTTCCAGCCTTTTTTTTCAGCGGCAGCGTAGCATGGGACGTGTTTGTCGAGCTGCTAAGTGGTACCCGGCTGTGCCTCACAGTGAATCCCTTCCCCGTCCTCCACCCCTTTTCCTTCACCGCAGCCGCGGCGCATTCCCGATCTCAAACCATTCCACAACGGTGCTCCTCGTCCCCAAGAATCTACCGAAAAACCCTGCAGATCCGTTTAGAAACCTTGTCGCGACGGAATTAACCGCGGCGTGGATTGCGCGACGCTGCAGTTTCCGATATTTCGGCTGGGAATTCCATTCACTCGAACGGCACACAAGGGGTTGGTGAAATGATGCAATGTTTCGTGGAGGGCCCTCGTAGAGTTTAACAAAAGAACGGTGAAACGACGCTGGGCGTGCACATTCTGCCACTCTCGATGTAAACGAACACCGCTTGCGCTGTTTTTCAAACATTTTTCCGCGTGTTTTGGGTGAAGCCTTCTTCAATAAAATTGAAACGGTGCGCGTTGGTTCGTGGTATGTTGTTTATGTCAGCAGAGGGAGTGTGAATGTGCGGGAAGTATTTGGAAAATTAGGACGGGTGTGAAGGGCTCGAAAAATGAACACTGTTGGGGTTAGAAACTGTTTTGTTAGAATGTGTTTTTTACTGTCAAGGGGAGGGCACCATGCGGTAGACGCCGATTTTGATGAGCCTTGGCACGCTGGATCTGTGTCGAAAATAAGTAAATAGCTGGCTTAATAATAGAGATATTTACATGGAAATTATTAAAAATTTCATAGTGGCCGTGGGGTTTAAGGGGGTAGAAATCCCACACTACCCTGAGGCGCCCCCGGGGATTTCCCTCTGAAAGAGTCGGGGTGCCTTTTGAAGATTTCTAAAAGTTAAAAAAAAATTATAAAAATAATTTATAAGAAAAAATTTATAAAGTTTTTTTTAACTTGGAGACATCTCCAAAAGGCACCCCGACGCCTCCAGAAGGAATCTCCCGCGGATGCCAGCGTAGTGTGATATTTTTACCCATTAAAACTCCATAGCCACTATGAAATTTTTAATAATTTACATGTAAATATCTCTATTATTAAGGCTTTATTGGTAGAAACGCTCGGACACCTATTTACTTATTTTCGAAATAGATCCAGCGTGCCAAAGCTCATCAAAATCGGTGCCTACATCCTCCCCTTGACAAATTACAATTAGTCAGCGCTGTTTACTTACTAAGTACTCGCTAAATCCGTTTTAAAAACACTCTGTGTGATAATTACAGCTGGAAATTCTTTTCGCAATCTCTACGCTATGCCGTGGGGGTGGGAGGGGGGAGGGAATTTCATCCATTAAGTCCATTTCTGCTGGAATTCATATTTTACGACCACTGCATTTTACATTTCTTCAATCGATTTTTCTCAACTTTGTTTTTGGCACTTAGGGGATCTTCCTTGTACGCCCTTGAAGCGGTGTTAAATTGAGGGTAGATTTCACCAGGCATAGAATATCCTTAAGTTGTCTTAAGGTGTCCCTCACAAAGAATCTTGAAGAACACCAAAGTGACAGGAATTCTCTCAACATTCTCACTTTCACAATACCTTGCAGTACTTATTGTAAAAAAAAAACAGAAGAGGTTGTGGCGACTTCATAGACATTCGATTAAATTTAAATAAATTTGAAACAAGATAATTTTTTTCGATATTCGAACATTATATAAATTCAAGTTAGTAAATTACGAAAATTATGAAACTTTGGAGATATGTAGACTCTAGAGGATATATTAATATATTAATATTACACGATTTTTTTACTCCCCAAATTCACTCTAAGGGGATGAAATTGCCCCCTGAAAATCCGGTTATTTTCCGATTTTCTGTTATAACTCGTGAACTGTAAAATAATTTTTTTTACCAAATGATAGATCTCATTAGAAGAAGTAACTTTTGTCTTGAAACTTTTTATCTATCGCTTACAGTTCGCGAGTTATAACACAAAATCGGAAAACAGCCGAATTTTCAGGGGTTAATTTCATCCCCTTCGAGTGGATTTGGACAGCAAATAAAAATTGCGTTGTAATAAAGAGAAAATACCTTACATATTCACAGTTTCAGAATTTTTTGAATTTTCGGGTTCGGGATCTTCCCTTGTGAGTTACATAGAGACACGATGAAATAAGTGCAACCCTACAACAGGTGACAAAAAGCACTTCTGCTGGTTTGCACTCTCGGAAATGTCGCTTTACGCTGTTGAACGAGCCTCTAGTTAATCAGTATACCTCTGCAAGGCACAGTACGTAAGCAGAAAGACGGATACGACTATTTTCCCCCCTATCAAATCGGCTTACGTTGAACATAGATCCATCTGTCGTGAGTGTCAGCTTTTTCTCGAAACACAGAACGGGATGGTTCCGAGATAGCAGTGATGGATGACGTTTTCTTTTATGAGACGGGGAATTGCATTGGGAATACGATCGTATATAGGGTCGTGTCAAAGAGGGTTAATCCATTCCTGCTGGAGTTAAGGCACGTATAATACCCCCGTGATGCGTGAATTCACGCTCGTGAAAAAGCGAGGCGAACTTCACATGCGTACCCTGCTGGATTACCTCCTTCTTCTCTTAGGCACTTTTTTTATACTGCAACGGTTATGGAGGGGCACGTGTGTATTCCGAAGATCATGTGATATCGCCTTCATTCTTCCGTTTGAGCGCATATTTCCGAATTTGTAACTTCAAACTTAAAGGCTACAGGTAAAAAATTATCGTAGCGCGTTCCGGTGGAACTCAAAAGAATCGGGAGACTCTCCGCTTCAAAATGAGCTTAAGACGTCGGTGTTCCAGCCATCCCTCGCTGAGATATAGCGAGGTAAAGGAAAAATGGAGCTTGTGCAATTTTTAAACTTATTTTCGAAAGGAAATCGTAAACCGAAATTTTAACCGAATTGAAAATTCAAAGATGTGTCTTAAAGAGGAAAGACTGATGTTTCTATTGCTTTTTTCATGAACGTTTTACGATGATTCATTCGCATGCTAGAAGTAACTAAAATAAAAAAAACGGTTTTTGCTTCAAAGTTGAATAACTCGGCAAAAAAAATCGCACAAGGAATTCATTACTCTCCTCTTACACGGGAAAGTAGCCGCTTTCGACTGGTGTAAATGGAATTTGTGTAAAAAATTTCATACTCCCCGTGGAAAATTCGTAAGTTGAAGAAATTTTTTTTAAAATTCACCAAGTGCTATTTATATCGTTATAACTTTGTCGAAAAGCAATACAGATCAAATCTAAAAAAATAGCAGCTGAATGTGGGGATTCCACGCTTTCAAACCATATTTTCAAAATATCGATAGGACTATTTTTGCCGGAGTTATGACCATGTGAACTTGCCCCTATTTTTCGAGTTCCTAGAGGTGATCCTTTAATTAATGTGAGGAGTGTCTTACTGTTCTTTGTATATTTAACTAAGTAATAAAGACGAATAATAATAGTAATAATAATAAAAAATACAATTTGTCTTTAACCTGTTAATCAGCACATTTTTATCGAAAATTCTCCCTAGCTGGGTAGTAACAAAATACAAAAAAAAGGAATTACCTCGCCTTACTCATATGAATATGTGTTAATTTTATTTCTGATACGAATAGATAGATTAAACTAAAGACAGAAGAATTCGCCGATGACTAAATAAACAATTTACTTTAAAAATATTATTAGAAAACCGATGCATTTTTGTTCTACTGCCATGTTTACTAGCCATATATGTTAAAAATGAAAAAAAAACAACATAGAAGGGAAGTAACGTCAGAATTAAAAGATATTTGAATTGTTTTGCAACGGGCGCAATTTTTAAATATTAGTTAACTCGTCTTTCGTGATTTGCATTAGGGCTGGGACTATTCGAATAATTTAATATTCGAATATTTTATTAGTATTCGAATACTACGAATAAACTTCGAATATTTGAGTATTCGAATGTTATTATTCGAATGCTGAAATATTCGAATAGTATTCGAATAGCATTCAAGTACTGAAATATTCGAATAGTATTCGAATAGCATTCGAATACTGAAATATTCGAATAGCATTCAAATACTGAAATATTCGAATAGCATTCAAATACTGAAATATTCGAATAGTATTCACATACTGAAATATTAGAATACTGAAATATTCGAATACTGAAATATTCGAATACTGAAATATTCGAATACTGAAATATTCGAATACTGAAATATTCGAATACTGAAATATTCGAATACTGAAATATTCGAATACTGAAATATTCGAATACTGAAATATTCGAATACTGAAACATTCGAATACTGAAATATTCAAATACTGAAATATTCGAATACTGAAATATTCGAATAGTATTTGTATACTTGGACATTCGAAATATATTCGCCAAATAACTGAGCAACTGAAGTATTCGAATATTCGAGTACCGAAAAATTCGACAAATAGTCCCAGCCCTAATTTGCATATGCATCAATAAATCACCATGAATCGTTCCCGACTTAAAAAACTTACTTCTCAATCTCTTAAAGTGTGGAATAATGTTTGCATGTGAAGTATCACTACAGTATAGTTATTTGTAAAGTGGTGGTCCCCAAAGGGGACAAATCTGTGTCTAATCCAAATACATATGTCGAATAACCGACTCCTCAAAATTGCAAATAGTAAGAAGATCATGCTATCTATCGTCGATTAAATTGAGCTTCCAGAAAAAGTAATTCGCTGATTAAAATTCCAAAGCGTACAAGCTCCAAAACTATCGCTAACTAAATCTGCTAACTATTCACCAAGTAATCGGCGCTCCTCCACTTTGCACAAAGTTTCCCGCGCGACGGGTTACGGATCATTCAACTTTCCACTCGCAACAGAGAATACGATTCAGCGGCATTTCCAAGTGGCAAATCGCTTCCGCGGTGTCAGCACGGAATAAGCGCGAATCAATGATGCATTACGCCCCCGCGTAGGGGCTGAAAAACTAAAGCGCGCTAACAGGAGCTAATTCGTCCATTTAGGGGGGTACGGCGAGGCTTCAATTAACGTCAATTACTTTAACATTTTGCGCGGATAATACGGGCCCCGTAACAACGTTACGCGACAGCGTGGATCTTGCAAAAGCGAACGGTGACCGGATCG
The DNA here is from genome assembly GCF_050908995.1 of Andrena cerasifolii. Classification (NCBI taxonomy): domain Eukaryota; kingdom Metazoa; phylum Arthropoda; class Insecta; order Hymenoptera; family Andrenidae; genus Andrena; species Andrena cerasifolii. The sequence continues at coordinate 2,244,854 of NC_135129.1, forward strand.
GATGAAATACGCCGGGGCGGGATTAATTTAAATTAAAATTCGCGAAACGTCATGGGGCCGTGCTCGTGAAACGTACTCGGTGCTTGTCGACGTGCCGGGTACTGCTGTAATTAAATTTGCATTCCTTTATTTTTCCAACGGGCGAGGCGAGCTGAATCAGGCCACGAAGGGGGTGGTGGCAGTGGCGGGTGAAAGTGGGTGGGAGGAAAAAAACCCCTCCAAATTCTCATCCTCTCCGCGAAATTGCTACAGAGGAATCTGAGGTGAACGCGAGCTCAACGAGCGCCCCGCATTCCGTTAACTTCTAATTACGGTCTATTAATCAATGCTGGCAATTAACGTAACAACGACTCTCGGATTACTGGAACATTTCGCGGCCACGGGATCGTGGCAACCCACCATCTGCGGGTGCACTATTTCTCAATTCGAGAAAGGCGCTCTTTTCGAATTTAATGAGGAGTCACAATTGTGGAATGACGCTCGTATAATTATTGCACGATACTGGAGAGGCCGTAGCTATCGGGGGATTTTTTTTTCAGTTGTTTGGAAATGGAATAGTGAATGCTAGGATAATAATGGGGATACTTTGTACGGGGCTAATTTCGCTGAAGCTGGTTTTATGATTTAATTACGGTTCATTTGTGGAATGTAATAACGATGTGGAGAAATGTGAATTAAAGATCTGGGAAATTTTATAGTTAACGATGTGATTATTACACATTAAACATAGGTATTTCAGAATATAATTCTAACTTAATAATATTTACTTAAAGATATTTTTATAAATATATTTTTATAAATATCTTTAAGTAAATATTATTAAGTTAGAATTATATTCTTAATATTTATATATTTATTATTATATTATTTATATATTTATTATATTCTCGATATTTATATTAATATTTATATAATATTCTTAATATTTAAATAATAACATTTAATTATCTTAATTCTTAATACATATATTAAAAATATACTTCAGGATATTTAATATATTTAATTAACTTAATATATATATATTAAATATACTTAAAGGTATTTAATATATTTAATAGCTTTTTCTTTTTTCATAAATAAAGAATCAGTGTTGCATCATTAATAGAATATGGCAATGTAATCATATTAAAATAAATAAGTGTTACGAATCGTCAACAAAAAATAACCGCGGCGACCCCCCAGATATCACTTCGCAACCCACAAGTTAGGAACCACTGTATTAAGTATATTAGTATACAATTATTTCGGGCAGAGATCGAACGAAACTGTTAAATTTTATAAATAAAAGTTATTTAATGAACTTTTAACTTTTGTATCATTTCTTTTCTGTTTTATGTTAACTTTGTACTTTAACTCTGTTGCAAAGGTTCAGTTTTAACAATTATTTTGTATTTCATTAATAAAAGTTCCGAAGAATCATGTATTTTTTACCAGATATTCTAAGGTAATATATAAAAGTTAGAATTATTTATTTAATTAGTATTATATACCCCACCACGGGAAATCTGCTTCCCACAACATTTACTTTTCCAAAGCAGAACAAATGTCTCTGTTTAACTGGAACTTTTTTCCGGTTCCACGAAAAGAAAAAGTTCCTTATTTATGCAAAAGTGTATGGAATAAACTTTTCAGTAAATACACTCCACTTTATAACTACTTTCTTGGAACAGACAAAATAATAGTAAAACAATTTCTGTTATTTCACAAATAATTGAAAATTTTAAAGCTCCGAATCCGCGATGAGATTTTACACGAGACTTTTCTGTCATGAGACAAAAATTTCAGCAACAACTAATGATTGCAAATAAGAGGGATGAAAATTTTGACAATATATCATGAAACTTGTCTCTTGAGAGTCTAATGTCATGAAATTAATGACAAAATAATAAAAAAAAAGAAAATAATTAAATAATTGTGTCGCGAGATTAAAGTCTCGCGTGAGACACGATATTTTAATTCAGTCTTTAGTTTCGAAGCTTTTTAGACGGTCCTCAGCTCGTCGGAAACTTGTGAGTGAATTCGATTGCTCGCTTTTCCTACCGCTTTCCCGTTATCCCTTTCTGTTTGCGAAACGCTAGCGACTCTTTATCGAGCTCGGAACTTCGCGACCGCCTCCGAGAAGCTCTAAGCTCGCCCCCTTATGCTTCGGGCGTGTTCTTATTTGCATTTGAAACGCGCACCCTCCTGCCTGACCCCCTCGGTCGCAGTAAAATAGCGAATTGCTCGTTTAACCGTATGCAACATCCGCGAGAAACTATGCAGCTCCGGTTTGACTCGGGATCTTCCCACGAAGCGTTCGTTCACGATAGCTTCCTCCTTTTGTTTCTAACATTTCGGCGGAACCGCCAGGTATTCGTGGTTTTATTTTCTTTGTCGATCCTTTGCTTCCATCAAACACTCAGCATCTGCACATGTAAATTATACTAGCTTTACCACTCGGCTTTCTCCGAAATTTAGATTCTGATTTTATAAAAAAAATTATATTCTGCTTTATATATTAAAGTTTCTATTAGGTAGGAACGTTTTTTTCATCTGGTTCTGAGTTTCCAGCACATTAACCGTCCACTTTCGCATTTATATTGCTCTTTCTCAGATATTGTGAACTAGAATTGCAATCAGAAAAGTCGTGCCACTTTTCTGATTGCAATTTTAAAAAAATGTTAAAGGAAACAAGATGAAACAGAGTTCAAAGGGGACTACATTTTCAGGATCATATGTTTTTCACAAGTGCAGCGATGCATGTGCATTTTACAGTTGCACCACTTTGTAAATGAAAACGTGTATTTTTTTATACCGGTAAAATCCTCTCGTCATTTTGCGTAAAAAAGTATGAGGGTAAATGGTCTTTGAACTATTCATCTTTTTAATTAGACTACTAACTATTAACTTTCTGATTAGAAAAGGGTGTGTACCTTGTTCTAGTTGTCTAGTCTCAGCGAGTCGATTACGACGATCACTTTTTAAAATTGTCATTCTCGAGAATAGTTGCTCACACGCAAATTATAATTATATTAGAAAGGGATAATTGTATCCTATTTTTTAGCGCAAAATTTATTCTGATATCTTGTACAGTTCAAGAGCTATACGCAAATGTTCAAATGCGGCCCGCGGGCCGCGGGTTGCTCATCACTGTTCTAAATTGTATGTGTAATATCGTACTGTGTAGTATTGATATGGAGCTGACCGTTCTAGGCAGGCCGCCCCCCTTAATTCACGTTTACTGGAACTCAGATTTTCATAGATACTAATTCATTCCCAATTTATTTGTGGAAATATAACTTTAAACCCTCTAACAGCTATTCCACCCCTCAAATGTGCGATCGAGTGTAATTAAACAAGGCACATATCTCACAGATTCTAATGCTTAACAACACATCACGTCCACTCCCTACAATGCCCCTTCCTAAACCACCCTTACCACACTTCAAGCTGCCATACGAATACGAAAAATGACCAGTAATCAACAAGTATGACTACCAATGAAGAAGACACACTGCTAAGAAGGCAACAGTATCGTTAAACCTATCTTCATCGCCTTCCTAACTCTACCTCTTAACATCCCCTTCCACCTTTCCCCCTCGCGTACAGCACAAGTAGCCCAGTTTACTCAGGTGTTGCGTCGAAATCTGCAATTTCCTTAAGTGGTCCCTTAAAACGGCGGACATTAATACAAATTTCTCGGGACGTACATTTTTCCAAGTGTCAGGTTCGAGAGTTCCTATTTCCCTGGGGGGTAGCTCCGCTGATAGCGCGCGCGGTGGGGAGACGTCGACGCACTAATGCACGAGGACGCATTAACGTCAACGCTGGAATTACGACGGGAATCCACCGGTGGCCTGATTAAAAAGTACCAGACATCGTGACCCAGTAGGCTTTCCAATACATTTACCAAGCACACCGCACTTTGTTCGCCCGTTAACAATGCGGCCCAGCCGCTTTCTCCTCGTTTCCCTCCCCCGATTCGTTGAGTATGCACCGGAATCGATTGGCGGCATAATGCATTTTATATGGCCTGTACACGTGCACTGGAACGTACGTGCATCTCTTCCACCCTGCCGAGAACTTCTTCCTTTTTTTTTTTTTGTACCGCGGCTCGTCGAGGGGAATTGAATGGCCGAGAGCTTAACCGAGCGCTCTACGCTTCTACGCGGACGACGTGTAAAGGCGTGAACGCGCGAAGGAGCTGCGTCGAGTCATCGTTGTCATTTTATTTCAACGCTGAGCACAGAGCTAACCCTTTGGGTGCTGACGCCGCTATATCTGCGTGGTGCGCGGTGTGTGCGTGGAATGCTCATAGGCGGTCAGCGGCTATGGTGAAGGGATGCTGGTGGAGGAGACCCGCACGCGGCGGACAAAATTGTCAGCGCCCGAAGGGTTTACTCTTCGTGGTCACACCTTTTTATAATCCCAATTTGGTCACGTTTTGATATGATGGAATTTGTTAAAATTCGCCAAATCTGTAAAGTTTAATATTAAGGTCTACAAATTTACAGAAATGTTGGGAAAGAAAACGAAATTGCCTGGGGTGCGATACACCCCGTGTGATCACGGAGGGTTAAGCATCGTCTCGCTGCAACGTTCTCTTGATTTGATGTGTGCAGGTTTTGGTTGTTTCTCTAAAGGATCTAAATTTATATTTATATGTATTATAATTATAAATTTTTTATATTTATTTATAACTAGCGTCCCCATCTCGGCTTCGTCCGAGATATTAGCGTGACTAATTCGTGTTTATTAGAATTAATATGTTTTAAGGAAATTAAGTAATTTGGAAAAAAGGTTGATTTCTTCGAAATATTTCGGAGAAGATAACATTCTTGGAATAATGATTTTCTGACATTAGGATGAACTCACCTGCCGGAGCAATGATGGCAAATATTATCCATCGCTCGTATTTGAACTTCTCCTAGGTTAACATACCCAGTTAATTCATGGATCATAATTGAATGCAACCTTTCCGATAACATTCATTCTTATAAGTCCAGGATTTACCAGTGTATCTTAATATATAAAGCAAAAAGTGTTTGTGTTTTGTTTGTCTGTCGCCTAAAAACATTCGAACGGTAAAACTCAGGGGTCACGAAATTTGTCCCAGCTCATTATAACCTAGCTAATCCAGTTGAACGTGGACTATTTTCACAAAAAAAGATAAATAAATAAAAATCAATTTTTTTTATAAAATCAGAATTTAAATTGCGGGTGAAGCTGAGTAGCAAGCAAAGCTAGTATTGCATACGTCCAGCAGGTGTGGATGATCTTGACAAATTTGATCGCACCCGGGGCATAATAACATCCACACGGGGTACACACAAAACTGCAACAACAATTTGCAACCATACGATCGTTCTAACATATATGTCCGCGGTAATCCACTTCTCTAGCGAGAAAGCGCGCGTAAAGCTTTGCCATCTAGTGGTGACATCACGGTACTGCTGCGGGCGAGGTATCGCGCGGACCGAATATGCGCATGCGCGCGCGAAGCAGACTGTCGTATACACGGGTCACGTGGTCTGCAAAACAGCCGTACACCTGAAATGTTTACGCATAAATTACATGTTAATAACTCATTTCTTAGACATGTTACATAGTCTGTGTCCATCCTAGAGTATGCAGAAATAACGTGTTAAAATTTTAGGAAGATCGGTTCAATAGATCTTGAGTTTTGCGCGAACATAAAAATCGGCTCTCTCTTTATATAATTGTATAGATTTAAGTTTATACATGAAACTTTAAGTTTAACTGAAATTTATATTGTTGCGGGCACCGAGTGTACTGGTGTACCTACATTGTCGACTGGTGCTCGTTTCAGCAGATAGAAGACAGTCGGCCTTCTTCTTCTATGCTTTGAATATCGATTATCTGCCAACCTGGTACCGAGCTATAGAGGACAGACATACAGATTGCTCTTGATATTTAATTATTTAACTATTAGTTGTTACCCCTTTGTATTGAGAAATCTAGTTTTGTGTTACTGTGTTTAATCGAACCTTCAATCATGGCCGGGAGACCGCGGAAACGCGACAATATATTAAATTTATATTTATATTAAATTATATCTACTGGGAAGACAAACGAGTATAAGCCAAAATTGACATCAAGCTTAAATAGTTCCTTTTTTGTAAATCGAAGTTAAAAATAAAAGTTTCTTTTAACATATATGTTAGCAACTTTCACGTCCAAAATTTAACACCTGATTTTTACGTAGCACTTGAAACGTGCTAAGTGTCTTCCTGCAAAACTAATAATTCTGACTTATACTCGTTTACCTGCCCACCAGAGATATACATACTGCCGTTCATAAGTATTAGGACCCCTGCTGTACAGATTGAGTACATTTCACTGCTTTTAATTTAAAATACCAAATAAAATAAAACTTCTTGGAGTTCTTCAATAAATTTGCAACTATTCTCACAATGATTCCACACAGAGTAGATAGGTATCCTAATATTTATGAATGCCAAAGTAAGTTATAAAGTTGGGAGGCTGGAGATTTTGAAGTATCTTGCAACATTTGCTATTTAGAGTTGTTTCGAGCATTCTTGTACCAACTTTTCTATTTAATCAGCTACGCAGGCAAGACAGTTGATCTCGCATCAAGCTTTAAAACATCAATCAAAGGATTCCCTTTGATATCAATGGATTATCAGATCATCGGTGAAGTTACTTCCAAAAGCACGCGAGTTAATCCTTCGTGGTAACGCGGAGTGTATCGCACCCCAGGATATGCCTTTGCCAATATTTCTGTAAATTTTTAGATCTTAATAATAAAATTTAAAAATTTGGTAAATTTTAACAAATAAAAATCGCTTTCATCCACAACTATTTTTTCAAATACACGGTTCAACGTATCAAAATATATAATTATCACTCAAAAGTTAAAAGATTTAAAATTAGGAAAATGGTACCTAACTCAAAAATGGGGCTGGGGTGCAGTGCACTTCGTGTGACCAATTTGTGATTGTAAGAAGGTGTGACCACGGAGGGTTAAGTCTCTTTATCAACAGATTTTCATCCATCACCGCCATAAGGGGGTTACAGAACTCGCAAACGACGTCCATCAACATAAAAGAGACTCGAAGAACCAGAGTACCTCCAATAGTCTTGGAACACAGTTTGGTAGAAGATCGAACTAGCCAGCTTGATTGCTTCCGCGAGAGTGCTCGGGTTCGATTAAAACCACCAGATCGGGATACCAGCGGAAGCTGGGCAGTCTCCGATGGCGCGTCATCACAATAACTTTCTAGTCAAAGAGTCAGGCAAGCTGGCCGAGAAGATCAAAGCGCGGAGCAGAGGTTTGAAGCAAAGTCGTGAGAGCCCCGGTATTCTCTGCAGCGAGGCACGACGCGAAACATTTAATTGCGAATTGGCGAGGCGTGCCGTATCAGCCGGTGCCACAGTATGCCGGGTGCAGTGAACCTTTTCAGAGCGTGACAGATGAATATAAACTTAACGCGGGCCGAAATTATGCCTTCGTGTCTATAATTAACCTGGCTACCAGCGACGGCGGCTCTTCCCGGCGAAGATCGGGGCCCTCATTCGGACACGCTGCATTCTTGTCAAAGTAGCGAGGCCCTATTCACAGCTTTCAACGAGTCCTCCATGGGCCGCAGTGCAGCAAGAAGGGCGCTCCGAGTCGCGAGATTCGTGGGCATATGGGAACCGCGAAGAAAGCGAGGGAATTTTAACGCTGTGTCGTTATTCAGTCGACTGTTTTGTGTGATGGGCAGCAGACTGGTGCTGTAGAAAAGATTGTGTTGAATTTGATAAGTAGGGTGATTAATAATGTTGTAGTGAGTAGCAGCATTTTAAGGAGGTTCCTTTGTGGAGCTGTGTATAGTTCTGATTACAGCTGTAAATATTCGATTAGTCGAATTATTTGAATAATTTTGAATACGAACAATTTATTTGAAAATTCAAATAGTACAGAGTATTCCAATATTCGAATAATTCTGAGTATTCGTATTAATCTGAGTGTTCGAATAACTCTGAGTGTTCGGATAATTCGGAGTGTTCGAATAACTCTGAGTGTTCGGATAATTCTGAGTATTCGAATAATCCTGAGTGTTCGAATAATCCTGAGTGTTCGAATAACTCTGAGTGTTCGGATAATTCGGAGTGTTCGAATAACTCTGAGTGTTCGGATAATTCTGAGTGTTCGAATAATTCTGAGTGTTCGAATAATTCTGAGTGTTCGGATAATTCGGAGTGTTCGAATAATTCTGAGTGTTCGAATAACTCTGAGTGTTCGAATAATTCTGAGTGTTCGAATAATTCTGAGTGTTCGAATAACTCTGAGTGTTCGAATAACTCTGAGTGTTCGGATAATTGGGAGTGTTCGAATAATTGAAAGTGTTCGAATTTCGGATTGTACCGAATACGAATCTAAACGTGAAATATTTTATTACTCTTTGTTGTACTATTCTTGTCGTATTGTCCTTTATAATTATTTGTTTTTCAAATGTTAAATTTTAAACAGTATTAATCTTTGGTAATGTTATAAATTTTGAAACGAAAGGTATAAAATCTATTTAGGGATGTAGTGTATTTGAATATTGAATCATAGTGATTGTTAATAGTAACACCTTCCTTTTACAGGATTACATTGTGTCATTCTTATATTTTTATCCTTACCCGCTATTACTTAATATTAGGGTAGTTACGAATATTCGAATACCCCTAATTGCTCTAGTAATCTTCGAATAATCGAATTGTTCGAATAATCTTTGAATATTCGAATTGTTAGAATAATCTGAAATTCTAATTCTATGAGTATTCGAATCTCAGTACTCTAATTCTACCGGTATTCGAATCTCAAATTCAAATTCTACTGGTATCCGAATCTCAAATCCGAATTCTACTGGTTTTCGAATATTCGAATTCTTAAAATATTCAAATATTCGAATTCTTAGAATATTCAAATATTCGAATTCTTAGAATATTCAAATATTCGAATTCTTAGAATATTCAAATATTCGAATTCTTAGAATATTCAGATATTCGCAGCAGCCCTAGTTCTAACGAGTAAAACTGATTGCAAATGAGGGTTGGGAAGAAAGGGGGTGTTCACGTTGCATAATTGCTGGCGTGATGAAAATATTGTTAACCTTTTATTGTCAGAACACAGAATATTCCATGTTTCTACAGTGGTCTTTATAGAGGCGATAAGAAAATTGAAACTGCGAACGGTAACAAAAATGTGGTGGTTCCATTAGAAAGAATTATATGCTACAATTTCTATCTCATAGATTGGGCGTTTGCCAGAATACACCAGTGGAATAAACATAATACTTAGTGCCTAGCATTTAGTTACTTGTGCCGACATATTAAAATATGAGTTTCACACTTTGTTTTGACCACCACTTTCATGATCATCAGAACTAACATCATGGATCATTCTGTGCTCGCAATCTCGTTTGATATATGTAAATTGAATGTATCTATCTGTTTGATATAGTTCTGGCGAGTAAAACTGATTCTTAAAAATAGTTTCGAAAGAAAGGAATATTGTTAACATGCAGTTACTGGCTCGCTGAGAACATTATTAACTCTCCCTTCTTGGATCATATAATATTCTACAGGTATTTCTATCTGAGATCATCGGAGTAGTAATGTTATGAATCAGTCTGTATACGTAGTTCTACTTTATTCGATGCATTCAAATTGATCATGTCTGTGTGTTCGGTTTAGTTCTTACGATCAAAACTAAGTGATCTGACAAGAATAAATTCCCAGCAGGAGGTCGGCATATCAATAAAATATTGATACTGTTCGAAACCTTAAATAATGTCAAAATTATATATAGATTATTATCTGCTAATGAATTACACATCGCTAGAAAATAGAGTACTATTGTACTGTTAAAAACGTGACGTGATATAGGGTGGTGGCACAAGGTTACAGTAAAAACTGAATATACTTCGAATGAAATACTAGTAATTTTATGATTGGGATTAATAATAACACGTAATCTTTGCATCCCATTTCCTCGCGTTACATAATCCATCAGCAGCAGCTAACAATCTACGTACAATTTGAACCATTGAGAACAAAATCGGTCTAACCCACACTACAAAATATTTCTCTTAAAATAGAAATTTTATACAATGATTACTGCAGTCTGTTACAGTAAATTATAGTGCTACTAACTCAATTTCGAGAAAACTGTGGATTACCGTTTCTGTTCTGAATGCCTCATTTTGTCATTACCTGAGGTTTCAAACAGTACCAATATTTACTTGATACGCCGACCACCTACTGCGAACGTTTCTTTACCAGAAAGTAGGAAAAGCTCCCTATTCCACATTCCCTCTATTTTTACACGAACGCCCCCTTTTTCCTTTACACACACCACGCACCACATCCCATTCCGAATATTTACTATCAATCTCCCAAATGCGAAGTATCCTCCTAAATCTCCATTTCCGCAATGCAGCCACCCACGCCCCACCCCTCAGTTCCCGAACCCCTCCGCACAAACAGCAGACACGCAGCTGTAATTAAAAAAATATTCCCCGCAATCACTGTGCAACGCCGACAGAAAATAGCGCAAGCGCCTCGTTTCACCATAAGACAACCCCGGCAGCCCCGCAAAGTAGAAACTACAATACGAACCGCCTTGAATCAGCCTGTCCCCGCGCCAACTGAATACCAAAGAAATGCGAAGAGCGCGTTTATTCGAACGGAAAGGCGAAGGCAGAACGAAGCAGGGAACACGAAGGGGGTAAGTGCGAGCAAGGGTGGTGGCGAAGAAGAACGAGGGGTGGGGTGGGGGCGGCAGGGGGGAGAGGGATAACGAGAGAAGCACGGAAAAGCGGCGCTTCGTAATGAATACGAGGCGGCGGTGCAATAAAAGCAGTCGCAGCTTCGTAAAGCGGGGTTAACGAGAGGTACTGATTTAATTGTTTTCAAGAACTACGAGCGTCATCGTGCAGCCCGTCTTCGGGGCCGGCGACCGGGGGTGGGGCGGATGTTTTCCCTCGATTCAAGACAGTGCTCGGCGCGATGCTTGCGCGCGGGGCTACACGTTAATTTGCAGCCTCGCCCTTAATTGCGTCACGAGCGAGTTGCGGTGATGCGAGACCGGTCGCGAAACCGGAAGGCCGGCCAGAGGGGGCGAGGGGGGCAAGTAATTTCCGGGCCCGCAAGAAACGGCGAACATCAAAAAGCTCTTTGATGATCCGCGCGAAAGATTAAGTCGGTACGAATTAATTGGATTGATTGCGACGGCTGCCCTTAATCCCTGGGTCTCGGTTGGGTCTGTTACTTTAATCTGGCGCTTTGAAGTATTCCGGAGCCTCTGATACTTTTCAAACGCGCTCCTTTCGGTCAGAGGGACTTGCGCCCGGCGATGGCTCTGTTTGACGATACTGATGCTAGGAGTGCTTGACGCTGGCGCTGATCTAAGTAGGTAATAGTAATTTCAGTGATGCACGTTGGTGGTGGTTTTATTGCGACAGGGTGTTCGGAGGTTTTTTCGTTGCGCGGAGATGATAGGTGACTCTGATAAGGGGAGGACACTATGTGGTAGACGCCGATTTTTATGAGCCTTGGCATGATGGGCCTATGTCGAAAATAAGAAAATAGGTGTCCGAGCGTTTCTGCCTTAATAATAGAGATATTTACGTGGAAATTATTAAAAATTTCAAAGTGGCCGTAGGGTTTTAATGGGTAAATATCCCACACTCTACCCTGGCGCCCTAGGGGATTCCCCTCTGAAGTAGTCGGGGTGCCTTTTGAAGATTTTCCTAAGTTAAAAAAAAAATTTATAAAAAGAAATAATTTATAAAAACAAATTAATAAATTTTTTTAACGTGGAGACATCTTCAAAAGGCACCTCGACGCCTCCAGAAGGGAATCTCCCGCGGGCGCCAGGGTAGTGTGGGATTTTTACCCACTAAAACCCCACGGCTACTATGAAATTTGTAATAATTTACATGTAAATATCTCTATTGTTACGGCCTATTGGCTGAAACGCTCGGACACCTATTTACTTATTTTCGACATAGATCCATCGCACCAAGGCTCATCAAAATCGGTGTCTACCACATGGTGTCCTCCCCTTGTAAGTGGCCGACTCGCGTACGTTTCACCGATCGTTACTTTTACGAAATACGTATGAAGTTGCATACCGTATCATTCCGATATCTCTGATGCAGTAACTTGGGTTATCACGAAGATTCATTCATATTGGTTGGTCAGGATTTTGGACTTTTGTTTCGCTAGCCAGATCTTCAATAGGCCGAACACTGTGGGGCGCGTGCTTCTGGATAGGAGTTGGCAGAGTGTAGTAGTAAATATGTTACAATTGCGAATGAAATGAATGATATTATAACTACAATAACTTTTGTTCATAAGGGACATTGATTTCGAGATGAAACTGATTTTTAAGGGGACTAGCCAGTCAGATCGCTCAAAAATCAAGTATTTTTTTGTGACTTGTACTTCTGGATAATGTTTGTTAATACTATAAACAGTAAAAAAAAATTATTTAAATAATATATACATATGTACGACAGCACTACAGTTGCCTGATATTTAGGTGTTTTGTCTGGAGCCGCTGTAATTTTCCAGTGATTCTGGCCGTAAGAAATTGAATTGTGAAATATACTCTGAAATTGATACTTTTCCCTAGCCCCCATTCTGCCCTGAACCTATTAAAAAAGAAAAAAAAATTATAAGTATAGCGGTTATAAAACGGCAAATTTGAAAGAAATGTGATTTTTCGCCAGGGTGAAGAGCCATTGTATTTTTTTTTTTTTGTCAAAATAGGAGTTTTCGCAGACTTATGCTTAGGTTCAGGTCGTAACTAGACATGTTTCACATATGTGAATTTTTTTTCAAATCGATTTGTACCTCCGTTTTTTCGCAATCACTGTAAAACTAGGAGGAAATATGATTCCGCGTGCGCGCAGAAACGGTTTATGACGCGCTTGACCTTTTCGGCTGTAAAATCCTTAATTTTGAAAATTTTCCATAAACTAAACGACATTTTACGCGGGAAGGGTGGTACTTTCGAAAAATGCAACAAAAAATCGAGTTTCTGACTGCCTAGTTTCCTTAGGGGGTAGGGTAAAGGACCCAATTACTGTCACCTTAAGCTATTTTACTTAAAATAACGAATAAATAAACTATAGTGTATAATCTATAGTATATAATATAGATTAAATTACATAATTCTTTTTGTGTCAGTAATTGGGTCCTTTACCCTATTCTCGTCTAGAGGGACAAGAATGGCGAGATCCTCTATCCTCTCTAGGGACGACGCACAAAAGAACCACAGAATTCTTACCGATGAAAATTATCCACTCGTATTTATTAACATTTCAGTAAATAGTAAACAAAATTTCAGCCATATAGAATAATAATTAAAAAGAAAAAATTAAAATCTGTCCATTAGTGGAAACAAATCGCGAAGTAATTATCTCCTGAGATTAAAGTCTCATGTGAGACACGATATTTTCGTCTCATCGTGGATTTGCACCTTCTTGTCATTAGTTTCACGAAATGAAACTCTCATGAGACAAGTTTCTTGACATATTTTCAAAAATCTCATCTCCCGCTACTATTTCCATTATTTACATTTAGTTGTTAGACTTCTGCCTCGTGTAAAATTTCATGATAAATTCGCACATTTACAATTAGTCGAATACACGTGTACCTACTCGATGAACGTTCAAAACCGATTCCCTCGAAGCTTTGTTCGAGATAAACTTAAGTTCGGAAGTTACACTTTCGATTTACTTTATCCATAGCTGTACCATATTTACCACTGCATTGCACTGTGCCCCGATGGAAAGAAGTCGGTCGAGAAGCTCTGGGGTCCGAATATCGGTTCCGAACAGTGTATCCCTATTGGCCGGCGCGACAACGTCGACAAATACGAAGTGAGCAAACGGGACACGGGCGGCGGGAGCCAATGGTAGCGAAGAACCCCTCTTGCCCCTGTGACATTCCAACCGTCTTCTTTCCATCGAGCCACAGTACCAATGCTTAATCAGATGCAGCAATTTTCATAGTCAGTTTTGTGTCGCAAAAGAAGCTTCGCACGAAGCAGAATTATAGCATCGCGTCGACTTATTTCTAGGTTCATAATCACCCCTTATCCCAGTGATGCCAAACCTGTGGGTCGCCAAGTGTTTTCCAAGGCGGTCGCCACGGTTTTCGACTTTATTTTTTAATATTATTAAGTTCGAACTATATTCTGAAATATCTATTTTTAATGCATTTCCTTTACCTTATTAAATTTATCTATATCTTTTATAAGGGCGGGGGTGGTCACGGGTTATTCGAATATTACAAAAGGAGCTCGCGACTTAAAAAGGTTGGGAAACACTGCCTTATCCGATTTCATCCGCCGCGAATTTTCCTTCCGTCTGTGCAAACGGGAAGATTTTTTCCCTGCGTCGCTTTGGTCAAAAATAGGGACTTTCGTCGCGGAGCACTAAAGCATTCTGTAACGTTCAACGTAGAAATTATGACCCGGGATACTTTCTCGTGTATAATTTGAGTCTGACCTACATTAGAAACTCGACAAGGGACGTATGATTTAAATAGCATGCCGGGGTCCACGTTTCCTGTTGTTTCGTGTCACGCGGACTCGTTGCTGTTAATTTCGTAAGCTCCCGCCGCCGTAAATGACCATAATTCTTCTGTGCTTTACGCGGGCAGCTCGCATGCTTGATGCATTACGCTCAAAATTCCACGTGCCTCCGCCCGCGGGCTAATAAAGCGATACACCTAGCCGGCTCGTAAATTCCAACCTGTTGTTGTCTAGCATCAACTCCAAAACGCCACTTTAATAGAAACTTCTCTGTTCGTTTAACCAAAATACTTCTGTTACAAACAGTGCATTTAATAGTTTGCTAATTCACCACGAACCTTCGCCTGAATCAGGTATAAAGTATCATACAAATCCGCTTATATTTATTTCTGCATTAAATTAATAACAGCTTATAACCACAGCACCTTGGCTTTTGCACTGTATTATATTTTTTTAGTGCCACAAAAACGTATTTTATTATTATTATTATTATTATTATTATAAAGCGAACGTCCGTGGGAAAATTTTATTGCTAACCACAGCACGCGAAATATTTTATAAATATTATAACACCTTTTATACTTCCAAACTGCTGCAGTTATAAAAAAAGATTAATATTTGAGCAGGGTAATATTATTGGCGCAAAAGTGGCTCCAATTAAATTTTCTACGTTAGTAACTAACGTTACTGAATTACAAATTGTGCGCATTAATTAACTCCACCTTGCGACACTCGATTCAATGGCAATTCTCGGCAAGAATGTTCTAACCCAAGTTTAATTTGTCGGTTTAAGAAAGATTCGCGGATTAAATCCGCAGACGCCGTGGCGATGACCGCGGGAAAAGGAAATCCAGGAAAAAGGATTATTCGCCTCGCCCGCGCGGCGAGATAAATTGCTCTGGTGCGGTGGAACTGGAGGCTGAAATTGCAATTTCATAAATTCGAGCGGCTCCAGTAATGCTCATCCTCCGCATCATTTCACCTCTCCCCGTGCCCGCCAATTTCTCCTCGTTTTTTGCTCGTACAAGTCGCATCTACCACTTCTGCCTGAGCACGGGCTTGATAATTACTGTATCTTCCTCAATGCGTTGGCCTTAGAAATCTTTCTGGCTGCACGCCGCGTCGCTTCCGCTGCCCCGAGCCTCTCGGGCCCCCGCATTTTTCCTCGCGAGCGTCGAGTGGCGACTGTGAGCGTGAAAAGCAACCAAGGATTTAATACATTCTTTAGAAAGTCGCAGCGTGTACAGGAAACTACGCGTATCACTGCTCGTTGTCCGCTGTAACGTTTAACGTTTCGAGATACTCTGCACGCATCCAGCAAAATTTGTCGTACGAATTAATCTCTGCGAGTAGAAAGTCTCGTGGGCACTCGGAGTAATCGCAATTAATTTGCGAGCTTTGATGTATTATCTTTGAAAGAATAAGGGTTTGTTCTGTCCGCTTCGGTAGATTTTCGGTGGAAGTACATCTCTACTAAGTCCCCGTTACTTCTTTTGTAGTCGCGACATCGTCTTTCTTGGAGATAAATAATGACGAAGAACAAAGGCGAGCCGAATAGCGTAACGTTTCGTTAAAGGTTCAGCCTGTCCCCCGAGCGTTGGGCTTATAACGAACCAAAGCTGTAATTATCTATTTGGTTGAACGTAAGGGAGATTGGTCCTGATCAGAGTTGGGCATTGTCTTGGAATACAAATTTTGAATAAAATGGAGAGTTACTTGAGAATAGCAAATAAATTTTTATTCGAATTTTGTACTGTGAGGTTATTCGAGAAGGAGGAAATAATTTTTTATTCGCATAAAACTGTATTCCAAATATTCCAAATATAAGAATTTATACGAATAAAAAATTATTTCGTTATTCTCGAATAACTCTATTTTATTCACAATTCTTATTCAAGATCGTTGAATAAAAAATTCGAATAAAAATTTATTCGTTATTCTCGAATAAAAATTTATTCGTTATTCTCGAATAAAAATTTATTCGTTATTCTCGAATAAAAATTTATTCGTTATTCTCGAATAATTTCATTTTATTCGAACAGTATTATATATACAGTCGAACCTCGATAACTCGAATCTGAATGGGAGGAGAAAAAATCTTCGAATTATAGAGATTGCGGCTTATCGAGTTTTCGAGTAAGAGAGGTTCAGCAAACGAAAATTCGACTTATGTAGAGGCTTTGTACGACGGTTAATTTTTCGACTTGTGAAGCTGTGAAGCAAGACAAATTCAAGTCTTAACGGTCAATTGTTTATTGTATACCTATAATCAAATATACCTACAACTTACGTACTACATATATAAAAATACCTAATTATATTACACATTTTATGCTCGAAATATTACTCTTTATTACATATTAAGAAATGTGTGATTTTGCTTCGTGCTAGTCTTTTAGTGTATATAAATCAATTGTGAATAATGCAGAGAAAATATTTTCTTAAATATTTTCAGATCTTTCTACGAAATTTCCTAATACATATGTAGAAGTAAACTTCGACTTCTAGAGGTCGGAGTTCTACTAAATTCGAGTTGTAGAAGTGAAATGTATAATTTAACACGCAAAATATAGTTCGAATTAAGGCACTTTTATTTCGAGTTCTAGAGGTGTTTAGAGCGTAGCTATAGGGAATGAAGACAATCCTCGACTTATAGAGATGTTCGAATTATCGAGGTTCGACTGTAAAAATTGATTCGAATAATACCCAACTCTGAGTTCAAATGAAATCAATGTGTATACAGTGGCTCGCATTAATATTCGGACACTTTTTAAAATCGCATAACTTTTTTAGAATTGGTCCAAACAACTTGAGTTTTTTTTAGAAGCTAGAAGGATTAGTTTGCTAACTGACGCGCTTCGTCGTTTTGAAAAAAAAAATGTATTTGGTTGGAATAGCGAAAAGAATAGTAAAGTTCGATTTTTAAACTTTTTTTGTGAGCTTGTAATGAAAATTCAAAAATCCCGTTTGTAGATTGCAGTAAGTTGTATACGTGCCTAAAATTTCATCAAAATCGGTTAACGTTGCTCCGAGCTACAAACGTTTAAAGATCGCAGAATAAGGTCGAGAATCGCGAAAATTCCCGAAATCAGCGATTTTACTATTCATTTCGCTATTCCAACCAAATACATTTTTTTTTCAAAACAACGAAACGCGTCAGTTAGCAAACTAATCCTTCTAGCTTCTGAAAAAAACTCAAGTTGTTTGGACCAATTCTAAAAAAGTTATGCGATTTTAAAAAGTGTCCGAATATTAATGCGAGCCACTGCACCTACTGTGCAGGGTCGTACGAAGAAGCGAAGGGATGGTGGTCTCTAGATAAATCGAATTCCCGCGAATTAGCGTAGAATCCCTCACGTGTATCTAATAGATGGGGCTTTCTCCTGTTGTGGCTGGCACAACAGCCAACTCATTGAGATAGGTCAATGACTACGGAATGTAGCTGGTGCGGTTAGGCATGAATGTCGATGGAGCCGTCGTTACGAGACCACCTAAGAGCCGTACTAACCGAAATCAATCAGATCGTGCCTGACACTTGACCTTCGTTGGATAATCGTGAATTCGATAGCGCGGGGGACTGGCTAACAAGCCTCGGTATCGATAATAATTTAATCTCCCTGCATTTCGATGCAGTACCTATACTCGGAGTAAGCTATATGTAACTAACAAGGAGTGGTTCCCAGGTGTCCGCCTCTGATTGCTTTGAAGTTTGGATATGTTTTAGAGGACCGAAAAATAAGATATACGTGTTTTTTTATAGCGGCCAGTTTTCATATTTAGGGGGTGAAACCAACCCCCAAAGTTATAAGATTTTCAGGTGTTCGTCTACGATTGCTTTGAAGTTTGGATATGTTTTAGAGGACCGAAAAATAAGATATACGTGTTTTTTTATAGCGGCCAGTTTTTATATTTAGGGGGTGAAACTAACCCCCAAAGTTATAAGATTTTCAGGTGTTCGTCTCCGATTGCTTTGGTTTTTGGATATGTTTTAGAGGACCGTAAAATAAGAAATACGTGTCTTTTTATTTTGGCCTGCTGGAATGTTTGGGGGGTGAAACCACCCAACAATGTTCATAAGAATAGTTGGTGCCCGCCTTTGAATTTTGGATATGTTTCAGAGGACCGAAAAATAAGATATACGTGTTTTTTTTATAGCGAAATTAACCCCGAAAGTTATAAGATTTTCAGTTGTTTATCGCCGATTGCTTTGGTTTTTGGATATGTTTTAGAGGACCCATATAACTTTGAGGGGTGGTTTCACCCTCTAAACATTCAAACAGGCCAAAATAAAGATACCTGCGTCTTATTTTTCGTTCCTCTAACACATATTGAAAATTCAAAGCAATCGGAGGCGGACACCAACTATTCTTATGAACTTTGGGGGTGCTTTTACCCCCTAAATATTCAAACAGGCCAAAATAAAAAGGCGCGTATTTCGTATTTGTCGATCCTCTGAAACATATCCAGAAACCAAAGCAATCGGAGACGAACGCCTGAAAATCTTATAACTTTGGGGGTTGATTTCACCCCCTAAATATGAAAACGGGCCGCCTATCATCCGCCTATCATCTGTTGAAACACTACCCCGATCCAATTATCCAATCCTACTAATATAATAAATTCAAAAGTGCGTTTGGTTGTTTGGATGTCTGTCACTCAATCACGGCGCAACTACGCAACGGATCATTCTGTAATTTTTTATTTCCGTAGTCCTAGGACCAGGAATAACGTATAGGATACTTTTCACCCCGTTTACTTTACTCGATCTGGGCCAAATTTTGCATAATTACCCTCTAGAACCCTGCGGAAAATATAGGCTACCATGAAATCTGTACATCCCACTCCACCCCCCTTATTTCACCCTCTTGGCACTCCGCGATAATCGATGCTTTACCCGGGCAACGCCGGGCACTTCAAGCTAGTCCATACATAAAAGAGTGCATTCATTAGCGAGCTTAAAAGTTAAAATCCATCTGCATTCTTAAACCCCAAACTAAATAACCAGGCTCTATTAACTCTGCTCCGTGCCGCGCAAATCCTGAAAGTCGCAGGATAATCATGGGAACATCAGCAGTTAAATGGAGCGCAGCGGCAACCCTCGTTGCGCAACGAAGGCAGGCAAAGTCTCGTCGCACGGTGAATCGCCTGTGAACTTTGATCGCGGCTACCTTTAAAAACTGATTGCCCCGCGAAATGATTGATCGCGTTTTCGGCGAGATAAGGGCTGAACGGACGGCGGAGGATCAAGGAGGAGGGTGGAGAGTGGAGTGGCAGCGGTGAGCCACCGTTGGCCAAGTTCCAGGGACACAAAAGGGATAGCCCGCGAGGATAAAGGCATCGCGAACTTGTTGCGTTCCCAGAGGCGCCTTCCGTTCTCCCTTCATCGCGGGGGTTACGGCGACGGCCCGCATTCGCACCCCTTTCTCGCGCCCGTGAATGGCAAGGATCGCCGATAAATTTCTGTTCGACGCCAGACTTCTCGCAGCTGAACTGCTACGGACGGTGCGCGTGACAGGCTTAACGTTCGCCTCTCTCTCTATTCCAGCGAAATATAAAGGGGTTGTCGCCGGAGGGGGGGCTGATCCTCTTACACTTTACGCTGCAGTTTATATCTTCCGAGTGAATTTCAAGCTTTCACTTCGTCGCGAGGAGCCTCGTTGAATTTATGCGTTACAGTGTTTACGCTGGGATCGGGTCGTAAAGAATTTCCCCGTTTGGAGTTACAGCGAGCGATGATAATCGCAGGACCCAATCTAGCGGAAGCAGGACAACTGCCTAGAGCGGAAAATTCAGGGCGGTAAAATTGGTGGAAAGAGGAAATTAATATATTATTATTTATTGATATTATTATTAATATTGATTGCGGGTTTAAACCGATTGCATAACAAGCCTACATTACACTTTGAGTACGCATAGATTTAATAAGAAAAGAAGCATACATAAAAAAAATATATATATAAAATAATAATATATAAAAAATAATATATAAAAAAAATATAGGTAAATGAATTATATAAATCTTTAAAAGAATTTTAATAACTGAAAAAATGCAACGATAAAAATATTACGTAAGGTAGAAGGGGGGTGGGGGTGGAATATAAAATCTTACGAATTCTTATACTTGGGGAGGGAAGGGGTAAGAAATCGTCAAAATCACCCTTACGTAATTTACCCCTCCGTGGACAAAGCTTATAATCACAAATTGGTCACTGCACCCCAGCGTCATTTTTGAGTTACCATTTTTATATTTTCCAATCTTTTAACTTTTGAATGATAACTATACACTCGTAATACTCACGCAATCATGCTTTAATAGTCTTTTTCTAGAAACGTGAATTCTGATATGTTTAAATTTGTATTTGAAAAAAATAGTTATGGATAAAGCGATTTTTTCTATTTAAAATTCACCAGATTTTTAAATTTTATTATTAAGGGCAAAAAAATTCACAGAAATACTGGCAAAGATTCCCTGTGACCACGAAGCGTTAAGGACGGGCCATAAAGGTGGGTATCCACTAGTTACGTACCCTCGTATATCGTATCGCCGTTGCGTGTGTTACGAATTACAACAGTTAAATTCTGGTTATAAAGTTATTTATTAATAACATGGTGTCCCTCTTTTTGTGTCAAGAACATTTAAGTCATTTACCACTGGGATAGGGACTTCGGTAGCACGAATACGTGTGAACTTTCTTGTTTGAAACCAAACTATCAACTGACGCTCCGCGCCGAAAAACTCTTCCTTTTAAAATGCTGGGTAGAGAGGTTTTCACCCTCTACCCTCGAATGGCCAAGATGGAGGGAAAGCCCAAATATACACAATCCAAAGTGCATTGCTGACGAAGTCCAGACATTGGCATCGGCGGAAACACATTACAGCGTAGACCTTGAAAACCCTTGGGCTTCACGATTTCGAGCACTGCTCTTGTGCCCAAGGGTTACTGCCTAGTCCCTCGCCAGATGAGCGTGTCGAGCTCAAGGGAGGTCTCCGCCTTAGTTATTTGCCAAAATGCACGGCCAACATTCGGGACTACATCTGGGTTTACTTACTAAAACTTTCCCTGATCTGGCCATTCGTTACGCACGTAACACGTGCCATCCAGCGATACAATAGGGTGCAACGGTGTGTGAATCTTCTCCGTATCATCACTGACGCTGTTGCGTATCTTTGCATCAAATTTGATACGCGACGGTGCAACGCTGCCCGTCCACACTGACACGCAACGGCGATACGATACGAGGCTACGTAACAAGTGGTTACCCACCTTAAGGCCGCTCACCAGTGGCCTAATGATTCATTTGTTCCAACGTAGCCACTATGTATGCCTCGTTATTTCCCACGCTAGTTACCCGTCTCGCGGCAGCAGTTTCGCCAGAACGTTAATTACGACCGTTGATTCTGGTCGGTAAGTTTATCGACGATCAGGGAGAAGAAATAGTAAAGCGACCGTTCGGCGGTGCATCTCGATAACGTCGATACCATCGAGCGCGTCGGTTCACTCGCTGCCCAGGAGGTTTTATTCCCCGCGGAAGATGTAATCTCTGAAACGTTGACCTACATGCCGACAAGCTCGGTGGATTTTGCGTGCACACCGGCTGCAGGCTATACACACGCTCCTTAAATACATAAAGCATCCCCGACGCCATTGTGATGAAGTTAGCGGTAAGCTCGGCTGCGTTTGCCCCCGCTATTCCTGGCCATACCTGTGGACTGTTATTTGACGGCGGGGATTATTTAGTTAATGCTTATTAGCTCCCCCGCGCGACAGATCTCCCATCTGTGCGCTCCATTTTGTTTCGCGCAACCCGGACGCCATTTTAACTCTACTGCGTTCCTCGGGTCCCTTTTGACCCAGTCGCATTTCCAGTTCTGAGAAGAGCAGTAGCGCGCTCAGGATTTAATCTTGGGGGGACCCGAGTTAGAAGGAAACAAATATTTTTAATGCAAATACAATAAAATGAGATGGGCTACCAATGTTTCCCTGACATTGATTTGTTTTGTGTCTCCCTCAGTGGCCTCCGATTATTTTTGTTTCAGCGTTCGTCATTGAATAGGTCGCTTGACCTGATGCGTTAATATTAAGTACACTGATTATGTATTTTATTTTATTTTACTTTACTTTACTTTATTTTAATTTATTTTGTAAAGCTTACGTTTATATTTTGCTTCATGCTTTGTATCTTTTGCATTCTAAAGGTTAATAATAATAATAATAAAAACCGTTAATAATAATAATAATAATAACCGTTAATAATAATAATAATAATAATAACCGTTAATAATAATAATAATAATAATAATAACCGTTAATAATGATAATAATAATAATAACCGTTAATAATAATAATAATAATAATAACCGTTAATAATAATAATAATAATAACCGTTAATAATAATAATAATAATAATAATAATAACCGTTAATAATAATAATAACCGTTAATAATAATAATAATAATAATAAAATTCATTAGGTGCTTATAAAAATTAATTTAAAAAATAAAAGCTAGTTTTCTTTTATTTTTACAAAGTTCTTGCATTACTTCAGCCGTGGATACGTTAATCTCCTTTTTTTTAAATTTAGTCGAATAAAAAATTATTCGTTTCTCCCGAATAACTCATTTTATTTGAAATTTGTATTCGAAGATTATTCAAATAAAAATTTATTCCAATAACGCCCAACTCTGTTACTTTTCACACCCTTAAAAGTTATTCTTGCATCGAGTCACTCTATAAACCCACAAATTCGCATTCCAGTCGGCGAGTAAGGGTTCGCGGCGGGCGCAGCGAAATCGATGGAAGATAGGAGGAATTTATTCTAGCAGAATTATTTCAGTTCCCTTTCTGCCCTATTTTCCGCACGTATGTATTATTACTCGAGGTTGTCGTATCAGTAATTCATTCAGCAGGACAGTATATTGCACGCCGCTTCGCCCAACGCTCGTCTAATTATACGCGTTCTTCTGCGTCCACGTTTCTTCGCCGCGAAGAATCCCCGCCGAACGGAAGTGTGCTGGTACATACGAGAATTGCAAATTACGCTGCCGTAATATTTCATGGGAGCGTGTTGCTCCACGCTGGCGCGTTTCGAGGCAAAGATAGCCGAGGGAGGATTGATGGTAAGGGCCGAAAGTTTAACGAAAAGTTACGCGACTACCTGAAGAGAGACCTTCTACACCGCGAGCTCTGCCGAGCGGTGAACATAACTCACGATGGATGCTTACATGATCCGCGAACATTGTACGCGTGCGTGCACCGGCAGGGGGGCCAGCGACAGGGATAGACGGCGGCATCAACAACGGCGTAATCCAACGGCGGTGAAGAATCGCGGATACTCCGAGTAATGTACACGTTTCACGGCGAGATGAACGAGGAAATAGAATCTCTCGCGAATTAAATCGGACTCTGTTGTCGCGTGCCAAACAACCCGGAGAGCTTCTCCGTCATAGGGTAATTACGGGAGAGATGGCCACACTGGGAGAGACGCCGCACTTTCGATATTTCCGGGTTGGGGGTGAAAAATATAGCCCTGCGGATTTTATTTGTTTCAGGCGTTGGATGTTTTTGGTTTTAATTTTGTAAGGGTGACAAATATTAAAAGTTTGATGTTCTTCGAGGCAAGTACCAGCTAGTAGCACAAGATGCTTGACTAATAATATGTGTCCTTGGAAAAAGTTTCCATTGCAACATTTAGACACGGCGACGAGTTTGGGTAAAGTGTGGCAAGTCTCCCCTAATTACCCTAATTACAGTCGAAGGCTACGTCACAATTCTGTCCAGCTCTCTAA
The DNA here is from genome assembly GCF_050908995.1 of Andrena cerasifolii. NCBI lineage: Eukaryota > Metazoa > Arthropoda > Insecta > Hymenoptera > Andrenidae > Andrena > Andrena cerasifolii. The sequence continues at coordinate 2,269,183 of NC_135129.1, forward strand.
GATCTCTTCATCTCGTTCCATTTACGACGCAGCGATGTCCCGCTCTTGCAGGCACTTGATTTTTCAGTTAGGGAAATGAAATTACCCGAAGTAAAGTGGTTCGCAGTCCGCGAAACGAAGTGCCAACTATTTACCTCGCCGTTTTAAGCTTCGGTTACCCGAACATTGCGATTTTTTGACACGTTGCGGGTTTGTGGAGAAAAAGATTTGTAGAGAATACACCCTTTAAAGGTTTCCTGTATATCTTCAAAATTATAGTAGATATACAGAAATTATTATAATTAAAACTTAACGGCTTTTATGCTCCATAAAACTGTGTAATCGAATTGTTTAAAATTTGTAGTTTAAATAAAAAAACATTCCCCACTACAAAATTTAAATAAGTCGATTACGTAGTTTTATAGAGCACAAAAAGTCATTAAGTTTTCATTGTAATATTTTTTTATATTTATTATAGTTTTGAAGATACACGGGAAAGTAGGAAATCATACACTAACATTTAAGGGGTATTTTCACCATGAAGAACCGCAAACGGGCTCATACGAAAAATTGCATGATACTTCTATTGTGGTCCTCTACAAACCTATACCGTTTAAAAAAAATCGGAATGTCCGGGTAACCGAACTTCCCTTGTTCGAAAACAACGCAACTTTGTATATTAAGGTGGCCCTTATTTTCAACCTGCGATTTCTTTTGCTCTCACCCCCCAATATGGTTCCATTTCATAAAAAAATAGTCCCTTAAAAAGGATTATTGCAATCGGACAGCAGGAAAGGGTACCCACCGGGTCTTAAAGTTTAGAATTTATCAATGGTTTGAATTTGAAGAATTTCTCAAAAATGGTAAGCCCTATCAAAATTTTGTTCAAATAATATTAAAAGAGCATTCAATTTTCTACAATTACTGTTTATATAATTTTTTCGTGCCTCCGACCAGTGTTTAGATAATAGCGTTGGAATATAGAGAGGCGCTACGCGCGCCGTACAGATGGGACGCGCGAGCCGCCGACCTCTCTATATTCAAACGCTATTATCTAAAAAATGGTTGGAAGTACGAGAAAATTATATATACAGTAATTGTAGAGAATTGAATGCTCTTTTAATATTATTTGAACAAAATTTCGATAGGGCTTACCATTTTTGAGAAATTCTTTGAATCCAAACTATTGATGAATTCTAAATTTTAATACCTTTTCGGCACACTTTCCTGTTGTCCGATTGCAATAAACTTTTCCAAGGACTATTTTTTTATAAAATGGCATCGTTCTAGGGGGTGGGAGCAAAGAAATACAAAAAAATCGACACGTATAAATAAGGGCCACCCTATTGTATATACTTGTACATGTTACTCTAAAAGTTCGATGGCTGGTGTGCCTTAGAATTTACCGGTGACTTCTTAGATTCACTGCTCCGGGGCTGTAAAAGTCTGAAATGGCCCCCAAAACATTCAACTCCATGGCTTCCACCAACAGAGATTCTGGCACATGTCAGGCTTTATGTTCAGAGTTGAAATATTTTATGAGATATTTCGAACTTACGCCGCTGTACAATGGTAAATGTTAGTTATTCTCCGGTAAATTCTAAAATCCACCGATCTTCGAACTTTTACAGCAACGTGCATGTGTAATCTTCCGTTCCCGTGTGCCGAACTGGGACTTCCCGTCGAAAAGCACCGCGAACGAAGTTCCGAGCGTGGTCGATATCGTCGTGGAACGAGCTTTTGAAACGACCGGTACAATAGAGGGCGTACAATGAGATTCGTGTTCTGCGGCCGCGGCAGGCTTATTAATATTGCACGCCTCGCGTCGGAGCGAACTTTTATCTCCGTGTTTGTTCGTTTTACTTCAACCCCCTTCCATTAGCTTTTCGCAACTTCGCGAAACGTCGGTGCATAACGTAGTTCCAGGCCCTGGGCATTATGGGCAGGTCGTAACTTCATGGAACTTTCAATACTTTCGCTTCCCCGCATTCTTTCATTCCACTTTCTTCCCCCACCCCTGTCTGCCCGCCTTCTTCCCCTCTCCCCCGCTCTCCTTGCTTAGAGAAGGGGGAGTTCGCTAAGCAAATAAGGGTCGCGGCCGTTATTTCGCTCGTGGGGATAAAAATTCAGTGGAAAGTTTTGATTAACGTACCACCGAAATTCGCTGGGAACTAGGAAATCAGTTTCGACGGGAATTGCTTGCTGGCGGATGGATTTGGTAATGCTCTTTGTAGTGTCCGTGGTCCATTTTTGAAGGACATTGAGGTCTTTTTATGATTATGTGAATTATTGGCGACTGTTTATAGTAGAGCCGTCGAAATAACTTTTCGTTGTGGGTGTTCTTTGTGTGGAGGGTGATCCAAAGAATTTAAGAGTGTAGTGCATCTACGAGCTATAGTGACTTAGGGGTGAGATCACTCAGTGGGGTCTTCACCGATACCCTGCTGGGTACGACCCTACTACCTCTTGCAGGACTGTGTTTAGGGAAGACCAGGACAAAACCGGGGCCCTAAAGTGTAAAATCTCCAAAATTACTTCAAGACATGCAGTGATTTTAATTTGAAATAAGTTGTTAATATAAAATAATTTATATTACAACTGTTCTAATGCAGTACATATACACCTTACTAAAATGGATTTGTATTTAATATGTGCTGACAATGAGACAATTTTTAATAGCCAGTAGCAAAGCTTAATTGATGTCTTTTAATAATGATAATCAATTACTTCAATTTCGTTTTTATTTTATTAAAATCGAAATTGTAAATACTTCAATCTTTAGGGCCCCGGTTTTGTCTTCCCTAAACTCAGTCCTGCAAGAGGTAGTGTAGTAGGAAGGCCACGTTTAGCGGCCCATCATACCCAGCAGGATATCGGTTAAGACCCAGTTGAGTGGCCTCACACCTAAGTCACTATATTAGCTCGTAGAGGCACTATACACAACTCATTCAATTGGAATCAATTATTAGTCAACGCAGGTTCACGAATGAGGAAAAGTCAGTTTATATAATACATCATGACGTTTAGAATATATATAACTGGAAATAATTTTTATTCACAAACCCTAATTTTTAATATTTGTTGCACAACTCTACTTTCCTTCTCTACTCCTCCCTTTTTCTCTACTGTAACGTCCTGGGGGAAACACCACCGCCACACCGTTCCGGTACGTCGCCTCCGGCGTAACCGTAATCCCTAAGGCAGGTTACGCGCAATCGAGTGTAGAGTACTGTGCGCGGCAGGTGGATTGGCGTTTTAAGGAATCGAGGGAGAGGTGGTTGGTGCTGCGCGCATTGCCGGCCTTGGGTCCGCACATGCCAGACTCATCTCTCTCGGTAGGGCTGCAGCCGAAAGACCCTGCCTCAGACGCATGGGGGCCGAGAGGAATAAGCTTGGAAGTTATATATATACGAACGAGACTGGAACATAACACTTGCGAGAAGGAGTTAGGAAGATTAGACCTCTGGTGGCGCTGGCGAGCACTAACAGTCGTGATTCCTTGGGTCCGCACATGGCAGACGTTACACTACGTAGATATATGAAAAATGTAGTAGACTCGTTTCAAATTAACAGTATGAACGACTTATAGCTATAAAACACTTTGATACACGATAATTACTAAATATATGTTGATCATTCCTTCTGAAACACCTCGTATGATCCAACAATCCAGATACAGAATCCCTAAATTTCTTAATTAAGGCATATCCATACATCCTCTTCCATTTCCAACGGTCAAATTCACTTCATTCTAACCAAAATATACCACAATGAATATCAGAAAAGTAAATATGCTCATCTATACCACTGTTGCATTTCGCCACGATATGCATCGAACCAGGAGTGGTTATACAATATGTATCAAAAGTTCCCGGACTCTGAATTTAATATTTATCATCTTTCGATGGTTGAACTTATACCTTCAAGAAAACGGTGGACACTCCCAGCATCCACTGAAACATTCATTCTCAGGAATACTAAAATAAGGCCTCATGCTTTTCATTTTTCTGTCTTTCATTCCACCACAATAAATGATTCCACTCAGAGTCCAGAAACATTCGGGCCAAGTTATGCAGAAAGCTACCAACCCTCAAAATGTCAAAAAAAAAAATAGTTAAACGCAGTACGAATCTCATCATTTTATGATCTTTATTTTGCAAAAAATTGCAATACCAAGCCATTCAAGGCTCAAAAAACAAAAACTACAGAAAATGTAGAATAATATTAATTATCCTACTCACTACTAAATAAACCACTAAAAAACATTCAAAAACAATAAAAAGAACTAAGCAGTAGAAGTAAAGCTGCTTTTCTTTAACAATTAAAATCTTCAACCTAAATTTACTCAGCTTCAGATAATAGAAGGTAGCTTTCTGCATAACTTGACTCATTTGATACGTTCATTAACCGAACATCAACATCCTCCCAATTCTCGGTGCACAGTTTCGACCACCTGCAACGCCCAGAGCTTCCAGCTGAGCCCCCGGCCGTTTTGTTTTCAGGCAAAATTTCGCGTGATGGTGGAGGAGAACGCAGCGACTGGCGCCCGGCTTGACGGGGAGCTGGAGCGGGCCAGGGGCGAGTGCGCCACGCTCCGCGGAGAACTGAGGGATGTCCGTGGCGCCCTGCCGGTGGTGCTAAACAACAACAACGGGACGGGTGGTAGCACAGGCGCCACTGGCAGCAACAGCAACAACAACGCCGCAGGCACCGCCACCGGCAACAGCAATGCCGGGTCGCAGGAGGCGGCCGAGATCCAGCAACAGCAGGAGGACGGGAAGAGGCTCAGCGCTGGCAGCAGCCCTGTGGAGAAGAGGAGCTCGGCCAGCGACAAGTCAGCCAGTCCCATCGATAAGAGAACCAGCCCCGTCGACAGGAAGGAGAGGACTAGCCCCATCGATCGACGTGCTAGCCCTATAGGTTCGTATCTCTGGTCAACTTTCAACGTGGAACCTATTCACTCGTAGGTACCTACGAATTGACGAGGGAAAGTACAGATTTGGCTTGAAAGATGGTGACGGTTCGGAACGTCATTTTAGAAGTATTAATAGTTTTCCAACCCCGCATTTTACAAGGTAATTTCAACCCCTAAACATGAATTTCTGTGGCTAAAAAATTACGGGTCTAATACTTCTCTACCCATATGCCGAGTTTCATCAAAAACGGCAATCGGCTAAATCGGTAACCCGAAAGTCAGAAAATTATGCAACTTTGGGTGCTAGTAGTTCATCCGTAAAAGAACCGTGTTTTTGTCGGTGCTATAGTGCGGTTTTAGGGGGTGAAATCACCCCCTCAAAAAATTTAGAATTTTCTGCTTCGTGGAATATCTCGAGAACGGTGAGGGATATGAAAAAAAAGTTTAAACAAAAGTTGCATCTTTTTATATCTATAAACCTTCAAGGTACCCCTCTGGCATCACGAATCTATAATTCGAAAAATATTTTTACACAGTTTTATAGACATAAAAATTAAGATGCAACTGTTGTTTAAACTCCGTTTCGATATCTCAACCCGATATGTTAACCCGGGTTAACTTTATTCGATACGTGAGGAATAATTTTTTAAACTTTCATTTGTTATCGGAAATCTTTATTTAAATCAAATCTTTGCCCATCTCTGGCTCGAGACAATACTGCACGCCTATTTCACAGTGTGCGTCTAGTCGATGATCAATGGTCGCTACAGAAATCAACGGTGACCGTTTTCTGCTAGACGGACGCACCGTGAGATGATTGTAATTTTCCAGTTTAGAATTGTTAGTTCTATTAGCTGCGGAGTGTAAAGGTTGGCGGGAAAAAGGAATAGAAATTTGGGAGATCTGGATGATGTCCCGTTTTGGACAGGTAGAGGGTTGCGATGGGGCAGCTGCGTGCATAGGAGGCACAGAATTATTGATAGGGGCAGAAAGTTGGAAGGGAGGAGAGAACTAAGCACATCGATCGACATGGCAGCAACGTATGTTTGCTACGTACATGTAGGCTCGTATTCCCTTTGAACTTCGACTGCGGAGCTTTTTGATCCATAGCTCCGCCAGGATGATGGGAAGTACGTTCCATATCGAACTTTTTACTCTCCTCGTAAATGTTACCTTTGTACGAGACACGTGTAAATCTTTCGCGGAAAGTTCGATGCAAGTCGAGGATACAGTTCACTCATAGCTCATGGTTAAAACTTCATCTTGATTCCCTGAACACGTTGTACCTACTTTGGTCGCCGGCAGTTACTTGTCGCCATTTTTATGACCGGCCATGATTCACCATTTTCTCGTGCGACCTGCAACACGCTGGAAACCCACGCAACCGCCCCCCTTGCTGTTTGCCGCAGCTTCCGCCGTGTCCCGAGGAAGGTGGTGTTGCCTTTTAAACGGGCGATCGCTCTCCGTGAAGTGTGCAAACTTTAATCTCCGACCCTTTCTTTCGAGAACTTGACGAACATGTCCATGTTCGTAACAGCTTTGGACAATAAAGAAGCGACAGTAGAGCGTAACTATATTCGTCCGCATGTAAGAGGAATTACCGTAGAGGGATGTTATTCCCTGACGGAATAGTCTGCTAAATTATAATGGCATGAGAGTAAGGTGGATTTAAGGTAAATACAGTATTGAATAAAGAGGTGGAACCAAAGTAGGAGGAACAGAAAGATGAAAAAGGGAACGGAAGGGGAGTAAAATAGGGGAGAAGGAGAGAGGGATTAAGACAAGGGAAAAATAGGAATAGGAGAGAATGGTAATTATAGAAATCGGTTTAGAGAAGATACGAGAGATGGGAAATAAAAGAAGTAAGAAGCTAATAACTCTGAGGCCTACACAGTTCTATTCTAGTAGTACCTATATATTTTATACAGCTCGTTATATGGAGAAATTGATATTAGGTTATCCAGCCACCATTTCCCAGACATTGGTACCTCCTTACTGTAAAATATAATACACAAAATGCCACATAAATGTAAGCCTATGCAGAACTAATCTAAAAAACAGACAAGGGAGAGTATTAACCATCAGGAAACTGATGAACAGTGGAATCCATTCTATTTCGATTCGAGAATTACCCCGAGCATCATTCGAAAATGTGATTGGCACAGAGAAACGGAATGGCTCCCCAGCTCGCAGCCCAAGTGAGAAAGCGCGACGGCCTTATGCCCCAGCCCTGGAGAAGACGCGTCTCGGTGGTTCCGGTGGAAGCGTGGACTCGCGATCAGGAAGCGCCAGTCCGGATCGAGGATCCGCCAACAGAAGCAGCTACCTTCACCGCGGCGGAAGCGATCGATCCAGCGTGGAGAGACTGCGAATATCGACGAACCGTGACTCCTTACGGTCCAGCAAGGAGATGAACGATCACGAGAAGGATTTGGACAAGGACCTCGTGGACGGCGAGGTGCGGGCTGATGAGGACAATGAACCACCTGGACCAGCCCCCGGCAGCAGACCCTCATCCCCGACTAATTCCCTTGGTGAGTAACCCAGCATTTAATTATGGAAGCCCTTCCCTTTCAACCTCCCCTCCCGCACATTCACCGTTCGCGATTGTTCCACCTAGCCACCCCTCCGTTCCTACGATTCACGGGAATTAAACGGAGCTGGGATTGAGACGAAGGTGCCCCGAGTTTTCTTGAATGTAGAAACGCCAGTGAGGAGACACACCGTCTTGGAAGCTCCAAGATTTGTTTCGGTACCATTCTAAAAGGGGTATATCGGAAATGCTAGCTTTTAGAATCCTTTCCTCGATGTCTTTTAATGTTCAGTTTGCGGGTACTGGTGATTTTGATTTGGGACCCTTTGAGGCACATCTGTGATAAACTCTGGAGTCCTGTCATGTGAAATGTGTCTTTTACCGGTCACTCTTTTGATTGTTAGGTAGTATCCTTCGCTTCTTGGGTCACTGACCCCTTCGACGATTATCATTTGGTCCTTTGAGTTCGAGCTAATAAATTTTCTGCCTCAAATTTCTGCGACGGTATTATTCTGTAGGAATAGCTTCCGTAATTCGTACGTTTTTCGGGAGCCCCGGGAAAAAGGACCTCGGGCGATGGGACTCGAACCCACGATCTGCGGGGTGCTCCGCGCACTGGTCAGCCGCCTAACCAACTCCACCAAAGCCGATCCCCCGAAGTCTCTATATTCCGAGCTCCCTTTTATGGTGGTTCCTGAGCCCACAGTGTATACTTGTTGATCGTTCTACTCATGTAGTATCAGCTCCCAATTGAACTTTTTATTTTGCTTCACATAATAGAAGTTCTGGTGCACTGTAACGGTAGCCAGGACCGAATTAAGACCTCTAGAGGCCCTAAGCACTTAAGGGGAGGTTCCAGTCTAGAGCCCCCAAAAATAGGTAATCTTTAGGAATTAATTAAAGGAAAACTACTATATATAATTTAATGGGACGTTTTGCATTGTATTAAGGATGTCTTAAATTATAGAAATATATTTTTTGTTTTATAATTAATCATTACAGACGGCACTGGGGAGTCGTTAAAGTCAAGGCGTCAAAAAAAAATCATCCAAATCGGTGGGACCTGTATCTCCAAAAGTTATTATCCGATTCGACTGAAACTTTTTTTATTTTGAAGAATATACTTCTGGCTAGGGGAAACCAGAAAAATTATAAAAATTACAATTTTTTAGAAAATAACGACACTTGAAGTTTGAAATCACTTTTTCCCTATATTTTTCGTTCTTTCAACGCCTTTGAAAATCATAAATTTTCAATTTTTGTATTTTTGTTCTGGTTTCCCTGCTAGCCAGAAGTATATTCTTCAAAATAAAAAAAGTTTCAGTCGAATCGGGTAATAACTTTTGGAGATACAGGTCCCACCGTTTTGAGAGCACTGTTTCGAGAAAAACGCGTTTAAAGTTTTAAAGTTTTTCATTTGCCGTTACTCAAATGCCTATAACTTCGGGAATTTTACGAATTTCAACAAATCCTTTTAAACACTTATTCCTAAACGGTTGAACATTCGAAAAATGAAATAAAAAAATCGACTTTTAGACCGGAACCTCCCCTTAAAAGATTTTGAGGCCCCCTTACACAGGGTGATCACTTCAACGCAATGTGCGATTTCTTAGGCATTTCCGATAATTTGACTAAGGAGTGTTTCTAACAAAAGTCAGATTTTAAAATTCAGAAAATTTCTATGGTGCCCCCTCCCCGTTCTCCTGATGCCACAAGCACGTGCTTATTTTGCTTATTGGTTAATCCAGCAGTTCACGTTTGTTCAGTACTCGTTAGGGAATATTTCTTTGGAGAAACGGTTCCTTGCAGCCACTGGTTGACATTCCTTTCAGGGATTGGTGATCCACTGGTGGCGTCCAGGCTGTCGAACATGCACGGCAGTGGAAGCAGCACTGGCTCCGTAGAACTGGCTAGCACAAGAAGACTTCGGTTGGAGAACGAACGGCTTGTAGCAGAAGTGGCGAGATTGAGGAGATTGCTGCTCAGCGGTGCATCGCGTGGCGAAGTTGGCTCGGAGGACGCGGCCCTCGAAGAAGAAGCACGTTTCGTTGCCCTCGAGATGGAGCTGCAACACGCCAAAGAAGCCCTCCAAGCTCTCAAGGCCGATCGGAAGAGGCTCAAGGCCGAAAAGTTCGATATTCTTAATCAGATGAAGGCGCTCTATGGCACCTTGGAGGACAAGGAGCGGGAATTGCGAGACTTCATACGAAATTACGAACAGGTGAGGCGATCTTCTTATTTAGACTTTTATTGAATTCGGCAAATTCTGCATGCGTAGTAGCTCGTGGAGATAATTAGCACGCTCCCCGCCGAGTATTTGAATACTCCGAAGAAATGGAACTCCTCTTTTTTATTTACGTTAGGTAGCAGGTGAAATATTTTCTATCCAAAATTTCGTCATAAGTACTTAATGATAGAAGAAAGTACAGAAGCTGGTGATTCGATGTAGGAATTATTGAGTTAACCAAGGTCGACTTTGGACAGTGGAAGTGTTAATAAGGGGATGAAATTTAAGGGTCCATTCTACTTTGCTGGTCGAACAAGAGGCCTATTTTCATAAATTTTCTTTTGGTCAAATTACGATTTAAATTCACACATTTGTAATTATATTTTGGAAACATGAAAAATACGGGTCTATACAGCAAGGAATAATAAACATTTAACAAAAAAAACATTAAAATCCATTGATTAGTTTTTGGGAAAAAAAATCTAGAATATAGACCTGTTTTTCGATGGGCAAAGTAGAATGGACCCTTTAAGGGTTAGACTACTGTGACGGGCCGAAAAAGTAGGTAATCTTCTAATGCAAATTGTAGAGAAACTAATCGTCCGATTAAATTGCAATTTAGCATACTGTGAAGCATTAAAAACAATTACAAAACTCAAAAAATATATATAAATATATGTTACGTGGTGGCTACGAACTGAGGATCTTTTTTACGAAGAGTAAACGGTGTAGGTACCTTCTAACTCAATTTTTGATTATCTGAAACAAAAAAAAAAACGAAATTTGTCTGTTCAGTATAATGTAATGCCTAAACATTAACGAACCCGTGTTTTAATATTTTAAAAATTCGCTGAATAACAGCGTGTTAAAGAAAAGACTGCCGGTTCTTGTCGAAGAGTTTCTTAAGTACCTTATTTTTCCAAATGGGGAAGAACCTAAAGTGTTTCTGGTTATCTCAGGAATTTAATTGTAGAATAGAAACTTTGAAGTGTGAAACTGCTCGACGCTTTATTCCCTTCCTGAAAGCAAAATTCAGTCACAAACTGTGCTTCGAGAACTCAAAAACCTCCCACAAGTACCACGTACAGTGGGTTCGTTATAATTTAATGTTAAGTGGAAAAGACAGGGAATGTCACAAAACAGCTTTATCGAGAAAATTAAGCTTTAATACGTCAGTCCACCAGTATAGAATTAAGGTCCAATGAATTTAACGTTCTCATATAATTTTCTTCTTTTACCTTGACGACAGAAGCTTGAAGCTTATGCTTAGGCAAAGAGTGGAGACATTCCGTATTTTGTTCCAATGCAGAGTGGACATTTCCTGTTTTTAACCAGTATACCTGCCAAATCTTTAACGTTATGCTACGGGGGTATTTGGATTTTATAACCCTTTGTGAGTCGACAATTCTGTGGTCTCAATTGCCATCAACAAAATATGCTGTAAATCGCAAAATCACGAAAAATGGACATTCCCAGTGTTTCCCCTTACCCTTCAATTACTAGCGACTTATAAATACAATTCGATGACAGAAAAAGTGGATCTTTAAAATTAATTATTATTATTATTAGTCGTATTTATTACTCTAACAGAATAATCTTCATAATCTCCTGTAGCAAACAAGTTTCGCCCGTGATTAATGTGTTTTACACCCTCCAAATAGCGTTAGAGTCTTAAACACCCTTGGAAACTTGTTTGTTTGCCAATTAGAAAGACTGCAGGATTTCACGGTTAATCGCAGACTCGATGGTACTGCAATTGCTGAGGAGCGTCCAAATGGTTCGTTAAATGCTGCAATTTTTCGCCGTAACGCGGTGTTATTAATCGAAGGGAAACTAGCCGGGAAAGGCTGCGGGGAAAAATTTACTTAACGAATGCCCGCCGCTGAAATGCATTTCAATCTCCCAGCGAGGGGGCGCGCGTCAACTTCAGCTCGCAGACCGGAACACGGCCACGGTACACGAGACAGCAATTTTGCCTGTTAAATACTTTCATTAAACTTGCTGGAATTTCTCATTTTCCTGGCACCGTTATGGCTGCACAGGCGACGCCCGCCGACGCATTGTCGGTCATTTCAATTCCGCCAAATGAACAACGCGCACCGCTCTCCCTTTGCAAAACCGCGCGCAACGAGACTGCGATCTTCAATAGGTATTACTGCGCTAATTCGATATGCTAAGCTCGTCGGTTTTATGGGAAAAGCGTGAGAGATTGGAATTACGGGGCATCGAAATTGGATTTTTCTAATCGAATTGGACGACCCTTTAGAGCTTATGGTTAGATCAGTTTGAAATTGTTGGTTTATTGCATCACTTTTCGAGTATGAATTTCTGGGTCTGTGATTCTACATTATCTTATTGAGGAAGTCATGTTGATGTCCTACAATATGTGGATAAAGAATTTTCGAGAAAAAATAATTTTTTCAAAATTTATTATCACCACCCTTTTTTTATTTCAGAAATAAAAATAATGGCCACGTTATTAGCATCACAATTTTTTTTAATGTACGAGTTACCGAACGTCCCTTGTGAATAGGGATTGTCGGGTTTTAAAAACCGGTTTTTTTAGACTAATTTGTAAAATTCAAAAACCGATTTTTAAATTTAAAAACTCGTTTTTAGACTAATGTGTAAAATTCAAAAACCGGTTTTTAAATTTAGAAACCCGTTTTTAGATACTAGAATTATTTGCAAAACTGAATTAATTATTCAAGTAAAAACGTTAGCATTTCGACAATAATATAACAGTCTTTCATTATTAAATATTAATGTCATTTATAAAAATATTTAAAAGATTTCATTTTAATTTTAGACCAAAATGAATTTTGGAAATAAGTCAGTGATTTAGGATTTTAATAATCATTGTAATAAATTGTTTTTTTTGTTGTAAAAATTCGAAACCTTTTTAACCGGGTTTTGGAATTCTAGAATTCCAAAGCTGGTTGAACCAGTTCTTTGGAATACTAGAATTCGGAAATCGGTGCAACCAGTTCTTTGGAATACTAGAATTCGGAAATCGGTGAAACCGATTTTCTGGAATACCGGAATTCGAAAACCGGTTGAACCAGATTTTTTGAATACTGGAATTCGAAAACCGGTTGAACCAGTTTTTTGGAATACTAGAATTCGAAAACCGGTTGCACCTGTTTCTTGGAATACTGGAATTCGAAAACCGGTTTTTCCAAAACTCGTTTTTTGTATAAACCCTAACAACATGTGAATTTATCAAATTGTAAGCAGTAGATTTAGTATCAAAATTTCCCCAAAAGTGGCCAGATTTTACACAGAGACGAAGAGTTGCGTAGCCCTTCAGCCGGGAACGCTAAGTTCACCTAGAGACAGGGTTGTGGTAGGACATGACCATGCATCATGCAGTATCCGCTCGCAGGGAGGAAGGCAAACTTTAATATCCCAGCAACATCACGTTCTACGCCGACGACCTTAAATATTTTATAAACCAAAGGAGCAGGCTGAAAGGTTCCTAAAATGAGCTATGTAGCGATCGCAGAGTACTCGATAAATACAGCACCATTAAATTCTAACACTCCGAAATTAGCTGCAGCGCTCTGCATGCCCGTAATCCTGGGACTAATTTCTCAGCCAGGGACTAATTTCTCAGCCGGGTTCCCGATATCTTCTGGTGTCTCGATTAAACGTCGTCGCTAGGGGCCGATGGATATCCTCGGACGAGAAAGTGGCCGTGCCTGGCCGTAATGGAACATGAAAGAAAACGCGCGTCGCCTCGAGTCTTACGGGTAGTTTCTCTTCCATAGACCGGGCCCGTCAATTCCCCCTCGCTTTATCCTCGTCCGTCTTGTCGTATCGCGCGTAATCCGCTTCATCACCGGCGAGTGTCGACCTGTCGCCATTCTCCGGAGGAAAAGGGAACCTTCGTCTCCTATAATTTTTTATCCAACTGGCTTAAACATCCGTCCCCTTTCTCTCTTCTTCAAACAGAGACACGCTGGCAATCTTGTCTATCTTGTCTAGCACGGTTCCTCCGGTTTGTTTGGTATCGCGAGCTTCGATACGGAAGCTACTGTCTGCTCTCCAGTTCGTTACTTCCGCAACATCCATCACAGAACGCCCGGCGAGACACGTATTGTAATAGGGTGGAGCAGCGTGGCGCGATGCTTTGTCTTTGCTTTTAATTTGATAGATTTATTGGCGGGAGTGCTTCGTTGCTGCCTGGGATTGTCTTGAAAATTTCTGCGCCAAGTAATACAACGCCGGAGGAGGAAAACTTGGGAGGTGCTCTGAATTGGGCTGTGTACAAGCAGGGGTAGTAGAGCGTCAAAGGACTATGGGAATATTGTTTGAAGAAGCTGAAGTGGTGGCAGAGGCAAAGGGCTGGTTTCTTAGGTAATGCAGAGAGGTACTGAGACTACTGAAATGTCGTGGCAACATCAGTGGGAATTTCGGTCGTTGTTTCAGGATACTAGGCTGTCGTTTTTGTCGAAAGTGAAGCACTTCTTTGTCAATTAATTATAAGAAAATAAGTTGATGCTGAGGTTTGTTCTTTGACACTATATCTGTTAACATCATAAGCTTTAAAGAAACATGTTTGTTTGGTTAAAAATATGCATTATATATGACGCTACAGGTGGATTATTAAAAAGGATTTTTAAAAAGTATTCTTTGGTTTTGGTGTGATAACTCATAAACGGAGGTTCCAGTCGATACCAGTCAATTTCGAGCATGTTCACAAAATGTGTAGCTTAAGCCCGAACCTAAATTGAAGTTAATAATAATACATTCACGCGAGGCAAAATGCCCTGAATTCGCAATTTTCTCAAGTTATAATTTATTTGTTTAAAACGGTGTAGTGAAAACAATTGAAACTCGGCTGATATTTTCATTTATCCATATACTACATGTACAAAATAATTCAAAACATTGGTACCAGTGGCGGATTTAACAGGGCGGCCGATGAGCAGTTGCCACCTGGGCCCCTGCACAGAAGGCCCCCTAGGGCCCCATCTTTAAAAAAATTATCATTATATCCAAAGCATATTTTTTCCTGTATTATTACACCGAGTCCGTTTTTAGTAAACTACAGCTTTATTTTCCCGAAAAATGGGCCTCTGCTCAGAAGGCCCACGTAGGACCCTGTCTTAAAAAAGACTTACGATTTTATCCAAACACTATATTTTTTTTCTATACTTTTCTGTACAGTTACCCCCTTTTAGTAAACTATCTCATCCTTTTCTCGAAAAATGGGCCCCTCAGAACGTTTGCCACCTGGGCCTTTTTTCTTAAATCCGCCACTGATTGATACCATTTCTTCAACATTTTTTCAGCTGCTTTATCTGTCAAGATCATTTCTCTCCATAAGAGTACATGCAAAATCAGTGAAAATTAAAATCGTTATAACTCAGCAACCGTTTAGTGAATTCGTTCAAATTTTTTGGAGCACATCAGGAAGATTAAAAAGAACAATCTCACACATTTCCATCAACTTGGTATAATTTTGAAGATAGGTCCGATATATCCTTAACAGAGCAGTTGCTGCCTGGGCCCCTGCACAGAAGGCCCCCTAGGGCCCCAACCTTAAAAAAATTATGATTATATCCAAACTATATTTTTTTCTGTGCCAATACACTGAGCCCGTTTTTTAGTAAACTACCTCTTCGTGTTCCCGAACAAATGGGCCCCTGCCCTGAAGGCCTCCTAGGGCCCTATCTTCAAAAACGAAGTTATGGTTTCATCCAAACACTATATTCTTTTCTATACTACTACACTTAATCCATGTTCAGTAAACTACCTCTTCATTTTCCCGAAAAAATAGGCCCCTCAGAACGTTCGCCACCTGGGCCTTTTTCCTTAAACCCGCCACTGACCCACGCGGAACGCGTTAAACGCACGAAGTAGTAACCATAACTGCGCGAATAACTTCTGTTGAAACAGGGCAGTTCGATCAAACAATCTTAACTACCGAAACTACCAAAAGTTTCCAAAGTTACCTCAGCACAGTTTCGTGAGCTAAGTAGTATGCAGCAATAAATCCAGTAATGCAATCGGATTCGCGACTCTACGCAGGAGCTTGCTGCGGAAGAATTCGTACATATCTTCCCACGTGTATATGCACAGGGGCCATTTCACGCACGACCGCTCGCAAAGCCGTGGGATCCGGCGAGACCCATCGATAGTTTTTAACCCGAAAATGTTGACTGGCCAGCGGGTAACACCTGACCGATCCGCCGGAGTGGCAGTAATCGCGTTGTCCCAAACTTTAGCCGATAAACCGGCTGCAACACCTGTTATACGCAGCGGTGAAGTTACTAGAGCCCGAGGGAGAAGTAAGTGGATTAAGTTCTCCGTGGCTGATATCCTAGTGGCTAATAGGTGAAGGTACATGGCACCTGTAAGTAAACGGCAACTTGCACCTGTATCGAGTTACCGTCGTCGATCGACCGGCAACAATGTCCTGAAGAGGAGTCCGCTGACGCCCTATAAAAACTTTCAGCCCCCTACACCATTCTCGACGTTCACCATTAATGTTCGGAAGTTGGAATCTTTTCGAAGGGATTACTTCGTACCACGAATTTTATGGATACTTCGCCGACTACAGATTGCGAAATGACATTTACGAATTTCATTGCGAATAGTTATAGCAGCGGATAAAAGAGTCACCATCTTTTCGATCCACGAATAGATTTTTTTAAAGTCCACTTCGACAAGTACCAGCTCATAGTCTTAATATTCCTGCAAAATTTTATTCAAATCGGTCCACTAATCTGTGAGATATTTTCGGTACCGCGAATGCTGTAATTATGAAAAGGCCTTCGGAGAAGGGGCTGCTACGGCACCGTTTCTTAAGATAGCAAATTTATTTTTCAAGAGAATACAGCTTAATTCACGCGCAAAAAGGCCTATATCTTGATTTTTAAATATAACATTTTCTTATATGAAAAAGAATCAAAACAGTAGCCCTGTTTTCCGAGCTGTCGAAGGTACCTACTACCTATGAAGGCCCTCAAGTATGGTAAGCCGATAGCTCTGAGGATCGTTATAGCTTTTTCCCAAGCTGCTGCTCTGTGTATCAGATCCAACTAGCTTTGTATAAGTCTCTCTCGATCACGTAACTTCGTCACGTTCGTCAGATCCGAGAGATTGGAGAATTGGTTAAATCGCCGAGGCTCGCCTGCTCATCCCGGCCCGTTCATGTAATTACGATGCCGTTTTCGGATTTTTAATCACTGCCGCTCCCCTTTGTCGCAAAGAAGTCTTTTGTACGCGTGCATGCATTGTTAGACGGTGGTGGTTTCGGGTGGAGTTACTGCCCGGATATGGGTCTCTTTGACCGTTGATTACAGCGGATGAGGGAGAACGAGGCAACCTTAGGGCGCCTTCAGCAGCAAGGAGTCGGCATACCTTCGGAGGAGCGCGAGCGCGAGAGGGAAAGGGAGCGCTGGAGCCTTCTAAGGGCGGCGAGGGACGAGGCCGATCGAAGCCTCAGCCTCGCGGCTAGTTTGGCCGACAAAGAGGCCGCCCTTTCGCACGCACACGCCACTATAAAAGAGGTAAGATCTCCTGCCGTCCCTCCGCGCATTATTATGCGCGGCGGGGAGTCGGCTCGACGAATCCAATCCTTTTACTGGCGCAGCTAAAGTGTTTTGTAAAGACTACGCAGAAAGTGGGAGCACCCGAACCGCGAGCGGAATTCGTCATATTTACGAGTGGGGCCAGTTGTTCAACTCCCGGGAATTATTTGCTTAACGTGTTGACTCGGATTTCAGGGGAGGGCGGTACCTTCGTACACTACGCAGGCTTTCATTTCCATGGTTTTTGCTGGCGATACCGCTACGCGATTTGGGACAAAGTTTCGTGGAATTAAATTCAGGAGTCGTGACTGGGATAACGCTACCCTTCGTTCTCTTAACCCTTGTACGGAAATTGGGTCATTTTTACCTAAAATCGAGTCATAAATCCTCGTTACTTGTTTGCTAATGTATTATTTGGGCTGAAACTCCTTTATATCTTTAAATAATTAATAACAATAATAATAATTTTTGTTAATTTTTCAATTTTATTTTGTTAATTTTGTTAATTTTTTATTTTATTTTGTTAATTTTGTTAATTTTTCATTTTATTTTGTTAATTTTGTTAATTTTTTATTTTATTTTGTTAATTTTGTTAATTTTTCATTTTATTTTGTTAATTTTGTTAATTTTTCATTTTATTTTGTTAATTTTGTTAATTTTTTATTTTATTTTGTTAATTTTGTTAATTTTTCATTTTATTTTGTTAATTTTGTTAATTTTTCATTTTATTTTGTTAATTTTGTTAATTTTTCATTTTATTTTGTTAATTTTTTATTTTATTTTGTTAATTTTGTTAATTTTTCATTTTATTTCGTTAATTTTGTTAATTTTTCATTTTATTTTGTTAATTTTGTTAATTTTTTATTTTATTTTGTGCATCTTTTCATTTTTAATTTTTTAATATTATTGTTATTGTAGAAATTTAATAACTTCTTAAAATATTAAACCGGAATAGTTGAATGCACTGAGTTTTATTTTTATTTTTGCATGATCGTTTCTTGTAAACATATATAATATTGTGTCAATTTCGCCAAAATTTACTTATTCATGTAACTTTAAAAATTCCGTATAAGGGTTGACTTCTTTCTTTACATTTCTTCTTGTTATTTTGCACGAAATATACATTTTTCATCAACCGAGCTGTATAGCCAAAGTACCGATTATAATTTTGAGTATTTTATCGAGCTGATAAGCAAACGACAAATGTGCACTCTCCCATGTAAGAGCACAGCACTTACGACGCTGAGCGATCTGTCGATCGAGGGAAAGTAGATAGTATGTTGTAGACCTTAAAAGCGCACCGAAGGTGTATTAGAAATTTTCTTTTTTTTTAATTTAAGTACCTACCTACTTTAAGGTTGAATTGCGCACTGCGTGTGATATTAAGTTCTGTTACTTAATGACCGACTCGTTCGCGTCGTTTGAAGCTATTTTGTGGATGGAAACTTAAGTTCCTTGTGATCCCTTGCGTAGAATCTACTGAATATTGGCTGGGCGATCGATGTAACATTATTACGAGCAGTTAGGTAAGAAGCGGTTCTTTGCGCGCACATGCAATTACACGAAGGGTGAGTCTGCTTTGAGCCCTCAAATTGTCCTCAACCGTGTGCATAAACGCGGGGGCTCCGGCTAACGAGTTTAAAATTGATGGCTCGAGGGTTGCCTCGGAATGCGCTCCACAGTCACGCACGCCCCGAAATTTACAGTTCTAGTTTCGTTTTAGTAATCTCTATGCTGATACAATTACCACACTCTGTGTAATTGTGCGAGGACAGATATAATATACGCAATGGTTTATTCAATGTATTATGAATTATTCAATACACAAGTCTCGAGAGTTCTTGCAGAATATAAATGAACATTATTGGAAATATTTTATTAATCCTAGGACGACTTCTTCTGAGTTTGATTTCTGGGGCTTTTTCAAATTCTTCTGCGAGTTATATAGCAGCAGAATTTGTAGTATTTGTGGAAGAAAGAAAAGGTTAATTTTTAGTAGCTCTGCTGAATTCTATTCACTCTGCTATTTAGGTACTCGTAATCTGAAGTCCATTAATTTCACAGTGTTTTGTTTATTTTAACAGTCTCCGTTTGAAGTTAATTGTTAAATATCGTTTGTAATCGTGTAAAATAGGAGTGAGATGAATGCTTGGAGCCTTAAAAAAAATCGAATTAATTGCGAATAAAAATAGGAAATGAAAATCAAATGAAAATCTCCCTATAATATAATTTTACTTATACCCTAGTTCTGGTTATACAAATTTGGGTTGCTTTAAAATTTATCTCGTATTTTTTAAGTCCTTCTTTAGGCGCTTTTTCTCTTGTGGCGCCTGCGTATCGCGCAGTTTTGTACATGTCTCGAGACTAGGGTTACTACATGGTATACAAAAGCAGGACATATCCTCCTTTTTTACTGAAATACAGTATCCTCCTATCACCTAAAAATGTCCTTTTTTCTTGCATCCACAACTCAAGCGATCCACTCGCCTCGGCTTCGCCCGGCAAAATTCCAGCACTATTTACCAGATCCAGAAATAAAAAAGGAGGACAATCTAGTTTGAAATCGTTTGAAAATGAGGACGTTGTAAATTAAGCCAAATTTTAGATATCAAATTTATTATGTAAGAAAACATTAATGTTTACATGAAATTGGAATAATCTTGTAGCTACTACATTAGGGTGGCCTTTATTTATACATGTCGATTTTTTTTGTATTTCATTACTCTAAAAAAAATGGTCCTTGGAAAAGTTTATTGCAATCGGACAATAGGAAAGGGTGCCGACCGGACCTTAAAGTTTAGAATTCATCAATGATTTGAATTTGAAGAATTTCTCAAAAATGGTAAGCCCTATCGAAATCTTGTTCAAATAATATTAAAAGAGCGTTCAATTTTCTACAATTACTGTATATATAATTTTTTCGTGCCTCCAACCATTTTTTAGATAATAGCGTTGGAATATAGAGAGGTCCGCACTTCGCGCGTCCTACTTGTACCTACGGCGTGACTAGTGTTCTTTCTCGAGAAATTTTGTAATTGCTTATGTCTTATTTCTCGAGAAATGCTATAATTTCTCGAGAAACTTAAGTCTAGGAAAAATATTATAAATCTCATTTATTTTCGTAAATGAATGTATTACTAGTTAATCGCGAACGTATAAATGCATCTACAATTTATAATACATCTTATTAATAACATTAGAACCTATATGAATTCCAATAGAAAATCACAGTACAGAAGATTCGATATTATTAACTGCTCTTAAATTCGTATTTAAAAATTTGGAAAAATTGTACACTGAATTAAGTACCTAATGAGTTTCTTGTGGCTATTAAAGAAGAAATATTGAAAAGAGGAGGTAAGAATATTGTATCCCGTATAACATTTTTGCATGATCCAGAATTTCTTCC
The DNA here is from genome assembly GCF_050908995.1 of Andrena cerasifolii. Taxonomy (NCBI): domain Eukaryota; kingdom Metazoa; phylum Arthropoda; class Insecta; order Hymenoptera; family Andrenidae; genus Andrena; species Andrena cerasifolii. The sequence continues at coordinate 2,289,787 of NC_135129.1, forward strand.
AAAAGGGTTAAAAGACGCACTTTTTCATTCAACAGCCAAGGTAGATATATATAAAAAGTCAAAATATAACAGTAACAGATTTTGCATTGTGTTATTTAAAGATAAATTTTAACACCAAAAAGTAATGTTTCGCTTTGTACAAGTTTTGTATTAAATAAATACATTTTACAATACAATTTACCAATTATATTTAATATCTATTTTTTCATTTACACAAGTTTTGTATGAATTAGACAGGAATAATCATTTAGTTATAGTTTTCTTGTGTTTTTGATAAATATTATCAACATTATTCCAAAAATATAATTTTTCCAATATTTTTTTCAATTTCTTGAGAATTCTCGAGAATTCTCAAGAAATACAATCTCGTTTCTGTTTTCTCGAGAAACAAAAAATATGGAGAAGTCAGGAAGACTAGGCCTGACGTATTGTCTACACGCGCGTAGTTCGTACCTCTCTATATTCCAACGCTATTATCTAAAAACTGGTTGGAGGCACGAAAAAATTATATACACAGTAATTGTAGAAAATTGGATGCTCTTTTAATATTATTTGAACAAGATTTCGGTAGGGCTTACCATTTTTGCGAAATTCTTCAAATTCAAACCATTGATGAATCCTAAACTTGAAAGTCCGGTCGGCACCGTTGTCCGATTGCAATAATCTTTTTCAGGGACTAATTTTTTATGAAATGGCACCATATTAGGGGGTGAGAGCAAAAAAATCGCAGGTTAAAAACAAGGACCACCCTACTGCTACTACATATTCAGACCCTAAATAAAGTCTTTATATCTACTGCTTATTTAGGGCCTGAATATAGTAGCTACAAGATTAATCTAGTGTAATGTAAACATTAATGTTTTCTTACGCAATAGAAGTTGATATCTAAAAATTTGGTTCTATTTTACAACGTTCTCCTAAGATTGTCCTCCTTTTTCATTTTTCAATCTAGTAACCCTACTCGAGACTAGTGCCTATTTCAGATAATTTCCATCTTTTCCACCCTTCTAAAATAAATCAGATTTGCCCTCGAATACCAGTCACGGGCCACGTTACCTGCCATCCGTAAAGGTCGCTAACATTGAAAGCCCCAGACACCCGCAGCACAGCTATCAGCACGATCCGTCTCGCCTGGGTCACGGATGACCCACGTCACACCTGGGAACTGTTCACACAAGCGTAGTTTTCAATTCGGGATTTCACACAGCTGCTACTTCCCCAGAACCATGTACTCCAAAGCCACGTTCCCATCGCCTTCCAAGTCCCCGCCGCAAAGCCAACGTCCCACACGATGGCCCGGGACGTGCTAAATATTTTGACACGCGATCTTCAATGTAACCCCTTGAAACCATACAGATATGGAGCGCCAGGAAGTCTCGCCGATTCCATTTCCTATTCATCCCTGTTGAAATACAAACGGGACGACGTTTCGTACAGTTGCAGCGCCAATTGGCGGAAAGGGGCGGCGGCGGTGGTATCTGTTTGAGCGACCAGGAATCCTTGGTCTCGTTCCCGAGGGGCAGCGTGAACGGGGCCGCGACGCCGGGCGCCGGGAGCAGCAGCGGCGGCGGCTGTGGTATCATCCCTCATATGAATTCTCAACCGCCACTAGGCAGCACCGAGCTAGGGGTGACTGTTGGCAACGTCGGCAATGCGGCAGGTGCCGGCTCTTCCGGCGGGCAGGCGGGCGATCGCGGGAGCTGCAGCGCTGACAGCGGCGTCCGCGGATCCAGCGACAGAGAAAGCGGCGGTGCTACCAGCGTGGGTGGAAATCTCTCGGACTCCACCACCGACGGTAAGAGCAGGGGTTCATTCACACTACACACAGCGTCCTCATGATTCGTTACAGCCAACCACGTACGTAGGCACGTTGGGTAAGGTGTCCCTTGGATGGACACCTTTATAGCACTCTCTGTGCTCTATTTTCCTCTGCTTATAAAACACCTACGAAGGGGAAACTTCTGTGCTGGGTATACGTGGTTATCTGGAAGAATGCATCGGGTCGCAGTACGCGTCTAGTTATTTCCCTGGGTCTGGGGCACACCTCCACGGATGTTTATCCCAGGAGCATGACTCCCCCAGGACGGGAGCTGATGAGCCCGGGGTACCTGAGCTCAAGGGAAGGGCAACTTTGAGAAGCAGTCGACGATTAGATGATTGTTTCAGAGTTGGGCATTAAGGGGGGATTCTCGTGTAACAGCACCCAAAATTTATGATTTTTTTTGGAAAAAACTATTGGTAACATTGCATTAAACTCTTTTAGGATATGAGGAGGCATCTTTAAACGTGTAGAATTTTTTTTTTTATGTCGATCCTTCTTATTATTTATTAATTATTGTGGAATCGTGTTAACCTCTTCGAGGATGTTGGCGGCAGGTGCAGCACCTGTCACAATCATCTGATTGCAAAAAGAAGAAAATTTTCTTAAAGTCAAATAATTTACGCTGGGACTGAACCTAAAATTTTAATTTTTATTTATAATACTTTTTTCGTCGATATAAAGAATAATATGAAAAATTTGTCGAAGAAAAAACTTACTTTTTCTTTCAAACGCTATAACTCTTTCAGTTTTTCAGTTTTTTTTTTAAGTGGGCCAATCCCAGAGTAAACTATCTAACTTTAAGAAAGTTATATTCTTTTTTGCAATCAGCTGACTGTGATAGGTGCTGCAAATCCCGCCAACAGGAATTCCATCGTCGAAGAGGTGGACAAGATTCCACAATAATTAATAAATAATAAGAAGGATAGACATAAAAAAAATATTTTCTACAAATTTAAAGATGCCTCCTTATATCCCAAACAAGTTTAATCCAATATGACCAACAGTTTTCTCAAAAAAAAAAAAATATTAGTTACTTTTGGGGGCTTAACTAGATAAGAAATATTTTTTAAAAAAACGCATAAAATATAAATTACATTAACTTTAGATTATTTGACGAATAGAGTTAATTGTATTTGACGAATAAAGTTAACCCGGGCCAAGTTCATTCGACACATGACGAATAATTTTTTAACTTTTACTCGTCTTTCGAAATTTATTTACATGAAATTCTTGCCCGTCTCTGGCTTGTTTGACCCCACTTTGTAACGTCAGTTTAATTAAAATTTTAAAATTTAAATTTAAAAATATTCACTCTTTTAGTACACACTTAATAGAGATCAGTTTTTAAAAATAAATTGCCACTGGAAAATGTTGCATTACCGAGAACTGTCCTTCCCCGAACTAATTACTTGCGCAGATGCACCAGCAAATGGCACTTCTGCCCGGTAATTAGTACGCTATTCGTCCTAATTGCGCAGGGATCTTTCAATCGTAATCGATCCACCGATAAATCGAGCCGCTTTGAAGCCGTGAGCCTATCTTGTGTATAATACAATCGCCATTATTATCCATCAGAGTGCCGGTCGCTCGGAACGCAATGATTCTTGCGCTTAGGTGTAACGAGCGCTGAGATTAATCGCCTAGTTAAAGTGCATTACGGTGCATCCGTCGGAGCGTTCGGTGGAAAAAAAACGGTTTGATGGCTTCCGTCAACCGCGAATGTTAGCCGAATGTAGGTGGTGCGTTAATCGAGCGCGTTTCCTTCATGTATTATTCAGCCAATCGCCCGTGCCCGTGCATTAAAACGGGCCGATCAATTCAGCTCAGGACAAACAAGCCCCTGATCAATAGAGATCTCACGAGAACAGGCAAGCTGATGCACGTGCACGAGGGATTTTCACCTAATCATGGCGGAGGAGACATATTCCAAATTCCCACCTTGTGTGGGGGGATGAATAATGTTTCTGATGCGCGAATGGGAGTTTCTTCTGTGGTGGGCATTTTGATTTGTAGTAATTTGAATAGTTAAGAATAGGTTTGGTTTTAACCCTTCGTGGTCACACGGGGTGTATCGCACCCCAAGAGCAATTTTCGAGTTCAAATGGCGCGTTTACGGATTCCAAAAGGGAAATATCCCGGAAAAAGAATATAAAAAATGGTAACTCAAAATGACGTTGGGGTGCAGTGAACCCCATGCGACCAATTTGTGATTATAAGCAGGTGTGACCACGGAGGGTTAATATTAAATCTTTTGCAATCGAAGACTTTCTTTCATTCTAATGTAAAGTTTAATGTAAAAATCAAAACAAAATGACGTAACACACGTGTGGGCACAGTTTATATTTACTGAGAAAACGCATTTCGAGTATGGAACTTCAATCTATACTATTATATTAAATTGAAGTTGCATACTTTGAAAGGCGGTTTCTCAGTAAATATGAACTGTACCCATAAGTGTGTTACATCACTTTGTTCGTCTTGGCTAGAGGAAGGTTCTAACGTTTTTATTTTTTTGTAAAATAATTAAATAATGATTTTTACATAATAGTAGATCGCGACGCGACCGCTAGGTGGCGACCGAGCGAGCGAGCGCTTCTCGCTTGTGAAATTGCACCGCGGCGGGAATAAGTGGCCGAGGGCTACCGAGTTTACAGATTGCAGGTTACTGATTACGAATCAGTCACGCTAATATTTTGGGCGAAACCGAGTCGGGGACGCTAGTTTTATACAATATTATATATAGATATACCGTATTGCAGCTGACATTGATCTGCCTTTCACACATAGAATTGCAACATTTTAAGGATATATTTTTGGGGTCGTTTAAAAACCGTACCAATTATCACAAGATCCAACATCAATCGATATAGTTCGACTGGAAAGAAATTATCATGCCCACCTGGATATACAACCACAAAGGATTTATAAAGAACCAAAAAATCGTATCAATCACATGGGTTCACGTTGACATTTGAAGAGTCCTTGTAGAAAACACTACAAGTGCCAAAAATCAAATTCCACGCTAAACTGTTTCCAATAGAACATTTTCCGACGAATTTTCTTTTTTTTTTGATTTTACCACTTACAGTGTTTTCTACAAGGACTCTTCATTTATCGTGCAACCTCCTACTCAGGCTCGGCTCCTCCCCATAGGCACACTTAGGCAACTGCCTAGGGCGTAAATTTGACAGGCGGCACAAAATGGCCCTTTCATGGTTGGCATTTTGTAAAATAAACTTCTAAATGGAATATTACAAGTTGCATAACTATAAATGATTTAAGCTAGCAATAAAAACTCAGAGTGAGGTCGTGGAAAATCTCAAATAAATGTGATGTAAATAAAGGGCGCAACTTGGCAGGTCCGCCTAGAGCGCAAGAAAAGGCTCGGGCCGAAGCTGTTCCTACTAAACCCCATTTTCTTCAGTTTCACCGCGGTGGCTTCCAGCGCAGCAATACGTTCAACATAACCGAAAAGTGCAACATAAAGAACAAACACGCATCCCCTAGAAGCTGTCCGCCCTGACCCCCACGAGACTCGCGTCCCCGCGAACACGTTCGAGCTCTTCGGAACCAGCCCCGTGAAAAATCAACGTACCCAATCGAATTTACAAACCCAGTCGACAAACAGTCCCCAATGTACATTTTCTCCTCGCGCGCGGGGCAGAACGCACCCCAGGGCGACGCGTCTCGATGAAATTACGATTCGAGTTCGCTGACCGATCTGAATCTCACTTTCAAAAAAAAAGGAAAAAAAAATAAAGACCGAAAAAAGGGACAGGAAAAACAGAATAGCGAAACGAGTGAAAAGTTTACCTACGCTCGCTCGCGTCACGTTTCACCCCTCAATTTTTTTGTTCCCGTCGATTCGAAAGGTAAATACACCCGTGGATCACGGACCGCCGGCACGTGAATTCGGGGATTCTTCTTTGACAGCGCAAAAGAATACTTTTTTTTTTACATTGTATATTTCCGCGCAGGCACACCGACAATTACGGTCGAGGGAAGCGGTCTCGACATGGACAGCATCTCCGTGGTTTCCTCCATTGCACCATCCCACATGTACCAGTGTAAGTGTCCAAACATAATCGCTGATCGTCGTCTCCTTCCGTTTCTTCATCGTCGTCCTCCACCTCCAGAGGATTCTCCCGGTGCTTCTGTGTGTCTTTCTGCTTCTTTTAATTCTCTCTCTCTCTTTCACTCTCACTCTCTCTCTCTCTGTCTCTCTCTCTCTGCTCAGCCTCTATTTTCATTTTATTTATTCGTCTCTCTTTTGAATTGAATGTCTGCTTTTCGACCGTTCTGTCGCCCAAAACCAAACAGGCGTCGACTTCGAGTCAGTTATTTCCACAATCGCGATCGGTGACAAAACTGGATAGAATGATTCACATAATAACCAATGTTACTTGGAGAATTTCATTTCACTCTATTTTCGCGTGGTCACAGAGGAGTTTGTAGTTCCCAAATTGCTTAAAACTAAAGTATGAACATTCGAAGATCGCCTATGCTAGTGATTCCCAACCTGTGGGTCGCGAAGTGTTTTCTGGAGGGTCGCCACAGTTTTCTGTATTTTTTTTTTTAATATTATTAAATTAGAATTATATTCTGAAATACCTATTGTTAATGTGTTTTCTTTGCCTTATTAAATTTACCTCACTTTATGTGACGGGTGAGTTCAAAGGTTATTTGAATGTTATAAAAGGGGATCGCGACTCAAAAATTGTTGGGAAACACTGGTCTATGTTATCTCCTATAAAGTTCTTTTTTGTAAGATTAATGGAAGTAGTTATATCGTGATTAAATAGCGGCATCGATCGGGGGACTTGCCATTCACTGTCGCATTGATTTATTTAAATACCCAGCCCGACAAAGGGGTTAATATTAAAGGCCCATTATGCCGTGGTTTTGTTCTAACAATCGGCTAATTGCCTGTTGAATGGCGATGCATGCGCATGCACGTAATGGAGCCAGAATTATTTAATAGTATCCGAATATAATATGTGTACTTTGAGTCAAGAATGCGAATTACTTGAGTGTCATACGATTTGTTTAAAAAGAGGCACCGTGCTGTGCTTCCGTTTCCCGATCTATTTTGATATCAAACGTGTCTCGGACAATCTTCCACTGGAAATTATTCAATTCATCCTCTTTCTTTCTGCGTTTTATTTCACCCGATGTCCCATCCGAGCTCAGAGGCGTTTCAATCCACAGCTCCGTACTTCGTTCCTCGAAAAAAAAGTCAGCACCAGCTGGGCCCACGAAACCTTTAATCTGCTTGGCGTGCAGAAATGTTGTGTACAGTACGCTGTATGTTCTTTATGTTGCATCGAATGTTGTTGCGTATGTTTAAACGAGCCCAGTTGTTCGGCGACCGGTGTTCTGCCATGGTACAGGGAGCCGGGCTGAAAGGGAAACGGTTTTGCTTGTCGTTAATGGGGCCCGTTTGATTTTACGATGAAACAAGGCGACAGAAATCGGTGCTTACTTGGTCGTGACGCACTGGATCGGTAATTCACAGTGATCAACGATTTATTTTTCAGCAGCAACCACGCCGAAAGACTGCAGCCCCACACTGTCGCCCCTGAACGCGTTCTCTAGGTCCATGGACAATTCCTCGTTATCGCGATCGGTTGAGCAGCTGTCCAGCCCGCTGGAACCGGAACCAAGGAGAAATAAACAAAACCCACCTATCGCGGCACCTGCCGCGCATTCCCGCTCCTCTGCAACCCGCGGTGGCACCTGGGGTTCTATCTCTAGGTAAGACCACCATTTCCAATTAATCGTAAGAATTTTCCTTGGAATCCACGAGAAATGCCAAGAGCTGCGCCATCTACAGCTTGCCAGTTAAATGCCGCGACTGAAACACTTGCAGGAAAAATATATTTTATCTTATCAATTGCCAGGAAATATGTACAAGTATTGTTCCGTTTATTTATAAGAATTCGGTGAGTACCTTAGTTATTGAGTTTGGCAAATATGAACCTGGCTCGCGTTCCCTAGCGAGGCGAAAACTCCTTCTGCAGTAACAGTATAGTTTTCTTCACGAAATAAGAGATTCCAAGCTTAAATCACCGCAATATTTTGGGAACTTTTCGACACTAGAATTTTTTCATACCTCAAAGTCAAGTCCACGATGTATGTGAAGAGATCTGAAATTTAAGGAGGAATGTTAAAGGAAATTAGTAGTACTAGGATTTAATAGTCAAATTATATAATCAAGGTTGTCTGAGTGTCATTAAATCGTTTTCCTTCGCAGAAATCTTCAGTGAGAAATTAAAGTTTAAGAAGGGTTTTTCTTTTACTGAGAAAGAAATAGAGGGGACTAAAAGCCTGAAAGAAATTTACGCACACTAGTTTTTCAGATACTTTGTTACCGTTATTTCCACGCGGCAGTGTACACGCTGACAGTTATCAATCCTTTAGAATATTGACACGTACTGTGGGAGTGTAACGTTTTCTTAGCTGAAAGACAGTTTCTTCGTTTCAATGTTCAGAGTGTTCGCGCGCTCGCGTCATCGAAAGGCTGCGAACAATTCTAGCGGTGGAAGCGGAAGCAACGAGGGCTCCGATGGCTTTGATCCTTATAGATCGTGGTCGCCACTCACCGAGGAGGGTTATGCTGAGAAACTTCGTTTACTTAGAGAAGCTGCTTCCGTACCTATGGAGCGATGGAGGGCACCGACGGTTCTGGCTTGGCTGGAGGTTGCTCTAGGTATGCCTCAGTACGGACCACGGTGTGCTGAAAACGTTAAGTCTGGAAAGGTGAGTCGTTGAGCTTGTTTAGTGGTAGATAATAGTAGGTGGCAGTAGATGCTGCTAGCATAGTAGTAATTCCTTGGACATGTTATTAAACACCTTTGTGACGTAAATCTCAAAGAGTGGCAATGCTCTTAAGTCCCAAACACGGACCCCGTGAATCAACGTGAGACATAAAACCCAGTTCAGAATATACAAACTTATAGCTTTTAGATATAGCTTCGTTCTCCAATTGAAAGTTATTTTGGAATTATTTTGACCGTGTACTTCGTAATACCCAGGGGCGGAATTAGGTACCTATAGGCTAAGTAGGCTGCAGCCTAGGGCGGCATATTTTGGGGAACGACAAATTTCTGGGGAGCATCTAATTTGGGGGAGCGACAAATTTTGGAAAGTGGAGAATTTTGAAGCACGGCAAATTTTGGAGAACGAAAAATTTTGGGGGCGTTAAATTTTGGAGAACCTCAAATTTTGCGGGGCATCAAATTTTGAGGAGCGACAAACTTTGGGAAACAACAGATATTGGGGAGCGGCAAATTTTGAGCAAACGCAACTGGAAAAGGTTTAAACACAGAGGTTTGAGGCAACTTGACCAACAATTCAATTATTTCTCATGTAGCGAATTAGCAATGACTCAGATGTGAGTTGCTATATTGAATTAATTGTTAAAATTGCCTCGATCTTTCAAATAAAAATATTTAATATTTCGCGGAAAGAGTGGCAGACGCTTATTAGCCTAGGTGCGCCAAATCTTCAAATCCGCCCCTGGTAATACCCCGATCACAATACGATAGAGATCCATCCTGGCATGAGGATATGAAAAACGTAACAGGCGATCAGATATTGCATGGACCGTGTCGATATTGTTCAGGTTTTGTTGGAACTGAGCGACGCGGAATTAGAAGCTGGGTTGGGAGTGACACACCCCCTTCACAGAAAGAAGCTACGTTTAGCTATCGAGGAGCACCGACACCCGAGTCTTGTTCGATATCCGTGCATCGCTCAACTGGGTCACACGTGGGTCAGCTCCGAGTGGTTGCCTGACCTCGGATTAGCCCAGTATTCCGAGAGCTTCGCTACCAATATGGTGGACGCGCGGATGCTCGATCACTTGAGCAAAAAGGAATTGGAGAAGCTTCTCGGGGTGACCAGGAAGTTTCATCAAGCCAGCATCGTGCATGGAATTCATCTGCTGCGAATGCTCAACTACGATCGCCAGGTAAGGACGATTACGTGGCGTGATCTCTTAGAAAATAAACTCTGCGATTAGTCGCATGCGTTGGAGAGGTTGATCTAATTACCAGTAGTCCAGAGGAGTCTAATCGTTTTACCTGCATGTGATGACGAGGATGATTAAAAGAACGCTCTGAATCGTGTTCATGCGACAGGCACTTGCAGTCAGGAGACATCAGTGCGAGCAAGTTGACACGGATCCGTTAGTTTGGACGAACCAGAGGTTCATTCGGTGGGCGAGGAACATCGATCTGACTGAGTACGCGGAGAATTTGAAAGGTGTGTTGACGTTCAGCCTCTGAAACAACACAAGCATTATTCAACTGTAACAGTACTCTTCTGATAACGTCCCCTTTGTTTTGGGAAAAACCTCAAACCCCTTACGTACTAAAAACGTTGGAGGTCGATTACAATGTAAAGCAAGCTAATATCGCAACCCTAACTCGTGGCTTAATTAATTATTTTCAGCCCTTTTTATCAGTGCTTGAAACTTGAGACTAGTGATAATAATTCATATGGATGCGAGGGGGCCATTTCAACTAGCTAACTTTTTGACCAACGTTAAAAGCTTCCATAAAAGACACCCGTATAACCCGAAGTTTATCATACACTCTGTCATATAAGAAGGAACCTGCGCATAGACCTGTTCTCCGCTGCTATTGGCTATACCCGAACCAACGCTCCCTTTGAGCCAATGTTCATTCTACATGCGTGAAACGGGTTCTTTCTGATATGACAAGGAGATTAGAAATGAGCACGTTCCGAGTAACAAAAGACTCGTTTAATCTGCGAAATAGATTCAGGTGTGCATGGCGCTCTCGTCGTGCTGGAGCCATCCTTCACGGGTGACACGATGGCTACAGCCTTGGGTATCCCACCAGCTAAGCACATGATCAGACGGCACCTCACCGCCGAGCTGGAAGCCCTCGTCGTTCCAGCAAGGTACCCAGTCTACTATCATCCAGAGGCCACATTGGACAACGCTCACTAACCGACATAACGTCGTTCCTCGTTACCAACGAGATCGACAACCGACAAACACGATTCATCGTCTCCGACTTATCATTTCAATAGTTCTGGCCCGAATCAGAGAGCATCGTGGCGTTGCAATCTCACTGCGAAACTGCGCTGGCGGTATTCTCGAGATAAAGTAGGCTCTCGCTACGCCTCACCTCGTTTTATTCTTCTATGCATTTTGGCAACTTTTCGCATCACCGCTCGGCGAATTGCTCCTCGAGAATATTCCGAAGAAGAGAGGCGAGGCGTAGTACGAGCAGATGCGATGCCAACGCCCGCGGTGGCCGTTAATAGAACTATTGCCACTGGCGCTGGCAGTGAATTCTCTGAACGATGTGAACCGAGGCGAGCTGAAAATTTAGGTTAGAGCAAAACCGAGGTGAGGCGAAAAGGGTTTAGATGTGAGTGAGAAAAGGGGGCGTAGTGAGAGCCTACCTTTACTCCGCGAGAATAGAGTAATTAATGGCCATTTTGATGCTAATTATTCAATTTCCTTATAGATGTGAGAAATAAAAGTAGTCGTATGGGGTTTGTCTAAAAGTTCTTGATACAATGCTACGGTGCTCTCTTTCTACCTGGAGCTGGGACAGACACAGTTTGGGGTGAATTGAATTATCCAGAGCAGAGCTCGTGTTCGCCTGGACACCGATATCGCAGCTTATCGATAATACTTTAAAAGTATACCGCGCCCCATAGCGATTATATTAAAAAGCACAAAGTAAATGGTAACGAGTCCCACTTTTTCGTACGAATCGGTGATAGAATACTCGCCTAATAGCAGCAGACGTAGACGACGCAGAGTATAGAGTCTCATGGATCGTTTTCTACCGTGCTCTACTGAGGAAGCTATTTTAGGAATTTTCGCTAAGGTATTGTCAATTATCTAATCAAACAGCTGTGTCGCGTGCACAGAAACGCGATGTCGCAAAAGTTTTACCATGGGTCACCATTAAGCATCCCCCGAATATCCCCAACTCGCGAACGCTCAATATACGTGTTTGCAGAATTAGTGTTAACTTAAAGAACGTTGCTACCGGCATGAAAGCGCGGATACAGGCCTCAGATTTTCAGGGTTTCTGGTTAGTCTACCGTAAAATGAATGCGGTGCCCTTTAACGTTCACGATCAAAAGGACATAGTTGAGCCGACATATATCTCGCGTCTCGATAACTGTAAATAGCAAACGGGCGAGCTTAAAAAGTACTTTGCATTAATATCGCTAAGGTAATAAATATCGAAACTTTAGGCTTCCATCGAAGCATTTTCAACAGTAGAATGATAATCATCGGGGAATTGTAAATAGCCAGGAGCCGAGGAAAGGATTATTCGCCATCCAGGTGGAATGGCAGGATTTTAGTCGCTCTCGCGAATTATTAAGCGTTTTACGATTAAAGTTCCGCTGCTTTCGGAGGACTAATAGACGAACCACGAGATGAATTAGTTAAATTAATTACCGAGACTCAACATCCCGACCCGAGAACGAAATATGAGAACAGTTCATTCTGACAGACTGACATTGAACATTGCACCCACGTGTCGCGGATACTAGGGAGTTCTTTTAGGTGACGAGCAGCAAAATTAAAGACAGCCAAACGTGATAAGATAAATAACTGTGAGGAGGTAAAACTGTGCATGCTGGTCGCGGGCGACCTCGACTGAAACAGGCATCCTCTCCCAGCCAGTCGAGGTCGCTGGCGACTGGTTTAGTATTTAAGTACTCATCCGTAATACACACGCCATACTTGGATATATCGGGAATACACACACGTAAATACAGTACAGTACAGTCGACATAATGTACATATACAAACATTCGGTATACCCAAATGGAATTATTATTATTGAAACATTGTACTCGGCACCGCAGCGATTCGCTGGGTCTGCAGTCCACTGGATCGCGGATCCATCGGTAATATGTCTCTCATAGCTGAGCCGTAGCCCACAGCTGCCGCCTGCACTGCACTGCGCTATGTACAGCACATTGTTAATTATTAGTAAAGCCTGGTGTAATCCGTGGCTCGGACGATTTATTAAAAATTCACCATCTGATCAATGGCTATCGGTCTTGGCGTCACTGAAGGTTTAGCCAGGGAACATTAGATCTGTTAAAAAATTATCAAATAGTTTCAATTCATAATTAAATTCATCGCGCGTAAAATCTTCCAGATTCTGCTGTGTAATGAAAAATGAAATTCTCATATTGCCCTTTCTTCTCCTGGCCTCCTCTGAGGGAAGCAGAAGAAGACGTAGGGGAGTATAGTAATGTGGTGACTAGGGTAGTTGATCTATAGATTGAGATATCCATGGATTACATCAGTGTGCATTATGGTTCCTTTTTATCTTTTTCTGATTTGCCAACTTTGATATTTACATTCTTGACTGTTCGGTGTTTAATCCAATTGACTGACCGCGCTGGCCCCACCGACGCGTCTCGGTCGATCCTTCGCGGACGATCCTGCGCGTCTGGCGTCCAGCGATCGTATACATTCTTCTATATCGATGGTGCACAAAATGCTTGTGTATGTATATTTATGTTGTAACTAGATATTCATTATGATACATCTCGTCCTATTTTTCGGGCGCGTTGCAGCGAGCCACTGTTCCATGTTCTGGAAAGGAACGTTCTTGCATCGATCACGGAATATTTTGTGTACCAAGGACAAATATGAAGTAGCTCCCTTCATACGCAGAAAGATATCCCTTTTGACCTTTGCACCATTCTAATAGTAAACGATAGCTCGTGTCTTCGTCTACTTGGATCTAAAAAGAATCGAACCTTCTGAATTTATTCTGGATATCAAAGTACAATGTTAAGTCCTCGGACTGACTCTGATTTTACCGCCATTGATGCACCCCATTGAAAAGCTCTCATCAGGAGAAACCAGGTTTATACTATTTTTATCCTGAAAATCAGACTTCGCTGTTCGTTATAGGAACATGATGCCCTTAGGACTTGAAGCTTAGCCATGTGGGTGTTTTAAACCCCACGAACTAGCAATGATGGGGTTCCCAGCTGGCTCACCAGTGCTGAGACTGTATTAAAGGATTAGCTAGAAGCATGTTGTGATAAATTCTGTCAGCTAAATTTCCAATATATGGAATTGCAGATAATAAATTTGTAATGACTGTAGCACCTCAAAATGGAGGATTGTAGGACTGTAGAAATGTTACTCTAATTAATCAACAGAAGATTCAGGGGGAGAGGTGATATAAAGGGTATCTCGTGCCTACTTCATCGAAGTGTATAAGGACTATAAGGGTTGAGCATTCATTTCTGCCTTTAAAGTTAGGGGTGAGTATAGTAAACGCGGATGGCAATCAGCTGTGACTTAATTGCCCAGCATTTGAGTTTGGAATCTTATAAGCAGCAGATATATCTTAAAACTTCAGAACAACAAGCTTCAACTTAGCGTTAGATTAACTCTAGACACACAATAGCGTATTCTTTATTCTCAATGCCAAGAATATGAGCTTTAAAGCTACCTTCAAAGATGTTCCCGTCTGATTTTCAGGATAAAAGGTGGTATCTAGTCACTCTACACTCAACACTCTACCCTGGTGCAATCAAAACCCATTGCAATGTCCTTTGACACACCAGCAGTGTAGAAACGGTCCCAAAGTTTGCACCTTTTTCCAAATTAAATAACAGCCTCATGAGCAAAACTGAGAGAACTGGGGAATAAGAAGTCTATGGACTGTCTTTTACTGCCAGTCATCCTGTGGTATCTGACCATTACTAACTCAATTGCCGGGAACTTCTCGAAACATGTGACCATTCACCCATATGCACTGCACGTGCAAAGTCTACCCACTCCGCATTCGTTTAACATCGACGGTAAAGATATAGTGAAGTCTTAAATTGGACGTAGTCATAAATGGAAGCACATTTTGGGTTATTGGGTCACGTGGCTGAAAACATCAAGGGAAGATGATACTGTGACTTAACTTAGGGGCGCATGAAGCATCCCTGTTCTAAATTATTCCCTATTTTTTTACATCACATATTCTGCTCGCTGAAGGATGAAAAGCTTTAAAGCAACGATACGTCGCAAACTGTTCTCATCAAATACATGGATCGCTTCATCCACGCCAAAACTTTATCAATTTTTTTAGGAAACTGTGCGTTTGCGTCATATGGTTCGTGTTAGGATTTGTCTCCTTTCAACGAGCACAAAATGTTCATGTAAAAAACTTTAACATTAATTTTCAATGTTATAAACAATTTTGCGGCAAGTATTTTTTACGAACCTCCACCGATCCAGAGGTGTAGATTCACTCCTGAATGCAATGACCATCACATTTTTAACACCCTGTAGATGGCATTGGGTCCTTAGATCCCGTTGGGGTCAGACACTTAAGACTATAAGAATTCACTGTTTCTTTACTGTCGATCATGCATTAAGTAGAATATCGAGGCTACAAGTTCCTGAAGAGGGGAGAAAAAAACTCCAGACAATTGGAACCCACTCGAGTCCACCATCCTTTCGACTTGTCTAATTGTCTCTCCCCTTCAGTTTTGTTCGTGAGACCTGTACCGTGTCTTGCAAAGATATGGCGATGTAAACAACAGGGAAGAAAATCGATGACGCGCTTGAATCTCGCCAAAAATCTAAAGACTAGATCAGCATACATATTTTTTAGGCATTGGCCCTTATAACCCTCGAATACATCTTTGTCTCGAAAGAAGGTGACGGTTCAAGACCGGACGTCACCTTCTTTCGAGATAGGGAGCTTTTCGGCTTGCCTTTATTGCCTTATTCCGTAGAATGAGAAAAATTGCGGATGAGCGAAGGAGACTGAGTGCCCCTTTCGCTCATCCGCAGCCTGTCTCATTCGCGGCGGCAAGAACAGAAGAGGGGATAGCGATCACCTTATATCGAGCCGGACACACCGTCCTTATATCGAGACACTACTACTGTAGGGTAGACCGAGGCGAATCGGATCCTAGGATGAATCGGATCGAAATAAGAATTCAGTCCATATTTGTTACATCTTAATATATAAAGCGAAATGTGCCTCAGCTCATGATGCCTGGCTAATCCAGATGAATGTGACTATTCTCACAAAAAATTTTGTTATAAAATCAGAATCTAAATTCCGGACGGAGCCGAATAGTAAAGCTAGTATCGTAGTAGTAGCGAGCATCCCTCATCCCTTTAAAATAAGAATTCTTATTTTGATCCGATTCGCCTCAGTCTACCCAATGTAAAAAATGAACGAAATAAGCGCAGCCCTGTAATTAACGGTTTCTGCCATCGCTATCGCTCACACCCGCCTTGCCAGGATTTTAAGCTGATCGCCATATCTTTCCAAGCCACTACACTTCACCCTCTATTGTGCCATGGCTCTGTGATATCGCGACTGTTCTGTAAAACGGGAGAGAGGTTCGCTGCAAAACGGGTCGAACGTGTGTGTGTCCGCGGTGTCACCAAGGTGCGTGCATATAAGCGGTCAGAATGCGTGTACGCAGAAAGGCGTGCATGAACGCGTGGTGTGCGTGTGCGTAGAAGTCAGCTGGAGGTGGTCCCGAGGAACAGCACCGCCGGGGGCCGTCCGATGAGCACCGTGAGCGCGGGTGGTAGCCTAGGTCGTGGAAGCAGAGGGCTGCACCTCCAACATCATCAGAGCTCCCTCTCGGCCCTGCACATGACGGCTAATCACTCTGGCACTGTCGATAGGCGCAGATCCAGCCTCAGGGTAACGTACCGTATAGATTCAAAGACCTGGTCCATACACGACTGCACCGGGAACTCGATGGTACTCCTCCTTTCGACCGTGCTCCTCCTCGAGCTTGCACGGGACACGATATTTTCTCGGCAGATAGGGCTTGGCTTCCTAAAAAGTCATCGAGTTAAGGACTCTCCTTATACTTGTACTTCATTAAGACACTTGCTCCCTCGTCCCCTTTCGAGGGTAAAAATCTGAATGTTTGCCGCTCATTTTTGTATTACTGAGTTGAGTCTATGAGTAATCTCTGATTTAACGAGGGCTGTGTTATTGGCGATGAATATTCTGAAGTGCTAATATCGTATCCAAGATTATCATCTCAAAGAGGTTGATACTGCTTTCAACAGTTTAAAGGAGAATTACAGTGGAAGGGTGGCTAACTTAAATGGGTTAAAAGTGTAATTCCATTATATGATCTGACGCGACGAAAGAAAATTTTGGTATTCGAATAGTTTACCAAACTTGGCAGCTATGAAAATAAACCCTTGCGAAGTTTCTGGTCGCAGGAAAGTTTTCAGATACGAATAGTATGCATTCAGCACTTGAAGAATATTTTTCATCGCAGTCGCGAGACTTCTACAGAAACGTAATTAAATGCAGAAGATAGCAGTGAATATCGATCACACTGGTGCACTTTATAGATATGAAATATACACGGATACATTCTGATTGGAAAATTGACAATTACTTAGGAAGCAATCACTCAACCAAGTAAGTCTTCCA
The DNA here is from genome assembly GCF_050908995.1 of Andrena cerasifolii. Lineage (NCBI taxonomy): Eukaryota > Metazoa > Arthropoda > Insecta > Hymenoptera > Andrenidae > Andrena > Andrena cerasifolii. The sequence goes on from NC_135129.1 coordinate 2,307,061, forward strand.
AGTGGTGCTGTTCAAACTTTAAAAGGATCACCAATGTGGAGACTCAACTTTCTACTACAAATTCTCGTCTTCCTCCTTGCGATCGAAATATATCACTAAATTAATATTAATTTCCGTAGCAATCTGCCTGGAATAATATCGTGGGTGTCAACTAATACTAACGTCATAGATGACTTTCTTCATTCATTTCCTCACCACTTCAAACACCACGCGCAGCGTGACATTCCGACGTAGTGCATAGAAAGCCATCGTTGACAAAATATTACGACACAATCACGTATGAAAAAATCATTGCCAGTGGTTTCTCGAGCTCCTCCATTATCAATACATTCATAACAACACTCGCTGTTTAAAAGTGCGAATCCGGAGCGAAGAGTATTCCGTTCAGTACGTAAGACAACTCGAGCCGCTACTCACGAAGAATTTTTTATACCGTGCATTTGATTAATTACCGTTGATTTATCGTCATTTCATTTCTTTTTATATATTCACTTTATTTCTCATTGGCACGTTGCATGGCATCGCTTAGGTAAGGACGCTCGCGCAATATTGCCCACCGAAAACAGATTCCCATCTCGATACATCCCCGAACACGTTCAACCCTTATCGAGGGGAACCGCCAATATTCCGTAGAAATAGATAAAGGAGTACTTTGAAAACTACAAATAATATCAAATATTAAACGCAGGTGTTGCGAAAGTGAAAAGCATATTAATCTAATGATAAAGTCTCAGTAATGCGTCCATACGTTCCATTTCTTTACTTATTAACACTTTGTACGCACAGTGGGCTCGTGAGAATTATAATTAAAACAGAGGAACAGATATGCTAAATGAAAGTCATCTACAACTACGTGGTTGAACCCCAACACGCGATAAGGGTTGAAAGCTGTGAGCTATGCGCTCAACCGAACGTTAATCATTGTCCCTGCATCCTGTGGATCGTCGCAGACCTGCAGTCTTCTTTACTTGAAAAAGGTTCGGTATATACGTATATATGTATATATATATACGTATATGTATCTATATTTATATTAATCCATCGTTTCTTTCTCTACGTCTCTGTACGCTATTCTATCGTGGTAGAAGACCCAATGAGAAGTTTTAACGAGTTCTGGTCGAGCTTCTTCAAGTTTCCTCGATGGGGTCGTTGGCGTCACTGTTATGAAAATTCATAGAAAAGAATGTCCTTTCTCATTCTGAGAAGGTATAGACTCCCGGACCTCCGGAACATCCTCGAGGAAACTTCGAGAGAACAGTTCTTTGGGAACACATAAGGGAAACGATTGATTGCTCAGTACTCCATTTACATAACATCGTCTTCCTTTCCTTTTGTTCTCCTTTTTCTATTCTCGTATTCGCTATCGAAGATAAAATATTTCAGCGCGTTCCGCAATGAATAGAATCTCGTACCTAGTTGCTGCTCACGCGCGACAATCTTCTTGAAGATCATTTTATTTTTAACGATTTAATGTTTGCATAGGAAGAGATTTCTTCTGTACCGATTCGTCTGTGCTCACTTCGATTTTTTATAGTTTAGTGCCCCCACTGAGTCCGTATCATTTTTCAAGCTTAGATAATACATTCCAGAAATTCTTCCTAATAAAATGAACAACGATGTCATTTGATAGTTTCACATGGAATTGCTGATACATTTGCGCACTCTTTTCGGAACTCTTCTTAATTTAAGCAACGTTCACTGCATTCTATTTTCAGTATCGTGAGTTGCAGCAAGGTATAATTAAAGGAACCGAACTGAATATCATGTAACGTTTCATTTCCACGAGTCTCTGTAAATGACATTTTCAAGAGAAACATTTTCAATTTAGCAGCAATTTCATTTAACATTCTGAGTGGAGCTCCAGTATTTTCGCCTTCATATTGTCTGGAAAGCATCCAAAGTATCGCCCGAGTGTCCCCGAATGTTTGCTCGGGATGCGTTAAGCAAAACTTCCTTGGCAATAAGACTTGAAGGGGTATTTTTCAAAAGCTTGCACCACTCAAAGTGTTAAGATTACTGGGTTCTGAATCTGCAAGCTCTTTCTGCTGTAGGACACAAAAATCGCCCGCCATGAAATTTAACGAAAGGGATTGTTGATATAGTTAACATATTCATAACGATATATCCGCAACGAACTTAATATTATAATATTTAAAAAGACCTTAGGTCGTAGATCTTTTTCATTTAATCTTTTGTTTCTAATATCTAACATAAATTTTGTTTCTATCCATCAACAGTTTGGGGATGAACGTTGATCGAAATACTTTAAAATTTAAATTAACTGCTACAGTAGCTTGAAAAATGAGGATGTTGAAAATAAGAAAAGATAGTGATAGAAAGATGTTTTACAACAAATTTCACGAAATTCATGTTACCCTATTTTAGCAAAACGTCCTCTCGCCTAAAACCTAAAACACATGCACTGAAACTTCTAGTACATAGTTCCCCTAGTAAAACGTAGCGATATTTTCCTTGCTCTCGGTAACAAATTGACGCAATCTATCGTAACTCGGCGTGTTCCAAATTTCGTAGTAACGTAGTAGATAGTCATCGTTATCTTAGAGCATCCTCCAGAACGAGGAGGCATCATTCGTACATTCCAAGTCCCTCGCAGATGTCTCCTCGCGAAAATCGAATGTCTGAATTTTAGCAAAGTGCCTCGGTAAGCTACATTGGCGACGGCGTTAACCCATGAAGCTTGGAAGCCGAGATGATCAATCTTTGCTATGGTTGCTGCGCCGTGTACTCGACGCTTGGCTGAAATTTAGACGCACCCCATAGATCTCGATCTCGATCGGACGGACCTGGAAAGTACATGGGCGTAAAAGAGTGATCGACTCAACGATGCATATAAAGTTTTTATGTTGGGACGTTAACAGGGCTCGCCCGAATTCTTCGTCGTTCGTCCGACGAGCGGGAGTAATAGAACAGAACGCTTCGATTTCACGTAAATTGTCTGGAACCCGCTTGGAAAGCTGAAGAAAGAAAGACTGACATTTGGGGTGCGAGTGCAATCGTATCGCCAGTAATTGTAGGGAAACGGAGACAACTCGTACAATCCCCTCCCCTGTACTTAATCATCTACTTGTAAGCCATGTAAACCCTCGCTGACACTTTCTTTACAAACGATCACGACGAATATTAGGGGCGGTCAAGCGCATCACGGAGCACCCTTCCTAGTTGCGAGAACCGAGAGTCTATCGCGTGACACTCGCAAAATACGAGCTTAACTTAGTGAAATTTTTAGAAAAATCTAACCAGGTCTTTTACCTTTGTAATTCATCGAACCGTAAATATTCCAGATATTTTTCTACTCGTACGTCCCCCCCCCCCCCAGAGTTTTACCACTTTCTTATCGCACCTGTTATTTCACGTTGGAACAGTTCCCTCGTATTGTCTTCTGCCCTCGTCTGTATCTTTCTTTCCCGTTTCAAATATTTTCAGTCTTCTTATTACTCCTTCTGCTGTACAATTTGGTTCCTTTTCTTTTCGAGATGCACATGAGTGTTAACGAGCAACGGCATATTTCTGACTCGATTGCCAAATATCCATTGTCGAAACGAAACATTTAGGCTCGATGAACTACGAGTAAAACATCGCGGCTCCTAGTTGTTCTTGATGATTTTCTCGTTTGACAGGCTGATTGTATCGTCGCCACACTGTAAACACTGTACATAAAAGTCAAGAAATTAACTGCCACATTCTCCTGCTCATGTATGTTAACCAGACTGTCCTGTTTCTAAGGGTACATTATTCTAGTGACTATCGCGCAGTAAAGAAACAGAAACGAGAACTGCAGGCGCTCGATTTTTAGCAACCCGATATTATTATAACATTGACGAGCCATTGTGTAAATATAAACTGATGATTTCAATGTGGAATTCACGGCGTGAGTTCTTAATCGACCTTGTTTCGTCCTTTACTAGTTGTCGTGGAAGAGCTCACAGGTATGCGCCTCTTAATCATTTACTTGCGTACCATCATTAGTATTCCTAATTATTTTCTTTTCGGTTCCTTCCTTACTGTAATTAGTAGTTGGTATTAATTTTCATTTAACGTCTCCTTAATAGTACACAAATTGGCTAATAGGAAACTGGTATGATCAGCAGTTTTGGCTAACTCAAATTAAGCTGCAAAATTTTTCTAATAAAAAGAATCTCACAATTTCATTTTCCTTTCATTCCCGCATATTTTCCCAGTTAGCCAATTTCGATTATCGTTTAGTTGACACGTTGCTTTGTTTTCTGCTTCATAGCAAACACTTCAATCTTCCCCACCGAAACATTGCTTTACTTCCAAAAAAAGGAAACAACGTACTCACCTCTCTACATAACTCGTCCTCCATTAAACTGACGATCGAGACGAACGTTTAATCGCTGGTCTACTAATCCATATAGCAGCATCGTGCCTCGTGCCCCTTAGAAGCCTGCTAAATAATCGTCTCATCCACAGACTTTCAAAATCATGGGCAATAAACGTAGAAGTATTGCCCTCTGTGTGTCGTGGAACCCCATCTTCGTCGTATCAAACATAGGATACACCCCTCAGATACCCTAACTCCTCTCGCTTTCTTCAATCACGAACGAAGCCTTTTCGAAACTCAAATACACCAACATCAAATTGACCAGGTCGGGCCCTCCTACGAGAAATGAAACAACCACTTGGTGCACATACTAGGACCACAGCGGTTTCATTAGTAAAGCGTGGCGCGTCATCCTTGTTTCAGTTTCGAAACATTTCGACAACTGCAAATCTCCTAACCCTCTCAGGCACACGTCTCACTTTCTCCATTCGCATTTCGCAGCTCACAGACATTCACGTCAGGCATCCGGGGTTCCCCGGTAGCTCATCTGCTGAGAACAGTGGCGCCGCCGCGTCCGCGAAGGAGTCGGGGGAATCCCATCAAGAGGCGGGCGTGTTCGAACCGACAGGCTTAACCGACGCATGCGTATCTTTTCACAGGGATCGTTGAGTCGAGCGTTTGGCCTGCGACCAAGGAGCGAGAAGGCCTCGCCGTCGTCGTCGTCCGACACGGGAAGCCTGGCGAGCCAGTACATGAGCAGCGCCCGTAGCAATTCCCCGCCACCGCCGCAATTGCCACCGAGGCCGATCACCGGCAACAAGAGGCACCGCAGGGTGAAGAGCATCGGCGACATCGATTACATAACGACCGCGGCTGTAAGCACTCCCGTTTGACAGGAGGGTAGGCCCCAGCATACGGGGCCTTACCGAAGCTTGAGCGAGCGAGGATACTCGTCGTCCTCGTACTCCCCGTCGCAGTACGGCTCGTACTCCGGATACAGCAACATTCTGCCTGGTGAACAGTACCAGTACCAGCAGACTGGCAACTACTATCAGCTGAAAGGCGGCTATTATTCGCCCCAGAGCACGGGCCCACCATTTCCAGGTGTTCAGAGGTACGGTAGCTTGGCTGAAGAGGCATGGTCGTGCACGACAAAAGATAATCCCACTGGGAATCCAAAGACAAGTCCTAGGACTTACTTGGCTTAGCTGTTCTCAAAACGGTCCCCACGGTGATGTGTTTCGTAATCGATCGTCACTGTTCGAGGACGTAACAATGGCTCGTTACGTCCTCCCATTGGGGGCTGCTCGGAGGTCAGGATTTTGGAAGCTTAGGAGGATTGCTGTGATTTAATTTGGGAAATGTATTGGTTTTTCTGGACGTTTGAATGTAAACACAGGGTCTTTTCGAAGATTCCATGGCTGAGCTGATCTTAACGCAATGAACGACTTACGTACGGCACAGAGTGTATTGCGTGTATAGGGATGATTTTTATAACTCTCGATTGACATCGACAACTGAACCTCCTTCGGAAAGAAGAAACTTTCATCAGAGGTAATAAGAAGTTGAGGAGTTTGTAGAGTGGAATCAGCTTTGGACTATTTCATGGATTCAAATTTCTCAGACTTGCTATGCATATTGAAGTCGGATATCATAGAACATACAAGTTCTCGAAGGATAGTATTGACCAGACAACGAGTTATTGGTTCGTTTAGAGACTCGATTAATATTCCGTCGTCGCAAACGCCTGAATCGTTTGGTTGATCGAATTTAATCGGAGTAAAATGGAATCGCTGTAAACTATGAATCATGAGTCGCAGGACAGAATACGGATATCAGGACCAGATTTCTAGCAGTTAAAGGATGTCATGAATTGTAGTAAAAAGTCAGAACCATTCTCACAGTTTGTATCAGTAGTATCAGCAGTGTAAAGGAGCTTGAAGTTCGAAAGAGGAATTCGCCACAAATTGAATGAATCTTGATTAGTGTTTGAAGATTATAAAGAATGTTCACGAGACTATGTAGACTATGTAGCTACACGAATACATAATCTTAAAAACTCCAGTCACATGTAAATTTAGAATTTATAGTTACATTGTGATTCTTTATCAACGACTAAAATAGCTGATAGAGTACAATCGAATCTGCTGATCGTACTACTGAGTACAAACTGTGCCACATAATCGACTGTGTATTTAAATATGATGAGTTAGCGTTACTTAGAGGGAAACTCATGTTGATCACTGTTGCAGTGAATAGATTGCATACACATTATCGTAATTACAAATGGCTGCCAAATACGAGATTTGACGACATCACTTTGTTGGGTACGCAACATTAACAAAAGACTACGACCAATTAGGAGAGGGAAACACTTGAAGTTGAATGATGTATCTAGAAATTTCACATTACTTTCTGGTTAGAGTTTCATTACAGGACGTTCGTTAATTATTCAACTGTTTTCTTGGGTATCTGAAAACTTACATAGCTGACGTCATTCAGAAATTAATAATAAGACTGTTATTTGGATTTGAAACGTGTCCGACTTTTTGGAAGCTCGCGATCTCTTAGGAAGGACTAGAAAGTATTTACATTTTAAACTCGAGTGTAATAGCATGCAAACATACGGTCTTGAATATGTGAAGAAGCTGTCGCAGAGAATGCTTTAAAAAGTAAAAGGCAATTGACTATTTAATTAATCAGAATTATTGATGGGACCAAGTACACTGCAAATAGTATTGAGACCTGATGGAGTATGTTCAAATCCTATGTGAATATTTTGAAAAACAAAAGCAGTATTTATATAAGTATAATTAAACTCTATAGTTAAACATGTTCAAATATGTATATATATTTCAATACAATCAGTAAGATTTGAGTATTATTTTAAAGAGATTTAATGCTTATTAGAACACAGTACATTTGTAAATACATTCTTGAACCTTGCATGCATTTGTTACGAGTTTTAAACACGGTTAAATAATACTAAATACTTTGCCAGTATATGAAGCGAAATATTTGTTTCTGTACATATGTATTGTTTAATTCCAAAGCAAAGAAACTTAGGTACGAAATTGATTGCTATACATGAGCACCCATTGAACTTGGTCCCAACACTAATTAAAACATGCATCCATTGGAAGATTACCAGTTGAACGGAGGAAACGAAGCAGGGGCTTCCAACTTGTTTCTACGCGCAAGAGAAATCTACGTAGATCAAGAACACTACTTTTAACAAGCAACGTACATTCCAGTCTCTGTTTCTCGAGATTAATCACAAAGCAGAATGAGCGAACACCTATTTTATTCATCGACAAAGTAGAATTGGTTAAAGCCAATGACCAAGCTAAACAGCAAGCGATGTATTCTACATTTTTTGTAAACAAATTGTAATCTCGCTCGGTCTACACAGGACCCCTCTTTCATTTATGTAGTTTCGTTATTCTCTTGAAATTTGTACATACATACGCCACACTCGAGGAGGCGCAACAACTAATAAGAATGAAATATTTTTTCTCTACACGCACATATAGGAAGACAATTTTTCGCATGATTTCACAAGGCGACATCGGTGAATTACAAAAATTTGTCGGAAGTTATTTTTCGAATCGAAAGAAGTGAGTCGGGTGATCATTAAAGATATAATATAAGGTTGTAAGTAATTACATAACTGTTAAGATGGAAGCGTACACGAGCCAATTAGTCGGTGATGTATTTATATGAGCTGATGTTAATTATTATAACGTGTTATAATAATTAATATTCTATTATATTAAATATTCTGGACGCAATAACATAAAGCGCCGGAACGATCAAATGCACGCCAGGATTAAATATAATTACGCTTGCGTAACGAGACATTTTTGTAGATAAAATTTAAATATTAAATATTTATTCGTAGATACAAATATTTCTTCGTATTTATGGTCAGTGGTAATTTATTTCGATGGTATGGCGTGGATCCACGAGTCATTTGATACCGGATCGGTATTATCATCGTTTGGTACGATTAAACGATGCATCAATACTTTCCGAATAATTATATTTTTCCATACCTATGTAATTTATTTGGATAAATTAGTTTAGGTCTAATTTATTTGACGCGCACCGCAAAGTCCACAGATCTACACGGACCCTCGTTATTCGCGATCGATGAAAGGTATTTTAATCGAAGACAATTATAACATTCGTTTATGGATGTCTAATTGATAATGCGACCAGTGATCGAACAAAACATTGTAAATGTGCTCAGTATCGTCTGTATATATTTGTGTGAACTGTATCTAAATATTTCAGAGAAATAAAATAAACGAATGCCTTTACTTCTGTGCAACATAAATTTGCTCTATCATTTATTATTGTTATTTCAGTTACATCTCATCTTGGATCATATTTAAAATACCATAAAAAAACTTCGATAAATACTAGAACAGAATAGAAAAAAAGAAACTTGTCGCGCATGATTACAATTCTAAAAATATACCTTAATTCTGTTTTGTACTATCAATTACATTAGCAGTACTAAGCTAGCAGTTCAGTCATCCAATTTATCATTATTTAGTACGCATGGGACAGAGGTTCCGTGTTTAACATATATGTATAAAAAGCTGAAAATAATTCACTAGCTACGTTATCAATAATTTCATATATAACTGTAACGATTTTAGTCAGCGCGTTATATAAACTGCTACTGCCTTTAAAAGAAGAGCAGGCATTTATACCATGTTGCTTTAGATTTGCTTTAGAATATTCCCATACAAAATAAATCGCCTCCACCAAAAACTGTCCAGGATCATTACAATGCTGTAACACAGTCGCACTAATCTTAAAAATCTTAGTCAAAATATCTGTTGCATTTCTCATGTGTCTTATTTCATCGAGTATATCATTAAAGTCACTAATATCAGGTAGTTCTTTCTTCACAGCGGATTGCTCGCCAGCATAAAAACTGTCTAATAATTGTGAAAGTAAAGTCGTTATATCATCTGTATTATTATCTACTGACAATGAATCTGATTTCGTTTGGCCCAAACGTATAGCACCCATCGTTAACAAATGGCACGCAAACGGTAGTGGATCTAGCAATGTAATATTGTTTACCATGATTTTACCATTCTCAAATTTCAATTGGCAATTCACCCTCTGACTTATTTTATTTATAATACCCAGAAAATCTTCTTTATTGATAATTCTTTTAAGTCGACATATAATACCTTTACAGTTGTTTCCCACATTATTCCTATCCGCTTCTTTCGTTCTATCAAACTCTTTCTGGAGACGATTAACGCGCAAAGTATTCTGAAATTTCTCGAGAATAGTACCTTTACTCGATCTTATAAGCTCACCAGCTAATTTAGCAGTTAACAGAGTATTGCTAAAGAATAAGATTTGCGAGATAAAGACTAATACATCAGATCGATCAACATCCATCTGACTTTTGTACTTTCCCATTAAACGACAGCCTTGGTAAACTATACCAACTCCATTGACTGTTAGATTTCCTATTATTAGCGTGTTATACGTTAGTTTAGACACACTGCTAATGCATCTGCCTCGTGCAATAGCTCTTGATAAAAGCATACTCCCTCCATTTGCTCCTATCGTCAAAGTTGTACCAGCTATTTCAAGCCACGCTGGCAGCGCATCCTTATTTAACGGACTAATAGATTCCTTATGCCTATGACGGTCTAGTAAGTGGCGAGATTTTCGACCAATGTTATATAATCCACTAACGCCAAGAGTAATCCCACCTAGTACATAAAAAGTGTTAGAAAGTCTTATACTTTTAATTTAAGTACTGTATGTTTTATCTACATTATTGCTGCGAAGTTGCAACTTTGTATCTAGTATTCGTGAATCTTTTAAATGGTAGTATAACTACAGAATCCTGATTCATTTCAGTTGGTATGTAGCTATAACAAAGAAAAAAGAAGCTATACCTGCAACAGTTAATACTGGTAAAACTGGTGTTACGAAACTTGCGATACCTAATCCCATAAATGTACCAACAGATACTACATTAGAAACATTATCACAGACATTGAGGATTTTATTTTTAACTGCGCAAGCTGGAGAGTCCTTCTCTTCGATCCATACCATCGACGATTGTTCGGTAATCTTATAATATGGGTTACTCTGATAAACTCCATCTTTTGGTACAACCATAGTACATTTAGGTAACTTATTATTGTTCAAATAGTCCACCCAGCTTTTGTATATCCTACCCTCATTGTCAATGTACCATGTGCTATTCAGTCTCATTATTTTAAACACTGCCATTGGACAGATCCTGTTGGACACTTCGTTACAACTATTAGTAGTATTTTTCTGTGATTTCTTTACCACAGTATGATTCAATGTTACATTATATATTATTCCAACATGAATAGGGCTACTTTTGTCCTCCGTTCCATACGTAATTATTTTCTCATATATCGTATTGATAATCTTGCACGACTCTTTATCGTATACTACTCTATTAAATATATCAGTACCATCGTTAATGTTCAATGGGCAATTTTCCTGACTAGCAGAGCCTTGCTTATTTTCATCAGCCTGGCTAGGACCAAAAAGGCCAAATCCAATATTTTGTTTTATATATGGATATTCATCAGGACTGTATTGAAACCAATCAGGAAGGAGTTCATAAAAATTTTGCTGGTACTTTGTAGCCAGTTTTGTCAGTTTCAACTAGAAGATATACAGATGTAATTTCGTATTACCAGTCGAAAAGAAATCATTAAAAATTTACCTTTTCAGGGAAGGAACAAGCCATGTTGGTTGCTATTTACTACAGTCTACCTACACGTTTGCGAGCTAGGAGCTGACACACAAGCATAAGTGCTCGTGTAATTTGTATGTGTGTGTAATTACATCATGCTTTTGCTTTGGATCAGGTGACCTTGCGATTATTTTCAAATTTCAGGGTAGAAGGAATATTCCTAAATAAACGTTAACATAATCGCATTGCTGAATAAATTTAATCATTTCCTTAAATATATTTGTGCACTTTTACATTTGCATAATGGGCTATTTAAGGTTTAGTATTTTGTTAATTACATATTCAATATATTACTCTACAGGACCGTCCCGTGACCGGTGCGCAGTGTGAGATTTTCGCAATCTAGCAGGACAAAATCAATACTATGTTGCGGATAACTGCAGTTTTTAAAAGCTTCTGACGTTGATCCTTTAATTAAACAGTCTCCTTAATGTTGAGCATATATACGATTTAGCTGTTTACTTCCCAACGATATTGCTCGAGAACGTGTTTACTGATATTAGTTATATGTATTAATAACTTTTTACTGGTTTAAGATATTTCACTGGATATTATTTTTAATATACATGGTGGTCTACTACTGATGGTCATTTTTTAGGGGGTGGTTCTATGTACCAAAATAAGAAGAAAATATAGAATACAATTTTTTGATACTGCGCTTCGTTTTCGAGAAAATTAACTTTGTTTACTTGCACCTTTTGGCCACGCTGAAGTAAGGGGGGCGCTTCTCGCCACGGGAGAAACGTGCCCCCTACCTCAGCCGTTGAAAGAAAAAGAAAAATAAGAAAACGAAGAAAGAATAAAGAGAAGCATATAAATACATGAAAAAGATGAAAGAGGAGGGATTTGAATTTAGTACTTATTTTCAATAGTAATAGAATATTTTCATTTGCAGTTTACATTTTAATTATTCACATTATTGAGAACCATTATTTACATTCCAGTAGAAGAACATTTCTTGAAACATTCGAAATATTCGTATACATACTGCCCGAACGTTCAAGCTAGTCGACATAGTCCGTCTGCTCGAAGTATATTCGAGCTACTCGGTTCTTTCAAGCCGCTCGAAGTATATTCGAGCTAGGTACTCGGTTCTTTCAAGCCACTCGGCTTTTACGAGTACTCGACTCGGCTCGGTTCGGATTTCGAGCTGCTCGAATATTCGAGTCATTCGAGTACTCGAACAGCCCTACCACAATTGCTTAAACTGTACTTCGGTACATGTTATGATAAAAATTTATTTGATAAGGTAATATAAAGGCACTAGTCTCGAAAGAAGATGACGTTAGGGGCCGAACGAGTCGAGTCCGGCATTACCAATTCAAATGGAATGAGATTACAACGCCATTCGCGATAACAATTAAAACTAAATATGATAAAACATCGGTTCTTTTATAGCTTAAGAATAAGGAAAACAATGCGACTGTATTCTTATTGGTTACTCATTTTATTTACATGTGCAAAGTTTCTCAGCTTCAGTTTGCAGAGTTTTTTCTAGCAGTGAACTATTTTATCTAGTGTTGCTAAATTTACCGACTTCGATGTTGGATTGAATGTGATTCCCAAAACCATCATTCATAAAAGTAGAGTGCGCAACGAAACCACTTCTGTTAACGATAGTCAATACTTCAGTTTAAAACTGAACAAGTGACAAAAACTTCCATAAAGTGTTAGCTATATCATCGATGAAGTATAGGATAGACTTATCTGATAACACTTATCATCTTATGGGAGTTGGTGTGATACCACTGACGAGACACAGGATATCCTTTACCCCCTGCCATGCCCCCTTACTATGCCCCCTTGCCATTTTCGTGTCACAACCAACGTTATCGATTCAGTCTAATATAAGATTACAATGCTACGAGTGGTAGGAATTAAAATTAAATGTTATCGAAAACATTTAAAATCTAACATGTTGCATAATTCCACTACCCCGGGATACTTGTGGACACTGGACACTCCGGGCTTGGCGAAACTTCCGAAAACCGGTCAAACCCGATTGGGCTGAAATTTTGCAAATAGCTTCATTTTGCATAAAAATAACGTTTGCGAGAAGGATTTTTGGCGACTCGAATTTTTTTTTTACCATTTCAATGCCGTTCCCTACCTTACCGACAGAGTCGAGAATAGGATACAACAGTTATTCAGTGCATTCTCCTTATTATTCTCCTGTATATACATATTTAATATCGTTCAATAATGTTGAGAATGCATTGAAGCTTGGCCCCGTGTAAACTCACATCGGTTCGCTACCATGCTTTACGCGCCCGCGAGCGGGCGCGCGCCCCCCGCCCCAAACTAGCCCAAAACCAATACTAATACCCAGTATCAAGCTGATATCTCTTTCTAAGTTGATCTCTGTTTTATAGATTTTAGGAGATTAATAAGGAGAATGCACTGAATAACTGTTGAATCCGATTCTCCGCTCTGTCGGTAAGATAGAGAATGACATTGAAATGGTAAAAAAAAAATTTTCGAGTCGCCAAAAATCCTTCTCGCAAACGTTATTTTTATGCAAAATGAAGCTATTTGCAAAATTTCAGCCCAATCGGGTTTGACCGGTTTTCGGAAGTATAGCCCCGGGCTTTAAAAGAATACATTATTATCTTACCTTTCTGTGTGACAATCTTTTGCCGGACCTTCCTCATATCTAACTGCGTCGTATGTGGTTATACAATACAATACAGATGTTTGCATAATGATAAAAAATTATTTTTTCATTTATGGATACTGCATATTAATGCCCCCTTTATTTCTTTCAAGTGCCGACCAACGGGCTATCATAAGGTCGGTATTCATAGTCGCTACTTATTCTTAAGCAAAACCAGCGGTCGTAGCCGTGATGAATACACTTGAAGTTAAGTATCACGGAGCGGTGTACTGGAGAAAGATGGGTTTGACCACCTTTCTCCCGATGCTCTGCTGCTGCTGGGACCCGAAGGAGAGAGGAGGGAAAAATGGAATAACTAAAATAATGTTCGTTGCGCAATATAAATAAGCAAAATGCTTGAAACGCCCATCCTGCGTAAAAAAACAAGAAAACCAAAAATACAAAATACAAATTCTTAAGCAAATGGTTTAAGCATTTCGGCATCCTTTACTTAGCAGCTACTACATTTGCTTAAGAATAAGTAGCGACTATGAATATCGGCCATAAGGAGTCGACCCGATAGCTTCTGTACAATTTTAGAAAGTCATTGAATAGTCGAAGAACTTACTGGTCAGTGGTCTGAATCGATGGTAATACGATCTGAAATACCGACCTCGTGCAATTCTTTTATAAATCATGTTTCGGTCCAGTGTCGAGTTTCATAAATTCATACATCATAAGAGAATAATAATTTCGAAAAGATTGTAATTATTTTTTAACCAAATATCTGAACAATTTTGAAATTCAATTAGTAAATAGCTTTGTTTCTCCATTAATTACGCGTTACCAACATAACAATCTAAACATGCGCAGACGGACATTCAACGTTATTAACCGTGCAAATTAAAAGTAATATCACATGATAACGCGTGCGCACTTAATTGGATGCAAAGACAATTGTATTAGGAGTATAAAGTCTCCTCGTTGTTTGCATTGAAAGTTACAACATAAAGTCATAAATTCGTAGGAATGTTGGCAATGCAGCAGTGGCGACGGTGCTGCCCCCTGGGGGATTGCGTAACGGCGTAACACAAGCAATTCCTTTTCGAGAGCTTGCCGTTCTGTCGGGCAGTCGGCTACGTTCAGACTATACTTGTTGCTCGCACGCGGTTGAGTTAGTTTCGGCGGTTGGTGTGGAGCAGTGTGGAGTGTGGAGGGAAGAAAGAGGACAGTGACGGCTGTCCAAGGGTTCTTCCTCTTACGTTTCCGTGTCGGACTTCGCGAGCTTTCCGCAACCTGGCGAGCGCGTCTCGATCAATTAGCATATGCCACTTCCTAGCGGGAATTTCGTTTCACCGATCGAATAAAGGTAATTATGTGGCAGTGCGTGTGCACACACGCGGAGAACTTTGCGATCCAGCGGGCCTCCGACGGATTTTGTGCGCGAGCGAAAAACCGACCGGATCTCGGGCCAAAACTTGACACGTCCCTTTTTTTATATTAACACAAGAGACCGCCTTTCTAACCTGAATTCTAAATTCTGTCATGGAATATTACGGCGGGGTAGGGTGAGGAGGGCAATAACCGCGGGTCTCCTTCTCTTTTTGACAGCTAAAAATACGATTTTTGACGGTACGCGGCTGCAAGGATCGAACACCTTGACTATTTCGGATAAGACACGTCGCGCGCACACATTACTTAAATCGTTTACACAGCATTTCGCTTTACGAAAAGCGCGTCCGATCGCTGCTCATCTTTCCACGGGTCTGTCCGTCTATTCGGGGACCCGTTAATTGCATTTGTAGCGCTGACTTTAATTGCCACAGTCTGCGAACGTTGTTTACGCGCAGCTCTGCTTTATGCTTACATCGTAGCACTTAATTATGACGAAATTCATATATATGCACTTCAAATGATAATAGATGCCGCAAATTTTTTCGCTCGTACCACTGCAATAGATATAGCGCAATAGATAAGTTCATAATGGGCATTTTCATTTATCTTATTTTTCTCTCATTATTTTGGAATAACTACCAGTGTCAGATACTTTACAGTTTTTATGTTAAAATAAAATCGAAAAAGAATATCGTATAAAATCTGTTTCAAATATGTCGATAATATCGTTCACGAATTTTATTTCGTACAATACGATTTAGTTGTATTAAATTCGCTGATATTAGAGGAATTTCATGACTGAAATCTACATATAAATTAACCTTAGAGGAAAAATTAATTTCAGGGCTCGTATTTACTATTACAAAAATACTCGCACTCCTGGAAATAGAATTAATCATTACTTAAATTTAGATCAATCGCTACCGTGCTGAATCAGAGCTATTTCATATCAATCTTATCTATGCAATTGATATCTGTGTTGATACAAATTTGTTCCTCTAGCTTCTATAAAAAGAAAGTAAATATTTTCAAAATTTTACTAAAACAAAAGTGTGACAAAAAATATCTAACACACATTTGGTTTTTCTTTTAAATCGTTGTAAAATATAGGTGCCTCATTTTTGATTCGGAAAATTATATAAATTAATATCAGAGACAATTCAGTATGCAGTTGCCTTTTTTGTCACACTCGGAAGACGAGCAATCTCAAAACATAACTATCATCCGTGTGTTTAAAAAATTAGACATGTTCGTTTTATCATATCATTCACACACTGTCTCTGCTCAATGAAGGCTGTAATACGTAGCTTCCACGATAAAAACAGATTAAGTATATTGCATTAAAAATTTATGAACGAGATAGGTAATTTCCTCTTCGAAATAGCTCAATAACATTGTTAATTATAATTGGACTCATTATCACTAGAATCGTCTCACAGATAGCCACTTCCTATTTGATACAACATTTTATTACTAGTTCCCTTGATTCTTGAATAACGCATATATCATTGTACAATAGGCAATTAAAACTCCAGTAATTATTGTTGGTTACTGGGTAATGAATTCGCATGTGGAGTTAGACATTAGTCAAGCACAGTTTTATTGAAATAAAATTTGTTTGAATCGATTTGCTCGGATAATGTTTATGACTGAAATTAATATTAATCATTAATAACGAGGCTGATTATCGAAAGAATGGGTTATTGTAAAAGTAGTTCTTTATCAATTTATTTTCTATAATTACATAATTGAGGGGCCCAGTGGAAACAAACACACGTCACCGATTTCTGAGTTTAGACGAAAGCAAGTTGAAGGAAAAATTATTTTAATAAGAAATACAGTACGATATTGTAATTATTTTAAGCGGTACTTGAACTAGATGGTAAACGACAACTGTTATCAAACTTTTGCTGAAAAATTACTTTTATTAGGTCAGTTTTTAGTACATTTTACTTCGAATAAATCATTGGTTATTAGCTCCTATAATTTGAATATTTTTGAACAAATTGGATAATTATATTGCTAAATATGAAATAATACAGTCGAGCCTTGATAATTCGAAAACCTCTATAAGTCGAATATTTTCTTCATTCCCTTCCACTTTGCTGTAAACACCTCTACAACTCAATAAGCCGAAACCTCTATAATTCGAAGATTTTTTCCCTGTAGTGTAAATAATTAAACTCTCGTGTAATATCTGTGTGGCCCCTCTTCCACTACACATATGTTTTTTCACAACGCGAAGAAAATTTAGTATGAATTTGCTCGGAGAAAAGTACGTGCTATTATATTAGTCAGTGGTAGAATTACAACTAATTAACGCTGCAAAAAACGCAAATTTATGCACATGTGGCATGTGCCTGTTTTCCACTGGGTCCCTCAATTGTAGGAGATATTTAAAATGCCACAGTGAAGTCTGGACTCCTTGTAATGCTTTATTGAAAAGAGTGTATGTTAAGAAGTAAATAGGGAATATAATTTTATTCGACTAAAACAATCTGTACTTGTTGCTATTAACCCGGCGGGAGGCGCACCCCATATTGTAACACAGGTTGTCATTACCGGGTCAAAAATACCCAAAATTGAAACATAAAAAACCTTGGTTTAAGAATATTTTTTTTTAAACTTTGTAATTTTTATGTTAAAGTACAGTGTTTTAAGAATCAAACAAAATTTATGAACTATCTTAAAATCTTTAATAAAATTCTTTATAAAATTGTAACAAAAACTCGAACAGTCTTCATATTTTCGCAACTAGCGCCTCTGTGGTAAATTTTACCCAGTAGTGCCTTCCGCCGAGTTAAATAAACACCAAGTAAAAATTTTTCATCAATTATTTGCTATTTGAAAAAACTCTGCCCGAACCAAATAAAGGTCTTTGAAACGTGAGTCTTATGTACGTACATATGTATGCGTTGATTATTTAAATGAAAACTTGTTATTCTGTTCTTATAGGAAACTCAATATGTCGCATCATTTTGTCACAGTTTGCGTAGTATGCGTATTATGTGCTGCACACACTCCTTGCTCGGCGCACACTGAATTTTCAACAGCAGGGCAAACAGTCCCTGACTCTGTGAAGCCCAAGAACCCACTTGGTCCTAATGAGCAATTACAACCATCCTGGTTAGTAACGAGACTCAAAGGAGTGCAGCAGAGGGATGCGAGGAAGACGAATTCGAATAATTTAAGCATTTACAAAAATGGTGCAGTCAAACTTTCCAACGTATTAGATATGAATAATGGTAATAAAAGGAACTTGGTGGTACCAGTTGCCACGGACGGAGCCCATATTAAAAGCCAGAGGAATGTAGAAACTAATGAGCACGATGGTGGCGTTCGTGATCTGGCAATGAAGGAAGATTCTGCAGCATTGAAGGATTTAGAGATACTAGAGAGACTAGGCCAAATTGAAATAATGCGCAGCAGAGAATTGAATTCTGTACGATCTTTTAGAGATCGAAGTCCTGTTGACAGGATTAGGGCGAAGAGAAACGTAGACATTACAGATGAAAAGTACTTCATGAAAAAGATTTTTGAGGCTTACGGAGATGGTACGAGCGTAACAATGGAAGGCTTCGAGAAATTGTTAAGGAAGCTAGGGTTACTGAGGTTATTAACGGATATATCCAGTTCGGATGATCGTAATATTGTTACTAGTCAGCATGAAAATCTTTTAGGTGAGTTCTTATGTAATCCTTAATCTTAACGAGCGCTGCAAATGTATCTGCAGCGGATACACATACGCGTCTGAGTAGAAACACATTTTAAGATCTGATATAATTACCAATTATCAAGCTATCGATCATAATAAAAAAAAATTAAGCTACATCTGCTACAACACATGTATAGTCTTAATATTTTTAGTTGATTCACTATGGGACTCATCTTGATAATAATAATTTAGCTTAACTTGAGGGTTCAAACTCCCGTCCAATTGACCTATTAACTTACTTATTGATTTCATTGAGCTGCTATTCGGGTCTCTATTAAAATATTTTCGTGATGTCTCGTCAAGAAATAAAAATGGAAATAATATACTTATACGGGTATCTAACAGTGCATTCCTTTACACGTTTCTTATATAGTTCTAAATGAATAAACAGAATTTGATACCGCTCTCGTTGAGAGTGCGAGATATCTGTTATTAAATAGTCATACTTTCTGTAACTTTATCCTCTGACCAGATAGCAGGCATTTCCCTGCCAGTTATCAGTATCTTCGTATTGTCAAGTTTTTGTTAGCGTGGGAAGTGTGTACATCAAACTCTATCGTACAGCACGATTGCTGTAATCTGATATTTATTTTTCTCAAGAGGCAGCATTTTATGCGATGTATTTATTTAATATTTATATGCGCACACGTAATCTATAATATTAGCGAATGTAATTATATTAAGAATTTTAGCTTTTATATTTATAGTAAATAATAGGTTTTATTTATATAAATCGAATTGGGTCATTCCATGCGAAATCGGACACTTTCCGGAGTAACATTTCAGATTTAGATGAAACTTGGATATGTTATAGTCTTTCGGGATATATACAGTGGCTCACAGCCATAATCGTACACTCTTTAAAATCGTATAACTTTTTTAAAATTAATCCAAACGACTTGGATTTTTTTAGAAGCTAGAAGGATTAGTTTGCTAAATGACGTGATTCGTCGGTTTGAAAAAAAATGCACTTGGTCGGAATAGCAAAAAAAATAGAAAAGGTCGTTTTTCAACTTTTTTTCTGAGCCTTTAATGAAAATTCAAAAAACCCGTTTGTAGATTGAAGTAAGTTGTATACGTGTCTAAAATTTCATGAAAATCGGTTAACGTTGCTCCGAGCTATAAACGTTTAAAGATCGCAGAATAAGGTCGAGAATCGCTGATTTTTGGAATTTCCGCGACCTTTAAGCGTTTATAGCTCAGAACAACGTTAACCGATTTTCATGAAATTTTAGACACGTATACAACTTACTTCAATCTACAAACGGGTTTCTTGAATTTTCATTACAGGCTCACACAAAAAAGTTGAAAAAACGACCTTTTCTATTTTATTTTTGTTATTCCGACCAAGTTCATTTTTCTCAAAACGACGAATCACGTCACTTAGCAAATTAATTTTTCTAGTTTCTAAAAAAAAATCAAGTCGTTTGGATTAATTTTAAAAAAGTTATGCGATTTTAAAGAGTGTACGATTATGGCTGTGAGCCACTGTAAAGTTCACAAAATTGTGGATCTTACAGCTCCTTGAATTATAGTGTTAACTTTTTTTAAAAAAATTATAACTGTTGAACTAACAAACTGATCAAAATGAGCTTTTGGGTGCTTACAATGAAGACCTAAGAGTATCTAACAAAAATTATTTCACGGGAAAAAAAAACAAATTCTTGACCATTTATTTTGCAATTGTTCTAAACAAATGCCATGTGTTAATAGCGGGGCACTATTTAAGAATTTGAAAAAATGAGGGTATAGTCCTATTTGTCCCCTTTACGGACCCGTTTTCAGAAATACGGACAGTTTAAAACTGGCCAAATGAAAATTAATTGAAAGCACCGGCTCGACTGACTGAGCCGTGCGTACTACAAGATTGAACTATTTCTTTCATTTTTAACCTTGCGTGGCCTTGAAAGTCATAGTATTACCATATGGTTGAATTTGTCTTGACAGTCACTTTCATATCGGGTAATTAAATATCTAGCATTCAATTTAAAAAACTGAAGATCACCTTCGGTTCACGGAAAATATCGCGAACACCAAAAGTTGACATACCGTATTATTTAGGTATAAAAAAACAGTAAAAGTTTTCCTCCTTCAGTTTTTTTTTCAAATACTTACCATTTGCGAGAATCCAGTATAAGAATATCAGGTATAGCCGCTTGGCCGCTGCTAGTACCGCACGGCTCAGCTAGTCGAGCCGGTGCCGGGCGACGCAGCGTCGCGTTCAATTAATTTTCATTTTGCCAATTTTAAAGTGTCGGCATTTCTGAAAACGGGTTCCTAAAGAGGACAAATAGGACTATATCCTCATTTTTTTTTCAAATTTTTAAATAGAGCCCCGCTATTAAAACATGGAATTTGTTTAAAACAATTGCAAAATAAATGGTCAAAAATTTGTTTTTTTTTCGTGAAATAATTTTTATTAGGTACTCTTATGTCTTTATTATAAACACCCAAAAGCTCATCTTGACCAGTTTGGTAGTTCAACAGTAATAATTTTTTGAAAAAAAGTTTAACACTATATTTCAAAGAGCTGTAAGATCCACAATTTTTTACATTTTGATAAATCCGTCGAGATATGTTTATACATCCCTAAAGACTACAACATATCCAAGTTGCACCTAAATCTGAGATGTTACTCTGAAAAGTGTCTGACTTTGCATGAAATGACCCAATTAATTTAGAGATTAATTTTTTTGTTGTAGATAAATCAAAGAGCAATGCGCAAAGCAATGGCCTACCAGAATCAGAAAATGGGATTAGAAAAGAACGGGTAAGGAAAGATTACAATTGTGATCGTATGTTATTATAGAAGATTTACATAGATTCGTTTTTTTCCCGAAATCACTAAATATTCCTCATAAATGACTGTCCCGCTATTTCAGTGCTTAAGTAGCAAAGAATTGTTAAGTACTGTTGCCAGAGATATGCCCTACAATTCCATCACTAATAATAATTCAACATTACCAAGTTGGCTTTTTGAACG
Organism: Andrena cerasifolii; assembly: GCF_050908995.1. Lineage (NCBI taxonomy): Eukaryota > Metazoa > Arthropoda > Insecta > Hymenoptera > Andrenidae > Andrena > Andrena cerasifolii. The sequence continues at coordinate 2,328,831 of NC_135129.1, forward strand.
CGTGTGTCCAGCTCTTGTTTACCAACTAGCAGGTGAATCGAGTTCAGAGAGAAATGGCTGCATACGTGTACCAGAGAATTATAAACCAGTAATAGTTAATAAATACCACGAAGATGTGACGCGTAATATGGTTCAAGGTAGGGAAATTTAATACGGTTCCGTCGTTTTGCATTTTAATCATTTCTGCGATATTAAATGTATTATTCTTCTGTTTAGTGTGGGCCTATTCTACGATCAGTATTCTAATAATTAGTCTCTGCGGTTTATTTGGTGTAGTCGTCATACCTTTTATGGGCAAAGTTTACTACAATCAGTTACTACAATTTCTAGTTGCTCTTGCCGTAGGAACTTTATGCGGCGATGCACTTATTCATTTGTTACCACACGTAAGAGTTTATATTAATAATATGGTTAGTTGAAGCCGGCATTAATTTTCTCAGTGTCGTATTTTTCTTGCAGGCTATGATGTCGCATGAACATACTCACGAACATGTTCGCAATGATAATGATGACGATCACAAAGCACAACACAATATTAATATGTTTAAAGGGCTAGTTGCAATGATGGGTCTTGTATTATTTTTCTTTACAGAGAAAGCTCTAACGCTGTTAGCAGAGTGGAGGAAACTTCGACAACGTCGCAATAAGGTAAATGTCACGTTTCAGGTGAAGGAAGGAGTGATCGCGAGCGATGCATAAATCTATAATATTTGAATATACGCCATAAATGTATTTTTAATTAAAAGGTAAATGGTGATAATTTTAGCTCCCCTCGCGTGTTAGAGTAATGCGAGAGACGGACGGACCAAATAGCAATGTTGTCGGAGAAAAGCTTTGCAAGCATAAATATTCGTCGTACCCATATTGTTACGGTGAAATTAGTGCCGATACTCAAGGTATTGCTGCTGTGACATAACGAAACCTTCGATAAAAGAACTAATGCTTTCAACTTTAGGTATTAAAGATGTTAAGGGGGATAATTAATCTGTCATAAAAGGAATATTTATTCTTTAGATAATCATCATAATCGCCAACATAATAATCACGAGCGACCTCCCGTCATCGAAGAGGAGAAACCCTTGACATCAAATTGCAATTCGGTGTCGAAAATTATGGCAAACGACGTGGAAAAGAAGCCGAATGATGAGTGGAAATTAGACGAATCTATTGTAAATACTAAGAAGAATGCAGACGGTGCTGAGGCACCAGTAGACGAATCTGAAAGCTATACAGTTATTATACGCGAGCACGAGACAAAACACCACGGCCATACTCATTCCCATGGTACGCTGTATTATTTGCGGTATTTGTATTGATTAATCGATGTAATTCTCTAATCCCTTCAGGTCATGTTCACTCTGCGCCGGAATCTATGTCAAGCGTTGCTTGGATGGTGGTAATGGGCGATGGTCTGCATAACTTTACAGATGGCATGGCCATAGGTGCTGCATTTTCAGCGAACATAGCGGGTGGCTTCTCAACGGCAATAGCTGTATTTTGCCACGAACTACCTCATGAAATAGGTATATTATGCTTGGTATAGAAACTTGCTCTTAAGTATTAAAAACAGCTCGAAGTTTTAATCGAAAACCTTCTCATCTAAATAGGGGACTTCGCGGTTTTGTTAAAAGCTGGTATGAGTGCTAAACAGGCTGTCTTTTATAATCTGTTATCTTCTGTACTGTGTTTATTTGGTATGATATTTGGCGTATTATTAGGTAGCACTCCTTCTGTGAGTAGTTGGATGTTCGCAGCTGCTGCAGGAATGTTTATATACATAGCATTAGTAGACATGGTAAGTGTGCGGCGTTGATTACATCGCTTTATCGACTCAGCCGCTCGTAGTCACGATTGATTAACAAGTGTGTCTTATTCAGATTCCAGAATTATCTTCGAGTCACTCTACTGAGCGTGGTTCTCACTGGCAATGTATTTTACAAGCGTTAGGGCTGTCGTGCGGCCTTGGAATAATGTTACTTATAGCGCTCTATGAACATGACGTTAAGAATATGTTCAGCAATTAAATTTACAAAGACTAACAAGTTTCTTAAACGATGGTAAGCTTGCGATACTGCCTAAAGGACCTGCTTACGGTCGGAATACCTGAGTCAATAAAACCTTATTTGTGCATTCTTACCGAAACCAATATTATTGACTATTTCGCTATATATAAACGATCTTTTTTCCTTCTTTGTACGTCTAGCGTAAGATTACTAGTTAGCAGCAACACGATCTGTTGTTAAAGAACTTAAGAAGGCACTACGAAGGAGCAGATGCTAAATGTTTCAAAGCATTTATAATATTACGAGTATTCGGTGCACAAGAACAGTGAAATAGGCATTTCGAAGGGACTTAAATAATTCAAATACAACGACAATATTTGAAGTATACTTGCTAGAAATCATAGTTGAGACGTTACATTCTCTCGGCGTAATTAAAGAAACAGGATTCGGGCTAACTTTCGAATACTTTGCAATTTATCGGACGATTATAGGTAAATATAGTTAATTTCTACTTCCTAGCTCTTTTATATTTTACGTGCTAAGGTCACATAAGTCTGTGAAAATGCCATGCAGTTCTTTTAACTCGGTCGCCTATGAATTATTAAGTAGATCGCTATGAAAAGATCTTTAGCATCAAATGAATGCGAATATAAATCTGTACAAAAGAAAAATGCAGCTATCATTTTTACTAAAATATTTTCGATCGCGAACTTTAATGTTTGTTTTATTTTATATCTAGATTATATATACATGTTGACAATTATGATAATTATGCGATGAATAAATCCAAATTTATATCCTTCCATTGTATTCAATTGCCTGGCATTTTGCACTGTGTATGGGTGTTTTTCAGCTCTATCGGTGCCCAAGTTTAATTGTGATATATTTAATAGCCGCATTGTTTATTTTGGTACGGTAGCTTGGATATTGCTTCAATAAATATCTCCTTTAAATTTAAAAAGAAGAGGTTTTACGATCATTTTAAGTTTATGTAGGTACGTTAGATCTGTCGTAAGGTTCGAAAAACACGCTGTCGCGTCGATACCAAATCATAGAAAGCTATAGGTATTCATTGATAATTGAATACAAAGATATTTGCTTTCGAAGCGTTGGTGCTTATTTACTTCAAACTGTTCAATTACAGTTGCCTTTTCTATATATTCGCGCAGTCTTGACTTGTGATCCCAAAAAGAAAGATGCATATACAAGTTTTCCTTTCAACGATCGATGCAAACAAACTCTATAATATAAGATGTTTACCGGCGATGCTGTAGTACGTTCTAGTTTTACCTAACTATGAAAGCGCATTGTGCACAAAGTAATTTTATCAGATATTGACATAGATAAGCGAGAGAACGATAAATCATCATTCGTGATGATTGGATATATTAAGATTTCCAAGTATCCTCGTACTGCCGTAGTAATTACCAATTTCTTCTTCTCGGTAATTACTTATAATTCTATGTACATATCTGCATGTCATACAATAACGTAAAAATGAAACTTGAAAATCCAAATGTTTGTAGCTGTAAATCTAAATATTTTTAGCTGTACTTAAACTAATGGAAGGTTTATTTATGTCCGCGGAGAAAACACGGAAGCTCCTTTAATTTTCGAGAATCATGTTTTCGACGAGATTCGTTTACTCGGAGTTGTATACGATCTTTTTCAAACACTGCATTTATCGTGGATACTACACTAAGGAATTCCCAAATTCGTCGCACATACATATTATGCACGTTTTCTATTACTTAACAAAATGTATCGCTTGAATTACCAAATCACGGTAAAGTCTCATCTACTTATTGTAAGGTACTTACGACACTTATTCTGTTTGTACGTTAATATGAATACTACGATCCATAATAATGTATTTTTTTACAGAAAATGTAAAAATTGAAAAAAAGCGTTGTATTCTTGTAAGCAAACATTTCGTTTTGTTTAACTTGGATCTTATATCAGTGCCGATGTATTTAAATTAATGATTTGTGCTTTTTGTAAAGATTCGGATGCTAAGTATAAAAGTTAGTTTTTTCAAAACCTGTTTACGCATTACTGTATTTCCTAAATAATCCTGTTTGCCGAGGAGCGTAAAGGAGCAGTCGAATAGTATAAATCATTACATTCTTTATTTCTCAAACTGAATGATGAAACAACGTAGGTGATTCGTATTTACAGATGGAAATTATGTTCAATATATAATACATAAAACCGTAAACTACAGCGCTTTGTTTAAATATACCTTTCGTTGTCACATAACATGCGTATTAATCGTGCAGTTTCGCGCAAATAAACTCGGCATACTTAGGTGGCAACGAACGCAAACGTTTCCTTATTCGATATCACACACAGATGTCTTGTCATACAGAAACGAGGTCATCTTTGTCACTCATCTGCGCTGATAAACTAAATGCTGTGTCCGTACTCGCTTCGCTGTTCAGGCTTTCATTAAACGCTGGCTTTATGTGCGCAGCGTCGCTCATTTCTCTCATTAATCCAGCCATATCGTCGTCTGGATCGATCTCTTGAATTTCACCCACTACGTCAATCTCCATAGACTGATTATCTAATACTGACACCTCCTGCACTTCGACTTTCGGTTCTTTAAACTAATAATTACACAACAGCGGCATTATTATTATTCGTTTTTTTTAAACGCGCAAAGAAATTACTTAAAAGCTTACCTTCATAGATTCTAATTTACATTCAGCTGGTAGATTCATGTGAAAGACACAATTCGTATCGAAAATCACAGGTACTGGTTCGTGGCATTCTATATCTGCTCGGATTGCCCCGCACGCTTTAAATAAAACTTGATGTTGATCCTATTGACACAAGTAAGACTCGTTTAATTTATGTTCCTCGTGGCATTGCAGTTCGGTTTACAGTAAATCTTACTTTAAGAATATGTTTACGACAGTGTTTCGCCGCGGGAAGAGTTCTTTCTCCACATTTCACTCCACCTTCCGTAAAGATACATTTCGATATACTCGGTATTTTTTGTGCAGTCCCGTCAGTCGCCTGTAGCAGCCACATAATCTAAATTAATTTCACCGTTTGATCGAAAGGAATGTTACTAAAATTTGTACGATCGTTACGCACCTGTGCTCTGCGCTCCAACGACTTTCTGTACAGTATAGCTTCAACTCCGCTTCGCCTGTGATACCGATTTAAAGCTTTCAGTTTCTCGTAAATCTTCTTCTCTTTCACAGAGTCCTTTGGTTGATCGTGTATGCTACATAACGTCTCTTTCTCCTTCTTAAGCGCGTGTAAATACTTCCGCCTTTTCTCTCTAAGCGTATATTGCAGTCTTCTGAACTGATCGATGTAAAGCGACTGTAGCCTAATCAATTTCTCTCGCGCGATGTATATCACTTCCTCGGCGGTAAAGATCCCAGCGTGCCTTAAAAAATTAATACTAATGATTCAATAGAAATGAGTGTCTTATTTTCGCATGAAGCGGCTACGAAAGACAAGCTAATAGTACTGAGAATCAAATGTTACTTTAAGATAGCGTAGTTAAAAACGGAGAATTTCGGAAAGATTTACTCAAGCCGAAGCATGCTAGCTGATGTTCTACAAAAAAAAACGTGTTTTAATATGTAAAGTATCATAAGCTCTTGTATACAAGCTTGTCCTTACTTCAAGGGATCGTCTTGCGCGCTGTATAAACTTTCATTGTCACTGTCGTCGAGGAAGTTCCCTTTTAAAGTGTCGCTCACTACTGTTGGCTCGACATCGCTGTCGGAGGAACTCGCGTAATCTAAAATATCGCATCCGCTTGCGTTTACTCTGTACGCGTCGACTTCCGCTGAAATTGAAATTACAACGTCACTTTCCACAATTTCAAAGACCTCTGACGCGACTGCTGCTTATTAGGAACTTACTGAAGGGATCTAGTGCTTTGACTTTCCCCTCGTCATCCTCGGTGTCCTCTGTACTCGAGTCGGCTGGCTTAATATAGTGGCTTAAATTAAGTAGGAGCATTTCAGGTGTTTGCGGTAACGAATGACGAGACGTCGACTTTATACGTGCTATTTGAGCTTTTCTGGTGTGTTCGGCGCAGTACCTGTTGAAAATACACTTCTCTGTAAAACCTGAGAATCGCTGTACTAACAAGGGGAGGACACCATGTGGTAGACACCGATTTTGATGAGCCTTGGCACGATGGATCTATGTAGAAAATAAGTAAATAGGTGTCCGAACGTTTCTGCCAATGGGCCTTAATAATAGAGATATTTACATGGAAATTATTAAAAATTTCATAGTGGCCGTGGGCTTTTAGTGGGTAAAAATCCCACACTACCCTGGCGCCCGCGGGAGATTCCCTTCTGGAGGCGTTGGGGTGCCTTTTGAAGATGTCTCCACAATAAAAAAAAACTTTATAAATTTTTTTTTATAAATTTTTTTTAACTTGAGGAAATCTTCAAGAGCCACCCCCACTGCTTCAGATGGGAATCCCCTGGGGCGCCAGGGTAGTGTGGGATTTTTACCCATTAAAACCCCACAGCCACTATGAAATTTTTAATAATTTCCATGTAAATATCTCTATTATTAAGGCCCATTGGTAGAAACGCTCGGACACCTATTTACTTATTTTCGACATAGATCCATCGTGCCAAGGCTCATCAAAATCGGCGTCTACCACATGGTGTTCTCCCCTTGTAAAACAATTTACTGAATTCAATCTTAGTACATACGAAATGTCTCGTCTGTCTAACTTTGGTGCTGCTTGCTGGCACTTCCTGCCATTAGTGTTATATATAAACCCGCATTGTTTGAAAGGTGCATTTTTATCCTCAAGAATGTGTTTGCCGCAGTAATTATATCCTTCGAGACAAGGCTGCGTGCATTCGTACGACGCGTATAAACAAGATTGCGTTTGCTTCGGTTTTTTCGTGGCCGTTGTAGTCACAGGCATTGTTGTTTTTGGGATACGGAACATACCTTACCTGTGGATAAATAAAAATCATTTCATCAGCTGTGTATTAGAAGTCTTACGTAATAACACAGTTTAAAAAAAAACGTATGAAATTTATCGTTTCAAATTTGGCGCGTAATTTACATCGGAAATCAACACAATTTGCATCACATTTCGTGCTAAAATAATACGCGAGCTAAATCACACCGACCAACGTGAAAAATTCTGCCGAGCATAAAACGTCAAGCGTTTGCTAATCTTTTCACTTATTTCGTGAGACGAGAATAGAAACGGAATACAGCTTTTGTAACAAGTGGTAGATCGCCGCCATTTTGTACGTCGGATGTTGAATGAAGTCTCATTGATGTATGTATGTACGGATTTCGAAAGAATGAGGCGGACATGTGATTGGTTTTTGTGAAAATTCGGAACAGAACGAGACAGCAGGACTGGAGAAAGCCGCGGAGCATAATTCCTTTTAGAAACTTACCGCGATCTCTTACATCAAAATCTTCCGAGAAGGAAAGACAGTGCCCAACCAATTCACGCTTGTCGCCGTCAGCGTTCTTCTAGAAACTTCAAGAGAAGGAGCGATTATGCAGTGAAACGTAAATTATCGGCGATCGTGCCGTGAGTCTGAGCTTGTACGCTAATAAATAATACATACTCGATGGGCGGCGCTAGGTCCTTCAACAGGACCAAAATAACGGGACGCTACTACAGGGATAACATTGACTGCGTGCACATACTACTAGCTCAACGTCGGTTGCGTCACTTCCGGGAGTTTAAAGCTCAAAACTATTAATTGATAAACTACGTGATTCATACCTATCGTGGACTGAAAAAGTTCAGGTAGGTTATGACGTTGGTTCAAAGGTATTAGCTAAGTTTTGGTTTTACGTTACGCACGCGTGTTTACCGTTAACCGACGCAACGTGCTCACGATAAAGGGACTTTATCGGATGCTCGTTTCGAGAGTATATATCCATCGTATAACCCATTTCAACGTAATTACAACATTTGCTGCAACATTAGCCACCGGCGATAATCTATAGCCTTTAAATGAAATGGGGTAAATTTTACGAGTGCGTAAAACCGTCACGCGCTAAGTATTCTCGATACATTGTTACATAAGACGCGAGCAAGTCTTTCTTATCTAATTATTGTGGCTGAAATTGCGAAATTATTTCGGATCAACGTCGTAACAGAGGTGTAACTTCTTTTTTTTTTCTTGTAACCAACCTCATGGCCTGCCAAATATCGATAAACCAAAGATTCTCAGCACGATACATGACAAACACGCAAAAGGGAAATGTGGAAAATATTTGCCACGCAATAATTGACGCCCTGCATCGTTGATTACATTGCATACTTAACGTATTTATATATCGAGTTCTAAATAATCCACCTAAATTTGTAAAGGAAAGGTCCACTGGCTTTACGCAAAAAAAGTGCAGCGTCCCTTATAAAACAATCATAAAGAATAAATAAATCTCGCTACTGTGATGCACTATCGAAGAGTTGGCTTTATTAATTTCTCATAATTCTTACTTTGTAAAAATATTCGACCGAGCAAAACGTCCACGGTACCGATCTTTACAGATATCACGAAGTTCCGTACGTTAACCTCTAAACTGCGATGATCTCGTGTCTTAAACATGAAAAAGGACGCTTAAGCTTCCCGTCGATCTTTCTGCCGCACCGTCCCGAAGCAGAGCCGTGAAGTTGGCTTCACGCCGGAACGCGATTCCAGGAAATAAAAAAAAAGGTACTATTTCCGGAATTCGAAATGGCGCTGAACGTGATTTGCAAGTTACTCGCCCAGCAGCGAGCGGCGAGTAATAATTTTGTATAAAGCGGAGTAAACTATCCGCGGAGAAATATCAAGATCTAAAAGAGAAGGAAAGGGAATCGCGTTTCCTGCCGATTAATGTGCGATTATGGTTCATTGTGAAAAGTTCCGCGAGCATGAACGTGGAGTGGAGTTTCCGGTTAGCGTAGTGACGTGAAGTTTCCAACGTGTCGCCGTTGTGCGTTGTGTGTGCTCGCCGCCGCCGCCGCCGCCGTCGCGACCGCCGTGAAGTGCGCATCGTTAGTACCGAGTTGTGTGTACATATAAATGGCGGCTGACGAAAAATGGTACTTTACGAAAGAACAGCTTATAAACACACCGAGCAGAAGATGCGGCATCGACGCGGATAAGGAACTGAGCTACCGGCAGCAGGCAGCGAATTTCATTCAGGATATGGGACAGCGGCTCGTGGTGTATCCTTTTTAACCAGTGCATGTTCGGTTGCGTGTTTCTCAACCTCCCTTTTCCCCCTTGTCCCCATCGCGCCGTTTCACGCTCATTCTATGCTTTCGCCCCCCAGCTTCCAGCGGTTCCGGGCGACCGTAGGTGCTCGCGCGATTGTGCTCCTCTTACGTAACGATCCTCTAATAATTCCGATTCCGGGGTAAACGTGAAATACGTAACGTGTTGTAAACACGAGTGACGTGTGAAGGAGGAGGTCACGCGTCATGATTACGATTCTCCATATTGGACTTGCTTGCGTTACACCGCCGGCGGAGGACGAATTACGGGATTCTTGTGCCATTCGTTGCGCGCGTGTTGGTCGGAAGATGTTGTGGGTGAGTGAGGATGTCGAGCGGAGTTTTGTTGCTTGGAAGGAGGACAGGGAATAGGGTCATGGAAAGGCAGCATTGTTTGCCAAGCCAAGTTTGACAGTAGTACCAACCAAACGCACGGTTTCTGCTGATATTCCTTATGCAAGTATATCTTTTTTTCGTATTTCCAGTCTCTCTCTGTTAACACGATCTTAAAATCGCATTCAACGCTCTGCCTAGCTTACCAATGATTATGTTATCCTACGTCCAACAGGGAAAGCGTCCGCTAACTACCGAGCTAACAAGATTCACGTCGTCGACGTCCCTTCCCGTCGAACACACAATTTAACTTCAGCTTTTGTCTGCCCAAGCTTCATCTTAGACTCTCAAACTGTCGCGCTAATAATGGTCCAATTATTATTAAAACGAACAGCGACGTACTAACTCGATACCATTAATATCTGATCGAGAAACTTTCAAAGTGGAACCTTATATAATATCTTCAGCATCCGGCGTTTTATTTGCTGGATATAAAATCGTTACTGATAAGGCTGCAATTATTTAAGAAGCCTTGCTTCGCAAATGTTTCGTATAGAATGCTTCGGAACGATGGGTACAAATTTAACTGGGTAGCAGATAGGGAATTCAATCCCGGGATCCTGGCTGTTTTTTGGATTCAATTTTTATATTTTTCAGTTGTTTGTAAGGTAATTTACGTTTTTAAAAATTCTCGAAATTCTCGGGATAAGTAACTTGATATATCAAATCCTGGGAGTTTTAGAATCCAATTAAACTCCCTAGTAGCAGGGCTCTCAAGACAAAGCAAAAAGATTCTATTAAATGCAATCCGTAAATTAAACAGTTCGGATATGCAATATTTTTTAAACGCTTCGTGATACAATTTTGCATGATAGTATTGGGAGAAACATAACATATTTTAAGCTAGCGATTTAGAGAAATGAAGAGTCAGAGAAACGAAAAGAAAATATGCATTCTCAGTTTAGAAAAACATCGGTTATTTAGAGCGAGTCTTGTAATTTCAACGAAGCTAATTCGTAAGAAGATATAGCGATGGCATCGGTACCAGAGCTGCTGACCTGTTGAGTTTTCTAGCTAAGGTGCCATTCCACGTCGCGTGCGACGATGTTGCCAAAAAATTGCCTCGGAGAAATCCCACTTTGCGAATCATTCTGCACACATCTTACCATTGTACCTAGAGAAGATTCACGTTTATTAGAACCTTTCTACTTCTTATCGCGAGTTCTATCCGCCGCTTAAATTTGTACCTATTGCTCTGGATTATCCTGCAGGTATTTCCAAAGCGTAGAACGTAGAAACCATCTGTGCTTTTTATAACATTTTTATGTTTCAGATACATGTTTGAATGTCATAAGTATCTTAATTACCATACCAGTTGAGAGAACTTCGACATATTCTTCACGTTACTTTGAATTAGAGATTGACGAGTGTACCTCGAGATTATGATTTTAAGCGGAATTTAATTAGGAGATCGTAGTTCTATTTCTTTCTACTGCGCACGAGTGATGTATGACCATGTATTAAATCCCCGCGCACTGAACAAAGTACATTACCAATGTACAACGCACAGCTTGGCAGTTTCTTCTGTATCAGTTTATATTTTCTTTCCATTGTAACTATTCTAGAATCTTAGGTAATACGCTTTCTTTTTAGTTAGGTAACAAATAATCTGGAAAGATAAAACGTTGATAACATGATAAAAGATAGAAACAGAGAAGATCTTAAGATGAATAAGGAATAGATGAAAGGCAAGAGTATGCACCAACATTATGTGACTTAATTGATCAAGCTTTTTTATATTAATGTAATCTACAGTTTAAATAAAATTTTTTAAATATAATCTACTGTTCCCTCTATTTTCTAATCATACCACTTAATGTAATAATTTAAAAATAATTGTTAAATAATAATAATATTAAGTCTTAACTACATTTGGTATCTCCGTACCTTCTCTTTTTCATTTAACATATCAGTGCATTTAAAGATGTACGTTTCATTGCATCGAACATATTTGCTTCAAAAATTAATTACACACGTTTACTTCGCAAAATTTCTATTTAAAAAGTATCACAAAAATAACTGAGAATAAGTGGTCGGTTTGCAAGAGTATGAGGCAGATATTTTTTATGTAGCTGATACTTTGGTGAGAAGCATTTAATGTAGTAAATCATCTTCCCTGATATTCTCTTTACTTTTACCATAGCGTCTAGCATTAGAAAGCTTGTTGCGCATTTCTGTATTTATTTTACTCGTTCCGTAGTAATATTTCATTCGTGGTACGTTGTAGGCAGGCAGACGAAACAAATATACTCGTTTTAAGTATATTTTAGTAAATAGAGACTGGTATCGGTTTAAAGCGAATGGCACAAGTGTTCCTCGTAATTATTAATAGGGCAAGAATGTAGTTGTCGATGTACAGAAAGAGCATTTACGTAGGCAACGCAGCGTTTTTTTTTCAGCATTTTCCTTAATTACTTGACTACAGATCACAATTATGTATCAACACAGCAATAGTGTACATGCACAGGTTCTACGTATTCCACTCGCTGTCACACTTCCACAGGAATGCAATCGCAGCGGCAGCACTGTTTTTAGCAGCAAAAGTCGAAGAACAGCCGCGCAAGTTAGAACATGTTATCAAAATGGCACACATGTGTCTCCACAGAGATCAGCCCCCACCTGACGTCAGATCTGAGGTGAGACCAAGGACAGAATCACCAGGGGACAATGCTTCCATGGCTGTTAACGATAAATATAATCATTTAAACATGTGTTTATTTGTAGCAATACCTTGAACAAGCTCAGGATCTGGTTTTCAATGAAAACGTCCTACTGCAAACATTGGGGTTTGACGTTGCCATTGATCATCCCCACACACATGTTGTCAGGTGTTGTCAACTAGTTAAAGGTATCTAGATTGTTCTTAAAGACGCTTCGCTTCCTGATATTCTTAATCTTACTTTCGTGAAAAGTATTGCAAGAACGTTAAAGAGACTTGAAAGATATGAATAACGAGAGAAGTTTTAGATCGCGTCATCTTAAAGCCTTGAGTTCTATTAAAGTTTTACCACTTTTTTTACAGCGAGCAAGGACTTAGCCCAGACATCATACTTCATGGCATCTAACAGGTGGCTACACATTATTTCCTAGTATCTCTTACTCTTAGCAGTCTTCTGGTCAAATAGATGCCAGCTGGAGCATATTTCCAAGCTAAGACTGTCAGGCAATAGCCACTGGCGCAACATTCTGACCTGCTTTCAGTTCAGAAAGCAAAGTAAACGTGAAATGAAACTGCAAATAGGATTTACGGCGCACGGGCACGCGGTGCTTTTAGACCTTTCGCGTTGAAAAGAGCAAAGTTGATTAATATTTCTCATTCAGTTAGAGTAGCTTTGAACAATGTTACGATAGGAATGAAATGTGAGATTCTCTTTAGTACGTTAATGTTTACTTTGATTTCACACGTCTTCTGAGTTCTAATACAAATTGTTTAAATGTCGACAGTAACATTTGGGGAGGAATGTTGCGTTGCAGTCGCGGTAATGTCTGATTCTAAAGAGAACGTATGCCAAAGCGAAACGAAGTTTATTTCATAAACTAAGTTCACGATGAGGATTGCTTAATTGAAGGTAAATGAAATATTCTTAAGGACTGATCGTTTTCTCTTACATTACGGTATATTGTCCAATTTTTATTTTTATATTTACATACACTTGTGTTTAAGCTGTAGATGCACAACAAGAATTTGAGCGCGAATGAAATGAATGCGGAAGCAGTGGGGTGATGCGTGAATGTATGAGATATTTAATAATTAAAAGACAAGGACATATAGACGTACCATTAGACTTCATTTTTAATAGTGATCCGGTACGAAGCGGTCACAATCTGATCATAATCTATTCAAATATTTATTCAATAATCCGAAACGTGGGCGAGCTAGAAATATTGAAGTGCATTGGTTCGTTCGATGATCATTGAATAATATTTGAACGGATCATTATTGTGACCCAGTAATTAGTGTAGATCAAGCCTTAGTTTATCTCTGTTGTTCAAGAAGTTCAGGACTCTTACGTATTCTATAAAATTTACAAGACGACTTTTTGTACTTGAAACGATACGTTCTCTCGGATATATGAAGTTCTAGTATTTTGTAACAATTCTAGTAATTTTAGTTTTCTGTTTCTCGCCTTATGTAGAATTTAACGTTGCGATACTTAAAATTCACTCTCATGGGATTATGTTGGGGCAAACTTCGGTAAATTTGTTACGATACAACAGAGTGCTGTAGGGCTTATACTCGTAATTATTTGCGTAGAACTCCGCCGTGCGTAAATTTATTTAGCTGAGTTTAGCTGTACGCGTAGATATTTTTGTGTAGCTCATCGCGAAAAAGATCATTGCATTAACCTGTGCTGGTTTTTTTTGTAACTGTTTTGGAAACGTACTCTTTGGAATTGAATTGCACTTGCAAATGGAAATTGTAATTGGGAAAATGTGCTTAATTATATTCAACGAATCGTAAGAAATTCGTCCTGGTTTTATCCCGATATTACCCATGTTTAATGGAACTTGTACTTTCTTTTTTATAGTACAGTTCTTTTTGCGCCCTGGGTTATATTTCATCGAACAGTCGCTGATTGAAAGCTTTTATCGTTCGCCTGTCAATTTATGGGATGATTTTTTCCTTTTCAGTTTACATTTAACAACGATGTGCCTGCAGTACAAGCCAACAGTAGTTGCCTGTTTCTGCATACATCTTGCGTGCAAATGGTCCAATTGGGAGGTAAATATAAGTCTGTATAAAATTGAATTTGAAAGGGGAAAAAAGCCTTGTAACGCCAGGAACTTTGAACGCGACTCCCAATTGAGAGGAGCAATTTACTAACACTAGCACGGCAATCCTTTGCCTACAGATACCGCAAAGTACGGAAGGGAAGCATTGGTTCTGGTATGTCGACAGGACCGTAACTTCCGAGCTTCTACAAGAGCTTACAGCAGAATTCCTTCATATATTTGATAAATGCCCATCAAGATTAAAAAGGAAAATCATGAGCATATCCGCTAATCAAAGTCCGAACCTCAGTCACCCTAGTTTACCGAATTCACCCTTCGTGAGTATCACCCCTCTCTGTTACACAAAATCTTATACAATTAAATCATCATGCATGACAGAGCAAGTTGAATTCGTTGAAAAGTGAATTGTTACAACGAAGATGAGTACATACAGAATTTACGGGAAGACCTTGTTCCATTTTCCTTCTGTAGGATGCAGAACCCCGTAAAGTACAATCTCCAGCGACGACGGCCGATGGTGGACCTACATTCCATACGAGCCGACCTCACCACACGGAGAAACAAGAAGAGAAGAAACAAATTGCTGCCGCGCCCACGAGGCCTCCTGTCGATTATCGAGAGTATCGAGAGAAGAAGGAACGCGAGCGTTTAGAAAGGGAAAAGGCGGCGGCTCCGACAGCTGCGCCGGCTCACGTATCAGACATCAACAAGCATCATTCGCACCATCACAAGCAAGTGTCCGGCACGAACGTGATGAATAAACACCCGTTGCCTGGGCAGAAGGCGCTCCATCACAATCATCACCACAGACCGGACGTGAAAGTTGGCCAGCCGGTACCGCAGAGGCACTCCAGTAGTCAAGCTAGGGAACCAAATCGCGATCCTAACAGGCAGAGGTTACAGAGGGAGTACAACTCGAGTACCGGCACGAGTAGCAGTAGTACCCTTCATTCTCATAGTCATGCAGTGCCGAAGGAACCGAACCTGGACAATTCCATGACGGACTCCGCGACTCACAGATCGGATGCTGGCGCGCTACAGGAGCCAGTGTCCCACGGGAATATCCAGGAGAAGCTTAGTAATAATAACCACAGTGTGCACAGATTAAGCGGAGTAGAGAATAAGCATCAAGGCCACGACAAGAGGATGTACGATCCCAGGCATAAGCCTGTGGAGCATAGGAAAGACAATGAACAGAAATCATACAAATACCCGGACCCGTCAAGAGTTGAAAGGCAGAGGAAGTCCGACACGTTGGAGCA
This sequence comes from Andrena cerasifolii, assembly GCF_050908995.1. NCBI lineage: Eukaryota > Metazoa > Arthropoda > Insecta > Hymenoptera > Andrenidae > Andrena > Andrena cerasifolii. The sequence continues at coordinate 2,344,457 of NC_135129.1, forward strand.
GAGGTGCGAGGAGGTGAGGAAGCTCATTGAGAAGCCGTTACCTCTGCCGAAGCCTACGCTGGATGTGCCGTACCCCTCGAACACGCAAAAACCGCCTCATCATGCTAAATACAATCAGCCAGAGAAGTTACAAGCCGGTGGCGGTGTAGCGTCGACCGACGGGAAGCTTGCGACCGGCCAGGGCTCGTTTACGCAGGAGAAATCGCCGACCGGCTCCAGTTCAGTCTCGTTACTCGTACAGAAGCCTCTCACTTCGAAGACAGTGTCGAGTCAGCACACGGCTCACGGTGTATCGCAGATATTAAAAGACACGATCAAGAACGGTGGTTCCCAGGCGTCGGGTATCACGTCTTTGAACAACGTGGATGACCCGAAAACGGAGAAACGACCGCGGCACGACGACACGGACAAGGGCTCGTCCGACGTTCAGCAAAGTGTATTGCAAACGCCCCCTGGTAAGCACAAATCGCTGTTCAGTCCAGAGAAAGTGCCGATGCCCCGGGAATCCCACTCCCAGAGGCCTAAATCTAAGCAAAAGACGCCGCCGTCGGCTATAAAAGTTCCTAAGCAAGAACGCGTACCAGATACGTCGATAGGTTTTAATTTAGTGTCGCCTTTCGCGAGCCCGCCGGCCGTGCAGCAGCAGGAGTCGCTGCCGGTTAAACGATCGGCCAGCGACGTTTCCACGACGTCTCACAAGAGGCATCGCGCGGGCAGCGTTAGCGAAGGCGGGCAACCCGCGAAAGTAAAAATAGAGGACACGTCCAGTTTCGAGGCCGTGAAGATGCTCGGCAGGGTGCCTGAGTTGATACAACCGATTAGAGACAATCCATCGTCGAATGGTAGAGCTACCCAGATCGCGAACGACATGAAGCCGCCAGAGCTCATCAAGCCGTTCGACTCCGAACCGATGATGTCGCGCTTCGGCGCGATGGCGCAACAACAGGTCTCGTCGAACCAGCAAGCTCTGACGAACGGCTTGGATGCGAGTGGAGTGAAGCAAGAGTCGCAGGAGTTTCAAATTAAGAAGGAACCTTACAAGACAGACGTGTCGATGAAGATTGAACACCAGCAGACTAAAGGGGAGTACTTATCGCCGCTGAAATCCGCTCAAAGTATAAGTGCCCTGCTCCAGGAGCCTTTAGCACCGATGCCGTCGTTGCTGCAAGGCATGCAGCAGTTCAATCAAGTAACGCACCACCACACTCAACAGGAGCAGTTCCAGCAGCAGCTGCAGCAGCAACAGCAACATCTGCACCATCATCAGCACTCGATACTGCTGACGGACCATCAGGTATCCGTGCAGAATCAATGCTTGTCCCTGCCAATGGTGATCGAGCCCGCGATAGCATCGACCGTGGACATAAGCGCTCTGTCTGGCCCCGTGCAGAGCAGCACAGAGTCCGTAGTCTCCGTGCCCACGTCCACGACGACCTTGACGACCGCTCCCGCCGCGGAAGAGAAGAAGTCGGAGCATCACAAGAGTGAGAAGAAGAAGAAGAAGGAGAAGCACAAGCACAAAGACAAGGACAAGACCAAGGAGAAGCACAAACACAAACACAAGGACAAAGACAAGGAGAAACACCGGGAGAGGGACAAGGAGAAGGCAGAGGAGACCGTGCCCGCCGAGCCCATAAAGATCACCATCCCTAAAGACAAGCTGAACCTGAGCACAGAGTCGACAGGCAGCGCCGGCGGCGGTGCACAGCCGCCCGAGAAGACCAAGTCCCCCCAGAACACCAGCATCAAGATCATTATACCCAAGGAGCGACTGAAGGGCGCCGACAGCGTGTCCAGCTCGCCGGCGCAGTCGGTCGTGCAGGCGCCGCTGAAGATCAAAATCCGCACGGACGGGATCTCGCGGAGTTCCGGGGCGCCGTTCGCCGCTAATAGCTCGAGCGCCGTTGTCCCGGAATTCGCGAACGAGAGCCGGAAGCGCGAGCGCGCGGATACGAAGGAGAGCCCGATGACCAGCGCCCCGGCCACGAAGAAGCAATCGCAGGTGTCGTCGGCAGGCTACGGGCAGCACCGACCTGGCGAACGGCAGAACGGCAGGCACTATAGCTCGGGCAGCAATAACAAGGTACGTGGAGGCGGTAGAGGCGGCCGCCAGTATATCGGGCGCGGTCCACCACCAGCAGGATCGGCGGCCCATTACGGTGCTCCCGGCCAGCGCGACGGCTACTACCAGCAAGACACCTACAATAGTAACAATCCCCGTAATCCCCATCATCCTCATCCACCCACGGCTCGCGGCGATCCGGGCTACTCGAGGGCCGGCCACGTGAATCAGTCGCAGCCGGACTCATACTTCTTCGCCAATTACCCGCCGCCCTCGATGTACAATCCCGCCGGGTACATCTACGACCCCGTGATGTACTACTCGCAGTACCAGCGACAGTACCCGATGTACCCGACGGGCAACGTCATCATGACGCCCGACGGCGCCATTGACACGTCTGTGCCCCCGCCATCCCTGCCGCCGAACATGCGGCAAAGCCAGAGCATGATCGCGGTGGCGTCCGCTCGGCAGGAGTCCAACACGCCGCCGCCACTGCCGAGCGGGCCGCCTCCCAGTTCCTCACCGCCCCCGCCTCCGCCACCGGAGTAATCGCTCGTACGGAGATCCTGTCTTGTAGTGGACTTCAGAGGTAGTTTCCAAAGTAGCGCTAGTAAACGCAGCCACTTCTCGGCCCGTCGTCGTTCCTCTCAGCGATCGCCGTCCTCTCTGTTTGCATTTGTTACAGTTTTTCAATATCTGTGTCTGAAAGGGCCCGCGGCACAGCTGCGAATGGGTTGATTGCAAGCTTCGGAAGAAGGTCGACGCTTTCTTCATTGCTGCGGATAATAGTTTCAGGGAATATCTGCTTTGGAAACAGACGAAGTGTACAATGAAGTTTGGTGGAATGGATCTTGCTATGGACCACTGCTCGTGGGGGCTCAAATAGTTGCTGATTCTTTGTTCAGCTGTTGTCGGGCACGCTGCGAGTTTTGATATATTTTAATTCTTTGAACGCTAATGTAGTTTAATCTTGTAAGAAAGAGCCTGTAAGATCATATTGTTTGCAGAAGGAGTCGTGACAGTGGTCTGTAACGAAATCTGTTTTCAAAGCAATTCTCGAAAACTGCTGACTTCGACTTCTTTGGAGGCAGAGAATCAGCTCTGTCCCAGCTGTGCACACCGCGGATTTCTGCCCACTTTGTATATTGTTGTGCAATATTGTTTTTCTTTTCTTTGGGGCGCATGAAGTGTATAACAGGAGTTGTCCTGCTACTGATTAACACCGATCGATCACCTGTCGTGACATCACGGTTAAAGTAGTACTATTGTTCAAAGAGCTTCTCTTCCCCAAGAGAATGGGAGTAAGAGGAGTTCGCGACGATTCTTTAAAAGCACTTAAACAGTAACGGGGAAAGCGGGAGAGCGAAGTGGCTGAACACACTTTCACCCCTGCCTCTATCCTCTCTTCTCGTCCCTTCCAGTTTGTGAATGGTAGAAGTAGCAGCATGACGTACGATCTCTATCCCCTAGTGTTACAAATTACCACTTCGATCTTTCCACCTTTGTACCTGTAGCGCATCTCCTTTAGAGTAGTTAATGAGTGTGAACCTTCGATAACTAAACGCCAATGGCTCTCGCGGCCCTTGGGGACGATGAAGCAAGCACCGCACCAAGAAGACGACATCGCGAGTCGCCGTGCGAGTTAATAGGATCGCGAACGTTAAAAGTTCCTCGGTTACTCTTCTCTCATCGAATGAAGTTTGAGTCTCGTTTGATTATTGTTTCGAGAAATGCTCTTCACGGTGGGTCCTGGGATTTCACGACTACGATTCCCTTCCCTCCATATCCGCAGGCTTGTGCAACGCGAAAGCATAACTTCTTAGGTGTAGACGCTTCTTACAATGAACTCGTAAAGCGTCCACCAAACGAAGGAAGCAGAGGGATGGAAGGAAGGGAAAAGTTGTTCCGCGAAGCACTGCCAGAAAACAGATGGAAAAGGTAGCTGTTCTGCGCTCAGGGTCAAACGGTCGATAGATTTCACTTAACGAGCGCTGAATCGGGAACAAGAGAGAATAGACCACCTTCAAATTTTGTCTTCTCTTTGTTATGTACGCGGTGGCTCCGGGGTAACAAATTCCTTTGCTGGCAAAGGGTTTCGGAGAAAGGCTAGCGTGCAGAGTGTTGCGTTTACGAAACGGGTAGGCTAAACGAGAAAGAAAAAAACTTACAAAGTTACTTAAAAGAAAGGTGAACTAAACAAAAGCTAATGACACACACACGCACACGTGAAGCATAAACACAGTGTACCGTATGTAGTGAAATGGTGAGAGTGTCTCAGAGTATAAGTGTAATATCTATGTGAATTTCGGCAGTGTACGTATCTGTAAAGGTGTATATGTAATTTCTTTGTTCAGACTAACACGTTGTATCACTTTGTCAATATTTTATGCGCGGATAGTTACGTTAACGAGATCCTTTCCGATCAACCCTTTGCGGTTCCATTAATTGTTTGCGGTCCAAGCTAATTTCGCTTACTCTTACCCTCGCGTTGAAGTCGCTTTAACGCGACGCCGAGCGTCTCAAAGAAAAGGGTATAAGGCATATCGACTCAATTATCATACGACTCAAAGTGAACGCAAAGGGTTACTTCTCGCGGTGATTTATCGCGCGAGGAAACAAGATTGCACGGTAACGATGTACAGTTGATTCTCGTTATAAGCTCGCTTCGACTATGCGTTGTAAGCTCGCCCCCGAGCGTGGAGCCTATAACGAGAATTTACTGTAGTAGTTGAAAGGAATGCGGCTTTTGTACGCGACGTATAGTTTTTAGTTTCTTCGATCCCCTTCGTTTTTATCAATTTTCGCGCAATCGCGACGCAAACTACGGAAGACAATTAAATGACGTTAGAAGCATCGCGAGATCACTGTAAACGAAATCTCTTACGACTGAGGTATCGATGCTAGTATTCGATATAGGCTCACTAACAATTTCGTTTAAGGACCTTTCCTCTTCGACCGCGCTTCACCTCCGAATTAGCACGTGCGCGGGCAACCACTACAGTCTGATTAGTTATGTCTGTCGACCTCTTACCGAAAACGAAACAGGAGAAACGTTCCTGTCTCTCCTACCCCCGTAGTTATACATTTCGTCGAACTGAAGTCGAACGTTTCGAAGATATTTTTCCGCGGCAACGCGCGAACCTATTTTCGACGAATTTTTATCGCACTATTAACGGTGCTCGCCGACGGTTGACAGTAGAAAAGCAAGGAGGGAGAAAACTCGCGAAGGGTGGATCTCGGAGCGGGAAACAGCTTCGTATCGAGTTTCTTACCTCGTTACTGTAACACGGTTCTGCGGAGCGGCCAAAGTTTAGTACGAAGCTCCGAGAACCGGCAAGATCTCCTCTTCGGGGTCCGAGCACCGCCATTAGAGCGAGACACTTCACTTTCGAGCAACTTTATTGCCTCGATATCGAGAAGATTTTATTTTTTACATACTCTTGTACAGTACTTCGAGCTTGATCAACGCGCGTCCGTTTAGTGTACGTAGTTTGTTTTCTCTATATTTTTTTTTCCCCACCCCTTTTATTTATTCGGAGTACCACGACGCGCATAGATTTTTTTTTTATTCTTATCAATGTTATATTCACGTCTTTGACAATATATATATACATACAAGCAACGTAAGGAGAAACGTTGATGTAGAAAGGATCTTATCTCAGGAACGTGTCGAAAGAGAGCGAAAAAGAGATAGAGAGCGCAAGAGAGAGAGAGACAGATAGCGTGATTAATATATTACAGATATATAAGAATGCGTTTATATTTGCACGCGCGAGCGCGTTATTGTGATTGCCATTGTGACGGACAAGAATTTGTCGTGCCGCTAGCGTTAATGGCGCGTCGATGTCATTGTTGTTAATTGTTATAATTATTGTCACAATTAGTACTAGTATTTCGAACTTAGACCATTACATGTGTACTGCGTGATTGTTATGGTCGACGAGCCTCTTTTCCCCTCCCCCGGGCTTCTCAGTGCAAAATTCTGTGCCGTGATTCCTCATCGTCGCTTAATTAATAAAAAGAATATATAAAGAACGCAGGAATTTAGCTTTAGTCGAAGATTCTTTCGCCTATAACGCGCAGGCAAACGGTAGTCGCCTCGCGTCCGGTTCAGCGTAGAAATTTGCACGGGAGGAGGAGTTGTTATCAAAAGACGCACGTCCACTTTTCGAAACGTGTATCCGTGGGCCCGTCCCGGGAGAAGGATCGGCCCGGCGCAGCGAATGTTTATTGTAAAACGACGCGGACTGCTCTAAGCGACGCTTACGATTCAGGAAGAACTCTCGCCTCGATGAACGTCGGTGCGTGCGAATTTCCTTTCAAAGCTGTTCTTCTTTTTTTAATCACTGCCGACGAGCACTTTCGTCGGCAGCGGCCATGAAGCTATAAGAGGATCACGTTGACACGGCCTCGATTAATCAGAACACTAGTGTCTTACTTTAGCGAATTACACGACGCTCGATTCTTCCTGAACGAGCTCGAAGCAACGAATCGAGGGACCCTTTGTCTTGGCCTTAAGCAGCGCTGTAGAGCGAAGGAGGACGCGCGTAGGAGCCGCGCAGGATCCTTCGTGTAAAAGTACAGAACAGAGACATTAGAGAGATCAGCTGGATCGGCCTAGTTAAATTGTGCAATTGTGGCGGTCGTACGAAGACAAAATAATTGCTAAGGTAAATTACGACGTAGGTTTTGTACTCTCCTATAGTGAGAAATTAAAAGGAAAAAAAAGAGATATATATATACACATACATATATATATACACACACAATATATATATATATATAAATATATAATAATAATATTAATGATAAAGCCCCATGCATGTGAGCAGCGATTGATATGAGTGATATATGAAATTTACGAACGTTGAGCAAACCAGAAGAGGGGCACGATAAAAGTAATGTGTAACATTGCGAACACTGCATCAATACTGTACACAATGTATATTATCTATCACTTGTCGCGTACGTTACCTGTTGCTGGTGTGACAAACATCTGCGTTCACAAGACGTGCCTATAGAAAATACACACAGGCCCCTCCGTGTTCGTACGTTTCCAATGAATCTCTCGAGCGGCTGGATCGATTCCCAAAACACCGTAGAATCTTTCCTCTCGCTCGCACGCGTTTCTCGGCGCGCGAGGGGAGAGGTCCGCACGACCGGGGGACGGTGCTAGAGGACACAAGGGCGAGCTCTCCGACCCGTCGCGCTGGTATTTATTTTATGTTCCTTCGGAGAAATATCGTTCGCCAGAAAACGCAGATGCCCACGGCGAGATTAGACCGTCACGTAACCGCGTGTACACGCGCCCAGGGATCGTACGCGTCACGTGTTCGACCAAGAAAAAAAAAAAAAAAAAAAAAAATAAGCATCGCAAATAAACGTTCTGTGGAAACGAAAAGTACCTTAGTGATTATTTTGTCTCTTTCTTAACACAATACCATGCACACATACACGCGCATACGTGGGTGCGGACGAAGTGGCGGCGTGTATGCGCGCGTATGTATGTGTCTACATATACATTTAGATATAATATCGCACACCATATCGCCGCATCTTTTTGTGTACTAACATTATATATCACAGCTACTAGTATGTAATACGAATATCATGTGCGAAAAGTCTGCCCACGCCCCCGCTCCTGTGCACCGCGCGGGAACCAGGCACGGCCTCCGATGCACAGTGGGCAGGGTTTTTCAGACACACGTTATTCCATTTTACTCGCTTGGTGGAGGGGTACTGCGATCGTTTCGCCATTGTTAATCGTTGAACATCGACGCTATTGTTATTGTTGTTGTTGTTATTCGCCATGGATGTGCCGTGTGTGTGCGTGTAATACTGCATGAGCATGCGCGCGGTAGGAAGCTTTCTCTGTGTTGTGTGCATGCGTACCGTTTTTAAGGACACGCTTCAATCTGCGTTTCATTTGATTCCCTTTCGGCAGCGGTGGCACTTTAGCGTGCTCGATCGAGGGGGAGGAGAGAACTGGTCCGGGTTACGTGATCGGGCGACGTTTTCGGTACTCGGATCATTTGTGGCATTCAGAGCAAAAGCGGGCAAACCCAAATTGAGAATAAAAGAATCTTTCCTATTTTATGTGATTAGTAGAGCGTATACATTATTGCTGCTGACTTAATTTCGCAAAAAAAAATGTGGGTAGTCCGTTTTTGTCCGTTTTTTTTTTCGAGTACTGAGATCTGTCGTTTAATGTTTACTCGATTTTCTTCTCAACCATGCACATTCGTTTGTGACGCCTTCGATGTCATATGGTTACTACTTCGTTTAATTCGCTCCGACTGCCAGCTGAATCACGATTCATTTACTCTTGCACGCTCATTTACGTGTTTGTTTTTAAACAATGTTCTTAATGGAGCATAGAACGAACGCGCACTATTCATTCAAACAGCTGCGCAAATGCGATTCGTCTTAGACGTGCGTTAAGGAGTATGCCTTATTTAAGTTTCTTTTAATTAGAAACTTTCATATACAGGGTGGTCCACGTAACGGGCGCACCTCGAATAACTTCCAAAGTATGCGTTGTATGGAAAATTTGTTTGTACAAAAGTTGCATGGTTTCGAGGGGCACATTATGTGCTGAGTGTACTTTTTTTATAGGTGGAGGCGTTTCGGAGATTTCAAGGTCGGCTTCGCTATTTTAATTCGAAAATTAAAAAAATTCTGAAACTTTGTGAATATATAGGGGATTTCCTCCTGATTACAACGCAATTTTTTTGTGCCCAAATTCACTCGGTAAGGGGGTGAAATTAACCCCTGAAAATTCGGCTATATTCCGATTTCGTGTTGTAACTCGCGAACTGTAAGAGATAGAAATAAGTTTCACGACAAAAGTTACTTGTTTTAATTAGATCTATCATTTGGTAAAAAAATTATTTCACAGTTCACGAGTTATAACAGAAAATCGCAAAAATAATCGGATTTTCAGGGGTCAATTACATCCCCTTCGATTGAATTTGGGCAGCAAACAAAAATTCCGTTGTAATCAGGAAGAAATCCCCTACATATTCACAAAGTTTCAGAACTTTTTTGAATTTTCGAGTTCGGGATGTTTCCCTGTGAGCAAAAAAGTATTGCCCTTCATTCAGCCCTAAACCTGATAATTCCCCTCTGTTTCTTGAAAATTTACTTTGCCTTTATCAAATTGGAGATGCAATATCATCGCAATTGTCTACTTCCCATGAAAATGGTATCCACTGATAATTAATTATTAATGCAATCTATTAACCAACGAGGAAACTGCACTCTGAATTGTTTCTGCACCATTCTGCATCATCTTTGGTGATATTGAATCTCCAACTTGATATTACGCAAAGTCAATTTAACTATTAGGAGTAATAAAGGTCAATACTTTTTTTACTCATTTTGGCATAAAAATTATAGGATTCCATTTGGAATACCAAAGTTGACCTTGAAATCCCCGAAACATAAAAAAAGGACACCCTCTACATAATGTGCTCTTACAAACCAAGCAACTCTTGTATAAAAAGAAATTTCATACAACGCATATTTCGGAAGTTATTCGAGGTGTGCAATTTTGTGGACCACCCTGTACAATGAATTTTCAATTGATACTTATATAAAGTAAAAATCAGTGTATTTCACTTATAAATTCTCAGAATATTAGCTTGCAACGAGTAGAGAACAGTATCAGGATTCACAGACCACAAAAAAAGTGGCCGAACAGACTTAAGGGGAGAATACTATTTTATGGGCTAAAAACATAGCAAAATTTAAGATTTTTTTTTTAAGAAACTAGCATTTCGATGCACATGAAATTTGGACCATGTTTGTATGCACCCTTGAAGAAGTTGCAGTTTTTGTTTTATTCATTTTTAATAATAAATATAGGAGTTATGCGTCGTGCCGCGCAAAACTTGTCGTCCGCTGGTGTGCACGATATTTACCTTCCAGGTAACATGAAACAGAAAAATGAAACGGCGTTTTACTTTGTACATATGTAGCTTGAATTTGACGAACCAGAATACCGCTAAGTTCTGTACTTCTTTTGTTATTTAAGAAAATTGCCGCCAAATTGGATAGCAAAAATTAAAGGTTCAGACCTCTCAGTTTAAAAATTCTCCACACTGTTCAATAAATTTTTTTGTTTTTTGCTGGTTCATCAATTTCAAGCTACATTTGTATAAAATAAAACGCCGTTTCATTGTCCTGTTTCAGATTCCCTGGTAGATAAATATCATGCACACCAACGGACGACGAATTTTGCGCGGCGTGACGGTCGATCATGCATAACTACTATATTTATGGTTCGAAATTAATAAAAAAAAATCTACAGCTTCCTCAAACATGCACCAAAACATGGTCCAAATTTCAGACGAATCGAATCGCAGGTTTCTTAAAAAAAAAATCCCAAATTTTGCTACGTTTTTAGCCCAAAGAATAAGGATTCCCCGTTAAAAACAAGCACTACATGTCTCAGAACAATCATTGGCAATATATAGTTACATTTCTCACGATCATGTAATGACCTGGCCAATAGAAAAGAGAGCAGCTTGCGTTCAAGCGAGGCTAATTATGAATTGACCTTGAAAAAAAAATCTGATTTAGAAGTGTTAAGGAGGTACCACAGTTCTGTTTGTATTTTCAGGAGAAACACACGTCTAGCCACCACAAAAGTTCCAGCAAGTTGTCGCAGTCCCAGCAGTCCCACGCGACGTAGTATCCGGACGCTGGCAGAAGAGGATGTCGGTAAAACGTAACGAAATCTTCAGGGAGCCCTCCGAAGTGACCTGCGCGACGTCCACCCGAAACAGGAGAGATCCATCTCGCTTCGCTTCGTCGTCCTTTATCGAAAGCGCGCGGAGGCTTCAAGGAATGCAGCTTTCATCGTCCTCGTTTCTCGCAGTCGTTCCAAATGATCAACAGAGAGAACGGAAAAAGAAGAACGGATCTTCCCGATTTATCTTTCGAGCTTCTCCCCTCCCAACCCGCGAGGGAAAGTCACACGGTGGCCATCCCCGTTCTCCATGCGAATCGCGTCGATGATCAACGAAGGAAGGCGCGGAGGCCTGGCGTCTTGCGTTAGCCGAACCGTCGAGCGATCGGCGACTCAATGCCCTCGAATGGAGGAAAGAAATTCAGAACAAAATATTCTTACTCAGGTTAAATTAGGTACGTGGTAAGTTAAGAGGAATGCAAACTTCGCGACGTCTTTGGTCATTGGATTGCGCGACTGCTCTTCGCTCTATTTCCTATGTCGCTCCTTTTTTATCGGCAGCGTATAGGGATCTCCTTTGGAGAAACCCGCGTCCAATCGACTCTCGCGAAAGAGCACGCCTTATATTTACGTGGCCCTAAAGAGCGCCCGGGGTTCCTCTCGCATCGATGATCTGCGTTACTAAGAACGTCGTTTGTATGTTTATTTCACGCGCAGTTGCTGTCGTTCTTTTATGGTCATTTTATATTGGAGCATCGGTGTTTGATTAGAAAGGACAATGCCTGGAGCTATGAATCGATACTCGGATCGCGAGTGGAACTCCCGAGTTCGCGTCTCGAGGGCCACCACCTTTTACCTCCTTCTTTCTTTTTTTGTCCTTCCATTTGCCGTTCCGTTTAACACGAGGCAACGCGTCGCCAGTTTTTGCTGTTAATGGTAAACCGATCGTTGGTCGATTCGTTAGACAGGGACGTGCTTGAACGTAGAATGTAGGAGTCTGTGTGTCTCGATCGCGAGACAGGCTTGTCTCGATCAATTTCGTTGAGCTCGAAGCGCGAGTGTTTCGCGCGACTTTCATTTCTCTTTTAGCGACGAAGCGCAAGGGACGCGGTCATTCTTTTTCTATCGCCGTTTTAGTGGATCGCCTCGCTCCTCTTGCCTTCGTCATGCATTTAATTACGCCCCGTTCCGTGCCGAGTTTTGATACGCAGCTTTTTTTAATCAGGCGACGTCGCGCGAACAAATTTATCACGTACTTTGCGACTCCTCCGTTCCGATCGAGGCACGCGACACGCGGTTCCGCGGTTTAAACAGTTTAACGTAGCGCCCATGCTCGAGTAGATTCTTGGTCGACCGGCAATTCTCCCGCAGGCTCGTGTGTCCCTGGCAAACGAATCGCTTCGCGCGAAGCGAAACGAGCGTGTTACGCGCAGGGAGGGAGACAGATGGGGGGGAAAGAACACATACAAACTTGGTCCATGTCCAATGATATTTATTCGTGCCGTTTTGTTATGTAAATAGCCGGAAGCTGCATAAAATAGTAAGTAATACGAGTTATACTATCGCCATTTAGTATAAAGGACTTTAGATAAAATAATTAATATTATTGTCAGACTGTAAATAAAATTATTTTGTATGCCAAAATAAACCAAATGAATGACTCGACACGCCAACGGTTTACACAGAATCGCGTTAGACCACCGCACACACACGTCACACACACACACACACACACACGCGCACACCGTACACACCACGCCACGAGAATGATACATATATGAAAGAGAGACACACAATGTGGTACAAGTTACAGTACGCGCCATCGGATGAGAGACTGCGATATAATTATATTAACGAAGCATGCGCATATTTAGCGAGCCACGGGTTAATACGCGACACTGTTCTCCGTAGGTATTATTTTGTTAAGAGAGAGAGAGAGAGAGAGAGAAATCGATCGTAGTGATCATGTAGTTGCGAACGGCCGTGCGTACTGTACCGAAGGGAGCGGATAAAGAAAAAAAAAAAAAGAGTAAAAGACAGAAAACGGAACGAACAGAATGTTATCGCCTTGTTTCCACGGAAAATATTTCGTACCGAGCATTTGTTGCGTTGTATCTCCGACGAAGGGGGCGCGGACGTGTTTGTATCGCGCTCCCGTTCTATAATAATAATCTTAATATTACTATCAATAACGTTAAATAACGATACTTATAATGTAACACCAACAAACGATAAAATAGGTAACAATAAGAACGGAAGAACGTGGTAAAGTGAGAGAGAAAATGATGAACAGTGAGAACGCCTCCGACGTTCGCGAACTTTCGAGGAGGAAGAAGAGGAGGAGGAAAGAAATATACAAAAATTCACGCGTAGCCATCGTTAATAAATTCTCTTCTCGTTATTCTTCTTTCTGTGCATATCGAGGAGTTGCGCCGAGCTCGGGCACACGTGCACGAAGAAATGTATTTATTGATTAATTAAATAAGCTCGACTGTACGAATGTAAAACTTAGGATCGTGGGATGATCGTATTTAACTAATGTCAGAATGCCTTTTGACGCGTTCGTTCGATGAGAGTGAGAGAGTGAGAGAGAGAGAGAGTGAGAGAGAGAGAGAGAGAGAGAAATAAGGGTGTGTTAGCAATAAATGTGTCCAGCGCCCCCTCGGCGCGATAAAATATCGTTCGGTCGTCGTGATCGGCACCGCAGGAATATTTTTCATTCTTATTACGAAATAGGCGAGAACGACGAGCCTATTTTATCGTGCCGACCATACGTATACCTCGTATGTTCCGTGGCCGAGAGTAATCGAAAGTTCTGCTTAGAGAATAGGCGCGTTTAGATCGCGCGATCTTCTTTCCGTTGCAAATTTCTATTCTACGTCATTCGTCATACTATTTTCCATTTTCTTCATCCCACAGAACCGTAGAGACCACCGTTTTCATTTTAGTATTCTCTTGGCTGTGCGGCACAAACGACGTTTATTGCTAATTGTTTGCAATCAGCGGATCATACGTATATCTATTACGCAACTGTCTCACCATTTACCAATTCAGAGCGACACGGCGAACAAGAGCTTCGCGTGGAATCGGATTAGACGGTGCCAGATTACGGCGGTGCGTTCAATCGTCGCCTCGAGCTTTCCGAAGATAGTCGAAACGGACTCGCTCGAAGCCTTTAGAGAAATTTAGTTGTATTCCCGCGAACAAAGGCGGAACAGGGGAAGGGACAGGAGGTGTTTAAGAAAGAGCCGGTTCCGTTTCGTTCTTCGCGAAACGAAAATAAGAGGAACAGAAAATGTACACCAGCTCGATGAAGATCGAGGGAGATTTTTTTTTTCTTTTCTTTTTAAAGAGGCACGGATAGGAGCTGACCGAAAGAACCGTGTCCGCGATGTAAATAAATTTATTCTTAAGGACTTAAACAGAAACGACGATTCGTGGAGAGTGTATACTTATTATTATTATTAATTATTATTATCGTTTGCAAGTCGTGCATTTGTATTTCACGCGCATGCCGATGAAGCTGCGTATCGTGGATACAGGCTCGATCCGAAGGCCCTCAGTCGCGAGAAGGGGGTTGCTCGAGAGAGTTAATTGCGCAAGAAAACAAAAAATAGAGAAGAAAAGGTAAATATCACTTGAAAGGCGAAAGTGGCTCGGACCATTGCGAGGTCCATTTCGAAGCGGGACATTTTCCAGTGTCCCTTCGGATAGGACGCATTACTGTACTGGCGGGGCAGGTTCACGTCCCTTTCCACGGGAATCGGTGCACCTCCTTTTATCCAGTCACGGGTGCAATTGTTATTACCATTGATGAGGGTATCGCTCCTGGCGTGCGTATTTAGATTTTTAGAGAGAGATATTTAAAGGAAACGCGCAAAACCTTTCTTTGTTTATTCACGACTGACGATCTTTGGGATCGAGCCGAGTTTGCCTAGGTTCAGGCGGCGTTGAAAAAGAAGTTATCCTCAATAAAGAGAGAAGCAAAAGAATGACTAAAACAAGCATCTCACGGTCTTCGTTATTAATCTCACACCCTCTGCGTCCGCGCGGTATTCTCCAGTTTTGCGACGCCAAAGATGTACAATTCTTTTCACAGCTTTATTTATTTGATCGCGTCAATTTTCAGCTTGGTGAGGGTAGTATTCGTAGATCTTGTACTTTAAAGTATAGAACTTTCCAAAAGATTATCTAGATGAGTAGGGAAGAGGAAGAAGGTAGGAATTAAGATGCATGATCAAGTATCGTATTTCGATTTCTATTTATTTATCGTACAGCCCATATAAATTTACAGTTTTGCACGATCACATAGAATTTTCTTATACGAGGTTGGCGTTAGTGGGGTGTATGGCAATTGACAATCAAGTTTCGTTTAATGCCTGCGTTACGATGCCGCGAATTTTGAATTCCAAAAGACGTCTATACCTGTAGCAACGAGTATTTTAAGTTATAGGCATGAATAAAAAATTTATCTTCGGAATGTTTAGAAAAAATTTATTTCCTTGTTTGTTTAAGGAAAAGTACTGGGACAACGTATGTGTAAACATTGCTAATATAATTCCCGTTCTTATATAGTATCTCTATCTACATATATGTATATCTTCACAAGTGTGTTCTCATTTTCACACCCAAGTGGAAATAGACATTGACATTGTCACGCATGTATTTGCGCGTCACTTGCCTGTCAAATGTACTTCCGTTTGATTTTTATCATTCACGATACCGGGTTAAAAATAAATTTATACCGTGAGTTTATATAACTCAATAGTAACCAATCATTTTTTAGAGGAATCTCTTATCTTCAAGCAGCGATGTATAATAACATTATGGTCTATTAACTATTATTCGAACTACACGCATGCCATGCAAAGGAAATCATTTAAAAACAATATGCATTCGAACGACTATTTAAATCGCAGAACGGTCCAAAACAATTGAAAGTAGGTTAACTTTGGTGCAAAATTTGAAATTGCGCGTGCGCGATTGCGCCGCAGATATCGTTCCAAGTATACTTCGTATCTTTGCACTATGTAGCCAGTAATTGCGAACTTTTGCCTTCACCGGCCAGATTTCGGCTATGTGCCACTTTCACGTGATGCAATGAACGTATAATTTCGATACCGTCCCGCCATATCTCCAACAAAATACAACGAAATAGGAATAAAAAGAATTATAAGAAACGTGTATTACACGTAATTGCATGACAGCCGTGTAAAAGAAACATCAGGTATCTAATCACGCTAGTTATTACATTTTTTGTAATTTAATATAAACGCGTTACGATTATTTTCGTATTATTACGATTATTACGCATTATTCACTTAAACACTTCGTCGCAAATAATGACCTTTAACATACATGTATCAATCTCCATTGATTCGAATTTCTGTAAACATATCTCCGCACTCGAGGAGCCGTACTGAAACGTGGGTATCCTTCTCCTTTATTTATCTTAACTGATTTCAGAAATGAGTTGCATCAGTCGTTTACGTCACCCTGTGTCTTGTTTAGCCACCTGTAATTTCGAGCCTTTTACGAGGAACTTATCAATTAAGAATGGATACAGGAACGTTCACCATTCGTAAGTGTTATTAAACAGTCCACTAGAATTCGGCAAACACGTTAACGACAACATTCTTAAAACAAATTATTTCAGATGTAAAGTATTAGTAGTCGGTGGTGGTACTGGCGGCTGCAGTATAGCTGCGAAGTTTGCAAACAAATTTAACGACCCGAATCGAGTGATCATAGTAGAGCCGAACGAGGTAATATTTTCTTTCATCGTTAAATCAGAAATATCGAGCGTCGTACGGAGCACCTTAAATTATTCACTCGTGCTAGCTGCGATTGTATTTTTCAGATCCACTACTATCAACCGCTGTTTACTTTAATTGGCGGTGGTATAAAGCCTTTCGACCAAGCGAAGAGGCCAATGAGAGATGTTCTGCCGAAGAACGCCACGTGGCTTCAGGAGAATGTAATGACTTTCGATCCGGAACGAAATCAAGCGACAATGAGTAACGGCGATACCGTGCAATACGAAATCATGATTGTCGCAATGGGTCTGCAATTACATTGGGAAAAAGTGAGGTTGGAGGAAATATTCTACATCTTTCGACTAGTGAATAGAAATTAATTCCATTTTGTACGTTCGATAGATACCAGGTTTGATAGAGAGTCTACGGGACCATAAGTCACAAGTGTGCTCTATTTACGGACCGGAGACTGTCGTAAACGTTCTCTCCAAACTTTCAAGGACCAAGAATGGTACTGCGGTCTTTACTTTCCCTAATAGCCCAGTCAAATGCCCTGGAGCGCCGCAGAAAATTATGTACATTGCGGAGGAATATTTTCGTAAAGTAAATACGACTTATATAGATTCTACCCTCTTTCCTGGTTAAAGTCCAATACATAAATCGTGATAATATTTTTCTTCTCAAGCACAATGTGCGTGATAAGATAGAGGTTGTGTATAACACAGCTTTGCCAGTTATATTTGGCGTGAAGAAATATGCCGCCGCCCTTCGGGGTGTTTGCGAACGAAGGAACATTGCTGTGAATGTTCAGACGAATCTTATGCACATAAATCCGGAGTCGCAGGAAGCCGTGTTTCAAAGATTGGACAAGCCGAACGAGACGTTCGTTCAAAAAGTATCTTGCAGTTTACTTTACAGAGAAACGCGCGTTTAGGCCTGGTGCAGACGAGCGGCTTGCGGCAGTTTGCCGCCGCGTTTTGGCAGAACATAGATTTATATGCAGGGCCGTTCCTGGCGGGGGTGCAGAAGGTGCCCCCGCACCTGGGCGACCAAACTTAAGGGCGGCCACAGGCCGTTTATTGTATGTAAAGTTTTGACTAATAAGAATAATAATCGAAACTCTTTTACACGATAACTGTTTAAAATTATATATATATATATATATATATATAGATATAAAAGTAAACACTGCATATCAAATTCTTAATTAAAAAATATTAAATTAATGCGCGGAAATATTGTTTTTGCACCTGGGCAGCCAAAACCCAGGAACGGCCCTGTTTATATGAAGCATTTCACACGGGATGCAAATTGAGTGGCTACCGGACGGCATGTTTGCGTTCGTTTCGATGAACTCACGTGCCGCGAAACAGTACATTGTTTTATATACAAGCAATTCACACGAGAAAATGTCTCTCAAATCTATAAACATAGAACTAAATGCTCCTTTGAGAAGAAAGCGCAGAACGCGAATCGTGGCGTTGCAAAACCGCTCGTGTGAACTGCTAGAAAAATTTCACGCGCGTCTCGCGGCGGCAAAGTGTCGCGAACCGCTCGTCTGCACCGGGCCTTAAACGCGATTTACAATGTACTGTTTTTTAGTATTCGTTGCTTCACGTGTGTCCACCAATGGGCCCACCCGATGTTTTGAAAAACCACCCCGTGTTGACGAACGAAGTGGGATTCTTGTCCGTCGATTCGAAAACCCTGCGTCATACGAAGTATTCTAATATATATGGAATCGGGGATTGCACGAATACACCGAACTCCAAGACGATGGCCGCGATAGGTACAGTAGTATTGAGTAGCATTCTCGGTAATAACGATGAAGTAGAATTTTTACGTGAACTTCATTTCAGCTGCTCAAGGCAAAGTACTGTACAAAAATATTGTCGATGATTTGGATGGCAAACCAATGACCATGGCTTACAATGGCTACTCGTCTTGTCCCTTGGTTACTGGTTATAATAAATGCATTCTGGCTGAATTCGATTATAATTTAAAACCGTTGGAAACGTTCCCAGTAAATCAAGGACGAGAATATTACTTCATGTTTGTACTTAAAGCATACGTCTTTCCATTTTTGTATTGGAACCTGATGACACGGTAAACTTCGTAATATCTGTCGTTAAATGGAAGAGTATGTGGTTTTTAATAATACATATTGTAATTTACAGAGGCCTATGGGATGGACCAGAATTTTTCCGCAAATATTCGAAATTGATAAAGAAGAAAGACTCCTCCGAAGCAGTTTAAGCTTCAAATGTTTTTTAATCGTTTAGAATCTTTACTTGTATATAATATCTACGATACGTTTAAAGATTAATATATGGCGTCGCATTAATTATGATAAAATGTTCCTTCGACGATACCTGTGAATTTGTATATTAATTTGAAGCAATGCAGAAATTTAATATTGTTAAACTTTTAATATTTGCAGAATGAAGCATAATAAATGCACCAACTGTGCACAACCTGCAGTGTAAACACAACGCGTGTTTGAATTACTTGCATATATTAGAGTAAAAAGAATATTCGTAAATGGTGATTGAAAACATTTGTAGTAGAAAATGAGCGTGAAAAGTAAATGCAGTATTTCGACCAGAGTTGGGCATTATTCGAATAAAAATTATTCGTTATTCTCGAATAGCTTCATTTTATTCGCAATTCTTATTCCATATTCCAATCAACTCTGATTCCAACTTATTTCAATATTCGATCTACCAAACGATCAAATTCTGTGAAACTGCATTCAGCAGTTTTCCATTAGAAAATGAATTTAACAACAGATTTGATAGATTTGGTTTGACAGATTTGCTAGTATTTCTTAGATTTAAAGTCTTGCAACGGCGGTTCAATTTATCGAGCAATTTAATTAGATTTAATTGTTTCGTGCGCGGACAGCAGCTCGACTCGCGCAGTACCGTGAGACCGACACGTCAGGTTTGACGTAAACATGGATTGCCAGCTATTGGTAGGTTTTTTGTGATGGAGGCGTTATGTTATTTAATAGAGATTTCTTAATGATGTACGCCTCGTAATTATATGTTCTTGATGTAAGTATTGCCCCGTGCAATTGTAATCATGAATCGTGCCGGATCATCGAAAGTCGTGCAACATAACCTCTCTCCAATGCTTCAGAGTGACCTGGAACGCGATATCCTACAGCGCGTATGATTTCTATTGATTTTAAGTTTGCTTTTCTTGTTCCATTTGTTATCGTTTATTTGAGTAATACTATAACTATATGAAGGTGTTGTCTAACCATTGCAAATATCAGCGTAGCATGTGTGATCAATTAAAAATTTATAGTTGAGCGCTACATGGGTGCATATGCGGGGAAGGACTTTCGTACGAACTTCCCTGTTCTAATATATGCCACGTATGACCGTAGGAACCGACGCTTTACACTGTCAAGGGTATGGTCATCCTTGACAATGACGGCAACAGGATATTAGCAAAGTATTACGATAAGAATGTATTCCCCACGTCGAAGGAGCAGAAAGCGTTCGAGAAAAATCTCTTCAACAAAACGCATAGAGCGAATACAGAGATCATTATGTTGGACGGTTTAACCTGCGTTTATAGGAGCAACGTAGACTTGTTCTTTTACGTCATGGGAAGCTCTCATGAGAACGAGGTATGTGCTATTCGGAAATAAGCAATTAGGGTAAACTTTTGCTCTGGGAAACCTTTTTTTTCTACCGCAAATTTATATTGGTCAAAAGCGCGTATCAAATAAGATACAAGAATATTATTTTTGAGGTTAGGAATTTGTCCGTTACAAACTTATTATAATAAAAAGACTCCAAAATTTTGACTGACCTATGCTAATACTCAGGACAAGGTAGGAAGTGGAATGCGTTCTATCGTCGAACCAGTTGCGAAAACTATAGAACCCTTTTTCAGCTAAATACTTTGTTCTTAGACAATCAGTGTAACTGTCACAATATCAGCTAGGAGATATGTCAAAATTTCGCAACCTTTTTCGTTTCAGAACTATTCAACGATAACATTCCTAAACTCCAAATTCGTATCATTAAACTCTATACATCAAGTACTTTCCATAAATATAAATTTTGACCCCAAAAACGGTTTCCCATAGGAAAAGTTTACATAGCAATTACATTACTAATAAACAGGGATCCGGAATGAACAGAAATAAAAACGATACACAAAAAGAATGAAATATTTTTTTCGAACAGAAATGAAATGAAATTCTTAATCTAATTGCAGGAGTGAAAACGATATAATCGAAATAAAAATTCTGGTTAATAACATTATTATTTTGTTTCCAATGCACACTTTGAGTTCACAACTTCAATTGAGCGCGTCCCTTATTTTCGTCATGAATCCATTTATGCCTGAATATGACCAGTACCTCGTTCTCAAATGTGAAGGAACCCGTTTCGCGCATGCAGACTGAGCTCATTGGCTCCGAAAAATCGTTGATGGGGGTACAGCCAATAGTGGCTGGTTCCTTCACATTTGAGAAGAGATATATTCTGTGATTTCGGATTTTTATTTTGTATAATCTATTTTTTTATACAATTTATATTATTCAAAGCTTTCGGGTGTAAGCCTCAAGACTCTATTTTTTTGTTACAATATATATTTATAATGTCATATATTTTATAATATAACTACGAAATGCAATAAAATTGTGGAAGATAAGTTTATACGAGCTCTTTTATAAATATGAAATAACCGGTTCGGAGGAAAATTTATTTTTCGTTCCCATGGAAACGAAATATTTTTCGGCGGGAACGATATTAACCGAAACGAAATTATTATTATCGGAGCTGAACCGAAACGAAACAAACATTTCGTTCCAGGTCCCTACTAATAAATGATATTTCTTTTTCTCTCGTATATAAAATTACTTCTTTCTCCATTCTAGCTTATTCTGATGAGCGTTCTGAATTGTTTATACGACTCGGTTAGCCAAATTCTGAGGAAAAATGTTGAGAAAAGAGCTGTTTTGGATAGCTTAGATATAGTGATGTTAGCGATGGATGAGATTTGTGATGGAGGGTAATTGAGAATTATTTAATGAAATATTAATATTCTTAGAACAATAAGCAGAATATATGTAGTATAATATAATTTTTATACAGAATTATTCTCGACGCTGATGCCTCGAGTGTTGTTCAGAGGGTAGCGTTACGAACAGATGATATTCCACTCGGAGAGCAAACAGTCGCACAGGTAACAGTTAGTGTTAAGTAATAAACTTTGACGAACTTAATCGTCATAGTAAAGTTTCTGTCCGTTTGTCACATAGAAACATTTTTGATTTCTTTATTTTGTGTTCATGCATCATTCTACATTGCGCGCACAGTCTCTGATTGTAAGTTTTTGTGATCTTGGAAGGCAGAGTTATCGAGAATTTGTCGTGCGACTTTCATATCTATCGTTAAATGCTGGATTTCTGTTGTTTTCTAGGTTCTGCAGTCTGCGAAGGAGCAATTGAAGTGGTCTTTATTGAAATAATTTTATATCCAGAAATTGTATTAAACGTATATATGCATAAAAACAATATTTTAAAATATAAAAGAATAAGAGATTCCTTCGTAAGTATTTGAATAATCACGTACTATTCCATGTGCGAATCAAATTTTTCCGATATCCCAATAATCTGATGCTTATTTCTTATTTTCTGTAATGCAAAAAGAGCTGTATATCTTTTAATACATATTATTACCATTTGGTTTAATCTATTTTCGTTGATTCGAAAGTTAATACGCAACGATGCGTTCACAATTGGCCTGATTCCCGCGTTTACTTCTTCATTTTTATTGTCTACTTATTGTTAGTTGATAACGTTGCACGCGACCCGGAAATGATAAGGGAGTTCTAGAGCAGTGATGAGCAACCTTTGGGCTGTAGTGGGCCAAAAGTGGAAACTTAAGGGGGTAGACACGGGTAATGCAGCGCGCTGTATACCGACACAATCTGGCCCGAAACATGGGTTCGGGATTTTTCGTTTTTCGTCCTTATATGAGCAGATTTTGGGCTGGGCGAGGTCTCATTCGAAAGAGGAAGGTTTAATGTAGTAATTAAATATAGTAATGAAAGAATTTTAATTTATGGGGTGAATTTGTTATTTCCGACATAGAGTTACAATTGCATAAATATTTCAATGCCAATAAATATTTTATTCAAAATACTTGGCGCTGCGCTCCAAATTGGTGTTGCTAAACTGTATAAATATGTATAAATTGCATTAATATTTTTCTTTCTTTCTTGTCTCAGTGGTGTCTTGTCTTATTTTATTATTTATACCAAGGCAATTAACATTTTTTTTGGTTTCGCAGCGTACGTGAGAAATTACATGATGGTCAAACTATTCCGCGGAGGGGGAATAACCAATCAACGCCAAGGTAGGAAACGAAACGGCGCCACCGTCAAGCCAAGCCTAGTGATCCTCTAGGGAGTGATCGGTATAACCGCAACCATTTTGGAGCAAAACCGGAAATAACATAACCTAAACGTTTATCTATCTCTTTCTATCAGTATTTCTCTTTCTTTCTGTTAGTATTTCTGTCTCTTTCTATCAGTATTCCTGCCCCTTTCTTTTTTACAGTTTCTTTCTCTCTACTTCTGCTTTTGCTCCAACCAATCAGCGACGATACACGTTGTTCTGATCACTCCCTAGAGGATCACTAGTCAAGCCAAGCTAGCCAAGCCAGGCCAACAAGCGTCACCGGGAAATATGTTGTCGACGCTGGTTAGCCGCGGCCTCAATTGACTTAGCTAGTTGGCTTGGCTTGGCGCTGGCGTCGTTTCGTTTCTCATCGGTTCCCATCTTGGCGTTGATTGGTTCGACGTCGTGACGCCAATCGCGCGCATGCGTGAGTTCCCCCACTGCTTTTAGAGGTACGGGCGTACGGGATTTCCGCCGTTCACTGACTGGTTGTTATTGTTTTCTTTCTGCATTGTCAATGTCGGGTGATCTATTGGATCTATAATCGCGCAACTGGTACAGTAGATTTGGCTGACTAATGTAAAGTACTCATCACGATATAAAATCGCCCGCAAGTGGGTTCGTCAGCTATATAGTCAGGAACAAATTTATTAACGAACAATGCTAGAAGATCAGCATTCCACAAACTACAGTTTAATTTCTGCAGTTCGCGAAGGAAGAGTAAAAACAGTAAGAAAAATACTCAAATCTTTCAGTCTATCTTACTCACAAGCATGGTCAGATGGATATGTTTTACTCCGCGATGCTCTTGAGAACAGACACACAAAGGTTGCTAAGCTACTTTTAATAAAAGGTTGCAAAGTTAACAGCAAGAACAATAATATTTCCCATACTCCGCTTCATTTCGCTGTTATAAATGGCGACATAGAGATCATTCAGATGCTTCTAAGCAGAGGCGCTAAGATTAACGCTATAAGTCCGTACGGTGATACTCCGCTTCACGACGCAGTTCTAAGTAACAAAATCGAGATTATCAAGTTACTTATAAACCAGGGAGCAGATGTTAACGCTGGCGACAACAAGGATATGACTCCGTTGCACGTTGCTATTGAAAACGATTCCGAAGAAATTGTCGAGTTGCTTCTAAGAAGATCTGCAAACATTCATCCTGAAGGACAATACGGTACTCCGCTTCACCTTGCAGTGGAGAGAGGGTATTTACAAATTGTTGACCATCTTATAAAATATGGAGCTTGCGTTAATTCTACTGGTACCTCTGTGTATTCGGAAGATACACCATTGCAACTTGCAGCTCGAAGAGAACACAATGAAGTTGTGAAGCTACTTTTAGAACGCGGAGCTAACGTTGATGTTCAAAGTGAGGGTGGCGACACTATATTACACTGTGCTGCTGAAAACGGAGATTCAGCACTTATTGAGCATATTTTAAAGCACGGTCCCGATGTGAATAACAAAAGCAACAAAAGCGCTCTTAATGCTGCGGTGCTGGGCTGCGGAAGACAGTACTTCAGGATCGTTAAAAGCTTGCTTGAATATGGTTTTACCGTCGACCCTGAAGTTGGAAACGATTGTAACTTGCTGCACGCTGCTGTTGAGAAAGGATATTTGACAATTGTTGAACAACTCTTAAAATACGGCAGTGATGTTAACATATCAATCTCTTCAACATCGCCTTTACACGTTGCAATCAGAAAGAAGCAGGAGGAAATAGCCAAGCCATTGATAAGCTACGGAGCTGATTTAAATTCTCGAGACAAAGCTGGGAACACTCCAATATTTTATGCTGCTAAGAATGGAGATTTAGAAATGGTCAGACTACTTTTAACTAATAAAGCTAATGTAAAAGATAGTCCTCAAGTACTGAATACTGCTGTTCAGCAGAATCGCAGAGACATCGTTGAAGTTCTTTTACAACACGGTGCTGATGTTAATGCTAGTACTAAATATGGAGTAACGGCGTTGCATTATACCGTTTTAAACAAAAATGGAACGCTTTCCAGATCTTTTCCCGATAATGATGATACTAAGGGGGAAATTGCCAGGTTGCTTTTAAGCAGAGGCGCTAATGTAAATGCTCAAACTCAAAATGGAATAATGACCCTTCATGCTGCTACTCGTAAAGGATTTGTGAGAGTCGTCGACGCTCTTTTGGAATACGACGCGGATGTTAATTGCGCGTATGAGAATGAAAAAATGCCGCTCTATTATTCTGCTGAGAAAGGGCAAAAAGTAATTACCAAAATGCTCTTGGACAAAGGAGCTAATGTAAATGCTAAGCAAGAAGATGGAAGGACCGCGCTTCACATTGCGATACAACGTGGTCATAAAAGAGTTGTTCAACTATTGTTAAAATATGGTTCCAGAGTTGATTCAGTGACTAAAAATCGCGCAACACCGCTCCACAGTGCTGCTAGAAATGGTTATGTGGATATCGTCAAGGTTCTCTTGAAATTGGGCGCTGACATAGATTTTAAAGATAATTGTGGTGAAACAGCGCTTCACGTTGCTTCCCATGCAGGAAAAGTAGAAGTTGTTACAATTCTTCTAGACCATGGCTCTGATATTACTATTACGAATAGAAACAGTCGCACAGCGCTTGGTATGGCAGAGGCCTGTATCAGGTTATTTCGTTTTACAGATCACAGTGAGGATTCTGATTCTGATCATTATGATCAGAAATCTGGTTATGGTTATGCTCATGTAAAAATTACTCAGATTCTTAAACGTCACATGGTTAAGTTGAAAACTGCAAATTTGTATGCAAGGAACCAGAAGTTACTGTCGATTATTAACGACGATGAAGACTTAAGTGATTTTCAGGATGAATGCGAGGAAGAAATAGCGAGTATGAAGAGTGAGATGATTGGCAATAGTAGCATCTCATTTTATAATATTTTAACAAAAGGTATAAGTCAATTAGCGATATATGCAGGGAATGAAAGTGTAGCGCAGGCCTTAAGATCAGATGATTATGAAATAAAATTTCCAATATATGCTAGTACGATAAATACTCATTTTAGAGACGGGGAAAGAAGGAAAGAGTTGCTGGAACAAGGTAATACAACTTTCCATTCTTTCTTTAATTTTCTTGGGCTACCACGCATCTGTGCTGAAAGAATATTTAATTATCTAAGTGATGATGATTTAAGAACTTTAATGGACGCTTGCAAGTGTATTAGTATCAGCAGTACAAATACTGATATTAATAATGTGATAATTGTTTAATTAATTGTTTATTTTAATATTATGAAAGAAGCTATTTTATTTGCATTAAGTAGAGGGCCAACATTCAAGCAATGGTCGGGCCCGCCTCGCCTACCTCATCGTTTCCGCGACCGGGTGGACCGAGTAGCTCGCGTCTTAGGCGACGGTGAGGGAGGCGAGTAATGCCCGTTTAATCCCAATCCAGGGTATGGCCAACAATGTATTTTTTTTTATTTATTGAAATAAATAAAATGTTAATTCTAACGGTACCTCTGTGTATTTGAACAATACACGACTACAACTCGCAGTTGACGGAGGTCACAATGAAGTTGTGAAGCTACTTTTAGAATGTGGAGCTAACGTTGATGTTCAAAGTAAGGGCGGTGAATATAGATTATAATATAGTATACTGTGCTGTTGAAAATGGAGATTCAGTACTCTACTTAGAAGCATCTGAACGATCTCTTATGTCGCCGAATGTATTATGAAGCGGAGTATGGGAAGGATTTTTTTTCGGCTGTTAACTTTGCAACCATTTATTACAAGTAATTTAGTAACCTCTGTATGTGTGTTCTAAAGAGCGTCGCGGTGTAAGGGCGGGTGCCCGGCCCCTCCTGCCACCAATGTATTATATTTTGTTAGCGAGAGCAACACTGTAGTGGTTTGGTTTAAAAATAAATTACTATTGGTGAGTTAGGTACTCTAGTTAAATTCACCGAACTTCAGAAACAATTGAGACACAATTTTTGTATGACCACACACAACCATATTTATACAGAAATTGTATCTGACGCGTGTGTTTAAAGAAAAAGAAATTAAACGATATATGTACATACTTTTGTTTACTTAATGGAATCTTTTAGTTTGAGTAATAGCTTGTTCTACTGTATATGCCTTGTGTTTCATATTTAGTAATTTGTTTACCTTTAATAATGTTATTTATTTTCTTAGAATATTGTAGTACCCAGACTACTATAAGTTTATTTATTATGCTATTCGAAATGCTGTCTCTATCACAGTAAATGAAACTAAACGAACATATTGTTTCACATATGAGGTAGTCGACAGCTCCTTTGAATTTATGACTTCTGTTTTAAAACATGATACTAATGCGAATTTATATATATATAGAGTTTGTATGGATTTAGCTTTCGCTGATACCACAGTATTTAATGCGAATATTGTTAAAGGAGTTTGAACGATTCCGCGCTCGTTCGAGGCACACCAGGCGCCGATTGGCCGATTGGCGCTCGGCATTCTCCGCTTTCCTTCGGTGAGCCGAACGGATCGTTCGATGTCGAGACTAGTTGTGCGAAATCTCTGTGTGATATAATAAATCAAGATATCTGTTCGACCGTTCAGCCATTACGTTAACCCTTTATCAATTATAATATATATATATAAAAAGATCGATCACTTGATTCTTAGGATCGATCCAATCCTTGTCCAGATCGATTCGCATGGTTGTTTTTCACAGCTTTTTTCACCATATTTAGTTTCAATTCTAACCGCTAGTAGGATTGCAATCGAATTCCGCTCTGATCGATAACGTTGCATGTGACACGGAAATGGTAATGGAGCTCGCGAGCTCCCCGCCTCCCGAGCTTGTGACACAAAATTACTTTGGATTATAGGTTCGATAACAGAATATATCGATCACACAATACTATTGTTTGTTACACGATTTTAGGGTTCATGAGTCCATTAAAATTTTCGTATCTTATCCAACGTTATCGGTTGAGAATAAAACAGGACTGCTGCATTACCAGCGGTAGGATTTTCGATGTGACAGTGGTGTCAGTCGATTGCCTAGCCACAGGGGCAATTAGCTAATAATTTTAAAATTCATATATCTCTGATATGCAACATCGCAGGGGAAAATGTTATAAGGGAAAGTTGTGTAGAATTTAGTTTACTATGAGCTCACGAAGTTTGAACGCGCTTCGACTACTTATGGGATTCTACGAGGTAGTATGACCGCGATTTCATTTCTCTTACCCCTACTATGGCTCTGGGTCATTTATGTATAATTCACACTTCACAGTTTATGCTTCATATCTCAGTCATACGTACCTCACATTCTGCACTACATCACACATAACACTTCGCCCTACTAATGCACTGCTTTCAATTTAGGGACTAGTCGCCTTACAATGGTACACAATATGGTAAGTATTCAGGTAACTTATTCAAATGATAAATTTTTTCAACAACGTTGTAAACGAAATTGAAGCCCTCTAGAAAGCAATAAGTGCCAAAATTAAAAAAAAAAAGAAAAATTTATCGGAAAATCTTCTACGTGCCACTGGTAATACTAT
Source organism: Andrena cerasifolii (assembly GCF_050908995.1). NCBI lineage: Eukaryota > Metazoa > Arthropoda > Insecta > Hymenoptera > Andrenidae > Andrena > Andrena cerasifolii. The sequence goes on from NC_135129.1 coordinate 2,372,937, forward strand.
AGTATAGTATTTTCTACAAGGACTCTTCAATTGAAGTGCGTGACAATTTTGATGGTGTTAATATCACTTTAAATAAAATCGTGAGGCACCATGTGCAAACGGAAGTTGAAGTATTAAAGTGATTCATATCCTGTTATGAAATATCGTGCCCGATGATTTTATTTCAAGTGATTTTAACGCCATCAAAATTGTAGTACAAGAAAATAATTATTTTTTAGTTTTTAGTGCATTTTAATTTAATTTTTAGTGCATTTTTAACAAAATCGTTTAACATAATTTTTTTTTTATATATTTCTTATATTCTAGTTTTTAGTGTTTGTGGATTTACATTTCACAGCTCGGACTTCTTTACAAATATCTTTTATTGCTGTACACAGTTTAACAGTTTGCTTAAACGCTATAGTGCTACAATCACTAAAAAATAATTATTTTCTTGTACTACAATTTCGATGGTGATATACTACGAACGCCTGCTAAGTTTTAGTTTTACTATTCGTGCATACGTGACGGATCATTTTTCGATAAATTGTGATATTTTCGGTAATCGCGATGCGACTAGCGCCCCTAAAGAACGCGAGTGGCTCATTCCAAGCCGTTTGGATTTGTGGCTATGGGTTATATTTATTGATGACTGGGTAATTTTTTCACCCCCTCGGGTTAATTTTTTAAAAAACATTGTATTGTCATTCAAACTACCCACGGCCTGCAAAGTTTCAAGACAATTGGTTAAGTTGGAAGTGGGTTAAATTTGAGTTGCCAGATTTGTTCTCGACAGTTGTTTTTGACAAAAACAATTTTGTTTAAAATTATCGATCCGCCGTGGCGAACGTCGTCCTAACTCTTTCGTCGCAGGAAGGGGTGTGCGATAGCGTTTTTTTTCCTCAGCCTCAGGGGAAATCTGAGGTCGATCCAGGGGCAGGGGGGACGGGGCTAAAGGTGTGCAGGTAGCACCGCGCTGAAATCGTAGGACAGTGGTCGCTTATTCGAAGTCAGGTGACAAGCTCGTAGCCCGGTTCGATTGTGTCCGTTGGTTACTCTTTCATCGGGTTCCTCCGCGTTGGGAATTTTAGATTTGATTACAAAACTCCCCCTCCCCTCCCCCTGGCACTCCCCTCCAACAGCGCCGTCTCCTCCACCTACTCTGCGATCGTGCGCTCGCCCTTGCAGCTAGCGATGGGACCAACACCCTCTTGCGCGATCTCCATGCTTCCCTTTTCCTTGTCATTGCCAACGAATGTGGGATTTTATAATAAAGAATGAGTCAGCTCTTCTTTTCCTGCCTATAGTTCTGTTTTCTTTCTTATTCTTTCGTAAGGGTGTAATTATCTACTAATTGTTCGTACAATAAGGAAAAGCCTCTAAATTTCATTTAGGTACCTACTATTAAATCTGCACAGTTCAACGTATTTTAAAATTGATGAGTAGAAGAATGCGCATCTATAAGATTCTTTTCCTTCTTCTTTTCGTTCTACTTTTCCTTCTTCTTTTCCTGCTGCTTTTCCTGCTTCTTTTCCTCCTTCTTTTCCTTCTTCTTTTTCTTCTTCTTTCCCTTCACCTTTTCCTTCTTCTTTTCCTCCTTCTTTTCCCTTTTTCCTCCTTTTTTCCCTGTTTTCCTCCGCGTTTTCCTTCTTATTATCCTTGTATTTTTCCTCCCTCCATTTCTTCTTCTTTTCCTCCTTTTCCCTTCTTATTTTCTTCTATTTTTCCTCCTTCCCCTTTCTTCTTCGTTTCCTCATTATTTTCCTCCTTCTTTTCCTCTTTTCCTTTCTTCTTCGTTTCCTCATTATTTTCCTCCTTCTTTTTCTCTTTTCCTTTCTTCTTCGTTTCCTTATTCTTTTCCTCATTTCCTTTCTTCTTCGTTTCCTCATTATTTTCCTCCTTCTTTTCCTCTTTTCCTTTCTTCTTCGTTTCCTCATTATTTTCCTCCTTCTTTTGCTCTTTTCCTTTCTTCTTCGTTTCCTCCTTCTTTTCCTCATTTCCTTTCTTCTTCTTTTCTCTTTTTCCTCCTTCTTTTCCTGTTTTCCTCCGCCTTTTCCTTCTTATTTTCCTTATATTTTTCCTCCTTCCCTTCCTTCTTCTTTTCCTTTTTTCTTCCTTTTTTTTCTCCTTTCCCCCCATCTTTTTCTTTTTCGTTTCCTCCTTCTTTTCCCCCTTCTTTCCCTTCCCCGTTCCCTCCCACCTTCCCTTCTTCTTTTCCCACCTTTTCATCCTTTATATCTGTGTATAAATTTGATGTTGCAATTGTCACGTCGGTATTATCCTCGGTTCTACGAACATCTCTTTCCGCGTAACATAATTCCTCTATTACCTTCCCTACGCGCGCACCTCTTTTTCTTATCAAATTACTATACTTTACTAACTCCATTACTACACCCCTGTGATGTCGTTCATAAACAATACTCTACTCGGTCCAATCCGTCCTCAGAATTATTTAACGCATTCCTGCTGTTCAGTGTAAATACGGAGCAGCGCGCATAGGCCACGGCCATCCAAGCGAATCGTGCCGCTGCAACGGCGCGGCGGAAAATGAAATAGAGGGGTGCGTATGCAGTCGGCTCCATCGCTACTTTCAGCCGGCTCCGCCGCCCCGCTCCGCGTGCACCGATGAAAAACTCTTGTTGCTCGATCGCGACGGAATTATTGGCCGGCCGTGCTTATTTATGGCGTTCATTTTCCTGGAGATTGCAGGAGAGGACGGTCCCGGCCTCTCTCGCTCCGGCTACATTTTTTTGCCCGGGGCACGTCGATGCGCGATTTATGGGGTGTCAGCTGAGAGGTGAGCAGGACGTTGATAACGACGACACTTTGACGCGGGGCGTCGTTGCGTCTGCCTCTGCGAACAAATTAATTCCGCGACCTTTGGATTTGCCGGGGATACGGGCGAAGAGCACCTGGCCCTGCCACTCCTGGGGATGATTCCAGGACGATGATGGTCAGCGGCGGATTTAACGGGTGGTCAATGAGTAGTTGCCGCCTGGCCCCTCTCCTCAGGGATGATTTTATCCAAATGCTATGTTTTCTTTGTTTCCCATAATTCTCATACTACACGGGGGAATATTTATCTGCAATTCAGGGTGCCCCAGGTACAGGGTGTCCCAGAATGTTTGTCACCTGGGCGTTTTTCCTTAAATCTATTTTTATTTAAGTCTCTGTCTTTTTGGAACCAGTGGCGGATTTAACAGGGCGGCCGATGAGCAGTTGCCGCATAGGCCCTGCCCAGAAGGCCCCACCCAGGGCCCTATTCTTAAAAAAAAATTATGATTTTATCCAAACTGTATTTTTTTCTATAATATTACACCGAGCCCGTTTTTATTAAACTACCTCTTCATTTTCTCGAAAAATGGGCCCCTGCCCAGAAGGCCCCACCCAGGGCCCTATTCTTAAAAAAAAATTATGATTTTATCCAAACTGTATTTTTTTCTATAATATTACACCGAGCCCGTTTTTATTAAACTACCTCTTCATTTTCTCGAAAAATGGGCCCCTGCTCGGAAGGCCCCTAGGGCCCTATCTTTAAAAAAAATTATGATTTTATCCAAGCACTATATTCTTTTCTATACTTTTCTATACATTTATCCCTTTTTAGTAAACTACCTCTTCATTTTCTCGAAAAAATGGGCCCCTAAGAACGTTTGCCACCTGCGCCTTTTTTCTTAAATCCACCACTACTTGGAACAATCGTAAAAATATTTGATTTACGATGTATCGTGTATCGTGCCATTTCACGGGTAATTTGATTCTTCTGAGAACTGAGTTCGTGACAATATAACTCGACAAGAGTGTTTTCCATTTGTTATAAACACTAGCTTACGTAGGGGTCTTTCCACAATGTTGTGTTTGCAAATTCGACGAGCCTTGATCGAATCCTTGTACTGGTTACAAATGTTCTATGGTATTGTTACACGAGTTTAATAGTAATAATAATAATTTGTCAGGTGTATGGGGAGATTATTTGTTAGTGTAAGTCAGTGTTAAATGTTGTTTAAGAAATGAGATCGAGGGAGGAGGTCGAAAAAGGAATTGAAGAGTTTGTTTAAAGTCGTAGGAATTTTATAAAAGGGGAACTTAACAGACCGAACCAGTGCGCCGAAATCATATCTTCTAATTAATGCGAGGTAGCTACTCGTTATTCAGTATTAAGTCTCCCACGTTCCATGCCAAGATTTCACCAATCAATATTAGGTATTCATTACTCGATATTCAATTTACAGTATTCACTTTGCACAGCACAAATAGTTAAGTACCACTTCAATTCAATTATTCAACAAAATGCTTATAAATTCCAACTAAAATCCTGTTCTTGCGAAGAGCTCTACAGTTCAATTTTTACATAATTACGCACTATTGCTTTCTCCGAGCTCGTACAATAGATGAACGAAACATATTCCTGGCAGTGATCGTGACAGCAGGAGGCTACAGAGGAACACGAAAGCGATTAATCATTTCTCGATGACTTTGTGTTGCGACAGACGAAGTCACTGCATTATACATGATCACCGCTTTAAATGGGATTAACACGGGATTTGTAGGATCTACCGACATATGCTGCTCCCTAGATCCCGAAAATACGATACTTCCACTTTGCAAAATATTAATATACGATATTAACAAAATCTTCACTTAAGGGGTCATGCTCAGACAGGAGGCCGAAAAAAGGGTGGTCTTTGGAAATTTTTTACTCAAAAGCTATAACACATTTCTCAAAAAATCTTTTTTCCTTTTAAGGATTGCACCTAGTACCGTGCAGCGTAATTTTTTTATTTAAAAATATTCAGCAATAACTAAGTTATTGTCCATCACTCGAAGGTTCTCTAAAAATAAAGGCTTCTGCGGTGACCACTGCTGCTCGAAACTCGATCATCTAAAATAAAAAATTCAATAGAATTTACTTATTATATTATATTATCTAGTATTTGAACGAAGGATCTTTTTATCCGATGCTTAGTTTTCTTGTAATTCACGAAAATCAGGCAGGATTTATGATAAAAATTGAAACTTTTACTTTAAAAATCAGCCATTTTTTCCCAAATCAATATTTCGAAAAATCCTTCGTTCAAATACTAGATAATATAATACAATAAGTAAATTCTTTTGAATTTTTTATTTTAGATGATCGACTTTCGAGCAGCAGTGGTCACCGCAGAAGCCTTTTCTTTTAGAGAACCTTCGGGTGATGGACAATAACTTAGTAATTGATAAATATTTTTAAATAAAAAAAATACGATGCACGGTACTAGATACAATGCTTAAAAGTAAAAAAGATTTTTTGAGAAATGTGTTATAGCTTTTGAGTAAAAAATTTCCAAAGACCACCCTTTTTTCGGCCTCCTTAAGCCTAACAGTAACACGAAACCACTTCTTTCTTTTTGAGGGAAAAACAATATATATTAACATGCACGAGGAGTGTTTCTTAAAGGAAGAGGGGGTGAGCTGTTCCTCAATATCTCTCCTGAAAGATAACAGTGTAAATTTGAATCATCTAGAGTACAGAAGTTACAGATTTATAATTTCAGGGGTAGGCGGTGCACTGGCAAATTGATCAACATACATGGTAGCACGGAATCGTCCCAATTGCCATCGCACCGTCATGTATATCCTTTACATATGGTAACGATCCTGTTTATTATTTTGTGGGGATCCCCTGCACTTGTCGAAAGGGTAATCCTCGCCTACTGTCACCGAGGAACCAAGGGGGAACGAATGGAATCTGTGTTTCAAAGGGTTCAGCCTTGCTAATGAAATTAATCGTGCGTAAAATGCCCGCGCCTATAACCCGAACTTTATTACGCGTGACGATTTCTATTCGAGGCATCGAAAAGTCACGAGTGGCACTGATGTTTCTGGCGAACATAAAAGCGTGCGTTACAAATTTTCCGAAAAAAAACCACTGCGAATATTACGTTTATCTTGTGAAATGATTCGATAGAAACTGTCTTCCACATTGTCACAATTTAGAGAGAATATAACAGAAGTGCAGGCTAAAAACAGGGAACGTCACAAAACAGCTTCATCGAGAAAATTAAGTTTTAATACTTTAGTTCACTGGTAAAGAAACAAGGTGCGATGGATTTAATTTTCTTATATAATTTTCTTCTAAAATAATTTCTTCTTTTACCTTGGCGACAGAAGTTTATGCTTAGGCAAAGAGTGGGGGCATTCCTTATTTCGTTCCAGTGTTTTTAACCAGTATATGGAAGGAGGTATTTGAAATTTATAACCCCTTGTGATTCGACAATTCTGTAGTCCCAGTTGCCACCAACAAAATATGCTATCAATCGCAGAATCACAAAAAATGGGCATTCCTAGTTTTTCCCCCTTACCCTCCAACTGATTCAAGTAGCATTATTTAATTTCCTGCACAAAATTCTCAGCTGTAATATTGCCTGTACTTTGGAAGCAACGTATGCCTGAATGGACTCCCAAAAACAGCGCACAAATTTTCTTTCCTTCAGTCACTACTATATCCTTCCAGGTACAGAGATATCGACTCGTGAAACCTGAAGATAGAGATATCGACTTCTCAAAACAGCTGAAACTGATTACTCCACACAAATGAACACAATCAAGCCGAGAATCCACCTGAAAGCTAAGCTAAGTTTTAAAAAGTTAGTTTCAGTTATGATTTTATAGTAAACTATCTCTTCATTTTCTCGAAAAATGGGCCCCTACCCAGGACCCGAAGGGCCCTATCTCCAAAAAAATATGATTTTATCCAAACACCATTTGTTGTCTGTACTAGCCCATACAGCACACTCCGTTGCAGAAACGTTGCAGAAAGGTTGTTGTTAGGTTGCGGTGCAATGTTGCACAGGGGCGGACATAGGAATATTTCTGCGACATCTCAGAAATATTGCCTGCAATGTTTCAATCTTGCATCGTAACGTAACTGCAACCTTTCTGCAGCCTTTGTGCAACGTAGTGTGCTGTATGGGAGTATACACTTAGTCGGTTTTTAGTAACCTACCTCTTCATTTTCCCGAAAAAATGGGCCCCTCGGAGCGTTTGTCATCTGGGCCTTTTTCATTAAGGGGGAGGCCTGCCTAGAAATTTTCGAAAAATCGATTTTACGATTTTTATATTTTCTTCAAGTACAATATCTCGAAAATATTCTCCGAATGTGTCAAGTTAATCCGACCAAGATAGACAAAGTTACACGCGCGTAAGTAGGTCGGTGTTCCTCGGTGTAGCGCTCAGACCCAAACCTTTAAACGCGTTTCCCGCAAAATCATGTCTTCAAAGACGGTGGCACGTAACTAAAAAATTAATGAACCAATTTACTCGAGGCTTTGCAAGCTTATTTTAGGGTTAAAAGTCTAAGTGCTATCGGGAGCTTTTCCTTTTTTGCCTAAATTTTTTTTACACTCGAAATACGAGCGACTTTTTGCCAAATATCGATGCTTCAACTCTGCACAGCCGCCGTTTTGTCTGAAAATAATTTTTCTAAAATCCGGCCCGATATCGCCTAGACAATTTCATATATTATCTACAAAAAAATCGACTTTTCAATTTTGGATGATCCCGCACCGAGCTACGGATGTCGCCGCAAAGCGCCTAAAGAAGGCCGTCTCGGGCATCGCCTATAACTCTCAACCCTTTCAATACTTTTTACCAGAAAAAATACTGAAATATCCGCAAGATGTGCTCTTTCCAGTAGACTGATGTTTAATAAAAAAAGTCTATCGGTTTTTCTAGAAAAAATTCCCAAAGAAGCATGTTGTTTTGACCGCTCTAGGTAGGCCAGGCCTCCGCCCTTAAATCCGCCACTGGTCTTCACTAAAAGCTAAGTTAAGTTGTGCTACGTTCCTTAGCTTCCAGGAAGATCCAATTATATACCAAACACAACAAATAAACTTCCAATAATTTCCTCGCGAAGATACATTACCCGCTACCTCAACTTTCACCCCCTTTGCCAAACGATCCCATTTCCCAAGTCAGACAGCAATATCGCCACCGAAAATACAACGGTGCCAATAAAAGAATGACTCCTGTTTGCAACTACCTACTGTCATCGTTATTGCGCGCTATCAGGGAGAATGCGTATCCGAAAACCGGCGGTCGTAAAGCGTCGCTGAGCGGGCACCGCGATGAAACGAAAGGGTGTAAGTTGGAACAAAGGGGATTAGGGCGTCGAGGAGGCAAGTGGATCCCATGAAGGGATTACAGGGCAAATATTTATGTAGCCGGTCCCCACGGGACGGTGGATCATCAAATTCCAATGACAAAACGTACACGGCCACGGCTGGTGGCAACACACCCCCCTCCGGGCGAGGGGTTGCGCCCGCATATGCCGCGGCACTCGCAGCCAAGTTTTATGCGACCCGGGGACTCGAAAATTGCCGTGACACATCGGCGACGGGGCCAGCGGTGCGCTGAAAGTGAAAACGCGATTAAACTCGATCGAGATCATCGTCCATCTCCGGGATCAATCATTCCGCCAGCGTTCCAACAATTTGCCAATCGCTCGACGGGGCAACAATACGACCAGCGGCAGAGTTACGATCATTGTAACGCTGCCGAACGCGCTGTTACATGGAGTAAGAAGGTCGATCTGTTACTCTTCATGTATTTTTTTGACGATTAGGTAAAGTGTATTTGGAATTAAAGATTTAGGATGGAAATCGTGTGCGTTGGATGGTAGGGAAGTTCATTGTTTTTTAATGGAGTGGGATTATCTGTTGGAACGAGAAAAATTGAAGGGTGTAACGCTGTCGGTCCGATTTTGATGGATGATTAGGATTTCTTCGTGTCCGCGCGGCACGGTAGCGCAGGGTACCGTTCAGCCCACATCATTAGTTGCTGAAAGAGAGGATAAAGGAGCCATCTCACGGAACCATCAATTTTATAGACAGTAACAGCTGAATCGGCCATTCGCTGATGGTACTTTTTTTCCAGCAGGCGAACGAAACTCATTTACACGGGGAATTCGAGAACTGGGCAATTGAATGATATGAATCACCGAGTGATGCGTTTGAAGTATGAATGATGGAGGATGTTTTAGAGCTGCGGGAATTAAGTAGTCGGTGGAAGTTGCGAAATGAAAAGCAGTTCTGAAAGCTAATCTTTTAGAAGAGATTCAGGTTTTAGGGTTCTGTAAGTTCTTACTAAAATACTATAAAAGCTGAGGTCTTGAGAATTTAGCTTTTTGAAAGTAACGAGTGACTTCGTAATCATTATTTAACGAGTTGTAAATTACATTTCCTCTTCTTTATCACTCATATTATCGATAACACCGAGATTGACACAAAATAATTTTCCCTCCCTTCTTCCTAATTTAAGATTAAGATTAGTTTAAGATAATTCCTCGCGTTTGCTAATCGTAAGATGACACGCGTGAATATTTATATTATAAATACTCTAATTTCCTAAGAAAACTGAAACCCAATAAGTTCTACCACGTTAACCCATACAGCACACTTCGTTGCAGGAACGTTGCAGGTACGTTGCCGTGCAATGTTGCACATGGGCGGACGTAGGAGGATTCCTGCAACGTTGCAGCAATAAGGCGGTGTAATATTGCACGGCAACGTCCCTGCAAAATTCCTGCAACGTTGCAGCAATAAGGCGGTGTAATATTGCACGGCAACGTCCCTGCAAAATTCCTGCAACGTTGCAGCAATAAGGCCGTGTAATATTGCACGGCAACGTCCCTGCAAAATTCCTGCAACGTTGCAGCAATAAGGCGGTGTAATATTGCACGGCAACGTCCCTGCAAAATTCCTGCAACGTTGCAGCAATAAGGCGGTGTAATATTGCACGGCAACGTCCCTGCAAAATTCCTGCAACGCTGCAGCAATAAGGCGGTGTAATATTGCACGGCAACGTCCCTGCAAAATTCCTGCAACGCTGCAGCAATAAGGCGGTGTAATATTGCACGGCAACGTCCCTGCAAAATTCCTGCAACGTTGCAGCAATAAGGCGGTGTAATATTGCACGGCAACGTCCCTGCAAAATTCCTGCAACGTTGCAGCAATAAGGCGGTGTAATATTGCACGGCAACGTCCCTGCAATATTCCTGCAACGTTGCAGCAATAAGGCGGTGTAATATTGCACGGCAACGTCCCTGCAAAATTCCTGCAACGCTGCAGCAATAAGGCGGTGTAATATTGCACGGCAACGTCCCTGCAAAATTCCTGCAACGCTGCAGCAATAAGGCGGTGTAATATTGCACGGCAACGTCCCTGCAAAATTCCTGCAACGCTGCAGCAATAAGGCGGTGTAATATTGCACGGCAACGTCCCTGCAAAATTCCTGCAACGCTGCAGCAATAAGGCGGTGTAATATTGCACGGCAACGTCCCTGCAAAATTCCTGCAACGTTGCAGCAATAAGGCGGTGTAATATTGCACGGCAACGTCCCTGCAAAATTCCTGCAATGCTGCAGCAATAAGGCGGTGTAATATTGCACGGCAACGTCCCTGCAAAATTCCTGCAACGTTGCAGCAATAAGGCGGTGTAATATTGCACGGCAACGTCCCTGCAAAATTCCTGCAACGCTGCAGCAATAAGGCGGTGTAATATTGCACGGCAACGTCCCTGCAAAATTCCTGCAACGCTGCAGCAATAAGGCGGTGTAATATTGCACGGCAACGTCCCTGCAAAATTCCTGCAACGTTGCAGCAATAAGGCGGTGTAATATTGCACGGCAACGTCCCTGCAAAATTCCTGCAACGTTGCAGCAATAAGGCGGTGTAATATTGCACGGCAACGTCCCTGCAATATTCCTGCAACGTTGCAGCAATAAGGCGGTGTAATATTGCACGGCAACGTCCCTGCAAAATTCCTGCAACGCTGCAGCAATAAGGCGGTGTAATATTGCACGGCAACGTCCCTGCAAAATTCCTGCAACGCTGCAGCAATAAGGCGGTGTAATATTGCACGGCAACGTCCCTGCAAAATTCCTGCAACGTTGCAGCAATAAGGCGGTGTAATATTGCACGGCAACGTCCCTGCAAAATTCCTGCAACGCTGCAGCAATAAGGCGGTGTAATATTGCACGGCAACGTCCCTGCAAAATTCCTGCAACGTTGCAGCAATAAGGCGGTGTAATATTGCACGGCAACGTCCCTGCAAAATTCCTGCAACGCTGCAGCAATAAGGCGGTGTAATATTGCACGGCAACGTCCCTGCAAAATTCCTGCAACGCTGCAGCAATAAGGCGGTGTAATATTGCACGGCAACGTCCCTGCAAAATTCCTGCAACGCTGCAGCAATAAGGCGGTGTAATATTGCACGGCAACGTCCCTGCAAAATTCCTGCAACGTTGCAGCAATAAGGCGGTGTAATATTGCACGGCAACGTCCCTGCAATATTCCTGCAACGTTGCAGCAATAAGGCGGTGTAATATTGCACGGCAACGTCCCTGCAAAATTCCTGCAACGCTGCAGCAATAAGGCGGTGTAATATTGCACGGCAACGTCCCTGCAAAATTCCTGCAACGCTGCAGCAATAAGGCGGTGTAATATTGCACGGCAACGTCCCTGCAAAATTCCTGCAACGCTGCAGCAATAAGGCGGCGTAATATTGCACGGCAACGTCCCTGCAAAATTCCTGCAACGCTGCAGCAATAAGGCGGCGTAATATTGCACGGCAACGTCCCTGCAAAATTCCTGCAACGCTGCAGCAATAAGGCGGTGTAATATTGCACGGCAACGTCCCTGCAAAATTCCTGCAACGCTGCAGCAATAAGGCGGTGTAATATTGCACGGCAACGTCCCTGCAAAATTCCTGCAACGTTGCAGCAATAAGGCGGTGTAATATTGCACGGCAACGTCCCTGCAATATTCCTGCAACGCTGCAGCAATAAGGCGGTGTAATATTGCACGGCAACGTCCCTGCAAAATTCCTGCAACGCTGCAGCAATAAGGCGGTGTAATATTGCACGGCAACGTCCCTGCAAAATTCCTGCAACGCTGCAGCAATAAGGCGGTGTAATATTGCACGGCAACGTCCCTGCAAAATTCCTGCAACGTTGCAGCAATAAGGCGGTGTAATATTGCACGGCAACGTCCCTGCAAAATTCCTGCAATGCTGCAGCAATAAGGCGGTGTAATATTGCACGGCAACGTCCCTGCAAAATTCCTGCAACGTTGCAGCAATAAGGCGGTGTAATATTGCACGGCAACGTCCCTGCAAAATTCCTGCAACGCTGCAGCAATAAGGCGGTGTAATATTGCACGGCAACGTCCCTGCAAAATTCCTGCAACGCTGCAGCAATAAGGCGGTGTAATATTGCACGGCAACGTCCCTGCAAAATTCCTGCAACGTTGCAGCAATAAGGCGGTGTAATATTGCACGGCAACGTCCCTGCAAAATTCCTGCAACGTTGCAGCAATAAGGCGGTGTAATATTGCACGGCAACGTCCCTGCAATATTCCTGCAACGTTGCAGCAATAAGGCGGTGTAATATTGCACGGCAACGTCCCTGCAAAATTCCTGCAACGCTGCAGCAATAAGGCGGTGTAATATTGCACGGCAACGTCCCTGCAAAATTCCTGCAACGCTGCAGCAATAAGGCGGTGTAATATTGCACGGCAACGTCCCTGCAAAATTCCTGCAACGTTGCAGCAATAAGGCGGTGTAATATTGCACGGCAACGTCCCTGCAAAATTCCTGCAACGCTGCAGCAATAAGGCGGTGTAATATTGCACGGCAACGTCCCTGCAAAATTCCTGCAACGTTGCAGCAATAAGGCGGTGTAATATTGCACGGCAACGTCCCTGCAAAATTCCTGCAACGCTGCAGCAATAAGGCGGTGTAATATTGCACGGCAACGTCCCTGCAAAATTCCTGCAACGCTGCAGCAATAAGGCGGTGTAATATTGCACGGCAACGTCCCTGCAAAATTCCTGCAACGTTGCAGCAATAAGGCGGTGTAATATTGCACGGCAACGTCCCTGCAAAATTCCTGCAACGCTGCAGCAATAAGGCGGTGTAATATTGCACGGCAACGTCCCTGCAAAATTCCTGCAACGTTGCAGCAATAAGGCGGTGTAATATTGCACGGCAACGTCCCTGCAAAATTCCTGCAACGTTGCAGCAATAAGGCGGTGTAATATTGCACGGCAACGTCCCTGCAATATTCCTGCAACGTTGCAGCAATAAGGCGGTGTAATATTGCACGGCAACGTCCCTGCAAAATTCCTGCAACGTTTCGGCAACGGTCACGCAACGTTTCGGGGATTTTACAGCAATGATGTTTCGGCAAAATTTATGCTGTAGGAGCTTAAGCTCCTATCCACAATACAACGAGCATTTCTTTTAAATAGAAAACGATTAAAACTTTAATATTTGTAGGATTCAAGTCCAAGACTTAATAGTACTTAGAGGTATCTAAATCTTAACGAAAAGGCAAAATTGTGAAATCGATTGTGAATCACTTAATTCCCCACGATTTTTCAGGCTTCTCCAAAAAGTGGCTGCTTTTGCAGCGGGTTAGCGCGCGCCAGGTTATTCCCAAGGAATCTACTGCAAAGTATTCCTCTGATAAACAGGCTACTACACCTTATGAATGCTTGATGATGGCGTTTCACGAGGCGCCTCATCCTCCGCCAAGCTCAAGGGCGAACCTTCGTCCTCGTCGCTCCACCAGCCTTCTCCTTCCCCTCCTTACGGCTCCACCAAGGCACCCCACAACGTTCTCCACCGTTTTCATCCCCCTGTTGCCTTCTCCATCCCCATCCGCCGAGTTCTGCCACGGCCAATCGTCGTCGAGCGCTGAAACGAGGTGTGGTGAGTCCTCCACTCGCTCTAGTCCGCTAGCATCCGCGAGTTTAAGCGAGAAAAGATAAATCATAATCATTGAAATTAGATTTCACCTTTACTGACGGACATTTCACCATGAGAGACCAAATTCCGTCGGTTCTTTTAATTACTACGCTTACGAATTTCTATGCGCACTGTTGGACGGCTTTTGGATTGAGGATTTCTAGAGTTTGACTAATTAGAGGGTTTCTTAACGGTCCAATTGGGTTTTCAAAACGGAGAGTAGTCGATTTTTAGTTCATTTTTTTGGACAATCTTCAGGGGGCGAGGAAGTCTTGGATCAACTTGTTTCTTGATTATTATAAGAAAGCTCTGCTTCATTCTATTATCAAGGAATTTATTGTATAATGATGGTTAAGCAGGTTTTATTCCTTACAGGTATTTGGACTCTAGAGCCAGAGGGTGGTGAGTCCACTTTTTTTTAGAAATAACATTTTACATGTTTCTCGTATCAAATTCATAGTAAATGTACCTACTGGAAAGTGTATTTAGTGAAATTTTAGTTTAAGTAAAAACTTTTCTTTTACACTGAAATAATTAAAGCAATTTTTAAAATTTGCATTTAATATTTATAGGGTAAAGTAGCCAAATATGAGACCCATTTCTTAAAAATATCGTAACTCTTGAATATGAACAGTTTTATTAAAATTCAACACACGTTTTAAAAGCAGAATGTGTATTCTTTAGCAACCTATTGAAAAGTACTATAACCAAGGTTCGGTTTCTTCATAATAAAATAAAAACGAAAGTCAAACACACGGTTAGTTAGTAAAGAAATAGCATCGCTATGACATTCAAGAGTTCTGTAGCGCAGCTAAGCTGGGGTCTCATATACAAGGAGAGGTCGTCATATTCGGCTACTTTACCCTATTGTGAATTTTCTATTTGAATTAGTATAATAAAAATAATTTAAGTTAAATTCGTTTTAGTATTTATTTAGAATTTTATATTTATATATTGATAGTATTGTGAGAGATTAATTTTAATCTCTATATAATGAAGTAAATCATTTGTTTACCCATTGTACTAGTCTATTAAATAAATAATATAGATTATATTAATCTCGAAATTAAAAGAGTTCAATATGAATTATTTTGTATGTAGAAAAATAATTATAAATCTCGGTCTTCACTCTTTCGGAAACATGTAAAATGTTATTTTTTAAAAAAAAGTGGACTTAATACATTCTGGCTCTGAGGTCAAATTATTATTCTAAGATCCAAAGTACTGTACAAGAAGTAATTAGGAAATCTTGTGTTTGCAGAATTAATCAAATATTAGGGTGGAGAAGGCATCATATATTTAATACCTCAGGGTGTTAAAAGACTTCATTTATTACAGCGCCAATTATCCCCCTAATTGAAGTAGACAACCTTCTACTGCTCATATTGATATATAATTATTACCATTTTTCAGATTAATACAAAGAAGTCCCCCAATGTCTTTTCATTTCACAAAATTTCATCCAGGGTAAATTGCACTAATGCTGGCTGTGTGTTAATTATTGACACTCCTGATTAAAAAGCCAAATATTAAGATGTACGAGCTTAGAAAGTACCTTTTAACAATTTCTTATTTTTCTTTCACCACAATACTGCAAAGTCCAGTAGTTGAACTACACATTTTATATCTGACAACACCACAGAACAAGTCTTAAAGCTAGCGGTGAGACAAAGGGCTGAGTTTTAAGCGTTTTCTTAAAATTTTGAAAATGACTAAGTATACTTTGTCGCTGTATAACTAAGTAACGGATTGAAATACCGATTTGCTAAGTGTTGTAGGAATTTAATAGCGAATGAAATAGTCTGTTTAAACTTCGTCTTTAACAAATCAAATTTTAGGGTGCCAACGATTGTCCTTTTATGCCTATTTTTCTTTTTCATTGAATATTTTTAAAACGAATGACTCAATAGGTACTCAAGATGTTTTATTTCAATGAGAAGTCCATAATCATTGATAATAACTGAAAATTAAGACCATATAAAAAAAGTCACAAAAAATATTGACATTCTAATTTGGATTTCCGTTAGGGTGCCAATCATTGTTTACCCTACTTATCTAGCTTTCTTACAATAGTTTAGTAAACCGAGCCAAATAATTTACCACCGTCTTCAAATCCCATGCTTCGCAAAGTCCCCAAAATCACCGTGGACGACGTTACAAACTCGCTTTCTCGGGAATGGTATTATTTACCAGGCAGCCCCAAATAGAAATATAATATAAGCATATCCCCGTCGCCTGGCGAACCTGTTTCGTACAATCAAATATCTATCTCGTGTTTCCACCCTCGCAGGACCACCACCCAGCCTCCTGCCACCGCCAATCGTCGGCGAGCAGAGAAACGAGGGGGTGGCGAAGCGATCCCCTCTTTCCTCGTGGAAACCCTCCCGAGAAGTATTGACCCGGTATCTCTCTCTCGCCCCGCAGATAAGCGAGAAAGGTCAGAGCCATCATGGCCCCCGGCGGCTGTTCTTTTTACCTGACGCTCCTTTCAAGATTTTACACCTCGAGGATCGTCCTGCGACTTGCAGCAACACCTGCCAACCACCCCCGTCGCCCGATGCAAATCGCACGGTTGCTTGATTGCTCGCTAGCAATTCGTCGAGCTTCCTCGCCCTCCCTTGCAGATTCTCTGTTTCCATAAGTGAGTCGATGACAGCCGAACCTTTAGTACATTTCTTAAACAGATCTACCTGCGCATCTCTTTTAGAATTTAATCTTGGGGGCAGCTGAGCCGAACGGATAAAAATATTATTAATGAATACAAATTTACTTAAAGAATAAGATCCACTTTTTTTCTTTTTATAAAGCTCTTGAATTAATTCAGTCCTAGTTACGTTAATCTCCTTTTTCCCTCTTATGTGGGGAGTGACAGGGCACCTTGCCCCTCTGGGTTGCGCCACTACTTTGCCATTTGATTTCAGCTTTAGAAAAAACCTGAAGGAAGCTCTTAAACTTCCTTTCAAATTTTTTGGATACGAATTTGTTTGCGTATTCTTGCACAGCTATGAAATATACGTTACGAATTCAGTCAGCACGTTTTGAGGAGATTTGAATTGTTCGTTTTGTATTATATTTAGTAAAAGTGAAGTAAAGGGAAAAATTGCTGGGTGACTTTTTAATTCAAATTTCTGTATCGAGTTCCTGCCTGTGACAATAATTTGGCAACTCTCTTGGGTATTCCTACTAAAAAAATTTAGGTGAAACAATGCTACTTTCTTTGAAATTTATAACTCTAAGGTGCGAGGCACAAATAGGTCATGCATACCTTTGTGAATATAGAGAAACATTGCACCAGCAGCTTAGTAATCCAGGCAATGTTCTGGTCTGCCTCGCTTAAGCTCCACCGATTTTAATTCAAAAGCGAGAAAAACGTCTTTCAATAAAATTTAATATCACTTCTTGATAAACTCTGAAATTCCGATTAGAGAATACACCTTTCGAACCTCTTCGGCGGAAACTATTTTTCATGGAACCTTTTTTCAAACATTGAAAATTCAATCAGTAAAAACGTCACATAGGTACAGGTTCCATGTTCAAAGATCAATAAAAATATCGTCGATGGTATTGCTTCAATTTCGTTCCCGTTTTTAAGCTACCCGGGGCCTCTGCCTCTCTTCTCTCTAGAAGGGACGTTGCGTCGACAGATTAAATTATTTAGAAACATCCAGAATGATGACAAGTCGGATGAAACATGTTGCAAGGGTTTCCTATAATTTTCAAGCGCGATAGTACACGGAGAAGCTCCCTCATACACGACATCACTAGATCAGGGGTCGTAACAGCGCGGTGCCCAGCACCTTATTGCTATCTACCACCTTGCCATCCCTTCAACCCCCGTGAATCTCTCACTACGCGCATCGACCTCTCGCCAACGATACCCCTGTGTACGTGCACCGTGCAGTGCTTCTCTATTTACTTGTTCATGTATCTCCACTAACACAGCGCGCGCGCTGCCGTAACGAGACTCAACCCCATCTTACCCCCTGGCGGTCGTAGTGATAGAAGCAGCAACAACATTGAGAATGAAACGAAGAAAAGGACGGAGAAAGAAGTGATTCATAAACGTTGCACTTTCGTAGTCGTGATTCCTGTATTCGCTCTAACTTAATAAAACAAGGTACCGTAATTATTCTTGGGTGTCTATATTAAATAGGTGGTAGTTTTTAAGTAATCGGCGCGCAAGCTTTCGGAACAGTACAAAATTCTTCGGATGGTGTTCTGAAATTTTTAGACTAAAGTAATTAGAGTGAAAATTTCTGTACTGACAAATCGGATAGTGTCGATTACTAAAAAATAATTACAGTTATACTAATTGGAGTTACTCGAAATATATTAAAGAAGGAAAAGGACAAAAATTGTATGCAATTTTGCAAACGAAGCGATGTTGTAATAGAATACCTCAAGGTAATTTAAAAATGTTACTTAAAACGAAATAAAGAGAGTGTATTAAATATAAACAGAAAGAAATTTAATTGCAAATTTAGTTCGGTACAACTTTAGCTGTGAGTGGTATTTACTATATGACGCAGTGCCGTCTTATCGTTTTCGGGGGCCCTGAGGCGAGCTGCGTATGCGGCCCTCTAAATTCTTCTAAATTAAATAAAATCAAAAATACCGCGCTGACATGCGAAGTGAATAAGTGTTAAAACAATTAAATAAATAAGATTAAATGTGGTCCATTTCAAGAAAAAAGGGCCTCATTTTAAAATCTAAATTTTGCTGTATTCGTTATTTTCTTTCCGTCACAGTTGGAGGGTCCATTTCCATTTTTTCTAGCTTTTACAACCCTATTTTTTTTTAATTGTCCATTTTTCCGGAGGCCCCACGAACTCCGGGGTCCTAAGGCACTGATATGAAGTGCCAATTTTCCCGCGGTATTAAAGAAGGAAGAAGCAAATGTAAAAATATATTATATAGCAAAATGTTCCAAAAACAGTGATTTCCAGATGAGGAATGGAACCCCCTTTTAAGTACAATAATGCACCGCACCTCGATGCAACTGTTTGCAAACGTAAAAAGCAATCTAAAATTCCTAATGATCCGTCTCTAATTTTTCTAAATAATGGTCTCTTTTCGGGAATTCCACGTGCAAAACGAAAGCGGTGGGAAACGAAACTCGCTTTACAAACTTTAACGCGTATCTTGTACCTCGTCCGATACGTGTTTGTAACTAAACTATACACGCACAGGAACGTACATGCGGGCTCATGTGTGCGTATACACGTGGTTGGATAACCGGGCAACAACTACCCAGCCCTGTATATTCCCTGTCTACGAGAAAATGTTGCCACCTAACTCGAGATTAGTGTCAGGGCCGCTGCTACCCTTCTTCTCGCCCTATCTGTCTCCCCGCTGTCCGTCGCCATTTTTCAAAATATCTCGGAGCCTTTATTAGCGCTGAAAAGACGGACGTGGTTGTTCAAGCGGTCAGGACATTTGCACCGATTCAACCCTGGACACTTCAACTCCGCAATTGTATGTTTCCTTGGTGCCTACAGGTAGGTGCTTTGCCCATCTCTGCTTTGCAGTGACTTTTATTAAGCGCCTTCTTTCACGTTCGACCGTAAAAATACCTCGATCTACTGGCTACTAAGGAAGATTTCCAAATCTAATTGTTTCAAATTTAATTTCAAGATATTCAAAGTGTGAAATTCTGGTGGTAAAATAAAAATAGGAAAATATGTATATAAGGTGAATGTCCCAATTTCTGCTCATGTCCCCATTTCTGGTCATTTTGTATTTTTCTTATTATTATATGCGTTACGTTTGTACTATAGTTGCAACAAAGTAATTGTAAATTATTGAAACATTTACGCGAGTGTTGCACGAGCATATGGACATTTAGAGGATTATATATTTAATTACAAATTACTAATAGTTAAACATCTTGAAATATCTTTCTTAAATGGTTTTTCAATTGGTTGATTTATTATTAAAGAATTAATCAATTACTCTGCAAATTTTGATCAGAAACAAATTTTTTACACCTTCTTTATGACGAGTTACCTCTTAAATCAGCAGAAATTGGGACATTCACCTTAGTACTAAAAAACAGAATTGAAACTATATAGGCAATGTAAGAGGGATAAAAGAGAAAAGAGATTAAAATAAAATGAGAGGAAAATTACACTAAAGTTTAAGAAGGTAAATAAATTAATTATTGAAATCTTGAAGCACCACTTTGGAATGCATATGTCTGTAGGTATTAAAATCAAGGGCGTCCAGAGATTTTTTTCCAGAGGGGGCAACTTTGGGATGGTGGTTAAAAAAAATATTTAATTAAAAATTTAAAACCGAAATTTAAAATATTCCTTTTTCAGTATAAACTTAATAAAGATCAGTTTTGAAAAATAAGCGATGTTTCCTCAAAAGCCGGGGGCGGCACTGTCCCTTTTGCACCCCCCTCTGGATGCCCATGATTAAATTCTACATGTATAGAAAATTCTATGTTCATAGGATTAAAGTTTCGAAATTTTTGGTGAAAGTAATAAACGAAGATCGAAAGAAATGAATTAATTTCGCGAGTGTTCGCACCCCTTCGAGCATCCCGATGCGTCCCTGGGAGCAGGGAGGCGGTATCCTTCCACAAGCCGGCCATGTTACATCCCCCAGGGCGGTAAAGCCTTGCCGACTAATAAGTTTCATCCCCCGCGTAGTGAGCACCAATTATGAACTTGCTACAGCCATAATTAAAAAATGTAATTTCACCGCCAGACCTCCTCGATCTTCCGCCTTAACGATCTGTTACCTATATCCCCGAAGCCGAGCTAACTTAATCCAGAGCCACGCTTTCGTCTAGATATCCTGGCCTCGTTTCCTTCCTTCTTCTTTATTCATCACCACGTTTTTCCTCGCGCCTAATTAAAATGGAATATTCGAAGGGTTGGCAGGAAAAATGCGTGACTTTCGCGAAGGAACATTCTCTCCCTGTTTTTTAAAAAATAATTCCTCCTAATTTTCGGCCCCGTTCGATGGCTCTGAGACCAGGGATGGGCAACATTTTATTTACGTAAAATTTCGAATCGTTATTTTTTCACTAGAGACACAGTCGTGCTATTTTCTTAATAAAAATTATTTTAATACTTTCAAACAGTGATCTTTCATTTACAACAACCCCATATTTCTAGCTTCACAATTTCACATAGAAAAAACTTCATAAAGAATGCTTAATTTTCGGGCAAAAAAGTACTATGCCCTCTTAACAGTAAAGGGGAGGAAATTAATAATATTAAAGAATCGAATTCAGGAAATTTTTCAAATCACAGAAACTTTTATCTTCAATCTTCATTAGTTTAGTCTCCTGGGGAATAGTGGTTTTAAGGAATATGGGTTTAGGTATTTTTTTAAATGTATCTCTAGTGAAATTGAGGTTCCCAGGATGGTCGTAGGGTTATCGGACTTCCCAGCCGTTCGAATCGAAAGTCGAGCGCCAAATGAGGGATGAAGTACCATTAACGAGGCTATTTTGTTCGTGTCGTAGGTCCGTCTCACAGTGAACAGTCTGTCAGCCTCTCTGTCGGCGTGTCGTAAACCTTTCACAATTTCAGCAGCCAATCGCAGCCTCTTCACCCGCTTTCATGTGTCGACACGACCTCACGTATCTCGAGTCCCGAGAATCGCATTATCCGTTCCAGCCAGACGCAGCCTCCCCTCGCGCGATCAACCTTTTTACACCGATACGATTTATTTTCATAATCGCCCGCGTCTACTGCGCAAATGTTGCGGCATCTTCGCTCAGAGCGTCTTCATCAGAGGAACGTTATCTTCCATATTGTGCAGCTTCGCTTTATCGTACGAGATTTCTATGATTTCTGCTTGCGGCAGGCTTGTCCAAATGGCACAATTGTTTCGGGTGTTTACGAGTAGGTTCCTTACGCTACGGCAGCGATTTTCAAAGTTTTTTTAAAGTAATTACTGAAATTCTATGACACCAAAAAATAGGGTATTTTTCTTCGCCGGATGCGCTCTATCCGGCAGTTTCCTCTCTCTATTTGATCTAGGCATCACGCTCTTTTATACTCACCGGCACTCACACGTAAATGAACACACTTTGTATTAAATTGTATTGAAAAATGTTTGATACACCTGCGGAATTCTCGCAGTGCATTATTTAGTGTGCCGTGGCACCCCGGTTGAAAATCGCTATAGTATGGCAATGTCCAACTATATTTATTTCTCAGTTGACACCGTCGACAGTGATTACTGTAGACTGCGGATGTTTATGCACGTAACATATCCGAAAAGCATATGCAAATATGCGAGGAAAATATGCCATGTCTATTTTTATCGAATTTGTTAAGGGTAGATGGACAGTTCCCAATTCCTTTATTGTGGCTAGAAGAATTTGTACATGTGCCTTAATAAATGGTAAATTTTGAGCAACTTGTGCCTGTTGGAAAAATTTGTTAAGGGTAGATTGACAGTTCCCTATTCCTTTATTGTGGCTAGAAGAATTTGTAAATGTGCCTTAATAAATGGTAAATTTTTAGCAACTTGTGCCTGTTGGAAAAATTTGTTAAGGGTAGATGGACAGTTCCCCATTCCTTTATTGTGGCTAGAAGAATTTGTAAATGTGCCTTAATAAATGGTAAATTTTTAGCAACTTGTGCCTGTTGGAAAAATTTGTTAAGGGTAGATCGACAGTTCCCAATTCCTTTATTGTGGCTAGAAGAATTTGTAAATGTGCCTTAATAAATGGTAAATTTTTAGCAACTTGTGCCTGTTGGAAAAAATTGTTAAGGGTAGATCGACAGTTCCCAATTCCTTTATTGTGGCTAGAAGAATTTGTAAATGTGCCTTAATAAATGGTAAATTTTGAGCAACTTGTGCCTGTTGGAAAACATTCTGAGCAGTTGCAATTACACTATTATTTCTATTAAAAGTTTCAACTGCCTATTTGCAGGAATAAAATATAAAGAGTGAAAATTAATAATTTTACTATTTTCGAGTGTTAAGAGGGTAAAATGGTCGAACCTCTTTAATTTTAACGAAATTGTTTATGTGTATCGGGCGATTGTAATGCACGAGTAATTAGTCATTTTTTTTATAAACTATATGAGTGTAGTTTCCGTTGTACGTATCGATTTCTTAAATAAATTATTTTTGTAAAAATGGTGCTCTTTAGAAGAAAAGTTTCGAAAATCCGCGAATAAGCTGGACAGTTTTTCGAGCGTATTTAAAAAAAAATTGTTATCAATCAAAGAATCCGTACGTACACCAGAAACTACACTTATATAGTTTATAAAAAAAAAGAAATTTGATGTCCGACCTGCTGTTCCATAGTTACACATTCGACCAGCTCGCGTGGGGGTCTAGAAGATTAATTAATATATTAAAATTTATGCATGTTTTTCTATTTTTTTGTATAGTTTCTTAAGAAAGCGCGCTAAAGGTAGGTAATAAAAATTTTCCATGAAAACTGTAAATTATTTCTGAAAAAAAACCTTAGAAATGGCTTACTTTTCCCGCCGTCACAGTGGTGTCCCCCCTTAAAGCTAAATAGTATCCAGTAAAACGCCCATTCCCTCAAGTATCGTACCACTCCAATTATTTCTGTTCCGTTTTCAGTTGTAACGCTGTGCCTCTACTCTGTCTCGTTTCCTCTTCTCCCCCATTTAAATGGACGCCCCGAAATCCAAGCTTCGCTGCGCTAATAATACGCTATTACAGAAATATGACTGAGGCGAGCACACGAGCGATCCACCCGGACTAAACGAACCACAACTAAACTGCGTTCCGTATAAGAGCATGCCGACGCCCCTACCGGTTTGCGACCGAACTGCGCAGCTCCCACGGATCTGACACACGCGATTGGTCGTAGCACTTCCCCTGCCGGTTAGTAGACCAATCAGCAGTGTATCCCTGCGCGAAACGAGTATGCTCTAATGTGGAACGCAGTGTATCAGGTCACGCTTCTTAACTCGGCAGCAATAATCTCGCGATTTTTTCTGTCCGAATCCACTCAAAAGTTGGCGTGCCCCTCTAGGAATCTCGAAGGTTGCCCGTGTCTCCCGCGAACCCTGTGCCCCGACAGCAGAAAATCCGAGGGCAAGTCTGGGAACACCGTGGAACGAGCTCGCGAGCGACCTGGCCTGTATAGAATTTAATGTCTCTAATTTCGCGCGATCATCCCCTAATTTAATCAAGCCACCCTAGCCCCCTGCCCCTCCCGCTTGCACCCCGGAGCCTCGGTCCCAGACCCGTCGTTATTTCCAGCTGCGGAATAAGCGGGGAGAGAAGCCGATTTCGCTAACTCGGTTATAAACTCGGTATTATGCGCGGGAATAAATTCCCCCTTCTCGCTGTGCCCCCGCCCAGCCTCGCGCCTCACCATGGCCGGTTATGATGGCCGCCATGAGGAGATACGGCGTTAGCTTCGAGTTATGGCTTGAGGAATTCTGTCCAAGGAATCGAGGGAATTCGGTGTCCTACGATTCGGTAGGCGGTTCGATGAATTCGGGTGCGCGAGCGGCGCACACGATGTGGAAAGGGAGGGAAGCTTGTTGAGTATTGCGAGGTGTTGTTAAGGGTTGGTGGGATGGATGATCTTAGATCAGTTAGGTTAAGTTGAAAAACAGTCACTGACTGAACTTCGCCTTTGCTGTTGTCTTTGTTTACGTTCTTGTCATTGTAATCTGCCATGTTTGTTTTGCAATAAAGACGTTTAGTAATAATAATAATGATCGCTGTGAGAATGTGGGATTCTAGATGCTCAAGGAGTGATTTGTTTGCTGCCTGGTGCAGTTGAATTTGGTAAGTTCAAGGATTGTTTTTGTTGAGTACGTGGTAGACGATGTTGAAGGGTTGTTTGGGGGTTGCTAATTTGGATGTTGTACATCTAAGTCTGGATGATTTTAGATACGCTTGGATGTCCGAACATGCTATTCAGATGTTGGATGTAAATCTAGATGGTTTTAATAGAATCATGGATGTTTTTAGCTGGAATGCCAATTATCAGAAATGTATTTAATTGATTGGAATAATAGAACAGATGCAGACTCCTCCTGGAAAGAAGTTTTTTCATTTAAAGATGCCTCAGGTTCAAATCCATTTGAGGAAATTAGTAAATGTGCGACTACTGCATTAATATTACCGCATTAAATGCTGAAAAGAGTATTCACTTCAATGAATTACATAAAATGCGAAGTGATAAGTAAAATTAAATTAGAACTGCTAAATGCCGTTTAGATGATTAAATTCAGTTTATCCAGACTAGAATTGCTGCATACAAAAGATCCTAAACTTTTCTGTCAACAAATTCTTTGTATTGCTTAATGTAGATGTATCAAGTAGCAATCTTAGTTTTTATTATTTCATTGAATTAAAGTGTTATTATTTGTATTTCAATAAACTGTACTGGAGGATTAGTAACACATAATATATTTTTTACATTCTGTTTGAAATGTACCGTAAACTGAGGTGACTTTCCCCGCGCCGGGGTGACATTACCCACTTTTCGGAGAAACTTTATTTTATTTTATTGTGAAGTAATTAGAACATACGGTGTTTTGTAATCGACAGCAATAATTTCCCCAAGGTCAAACGAAAAAAAAACAATAGCGAATTCAATCATATAGTAATTTTTCAGTCAGAGTAAAAACAGTGGGCAAAGTCACCCCGGCGGCAAAATCACCCCGGCGGGCAAAGTCACCCCAGTTTACGGTATGCCAAAAAATCTGGATCTCTCTAAATGTTGGTATGTCTATTTTAGATGAAAAATTGAAAATTGATTTGGCAGCACTGGCTTAAACGCAAATAGAAAAATAAAAGCGTGTATACGAGCAACCCGGGCGTGCTGTATAATAGAGACAGAAAGCCAGAGGACGAGTAACCGACAGATTGAGAGGAGCAAGGCACGAACGAAGTTAGAGGAGCGAAGTGAAGGTGTCACGAGTAATGGTCGGACACGACTTTAGCTGGCGCGCTCTTAAAGGAGTGAAAGGATGACAATCCTCCTGCCCGGGGAAATTAAGCGCGGTGCCGTTCGTGGGAGCGTCGTAAGTGAAGTCCCGTGTAAATTCGGGAAGTCGTTTCCTCCATGATGCGCGGCGCGGATGCACTCCGATGCATCTGCTCGTCTCGATAAGCGAGCCGAGGATTCCTCACACGACGACAGCAGCCCGAGCCCGCGGCCCGGTCGGGGACAAATTTTTTCCCCGACTTGACGCTCGAGGGTGGAAAAAATGAAAAGGGCAGGAAGTAGGGAAGCAGGATATTCGGTCCTTAAAACAGAGGCACCTTGATCCTCGAGTGCCTTCCAATTGACTACCGGTGCTTAAGTGGCTCGCCTAATTTCGTTCTAATTCCGGCGCCTCTGTCTTCCTGTATCTCACCAATTTGCCTTCCGTCTTGCTTTTTTTTTTTTAACCAGACTGGTGTCGTTTTTGTTTATATTCACTGCAGTCGGAAGTGAATAGTACCTACTTTGGTAATTTTGATACTCTTTTCCGTCTTGGACTTTTTCATGCACTTGGCGTAATTTTTTTTACTTTTTTGAAGTTTTTTATGGGGTACCTACTTTGGTACTCTTGATAATTTTTGGTACTTTTTAATTGGGGGAAATGATTTTCGATGAGAGGTAAACTTATTCAATGGGCATTTTGGAATGGGGTTTTTGGAAAATGCTAGGGAACAGGAAATAAATGGGTTGATTTAAATTTAGATATTCGGAGGGTCTATGAAAAGTGACGAGGAAAGTAGATTATGATATTCAGTTACCTACAGAAAAAGAGTAGTTCTGTTATTGGAGCTTCTTGTTTGCCTATTTCGATTTCCACACTGAATTGGGAAATGCCTTTTTTCTTTGAACGAAGGTTTTAGTTACGACGAATGTAATTGCCACGTGGCACTGATTGTGAGTTAGTAAATTGCCAATTTAAAATTGAAGTCACTTCAAAATTTGAGAAATATCATATTCCGAGGTGTTAATTGCAAGAACACGAGAATCTTTTGTGATAAAAGGGATATAATTTTTTTTTATCCTTACTTTTTATGTGTAAAATAATTATTTTCATGTACTACAATTAGTAGGGTAGGATTAGTGGGCTCATTTCGACGCTTGAGTCTGTATTAAATTTATTCAAATCCTGACCCACAATTTTATTTAAACTGAATAATTCTGTTTTAGTTTTTAATGCATTTTTGATCAGATTAAATAAAATCGTTTAACTTAGATTTTTTCCTATTATTTACTTTCTAGTGTTCTAGTTTCCCAACTAAAACAAACTTGAAAAATTAAACTACTGTGCATTTAAATCGCGCATTTAAGGAAATCGCGATGCTACCGAGGGTAACGCATTGCCTTTTTGTTGTTTTCGAGAACTCGAGAAGCAGATTTCAAGTCGATTGGATTTGTGGTTATGGGTTAAAATTGTAGGGGGTGCCATATTTTCACCCCCTCGTGGATTAATTTTTTTTAAAGTATCGTCGTCATAACTACGTACGCCTGCAAAGTTTCAAGTCTATTGGATTTGTGGAAGCGGGTTAAAATTTTAGCATAAAATTGAGTTACAAGATTTAAACCAAATGAAGAAACGGACAAAGGAGCGAAGGCAAATAAAACCGTTTAAAAATCAACTTGAATGATGGGATTGAATCTCAGTAATGGAGCGAAGTGTGGAACGGATATCCGGATTCTAGGCGCCAATAAAGCGGGAGATTCAAATGTTATATAGGCTCGCTACCGGGTGTTCCCCAGTTTCGGGCCCTTGTGGCGTTTTCCAATTAGCGTCGATGCACTAAATACTTCCAACCTTCGCGTGGTACGTGACACATGCAAGGATTCGAGCGTGTATCGGTGAGCAAGCAAGTCACAGATGAGACCTCGTAAGCGTGCGGCTGAAAAACGCAGAACGAGTGGTTCCTTTCATCTCGCCGCTTACACTCTGCCACCTTCCTTCGCTGTTTCCTCGAGAACAAGTACGTCATGCGTTTATGACTGACTGGTCACTTCATTCTGGTACCATTCCAATAACTATTTCGTAGTTTAAGGTTTTACACACCTTTAACCGCAGCGAAATATAATTATTTTTGGATTTGTTCTAAGGGGTTTTATTGTACAAAATAAAAAATACTTATTATACATGATTTATTATTAGTCCATAAATTAAGCGAAAAAAATTTATTTACAATATTTTTCTATTAAGTTGTTTATGATTTTTCAGGTTCTTTAGACCACTACAGAAAAAATGGTCCGCATGATGTCTTCTTTAAACATCGATGGATCGGAAAAATAAAATGATATTCTTGTAAAATAATGTTGCCATTATAATGTTGCAATTTTGCATGAAAAAAGTTCGTTTAACTTTAAATTACAAACTTTGACCTGTCGGCACATAATGACAACAACATATTTTACAAGAATATCATTTTATTTTTCAGATACATCGACGTTTGAAGGAGATACCATGTTGACCATTTGTTCTACAGTGGTCTAAAGAACGTAAAAAATCACAAATAATTTAATACAAAAATTATTGTAAATAATTTTATAATTATTGTAAATAATTTTATAATTACTGTAAATAATTTTTTAATTATTGTAAATAATTTTTTAATTATTGTAAATAATTTTTTAATTATTGTAAATAATTTTTTAATTATTGTAAATAATTTTTTAATTATTGTAAATAATTTTTTAATTATTGTAAATAATTTTTTAATTATTGTAAATAATTTTTTAATTATTGTAAATAATTTTATAATTATTGTAAATAATTTTATAATTATTGTAAATAATTTTTTTCGTGGCCTTTATTGCCTAATAAATCACGTATAATAAGTATTTGGTTTTATTATTTTTAATAAAGCCCCTAAAAAATCGTAAAATCATTTATTTTTGCCGCGGCTGAACATACTTAGCCTCTTAATAACTTTCAGGCATCACATTGTATTCTAAGTAATATTAATTGAGTCCAAATCGCAGAAGAAAGATCATCACTTTTATGTTGAAACATAATATGTCAAAGTATAGACAATTATTTATTTGCTAGATGCTACTCTACCCTGTGAATATGAATAACAAAAAAGGGCGAAGAAAATTTACGATCGCTCTGTGACAATTATTCAGCGTCGGTGTTAATTATAATTCTCGTGTAATCTCCTGATTAAACTATCACCTCGAATGGAGTTGCTTTTATCGAAGCTACTACCATCCATTGTTGTGAGTTTTAACGAGAACGTGGACTGAGAATTCTGACGCCTCCTCGAACCCACGAAATTAAGCTTTTCGTTTCGTTTCGCCCTTTCCCCCACTTTTTTCTCCACCATCTCGAGGGTTTCGAGTAGTGGTGAACCGTGAGAGACAGGCACAAAAGGCGACGGCGCAGAGTACGGAAAGTGAATACGAAGAAGTCACAACTCTTTTCAAGTATATCCACATGCGAGTATTTCCTCCAATTTTTTTCTTTATCAACGCGATAAGCCGATGAGCGGTAAGTGGCGCCCAAATGTTAGATCGCCACCTTTTTATTTCTTCGCGTCAAAGGCTCAGCTTGGGAACAAGCGCTGCGTCTCCTTCAAATTTTACCGCATTACCATCCGCCCACGCTATCATTACAAATTTTCAATTCAATTTCACACAACTTCCACGCCATTAAAATGGCACTTGCGCTAATCATTGCGAGTCAAAATGCCCCTCAGCGTTCCGCACTCTATGAAATCAATACTTCCTGAAGCCTCCGGGAAGCAATTTCCAAACCAAAATGCACCGCACCCCAGCGAAACGGCCCAATTCCATACTGTTCGTCGAGGTCCCCGAATTCTCGGGGCACCGAAGGGTTCGCTGCAAAGGAAGTGGAGGAAATCGTATTTCACCGTATCCCAGATGCGCGCGGGAAGCAGGAACGGTCCAAGGACTGTTCCCGAGGCGAGCTTTACTATTAGCCGCCAGCAATATACGCATAAAGCCATTAAAGCTGCTGTCGCATCGTTAAGTACCCTGGCCAGCGGTACAAAGAGACACTTCCGAAATTTGGGCAATTCCTAATGTCCTTGCCGAGATCCTCCGGGATACCGGGACCATCGAGACCAGGGTTGGTCCTGGATCTCGTAAATGGCGCAACCCCCGAGTTACTGCGAGTCAAGCATCGACGGATGCCGGGCCACCCCGGCCTAGCAAACGCGCGACCATAAAAACAAGATTATTATTGCCAGACGAGTTGTAAATCAAAACCTGCAGCGCGAAGAGCGAGCCTCCTTCGACATCCAGCGATTACGGTTCGTCGGCTTTGTAAATAGAATTTCGTGAATTAATACGGAAGAATGGGGCCCCGTACTCGTAAGAGCGTCCATTCAAGGTTTCCGATGGAAAAGAGTGGCTGGTACCTGGCTTCCATGCTGCATGGGTCGCCTCAAAAACAGAGACTTATACTTCCAGGCCTAATTTCCGACTCGGACTTTAACTCTTGTAAATCTCCAGTAAATTAGTTTGACAGTTCAATTAAAATATTATTGAAAGTTGTATACCTCTATTTTTAACCTCCAATGTTGGTCTCGCTACTTAACGACGCTCAGTGCTCGGGCCTTGAGACCCGCGAGCGTAGGTAACCCCTGACCGCGTGTGGGACTGTGGTTAATCCGTCGTTGCAGGGGGCACGCGTTGAAAGGGTTTTCAGTTTGCCATTTTTCATATTCTGTTTGATTTTGGTTATTGGTTATTCACAGTGTTCGAAGGACTCGAGCTTTCTTATGCTCTTCTTTATTTGTATGTATTGTATCTATGCATACACAGTAGACCAGTGGCGCACTCAGGGGTGGATTTGCATAGGTATAGGCTGAGTGGGCAAATTTTGGGCGAAAGAAATTGAAATAGGTTTAAATGCAGAGGCTTGAAACAATTCACTGTTTTTTCACCTGGCAGTAGAGGGGCGGCAAATTTTGGGGAGTGAGAAATTTTGGAGAGCGGTAAATTTTTGGGAGCGGCAAATTTGGGGAAGTGGCATATTTTGGAGAGCGGCAAATTTTGGGGAATGACAAATTTTGGGGAGCGGCAAATTTTGGGGAGTGAGAAATTTTGGGGAGCGATACATTTTGGGGGGTGAGAAATTTTGGGGAACGACCAAATTTGGAGATCGGTAAATTTTTGGGAGCTGCAAATTTTGGGGAACATCCAATGTTGGGGAGCGACAAATTTTGGGGAGTGACAACTTTTGGGGACCGACAAATTTTGGAGAGCGGTAAATTTTTGGGAGCGGCTAATTTTGGGGAGCGATCAATTTTGGGAAGCGGCAAATTTTGGGGAGTATCCAGTGTTGGGGAGCATCAAATTTTGGGGAGTGACAAATTTTGGAGAGCGGTAAATTTTTGGGAGCGGCAGATTTTGGGGAGCAATCAATTTTGAGGAGTGAGAAATTTTGGGGAGTGAGAAATTTTGGGGAACGACCAAATTTGGGGAACGGCAAATTTTGGGGCCCGACAAATTTTGGAGAGCTGTAAATTTTTGGGAGCACAATTTTTGGGGAACATCCAATGTTGGGGAGCGACAAATTTTGGGGAGCGATCAATTTTGGGAAGCGGCAAATTTTGGGGAGTGACAAATTTTGGAGAGCGGTAAATTTTTGGGAGTGGCAGATTTTGGGGAGCGATCAATTTTGAGGAGTGAGAAATTTTGAGGAGTTATAAATTTTGGGGAGTGAGAAATTTTGGGGAGCGACCAAATTTGGTGAGTGACAAATTTTGGAGAGCGACAAATTTTGAGCGAAAGAAATTGGTAAAGGTGTAAACACAGAGGCTTGAGACAACTTTAAAAACAGTTCATTGTTTTTCCATGCAGCGAATTAGCAATAACTCATATGTGATTTGTCGTATTGAATTAATTTTAAAATTGCCTTAACTTTTTTAAATTATAATATTTTATGATTTTTTATGGAAAGGGCGGCAGACGCTTGTTAGTCTGGGAGCGCCAAATCTCCAAATCCACCCCTTGGCGCACTCAGGGAGCCGAGTTGAACGGATAAATATAGTTTTAATTGCAAATTCGATAAAATTCATTAAGTAATTATAAAAATGTATTTAATGAATAAAATCCAGTTTTCGTTCCTTTTTACAAAGCCTCCCTCCCCCCGGGTGCGTTACAAATAAAGGATAAGGGGAAAAATAGGGAATATCACAACACAGCTTTATCGAGAAAATGAAGTATTTTGTTCCAGTGTTGAGTGGACATTACCTTCGTTTAACCAGTACTTATACCAAAACATTAACATTATTTTACCGGAGTATTTGAACCTCATAACCCTTTGTGATTCGACAGTTCTATAGTCCCAGGTTGCCCCAACAAAATATACTATAAATCGCAAAATCACGGAAAATGGACATTCCTCATTTTCCCCCTACCCCTCAAATATATCATTTAAATTATTATATCGATAAAAAAATCTTAAAGCTGTTTTACACAAATAAAAGAATACATATTATATCCACACTTAATTCGAAGATAATCGTTTGCTATTTTAAGTCTCATATTCAAGTCTGAATTTCATTAGACACCCGAGCCAGTGTATTATTCCATTTCGTGTAAAGCTGAGCGAAATTATGCCACGGGCAATAACAAATACCGAGGCGGACGTGTGAATAGGCAAACAATTGAATGGAAAAGAGTCTCACGCCGCAGCACCACTTGAATGCGCGTTGAAAACTGTTAATTCGAACGTTTACTGGGAAAAAGCTGACCCGCGCCGATGCGTTTCGTCCATCCGACAGTTACAAACCCATTAGCGCGCTCATAAAGCCGCATTTCGTTGGGCCAATAAACCTTATCTGCCGTGTGATACACTAATTTCCAGATATTCGCCGATAATTGACTTAATTCAACCGTGTGCCGCCGTGCCCCGCCAATAATCTGGAACAACCGACGTCCCATTGGCCATCCGTGATATCCGTATGTACATGCACGTCCAACCCCGTGGCCAGGCTAATTCGAAAACATCCCACCGCGGGAGTGCTATCGACTTTTTCCAGCACTGGCCGAGCTGCTTCATTCGCGCCAGCGCTGAAACGTTTTTCGGCTAAATAAGCGCATAATGCTCGACAGATATTCGATTGGACGTCACTTGGAGAGTTTCAAATGTTTCAATATGCCGCGTGCGAATTCAGTTCGCTCCACTTCGATTGTACAACGCACAGTCGTTTAAAATGCGACCCTAGCTAAGCAAAATTATGTTTGCCATTTTTTTTACTGTACTTATATGTTGTATTTTAAAAGTATTTACTCGTTTATTATTTTAAACGTTATTTCTACTTAGTAAAGTAAAAATACAGGTGTCTTTGATAAGAGTTAGTTTTTCTAGATTATAATCAATTAGTTTATTGTAAATTTATAAATAGATAGATAAGTATTTCAGCAAAAATAAAAAATGCATATAATGTATATAGAATAAAAGTAGTGGGAAGTATTAGGAAGTGCTGTTATATTTAATTTCTGGTATCGGCTTTGAAAAATACATTAATAGAATTTAAGGGCAACTTTTGCTGATCTTTGCAGGTTATTCAGAAATTGATTTTTTTTTAGGACACAGCTGAATTTCAAGAGCAGATTTAATTATTTCCTTTGTTTTTATCCACTGTCGAGGATTATCAAAAAGTAATTTGTCAATCGGATGCTATTGCTGTATTAGCAACCCCTTCGTCGCCGAATAAAGAGAGGTAGCGATTAAAATTAATATATCGCATAAGTTTGTACATGTTTATACTATATGTTTGTAATAATATTTCCTATCAAGTACCTATAATACGGACACAATCAGGCAATATTAACTTTTATCGAGAACATCTGCATTTTTACAATATAATGACAATTTGACACAAAATTACTTATCCGTGTAACTCCACAAATTCGCTATAAGGGTTAAGGAAATCTGTCGCAAATTTATGTTAAGTTTGAGATTCGAGGACGAAATTTTTGTTCGTTAAATATGTAATGTACTTGAGGTGATGGGAAGTTTAATAAGTAGTTGTTTTGTAAAAGAACAGTGCAGAGTTACATACTTTAAAGTTTGAAGTTTCTTGGCAGTATATCAGGGGCGGATTTGAAGATTTAGCGCCCCTAGGTTAGCAAGCGTCTGTCGCCCTTTCCGCGAAACATCATCAAATTAATTTAAAACAATTTCAAAATGAATTCAATATGACAACTCACATCTGAGTCATTGTTAATTCGCTACATGAAAAAAAGTGAAATGTTTTTAAAGTTGTCTCAAGCCTCCGTGTTTAAACCCTCCCAATTTCTTTCGCTCAGGATAAGTCGCCCTCCAAAATTTGTCGCTCCCCAAAACAGAACCGCCCTTAGAGTTTACGGGACCCGGGGCGAAAGTCGATATTATTGACAACATCTAATTGAAAACAGATAACCTTACGTCTCTACTTATCACGCGTCACGCACGATAAGGGTGGCTCTGCCCCAAAATTTGTTGCACCGCCAAATTTCCCGCCCCCAAAATTTACAGCTTCCCAAAATTTGTTGCTGCCAAAAATTTGCCGCCCTAAGCTACAACCTACTTAGCCTACACCCAAATCCGCCCCTGGCGGATACCCCCTTTCAATTTTTCGATATTCCTATTAAATAAAATACATGGAAATATAAAAATGATCGTAACGAAATAAATTCTTTATTAACCTGAAATCCTGAAACTCACAGTTTCTAACTATTTGGATAAAGTTCGACAATTGCCACGACCAAACTCATTCACCAATCTAAAAAAGAAACAAACCAATTGCACTGAAAAATTTATACAAAAATGGAACCAAACACCACTACGCTACACGATTCCCCACGAATCATCTGCATCGTCCATGTACTTTCCTTCGTGAACCAACCCGACGGAAGAACTCTGACAATATTACCCAAAGTATAAGCTGGTGCACATTGTTCAGTGACAAAGGAAGTAGGCCTGCGAAACGCCTCGAAGAGAAGGAAGCTAATTAACTCAGTGCAATATTTGGAGCAGGCATGGCGTTGAAAGGAAAATTAATATACCTATTCATAATCACATTGAGAATAAAAAAAAAAGGAATTTATATGTCTTGGCATTGTCTGTCGAAGGTGCAATAAGCGCTAAGCCACCCTGATGGCCTAAGGGGCGAGAAAATGCCCTGGAAAAATGAAGCACTGTCCCAATTTACGCGTATTATGGGCGCGGCTGCTGAAAAAGGTCACGGGCCCATTTTGGTCAGTAATTATAGCAGTGTTAATCCTGTTAAACATTGAAGTCAAGCAAATACAAACGCATGTGGCCGCGCTCCTTCAACGAAGTCCTCCGCGGGGTGTTTGTAAACCGGACACTGGATAATCCGATTTACTGGACAAAGAAGTATAAGGTCCGGGGCCCAATCCCATTTTATTGGCGTCATCGACTCGTCACTATTAATAGTACACCGTCCTTGACCTAACAATTCACTGCGGTCGCAGGTGAAAAACAGTTTCGTCATCCCTCAGCCGATTAAAATGTCTGCGTTTATAAGAAACCTGGGGAACAGGATTCGTAGTGGGGGTTTGTCCGTTAAATGCGTGATCTACTTAAGAAGATGGGAAGTTTGATAGGTAGTCATTTTGTAAAAGAGCAGTGGAGAATATTTATGCGCGGGGGTTGTCGTGACACTGGCAGTAACGGCTCTTCGAAGCACCCTCACCTTTTTCAAATTTCCCAATTGAAGGGTCCTTGTAGAAAATGTATTTTTTAACGGGAAATGTTCCACGTAATAATATAGTATAGAGCTCGATTTTTGGCACTTGCTGTGTTTTCTACAAGGACTCTTCAATTATTTCTTGGTTTATGAAAGCACTGGAACAGCAGATTGTAGATGAGATATACACTGCTGCTCGTAAGCATTAGGACACCTCTGTGTGCAGTAATTGCGAAGAACGTTGCGTATTTATTGGGGAACTCTACGAAATTTTACTTTATTTGGTATTTTAAATTAAAAGCAGGAAAATGTATTAGATTTGTACCAAATATCTGTGCAAATACAGCAAGTGTAATAAATAATTGTACTTATGAATGGCAGTGTGAATCTTTAAATGGTAATGTTTTATTGGTGATAAGTAAGAAGTAAAATTGATTTCGTAGGCGCACGGAGAGTAGTAGATCGATATCGTGGAATCACGCATGCGTGACAGCGGCCGTCAAAGTGTTAACACGTTCGCTGGGGGAGTTTGTTTAACAATATGACTACAATATAATATTCTACAAAGTTAAAAACGTGCACCATCACTATTATAACTGTTCAAGAATCTTTAAAAAAAAATTAGAGAAGTTATCACTTAGACATTCTTTAAGGGCCATTGGACCATTTTTTAAAATGTTTAATTTTTTATATTTGTTTACCATTTAAAGATCGCAATATTGTATGTCCGCTTTGACGTTTTCCAGGAAGCCAGATTTGAATATGCAATGGTACATAAGATTCAGGGCATACAATGAAGAAATATATTATTTTTGACAAATTTATGAACTACATATAAACGTGATTTTTTTTACAGCATAAAGAAACAGTCAGGAACTATTTGTTGCATATAAAAACTCAAATCTCAGAAATAGTGGATGTACAATATTTGTGCACTAAACTATCGGTCTGGTAGCATTTTTAGTTGTCCCACAGTATCCCCCAGATGGGAATTAGTCGGCCCTCAAAATGCCAACAATAAATGCTACTAACAAGGGAAGATCCCGAACCCGGAAAGTCAAAAAATTCTGAAACTTTGTGGATATGTAGGGGATTTCCTCCTGATTACAACGCAATTTTTGTTTGCTGCCCAAAATTCACTCTAAGGGGGTGAAAATAACCCCTGAACATTCGGCTATTTTCCGATTTTATTTTGTAACTCGCTATCTGTTAGAGATAGAAAAAAAGTTTTAAGACAAAAGTTACTTCTTTTAATTAGGACTATCGTTTGGTAATTTACAGTTCTTGCATTTCGTGAGTTATAACACAAAATCGGAGAATAGTCGGAATTTAAGGGGTCAATTTCACCCCCTAGAGTGAATTTGGGCAGCAAAAAAAAATTGCGTTGTAATCAGGAGGAAATCCCCTACATATCCACAAAGTTTCAGAATTTTTTGAATTTCCAGGTTCGAGATCTTCCCTTGTAAGTAGGATATGTTTGTGTGTTTGTCCGTCGCCTAAAAACTTCCGAACGGTGAACTTTTGGATCACGAAATGTGCCACAGCTCCATTATGCTTAACTAATTCAGACGAATGTAACTATTTTCACAAAAAAATAATTTTCTTTTTTTAAAAAATCTGAATCTAAATTTCAGGCGAAACCAAAGAGTATTATTATAAATTGCAAGTTATCCCTCTTTGATATTCTAAATTCTTCACAATTATATCAGTCATTCAACTGCGCGTATAAACGAGCAACTATTCACTAGCCAATTGAAAAGCAAAATCCTCACAACGGTTTAAGGCTACAATAAATCGTACGGGCCACTAATATTTTCACCTAAAATTCATTTACACGCCGTACCTATGTATGTCCTTTTGAATGAGGTAGCTGATTGCTCGTCGCGTGCGGTGATTAGAATAGAACACCGAACGGGTCGCCTAACATTATTCGGTTGAGCGTAAAATACGTATACGGGCTGATCACGCCACCGATGGTCTACGTGGACGTAATTTTCACGGGCGCTAGGGTGACCAGGGGCTTTATAGATTTCGCATAAAGCAACGTTACATCGTACACGCAAGTAAATTAGGCGCTTAATCAAACCGTTTAATCAGCGACATGATTGCGACCGCATCTGCACCGGCTGTTCGCGCCAATTATCTCCCTTGGACTTGCTTCTGTACAGTCGCTTTCAAATTTCAGAAATTTTCACCACTCTCTGCCGCGTACGGATTAAAGAGAGATTCGCACGCGTCGCAATTCTTTGCGGCAGTATTGTCACATCGCACGACCGTCGCGCGACGCCGCATCGCTCGTCTGAATCGAGCCTAAGTACCTACCATTTTTCTGTGGCCGTTTCTTTGTCAAATATGTGTTCACACTGTTCACAGATTTCTATGCAGTAAGTCGGGCAGTTTCACAAGGGACACCACTTAAGTGTCGCACGCTGATTTTGGTGAGACTCTGCCTTTGCAATTCTACTTTTAGAATTGTCAAAAATATTCGACTAGTTTTTTCCATATCTAGGGGTTGAAAATAGCCCTCAGAGTTGGGGTTGGTAGTATTGTATTAATATAGATATATAAATTGGTACAAACAATTTGGTTTTAAACAAATTGTTTATAGCTGAATTAAATATAGGTTTATAGGTCATTAAAAACACAATTTTGCAATTTCAATTTTTTTATCTACAATCAATGGTTTCCGAGAGTATTGAGCAAAATATATTTTCCACTCTGTTGTTTTTATAATTGTTTTTCATTATTGAGTTTCATTGTACGATGTAGAATGCCATCTACTTAAGTAGTATTACATATTATGCTTACTGTTCTTCTCGAGCGTTTGGTATGGTCGCCATTTGTTTTATCGCGCAAAAGTGTAAACTTTATGATTCTCAAATAGGTGTATCTATTATATTTTTATGTTAAATAAGAAACACGCGTGTGATTCCCCACATCAACCCTCAACTCCGAGGACCATTTCCCCTAAAAAAATTTACCTAAATACTTTTATTTTTGGTATGAAACTCTCTCATCCCCGAAGAATGCTTACGTTTTCATATTATTGTGCATATCTGCGGAACATCGAAATACATCGAAAGGAAGTTAGATTCCTTTGGGAGAGATAAATGCTTAGATATATTTGCGAAAGAAATTATTTTTTACAAATTCAGTGTTGTAAATCATCAAGAATCGTAAAATTTTGTATTTAACTTATTTTTCGACATCTTTCGGGGTTTCGCAAATATGCATCATAGTATGCAAATTCTCTCAGGTAATAAAAGTTCTACAGCATTACTTCTTGAAGAAGATAAGAATTTTATATTATAAGATTAGGATTAAATATAAAAGCTTATTTCAAGCTGAGTGTGAATGAGATTATGGGGCAAAATGGGGGCTACATCCGACGGGTAGTCAAACTGTCCATCGTCCAAAGGTTAATCGTGCGCTTTCCCTTACAATGAGAAGTCTCAACCCCCTAAATATGCAAACGTTCCAAAATATAAAAACACGTAGCTATTCGTTAATTTTCAGTCCTCTAAAACATATCCAAAAACCAAAGCAATCCGGGACGGACACCTGAAAACTCTCCTTGTTACTCAATCCCCTTTTCAGAGCAGTATGAACTTATAAAAAAGCATTCCAGTTGCAATGCAATTTAAATTCTAAATCCCGCAGACATTGCAATTGCAAAATCGTTGAAGACATGGCAATTTTGGAGAGTTTCAAAATTGTCAATAAGCTTCCACTTTCTAATTCCACGCTCACAAGGGGAGGACACCATGTGGTAGGCACCGATTTTGACGAGCCTTGGCACGATGGATCTATGTCGAAAATAAGTAAATGGGTGTCCGAGCGTTTCAGCCAATGGGCCTTAATAATAGAAATATTTACATGTAAATTATTAAAAATTTCATAGTGGCTTGGAATTTTAGTGGGTAAAAATCCCACACTACCCTGGCCTCCGCGGGAGATTCCCTTCTAGAGGCGTCGGGGTGCCTTTTGAAGATGTCTCCACGTTAAAAAAAGCTTTCTAATTTTTTTTTATTAATTTTTTTTTATAAATTATTTTTTTATTTTTTTTTAACTTGGGGAAATCTTCAAAAGGCACCCCAGTGTCTACCACATGGTGTCCTCCCCTTGTCAGTCTATTTATCGACCAAAGAAAAGAATCGTTAAGCATTTTTAAATTTTCGAGTAAAGAGTATAAGCACAACTCTCAAAATAATAAAATAACAAACGAGTAAATAATGCGATGGTTCACTTAAACCACCTGGATTCTGAAGGAAATCAACATACAAAGATTACTTATGCGTTTCGTTTAAATCTCCCCCAGTTATCAACACGTGAAAACACGATAAACACTGTATCAGAATTGATCGAAATTGCTATCATTACCGCCGTTACTCCTCTCCCATTGTAACTCGCTGGTCAAACCCTCCACGCGTTACATCATATTAATCTCCTCCCCAAAAACGTGCTTTATCATCGATATCGAACGACCACGATATCCATAGGAGACGAGATTCATCTGCAGACTACGCGACTCGTAAAGTCCTCTAAAATGCACACTGGCTGTGCCACAAATTTCGCGAACCAATCGTTCCACAGTTTCGCTAGAACTCGCGTGCAAATGAAAAGCTTTGAAAAAATACAATCACCTCTCACGTTCTCCCCACAGCTTCCCTTACCCCCCTTTCTTTATGCCATTTCTCGTTGATAAAAAATCATATCGCAATTTTACAAATGATTTTCACAAAACTCAAAACAAATTCTCTGTAACTTCTTCGAAAATATATCCTGCTCGTGTCTCAATTTTCTCATTTAGAACAAATCGAATTAAATGTAGAATCAGTACGAACTTCTTAAATTTTGGATTTTAGATTCTGGATCTTAGATTTTGTGTTAAGTGATGCCCTAATGTAATATGAGACAATTAGTTCTTAAAAGAAGATTACTTCTCGAAAAGAATAAGTGCTCTGAAAGTGATTGTAAAGAGTACCCAAGTGGAAAAATAAAATAATTCGAAAGCAAGCTTAAAAATTGACTAAGTGTTTCGTCGACAATCAACAGTCACGTTTGCTTTCGCAGAAAGACGATAGGCGTATACCTCCACGTCGGCCAAACTAACCATTAACGGGATTCCTCGTTTCCAAAATGGACTTAATTACGTCGAAAGACGAGAAACAAATCTCGGGGGTGAAAGTTTACGTACTTTTTCCAGGGTTATAAAGAAGCCTGCTGGCTGGCAAACGTTCTACGGCTCTCGCGTAAGCGGATTAGAGATTAGAAAAAAAGAAGGAGATTTCAAAGGGTCCCGGCAGAAGGGTTGCGCTTTTACGGTATCGTCAATTTTTATATCGGTGGAAATCTGTCCGCGCGCGAGCAACCGTTGCCTCGCGCGGACGTTCGGCTTCGGAATCCTCGAATTAACCCCTTCGACACCTTCCTCCCCCGCCAGCTGGGAAAAAATCAAGCTTCTGCTGCAGGTAAGTGATTCGCCAGATTAAGCATTTTAGTGCCTTTTTAAGGGACTAGGCTTGCTTGCTTTAATCTGTGACCCTTTGTGCTCAGGGGGAACCCTTCGTTTCTCACAACCAATACTCGCACTTCGGCCGTAAAATAGAATTACACCGTTAAAAAAATTAGGCACACAACTACGAAGTTCGTGTCGAGAGTAACAAGAATTGAAATCTAGATGCAATTAAATAAATTCTCTAACATTGTCCTTGTATATTCTGTTCCTCTAAATATAAAATCTCTGTTGTAGCCCTTTGATTACAGAAGTTGGAACACTATGCGCACGCCGTGTGCGGGACTCCTTCAGTCCCATTTGTTCACAGTACTCACTGAACGCCCATCGGCGATCCCCGCACGGTGTAAAGTCTAAAAAATAGTTTCAAAGAAATCTTGTTTATAAAAAGTATCACCGATTTTCTCCGTGAGAATTAACACAACGGTTGCTCGAAAATTCCAGGGAAACAATGCCCACAGTTCCACTTTTGCGACTTCTTCGGGGACCGTTCTCTATTCGGTTTGCCGGCCGTGTAACGGGGCGTCGGGTATTTAAATTCGACCAGGGGCCCCAGTTTCTTTTGGAGCGCTCAGAGGGTACGGGTCGGAATAGAGAAAAAAGTGCTCCAGATTTAACAGCTAGTTGTATTTCAACGGCAACGTCGTTACTGCACCGCCGTAAAAGACGAGAAAACTGTCCACCGTTTTTGAGGGAAAGGGACGGGGTGGAAAAAAGGAAAGTTCGGGAAAAAGATTGATACCGTTTCCGTTGTCGTTGGATGGCAATAAAGACCGATAAGTTTGCTGACCTGGGGGGTGAAATATGGCCCCGAATGGTACCGTTGCTCCAGATTCGGTTTGAGGTCGAAATTACACGAAATAAAGTTTTACACCTCGTTACACCACCAGGTACCTCGGCTACGCCCCGACTTTGCCTCAGTTTCCCTCGACTTTCTTCCCAAATAAAGGAGATCAGCGAGGAATTAAGTCCCGTCGATTCGTAGTCGAGCGGCGTGCGCACGCTATAACGAATCTACTGTTTTCTTCTCTGAGAGGGTTGAAATTAATGATTGAATTAGGTGGTATTGCTTAATTAAAAATAATTGGTCTGTTAACATTTTTTGTAAATGCAATATAGAGGGGAACAAACGCTTTGACTTAACAGCCAGAGGTATTAATTTAACAATTAGTAAAAATTTCGGGAAAATTTATTTACATCTCTTCATTTCTTCTAATCATTCTTCTTCTTCTTTTCTAAATTTGTATAAAATAGTGTCCCCCTCTTTATCTGTTATCTTGTAACTCAGGAACTAATACAGTACCGAAAATATTTATCGTATCACTCGAATGGGTATCACTTATATCCTGCTACAAAAATATTATTGCGAAATTTATTTATTGCTAAAATGTGTAGACCACTATCGAGCCCAAAATACCTACAAGGGAAGATCCCGA
The DNA here is from genome assembly GCF_050908995.1 of Andrena cerasifolii. Classification (NCBI taxonomy): domain Eukaryota; kingdom Metazoa; phylum Arthropoda; class Insecta; order Hymenoptera; family Andrenidae; genus Andrena; species Andrena cerasifolii. The sequence continues at coordinate 2,415,263 of NC_135129.1, forward strand.
ACCCGAAGATTAAAAAAATTCTGAAACTTTGTGAATATGTAGGTGATTTCCTCCTGATTAAAATGCAATTTTTGTTTGCTGCCCAAAATCACTCGAAGGGGGTGAAATTAACCCCCGAAAATTCGGCTATTTTCCGATTTTGTGCTATAACTCGCGAAATGTAAGAGATTGAAAAACAGTTTCAAGTCAAAAATCACTTCTTTTAATTAGATCTATCATTTGGTAAAAAAATTATTTTACAGTTCACGAGTTATAACAGAAAATCGGGAAATAACCGGATTCTCAGGGGTCAATTACACCCCCTTAGAGTGAATTTGGTCAGCAAACAAAAATTGCATTGTAATCGCTATGAAAAGCCCACTACGTAACTTTCAGCGTGATGCAATAAATATTTCCAGTAGATCAATTTCAATTTTATTTATCTCATGTGCCGAACAATTCTCGAGGAAGATTTTAGGCTATTCAACTTTCTGGCTTTACCAGCGGGGGTGTTTCTAGGCCCAACAGCAAGGATCAAATGTGATCCTTGACTGTGTGTATAGTAGTCAATTCCTTTACTTTTACAACGATGTTTGTAGTTGTGTTGCAGCTTTGCCTGCTGTAGTTTTTAATTGTATTACTAATTCAAATTTATTCGCTATATATTATAACCTATATAATCTTTTGTACCAACTAAAATTTCATTTAAGAGCCTAAGGCTTGGTAATCTTTTTAGCGTAAAAACTCATCGAAACCTCTATGACAAACATAATTGCATCGATCGCATATGTAACCTTATTGGAAATTGGTTATTAAATAAATGAGCCTTTTATATTTTAGTTTTATTTCACGACTAGGAAATAATGTCTTTCTAACACGGTATACCGAACAGAAGTGAGCTCTTCTCTAACAACAGACTGTTTTATCACCGTTGCTGGATATTGAAAGAAAAAGACGCTCTACAGACGTATCATTATCTTTTACTATATTCAGGTTTCCCTGAATGTTGAATCACCTTTGCCATTTAATAATTATAGTAATCCAACAAACCATGCTAATTCTTATCACGACCAACTTGACTTTTTCTCCGATTCAATAGGTAAGATCCGTACAGAGCTTTTACGTCTGTCGCGTTGAATGCCTCATATTGTATATTCATGCTTTTCTTTATTCCTTTTCTTTTTCTCTCTGTCTTTCTTAATTTGCGTCTTTTTCCTACCTGATTTTGAAATTAATTGCACCAAAGGGTTGCCTAACTAGTTTATTGTAATTAAAATTAAAATTAAAAATTAAAATTTACATCAGCTAAGTAGTATACAATATAGTTTTTTTCAGAATGGAGCTGTCTTTTAATCCCAACCTCACCTTAACTTTCTTATCACACAAGATACCCTTTCTTCCAATTAGTTACAGAGGTTAATTTAAAGGTACTGTTTTCACGTCGAAGTTTTCTAAAAAGCATCCAAAGTATTGTCTAAGAATCCCCGTAAATAAACATTTACTTCGAAAACAAACGAAATTTGGAGTCCACTTTATACAACAGAAAAATCTCGCTCACAATTCGTACAAGATAAATAAGAAATCCAAAACCCTAGAAAAAGAAAAACTAGGCACCAACAATATAAAATCCCGCGCTCGCACGTTGTCAGTTTTGATGGCCGAATAAGAAATTGAAGCGAGAATTATCGTGTTCGCGGTATGCCGTCCCATGCATATTTAATTCCGCAAAATACGCACTGTCGCTGGCCTGCGCAGCCGGAAGGAGCAATTTTTTCACGGGTCCACTGTAGGATGAATTAAAGGCGAATCAAAGCGTGCTGTGGGGTTTGTTCATCGGCGGAAGAGCGTCGTTAAAGATTAACCTTAAGCGCGAGTTTCGGTGTCGTCGTAAACGTCGAACGGCCCGCGGCGTGCAAAAATTATTAGCAATCTCCGATGGAATTTTCGGCGAGCATCGCCCCGCGGAGATTGCCGAACCCGCCGGACTTTTCGTCCAATGATTTATCGGTCGCAGCCGAACTAACGTATTCGCGGCGCGCGGAAAATAAACGGGGGAATAGACGACTAAATTCAATCTGATCGAGCCTGACAATGCCCGACATACCTGCTTAGAATACTCCTACCTGCCCGAACAATGCCCCTGTCCGCGAAAGAAGCACGGAATTCTCGGGAAGTCGTTAAAAAAAGTTGCTTTGACAGCGCCATAATTCGATACTAATTTCCCCCAACCGAAGCTATTATCCTGCAGTAAATGTTAATACAACGGGCACGCACGTATACAGTATGGTATACAATGCTAATGGTGCGCGCCAAAGCCAGTTAAAGTGGCCTGAACGCCACTCCCAAAGTGTAATACAGTTCCTTAATAGTGTGGGAGGAGTTACAACTGTTGAAATTAAGATATTAGATTTAACGTTGTAGGAGCTTCAAAAAATGGCGAGTAACATTAATTTCCTTCTTCAATCGGACGATAAATAAATATTATAATTACTATAGTCTCGCGGTAAAAATGAAGCAAGTTTTATTTCAGGCATTAATCAACAACGGATTATCCCTACACTATGCATTTTTTTTGCAAAGAAAAATAGATGATAATGTAGGTTTTGCTTGTGAATCCGGGGAAAATAATGATAAAAATTTTCGTGTCACTGTGGATAAGTGTGTGTGTGTTTTATTGAAAATAAAGGACGTGCATCATATCTGCTGCATCGTGCAGTGCGAGTACGTTTAATGCAAGTGCTTTATTTATTACTAGCTTTACTACTCGGCTTCGCCTGAAATTTAGATTCTGATTTTGTAAAAAAAAAATTTTTTTTATTTTCCTCTGTGAAAATAGTCACGTTTGTCTGGATTAATTAGGCATAATGAGCTGAGGCACAGAGATTAGCTGGCCATACACGGAGAGATTTCCCGGCGGTTTTCTCCGTCGCGTTTCAAGTCGGCGGACTTAACTGCATGTCTATGAAGGATTTATACCGTCACGGTTCTCGTGACAAACTTCAACCGCGTGACAAAACAGTTGATCAACATTAACGTGCAGTTTCTGTCCGCAGATAAAACCGACAGGTCGAAATTGAAAAAACTGAAAAATCTTACTATTATCCACCCACGGGGAGGTTTCCTCGCGTTCTTCATCCGTCGCGTTTGAAGTCTGCGAATTTAACTGCATGTTAGTGGTGCATGTCTATGATCGATTTACCGTCACAGTTCTCGTGACAAACTTCAACCCCATTCAAGTCTGTATGACAACTGAGAAAACTTTCAACAAGACGAAAGTCCACAGTTTCGATGAAATCCGCGGATAAACTAACGGTTTTCATCCATTAACACGCAGTTTTATCTGTGACCGATTTATCCAACGTGATTTGTCTGTGAACTTTCGTTGTATGTTAGTGGGTATTTGTAGGTTTGATTCACCGCAGACTTTGATCGCGGGTTTGTCCGCGATGGATGAAGACCGCGGTGAAACCTCTCCGTGTATGGCCAGCTATTATCGTTTGAAAGTTTTTTGGCGACACACAAACATAGAGAAGGTTTCTGCTTTATATATTAAGATGAAATTATACACAGCAATCGTGATTTTTGTTCATACAAAAATTCACTAATTTTTAGTAGTTTAGCAATGTAAATATGTATTTTGCACTTCTCGTCCGTCCGCGTTGATCAACAAAGTTTATACTACTTTTACAACTAATCGCAATATCGGTTGAATGCCAAACTGCGGGATATAATAGTACCTATTTAGAGAGTAACTACGTAGGGAACTAAGTAGTAATATGTTTAAAAGAGTCAATCCCGAAATTTAGATTCTGACTTGGAAAAAAAATTTTTTTTTGTTTATTTTCCTCTGTGAAAATAGTCTCATTTATCTGGATTAATCAGGCATAATGAGCTGAGGCACAGAGATTATCGTTTGAAAGTTTTTTGGCGACACACAAACACAAACATATAGAAGCTTTCTGCTTTATATATTAAGATGAAATTATACACAACAATCATGATTTATGTTTATACAAAAATTCACTAATTTTTAGTAGTTTTGCAATGTAAATATGTATTTTGTAGGGAACTAAGTAGTAATATGTTTAAAAGAGTCAATCCCGAAATTTAGATTCTGATTTTGTAAAAAAAATTTGTTTATTTTCCTCTGTGAAAATAGTCACATTTATCTGGATTAACCAGGCATAATCAGCTGAGGCACAGAGATTATCGTTTGAAAGTTTTTTGGCGACACACAAACACACAAACATATAGAAGCTTTCTGCTTTATATATTAAGATGAAATTATACACAACAATCATGATTTATGTTCATACAAAAATTCACTAATTTTTAGTAGTTTTGCAATGTAAATATGTATTTTGTAGGGAACTAAGTAGTAATATGTTTAAAAGAGTCAATACCGAAATTTAGATTCTGATTTTGTAAAAAAATTTTGTTTATTTTCCTCTGTGAAAATAGTCACATTTATCTGGATTAATCAGGCATAATCAGCTGAGGCACAGAGATTATCGTTTGAAATTTTTTTGGCGACACACAAACACACAAACATATAGAAGCTTTCTGCTTTATATATTAAGATGAAATTATACACAGCAATCATGATTTTTGTTCATACAAAAATTCACTAATTTTTAGTAGTTTTGCAATGTAAATATGTATTTTGTAGGGAACTAAGTAGTAATATGTTTAAAAGAGTCAATGCAGAAAAATTGTCCCTGGTTCTCTTTTATTTTGAACTTAAAGGTGGCGTATCAGATCGTCTACAATGCGCAGTGTAGGGTTAGCCCTAATGATCGGTAAACGGAGAAATAGGCGACCTGAAAAGTAGGGTTCCAACAGCATTTTACTGTTGCCAGTGCATTCATAATTTTTACCTTTGATACTATTCGGAATGCTCCCCAATGAAGACATAATTAATTTTCCACAGATGTCGTCACAAAATTCCAGTGCAACAAATAATGTTGTTGCGCGATATGATTTTTCATTGAAAAAAAAAGTAATTTCTCCTATTTTATACATACGATTACTGCGGCCTATTGAATACATTACTGCTACTACCACTCAATTTCGCAAAAAAACGTGGATTAGGGTAGATGTCCATTTACTATCAGTGTCCCTATTACTGCCACTTTATTTATTTCACTTTAAAAAAAAAACGTAACGTATCAAGAATAAACGTATAAAGAATGTACTATAATAATAAGCAGAACAGTCCCAAATTTATGATAAATTCTTTTTCACACTATTCTTTATACGTGTTTATTAAGTAAAATAAATGAAGTGGCAGTAATATGGACGCTGGCAGTAATTGGGACATTTACCCTAGTCCCTTTTCGTTCTCAACGCTTCACTCATCTTACCGAAGTACTTATTCAGTTTAGAATTATTTTAATAGCCGGAACTTTTTCATTTTAAGGCTGTCGCGCGTTTTAAAGTTTCTAAACAATTGACGACCGAAGCGCAGCGACAATTAATTAATTACCATTAATTCCTTTGATTCGCTTCGCCGCGTCTGGCAAAAATGCGCGACGGCCTTAATCGTGACGGAAACAGCCGCTGCTATTATTTATCTCCATGAAAATTTCCGCTCGCCGAAAAGTAAGCGTCGCTGAGTTCTCCCGTTCCGCTCGCGCGTTGCCGGCGAAGCTGTCGAAGGTGAAAGTGAGAAATGGTGCGCGGGAAGATGCAATTTTTACAATCGTACGGTCGTTTAAAATGGAGCAAAGTTTTTACGAGGACAGTCGCGCTTTAAGGAAACATTATAACAGCGGTGGGAGTGGAGTCCCTTGCTTTTTACGACGTTATTGCGCGTCCGGGTCTTTCGCGGAGGAATTTTCCGTCTTCGGCCGCTGCGCACAATGGCTGCAGCCGTTAAAGATGCTTTTCTAACAGCCTCGGTTTACCGTGGCCCCGTGACGCCTGGCAATAACTAAGTAGGTATATTTTACGGAAGGAATGATTGCTTTGCACGACAAGTCCCGCGTACTCCCAAGGCTTTGTGAATTGAAAAATATCTGTTTCGCTTAAGAGCAGTTGAAACTTGATCGCGATTGCGCAATATTAACAAGGAGTCACCCGTTCTCGTATTTATGTGTCTACGTAGGTAACCGGTTGGCCAGTGTTCGGTAAACTGTGTGCCTCCTAGCGTGGGCGGTTTCCATTTCGCTTTTGTTACAGGATAAACTTCCACGGCTGATTAAGGGACAATGGTGTTTACGGCAACAATAACAGCTGAGTATGACAGTGAACAAGAGGATTTGCCCCGATCGAGCCGCTGCGCCGACCTACCTGAATATTACTACTTGCCGCGTGTAAGGATATCTCCTAATTCTTTCGGTTCCGCAATTCAAACAATTAGCGCACCCCGCGTGCGGGAGTCCTCTAGTTGTATTCGTTTGGCACGCTCGCTTCACGCCCATGGGCGTTCTCCGCACACAGTACACCATATAGTTGCATTTAAAGTACACAACTGGTAAATACGCTACAGATTTCTCGTATATCCACCGAACACAAATATGTCCACCCCTGAAGCAGATCTTGGAACAGGTATCTCCTCCGTTTTTTCAATAAAAAATTAAAATCAAAGCAATTCGAATTTGAGACCGCAAACATTATTAAACGCATATGTCATTTCACGAATGTAAATAGATTTATAAGGTTACCAACCCGAAAATTCTGAATTCAATGAAACTTCGTGGGGATGTACTGTTGTACATGCATGGGAGTTTTATGTGGAAATTCACTCCGAAGGGTTAAAAACGAATTTTTCGTTTTTTAAATATAACTTTGCAACGGTGCGAGATAGCACGAAATTTTCGAAATAAGAATTGTTCAGTTTTTTATGTTCTAGCGCACTATGGAAAGAGAATTAAAGTTATATCGAAAAAGTGAAAACACGTGACAATTTTAAGGGTTGATGTCACCCATTCGGAGTGAATTCCCGCAAAACTTCTATAAACTCCGAATTTTCGTGTTGGAGCGGTTTCCTTTTTAGCTGCAAAAAATCGGAGCTTCTTCAGCCGAAGTTTAATTTACCCTTAGCTCACTAAAAAGCTAATAAGGGTACTAACGGCTGGGGAAACAAAATGCCCCGGCGATATTTGGAAACCCAATTCCCGTGGAATACAGCACCCGTCGACGGAGTCTCAACGCGACCGCTGATTAACAGCAACCGTTTAGGAAGATTGCATCGGAGAAGGAAAGGACTGGATCGAAGGGGTGGTAACGCGGAGGAGCCCTTGCCGGTGGGCGCGCGGGAGTTCGCGGAGGGCCGAATTTGCGCGAGGAAATAACGACAGATAATTCCCGCTGGCTCGATGCATAAGCTGATGCTGTCGGTGCATCTCGTAAAAATGCATCTTCCCCGGAGAGGTGCTAGTTCCCGCGTGGAGGGGGTCGTAGTGGGAAGGGCCGTGGGCTCTGCGGGCCAATGGGAAGGCGATGCACCAGCCGGCGGCCAATCCCGGACCGTAACGGAACGATGGCTCCTCCGTAGATTCGCAAGGTCGTATAAATTCCTGGTACAGTGACTAGCTCCGGCAGTAACACGTTGGCACTTCTTGGAAGACTAGCGCTGTGAGACACAGCAAGACGAACGACAGGCATCGTTTGCGGCAAACACAGTGTACAGTGAAGGGGAGTCGCGCTTTCCTCCCTTATGAACATATACCATAGATCTGGTTAATGTTGTTAAGCCACGAGACGAGGACTCGAGAACCTCAGTGAATAGTGATAAATTAAGTGTACACTTGCTGAGCCAGTGCGCAAGATGCAGGGCTATCAAAGGAACTTCGAGGATCAGCAGAAGGATCAGAGGGAGGAGGAGACGATTGTCGTGGACCTCGTGCCACCCCAGTATCAGCTTAGCCCGCCGCATAGTCCGCCGCCGGGAAATATGCCAAAGACACCAGAGAAAGGTAAATTTCTATCTAATTAGTCTAGCGAATGCGAATCGAAATTTTTAACAACTCCAAAGACCTCGAAGTACTGCTTGAACCCTTAGTCACCTCGATGTCCAAATGGTTTGCTGTACTTTGCGCTGGAAGTGTTAAGCTCGTGGTTTACAATTCGTTGTAATAAAACAGTAGGGTTCTTGTTAGATTAATCTTAAAACGATTGCGAAGTATGAAAGGCATAAATGTAAAGTTTGTAAAGAGACAATAAATTTTTTTTAAAGTTACTTGATCTTTGAAGTTACGAGTTTACTTTCCCTGATTCTAATTCCCCTTGGAAGCTCAGACATAATGAATGCTAGCTTGTAATTGTCGGGTCGTTCGGTCTAATTCCCCCCCGAATGAATAAATCCCGTGGAAGAAAGAATTTCGTAGGTATGCCGCAACGCCTACGGAAAAATTCGAGTACGCTTTCGCGTCCCTGCACAATAAGGAGGCAATTAAAGGGAGTTGGATGTTACTTAGAGGGTTAATTACTCGAAAGGTTAATCCAATTGATGGCTCGTTGTTGGTCTGAGCGACGCGCATTAAGGGTAGTTTTCGGGACCCGAACGGCGCGAAGCCTATTTAGGTAGAATGGCGACGGCCATGAAAATAAATAAGGCTCGAGAAAATCGACCAAGTCCTTCGTGGAAACGCAGCCACGCGGTTTATTGCGGTAATTATTTTATGGTTGCTTCCTAATTCTTGGAAGCTCGTCCCCGGAGAACTGTTTATTGCTCGAGGATTTGAAATTGCTTGACCATAGTCGCGAATTTTCGCTCGGCACCCCTTGCTTTTGTCATCCCCTCGAAAAGAAGTTAACGGTTCCCTTTCACTGTACATATCCCTGGAAATAAAAGTGCGCGTTTTGTCCCACCCTTTTTTAAAGCCGTTAATACCAGACTTCTATCGCAAGGGTAAGAATTACTGTATACCCTCCGAGTTTCCCTAAAATAATTGTACAACAATCAAACATTTGCCGTTGCCTAGAGGAATCAGATTAGTCGGACTCGAAGCTCGCGTCGGTAGACCAAAGAAAATTATCTTAAAAAGAAACCCCATGTTCCGAAAGACGGCCCAGGTGAGGCCCAGCGACCCTCCGAGCTCCTTTCAGCCAGTTTCCGCCGCTTCGTCTCGTTTACACGCTCCTAAATGCGATCACCCGCTGCTTCTGCGGGGCGACAATGTGTAACCGCGTTAAGAAAACAAGAAATGGCCGGTCTCTTCTCGAAAGCAGTTTGTCGAGACAAATTGTGGCCCCCGACCGCCGGCACAATGTTAAGATTCACCCTCTGCGGGGTCGACCATTCTAATCGAATGTTCTTCGAAGCTAACAGAGACCGTTCCTTCTGAATTGCAGAATCCTCGCCGTCGCATCAGCAGCAACAGCAGCAGCCTCTGTCCTCGATGGACCCGAACATTAGGAGATACAGGACGGCTTTCACCAGGGAGCAGCTATCCCGATTGGAGAAAGAGTTCCATAGAGAGAATTACGTGAGCAGACCAAGGAGATGCGAACTGGCTGCCCAGCTACACCTGCCAGAATCCACGATCAAGGTGCGCAGAGATTCCGATCGCTGGTCAATTAGAAAAATCATTTCATCCCCTCCGCACCCCGGCGCCGTTACGACAGAGCGTTTATCGAGGATACGCAAACACGGCCGCGGTAAAGTTCGGTAAATAGTGACCGCGCCGTTCGGCCTACGCGTAGAAAAGTGTTCTATTAACACCTTGGCCTGTTTAATTAATGCCCGTAATCGACAGTCACGGAGGAATAAATGGGGAAGCCTCGAAGGTTCTCTCGCTCCTCGTTACGCAACTTCGAAGAAGTTCACAGTTTCTCGGATAAAAATCTCTTCGCAATTTACCGGATATAATCCCTCTAGGTCTGTTCGTTCGAAGCGACTAGGCACCTAGTAGCTGAATGCTTAATCGAGGCAATTAAACCGCGAGTGGGAGTGCGGACGGTTTTTGCCCGAACCGCCATGTTTGATTGGCGATTATAGCTCCGGGATAGAGAGAGGACGGTTGCCAGAGTCGGTTGGCGATTCTTCTCCTTCTTTTTCTCTCCGGGCCGAGCAAACAGTCAATCACGAAAGTCAAACACAAGCTCCTTGGTCTTTCCGTTTCGCCTCGATCCCCTTGATCCTTTTTCCCTGACTTCTTAATTTCTTTCGGACACGACCGGTCGATCCGGTCCGAGGTGTTAATCACTTTAATTAGCGGTTTTCCCGTGTTACCTTTGACTTTAATGGATCCCTTAATTTCTCATCTCGGAACACTTGGGCCGTACAGTGGCTATAAAACGTCCAGCCGATGGAAATGATCGAGGTGTTAAACAGTAGAAACGTTAGCCTCCGTTCAGCCTCTCTGAACCCCTCGCGATCCCAAGGCCTGCCATACTAGAGGAATAAGATCAAGACTGTATGAAAACTCTTAAATCATCCCTACCTAATAAACCAACCCATCCGCATCATTTCATCTCAAAGCACCCAAATCTAACAAGCGCAATTTTATTAAATTTCCAGGTCTGGTTTCAAAACCGTCGCATGAAGGACAAGCGCCAGCGAATGGCCATGGCGTGGCCGTACGCCATGTACACGGATCCTACCCTTGCAGCCACCCTGCTCGCCGCGGCGACGGCAACGCTACCGCCACCCCCGTACCATGGCGCTCCAGGTCTACCGCCTACACACCTGGGCCCCAGCTACCCAGCAGCTGCAGCCGCAGCGTACTACGCCGCCAGGTACACTCCATACCCTGGTGCGGTGCCCACCTCGAGCGCGTCAGCCCTTCATCGGCCGCATCCGCGCACAGCGGCCGCGTATCCAGCGCACCCTCATCTCCTTCAACCTCACCCATCGCTGCCACCCCTGCACTTAGCAGGCCTGGGCGTTCCTACAGTCGGCAACACCGCCTTCCAGGTGAACAACCCACCCACGAGCGCGGCCACAACCTACAGGCCGACCCTGCTGCCGGAGCTCAGTCCCGTACACTCGGATGCGTCCAGCGACTGCGACTGCGTCGGCGCGCAGCAGCCGCATCCCCCTCACCACACCGTCAACCGCCAGCAGATGCACGAGAAGACCACGCCGCCGCCACCCACGCACCCCTCCGCGCAGATCAAGCTGCCGTCGGGGATCAGCATCGCCGGTCTCCAGAACAACCTCCACGCGATCGGCGGCTTCGAGGGGAAGAACTCCTACGCCGGCCTCCTGTCGACGCCCAGCATGGTGCAGTCGATCAAGATCGAGCCGCCGAAGCTCTTCCAGCCTTACAAGAACGACATCCCCGAGAGGGCGTAAAATACCCCTGGTGGGTTTTCTCGCTACTTGGATCCTTCGGCTCCCTGGAGATTGACTCGGCCAGGTCTCGCGAAACTCCGACGGACGGTCGGTGATGGGATTAGAGGCAGCCAGGTGTATTGTACATATCGACGAGTACTCCGTGTAAATTAATTAGTCCTAGTCTCGGTAAATGTATATAGTGTAGATGAGAAGGTGTCTAGGCTCGATTTCGACAGGCACGTGTCCTGGAGGGTCGGGTACGCCTCGGCTAAGGAGGTGTAGAAAAAGTCTTGGTGGTTAGTATGTATAGACTCGGTCGAACTGGAATCTAAGCGAAACAGGAATAGCGTTTTGCTGTGCGATTGCGCCGATTGATTGTAGAGATCTCGTACCTGTTCATGAATAACGAATCGCTGTGCGACCTTTGTATAAAATAGCGTACGGATGTGTTGAGATTGAATGCTATCGTGTGGCTGAAGCTGTAGCGTGTACAGTCTTAGGTGTTAAGTAATTTATTATAGTCATTGTCTACAAGGATTTGTAGTGTCGCAGGAAATTCATTGGTTTCCAAGAACGATCTTGCGATCCGTGGCGCGCGGCCATGAATACTTCGATTAGCCTGTTGATATTTATGCTTAAGTACTTATATGTCTACGTAAAGAGATGAAATTATATGTATTAAGGGGGAGAGAGAGGGAGAGAATGAGATAGAGACAGAATAAATATTATATATATATATATAAATATTATATATACAAAGTATAAATTTGGCGATATTTTATAACCATTCCTTTCTTTACGATTATTTAACTTGTGTGAACATTACCTATTCTTTCAATTTTCTTCCTTAAAAGTAATTTCTAATTTTTTTTTTTAATGCCTGACATAAAAATTGGGTTTTAGTACTTATTTTTAGGGTGATTTATTATTTCCTTTATTACTACTACGAATTTAAAAATTTCAGAGCGTCAAGTTAATAACTTAATTACACGATTCATTGGTTTCGTCTTATTATTTTCAAGATATATTTAATTTTTTATGTTTCGACTTTCTGTGTTATAGGAAGATCTATATGATAATCGGTCTACTTTCATTTGCAGGACTTAGATAAATCCTTGATGGTTCCTCCAAGACACGATATCCATCAATGTGAGCTTTATTGCACCAGTTTCAAATCAATCACCGCATTTATTTCCCTTCTCCCGTCGACGGTGGCAATAGCTTCGGTCCTTTCCTCCATTCTCACGCAATTACACCTAGATTCCCCCCTCACACTAATAGATTTCTTCAGATCAGAGGATTCGTCTTTTATTAAACCCAATATTCTCCTGAAACTAATGAACGTAACTCTCTACTCATCACACAACTTCCAAAGATTCACAAGTTTGTTATGAATGAGATTATACACACACACACATATATATATATATATATATATATATATATATATATAATGGCATTCGTTTACTTAACTTGCTACACATAAAACTTTATTTACCTCATTGTATGCTATTCACGCAAATTAACGAAGCTGTAAACTAAGCTCTACAAATTACAACTGTGTTCTTTACGAAGCTTTGCCAATCGAATTACATCATTGAAACGAAACACGTAAACTGTGGCTGTAGCTGGCTATTCAGTTGATGTACCAACCCCCCCTCAGGAGAAGAATGGGTCGTGAGGAGGGTGGCTTTTACAAGACATCCACGAATGCAGGGGGATGCGTTGAGTAGATATAAATAGCTGGACCAACGAATTGGGGGTGCCAGGGAGCAATTAACTTTTCGAACGATTCCATCGGGGAAACGAGATAATTCAGCATAAACGCCACTGGCTTAACAACCCATTGAGGTTTAACTATGAATCCACCGCCACCCGCGTCTCACCCATTTCCATTTATTCCAGATCGACGAATTGTATGCACTGTGGGGAGATGGGCTGCGCAAACACGTTCGCGAGTAGGCAAACCATCTTCCTCAAACATTTATAAGACTCTATCTCTGTGGAATTGTTTTCTTGCAGTTGTTTGGAAATTCGTTAATAGTATGGGGTGGACAGTTAAATAGCAAATATGTATGGATGTTTAATTTGAATAAGGAGACGTGGTTGTAGTGGTTTTATTTTAATATTTTCTGCTGAATTTATTTAATCTATTTAATAATATAATATAATAAATTGAAGATTAACTACTTGAAATACAAATCAATATACTGTATTCTACATTGACAGAATACATTTGTCATTTTCTAAAATTTTCTTTCTCATTTTAGACACCCTTTCTAGCTATTAATATTAAGCTATCGCTAGTTTGTACTATCACAGTGATTCTGTTTGCAATCTCAATTGTAGATTTTAAAAATTGTGGTTTAATGGTTTACTAAAAATATTTTGATTAATTGAATGTTTGGAGGGTAGTTGAATTTGTAAAAATGTATTTAATACGAATTGAATATGAAAATTGTGATTTAATGGTTTATTAAAAATATTTTGATTAATTTAATTTCAGTTCAATAGTTAATTGAATCAATTGATTTATAATATAAGTTTTAAATAATAACTTTTTAAATATGACGAATAAATGAAAATAATCACGTGACTGGGAATAATTCTATTAAGATAGAATGTCTTGCAGAGATAAACCTAGAACTTATTGACATTTACAGCTAATCCTAGCTCAGACTCTGACATTACGGTCGAGCATTTAGGATCTCTTTCAAGTCTACCTTCTCTTTAATCAATACACCTGGCAAAGGAGACTTTGCTGGGAGATAATCAATACTCTCTGACTCTAGTAATTAAATCAAATTCGTGTCATCTTTAACACACAGTGCAAACTAAAACTCACAGACAAGCATTCCCAAAAGATGATACCAAAATGTTGCTGGACCTCGTTGATAAATAACAACTGTTCTAACTGCAAGACAAAATCGGATCCTCTATTGGCAGCTGCAATGAGGAGACAACATACCTGCCACTCGTAAAATCATAAAAACACGGGGCCAGGGTAAAGAGGAGGATGAAAAAAAATCGCCGCGCTGATCTACCGTCATAAATATAAAACTAGGTGTTTTGTTGGTGGCTCGTAAAAAAATCATCGAAAAAATTTTGGAAAAAGACTATCAGCCGAGTCAAGGTACGAGGGTTCCGTCGGAAACTTATAAAATATTTAAGCGTTATATTATCTGGACGCAAACCTATCGTCGTAAAGCGTTTAGCTGCTCTCAACGGTCAAGTTAGTCACAGGGGTGACTGTTACCGCGTTGGATTTTCTCGCCCTCCTGTTTTTACCTCCCACTGCAATTATATTATATTTCAGCTGGTTCGCTTTCAAACGGGCGTAATGGAGATAACTTTTGTATTTCTCAAAGTTTTATTTTTGACACTCAAGCAGTTTCTATGATTCGATTTCAGCGCAATGGCACTAACAGTTTTATTTCCTTTAGAAAAGCTAACAGACTGATGATTCTCTGGGCGTTGATGAAATGGCCTTTTAAATTTAACTGTAACTGATAAGCTCAGAAGTTTTTGAAAGTTTAGGGTAATCAAGGATGATGTGATTAATAAATACACTAATTTTTATTAAAATGCTATAGGTAATGTGTAAATATAATAGGAAATAAAATAGACGTTAGTTTGAACTAAATTTACGAAAAATTTAGCACCTCCAACTAGATATTTTAACATAATCAATTAAAATAGATGTTAGTTTCAATTAAATTTACGAAAAAGTTAGCTCTTAACAAATCCTAGAAATCTCTAGTATCCTAGAAATACTTAAGCAGGTCATTAAATAGTTGAAAAGCTTTCAGAGATATTATAGAATTAAATAGTAGCTTCTTTTACTGCTTTATTTAAACTAAATTTACGAAAAATTTAGCTCTTAACAAATCCTAGAAATCTCTAGTATCCTAGAAATACTTAAGCAGGTCATTAAATAGTTGAAAAGCTTTCAGAGATATTATAGAATTAAATAGTAGCTTCTTTTACTGCTTTATTTAAACTAAATTTACGAAAAAGTTAGCTCTTAACAAATCATAGAAATCTCTAGTATCCTAGAAATACTTAAGCAGGTCATTAAATAGTTGAAAAGCTTTCAGAGATATTATAGAATTAAATAGTAGCTTCTTTTACTGCTTTATTTAAACTAAATTTACGAAAAAGTTAGCTCTTAACAAATCCTAGAAATCTCTAGTATCCTAGAAATACTTAAGCAGGTCATTAAATAGTTGAAAAGCTTTCAGAGATATTATAGAATTAAATAGTAGCTTCTTTTACTGCTTTATTTGCCATCCATTCCCGTAGTATATCAATATGAGATCCAATTAAAAATTATTTTATTTTCTATTACGTTAAGCTTCGTTTCTATAATTTTCTTGAATTGTACGTGAAAATTAATTCAGCTAATAATACACCAAAGCCTATTTTACCATATGTGATACTCGAGTCCTCATAAAGAACGAAGGAAGAAGAGGAATCGAATCTTAAACCCTTATCTGGGGTTCGTGAATAAAGATCAGCCCCTATCACAAGATCGATCATTCTCTTCCACTGCTATTCAGCCAGCTACGATCCAGCGAGCTCATCAAATATTAATATCCAATTTATACCTTCGATGCAGGAATCATCCCCCAAGCATACGTGCCCCTCCCTCTGAAATTACACCGAGATCCCCCGATCGAGCGGATCGTCACCCCCTATTTATACGGTGGCCGTCTCTCGAAGAATCACAGTCGACCATGGGATGCATTATCTTATCTGACGGGCCATTAAGTGTCGTTTAAACGACTACTTCCTAACAATCTATTTGCAGTATTGTTCGGAGGGTAGATTCCGAGCAGCCTCCTTGCGTCAAGATAATAAGCATACGATAGTTCCCTGCTGGAGATAGCGACAATGACACTTTATTTATGGGGATGTGCAGAAATACAGAAGGGGATGTGGGGATGTACACAAATAGAGATAATGCAGAAAATATTGAAATCTAGTACATACAAATGTTTAGGAGTATGCGGCTACCCGAAATTACGGGACCCGAATGCGATTCGGGAGCCAATTTTCTTGCTCAGAAATTCTTACATCTGATCACATTGGGAAATGACAACTTAAAGGGCACCCGTAAAACCGGAAACTTTTAAATTGTGATTTTATGAATTTTTAAACAAGAAAATCGGCTCCCGAATCGCAAATCGGGCCCCGTAATTTCGGCTACCCGCACACCTCTACAAATCTTGTTCTGCAAGGTTACGAGTAGTAGGTAATTTAAGAACACCTGTCGGTATCTAATTTCTACGCGGAGATGTTGAAATTTGTAAATACAAAATTGGCAACTATTACGAATTGGACATGATATTGATGTAGGTAATATTTTTCGCTCAGAATTACCTTCGAATTTATTGGCAAAACTTCGGTGTTTCTGTTTGTCTATTTTGAGTTGGTGACTACTTAATTCGAATGAGTTTCACTGTATTATATCTTGCAGAGATATGGTGATGCAAAAGTGATAGAGGACGAAGTTAGTCGCGTCATTAAACGTCTCGCAGACAAATCACGAGCTCAATATTAGTGCTTTAAGTTCCTGAAGTATGTAAAGCAGAAGCAACTAACGAGGAGAGGTTTTCTTTGCTTTGGTTTTCGAATATGTTTTAGAGGACCGAAGAATAACAAATACGTGTTTTTTTATTTTGGTCCGTTTGAATATTTAGGGGATGAAACCACCCCTCAAAGTTCATAAGAAGAGGTACAGAAGTTGCTATTATTAGTTTAAAGAAAATTATAACATTGTGTTGAATAAAACTTGACATAAATTTCATTTGCGTCATAACTTGCTGTATGGAACAACAATGACAATAGTAACATTTGTAACTCTTCTTATGCACTTTGAGGGGTGGTTTCACCCCCTAAATGTAAATATGCAAACGGGCCAAAATAAAAAAGCATGTATTTGTTACTTTTCGGTCCGCTAAAACACGTCTAAAAACCAAAGCAATCGGAGGCAGACACTTGAACAGATTTTATGTATTTTGAAAAACATTGCTATGCACGTCCTGTGAGTGAATCTCTGATGAGTTACTACACCTCTGCAAGGCACAGCACATGCACAGAAAGACATTTCAAAAGAAAGAGAAATGTACATTTACTGATTTTTAAACCATCGTGGTCACACAGGGTGTATCGCACCCCACGATATGTATCTGCCAATATTTCTGTAAATTTTCAGACCTTAATAATAAAATTTAAAAGTTTGGCGAATTTTAATAAAAAAAATCGCTTTTACCCACAACTATTTTTTCAAATACAACATATCTAAATTTACGTTTCTGGAAAAAGACTATTAGAGCTTGACTGTATGTGTATTACGAATGCAAAATTATCACTTAAAAATTAAAAGATTAAAAAATACGAAAATAGTAACTCAAAAATGACACTGGGGCGCAGTGAACCCCATGTGATCAATTTGTGATTATAAGAAACTGTGACCATGAAGGGTAAATCAAATGCTCGCGTACCAGAAGAATTTCAACAAATTCCATTCCACATTTCCCACTTATTCTTGCATACTGTACCACTACCCTCTGAGCTACTCCTATCACAAAACACCCTGCACGCAATTAAGCCACGGTCGGGGGCGGGAGTTAAGAAACCCCGAGTCACATGAACGCTGGGAAAAATGCTCCTCAGTGTTACGAATTTTTTTCCTCATCGACAGTCGTAAGTGGCTGCGATGGGTCTGGCGACGACCGCAGGAAGCGCTTCACGGCGGGATCCTTTCGTTTTTGTCCCCGCGAGGGGGAAGATGGAGCGGGATTTCTGAGGCGTGCTTAAACCGTGATCGAGTTTGTCTCGTCGGCGTAAAGAAATGTTGACAGCTTTTGGTCACGTCTCCATAGACCGCCCGCGGCTGCGAACTACACCTCTATACATGTCCGCACGAGCTACACCCCTGTAGAACGGGAACCCCTCAGCGAACGTATCCCTGGCGAATCCGATTCCGAATTTCACGCGCCCCGCCAGACACGTCCGGCGGGAAAAAGTGTTTAACAAAGTCCGTTTGAAACGCTGCAAGCCGCGGCTGTTTGCCAAACACGAGTGGAGGAAGGAAGGCACGGACACAAAGGACATTGTCCGAGGTTGCGCAGAGAGTTCTCCCAGTTTCGAGTTCCTTTGACATGTATGTAATATGTGATCACTATGTGGAGCGTTGTAATTTCAAAGAAAATGGAGGGAAAGTAGTCATAAAAATAGGAATGAGGGCCTTTTTTTAAACAAAAAAAATTAACGATAGTTATCACAGATATATATATATAAATTAACGATAGTTATCACAGATATAGATATATATATATATATATATATATATATATATATATATATCTGTGATAACTATCGTTAATTTTTTTTGTTTAAAAAAAGGCCCTCATTCCCTTTTATTTTTATATATATATGTGTGTGTGCGTGTGCGTGTGTGTGTGTGTGTGTGTGTGTGTGTAGATGTCTGGTTATTTGAAGTTCATGTGGTGTAAAATTATCTCGTATTATTTGTGCGAGGTTCTTTATCTCTTTTCATTTGGAAGATTCTATATCAACCCTTAAAAGAATTCTTCGGCCTCATTTTCACCCCCCAAAGTTAAATTTTAAAGGACTCCACTTTAAAGTATCTCCACGCTGAAGAGATAATGCAAGCCTCGAAAGTTGTTGGACGAATCAGCGCGCTGGAGTGTATCGCTTCGAAGCGTTGAAACTCGTTCGACTCGGGCCCCGAGGTTTTCCGAAACGGTCGTGGAGCTGCGTGTCGAAGGGACATTAGGCACAATATTTGGGTGAAGGCGAACCTGTGGCTAATTGAAAAGTCAAAACTGCTGAAAGGAGCTCCCTGTTAGCCGTGAAAGCGTGGAGGCGTAGCACCCCACAGGACGTCCTGCGGCGTCTCGCACAAAAAGGGGGGTGTTTGACCCCCGGCAGTGACCGAACCATGACGAGCCGCGCACCTTTCCCTCCAGACTCGGCTTCCAGCAATTTTCACTCGCAAATTTATCCAATTATTCTTCCCACAAACAATCACAATTTTTCGTCTCACCCCTCAGAATTTGAATCTAACTGAAAATATAATTAATTTAGTTTATTGGAGGATGAATTGAATTTAGCAATATTTTTGTACAAAATTTTTTGTATAATTCAATTCATCCTCCAATAAACTAAATTGATGTAAAATGAAAAATGATTTAATTTGAATTGGTAATGCTTAACCTTTAGGGGGCCGGGATTTTTTTATTGAAATTGTAAATTTTATTTTCTTAAAATTTATACATATATACCACCAAAATGGCCGGCAAAGTTAAGTGGGGGTGGTCAAAATTTAAAGTTTACTGAAAATATAATTAATTAAGTGTATTGGTCCATCATCCTCCACTTCTCACTTTCCCTCCCCTACAGCCTTAATCTTTAATTCCTAAAGTTGCAAAGTTTCCATCCCCTAAACCTCCAACTTTTCTTCCTTCCCCCTCTCCATTGTTAAAAAATCAAGCTAGCTAATTAAATTTTCATAAATCCAAAATCCTCGCGCAACCGCTATATAAGTTTCACATTAAAAAAAATAAAAATTTCCAAGGGGGGAAGGAACTTGAAGATGGTTGTGACTGTTCGACTGGGGGTCCAGGACCCCCATAGAAGTCTGTTAGGCAACAGGAGGCATTCGGCGCGTTATACAGCCGGCAACAGCCATAAATGGTACAAACCCGAAGACTTGGCTGTACCGTCGCTTTTTTTTCGGCGGAGGGAAAAGAAACGGGGCGCGTTTACGAGGCCCGTGAAGCGTCCAGTTAGCGCTCGTTCGAGCAAGTTAACCCTTTCGGCCGTGGATACTATTTTTTTTCACACGGCCGCGAATACTTTCGGAAGCTAGTTTCCTGCATTTCTGCGGAGGACCCAGTTTTTGCCCTGGTTTTTGTACCGTTTTTTTCCTAACAGGGCAGCCGCGATGGACAGTTTTTTGACCCAGAAAAAAATGTACCGCTGCGGGTCGCGAGGATTTCGACAACGAAGGGACTCCACTCGAGTTGTCCCATGGTTTCGTAGCACGAGCTAAACGTCTCTGTACGATTTTATAACGCGTTCTTCAAGATCCTACTTTTTTCCCCGTGGAATTTTTCTCCTTTTTGCGTTCCCCTTTTTTCCACAAAAACTCTGCCTCCCACGAAAACAGCGACCTTTTTGCGACTCTGTTTAGCCTGGGAATCATGGGGCTCGATCATAGGAAGGCGATTCTGTGGATGCAAAAAGTATTTGGGAACACTTTAGCAAGACGCTCGAGGAGCTTGAAGCTCGTATACGATCTTATTTATTATTGCAAACATAATGTTGCGAGCACCGGGTATAGGCCCGTGCATAGCCTGCTGGTGCTCGCAGCTGAAGATAGAAGAAGGTCGGCCCCCTTCAAGAGGACGATCGGAGAGGCCGACGAGAAGGAGATCTTGTACCGAACGCCATTGCGTTCGGACGTACGGGTCGCACCTTTGTAAACTATTGGTCTGTGTAACAATATAGTTCAGTCGTGTGTGCGTCCGTGTCTATTATTCTACTCCTTTGCGTCGGGGTGGCCTGCGATGAAAACGCCCCGGCGCAACAATAATTTTGTTTGATATAATCCGTTTGGAACACAAGTCTAAGGAAACGGTAGGGAAAGTTGTACAAATGTAGAATTAGCTGAAGTAAAGGCAGTCAAAAGAAAACTTGTAGAGACAGTGGCGGATTTAAGGGGTTATCCGCAGTCAGCAGGTAGAAAAAGAACGATTCTTTGGGAATTTATTTCAGAGTGTGCATGCATATTATGCAAATGTCATTGTACTCGTTGTAATTTTGCAATAACTAAATACTTTTATACCAGAACATAATGTAATAACCTGTTAAAGTGTCCCTCATTTGAATACAAAAACCTTTGCTTAAACATATGCATGTACTTTCTGAAATAAATTCCCAAAAAATTGTTATTTTTATACCTCCGGACTGCGCGTAACCCCTTAACGGGTGGCCGTTGCCCCAGGACCCCATCTTAAAAAAATGATGATTTTATTCAAAGACTATATTCTTTTTCTGTACTTCTACACTTAGCCCATTTTTAATAAACTACCTCTGCATTTTCCCGAAAAATATGGGCCTCTCCGAATGTTTGCCACCCGGGCCTTTTTCCTTAAATCCGCCACTGAGTAGAAAGTAGAAAAAATAGAACAAATATTTAAATACATTAACCCAAAGCCCTGAATAGCAAACAATGCATAATGACGATCACCAGGCACTGTCCGAGAGTAGGTACATAGTTTGTCAATGCTGGTAATAAAACTGGATATTGATCCCAAAAAGAAGTCTATTTAGTTCGCACAGATTACAGTTGTGGGTCGTTGGTTTGAATAATGAAGTGGGGAAGGAGCATTAAAATACAATAGATTTAACAGAAACGAATTATTTGTAGTGCCATTCTTGATGTCGTGTTGATAGAGAAGAAAGGTAGGAACGAATTAAGTATCTGTGGAAAGCCTGTTTATGCGGAGTAAAATCTATTGCTACATTTAGGGTGAAACAGAAGGTATGCAAAATATAAAGTGCAACTAGTAACGCATTAATAAATTACTGTTGTAATTTTAGCAAAGGAAGCAAGTGCTTTGAAAATAGATATTGAATCAAAAAGCAATAAACGACGATACAATGCTCCCTAAACCTATAAAACTTGCATTAAAATTTCAATAATATAATAAGAACTATTTCACTCAACAGAATTCATACAAACAGATAATTCGGCATAGCTCTATCAACATTCTATTAAAAATACCCACAGAATCTGTACAATAAAGTATTCTACAAAGACTTAGATACCTATCTCTACAGAAACACAAATTAAAAATTGACCATGTGGTGAAATATACCTAAGTCACTAAATAGTTGGAAAATAGTACCAAAATTAACACGCCTACAAATAATGAGTATTTTTCTCCGACTAGGCGTTAGCGCGCGGTTCCCACAGTGCACCAAAATGGCATCGATTAGCCGCCTCGAATTAATTCCCACAGTAGATTTCGCCAGCGTCGATAATCGATCGACAAAAGGACCTCGGCACATCGGAGCCTAGTAGCCGAATTTGGAGCGAGGAACTCGAAAAGATCGGTCACGGTTCGCATCGGGGATCACTTCGAAGCTAATACGGCGCAGTTATTTATTGGCACCCGCCGAATCACGATTCGCCATGCTTGCCGTTTATGAGGGAAATATTGTCCCTCGACAGATCGAACTGCCGATTGAAATCAGGATTCGACCGCGTCAAATTGATTCGTCGAGTGACGCAGGTCCCATTCTGTCTGCTAGCATTATTTATCGCTTGCTCTGGCACCGGTGCGCGCTTTATCTTAGCGTCTGCGCGCAAAACTGAGGGTTGGATAGAGTAATCGAAAGTTTGGAGAAATTCTCCCACCCTCGATGTTCATGTTTACTTAGACTGTATCAAATCTACGCGATATGTCTGAAAAGCTAGATGAACTGATTTGATTTTGAAAGAACCACAGTGGCCATTTTGCTGGAAAGGGTGTGTGTTCAAGTTTTACTCCATATGTGTACGTATTTGGTGGAAAATTAATTAATAGTTGATGGGTTAGTAGCTATCAAATTATTGGTTTACTGTGGAGAGGTGTTTTGAAGAAAACGAAGAAGTTCTGAGGAAGTGTTTTGTGTTAAATTTTAGAATTGTGATACAGAAAGGGAAGAAATGATGCGGCAGAAACAATTATAGTGCAATAAATGGGCATTACTGTTAGCTTCGCATCATGTTCGTGGCTTTTTATATTTGAAACATAATATTACGGACATAAATGAATTTTTATCATAAAGCGGTGACCATCTCTTAAAATTTAGCGATGTTAGATGACTAGTAATATTTGTTACAAAACCAATTTATAACATCCCTCAACCTCTTTATTTTCCCCACTCTGTTGTGAACATCTATTTCCTCTAAATCTCATTGCAATTAAAAAACGGCTGATCTCTGAAGCCACCAACCCTCATCCAATAAAAGGGTAACTCACCCGCTTCAATGAGTGCTCGCCATAAAGTGTGAAACTCTTAAGTTTACACAATGAATTGGTAAATACCCAGCGCATCTATTCTATTAGCTTCGCCGCAAAGCTCGCCTCATTGACTTTAAAAGGGTTAATTACAAATAATATTCTATATTTAGTTCTGAATAACTCGGTGCTCCCCTTTCAACGAAGTCCATCGAGACAGACGTTCGAGGAACAGAGGGGGACGCCATAAAGCAATGAAGTTGTACCCAAAACTTGGAGACCGGCTGTTCAGTGCCGAGAAACGGGGTGCGAGAAACCCGGTATACACGCATAAATGGGGGAGAATGAAGTCGAAGGAGTGACTGTGATCAGCCGTTGCTGTTTTCGTTTACCTCTTACGAGGGGCGGGCAATATTACGGTGTCACTAGTCCTAGGAAAACCGACAGACAGAGACGCGCGGAGTGGCGCAGAAGGTACAAGAGATAATAAACCAAAATAAAACCATTCGAAGATTTACTACACCGAAGTCTGTTCGTCACCCTACGGCCAGCCCCGCAGACCTCCACCGGTTGACAGCGAAACGCGGTAACTTCTACCGAAACCCAGCCTCGGAAGTCCATTGTCGTATGGTCAGAAATGCGACAGGGGCGCAGCGGTCTCAATAAACTTCGCACAAGTAAGGGAAACCTTCGAAATCCACCGCAGTGTTTATTTTTCGAATCTAAAATTCAGAGCACCGCTCAACTAACTCCTTCGAGATCGGCTGTGCATTATTCGTCAAGACTGAACATGTGTTTCGTTGATGATATTTGAAGGCACAGTGGGTGATTGAAGGTGGAAAATCTGAGTGCGTTGGGACGAGGAGAAGTGCGTCCCTGAACACCGATTAGGCGGCACAAAATCGAGGAGGAAGGACCTGGTAAACGGCGCGAGCATAAATGCATAAACGCATAAACCCGATGCGCAGGCAGGATTTCTCGAAAAAATTTACGACCCCGATTGTGCCCGCAGCCCGCAACTTCGGCAGCCTCGCGTAGAGGAGCCACATTTTCTCTTAATTTCTGGGCGCAACGCTCGAATCCGCAAACACGCAAGGACGAACGGAGGTCTACCGCTCTGGCCAATGCGGTAGACCGAAATCGGCGTATTTCCAGATTCCGCCCAGATCTGTCTGTCCTCTTATCGCGGATTCGTGTTTTCTAAGCTTTCTGTACGATCATTCGGGGGTCATCAATAGAAATGGTCCATCTTTGATGCTGTTTTAAGTAGTAGTAGTAGTAGTAGTAGTAGTAGTAGTAGTAGTTTTATTATCCCATCCCTTCTGGGGTTCGGGCCTTCTTCCCTGAGATCTCCCTCTCACCTTTCCGTCTTAGCCTATATTAACCTACCTTATATAACTTAATCGAACTTAAAACTATAACACGGCTCGCTCGCCTCGCCATGTCCGCCTCGCCTGCCACACACGCTTACCGCCTTGCGGTTACCTTACTTCTAATACTTATTTACACTATTTCCAATATATAAACCATTGCCTTTACTTCCCCACTTTTCCCTTCTTAACTCCTCTACCACACCCCTCCCCTTCCTACCCTGTTCCCCCCCTCTCTCTCTCTCTCTCCTCTCTGATGCAGTCTTAAGTGATCAATTGGTTTCAAAGCACTGCTACTCACAAGAAAACGTTCCCAACCCGAAAATTCTGATTTTAATGAAACTTTTTTTATTGCGAAGCTAGAGCATATTCAGGTATGCAAGGAGCAATTTTTTCTGAAGAAAATCATTGTGAAGGGGTTAAATCAGCCCTTAAAATTATCACGTGCTTTCGTTTTTTTTTTAATATAACTTTAATCTTCTTTCCATAATAGAACATAAAAAAAACTGAACAATTCTTATTTTTAAAGTTTTGCTCTGTCTAGCACCGTCACAAAGTTTTGTTAAACAAACGAAATAATTCGTTTTTCATCCTTCAGAGTGAATTTCCACAGAAAACATTGCTCCTTGTATACTCCAATATGTTCTACATTCACACGACGTTTCATTAAAATCAGGATTTTCTGATTTTATTGAAGTATTGTAAGGAGTGATTTCTTTTCCTCCGGAAAATCACTCTAAAGAGTGAAATCAGCTCTTAAAATTAGCACGCTTTTTCGTTTTTTTAATATAAGTTTATTTTCCTTTCGACACTTTCGTAAAAACTGAATAATTCTTATATTTAAAGTTTTATTCTATTTCGCACTGTTATAAAGTTATATTAAAAGAAAAACGAGATTACTTTAGGGGATGATTTCACCAGAGCTTGAAACGGTTCCGAAAATAACTGTTTAAAACTTTTATATAAAAGTTCTGATTAAAATGGTTATGGAGAACTTTTATTCCAAATAACTGTTATGGAGAACCGAAATTTCCAACTATTATCTGTTTCGGTTACGATTCCTATTTCCCTGTTCATATGAGTACCATAACCGTTATTTTTTCGGTTCTATATCAATTCCGAAACGTTTCCAGAATCAATTCTTATATCGACTTTTCCCTAATTAATATCATTCATTATCGTAGCTGTAGATTGCTGTAGGTGTTCATCTTTTTTTTACAAAATCCTTATAGAAACAGGAGAAACTTTTACCTTCCTATTCTGAATGATATAGTGTGTGTGAATGTAAAAAATATGTAGCTGATTTATTTATCTCAACGCTTTATTATATATGATATGTATAAATGTTTCTTCTTTTTCTCTAAGGATTTTGTAAAGAATATGCACATATACAGTAATCTACAGCTTCACTAATTAATGATATCAATTAAGGAAAAGTCGATACAAGAATTAATTCTAGAACCGTTTCGGAACCGATATAGATCCGAAAAAATAACGGTTATGGAACCGATATGAGGAAGGAAATAGGAACCGTAACTGAAACAGATATTAGTTGGAAATTTCGGTTCTTCGTAACAGTTATTCAAAATAAAGGTTCTTTCTAACCGTTTGGAGAACCGAAATCGATATTACAACAGTTTTCAAGCCCTGGATTTCACCCCTTCAGAGTGAATATGCTCTACATTCGCACAAAGTTTCATTAAAATCAGATGTTTTCGAGTTGGGAGCATTTCCTTGTCAATCCTCTATTCTTAAGGTCTGGTTAAAGTTCAAAGTGATGGTAGATATAATTCAATCTGTCACTTCTCGAAAAAATTAGAAGAATTCCTTAAATTTTGCACTGTTTTTCGTTGGTAGCTTGCGTTTGTCTAACTTGACACTATACCTGACGTTTAACATTAAAAAAATTGTGTAACATTAGTAGACTGCGGAAGTTTATGGAAGTATGATATTTATTTTGATAATTACGACATCCCTATTGTAAGAAATTGGAATACACTATATCATGGCTGCTATTATACTCGAGCTAAGTATATTCTATATATGCTAGAAATAAATAAACATAACATTTTTTAAAATAAAAAATATATTTTGAAAACCCTCTAATGACGAAACATATTTCTGTAAAAATTTCACTTGCTTAGTCCTTTTCTATAAAGATGTATATTTGCATAAACATCCGCAGTCTAAACATTAGTCACCAAGTTCGATATCGCATCCATCATACCTACTAAGTAACCAAAATAAAACAATTTGGTAATTATACAGAACAGGTGTTTCCTCACCGATTTCAATGATTTGTATGTCATGAATCGCCAAGCGGCGATTACATTTACAGGAAAAAGATGCTTAGACTCATGTCCCCGACAATATATCCAAAAATCATTGAAATCGTTGAGGAAACACCTGTTCTGCATAATTACCAACTATTTTTTAAAAAGCGTCACCTTTGCAATCAAAAACCTAAAAACAATTCTTTTTCATAATATTAAAAATGGAAATACAAGCTTTGCAGTTGATCGACACGAACGTGCCTATTTATTCGAATAGCCACTTCCTCCACAAACAAAATTTGAATTTTTATTAAAAAAGGAAATTATCATTGCAGACGTCAAAATCCAATAACCCGGATCCTAATATTGAGCCCCTAATAATCCTGTAAAACAGCTTCGTTCTCGCCAAATAAAATGGCATCGACAGGTCCGGTAGGAAAGGAAGACAGGATACAAGTGATAAAAGCAGAAATGAAATCTCGCTTGCTGCCTGCATGTGTTGAGAACGCAGAGATCGTGCTGGAGCCAGGGCTTCGAAGGTGTCCGCAGATGTCTGTCGGAAATCCTCGAAAGTGAGAGAGGTCAGCGCGACGGTTCCAGGGCGATAATTTATTTGTCCTAGCCGGGATTTACGAGGTCCGATATTGGATAATGAATCAGGTCTCCCTTGATGGAATTAACTCACCTATAGCCCCGTGACGCTGCTCGCTCTCTCTCTCCCTCTCGCTCTCTCCTCTAACCTTTATTAGCTTCCACGGGGAACACGAGGAAGCCCTTCGCCACGTTTTACGATCGACCCACGTCCTGATGAGATCTGCGGCTTTATGTAACTTCACCTCTTTATACGTCGCCGGAACGACGCGCGTTCGGCTCTTATATCTCGCGATAGACACTAATTGCGGTTGCTAACCTTCGTTTCGTGCATCGTTCAAAATTGATGGGACACTCTATCGAAATTAATTTACCCCCTTGTACGCGCTTTGTCGACTCGTTAGCATCGGCGATTGAGAAACGATTAGGTTTAGGCGCTGATAGCTTTGGCGACACTCCGTGGCTTTCTAATTTATAGACATAGCCACAGGAAAATGATTTTCGAGAAGAAATGTGGATATAGCAATAACAGGCACCATTCTCGAATTATCTCATTACCCTTTTTTTCAGGGTGCCCAATAATTTCTGTGCAAAGATGCAGCTTACATGGAACACTATTCGATTGATGATGGAATGGCGCAGATTTTTTTATATAGATCCAAAGTATATGTCACAAAGGTCAGAAAAATGTAAACTAAAGATGCTCCCAAAAGCTGGTCTGATCTTGAAAAATCGACAAAGGTGGGGCCGGGGAAAGAAGAAAAATGAGGGAAAGAGAATGAGAATCCGTGTGTTCAAATTTAATTATCTCTATTATATGAGAATACATTATAGTAAATGATTGATAATAGATTAATGATAGATAGTAATTAGAAAAAATTAATGATAATAAATGATAATACTAATGACGTCGCACAGTATATGTGTGATCTGTCGATCAGTCTTCGCAGTGACACGTTTAGACTGTCTCGTTGATCAAGGTATGAAAGAAACAGTGTTCGCTCGTTGCAGTCATTGTGAAATTTATTATTGCTTCAATCACTTTTTCAATATAATGGTTAATATTACCCACTGTTGTGATTTCATTAGTATTATCATTAGTTTTTTCGAATTATTATCTATCATTAATGAATTATCATTCATTTACTATAATGTATTTTCATATAATAGAGATATATAAATTTCAACAGACAGATTTGTCATTCTCTTTCCCTCATTTTTCTTTCCCCCTGTTCCGCCTTTGTTGATTTTTCAAGTTCAGACCAGCTGTTGGGAGCATCTTTAATTTACATTTTTGTGGTCTTTGTGACAAATACTTTCGATCGATATAAAGAAATCTGCGTGATTCCATTATCAATTGAATAGTGTTCCTTGTTAGGGAACTCATTGTCAGCTTCAGTGCGAGTATAAAGCAACGGTGGATCCAGAGGGGGGCGATAGGGGCGATCCCAAGAGTAATAAAATAGAAAAATATTATGCCATTGTATATTATTCTGTATAAATAATAAATGTGAATTTAATTATTTAGGCTATTGTATCAGATAGAGATATTAAAATATAAGTTACAAGCCAATTTTAAATCTTGTAAAAGAGGGTTCGAAAATGCACTTATGTACTTTTACTTATTTCGCCCCCTCCAAGAAAGGCTCCTGAATCCGCCTCTGGTATAAAGGTGCAAATCCACGATCAGATTTTACATGAGACTAAATTTCTATCATGAGACAAAAATCTCAGCAACATCTAAATGTGAATAATGGAAATAGTCGTGAGACATGAGATCTTTCAAAATATATCACGAAACTTCTGTCATAAGAGTCTAATTTCATGAAACTAATGACAAAATAATTAAAAAATAATAAAGTAATGAAATAATTGTCTCATGAGATTACAGTCTCTTGTGAAAGAGGATATTTTTGTCTCATCGTAGATTTGCACCTTAAGAATTCTGTATATTTTCTCGCGTTTGCCCGTCTTTGGGCTGAGAACGGATATTCTTATTTAAACTCGAAGAAAATGGAGACCGAAAGCTACTGCACCTACAAATTTACATTTTATCCATATAATATCACTTACAAGATTTTGATGCCACTTTTATGGTAGATATGGACCGATTTTGATGGTAGAAAGTAGTTCTTACAAAAATATATTTCATATACATTTCTTTTATCCGCTGACGATCATGTTGAAAGGGTAAAAACAGCCCTCAAATTTGAAGGTGAGAAACATGTTTGGTCGAATTTCTTGAAAACTACTAGAAC
Organism: Andrena cerasifolii; assembly: GCF_050908995.1. Classification (NCBI taxonomy): domain Eukaryota; kingdom Metazoa; phylum Arthropoda; class Insecta; order Hymenoptera; family Andrenidae; genus Andrena; species Andrena cerasifolii. Next base: position 2,444,999 of record NC_135129.1, read on the forward strand.
TAGGAGAACGGTGTAGGGGAAACCTGTCCAAAACCATATACTTAAAGTTCCAGGTCCATAACTTTTTAAATTATACAACAAACTGTGTAATGAGAACGGTATTTATTAAATGTTTTCATAAACAACACAAAATAGCAAAAATATAATCGAAAAGTCCCAAACAAGCTACTTAATTTAATAATAAAACAAAACCTGTTCTTTTTCCGATTTTGCCCCACAGAGTGAGTAAAACCATATACACTATACGATTTTGCCCCGATCTAAAGTAGCAACAATAGTATTAAGTTCTATCCACGGCGTAATGAGCCCCTCGGAACCAACTAACTTTTGTCTCAAACATTTTGTCCTATCTCAAAAATTATAGAAGTTATTCAGGTGGCTTGTCTTAGGTGTCTTAAGTTATTTTGTCTACGCTTCTTTGGTTTACATTTTTTGCTCCTCAATTTTTGATTTTTAGCTGTTATGGATGGTTCTATATTCGGAGTGGGTGTTTTCTTCTTGCTGTTGCTGGAAATAGCGGGGTACGGTTTTACCCCGTACTGTTATGCCCCAAGACGTAAGCATCGACACTTTTGGTTACAGTTAAATATGAAAACGACAACAACTGGCCACGATCTTGAAAATATAATAGAAATAAATACTGTTAACAGATATCTTCATGTAACTAGCATTCTAATCACCAAAAGACTATATAGTCCACTTAAAGTCAGTCGAAAATAAGACCAGATCACTTAGAAACAGAATACCTATCTAATTATTAATAAATTTAATAATTCGCTGGAGCGTACGCATTTCGTCACAAATCTCTATTGACTAACAGTTCAATATGGCGAAAAACAATTGCCAAATGCGCGTGGGCTTCTTTCATTTAATTTCAAGAATAATCATGGTACAGGATTTTGTACAGGTTGCCCCTAAATATCGAAACTGTGTACTTTCTAATAAGGAATGCAGCTGAGAAAACAGGTTCCAAAAAATTTCAAATTTCTTCAGTACATTAACGCTTCGAAGACCCTCGAGTGCGCAGATCTGCAGAACATCTCAACACACCAACTACAGTTTTCTAAACCGTGTTAAATCAGAATCGTATGAAAACTAAAAGCAGAATTCAGTACGCTCCGAGGAGCCGCAGATCCGTAAGATCGCAGACTTCACCCCCAACCCTTGCCTCCTCGAATTACCGGACCAACATGGAATATAATATACATTGTACCCTCGTTGTCCGGAATCCACAAAACGCTCATTATTCCAAGGCGTCCGGTAGCACCTCGATCGTCCGGGGAATCGGGGCGGATTCGTTCCACCCGTTATAAATAACAGGAAAAGCCGGCGAGGCTGTCGCACCCGTGCAAGCCGCACCGCGCATATAACCGTAACAGCGCGCTGCTCTCCCAGAGACGACGAGGAGGAAACGAGGCAAGTCCCTAATAGAAGGTTTATTATTTTATGAGGCTACCCTGTGCTTTGTGCCGAGCTTCCGTAAATCATCGAAAAGTTGGACGCACGGTAGCTCTCACGCAAACCAACCCCCTCTGGGCACTGTCCTCCCTCGCTCCCGCCCCCGCCCGCCCCCTCCAGGCCATCATCCCACTCTTTCGTCGGCGGGCCAGCCTTGAGGAAATTACGGGAAGTTAACGCGAACCGATACGGGGGCCCCGAGGGAAGTCGATTGGAGGTGCAATATGATGCAAGAAGAGGGACCCGGGGCCCCAGGGTCGAGACGAATTCCATGACTGAACGGCCGACATCGGGGATTATTATTTACTTGCCGAAGGGATTGCGGGCACTCGCGGAAAACGCTGCTTTGGTTGCCGGGAGAAAGTCGCTGGAAGAGGTTGCCTGGAATAAGTATTTTAATAATCGGTTTTCATTTCTTTGATACACGATGGGGATGGTTTGATATGCTAAGTGGGGAGGATTGTTGACGAATGTAAATTGGGTAGGGTTTGAGTACAGAGTGTATGGGGATGCTGAGTGATTGCGATGGAATTTGGGAGAATTAAGAATGAATGTAACGAGGCAGTGAGTTAGTATTTGTATTAGATCGGTACAAAAGTTTGTTTGATTTATTGAAATATCTGTGTTTACGTAGCGGAAATCGGGGATTTTTTATTGTCGCTTCGTCGAACGCGTTTGTCATGGCAGAAATTCAAACACTTGTTAGTTTCAGAATTATTGAAGATCTTAGTGTTAGATCGGTGCAAAGTCTTTATTAAAAGGAAAATATTTTAGAAAAATGAGTTAAGATTTTTAGTTTTATAAGTTGGGAGGAGTGTCACAGTGGAAGGACGGATGAAAAATTTGTAAAACCAAGTTTCTTTTCAAGGCCCTCGAGGCTGAAAATAAATCTTATATGTATTACAACTTTTTTTAAATCAAAGTATTTTTCTTAGCTGTCTATGACCTTTGAATACTTTTTTGATAAAATTACAAGTAGATTGTGGTAAAGAAACTTTTTTAAAAAAGACATTACCGTACCTACACCTAACAGGACTTTTCTACCGGCTTATAATAATTAATAATAGTCTGATTGGAAATTATAGAGAAGAGGCGTTTGCATCGATAGTAAATCTTTTACGGTGGCTCTGGAAATTATTAGCCACGTTTACTTTTTTAGTTTTCCTCCCGAGCCAACTGCTATGGGAATCGCAATTGGAGAATATACAAATTTCCTATTTGCAAGGTATTATACATGTTAGCAGAATTAATAAATGAAAATACAGATAGGTAAACCGTTTGGTATACCGAGAGTTTCGAAAGTACGGTAAAATTGTATGATTTAGTGCTCGAATAACCTATTGCCAACGATTTCAATAAACCTTTGCTACCCTCCAAGGGAAATGAAAAGTCTAAGGAAGGAACTGTCAGCATGCACACTCAAAGCTGTATTCCTCTAAATCGTCGACGGTTCGAAGAACTATTATTCCAAGACAATCGCTAACGGTGGTTTCGCGTTAATAAAGAGACTAATAAGAAGCATTTCCTAAAGGAAATAAATTCATTTACGCTTTAATCGTCCTTCGAGGCACCTGGCAATTGAAGGGAAATGAATGCAGTAAATATTAGCATACACTTTCATTGGGTTGGTGGGAAAGTACTGTTCGTTTCCTAAAAAGAAGTAATTTAAATATAAAGTTTATGTAATTCATGTTATAACTTCCACTGCTTTTTATCACTGTGGTTCATCATTGTATAAGCTTGTTTATCGCACTTGCATAAAATGACACGAGTTCTCACTGGAAGAAGCCTACAACGCCCCTGTTGACCTCCTCAAAACTGTTTAATTTTTGTATCGTTTAAATAATTTTGTGAAGAATGCAGAAAATGAGAAAATGTGGAGGGCGAAGGAAAATCTTTTGCTGCGACCCTTTTAATTTTTCTCGCCTGTTGTAATTTGTTTCTAATTTGTATCTCTTCAAGTATAATGTCTTGTTTAAACTAAATAGTTGTCTACGGCAGGGTTTTATCGTTTCATCCTATTTTAAGAGTTTTAAATAAATTATTCCTGCAAACCAATACCTATTGGAATTTTCTTTTGGTGTACAGTAGGTTTCGCTATTGTTGAAGCACTCTTTTTTAAACAAGAAATTCTTCTTTTCAGTGAGATTGTTGTAGAGGATCAATTTCTCGTATTTGGTGAAAATTTTCTTTAGGAGTCATTTCTTCTTTTGATGGGAAAGCAAATTAACGTGGGCTCTGAAACTTTCAATCTGGTTTACGTTTGTCAATTCATATGGCAGAGAAATATACACTCTGGAAGCCATTTTTAATTTGTGTGGGTGATTCAAAATAGTCCAATAATCAATGTTTCATTATCGGTTATTTATTTTAGTACTTTCGGAGCGGCCATTGTATTCTTTCTCTGCATTGGGATATATTAACATTCTTATTCGAATTAAGGACGAACTTCAGTAACATTAAAAATAAGCGAAACTCTTTGAAAATTGGAGGAATGAATCTTTGTGCAATAGTAAAACCCCCTGCAAAATTTAAGAAAAATTGATTCGGTAGTTTTTAAATTATTTAACTTATTGGAAAATGCAATATCGAGAAATATAACTACAAAATAAAAAGTGAAATAGTGGGCCCAAGTTTTTGAAATCTTGTGTGCAGAAAGATCAAACACTGAACAAAATTGTCATAAAAATTCCGGACAATTGATTCGATAGTTTTTTTTTTAAATGAAAGAAAATGACACGAAAACTTGCGCTTTCAGGTACATTCCAACAAACAAGTTTATGATAAGAGATCAAATATTCAATGAATTGACAAAATAAAATAAGAAGCAAGAGCGAATTCAACTGAATTTGCGAGAAAAATACACCATTGCTAGGGTAGATGCACCATTTGTAGCCACTTTAAGGTATTGTACTAGTTTTGGCCACTTCTTAAAAAATATAATATTTTTCCGGGTAAGCAATAAATGTAACCTTATATTTCTGGCGATATACTAAACAAAATATTTATGAAGTGAAATTCTCCACATAATAATGATCTGCAAGTAATTTAAAAATAAGATAATTATGCACATGGCCACAAACGGTACATCTACCCCATTTCTGATGAGTTCTCATCACGGAAAAAGCTTTATTAATATCCGAGAAATGGATTAACTTTTGGGTAAGATTGTCACTGTAATTCATCCTTAAATGAAGCCAGTAAGCAAGAAATTTCAACAGAAAATATAAAATAATTGCAAAAGATGAATAGGAAATTTATCAGCCATAAAATAATGCTACAGTATTGTCTCATTGTTTAAATATTCGCGTTGCGCAATGTCGACTACCTGTTACCTAAGAATTCTTTCACGCTAACCCCAGCGAAAGACGAAAGTCCCAGCGACAGTGACCCAATGAGCAAACACTAAAATCGAAAGTGCAGCTCCAAGATTTATGAGTCGATATCCTGGAAAGTTGCGTATGCTTTACAGTGACCCGTTCTGCAAACGTACCTTCATACACCAACGACTAAATCTCCGCGATCCTAATTCCCCTAGCGTTCCAAAGAATTCATTCAAAAACTCTTGTAAAATCTCTGAACTACTCCCCCACGTTTTAATTCAATTACCAATAACAAATAAAACGTCAAAGCTTCAACGAAACGAGGAGGAGAATATCAGAAGGATATAGTATTCGATAAAACCGTGGGAAGCCAAAATGCAGACGTACAAATGTGTCTCGTTGAATTACGGAAAGAAAAGCAATTGATTATGAAGCGTTGATGATAAAATCGTGAAGATTTAGGAGCAATCGATTATGACTCCAGTAGCATTGCACTGCTAAAGGGAGGTGCAAGTGTTGGCGGCGATGGAAGTCGCGCTTGATAACAGACGGAAGCACCACGTGCCAATAAAAATTCGGAAGCCCAGTAAGTAGCAAGCAGGGCAGGACAAAGGGAAACGTGAAAGGGTCGTAAATGTTCCTTGGAGTCCCCAACGACGTATTTATGCCCCAATAAAACTTTCTTCTTCCCGCTTTCGGTCAAGGCCGTCGCCGAGGGCTCCGGAGTTGAAAATCTTTCGTCGACACTCGAAAAAGAGAAAGAAGGGTGGATGCTGGATCGAAAACTGGCGCGTGCCTGCGCCGCGGGGCGCCTGTTAAATATTTTGGAAATATTGACCGAGTCCCCTAAATCGGTAGACGAAAAGAAGATTTATGTTGGACTCTCTCGACACACCAACCCAGTTTCTCTAGCTGACTTCTCCTCCTCAAGCAGCGAAAACTACGAATGGCTCAAGGACGAACTTCGTGCAGAGTGCCCTTTTCCTCTTCCTTTCCCTGGGACCACTGTCCAGCTTGGAAAGTAAGGCTTGCTTGGAGAGTGAAAATGCACGTGAATCTTCAATGTATAGGTACACTATTCCTACTTATAATTAGCATTATTAGTTTCTTAAAATAATTTTTTCTGATATCAAGTTTTAAATTAAGATTTCCTCCACCTCTTGATATCAAACTTGATGTGTTAATATCCTCTTTTATAAATAAAGGTGATTCGTCTAATTTCCGTATACTTCTTTTAAATTTTTTTAAAAAATTTTTCACGAAGCCAGAAAGTACCATTTTGTTATTTGTATAGAAAGCCACCTATCAACTTTGAATTATTATTAAGAAATCTATAACTTTGTCCTAGCGATACTTTTCCTATCTACGTTTGGGAATAAGTATTCGAAGGCTTAAGAATGCAGGAAGCCTAGCACCCAGGAAAATGGGGAAGAGATAGTTTTGGGATAATAACAGAGCGAGAGAAATATAAGATGATCTGTCCCTAAGAGTTTCAATAACCTTGATCATAATGACTTATTAAGGTACGGAGAATAGAATTAGTCGAGAAGAAAGCGGCGAGGAGCTGCTTAAGCGGATCTCCGAAAAGTGGGAGGATATCCGTTGACAAAACACCGTCTCTGGGAGTCACAACAAACTCCCCAGGAGACATGGAATAATCTGCGAAATCGGGAAGAGGTCGGAGGCGATTCCCAGGAGGCCTTTCACCGGGGCGAGTGTCACGCCGTCGACATTTTCTCGTTTCAGGATTAGCCGTGGCCCACCTCCTGCGCGAGGATACTTGTTATCCTGTAAGGGCGGCACGTCAAAATATTGTGTCAAGGGCACCCGAAGCATTGTCGCAGCCAAAGCCAGGCTATTCAGGCGGACACGTGGTGCGCGAACGTTATCCTTCGATGAGCAACGATTAGAAGTTTTCAGGTTGCGTCTTACCTGACGACTTCTCCTTAAACAACTTTTCGGAAAAGTAAGAAACTTACTCGAGCGAAAATTATTTGAAAATGCATAACGAAGCTTCCAAGGAGAAGTATTCTTCTTCTTCTCTTTTTGAAAAAATAAATTAGATTGCTCACTTGAAAGCGTGTTAGCTATTAACGAAAGCAAGTAGGTATGATCAACTTTTAACGAAATGGATTGTTAAAGAAGCTGCGATTGAATTAGAATTTTTCTCGAATTTTCTTGGTGGAATAAAGGGAAGAAAATATTTTTCATCGACTTCAATGTTTTCGGAGGGGAAATGGCCCGACTGTAAAACTGTCCAGCGAGCTGGATACGTCCGAAAGGATCAGAAACAGTCGAGAGGGACGTAAATCGAAGGGACGCGAGATGTAAACCTGAGAGGAACTTTTCGCGACAGCTTTTACAGCATCGTGAAATCGTGGACGCTTAAGCTCCTCGGTCGCAAGATTATTTTTCGCGTTGGCCGGGGCAACGGGAGACGAAGCAATTCCGAGTTATCATGCCTCTGGTCTGGTGGACGAAGGGATACGTGGAGAACGATAAATCTACGGTCTAGTGTCCACCCTTCTGCTCCGCGATTTTCGATTCCTCCAGGATTGGCTTTATCGAGTCACGACTGCCATGTGTCTTTATTTACCTCCCTTGTTTATACTTCGCAGTGACAAAGAATCGTTTAAAAATTAAACAAGTGACAAGAAAAGATTACATGGCGCGTGGGACCTATAGTAGGAGCACCTAAAGATTCCTTTCCCGAATAAAATATTTCGGAAAGTTGATTTAATTTCAGTGGCCTTGAGACAATTCTAAAAAACTTGGATTATCCTTGAAGCCTTGAAACGAACCACCATTTCATTTGTTTACGTTCATCGACTTTGGAGAATTCCGAGGGAAGCTGTGTTCGAAGATTTAATTGGAGGAATATTCTGGGAACAGGGACGGTCGATTACGGCGCTGCGGCCTCCTTATCTCTGAGCGAACCCCTGGTAGGGGATGAAACGGAGGTCTGTACGTTCGCGGACACATAATAGCCAAGATGGCGGCACGCACTGTTATCACTCGTTCAGAGGGTGTATGCCAACCCAATTGGATTGGGTGGCAGCCAATACGGCGGCTCTCGTCAGCGATATCATCGCCCTCCGGCCTTTCCATTTTCTGAAAGAGCACCCCCGGAAGAGATTCCGGCAATCGATCTACTACAGCGATGGCCGTATCGTCTGCCAGGCGCGTAAACATCGCTCCAACTTCATTTGCTCCGTTCCACCTCTTCCCTCCGTTCTTCCCGCAATTTTTAATTAACACTTCCAAGGATGTCACCTAATCTTTTACTGTTAACGCAGCCACGAGACTTCGGGACGTTGACCATGAAGTTTTGGAAAAATGTCCTAATTTAGAAACGTCGCGGTATTTGTTGTTAATTGTTCAATCGATCGATTAATCCTTTGCAAAAAGCGTTGCTGTATACATGTAGGTAATATTACATGAAGTCCTGGGTGCCAATTCCTTTCGCGTTCTTTTTTATTTTTATTTTTCTCTTACTTTAATCTTCAAAATGCACCGCAGTTAATGTATAATATTCATCTATGTACAATACCCTAGTAGCATTTCTGGTTGGCCCACAGTATCCCCAAGTTGGGAATTAGTTGGCCATCAAAATGCCAACAATAAATGCTACTAGGGTATGTCGCTGCTTGACATTGATAGTGGTGTAACTTCGAAAATGTCCACTATTAATCAAACGCATGCCGTTGCCCATACAGCACACTTCGTTGCAGCATCGTTGCTGCAATATTGCCGTGCAATATTGGAGCGGCAACGTTCCTGTAATATTGCGCACGTGTTGCCACTGGGATATTGCAGTGGCAACGATCCTACAATATTCTGTAATATTATATTAATATGTTCCAGTGGCAACGCCCCAGCAACATTAATAATAATTAGAGAAATGTTCATTTTACAGGAAAAGAAGTTTAAAATTTGCAACGCTCATACTGGTAGATTCTCAATAAATAATTTGTTCAAATTGGCACTTTTTGAGTTACGCCCCTATCAATGCCAAGCAACGATATATCACGGAGGACTATCCAGCACCCCTTAGGCCGCGTACAGACTTGAGCGCGAACGCGAATAAGGCAAGCCGAGACAGAACGCGTATCAGGGCGGAGCGGAAAATTTAAATTTGAATTTTCAGTTGGCCTGGGTGCGGGATAGTTGTCTTTTGATTAACCAAACACAACTGTAAACAAATTTTGGAAAAATATTCATGTCTGCAGGTTCCTTTCTCTCCTAAGAATGATTATATAATCGAAATATAGGCGGAAATTTAAATTTGAATTTAGGTAAAAAAAGGAACCTGCAGACATGAATATTTTTCCAAAAATTTTTTACAGTTATGTTTGGGTAATCAAAGGACAACTATCCCGCACCCAGGCCAACTGAAAAGTCAAATTTAAATTTTCCCCTGTATAGTGTCGCTCCGCCCTAATGCGTATGCAAGGGTTGCACGTCGGTGAATTGCTCGGAGCCGTTCGTCGCTTGCCTCGGGGCTGTTCGCCGCAAGCTGTCGGTCGAAAGAAATTCATTCGTGCTCAATGCGGGTGTCGTTCCGAGGCAGGACGTGCCGCGGCGCCATGCGCCGCATGCCTCGGGCCGATCTAAAGTTGTGCGGCGAAAGCAAGGGAAAGACGAGCCTCCTTCGTGGTTATTGTGAAAATAAACCAATGTTTATTATGATTTTTTTTTAGAAATACGAATTTTAAGTGGCACCGCATATTTTCTTTACTACTGCGTTGTAGTCTATAAAAAGACTAATTCATAACTTCGCACAGAAAAATTGAAAGCAAATGATACCCTTCACACATTTTCATCCTCGTTCGGTGTTGAGGATTACTTTGCATAGGTCAATGAATTCGGGAATTTTTCATCACATCAATAAATAACGAGTTATTTACGATGGATGTTTTTAGTGACTCACTCTGTAGATTAATTCCCTTTCAAATTTGTATTTCTCAAATGCGCAGGCAAGTGCATTCTCGAAGTCCCCAAATACCTGGCTTCTAGAGAATATCATAAATGCTGGTCTTTTATTGCACATCGAAACATCTGTTTTGAGAAACCTACATCTTCTTTTTTATGAAAGAGGAGTCACATAATTTGAAGAAAATTGTCCCGACCCCCTGAAACATTCCTTCAACTTTTAACACTTTCGCTGCCGGCGGCGGCTCCGATCGGAGTCGTTTCAAGGAACATCATGAATTACATAAAAACTGATTCTTTACTTTACGTTATTATAAATAAAATGTATCCTCTACGATGTTATAAAAGTTTCCTCAGTTTGCCTTAGCTTGCCTCGATTTGCCTCGTGCGGGGCGAAAAATCTCAATTTGTCCAGCCCGAGGCGTTCGGGTCTGCCTCGGCTTGCCTCATTCTTGTTCGTGCTCAAGCAGCTTAAAGAAAAGTCTCACTGCCGAAATCCGATGCACAAACATAAAGCGTTTGAAGCAGGAGTGACGGGCTCCAACACCTGTACGATCACGGTGAAACATAATTCTCAGTGGAAGTTCCATCGATGGTGGAAACGTAGCTGGCTGGACGTTTTATAGCGAGATGAGAGAGTGGCCTCTTATTTATGGCAAAGCATGATAATAGCACGGATGATGGGACCAACCTCCCTATTCCCGAAGCAAGCGCATCCGAAGTAACCATGGCGACCGTTCTGTGGCCATATTGGTCCACGGCCAACTATCGATAATAGGAAAGATAAGAGTCAACCCCTGGGATATTTTATCGCTCTCGAAATGGCGACCGTGAGTCTCCCCACGTACCAGCACAGCTCCAGTTTCCCGTGGATCTCGCGCTCCTCGCAAACCCCTCAGCGATACCACGTCCACGATCGAATCCAGATTGTCGTTCATCGATAATGCCGCTCCTGTGATACATTCTCGCGTCACGGCTACGCAGCGATTCAACGGACCCGGTATAAATCGTCCACGATACATCTGTCGAATACGAAGTTCGTTTCGAGCATGTTCCAGGATCTGTGAAAGAAAGAGTGGCTTCTAACGAAGCTTGTACATACTTCGAGCAAGTTGAAATATTAAATACAGTGATGAGTTTGGTCTGATGTTTCGATAGGCGTATTATTTTGAAATAGGCGCTATATTTTTGTAGGAGCTTCTTAGAGTAGTGCCTTGAAAATATTGAGTATTACTTGGCAGAAAACGATTTCTATAAACAGATATGCAATTGGAATAATAGTAGAAATTGTAGCGCCAGTAGAAATGCATTAGAAAATTGAAGGATAGCTTTTCGTCGTACCTTTAGCTAGAAGAGCCTAAAGAAGTGGCTACTCAATCTATTATAATACAATTCGATTGCTTCAAGTTTGCAGTTACACGTATACCTACTCTCTTCGAAACATATTTAAATTATTTTACAAGGGAAGATCTGAAACCCACAAATTCAAAAAATAAGGAACTTTGGGGATATTGTCACAGCTTAAGGGGGGATACTGTAACGCCTGTAAATTACCAAATGATAGTTCTAATTAAAGGCTGTAACTTTTGCCTGAAAACTGTTTTTCCGTCTCTCACAGTTCGCGAGTTATGACAGAAAATTGGAAAATAACCGAATTTTCAGGGGTCAATTTCACCCTCTTAAAGTGCACTTTGGCAGCAAAAGAAAAACTGCATTATTTGAACTCTACATATCCCCAAAGTGTTAAAAATTTTGGAATTTGGGAGTGTCAGATCTCCGCTTGTTAGCCAAAACAAAAAATAGAAGCTCCCTCTTTGCTCCAATAATGCCCAGGCAGACAAAGCACCTTTCCACTGATAAGCCACATCTGAAGCAAGGAGATGTTCAGATTAATAATTGCAACTGATTAATAACCCCTGGTACTAAGCTCTCCCCTGCAACCCCGAAAAAGATCGAGCGACGCAATGTGTACTTGTAAAAGCTCGCGAAGCTTACAGGCAAAGCGGCGGGGGCGTGTTTCGCCAGGGGAGGGGTGGCGGTGGTTTCTTTCGCCAGGCTCTTTCGCTGAAAAGTCCGTGTACGGGTGGCAAGCGGTCGCCATTACGTGAAATAAATGCGAGTTAATTAAAGGGCGGAAGCAATTACTTGCGAATAAATCGCGGCCGTTAATCCGTTATAGCGCAGACAAGTTAAACTCCCCACCCACCCTCTGCGCCCCTCTTTCTCCCTCCCACTCCCCGGATCTCTGCCCCTGCCAACGCCACCCCCCCCCAGCCTGCACGGGGGTGGTTTAAATGCGAGGATAGGGATCTGCGAGAACGACGTCGACGTCGGGGCGCGTTCGCATAATTGGCTTTGAACGCCGCCACCTGCGTCCCGACGCCACAGCCTTACGTCCTCCTATGGCCGAGGTATATACTCGTGAATGTTATCACTGTGTGCGTGGAAACGTATCTACCGTGGGGGAGGGTAAGGGAACGATATGAATCTTCTCAGCCAGAGAATCAGCTGAAGGCGGGGATTTTTAGGCGACGCGTTTGAAAGCTGTTTCTTATCAGAAAATCCACTGGCTTTTGACACTGCCGAGTGTAATTGACTCCACGATTCTGATTTAATACTTTCCACGAGACGAAAGAGGATGTTAGACAACCCGAAAACTCGGAAAATTATGCAACTTTGTTGTGCAAGTAGGGTAAGAGAAATATGTTTTTTGCTGGTGCCATAGTGAGGTTTTAGGGGTGAAATCAACCCTCGAAAAAATGCGGAATTTTCTTTTTCGTGGAATATCTTGAGACGGTGAGAGATATCGAAGAGAAGTTTAAGCAAAAGTTGCGTTTTTTTTTACTTCTACAAAACTGTGCAAAATGATTTTCGAAAAATCCAGACTTTTCAAGTTACACATCCTTAATTCGATTATTATTTTTACTCGGTTTTGTAGGTGGAACAAAATGATGCAACTTTTGTATAAACTTCTCTTCGATATCTCTCACCGTTCTCGAGATAATTTGTGAAGAAGAAAATTTCGCAATTTTTCAAGGGGTGATTTTTTCACCCCATAAAATTGCACTATGTCAACAAGAAAAAGTGAGTTTGTCTTACGGATGAACTACTCTACTTGCACACAAAGTTGTATAAATTTCTGAATTTTCGGGTTACCTAACTTCCCTCGCAAGAATTCTATTTCATTTCATGATGCTTTTCGGAGACTAATGAATATTTAGAAAAGAGGAAGATCGACAGTGTATGCAAGTTCGCTCCAAAAGATGTTGATGTTCTGATTTTAGTTATGATTTAACTACGAATTTGTGGATCAGTGATTGCAGATGATGTCTCTGAGATCTTTGTTTCTGAAGGGTAGCATGCAGCTTTGAAAAAAAACAGCTGTTATGCTTTCATATATCGTCGTCCCAATCGTAAAGTTGCGAAATTGCAATTGTTGCGAAGCTGAGCTAAATGCAAGATTTTATTTGTTTCTCGTCAACGTATACTGTGGTGGAAGTTAATTAAGTTTTTGCAGTTATCGCAACTTTACCATTAGATCGACAATATATCCTCGAATTAGATTAATATTTTAAATGAAATTAGGACGCGTGAGGATTACAATGCAGCAATGTCAAATCCGCTTAGTACAGTTTGCATCAAATCTACGGAAATCTTTTTTTTTTTTAAATTCAAAAAATTATGAAACTTTAGGGTATGTGAAGTATATATACATATGTATCGCGCAACTTTTTTTGCTTCCCAAATTCACTTTAAGGAGGTAAAATTGATCCCCGGAAATCCTGCTATTTTCAAGTTTGTGTTATAACTCACGAACTATAAGAAATAGAAAAAAATTTCAAGCAAATGTTACTTCTTTTAATTAGGACTACCATTTTTGGTAAACTTACGGTTCTTATCGTTCACGAGTGATAACAGAATATCGGAAAATATGTAGCTGGATTTTTGAGGGTAAATTTCACCCTCATAGAGAGAATTTAGGGAGCAAAGAAAAATGCTATATCTTCTACATCTCCCCACAGTTTCACAATATTTTAAATTTGCAAGTTGGTGATCTTTCCTTGTAAGGTAGTACTAATTAAACTACATTTTATATTTAGCACCCGGAGTCATAATCCCTTAGTGAGCGTGAGAGCAAAATTATAATTCCTCCGAGACTTTGGCTATCAAATAAAATCACGTGCCTCGATAACGACTCTAAATTTATCGATATCCCAGGCTATCTCTCTAAATATGTATTGTAGTAGGTTTGATAAATGCTCGATATTGGGGATGCAGCTCCTGCATGGATGGCAGTGGAACGCTCGAAAGAGCTATTCCAAGCTAACTGAGATTCAGGGTGCGTGTCTAACACGTCGGTACCTCGTAGACAATGCCAGCCGAGGGTCCTGCCAACATTGAGACGTTCCTACTGTAATTTACGAGCCCCTGTTTGCCGACAAAGATTGCGGGTGGCTCTCGCGAAGCCGACGAGGCTGCCGGAAAATGGTGCCCGTGCTGGGAAATCGGCTTTCGTCACGGTCACCGTTCCAACACGATCGTGCTGTGCATTATTGCCGATCATACTACCAATGAGGAGTAGAAAGTTGGTCGAGAGACTACGCAGCAGCTGTGTCCATCTCTATCTCACAATTTGTCGCTGTCGCGGTGAAAAATGGGAATATTGTGGGAAAAGTTATTCAACACTAGTCAGAGACTAGGAAAGTGGATGGAAATTTGTAAAATTACTTATTGGAAATTTGGGGAGCGTTTTAAAAATTGTGTAAAGACTGTTTGCGACTGTAATACGTTTTGGTGGAGTATCTTCATTCTGCTCGGCTTGCTGGAATTAAAATAGTTTTTCATTTCTAAATTTTTCATCTAGTGTTTTAGTTTTTCGGGGATAAGGTTAATTAATATAATTAATAATATTTAGGCTCTTGAAACGGAGAAGGGCTTTGTCTTGAAATTTGAAATTTGAAATTTGAAATTTGAAATTTGAAATTTGAAATTTGAAATTTGAAATTTGAAATTTGAAATTTGAAATTTGAAATTTGAAATTTGAAATTTGAAATTTGAAATTTGAAATTTGAAATTTGAAATTTGAAATTTGAAATTTGAAATTTGAAATTTGAAATTTGAAATTTGAAATTTGAAATTTGAAATTTGAAATTTGAAATTTGAAATTTGAAATTTGAAACTTGGAACTTGGAACTTGAAATTTGAAATTTCAGACTTGAAATTTGAAATTTGAAATTTCAGACTTGAAATTTGAAAGTTCAGACTTGAAATTTGAAAGTTCAGACTTGAAATTTGAAAGTTCAGACTTGAAATTTGAAATTTCAGCCTTGAAATTTGAAACTTCAGACTTGAAATTTGAAATTTCAGACTTGAAATTTGAAATTTCAGACTTGAAATTTGAAATTTCAGACTTGTAATTTGAAATTTCAGACTTGAAATTTGAAATTTCAGACTAGAAATTTAAATACTATACTAAAATATAGTTATGAGTTTAAAAATCTGTACTCTATTTATCAAATTCAGTTTTGTCATAAAAATACTTAAAACTTCAAAGTTCATGTACAAGTGAAATTATTCCAAAATAAAACAATATCTATCCACCATACCTATAGTTCAATTAGCTTCTACACTTTTATTTTGTAGTAGATTTAACAAACAATACGTTTCTTTTAAATTAAATAAATTTTATCATCCCAGATAAATAAAGGAAAGAATATTATTCGTTAAATCCACAAAAAAGTATATTTTTAGAAGCTTACCGAAAACGGAACATAGCCATCGAATTAGCCAGAACACGAAACGAGAAATGAAATGATTCAAAGATGGAGAATCGATGAAGATATTTAATTTGATAGCGGCTAAGATTCTCGTAGAGGGGAGTTATGATAAATAATAATCGTCGATCAGCCGAGCATGATTTATGCGCAACTGTTACCTGAAGGAAGAGTAACGTCAGGTAATAGGGCGTTCAGTAGCCGATTCGAAAGTGGATGTTCGAGAAGGGAGGCGACCTTGGCGACAGAGATGCAGGTACAGAAAGATGATCTATGCTGAGGTCTCTGTTCAACGGAGAAACGACTTCTCTCATTCACCGTCATAAAACCGCATCGCAACGCGTTTCGGTTCCTCAAACTTCCCTTTTTCACCTCCAGAAGCAACGCCACTTTTTCCCAGCTACTGGCCATAAAACGGCAGCTTAGGTTGTGCTTGCTATAATTGCGAGCAATGGCCATGACAACTGTGCAGTGGCAATAGCAGCATGACAGAATCTCTAATTCCAACCTCTGAATCTTGTTATCGGTTTGAAACACTGATTGTACTTGTGGAATAAATATTAATGAAAACACCAATTGTACTAGCTTGAGGTATACTGCTGGACACTATTTTTGTCAATCGGTGGCACGAAATTAAATAATATATAATTTCAAAGAAAAAGGCTAAGAAAATGCTGCTTTTGCAATGTGCAAAGAAGAATTTCTTTGTAATTTTCATATTCCAAAATCACCTTTTCGCTTTAAAAAACTTTATTCAAATGACCTCACCCTTCTCGATGAAAACAAAAGGAGGGTGAACCCCGTAGGGTTCATAGTTTCAGACATAAAATTTCATTTCTAGGACCTGTTTTCGCAAAAATGAAATTGGCAAAAATAGGAAACTTCGACGGCCTGAAATCTCTAAACAAAATCAATATCAGCAAAGGGGTGGCTTAAACCTCCCTTAATTTCTCGTGAACTTAAATCTCACAAAAATCCCTGCCATCCAATTCAAGAAGTGACCCATTCGATGACTTCTCCACTGGATGGCGACAAGAGGGCCAATAGATTTCGGGAATCAATAAGCGCGACAATTCTAAATTCTATCGCCTACTGCCGCCTTTAACATTCTGCGGTTGCGGGTAGTCCAGGTGGCTTGGAAAGGGCAATTAAACGTATAAACGGTGGAAATTAGCCGCAAGAATTGGTTTCGAGTCTCGGCAAAGGCATGCCCTGAATGGATCCATGGGCATCAGGGCCATTTAACACGATGACACTCCATTTACCACCCCCGCAAAGAGACCGCTGGATACCGGCAAAGCCCTAAAGCCCATATGTCAGCACGTGCCAGTGACCATAGGTGCTCTGTATCGTTAAATGTCCATGGTGTTAGAACGGCGGATGGTCAGATTCCCGCTTATTCGTCGCAAACGTCACTGTGTCACGTATCACGGCGCGACGAAAGGGCGAGAACTCACCCCTTCCTTAATAATTTAATATCGGGCCTGGGTTTAACAGCACTGCTCCTCCTTTTGTCTGAACCACGCCCAATGCACGCTTTCTTAATTGGTTTTTATTTTCGTATTAACCCATTGTCTTTCGTCACTTCATAGTAGTGGGTAGTAAACACGCGGCATTTTGTTGCTACTATTATTTTAATTCCTCTTAACGGAATCCTCGACCCTCCAAGTATCTTCAAAACTATACAGTCTCTTAACACTTTTAATCTATAAATGATCATCAATACCTATGAATGAACTTTTCCATATTAATATCAGCTACATATGGGGGGCGAGATTAATAGTGGTATCAGTCACTCGCATGCTGCTTCTCGTAATATAATGTTTTGCGTTTACCTACCGTTATAAACAGGGGCGGATTTGTGTATAGGCTAAGTAGGCTGCAGCCTAGGGCGGCAAATTTTGGGGAGCGGCAAATTTTAGGAAGCGGCAAATTTTAGGAAGCGGCAAATTTTGCGAGGCGCCAAATTTTGGGAGCGACTAATTTTGGGAAACGACAAATTTTGGGGAGCAACAAATTTTGGGGAGCGGCAAATTTTGGTGAGCGAGAAATTTTGGGAAGTGGCAAATTTTGAGAGTGGCAAATTTTGAGAGTGGAAAATTTTGGAAGCGGCACATTTTGAGAGTGGAAAATTTTGGAAGCGGCACATTTTGGATGGCGAAAAATTTTGGGGAGCGACAAATTTTATAACGCTGCAAATTTTAGGGGGCAACAAATTTTGGGGAGCGGCAAATTTTGGTGAGCGAGAAATTTTGGGAAGTGGCAAATTTTGAGAGTGGCAAATTTTGAGAGTGGAAAATTTTGGAAGCGGCACATTTTGAGAGTGGAAAATTTTGGAAGCGGCACATTTTGGATGGCGAAAAATTTTGGGGAGCGACAAATTTTATAACGCTGCAAATTTTAGGGGGCAACAAAATTTGAGGAACGGCAAATTTTGGAGGGTGCCAAATTTTGGGGAGCGGCAAATTTTAGGAAGCGGCAAATTTTACAAACCTTCAAATTTTAGGGGACAACAAATTTTGGGAAGCGGCAAATTTTGGGAGGCAACAAATTTCGAGGAGCGGGAAATTTTGGGAAGCGGCAAATTTTGAGAGTGGAAAATTTTGGAAGCGGCACATTTTGGATGGTGACAAATTTTAGGGAGCAACAAATTTTAAGGAGCGACAAATTTTAGAAAGCTTCAAATTTTAGGGAACAACAAATTTTGGGGAGCGGCAAATTTTAGGAAGCGGCAAATTTTGGGAGGCGACAAATTTCGAGGAGCGGGAAATTTTGGGAAGCGGCAAATTTTGAGAGTGGAAAATTTTGGAAGCGGCACATTTTGGATGGTGACAAATTTTGGGGAGCGACAAATTTTATAACGCTGCAAATTTTAGGGGGCAACAAAATTTGAGGAACGGCAAATTTTGGAGGGTGCCAAATTTTGGGGAGCGGCAAATTTTAGGAAGCGGCAAATTTTACAAACCTTCAAATTTTAGGGGACAACAAATTTTGGGAAGCGGCAAATTTTGGGAGGCAACAAATTTCGAGGAGCGGGAAATTTTGGGAAGCGGCAAATTTTGAGAGTGGAAAATTTTGGAAGCGGCACATTTTGGATGGTGACAAATTTTAGGGAGCAACAAATTTTAAGGAGCGACAAATTTTAGAAAGCTTCAAATTTTAGGGAACAACAAATTTTGGGGAGCGGCAAATTTTAGGAAGCGGCAAATTTTGGGAGGCGACAAATTTCGAGGAGCGGGAAATTTTGGGAAGCGGCAAATTTTGAGAGTGGAAAATTTTGGAAGCGGCACATTTTGGATGGTGACAAATTTTGGGGAGCAACAAATTTTAGGGAGCGACAAATTTTAGAAAGCTTCAAATTCTAGGGAACAACAAATTTTGAGGAACTGTAAATTTTGGAGAGCAACAAATTTTGGGGAGCGCCAAATTTTGGGAAGCGACAAATTTCGAGGAGCGGGATATATTGGAGAGCGCCCAATTTTTTGAAGCAACAAAATTTGGGAAGTGACAAATTTTGGAGCGAAAGAAATTGGAAAAGGTTTAAACACAGAGGCTTGAGTCAACTTTAGAAACAATTCACTTTTTTCTCATGTAGCGAAGTAGCAATGACTCAGATGTGACTTGCCACATTGAATTACTTTAAAATTGTCTGGACTGTTTTAAATTAAAATATTTGATGATATCCCACAGTTTCAAATCCGCCCCTGGTTATGAAAAACTCTACACATATGTTGCAGTTATAGTAACACATCTAACGGCTCAAAATACTACCACAATAAATATGTACCTATATACTTGAAAATTTAAAAAAAAAAAAATTTTAATTTTTTTTCACTTGTCAGCACAACGCATGAGCAACATCCAACCAGCATCAGCACATTCGTTATATTAATTTATACTGTTCGTGCGTTGTGCTGCTAAGAGCAACGACACTTATTATTAGTCGGACTTACATCAGTATCTACGTTTAAAAACGCTCTGCTCTTGTTAGTTAACTGCTAAAGAGAAATGTTCTTATTTATCAATCAAGAATGAAGCTATAACTTTATTCACTATGAAAGTAAACAGATGGGGCGCTTTAAATTTGGACTTACACCACTATGATTCTCAACCCTCTATACCTATCCGCGTTCTTTACTACTCTGTACGAGCAGCGTGAAGGGGGACTGGTCGAAATCAGCGGATTCACGAATTCTTTCTTATTCCGTCCTAATTCGAGGAAACGACCGTCGTAAAACGAATCAGAGGGGTATCATACCTCGGAATTCCTTCTCCCGATTACCCTCCGGACGCTCGTTTTTGCTCCACCCTCCTGGATCCGGGGATGAAAGGAGGGCTCTCTCGGAAAACCAAACAGCGAATCGTATCCCACGGAAAACGGCCCTCCACCTACACACACAATTACTTGTCAGCCTTACTCTGCTTATTGAGTTATCGGAAACTGTACCCACGAGACAGATTTTACATCTGGCTGGCGAATTTTTCTAAAACCCGCCAGAGCGCCCCATTTGATAACATTTTATCGACCTGATTTTAAGTTTTACCTATTGAAATTGCCGCGCCTTTTCCGTGGCAGCGTGACGAGCTGAAATTTATTGACAATTTTGTTAATAAAAGTCGTAAAACGCAGAGACATTTGTATTGAAACAAGTGTTTGAAAAAAAAAAAAAATGGCGCTACTAGATATCTGGTAGGAGCTTTCCAACTTTTGTGTCGCACTGTACTGCGTCAGGTGAAAACAGCCGTTTTTATCGAACGATATAACGTTCTATTATTCAGTAGCGCGATACTTCATACCGCGCACTTTAATATCTCCGAAGGTTTTTATTCCTCTGCCGTTCGTGCCATCACCGACGCTACGCCACGATGACGATGACAGAGGATTTTTACGATTTTAAGGGCGCCCTTGCGTGCTTTACGGTTATGCGCAGAGACCACGCGTACGTTTTTCCACTTAAGTTGCTAGGTTAAAATGGTAAGTGCGGAGAATTCAATTAATAAAGGTCGCCACCTTTCGGCACAGCTTTTCGAGCTTGATAAATTAAAGTCTATGTTTTCGGAATGTATTCACGATTCTTTTGCCTATTAGCTCCATTGGCTGTGTTAAACGAATGTCGTGAATTTAAATATTTTGTATGCGTAGAAATTGGAAATTTAAGGTTTCTTAAACTATATTAGCATTGACGAGTGCTTACCTTCTTAATTATAACAACTGGCTCAGGTTTCACTTGCATATGATAATACACACTCATTTCTTATTCACGAGAACACTCTTTTAAACAGTTTACCGCACTCTTTACTTAATTGCACATTGATGGCGATGCACATGCGATTTTCAAACACGGTACTGGAAGTGCCATCTGCCGTCAGATTTCTGAGGTACATTCGTTAGACATTTTATTCTACTTTTTTGGGTATTTAGGTATTAGGTATTTTTAGGTTTTTTGGATTTGTTAATAATATTTAGTATCAAAAGTAATGGACAAGATATTAGAAATTGTTATTGGCATTTAGGTTTATTTTTATCATTACTTCCACGGTAATAAACAACTATTTTAATAGCCTATCTATATTTGGCGGGAATGTTATTAGAAATTACCTTATCTTGTTATTTTATAAAAACAGCTACATTTAATAAAATTCCACTTGCCATGTATTTTAATAGAAATTAAATATATAAAATATAAAGAGTGAAGTTATGGCAGAAATCCGTGCAACACTACCGAAAAAACGGTACCTTGACTAACATAAAAGATTCATTTGCCTAATAAAAGGTCAAATAAATGTAATAGAATTAAAAAAATATTTTCTCAAAGCCACTTTTGATTTTCAATAATCGATCAGCAACGCCCTCTCCAGGAGGGAAATTCCGGTTCCGGTTGTGGCTCTTTTAGTGCCTGACAGATTGGCAAGATGGTGAGTTTTGTCCACTTACTTTTAAAATCTGTATTTTTAACGTGAATCTTGCACAAACTACCCAAGAATTTAATCAAGAATTACGAAACAGCTGTTTCTGCATTAAGTTCCGCAAATATTTTAAACTTCTACGAAGAAAATGGTATAACTCAAGTCCGCTGTGTAACGAATCACCTGCTCCCATAGTTTTTCACGTTACTATAACAGAACATGTAGTTTCATTATAAATCGTCATCAAGTCCTCTTTATTTCGAACGATCCCCTTTGCGCATCACATCGCAGAAACAGTTTAAAAACTCGCATAACGTTCATACACGCTTATAGGTTAACTCATGTGTTAACCTAAATGTCCGTAAGTTCGATACTTATTATTCCCAACTAATGCTTTATTATCTGTTGCAGTCGCTCGTAATTCCAGAGAAATTCCAGCACATTCTTCGTGTCATGGGCACGAACATCGACGGCAACAGAAAAGTTATGTTCGCCATGACAGCGATTAAGGGTGTCGGTCGTCGTTACGCGAACATTGTTTTGAAAAAGGCTGATATCGACTTGGACAAACGCGCCGGAGAATGTTCGGAAGAAGAAGTACGAATCCACATAATTCACGAGAATAACACTAATCTTAGAAATTCCTTAGCAATCCATTGGACTTTGCGTTTCATACTAACTTTTATTCAAGGTCGAGAAGATTGTCACTATAATGGCGAATCCTAGGCAGTACAAAATCCCTGACTGGTTCTTGAATAGGCAAAAGGATATTGTCGATGGCAAATATTCACAGGTACGCGTGATTGTCGAGTTACTCAGGAAACAAGGACATATTACACACAGCATGACTTCACGACTGATTTGTATAAGATTATTATACTAATCAGTTGGTAGTTCATGCGAGAGAAACCGCACGTCGGATCGCTTGTTAACGACAGAGTTAACTAGCAGTCTGAAATTCTGATAATAACGTGCAACATGAGATCTTTCGATACCGCGCGACTAATTCTTATAAAACACTTTCAAATTGTAAAAAGAATATTATCCTGCTTCGTAGCTGACCAGCTCTTACCTGGATTCCAAACTTCGCGAAGACTTGGAGCGTATGAAGAAGATCCGCGCGCACAGAGGTTTGCGTCACTACTGGGGTCTCCGTGTGCGTGGTCAGCATACAAAGACCACTGGCCGTCGCGGACGTACAGTGGGTGTATCGAAGAAGAAGTAATTTTATATTAATTTGATAATCAATAAATTCATAAAACAGAATTCGTCGATGTATTTATTCCTTCCACAAGTCACATTTACTTAAAACGAGATATTAACTTTATTAATGATATAGAATATGCCAACATACAACGAAAAATTAAGATATATATATATATATAGAACGCAGTCCTTAAATAGTAAATTTTCTGAAATTGACTGCTGGTTGCGCGATATGCAATTCGTGAATTCAGTTTTCTTTTTTTTGTACATTTTGTATAATTTATATATATATATACTTTGGAGAATAGGAATACATTTCTTAAAGAGGTATTATTTCATGAAATTCGCGTTGCAGGAATTAAGGTGGTCCTGCAACTTATTGCACAATATGGAACACTCTATCTACGGTGCATAAGGCAGTTTCATTTTACGTGAGAGATAGAATGAAACGTTCAAGTGCGATGGAATGTGCATTAACGGTAGCTAAGTAAATTTTATTGACAAACAACAAGCATTTCTAAATATGCTTTGGGTACTTTTCCACGTTGATTTCCTCTTACACCCTTAACGTAGTCTTCGTCGCCAGGTATTTCAAATACAGTGATTACCTAAAAGATAGATTTAAAGTTTGTTAAATTTTAAAACAGTTGAATGCAATGATACACAGTAACCTTTCAGAGTGTAATTGAGGAGGAGCTGAAAGTAATTGATAATTTTAGCTGAATTAAAAAAGGTAGGAAAGCTGGAGAAACATTTAAGGTCGTAAACAAATAAAATCGATCTAACGGAATGAAATGCCATATTTATTTGATACATGCAGCATTTCGATAAATGTACAAACGCGTTTATTTCAACAATTTTAGATACCAAACAAATATACAGACATATCAGAACAAATGTGTATACTAAACATCAAGGCTGAATTTAACAAAAATAGAAAAGATATACATACATAAAACTTACCACTAAAATACAGGTATCATGCATAGTTATTCGCAGAAATAAAATGCCAATTTATAAAAACATAGATTCTGAGATATTAGAGACTTAAGCTATTTCATCTGAGTATTATATATAATCCCGACGTATCTATAGTTTCGTTTACTTTACAACGTCTTGCAACAATTTTGTGGCGTATACGTCTACGGTAATTTATTTACACTACTCTTTTAAAAATCTATTCCTACCTCATATACTACGAAGCCAATATTCTACTCCGACGCTACAGATATATGTGAAAATTAGATTTTAAACTAGAAAAAGTCCCTACGCAAGTATTGCCGATCTCCTCTACACAGTTTCAATTAGATTTGCAAGAGATTAAAAGATTGCACCGAACTCAACAATCATAAAATGCACTATTATTTTAATCACACGTGCTCGTGTGTTTCTACAAAATGCACTGCTCATTAATGGTACTTCCAATTACGGCTTCGAATTAAGCGGAACAAATCTTACGTAGAATCAAGTCAGCCATGTTACGAAATGAATTCCTCGAGTGAAGTTATCAGATCTTACGATCGGAAGGCGCTTACAAATGAAACTTACGCTCAGTAACGATTCATGCCATTGATCTGCGTATGTTGCAAGCATGCTTCTGTTCGTCTAAATCACAAATTTCGTTACCTCATCTTGCACGACGCTTAATTCACTAGAATCCCTCGCATCATAATCATATAGTACCCTTGCACGTTCTTGGCCATTTTCCGCTGATACATTGGAGGTTGGTGGGGTAGTGGGGTGATAAGGACCCCCAGATAAGCTGGGTGGGATAAATTACAATTTGGATAAGTTCGATAAATGCTTTCCAAGTTTAGTCGACTTTTGTGTGATCTTTCTACCGAACATAATTCGATATCTGTCAACTTGAGAAACTATTACGGGGCATTATAATTGGGACCTTTATTTTTCGAAAGAGCTCTAAAGGGTTCACGGGAATTCTCGTTATTTATAACATAACTGTACATGGTGTGTATGATCCGCATGCTAAAAATCACTGAAATTAATTGGAAATTATATCGACAGAAGTATAGAGGCGTAAGCAGGAAAACGTGAAAGACATTTAAGTATACATTTATAAAACAAGTAAAGGAAACGTGTTAGAATAAGATGGTTTCCGAAGATGCACACATCAAACAATTACGAACAAATGCCCCATGTTCTTACAGAAACGAAAATCAACATACTCTACGTATTGTCTTTTAATATATAATTCTTCAGTACCCAAGAGGTTTATTAGCATGCATTGGAAATAAACATTGATTAACTACTCAGTCGTAATATTTACGTTGTATTGGGACTAGAAGTTTTCCCTCTCACAGAATGTAACGACCGTTATTGAACATTTCATAAGTGTAATTTATTGATTGACTGCTAGTAATTACAAGTTTGACAGTGATACAATAGACCGCGAATCGTTCAACGTGTCTATAGAATTATTGAATTAATTAATAAGCACCTACATATATAGAGAGAAAAATTTCTGTGTCCTAAGTGTCGGTTTGTTACTTGCACCATAAATACATTAGTCAATTATTGCCATCGAACGTGATTAACAGTTTCTAGAACTAGATTTTTGAAATATCAGTATCAAAGGTAGCAGTAACATAGGTAGAACCAGCGAGTGGCGGATGTACAGGTGAATTTTGGGATTGTGTGGATGAGGGGGTTAGCTCGATCACATCTTCGCTGTTGACTCGCAGCAAAGGACTCGGCTGACGCGCCCTGCAATCCCAATCATGCAAGCAAAGATAGAGAGTGGAAAGAATACATCGGAGGAATAAATAAGAATAATAAGCGCCAGGCTGTGGCAAAGACGAGGATAAACAAAGACACCATATCCATAGTGAAGCTTGGTAATTGCGACAGAGTATATGGTTGCTACTTGAGAAAAAAAAAGTAAGTAAAGAGTCGATGCTACGTACACTTTTGCAGAAGTAAGCAGAGTTCTAGAAAATGGTACTTATAAGTATCTATAAAACATGATGGTCTCTACGAATGAGTAATGGTTCTATAAGCTTCTTCTAAATACTTTGATATGTCGTAGGCGACATAGCATCCAATAACTGTTAAACATTACTCACTCGGATCACCAGAGAGTGGGATAGCTGTACAAGGGTAGTGCAGGACAATTAAAGAATACTTTCAAAAAGAATGGACCTTGGAAAGTGAGTCTCTTATCTTACCCGGCTAATTCGCGCTGTAAGTCTTGCATCGCAGCATGGCACTGAGCATGGTAACGCGCCTGTGCTTCAATGAACTCGTGCAGGCAACGCAGGTGGCCAGCTTGAGAGCTAGAGACTCCTTCCAGCAATAGTTTCACTATTTCTGCTTGACGGTCGAACTCGGACTGTGCTACCCTCAACTCCCTCTCTGCCTGAGTAGAGCAACGAACAATTTTATTCCTTAATAGTATTAGTGACTACGTTTAATTTAAGGTACAGAGGAATTGGGTAATGAATGAGAGGAGTTTAGAAATTGATTTTCTTTAACCGTGATTATTACCAGGGCCGGTCCCGCGCTTTAAAAGACGGAAAGGTCCGCGAAAAGCTCATTGTAAATTTTGCGGGGCCCTATGCACAGATATTTATTATTATAAAATTTAGAGGTACATATAAATGCTTTTTCTTCGGTCCCGCAAAAATTCATGCCGGCCCTGATTATTACTATGCATAATAATCCATGTTATATATAGGGTGTTTATAAATATGCGGAACAATATTTCAAGGTCGGTTCTACTCGTCAAGATAATAAGAAAAGTTGGTATACGCATATGTCCCATAATTTATACATAGTTTTGCAGTTATAAGCATTTTTATATTCGGTAATATACGCGACTGGACGCAAGTCATGAATTTCAAAGTCGATTTTCTCGAAAATGAAGCGCAATATCAAAAAATTGTATTCCTTTTTGTCGACTTATTCACTTGTTATAAGTCGAAAAGAAAGAGTAACTTTTCTCGATATCGCACTTCATTCCTGAGAAAATCGACTTTGAAATTCCTGACGTTGCGTCCAGGAAAACCTACCTTAATGAAAATCACAGACGATTTGGGCGTAAGTGGAATTGGCCCTATTAAAGGGCAACTGGCAAACTGGCGCGTTTGTCAGTTGGCCTAACGTACTATATTTTCATTCCTATAATTTCCTTCGCGCCTTTAAAAAAACAAAGGTCAAATGATAATCAATATATCGATCCGCAGAAACACAGCTGGGTTTTAATAGCCGTTTCCGACCCGTGTTTCACGAAATATTAAAATGCTTATAACTTTGAAACTAAGCCTTATCGTACATATATGTTCGTATACCATCTTGTCTTATTATCTTGACGAGTAGAACCCAACCGGAAAAATTGTCCCACATATTTATATAAACACCCTGTATTATTAAAAGTTTGCTTCAGCCAATCAATTTTTTTAAAACGGCTTCATCGTTCACAGCAATATAGAAATATATACATTGTTAGGTACAAATAAAAGAAAAAATTAGCTACAACTTTTGAGCTTTCAAAGGTATCAGCTTCTTTAATACCTGATCAAGTAACACTTCGGGTGATACGCCAGACTCCTATCAAATGCAGCAATATACAGGACAAAGCACATAATAAACATACAGAGCACATAATTAAATTAAACGATAAATGTTAGAACTTACACTCTGCTGACCCAGCATGCTTCTTGCTTTCCTAACTCTGTTTTTACAAGCATCTAGATCCAGTCTGTAAATAAATTTCATTCACCGGTAAGTAAGCACTTAAATCCAAAGGGGGAAATAAAATGCGTACCGCTTATTCTCTAGTATTGCCATTTCCTTGCTCACGGTCTTCATTTCACCTTCCAGAAACTTTCTCAAAGGTTGTATGTAACAGTTAGCAGCAATTCCGATGAAATCTCTTTCGATCTGCCCTAACTTTTGCTCGCATTGACCAACTTTAATCAGTGCGCTACCTAAGAAATAAATCGCTCTTATTAGTAACGGCGATAATTCAATTAATTTGCTCTTCGTCGAAATGTGCAGGGTCGTTTAATTTTTAATCTGTAATATACGCACCGTAAGCGACTCCTGGACCAAAAACATTTCCAGCTTCCATCATATCTAAGCCCACATATTCTAGATTGGTCAACCTGTTCGGTTTCTTCTTATCAATCTTCTCGTAAAAGAAATCTTCGATTCTATTGCCTGTAATGCGACGCATTATTCAATAGACTCGCACGAGATATGCTTTAAGGGGCTACCTACCGTCAGGAGGTAGAAAAAGAATTGATTTTTTGGGAATATATTTCAGAAAGTACATGCATATTTTTATGCAATAGTTTTTGTATTCAGATGAGGGACACTTTAACAGGTTATTATATTATGCTTTGGTATAAAAATATTTAGTTATTACAAAATTACAACTGATTTCCCGGAAGCTGTTTTTAGACCGGTGACCACGATTTCTCCAAAACCGCTTCACCAATCTTTCTGAAACTTTGTAGGTTTCTTCTAGACATTCAAATCTAGTCTCTAATCGAAGCATTTGTTTTTCCAATGCATAGTTTTTATTTTATGGATGAAAAATGAGCGTTTTTTACTACGAAAATCGATTGTTTCACTTTAAACATCTGCCACTTTGTCCCAGATTAATATTTTATAAAACGGAACGATTAAAGACTACATAAACTATTGTACTAACTAAATCTTCTTCGTTTTTTTATTTCAGATAACCCAGTTTCGAATAATGTTGGTCACCGCAAAACATGTTTCTGAAAACAGCTTCCGGGAAATCAGTTGTAATTGTGCAATAACTAAGTATTTTCATACCAAAACATAATACAATAACCTGTTAAAGTGTCTTTCATCTGAATACAAAAGCCATTGCACAAAAATATGCATGTAATTTCTGAAATAAATTCCCAAAGATTCGATTTTTTTCTACCTCCTGACGGTAGGTAACTCCTTAAATCCATCATAGTATCTTAAATTTCTGTGCGCCCATTTTTATCGCATTACCTGGATTTGGAGTAAGTACTGCCTCCATATTCCTAAGGATCTTTTCGGTCCACGTTTTAGTCGCATTTGCCCTTTCCGCGAGATGCTCGAAATGAGCATCCAATTCTGTTTTCTCTGATGTTCCTAGCGTTTCCTCGGTCAGCTAAAAACGACAACTAAGCATTAGTGGAAACGCAATTTCTTTCAATAATTTTTTCCCTCAAATTTTCGAGCTCGGATTCGATCTTATAAATGTTCCCGTAAAATATTGGGCTGAGAATTAAAGGGGACAGCAGCCTCGATTGTTCCAACTTATTTGATATGTTCTGAGTCACCGAATGATTAATTATGTAGCTCACAGATATCACGCATCTACGTTCCGTTATTGTTCGAGAGTTCGGAAAAAAGCGAAGTTTATTAATCGTAAGTGATACTCGCGAAAACAAGAGAGTTGATAAATAGCACAGTACGCAGCATAAACAATCAACGAAGTTCGATACATTTGCTAACCTCAGTGCTCGATAATTACGTGCGAACTACAAAGAGAAACCGCGAACAAAAGCGTAGCCGTTATACTTAATCAATAAGGGAATTAGTGCGATGCGTAATTTTATTGAAATAAACATCGAGGGCAACTGTCACGTCGCGATTATTGCGTTTGAAGTTTTTTCCTCGCTGAAAAAGAGTACAAAATGTCAGAAATGACAACGTTCAGCTACGACTGGCTTAACGGGAATACTTTCGTGTCAGCGGAAATTTGTTGAATCGTCGTAATTAGCGTTTCCTACCTGCACGACCCTACTAAGCACAGCACCAGCATCTTTCACTAATTTCTTCACGTTGAAATCCATCTTTTACGTCTATTTCGATACGAATCTCCTGCGATCACCCCCTGGCACTCTTTATTTTCTATCGACCACTAACTCTCACTGCCTCCGTGAAGAGGCGCTTCGCGGCTCTTCGCGGACAGAATTTGCAAATTTATTTAAAATCACATTCGACCATTCAAATTATATATTCTTTTTCCTACAAATGACGGTACATTGGAAACGATTTACAGCCGTCGGCAATATAAATTATAAACTCTTATAAACACTGAACCTTAAAAAGAAGGAAAACGTACTTATTATTATTTCCAGCAACGGATCGAAGTAAATAAAATCAATTCGACGTTGACACGAGAATCTTTCAAAAGTTTCAAATTTTCGTTTCTGCTGAAACTTCCAAACTCTAATTTACAAATATTCAAGATTTAAAAATCGTCAAAAGTGAATGCACGAGGTATTTAAATCTCTCGTATACATTTTTGATAAATTTGTTTTTAGTATTGACGAGTGGAGACTGTAATCAAGAGAAGCGCTTTTGAAATGGAATCCGATTCGAAATATTGCAAATAAGTGCAAACGAATCCTAATATTTTTTTTTATATTTTTCTACGCAATACTTCGTTCTGGTCATAGTTCTTCCTCTCACAGTTCCATGTGATATATAAAAATTCCAAAAGATTGCGCGCGTTGCAGTTTCGCATGATTTCGCATTCCGGGGGGGAGCATTCAGTTTGTATTTAGAAATATATATTAATGCTTTGTTATTTGAGCAATTACTCATGCACAGTGTGATTTTGAAAACTTTAAAACGGTGAGTAGAATACGAGAGAGCGTAACGCCACTCGTGTCCTATCAGATTTTCCTAGTTTAAAGACAGCTACAGATGCGTTAACCTTAACGCGTAAGTTTGACGTAAGAAAACGTAGCACGCGTTTCTCGAATATTCCTTCGATTTTACAAGCTGTCAACGAATATTCGAATGAAAAGCAATACATATAAGCACGCACTAACAACGATATAACATCCTGTCGCGTAAATATTACTTGCGCACGTGACAACAGGATTTTCGATGTTTCTTCCGCATACGTTCATTTGACGTTTTATGAATGAAACTCACGTAATTTCGATAACCACTCCGCGAATATTTCAGCACCACATTTAGCATATTTCATAAAACGGATTATCGGGTTTTATAAGGTACTTTGTCACGAAAATTCATTTTAACATGGAATTTTAGGTTTCGTGCGAGGAAGCTGTTTCTGAGCAGTCAAACAGAATTGAAGGCCTTTTACATAGGTCCGTCTGTAATAAGAAACATAGCGCAGATTGCTATGTTAGACGAAGAGAAGGTTCTCGATGTCAACGCGGTACAGTCCGAGTTGCAAGCACTGTCTTGGTTGCACAAAGCTGCACCTTGTTTCCCCGTAAATGGATCTAAGGTATACGTAAGAGCTTCTTGATTAACGAGGAACAGAACGTTACAATATTTATTCTCTTCAGATTAGGATAATTCACGAACCAGGCGTATTTTATTCTACGCTGCTAGAAAAATGTAAGAATGCAAGGAGGAGGATAACATTTGCATCCCTGTATCTAGGCACAGGGAAATTAGAATCTGATTTAGTAAGTATCTACGTAAACAAACAGTTTATATCGGTGGCAGTGGCATATTTAGTGTAAACAGTGCCTAGAGCAAGCGTAGAATTTGCGCCCCCTTCCTTCCCTCCATGTACATCAATACAATTCCACCTTTTCAGTTCTACTTCTTTGTAGAGCTGTTACTACCCGACCCGTGAGATACCAGGGTACCCGTGAGATACCAGGGTACCCGTGAGATACCCGGGTAGACAAAAATTACCCAGCTACCCGGGTATGCATGAGATACCCGAGTAAATGAGTTAGTTGAGATTTCCGATTTGACAGCTGATCCTCTTTCGACTATCGATCATTTTCGGCTAACATCACTAATGAATGGAACAAACTTGAAGCAATTAAATGTGATATTGTCTGCGCGTTATGATTATGAAATTATGACTATGATACCTAAAATGTCTTTTGATCAGAATGTGAAAATTGCGAACTGTCGACGTTCTTTGCACTTACAATAGGATAGTTCGCCCTATTACAGTGCCTGCCCCTATTAGCTTAATAGTAGAGGAGGCAGTCTTATCTAATCCCAACCAACAAATAAATTAATTGCTGTGGTACATGACAATGCAAGTAACATGAATGCATCAGCAAATTTATTAGAGAATTTAAAATACAGTATTTCGTGTACTGCACATAATTTACAGTTATTCATAAAAGGCGCCCTTCATAATCGTAACGCGCAGACAATATCACATTTAATTGCTTGAAGTTCATTACTGACGTTAGCCGAGAATGATCGAAAGTCGAAAGACGACCGGCTGTGAAATCGGAATTCTCAACTATCTCATTAGCTGGCCACACACGGGGAGGTTTCCCCGCGGTCTTCATCCGTCGCGTTTTAAGTCTGCGGACTTAACTGCATGTCTATGATCAATTTATACCGTCACGGTTCTCGTGACAAACTTCAACCGCGTGACAAAACAGTTGTTCAACATTAACGTGCAGTTTTTGTCTGCAGATAAAAACCGACAGGTCAAAATAGAAAAAACTGAAAAAACTTACTATTATAATATTACATTGTAGTAATGTCATGTAAAGATATTGATACAGGAGTATTCTATTGGGCAATTATGTGTATTCTAATCATAGCACAACACAAATTACGTTTAAACATATTTCGTTTTGTGCAACTCCGAGTCTGCATGACAACTGAGAAAACTCAGCAAAACGAAAGCCCACAGTTTCGATTAAATCCGCGGATAAACCAACGATTTTATTCCATTAACACGCAGTTTTATCTGTGACCGATTTATCCAACGTGATTTGTCTGTGAACTTTCGTCATATGTCAGTGGGTATTTGCAGTTTTGATCCGCCGCAGACTTTGATCGCAGGTTTGTCCGCGACGGATGAATTCCGTGGGGAAACCTCCCCGTGTGTGGCCAGCTATTTACTCGGGTGTCTCACGGGTATCTTACGGGTACCCGGGTAATTTTGTCTACCCGGGTACCCGGGCCAAAAGAATAGCTCTACTTCTTTGTTAAAAGTGTTTATCACACAAAACATTTTATTTAGAATTTAGATAATCTTTTTAAAGAAAGTGGAGCTGAAGGGCAGAAGAGACGAAAGTTGGAGGCAAATGAAGTCGAAAAGTGCAGCAAGTTTTTTCGAAGCTTCCCTAAAGAGGCATGCGAAGCACACAAATAACAAGCGTAAACTACTACCATTAACCATCCAAATAAATTTATTCAAGAAACACTATTTCTTTCGGCTTTTTTGCGCCCCCTCGGCATTGGCGCCCACGGCACGAGCTCTACTTGCTCCCCCTAGATACGCCTCTGATCGGCGGTGACTTATAAATATAATTATCAATGCCTTTTTATGTACAGGTAAAAGCTATAGGCAAAGCTGTACATGTAAATAAAGGAAATATCGAAGTTAAAGTTTTATTGGACTTCATGAGAGGTTCGAGGGGTGAATTGAACTCGCGCAAAATGTTGGAACCTTTACTGAATGGACAATACGGTCATTGCTGTCAGGTTTTCTTGTATCATACTCCTAAGCTTCGTGGGTTCTTGAAGATGGCGATACCAGATCGATTCAATGAATTGGTGGGGCTACAGCACATGAAATTTTATATGATAGACGATGATATAATAATAAGCGGGTATGTATTCGAGCGTTTGAACCCAACGCAGAATTTATACACACGTGATTACGTGTGTATAAAATTGAAAAGATAAGTTGAATTCTTTTAGCGCTAATCTCAGCAATGATTACTTCACAAATCGGCAAGACCGTTACTTTGTTGTCGAAGATTGCAAACAGCTTTGTGACTTTTATGACGAGTTGGTCGAGAATGTAGGAGAATTCAGCTTTCTGCTCCAACCAGATGGAACCACGAGATTAAATTCTGCCACGGATATACATCCCTTGAAAGGCTCTGCAAAAAAGTTCATTGAGAAAGCTGCCTCTGGCGTGAAAACTCTTTTCCAGATGGAATTAGAAGAATGCTCCGAAGTTGGAAAGACAGGCATGTATATCTTTATTTTAGGTGCGCCTTTCTGGTCGGGATGGGTTTCTCGAAGCGTCAAAATCTAAGAAACTTTCGAATCTCGAATTCTCGAAACATTTGCACTTTTCTCGTGACTCGAAACTCTCAGAAAAAGTATAAAATCAATTAATAAAAAATCGAGAATTTGTATACTGTTATACTTTTGTTTGTATTTTCTCTAACTATGGTCATAGAGATGTATGCAAAAATTTTGTTCACTTGAGTTCGTAAAGCAAGATGTTCCACTTACAAAACAAAATCAGCACTTCAAGTTTCGAGAGCTTTACAAAATTTCGGATTCGTGTCTCGAGGATTTAAAAATTAGCTTTGAACTCACCCCAACTTTCTGCTATAAAGTTTTCAGATACGTCTATGAGCGAGCACATTGAAAGAAGAATTTAAATTTTTACAGGACAAAACTCGGATATAGACACTTGGGTCTTCCCTTTGATACAAATGGGTCAATTAAATATTTATCACGATAGTCAGATAACGTTGAAACTCTTAAAGACCGCACCACCCGGCGCAACACTTAGACTAGCGACTGGCTACTTTAACTTAACTTCGGAATATTGCGACGCGTTGCTTAGAGATTGCCAAGGAACGTGCCACCTTCTAACGGCGCATCCGACTGCTAATGGTTTCTTTTGTACGTAAAAGTTGTGAGAATAGGTAAGGGATTTATTATTTCTTTAACTAGCACAGCTTACGGGACGTTTTGTATTTAGCTGCGAAAGGTATAGCCGGCGGTATTCCAGCCGCGTACACAAAAATAGAGGAATCGTTTATCAAATACTGTAACAACATGGGGCAACAGAAACGAGTGACTTTGTGGGAATTTATTAGACCGGGATGGACGTACCACGCCAAGGGATTGTGGTACTCTTTACCGGGTCAAGTACAACCTTGCCTCACACTTATCGGATCGCCGAATTTTGGTAAACTATCAAGTATGAAAAACAAATAATTATCACGTAATAAAGAAAATATTAATTCCAGGCTACAGATCTGTGAAGAAAGATTTAGAGACTCAGATTGCCCTAGTGACGAGGAATCGAAAGTTACAGAACGAATTGCAAAAAGAACACGAACGCTTATTTTCGTGCGCGAAGCCAGTAACAAACAGGACATTCTTCGAGCAAGATAGAATCCCACCGGCTTGGGTATGCGCTGCGGTCGTTATATTTCGATATTATTTTTAAACGACGTACCCGCGGAATGTATAGCACACAATCTAAGTCAAACTTAATTTATACACCGAGAGAATTAATTTATACTAAGTTTATAACGACGCATCGCGTAAAGATTAAGCTCCCTTGATGTATGAAATAAAACTGTAAATAAGAGTAATTGGTCACGTGATTAGTTTAAAGTTTCTTCATTTATCCATGTACAGTGTGTTAAAATTCGTGAAAAAATATAAATAAAAAAAAATCTAAGTGTCCTTTAACGTAAATAAATATACGTTTCATCCGATAGACCGAGCTACTTGTAGGTTCGGCAAATAAAAACTGCGCTGCATGTGGTTATACTGATAATAATTATTTGTTGATTGACATACTATCCTGTATGGAACGTGATAAAACTTTATGGTACTATGATTGCGACGTTTTATACGAAACGCCGTGATGGTGGAAGCAATTCCAATTAGCGTGCAGGAATAATATACGAGAAACTGTTCGTAACCACTTAGAATAGTCATTGCTCACTATTGAGAGTCACAATTTAATGTGACTCCGGAAGATAATTATTTCGATGACACTTTGCACAAATGATTGAATCGGTTTTGCACTAGAGATTTCCAAAAACGGCAGGCAGGACAATTTCTCCCACGGACTTTTATTTGTCGTCGATTATGAATGTTTCTTCTTTGACGAAAAATTCGATTACTTCCTCCTCAACGTTCTTCGCGTCGGAATCCAATTCATCGGTATCGATATCTGGGAAAAGAAAAGTAGTCTCGATATTGCGCCTGAAAAACACACAGCAAACAAGTTAGTCATTCGGATACGCACTGTTACGTAATTCTAAACGCCGCTTCTTCTGATTATTCCACTCCTCAACACGTTTGGAACGGTATTCGTCGAACGATTTCATCGCCGCGCAACGTTTCTCGATTAATTCCTAGAAGATTTTTCATTCGTTAAACAGCTGCGCTGTATTAAATGCCTTTCAAACAAAGAATTCAAGTACCTTCGAAGCACGCGTTAGTCGCATACGATCCTTGCTCTCGAATTGTGCAGAATATTTCTTCAGGTTCTTCTTGATCTCCTTGATTTGCTCCGGTGTCAATAACGTCGGCGGTCTTGGCCGCCACAGTAGCTGATTAAATTGGTTAAGATTAACTCTCTTTAAGATACGACCTTGGAACGTCCATATCCAATATCCATTGTCGACGCTGGTTTTCCAGCTGGAAACGGCTGTTACAACATATCTGCAAGAAAAACCCGTGTTTACGGAATGCTTCGTAATATAATTTACCCGAACGGAAGAATGAATCTACACCCACCGTCCGGTAGGATCCCATTCGACGTCCGAAGTCTGATAATGATCAGTTGAATTCATGATGGTAAAGTCATTAGTGTCGATAAATTCCAAAGCTCCTGCCATGGTTGTCAAACCAGCGAGGACGATGAACTGTCCAGACGGTGACCAGAATAAGTGATTGCACGCCTTCTTCTCCAATTTCTCTGTTAGGCACGAGTATTAAAATACAGATTGTCGGCGATATCACTTGCGAAACAATTATTAATACTTACTGAGAAGTGCAGGCTGGTGACCAAATCGTACTTCATAAAAACTAACGTTAACGCTTGGAATCTCTCCGTGAATAATAGCGAATTTGCTGCCAACAGGCTCCCAGGCAAACGCGTGGATTGGTTCCTTTATTTCTACGCTATCAACTGGAATCTGTTTCTCCCTCATGTGAAAGATTTCGAAGTTATACGACATACCCTGGTAACAAAAGCACAGATTAGCAGAAGCGCAAGTGTATTATTCCACGTTTAAAAACCAGTTTAATACATACCGTATATTTCTGCTCCGTCTTTTCCTTGCGCTTGGCAAAACGATCAACCTTCACGCAGAGATAATCTCCCGACTTTTGCCAGTAGACCTTACAGTCAGCTACGTTAAACAAGTTCTTATTACGTATTTCATTGCGGCTGCAAGCAGAAGTTTATAATTATGAATCGTACAACAAAGCGAATACACGATAAAGAAGTTGAGCTAGTTACTTTGGAATTTCAAGAAGGGTGACTCTAGCAGGAACGTCCTTATCTTCGGGCACCCAGTAAGCAAGGATATTGTCTGTCGGAGACCAACTGAAATCTCTGATGCCAGGGATTTTTATGCTCTTCTTGTCCAATAATCCAAACGACTGTAACATTTACGCTGAATTAGTTTATCGAGATTTAACTATTAAGCCATGCGCGATGTTGAAAGAGAGAGACCTACAGGTGTTTCGTACACGCTCAGAACATCTTCTCCCATACGAGCAAGATATTTATCGTCGTGTGACCAACGGAAGATGGGCCACACCGAAGAGCCATCTGCGTAAAAGGAGCGCTTCTCTTGGACAGTGAGAATGTCCCAAATTACGAGACGCTTCTGGTCAGAACCGAGATCGGTTCGAGGTGTATATGTTACTAAGTAACGTTCGCAGGGTGAGAAATCAATGCACTCGACGCCTTTCTGCCCAAACTTTGCTTGTTGCAAAAATTGCGGTCCGCCCCATAATGCAACTCCTGGTTTGTGAAAAGTCGACAAGTATGTCCCCAAAGGAGACCATTTAACGTACGTCTCTGTCCAGCGCTGTGAAAGAATGAAAAATTTCTATGAAAAACGAACGGAGAGGTTTACACGGTCCAAAGGCGGCGACAACTTACAGAACGTTCTTCCAGCAGCGTTGTCTCGGGAGCAGAATTCTGCCACACCTGGACGGTAACGCAGGGGCCATTTCCGCAGAGTACGCAGAATTGGTCGTAAGCGTCAGGCTCTAGAAGGTAATAATGTAAATCTGTCGCGGCTTTGAACGGCTGTGGCTTCGGTGGCTCCCATTCGTCTGGAATATCTTCGAACTTCTTGAAGTCCGTGAATAAGTTCACTTTGAACGTGTGCTGCTTGTCGATCTTGTAATTATTTACATTTTGAGCAGCTGCTAAGGCATTGATAGGGTTATTGTACTCCAGGAATATGTATCTGTAATAAAACGAATTATGTTATTACCACCGTTAAGGAATTACGATCGAGCGCGAAGAAAAATCAAGCCCACCCTTTCGTGTATCCGTTCTCGTTTTTGGGATAATATTGGTTCACTATTGTACCGAACTTTCCTAAAACTTTGCTGATGACGGATTGGAGCTTCTCCAATCTTTCCGGCTCGACCTGGGGAACTCCGTCGATGACAATCACTGACTCTACTCCATCTGTCTCGGATGGCTTTTGCTTCAGGATATCGCCAAGAAGTTCTGTGAACGTGAAAATCGTAAGTATACATTCCTTATCCCCGGCAGTGTACTGCCGGATGCTTCTGCGCGTCGTTTATTCCGAAGTTCGATGTCTTTCGATTGCACGAGATGTACAAGTTCGTAATTTTCGAGGTTAGGTCCGCGTGCCACATTTGCGACTATACGTAGCCATGCTTTTAATCGACACACTGTAGCCTCTTTCGACTGTCACTCGCGAGGGACTGCGTTTACCTTCATCGCTGATATCGTCAACGAAACCTTCGGGATCGCTGAAATTCGGTTCTTCATCGTCGTTCAATATATCGTCATTATTTTTAACAGAATCTTCGTTTTGAGGCGTTTTATCCGCCACCGTTTTCTTCGCCATCTTGGAAACCTCAGAGCGCACTGGAGCGCACGGAGACCGGAGTATGTCAAGTGAAAATGGCAGCGAGTCGCCTTTCCGCATTTGATGCAACCTTTGAGAGGTGGGATTGGTCAGAATTACTTCCAGTTTGCGATAGATAAAACTGACCGGTGTGCTGCCCTCGCAATATTTATACCACTGGTTATTATTATTAAGTCCAGTTATGCAAATTTTCTTATTGATTGCAAAATTCTTGCGAGCAACATTGATTTTACATTAGATTTTTAATATTGACGACGCGGTAAAGTGTATTAAAAATATTGTAAGAGATATTAAATATTTATTGCTACCTATAATAAAATACAAAAATTACTTTCTAATGATTGATTATTCGGAGATTTTGAATTTGTATTTAATGTAATACGTTGCCAGTCCTGACATACTCGTGGTTCATTTATGATCGAGATTTTCTACTTTACGTTGATAAATACATGTATTTATATATACCCATACAGCATTGCAGGAACGTTGCGGCGTAATATTGCTGCAACGTTGCCGCGCAATATTGCACGGGGCGGACATAGGGATATTGCTACAACGTTGCAGGAACGCGGTGGTGTAGGGTTAACTTCAAAGCAGAGTCGAATTCAGGAGCCTTTCTTGGAGGGGGCCAAATATGGAAAAGTAGATAAGTACATTTTTTAATCTTCTTTTACAATATTTAGAATTTGCTTGTAATTTATATTTTAATATCTCTATCTGATACTGTAGCCTAAATAATTTAATTTACATTAATTATTTATACAGAATAATACATCATGTCATAATCCCACATAGCACACGTCGTCTATAAGCCGCCTTTAAGACGTCTTTCAGACTTTCACGAAGTTTTAAAAAACGGCTTATAGACGACGCGTGCTATCTGGGATATTTTTCTATTTTATTACTCTTGAAGGGGGCGACCGCCCCGATCGCCCCCTGCTTCAAAGTACTGTATTTACAAATTTTTACAAGCATAATTAAATTTTACGTGTGTGAAGTACCTATACTTTAGATTATTGTAGAATTATAAACAGTAAAAACATTACAGACACTTGGTTCTGCAGAGTGTAATCACAAACAAAATATAAGCTAGACTTAAGGGGGTAGACACGTCACGTGACCTGGCCGATTCGGCAGGTCGGTATTACAGCATTTTTTTCTGCACAGAAATGGTAATACCGATAGATCGACGATTACCTGGTGAACGCGAGAGGGAGCTGTTTGCTATTTCTGTATTCTATTCTGAATAAGGAACGAAATTCTCAGCTGTTCCGTTATACTTATAAAAATTTAAACGGAAAGTCGGCTGGTACTGTAAACGTAGAAAATTCATTGTACATTTTAATTACTTGAAATGTGCTTATGCTACAATATTCTACGTTAGCAGTAAGGAATTCTAAGTGAAAAGGGAAAATAGATGAGGGAATGTCCCCAGAAAATGAAATTTGTTAGGTTAGACATTTTTTTACTAGCAAAGCACCGAAACAGAACATGAAATACACTTATTACACGTCCTCTGCAGAAAGCAGTTATCAACAAACATTATATATACAAAATTATATTGAATGTTGAATTGGGCTAGTGAAAATGCGCAGACTGGATGCGCGTGATTATTATGTGGTCGGCTCCTCGAAGTGACAGAAAATATAACCTAAATATATGCTATATGACAACAAATGTTTAGTGGCTATTTCGTTCTTTTACGAAACATTTGTGAACTTTTTATCATCCTTTCAAAATATTATTATTACGCTACAACAGTATCTTTAGGAAATCGGGTATAGCAATTAGGTTATATTTTCTGTCACTTCGAGGAGCCGATCACATAATAATCACGCGCATCCAGTCTGCGCATTTTCACTAGCCCAATTCAACATTCGATACAATTTTGTTGATAACTGCTTTCTGCAGAGGACGTGTAATAAGTGTATTTCATGTTCTGTTTCGGTGCTTTGCTAGTAAAAAAATGTCTAACCTAACAAATTTCATTTTCTGGGGACATTCCCTCATCTATTTTCCCTTTTCACTTAGAATTCCTTACTGCCAAAGTAATACATTATAGCATAAGCGCATTTCAAGTAATTAAAATGTTGCAATGAATTTTCTACGTTTGCTCTACCAGCCGACTTTCCATTTAAATTTTTATAAGTATAACGGAACAGCTGAGAATTTCTTTCCTTATTCAGAATAGAATACAGAAATCGCAAACAGCTCCCTCTCGCGTTCACCGGGTAATCGTCGATCTATCGGTATTACCATTTCTGTGCAGAAAAAAATGCTGTAATACCGACCTGCCGAATCGGCCAGGTGACGTGACGTGTCTACCCCCTTAAGCATCTAATGTAAAATCACGCAACTCAGGAGCCTCCTTACCATTTTTCTGTCACATCCAACTTTATCGATTTAGAATAAGGTTACAACGCTAAAAGCAGCAAGAAAAGAACTAAAACTTGCGTTCGCGGATAAATGACATCATTATCGTCTGATTCAAGCTTCTTTCTTCGTTGTATCACAGACCAGGTACAGAATAGACCTTTCACTCTATTACTTCACTCTATTGTCTTCTGTGTCATTTGATTTTTTGACTCCAGAGCCCCATTACCATTTTTGTGTCGCATGCAACGTTACCGATGATGCCTCGAAACAGATTGTAACGCTACGCGTGGTAGGAATTAGAAATCAAGAAGTGTAAAATTAGGTCATTCGAAGCCCGCGATTTACAAATGATTCTGCTAGCGTGACAATTTAAACATCATTTTATAAACGTATTCCGTGCAACGACCGAGAAAAAAGGGTCACAACAAAACAAGAACACATGCGCCTTTTAACCTTGCTGTCTTATTCAGGTTTATTTAACGCAAAACAAATTTATTTAACATACAAATTTATATAAACAACAGCATTATTTGTGGAAGACATGCTTTCATGATGTAACGTGGAATACCTCGCCATGACGTACAGAGTTCAAAACCATTGAAGAAATCAACGAAATAAACTAAATCATGCAAAACCATCGAAGAAATGCATGAAATAGAATAAATCATGAAAACCCATCGCAGAGATACATAAAGTAGACGAAATAATGGAAACATCGATAAGATGCATGAAAGGGAAAAAGTCATGTAAAACCATCGAAGAAATACTTACCTGAAAGAGAATAAAATTCTGATTAGATATCTAGACCGAACCAAACTCACCGAATGTAAGTTTGGCTCGATCTGGACCCTTAACCTAGATCGTAGGCTTTAGCTTGATATCGTTTTGCAAGTCGCAATGCTTGAGAAACGTTACCAAGGAACCGGGCACACCAACGTGGAGGTACCTACGAAAGTGACCCATCCCGAAACAAACACCAATCCCATCCACCCTCCATTTCAATAAACTCATCGCGTCCGTCATTGTTTGCAATGAGGGAAACGATGATTTCACTCTACTATTAATGACAACCGCGAACGCGAAAGCGAAATCGAAAGAGAGATAGACTGACGATTATCGTCGATCTCTCTGCACTTATACAAGGTACTCGTATTCTACATTCTACAGCATGCATGCAAGAACATCTTAGCTAGCTACTAAGCTAGCATAATTCTAGGCCCTCTCTAGGGCCCACGAGCTAGGCCCTCTCTAGGGCCCATGACTAGGACCCTCTCTAGGGCCTATGCCGAAGGCCCTCTCTAGGGCCCATGACTAGGACCCTCTCTAGGGCCCATGACTAGGACCCTCTCTAGGGCCCACGAGCTAGGCCCTCTCTAGGGCCCATGACTAGGACCCTCTCTAGGGCCTATGCCGAAGGCCCTCTCTAGGGCCCACAAGCTAGGTCCTTTCTAGGACCTAGAATACCAAGCACAGAGCTGAGCTGAAAATTGAAGCTAATCGAAAATTTTACTCTACTTTCGCGATGAAAAAGCAATTAGAGCACCGGTGCTCTGGACAAATTTCCGATACGCAAAAGGTTGATTTTACTTTCGCGACGAAAAATCAACACGAGCTCCCGTGCTCTGTATAAATCATAGATCCGCAAAAATTTTACTGTAAATTCGCGGTAATACAACTCTACACAAGAGCCGCGGCGCTCTTGAAAATATATGGACGCGAAAAAAAGCGTGGACTCTACGATCGCATTACCGGCGATCATAAAAGATCTTGCTAGAATGCAAGATTGCTAGGAAGACTAGTTTCATTGAGACCCATTTCAAAAAATTTCGCGGTGACTCTACTTGACTCGATCGATCGGATTATTTTACGAATTATTATTAATCGATATAAAATTGTAAGAATCGCGAGCAAAAATTGTATTGATTTATTTATTTTTTTATTTTGAGACAGACACATGCATGTCACTATCTACGAGTACCTTGTATGGTCAGCTCAATCGATGCTGCTCTTTCGAACACACATGCATAACGTTTAGTGGCGCATCTTATATAATTGGCATTAGTTTCGGGAACATTTCTATGATATTTCGTGAATATGGTTTAGAAAAGGACCACGCCATAAGGCTACTGCCTAGACGCCCTAGACCATATTCGCGAAATATTGCATAAGAGTTCCCCAAACGAATACCGACCATGTGAAAAGGGCCTCTGCATGTCGTGCATTTGTGTTGGAACGGCCAGAATCGGAAGAGCTAAGTAGCTGTACCACGTGCACCCCCATTCAAATAATTATAAAATGACTCACTACTTGCTGTCATCGTCAGTACTGCATCTCTGCAAACTCGTAACCCTCTGACCAGCATCCCTGAGACCAGCTCCCCTCTGATCATCAACCGTCTCATCAGCACCCCTCTGATCAGCAGCTCTCAGACGAGCACCCCTCAACTCAGCCCCAGCTTAGCTCTCAACGTCGCAGCTGCAGTTGGACTCGTGCATGACTCTACTTTCGCGGTGAAAAAGTTATTAGAGCACCGGTGCTCTCGACTAGCTTTACTTGCGCAAAAACACTGACTCTACGATCGCATTACGGGCGATCACAAACACTATAACTGAAACAGACAATTTATATTTAAACAAGTTCGAAAAAATTTCCTTTAAATTGGAAGGCGCCACACAATTGAGACTTTGAGAAAAATTTCCAGCAGCCACATTGGGCGCTCAATGAATTCTGCTTAAGTCTGATAGAAAAAAGGAGTGGCCTCTTCGGGCGTCTAAGGTTTTTCAATTTTAATATATGCAAGGCGTAGCCTCTTTGGGCGCCTAATGCTTTTTAATTCTAATAAACCATCACCAGGTCTCATCCTTTTCAATTTTAATTAAAAAATACAGCAGCCTGTTTGGGCGCATGATAATTGTAATAGGAAAAAGAAGCAGCCTCATCGGGCGCTAATGGCATGGA
Organism: Andrena cerasifolii; assembly: GCF_050908995.1. NCBI lineage: Eukaryota > Metazoa > Arthropoda > Insecta > Hymenoptera > Andrenidae > Andrena > Andrena cerasifolii. The sequence continues at coordinate 2,488,730 of NC_135129.1, forward strand.
ATGCCAGAAAATAATTTCTAATTCTAATCTACTGTGTTAGTAAACCCTAACCCAGATATAATTCTTCCTTGAAACCAGCAACGAATCTCTTAGTGAATTCTTTATTAAAGAATTCACCAGAGAAAACCTTGGCGAATCCCTCGACGAATCCCTCGGCGAATGTTTCGATGATGCGCTTAAAACTAGACTTGCCTGGCTAAATTTTCTAAATTTCGCAGCACACACACCACTCTACAATTAGTTTTTGCAGAGGAAGCATAACAGACTATGCTTCGGTATACTAACCCTTTGGACTGTGATTGCGGTATAAGGTAAAAAACTACTAAAATTATTTCCAAAGACTTGACTTTAAAGTCCACAGGGTTAGCATGCGCGCGTAAGAAAGATAGACGAGAGGTTCTCGTCGATCTTTCTACACATATGCCATTACAATTTCTTTCGCATATTTTAGAGGTACACTTTCACTGCTTTCAAGTGACAATTAGACTCTAAGTATCTCATTGCAGAGATAGAAAAAGAATTGACAAACGGACACGGATTCGCCGTCGCGAGAGATCTCGAGCTGCTCGATACACTCACGCATTGCAGTTGCACGGACAAAACGTTAATACGCGACCACGATTCATCCAGCCCCCCATTAACGGGAGTTCCCCGCTCGGGCCGCGCCTGAGGGGTCAGACTCACAGCAGCCCGCCTCACAATTAAATCACATGCAGCTGCAATACGCGCTCCCACCACAAAGCCGACAATTTGCACAGGCGAGTGTATCGTGCCCGAGCATCTTGTGCTAATTCAAGATCTCTCCCGAGAACGAATTATATTTCCGGAAAAAAGAAAAGAGGATTGAAAGTAGGAAATAGAGAATACACTATGACAAGTCTATAAAAGTATACTAAATGCGAAACGACACGGTGTACGGTGAAGCTAATTGTAAGCGAAAGCAAAGGTAAAAGGCGTCACCCTCAACAAGCAAGCGTACCTCTACCCCTAAATCTAGCCTATCGCACTCTTTACAATGAGCCCTAGTGGCATAATCTATTGCAAATATGCACTTGCGTAACTTTCGAGAGACATGCAATAGCTAAGAATCTCCCGATTGAGATTGCAAAAGAGACTAAACGACTAAAGGACCGAAAGACGCGGCGGGACGCGAGCATTCACCCTCGATCCACCGAAATTTCGTTTCTACACGGCGTGCTCCATATCACGACTTTACACAGCCATGGCGAGCGTGACCGAGAACGAGAACCGTCGCACATCTTCGTCTAACAATGGTCCTCTGTGCAAAGCCGTAATAAGTTGTACCCAGCACAGCCGGCCTATGAAGGGCGAGAACACCATGCGCGAAATAGAAATCAGTGATCGAAGGCGAATTGTATTTCTAGAAGGGTGCGTTTGGCACTCTTGTATTTAAAAAGAACGAGGCGGAACAGAAGCTTATCGCTCGAAGTACGCAAGTGCATTTCTGAATAGATGTCCAGACCGAACCAAGCTCACCGAATGTAAGTTTGGCTCGATCTGAACCCTTAAACTAGATCGTAGGCTTCAGCTTGACAACGTTTTGCAAGACGCAATGCATTGGAAAACGTTACCAAGTCCAGGCACACCAACGCGGAGGTACCTACGAAAGTGACCCATTTCTACGAAATATTTCTGGTCCATATTCGACCAATGCATTTTTGAAAATTTGGAAAAAGTCTTACGACTAAAGTTCCTAAACTAAAACTTATTGCTAGGACTATGGCTAGTTAAAACTAAGCACCTGTGCAAGTTCTTCCGCGATTTATAAAATTTTAGGTTTAGTGGCTTAAAGTTAGTTTAATGCAGGGGGGGGGGGGGAGAAATTTAAGTTCAAATAGCAGCCACTTTGGCAGCAGTCATTTATTATTATACTATTATTTTATAAAGGGACCATGCGAGGTCGAGATATCAGGTGGTAAAAGTGGCATTTTTTATTTCTCGTAATATTGACACTAGTGCGTCTTTATATTTAGCACATGCAACGGGCAAGCAAAAGTAGCGAGCATAGTGACAAAGTAGTACCAACGATGATTGTCATTGTTTATTAAGAGAATCTAATGACTCGAATGTAATTACTGTTAAGAGAGAAGATTTGAAAGAACTCGCACGAAAGAGTTCAACTTCAGAAATGTAATTCGTATTCGATACATTAAGCATCCTGAATGATTGTGAAATTAAAGAAAAGAAGTTTAGAATGTTTGAAACGCGATATTAAAACTCCTATCGCGAATTTAAAATTGATTCATTGTACTTTTCTACGTGTATTGAACATTTGAAAAGACACGCATTAAACGTTACTATTCACAAATGCTAACAATAAGTATGTATTCGTGGTCACTGTGCTCGCTACAGCAATCATTTTGTTCAAAAGCATACAGAAACATTGAAAGAATGAAAAAGTATCACTCACCGTTCGTTGAAAATAGTCTCACTGCTATCTATGCACACAGGCATCCCCATTCAGCAGTAGCTATTCGATCTGCAGGCGAATGTCCAGTTCCAAATGTGTCACACTTCCAAATGTGTCCCATTACTTTTGCGATGAAAAAGCAATAGGAGCACTGGTGCTCTGAATTAATTCTAGATGCGTTAAAACACTGACTTTACGTTCGCGTTCGCATTACTAACACGCAGGGCCACTGTGCACTGTGAAATACTTTATCGCGAAATAAGCACTGATTCTACAATCGCATTGCGCACGATTACAAAAGCACTTCGTGTTTTTAAACTGTTTCCAAAATAGTCCTCCAGGCACTGAGTGTAAAGCAGTAGAATCTTGTTGAACGACCTCCCACATATTCCAGTACTTGATGAAATTTATGCGCGAATCGAGAAATCACGAAATAATATGCAGGCACGTTCACCGATCCGATCACCGTCGCGAGTAAAGTCGAACTGAGGGATCACACCTCTCGTCAATGTTGTCACATTGGTAGAGGTTGCTGTCCGACCTCAACTGTTTCCCATGGAAGTTGAAATTTCTCAAAGCCAGAAATAATTATATATCGCAATGTCCATTGTAAAATATGTACTTTTCGCAGCTGCAGCCATGCATCCTGCTCTTTTTATGTGTACCTATATGTCTTTCAATATTGGGGAGATGTGATCGGACTCGAGTAGAGTGTTTTCAAAAAATTCTTCCAGATACTTATTGTTCGTGTATTGCAGTAGAATCTTGTTGAACGATCTCCCACATAGTCCAGTACTTGATAAAATTTATGCGCGAATCGAGAAATCACGAAATAATATGCAGGCACAGTCACTGATCCGATCGCTGCCGCGGTTAAAGTCGAACTGTCAGCTTACACCTCTCGTCAATGTTGTCACATTGGTAGAGGTTGCTGTCGACCTCAACTGTTTCCCATGGAAGTTGAAATTTCTCAAAGCCAGAAATAATTCTATATCGCAATGTCCATTGTAAAATATGTACTTTTCGCAGCTGCAGCCATGCATCCTGCTCTTTTTATGTGTACCTATATGTCTTTCAATATTGGGGAGATGTGATCAGACTCGAGTAGAGTGTTTTCAAAAAATTCTTCCAGATACTTATTGTTCGTGTATTGCAGTATATTCTTGATGAACGACCTCCCTCATATTCCAGTAATCGATGGAAATAATACATTAACATAGGTATCCCATGGCATTTTAATAGTTTATCCGTCCGATCCATCCTCCGACTTTGGTGAACGTCGTTATTGAACTCCATTATTTTACATATCTTGAGAATTCCACGTTACTTTATTTTATATATTTATATATGTGGAAGAAAGGGAAGGAAGGATTTATTTAAACATTTCGAGTTACATTTAATTTTACATTGTATCAAAGTATTACAAGTTAAAGAAATTCTTGTATCTAATTACTTAGGATATTTGACAATCTATTCATGTTTTATTCAGAGAATCTAACGACTCGAATGTAATAACTATGAATAAGAGAAGATTCATAAAACTCATACGAAATAGTTAAACTTGAGAAGCGTAACTTGTATCGAAAACATTAAGCATCTCGAATGATTGTGAAATTAAAGAAAAAATAGTTTAGAATGTTTAAAACGCGATACTAAGACTTTTATCTCGAATTTAATACATATATATTGCATTTTTTCTGTGCGTATTAAACGAGAAGTATATGTATAATTTGGAAGCACACGCTACAGCAATCGTTTTGTTCGATAGCATGTAGAAAGATTGAACGAATTGAAAAGTTTTACTCACCGTTCGTTGAAAACAGTTTCACTGCTACCTCTGCAGACAGGCATCCCTCTTTAGCAGTAGCCCCCCGATTTGCAGACCAATGAGTAATAAAATAGAAAAATATTATGAAATTAAGTATTATTCTGTATAAATAATTATTGTGAATTTAATTAATTAGGCTATAGTATCTGATAGAGATATTAAAATATAAGTTACAAGCAAATTTTAAATCTTGTAAAAGAGGGTTGAAAAATGTACTTATGCACTTTTACATATTTCGCGCCCTCCAAGAAAGGCTCCTGAATCCGCCTCTGCAGATTACTCGGCAGCTTCGGGGGGAGGGGGATGGACCCGGGTTGAAACCCTGACCAGGTCCCCAGCAAGTCCAGGAAGTCCTGTAGGTCCCGGTAGTTCGTCAGCTCCAGGGTTCCCGGAGGTCCTTCAAGTCCGGAGGACCGACGACGACTGAGTACATGAAGATCTGTGAGCTCCTTATGTAGACTTCGAGGAATGATGTCCCCCGATCAAAACAAGGTCGACGGTTAGTTACAATTGCGAAATCCAAAGAATTCTTCGGCAAAAATGGATTTTCGGCTAAAATATCCATTCCAGTGGCTATTGCTGTGACAAATAATGTTAACAACATTTACATTAACCGCCCAGTAGAAATTATTATTAACTACGATCGATAGAACTTGAGATATCAAGCAATTAGTAACATTTGATTTTCGATTTGCAAATGATTTTCTACGCCGAATGAATTCTCTTTTATTCTGAATGTTTAATTTTTCGATACATTAAAATTAATGCTTATACATATCATATAGTATTATTTATAATGTATAAATACATTTTAGTTGAACCTGGTGTAAATGAATAGTTGCAGGAATATTTGGAGAAATATGAGTGACGTACTTGTTTCTCCCCCTTAGTTACTAACATCGACGAAGTATAGGATAGAGCCACGGTACTCTATGAAATACTTTTTGGCAGGCACAGGCACTGCCTCTACAATCGCATTGCACACGATTACAAAAGCACTTCCTGTTTTTAAACGTCTTTCAGTTTCTGAAAAAGTCTTCTAGGTGACGGGTATATCTCAATGGAATCCTGTTAAAAGGCCTCCCACATGGTCCAGTAATCGACGAAGTTGATGCGCGAATTGAGAAATCACGAGATAATATGCACTATGACGTGCACACACTTCACTGAACCGATGAATTTCTCAGGGCTAGACAAAATTTTATTTTCCAATGCGGGTTTTAAATGTAACTCGCAGTTGCATCTATGCACACCACGACACTCATACATCACGCAACTTTCTGCGAGGCTTTAAAGAATTAGATTTTACTGATGTAAGTTTCAGTGTTAGCGATAAACTAATACCTGTTGTATCCGATTCTCCGCTCTGTCGGCAAGGTAGAGAACGACACTGAAGTGGTAAAAAAAAGTTTTTCGAGCCGCCAAAAATCCTTCTCGCAAACGTTATTTTTAGGCGAAACTTCCGAAAACCGGTCAAACCCGATTGGGCTGAAATTTTGCAAATAGCTTCATTTTGCATAAAAATAACGTTTGCGAGAAGGATTTTTGGCGACTCGAATTTTTTTTTTACCATTTCAATGCCGTTCCCTACCTTACCGACAGAGTCGAGAATAGGATACAACAGTTATTCAAACATTCTCTTTATTATTCTCCTGTATATACATATTTAATATCGTTCAATAATGTTTCGAATGGGTCTCTGCCTGACTTCTTCACTTCATACCGCCATAAATATTCACAGATGTGATCAATCATGGTGTCATCCTTAATTCCGCAGTTTTAACTGAATTTTGGATCCTAACTTAAATGGCTAAAAATGTTTCTCGCAACATTGTTTCTATCTCTGGAACAGGCGCACGAGTCACGGGCCCAGCGACCGCGACTGTCAACACCCACAAGATAGGTGTGATAAAAAATAAAACAGCGCCTTCTCATCCTGATCCAGGACCTTCGATTCGTACATGTGTTTAAAAAATCCTGTACGCAAAATTTGAGTCAAATTTAATAAGGAGAATGCATTGAAGCTTGGCCCCGTGTAAACTCACATCGGTTCGCTACCATGCTTTACGCGCCCGCGAGCGGGCGCGCGCCCCCCGCCCCAAACTAACCCAAAACCAATACTAATACCCAGTATCAAGCTGATATCTCTTTCTAAGTTGATCTCTGTTTTATAGATTTTAGGAGATTAATAAGGAGAATGCACTGAATAACTGTTGAATCCGATTCTCCGCTCTGTCGGTAAGATAGAGAATGACATTGAAATGGTAAAAAAAAAATTTTCGAGTCGCCAAAAATCCTTCTCGCAAACGTTATTTTTATGCAAAATGAAGCTATTTGCAAAATTTCAGCCCAATCGGGTTTGACCGGTTTTCGGAAGTATAGCCTATTTTTATGCAAAATGAAGCTATTTTCAAAATTTCAGCCCAATCGGGTTTGACCGGTTTTCGAAAGTATCGCTTATAACGCGAACCACTGTAGTGGTGCATCCCTATCACTTACGCTACTATGACTTGGTCTGTGGTGATAGGTCTATCCTATATCTCGTCTGTGACGGAACAATTCTATATCCTCGATGGAGGGTACAAATGGCATTTGAACGCTCATTTTCGTTTACACGTTTTACCGCTACGCGTCGCTAGCGCTTATGCGAGTGTAGGCTTACAGACGAGGTATAGCTGATACTATACCGGCTACCAGCGTTGTATAGTTTTGCGTACATTTTTCTATACTAGTTTAAAAACACACTAACGTGCCTTACATTGTAGACTTAGCGATGCAAACAATTTCCCTTCTTTTTAACCGATTTCAAAAAGGAGGAGGTTATAGATTCGCTCGTATGTATTTATTTTTTTTACGTTTGTCCCCGCATAACTCCTCAGCATAAGGACCGATTTTGATTATCTTTTTTTTATTCGAAAGAGGGCGATGCCCCGGTGGCCTCATTCCACACTGCGTCAATATTGGCTGAATACTTTGCCGGTACTGGTTAATTCAAACTTCGCCTCATTACATAATTTGTATTTCATGTATTCTCGTATTTTAGAGTATTTCCGCGCTTTGAATTGTAGACCCCATATAACGAATTTCAGATATCCTTATTTCCACTTTTCAAGTCGCTTATTTTCGGAATTTCTAGCAAACTTTTTTTTTTAAATAAATATAGTTATGTAACTTAAATAACTAAAAAGTAAAAAATAAAAAAGTGTAAGAAAAATTAAAAACGACTTGAAAAACATAAAACTGCACTGAAAAGTAGAAAATAATTTTTTCCTTTATTTAATCGACGACTATTCATTTGTTTAAGTCGGCGCCAGATTTACACAGTGCAAATGACGAGGCGTCGACATAAAAAATTGATAGTCGTAGATTAAATAAGGGAAAATATTATTTTTTACTTTTTAGTGCATTTTTATGTTTTTGAAGTTGGTTTTAATTTTTTTTTTTAATTTTTTAGGATATACATAGATACTCGATAGTATCACTATATGTATAAGATGTAAGCGATGTCATAACAAGAGACTGTGCGAACCCGAACAGGGTCTTTAGTCTAACCCAAACTCAAAGACAGTTTGTTCCTAGTTTATGCGTTTAAGTTCGATTGTTATTGTCTTTGTTATATTTTTTCTTGGCATATTAAACGTATGTTACAAAAAAAGCTGATACCTGTGTTCAATACCTGGTCTGCGGTATATTGCACATATCAGTAGGTAAGGTGGTGAAACAGAGGGGAGTCTTAAAATTTTAAAATCCCATCAGTTCCAGCACCGCGCTGAAATATTCCAAGTTCCACTTATCCTTTTATTTTAACACTATACTCGTATTCTGGAGTAGCAATAATCGAATAGCATTTGCTAATTTCTTATATTTTTATTTCTTACGTCCTATCAAAATATTCCAAGTATTAATTAAAACGTTTAAATAGCGTTCAGTTGAACCTGTCCGTGTAAATGAATAATTGCAAGAATATTTGTAGAAATATTTGGGAGAATAATTTGCTTTCTATAGACGGCGATGTATGGAATTTTAATTAATTCCTCTTGCCAGAAGGAAGGGCGTTTAAGGCCTACAAGCGCTCGAGTAATTATTACACCCTTATTCGAAGGTGTAAACAATTTCGCAACTAATTTGTGCAAGTCTTTAAAGAACTAGATTTTACTGCAAATTTCTGTGTTTGCAGTGGGACAATTCTCCAGGCAAATAGGGTCCAGAAAGCAATAGAGTAATTATTATTAGTTTACTGAAATGTTTAAACGGTGCATTCCAACTTTGTGTAATATTTCTAGAATTCACTTCTACTTTTTGCAAGGCTTACTGCGAAGATCAAAGTGCACTAATTAATCGTGCTTCATATTTAACTACGTAGTTTCTTTAAGATATTTCTATAAGACAAATCCAATTTCAATGGCTTTATAAAGATATTGAAAGAGAAATTGTGTATAGGTAAATAAAATACAATATCTAACCACGATTTAATTAATTAGGTGGCCAACTTGTTGCTGAATGGGGTTAAGACGACTCTTCTACTAGAACTTCTTTTGTCTATCGAATAATATTCCCACCAGTCCTCTGGAATGCGATCCTTTTGATCTTAAATACATCCACCGTGCAGGAATTCGTATAACGAATGAATAACTCTCATTTCAATTATTCGCTTCCTTCGGTACATGTACTCGAGTACAAATTCGCAAATTTTCCCTCCATATGCTCGATAAAAATAAGCATTTCATGACCATTCCGCTGAGTTAATAATTATTAAAGTTCACCGTCTTTGGAATACCTTACGACATATTTCTTGATTGTCTTATTACTCAGTTTGCAAGGGATCGGTTTTCGGAAACAGACGCACGATTTTACCCGGACATGATTTCATTAAAAAATAAAGAAAGGGAACGAAAAGTGAGATGCAGCTGCACTTTGCTGCTGCATCCTTTCAATGGGGAGTAATTACACACGGTCATTAATGCTGGCGGAGCGAGAGTTTAGAATGACCGAGCACTCCAAGAAAAGTTTCCCCTCAAATTGGAAAAGTTTAACGCCGTTCAAAAGATATTTACCACTTTCCACGGCGATAGCTATTCCCTGTTTCCATTCCCCCGTGCCTATGCTCGGTCACTTGCAATTATAATAAGCAGGCAGAAAACTACTAAAAAGTAACCGAGGAATCCAAAAATCATAATTACTTTATCGATTCGCGACAGGAAGCTTAAGGGGGGAGCCTGGTGTAGCGGATCGAAGAAATCGATTTTCTTTTTTTGCATAAATCAATAGTTGAACATCACGACAATATGTTCCCAAAGCCGCAAAACGAAATTCGAAAAATTAAAGCGGAGCGCCAGGCTACCACAAAACTTGAAATGTATTTTTCTCGAAACGACAGTTTTATACTTTGCGGGCAATATTACTCCAAAAATATTCAACCAATCGACTTGGCCTTGTGCACGGATATTTGTGAACATTTTCTTCATAGTACTAAGTTATTAGTATAATGATATTGTTTAAATAAATAACTTTTTTTTAAACATTTAAGGCAAAATTTCGTTGGAAACAGTGAACTTTTTATTCAAGAGGCCGCCATTTGTTCACTTTGCATCTTTTAAGTTTCAAATTTCTTCATTCTGTGCGTACACTCATAAACTAAAAGAAAATTGTTGGATTTTTGGTTTCAGATGAAACCAAAAGACGCTACGTTGCCCGCGGTGCAATAATTGCGTCGCCAACGGACTGGGCATAACTTTGTTATTTGCCGCTCTTTTTTAATAAAATTTTTTTGTTACATACCTTAACCTGTTAATACAATATCCTGAAAGTTTCAGAAAGATCTATCAAATACTTTCTTTAAAAAAAATTCCCGAAAAATGCCTCGATTTTCATTTAGTTACACCAGGCTCCCCCCTTAATTGTAATAAACATATCTCAACACTGAAATACAACTCGTCAAGCTATACACCATTACTCTCAAAAAGCACATATACAAAGTGACTAAACAAGCCGATAACAATCAGCCCTATAACTCGATAGAACGAACAAGTGAAGCAAGGAAACAGTCGCATCTTCGAAGTAGCTTACTCAGTTATAAAGCCGTTTCTTAATTTTCCACGGGTTACAATAATTTTGCCCAGGGATTTTCACGGTGGCTTCCACCTCGACTCGTCTTACTGTAATTTCCAGCGTGTCTTAAACTTATTCTCGGTGGTATTTTCCGCCCGAGAGCGGCCGATACGAAGACCCTTTGAGGCGCAAGACAGGGTGGACAGAGGGAGGCAAGAGGGGAGAAAACGGACGACACGGGCCATGCGGGACATGATAAATCGTTCGAGTATCTCTTTTCTCCGATTGCTCGTGTAACGTCGCCATCCAGCAAGCACCAAGTGCCACCGTATTACTCGCGTTCCGCTCGATACCGCGTTCCCTTTCGCGACAGTCGAAAAAGAGATATCCTTCTGTCCGTTTCCTCCCCTCCGATCCATTCAACTTTAATTCCAATCTGCCACACTGCGTGCTCTTAAATATTAATACCTACTCTGCATTTCCTACGGACTCATCCATGTGAGGTACATCTGTACAGACTTCTCACTGTACATGCCCAAGTGCGACTTACATATTTCTTTCCATAAGCTTCTTTATTCGTTCACCATCGCGCGCAGAGTGGCACATATGGGCCAAGCATGCAGAAACCCTCAAAACGACAAGAAATTAGTTAAACACAGTACGGATCCTATAACTTCGCGATCTCTATTTTGTAGAAAATTACGGGACATGTTTATTTAATATTGGAAAAAGAATATTGCTTCTCGAATCATTGATTTCATATTTTCTGTGTGTATGTGTAATATATGGACTCTACATTTTTTTCATATTAAAAACTGTGGCTAAAAAATATTTTTGTAATATTATATACTACTTAGGGACCAAGCCATAGTTCCATTTTGGGGTTAAAACACAAAAACTACAGAGACATTAAAATAATATTAATTATACTACCCCATTAAAAAACACTGTAAAACAGTAACAAGAAATAAAATATACCCAATAGAAATAAAGCTACTTTCCTGTAATAATTATAATCTTCGAACTAAATTTACTGAATTTCATAATCATTGAGGTTTTTGCATAACTCATAGTTCCTTTCTAATAAATCGTACCTCAAATATTCAAATAATTACTTTGTTTCTGAAATAATACGTTCCCTGTAAATGATAGTTGGCATTAACTTCCGTGCTTTAATATCCATTTAATCAGACAGATGTGGTGTGAATTATTATTCCGAACGCCCAGATATTTTATTTTAGTGTTCTTGACGAGCAGTAAGAGTGTCTACTTCAATTGTCTTCGCAGGAGTAATTGTGTATTAAACTTTCAAGATGTTAAGTATCCGTAGAATACTTTGCTGTTGTGCAGAAGCTATAAATCTGTGGAATGGTTTGAAAATTTGATTCCTAACTTCGTAACGCGAGATAAGAATTATGAAGCCCGATGATTAACGCAGGACAAGGTAAGAGCAGCTGTAACGCAATATGGCTCATTGCTATAACGCATTTTTCTCGGCTAATGAAGATTCCAAGCGACACCGCGACACTTTCTTTTAACGAACACCTATCATTTATTTCTTCTTATTCCCGTGCTCATATTTGATACGCTACCGCGTCTAATTAATTACCTCGATCGTTACACCCGGTGGACATGTCATTGCGATTAGCTTGACTTAACTCTTATTCTAGTACAAATTCTTCTTCCTTCGCGAATTAAAAGCGCATGATAATTAATTACCTGACGACAATGAACACCAGATAGTGTTGTATTTGATAAATATTATTTTACAAGGAGCTTCGAGTAAACTGGGTCTGTATTATTATCTACCAATAATCTTTTCCTTCTTTTAATATATTAAACCCAGATTTTAATCAACTTTTTAGACACGATCTGTGGATACGGCTCTTACGCGAAGTCATTCTTAACGCCAAATTGTCAGAATTCCGTATAAAACGGTCAGCTGGCAGTAGGAAAGCCGTGGGCCTGGAAAATGAAGACGCATGGTCAGCGAATTAAGAACGAATCGCTCAATGTTGGCGGGGAATAAAACACTGTATTTGGAAGAATCGCAATTCGTTGCGTTATTAAGTTTGTTGCAAAGGCTCATGCATCAACCTACTCGAAATGTTTTCACTCCTCGAGGATTCCATTCGCTTCATTCTTTTCAATACACGCGATACGTCTTCAAGTTTTCTCAGAAATCTCACGGTTTCTTATGTGGAGACAGGAGGAAGCTAATCTTTCGGAAAATACAATTTTCCTTCGGGCAAATATGTACACAATAATCTAGCCCGCTAAGCGAGATATGCACGCATTATTTTAATTAAAAGTTAGCAGCTGAAAACAATTTTAAATCCTTCAGAATTTACTGTAACTTCGGTTTAACCCCTGGATCTTGTCTTTAGGGTGAAAATGTCCAAGGGTGAAATGATCCAGAGGTCAAGACTCGATACTAATGGAACTTGTGATACTTCTATATTTTTCAAATTGAAATAGCAAAATTTAAAACGTGAAACATCGAAATTCAAAAACTCAAAGGGCAATGTACAATTCATATTAAAAGGACCTAATAAAAGAAATATTATTTCAAAGCATAATTCCCTTGAAGTTTTGAGAAAACAAGTTGATTTCGAATTTCAACGATTACTTATTAGTAGAACGATGCTTACGTGCAGAGATCGTTTACCGTCGCCCAACATCCCCACTGATCCACTGACTTTAACACTGTTAACTAGTTTGGCTTCTAAGGACAAAAGAAACAAGAGACTATTAAACGCGACTGAAAATTATAGTCGACGAGCAACATTGAATTTACTCTAGGGACTGAAAAGCACAAATAGAGCACCAATGCTCTGCAGGCAATGTAAAATACGTCGTAAAACACTGGCTCTACTTTCGCGCGCGTCTGAAACGAGAATTCAGAGCCACTGTGCTCTGGACAATAAAACTTTATACGAAAAAGAACACTGATACTAATGATCGCATTGCACGCGGTCATACACTTCCTTGAAAGTCATCGAAATGCAATTATATCGTAGAAAAACATCATAAAATATTTATCTATAATTGCAATGCAGTGAAACTACGATATTTAAATTTTTAGTAACAATCTAATAACTTCTGTTTGAAAATTAATTAAATACAGCAGTGACTCGAAGCAAGATGATCGCTATTCCCTCCACTTTTGCTAATTGATAATGTTTTATCATATTCTCCTTGCCTGCTGGAGATCTACTTCTTTATCTCTCTGGAAGAGAATTTGATTTGCTACTTAGAAGCATAAAGGATTGGAAGACAAGGACCTCTGTGTGAAAAATATAATGCATTTGGATTATAAGTAAATTTCATGCTACTTAAAAGGGGAGTTAGGCAATCCGAAAATTAAGGGTTAAAGATTGGTGGTAGGAGTAACTTGAAAAGTATGGATTTTTCGATAATTATTTTTACGCCATTTTGTGGATATAAAAGAAATATGCAACTTTTGTTTAAACTACTTTTCGATATCTCTCACGGTTCTTGAGATATTCCACGAAACAGAAAATTCTTCAATTTTTTCGAGGGGTGCTTTCACCCCCAAAAACAGTTCTATGGAATAAAAAAAGCCCTCGTTGGACGATGTGGAATCTTATTACAATCCTGCATGCAAAATTGGAAGTGAATTGGTTGAACGTAGCGCGAGTTTTTAGGCCCACCGTTTAGCCGTCTAAAATCAAGAGACTTTCGGATATGTATGCATAACTTCCGCAAAACAATAGTTTTTTTACTGAAACTTATTTTTTAAGTACTTCATAATACTATGTAAAGATAGTAAAAAAACAGGAAATCTTCGTCAAGCCGTTGACTTGTAAAAAATCCACAAATTGTACACATTTTCCGAGGGTTCAAACGGGTGTACCCCCTTAAGAGGAGGAAGATTCCTTGCGAGGAAGAATCGCTCGAAAACGTTCAGCAGCACTTCCTAATCGCTGTCCACAAGAAGAAGCCTGAAATGCGGCAACGAAACGGCACACTTCCGCCCTCCATAAATTTCACTCAACGTTGATAAATCTTCGGAGTTTGAATACCGCGATTAAAGTTTTGGCGCGAAAATGATCCGTTATTAATGTCCCCGGCGCGGAGTTTTTGCGCAATGCACGGCCCGAGAAGTCAGCCATTTCAGTTCATTCGTCATCCCCTACCGAGAGTTTGCTTCCTTGTTTTGTGTACAGTGTACCTACATACGGACACAAGCGTCGCTTCTCGCGGAATGACTGGTTTTTGATAAATGTGCTGCTGGAATGATGAAGAACACACCTTCCTTCATCCCTTAGCTTCGCAGCCAGTCCCTGCGATCGTTGTTTCCTCGCTAAAGGCGAAGTATCCCGTTATTATTGGCAACTGATGCGTTTAGTTGTAACATAGACACGGCAAGTTTGCTGAAACCAGGCTGACACATTCGTGTACGTCAAAATTCGAGCTTCTTAACTGCTATGATAGACAATTTATTTTTCTCGCTAAGCTTCTTGTAATCCGGGCTTTTAAATCTGCTTGTACGGTGTTTGACAAGTTGCAAAGCGGCATAAAGCTCATCTCCGCGATCAAGAAGCTCCGTTCGATCATCCTCCTCGATGATCATCCTCCGCACCTTCAAGGGGTGATAATTTGAGAGCGAAGAGTGCGCATCTGTATTCGCATGGGACTTCAGAGCCACTACCAGTTGAGCAGGCTGATAAAGCGTAGTCAAACATTCTAGGAGCACTGTGTACATCAGTTTGACGTTATCACCGAGCCAAGTTATTCTTTGGGCAATGAAGAACGCATGTATATCGAGATTACGTGCTGGAAAATCTGCGAAAAGTTTCACGTTCCGCGGAGGTATCAGAGAAATATAGATGCGGACGAAATCTTTAAGAGCCGCCAAGACGAGGGTGCGATAACGCACGATTTTGATTTACGAGTATGAGATATAAAACCCATACTGGAACACGAGACTCACTTTATTCGAGCCTGTGAAAAAGCTCGATACGGATATTCGATTTCAAGCTCGTTCAACGTATACAGGGCGGTTCAGAGTTCGCCGTAAACCCAATAGAGGACGATTCTGCGTGTCAAAGTAAATCGAAAAGGTGAGACGAAATTACTTATACATCTGTACTTTGAGCATGAACGTGATGCAATTGCAGAAGAGATGAATCCTTGTGCATAAACACGTCGAAGTTATAAAATCACTGTGTCCCGAACAAGTCTTAGTCTTCCAGGAAATCAGATTCACACATGCACTTGGTTAATTGTAAGAATCTTTCCCATCTTCAAAAGCAATTTCCTTGAGAGCAAAGAAGAGCATTCTATCGATCATAAAATCAATTTAATAGAATACAATTGAAGACCTTGCAACAACAGGGGTGCAGCTTCATTTTCGACAGTTTTTGAGTTTGACGTGTAATATTATACGTAAAAAAAAATCTACAGCGTTTGATGTAAATCCCAACACATATGAGAGATTTATTGCAAATAAATATAAATAGAAATATTAATATAAATAATAATAATATTAATATTTCTATTAATAATAATAATAATATTAGAATTAGAAATAGAATTATTAATATTAGAAATATTAATATTAGAAATATTAATATTAGAGATATTAATATTAGAAATATTAATATTAGAGATATTAATATTAGAAATATTAATATTAGAGATATTAATATTAGAAATATTAATATTAGAGATATTAATATTAGAAATATTAATATTAGAGATATTAATATTAGAAATATTAATATTAGAGATATTAATATTAGAAATATTAATATTAGAAATATTAAAAATATTAGGAATATTAGAAATATTAGAAATATCAGAAAAATCAGAAAAATCAGATATATCAGACATATCAGAAATATGAGAAATATGAGAAATATGCGAAATCTGAGAAATATGAGAAATCTGAGAAATATCAGAAATATCAGAAATATCAGAAATATCAGAAATATCAGAAATATCAGAAATATGAGAAATATCAGAAATATCAGACATATCAGAAATATGAGAAATATGAGAAATATGAGAAATATGCGAAATCTGAGAAATATGAGAAATATGAGAAATCTGAGAAATATCAGAAATATCAGAAATATCAGAAATATCAGAAATATCAGAAATATCAGAAATATCAGAAATATCAGAAATATTAGAAATATTAGAAATATTAGAAATATTAGAAATATTAATATTAAATATAAAAATAGAAATAGAAATAGAAATAGAAATAGAAATAGAAATATTAATATTTTTATTATAGAATATTTTTTCGTCAAAAATAGAAACAAAAACTTATCCACTCAATAAATACTACTTATCGTGTGAAAAAATTTCAATTAGTATTCTCTTGTGAGTCCTAAGTCAAAGCAATAATTTTATAAACAAATTTTTTCCAATTTACTCGAAGTTGGTAAATATGGAGCTGCACACCTCTTGCTGCAAGGTCCCCAACTACCCCAGCGTTTCAAAAGTTCATTGCCGAGTGAATCCTCAAGAATCTAAACCATCGCATTCGCCAGGAAATTCCACTTTACCCCTCGATTTTAAGATGTTCACCTGTTGTGTCCAAATACTTCCGAAGTACATATCGCGGAAATATGAAGGTCTCTGGCAGCGTTACGAGGACGGGGTGTCTTCGGCGATCGTTTCGCCGTGGATGGAGATCACCGAAGACGCTGCAAAGCCTTTTAGGCTCGGCGCTGTCAAATTACCACCAGACCCGACCTGAATTCCACGGTGTCAAACGTTTTTCGGCGGAACCGTGGGAAATAAAAAGGCCGTGTATAGGCGTTCGTGATCTTAAGTGCTCGCGTCCTGCGCGTGACACTTGGCCACGGAGTTGAAAGGCAAAGTGGAGAACTAAGGCGTCGAAGTTCATCGGTGACCTGGTTCAGGATGTTTTTAATGAAAGTGTCCCGGTGATTGGAAGTCACTTTGATTTATAGCGGACTGCCGAGGTAAAGGGTTTTGTTTGTCACGCGTCGAGCTTGTGCCGTTCTTTCGGCGAGCGGGGGCTCTTGCGGGGCTGTGGCAAAAATTTGATGGCTGATGGAGTGACTATGGGAGAAAAAGATGCTATGGAGTTTCTCAACCGAGGGCTGTATCGCGGTGGCAATTGAGAAAACAGGCGGCACTCTCGTGGGAGAATGTTTTAAGAAGTTGAAATAAATTATTTTTCTTGAAAGCTTAATTTTTGGGAAAATTGGGAGTCGACTTGGAGGGATGAGTGGTATCGACTGTGTTGTTGATAGTGGTTAATTAAATTTGTGATGACTGCTGAGGGTTGAATGTGAAAGTAGATAATAGTCACGGTAGGAAAAAATTGAAAATTCATTGCTCAGAATTTGCAAAATAGAAGCTTTTTTGTGTATGCACATTTTCTTGATGCAAGTAGTTCGCAGGCGAAGTGCAAGATGTCGCATAAATGCAGCAGCTTGTCGAGCAGCTTTTTAACTTCCTTTTTCTAAATAGACAAAGCGTAAAGGAAGAAGCAATAATAAATTCCCAAGATTATACACGCACTCTTATGGAAACAGACGATCTTGATAGATAAATCAGCTGAAAAAATGTTTCAATTTTTTTGTACACGTTGTATATGGATGGATGAAAATATCTGCTGAGTTTCAATTTTTTTTCACTGCACCGTTTTAAAGTAATAAATTTAATTATAATTTGAGATAATTGTGAATTCAGGGCATCCTCACTGCCAAAAGTTTAGCAAATAATGCTTGAGAAAGCAAAGTGAAAAATACCTTTCTAGGAGTATAAATAAGACTGCAACTGTCGCTCGAGTTTTTTAACTTCCTTTTTCTAAATAGACAAAGCGTAAAGGAAGAAGCAATAATAAATTCCCAAGATTATCGCACGAATACAGGAGGAATTAATGATTCAGTGGAATGAAGATTTATGCTTCGCATTCGTTATTAAAACTATTTAAAGGGAAACCCTGTCACTAAAACTGTTTAAAAAAAACCCTGTCCCTTTCAATACATAGCTAATTAATAAACTTATGCGTATATTACCTAAAACGGACCAAAGCTATTTTCCAAAACTACTAGCAAAATATTCTTATCTTCTAATTATTTTGCACTGAGCTTCTAAATAAAAGAAAAAGGAATCCTGGACGGTAGTAAGATTAATAACCAAATGCAAATGTTATTGAAAAATCGAGGGTGTACGTTGTTTTTCATTTTCAATCCCGACTTTTGTTCCATATTTTTAAGAATGAAAGTATTTTTGAACAGCACGATCGATTCACACTTGTGTGTCAGGTAAATGAAAACGATTGCATGGTTCATTTTAAGCACCTCAGGTCGCAGATTGCGCCACGGAAATCTGTGTCCCCAGTTTGCATCTCTGAACCCCGTCCCTTGCTAATATTCAGGTTAATTAGCGTTCTGTTGTGGTGCAGTTACGACGCCGCTCTAACGTCTCAAGCAGGGAGACGCCGGTAATATCGGATAATCGATAATATCGAGAATATTCAGGTAATAATCGCCGATAGGGCGCGACTCCCGCCGAAGAAACAAACGTTTGTTCGCCAGCAGCAATAGGAATGATCGCCGGATGAAAAATTGTTAAACGGTGCCATGCGCATACAGTTAAACATTGAGTAAAAATTTACTCTTGAAACTCTGGGAATCTTAAAGTTCTTAAAGAAAATGTTTAAGGTGAAACTACTTACGTGTGTAAAGTTCACTGTGACGCAAAATAAAGAAGCCCTCTATCTTCTTTGTAACTTAGTTTTAGGGTTCTTTAATATTAATTTTGTTCGAGTATCAAGAAGCAAAAAAGAAGCTTTAAAATCACGAAAAATTTGTATTCCTAATATGCTAGTGCAAATATTATGAAGTAAGTTCACCGAAGGTGCAAAAAATATTTAAATCGATTATTAAATTAAGGGGGAACGCCACTGTGACGTCCAGAAAAATAAGCCATTTTAAGAATTGTTTTCAGGAATAATTTACAGTTTTCATACAAAATTTGTATTACCTACTTTTGGTACAATGTCTTAGGAAAGAATAAAAACAAAATGGATAGAGGAACATGAATAAATTCTAATACATTAATTAATCTTCTAGACCCCTCACAAAAAAACGTAGGTCACTGACGGGATGTGTAACATTGGAACTACAGCTCTGAAATCCAATTTAAATCTTTTTTCATAAACTATAAGAGTGTAATTTCCGTGACACGAACCGATTTTTTAAACAAATTATATTTGTAAGAATGATGCGCTTTAGAAGAAAAAGTTTCAAAAATCCGCAAATAAGATGGGAAGTTTTTCAAAACATTTGATTTCGATCAAGAAATCCGTACGTGCAAAGGAAGCTACACTCATATAGTTTATAAAAAAAAAATTAAATTTGATTTCAGAGCTAGTGTTCCATAGTTACACATCCCGGCAGCGACCTGCTTTTTTGTGCGGGGTTTAGAAGATTAATTATTATATTAAAATGTATGCATGTTTTTCTATTTAATTTGTTTTTATAGTCTCTTAAGACATTCTACTATAGGTAATAAAAAATTTATATGAAAACTGTCAATAATTCCAGAAAAAATTCTTAAAAAGGCTTATTTTCCCGGCCGTCGCTGTGGTGTTCCCCTCAACCTAAGAAAAGATTGAACATTTTACTCCTATTACAAAGATAAATATCTGAAAGGCTACTGAACCTTCTACTACCAATAAATTTCTGATAACAGTAAACTACCCTAAAATTATGTGCTCAGTATGCGTTAGTATTTCGTAACTCCTACGGCGAGCTTTCAAAATACACGGAAAACATGTACATATTGACGAAACATCCGGACGTCAGCAAACAATGAATGCCCAAGCCGCGTATTGAAACAACACGAAACAATCTCCACCCACGCTTTCATAGATAGCAAAAAGTAGAACAAATTCTATCGCAGTGATAAAAGCAGAATCCTCCAATTTAGCTGTATTCAGAAACAGATAATGTTAGGTCAGCCAAAAACTTCTGTCGGCTTTACTTTATATCGAAATGTCCCTGCCGCTTCCTCCCCTTCAAACTCCCGGCTCGATGGGTTACAAGCAAAGCAAACTAAAAAATCTGAGTAATAAAAAATGAATCGGCCACTTTGAAAGTATGTAGTCAGTAACCATCGCATAATGAACCTCTCCGATTCGAAGCTACTGAACGCGAAACTACGAAGACTTTGTTTAACGATGCCCAAGAAAAGAGCTCACAGAGTTCCCTTTAGAAACTTTTCTAAAGAGTAACACCAGCTTCAGACTTACAAACCCTTGCTGCCCTGCAGTATCAAATTTACTTCTTTCCATTTGATTGTGAGGAGATCGGGATAGTTACAGGGTGATCTATACTATCGCAGCCCTCGCTACCGCAGAAGACAGGTAAAGCAGACAGATTCGCCAGACGGAATTCGGTGGAACGTTGCCTTTCGAGCCAATTGATGCTCGATTTCTCACGTAACTACGTTCGCCGGCCGTCGGCTGCTTCCTCTGAAGCACGAGCTCGCACGTGGCCGTGTCCTCGTGTACGAATCGTGGAACGAAGTAGAGAAGATCGCCGCCGCGGCAAGGGAACAAAAGAGGGATTGAGCAGCCTAGCGTTAAGTAGTATCGGCGAGTGCTAAGCGCGCCACTCGGAAGCTGTTAACCGCCGGGCGGTTCTGGAATCGTTGGTTCTTTCGAAGCGGACCCCCGAGCGCATCGCTAATGGGAACAATGGAATCGAGCATACCAGTTTGCGACTAACGAATGGCGAAGCGTAATGAAAAAGATTGTGGAATCGAGGATCGCGGGCATCGTAGCTCCTCGCAGGCTAGCAGGCGAAGTCCCAAGGAAACCTTGAAGTTCCAGCAACGGAAATGAAGAACCTTTTCTTGGGCGCTATCACGTCGGATGGATTTAATTAAGGTGCGTCTTCTTGCTGCTTTGAATATCAAAACGAGCCGCTAAATTAAAAATAACGTCGAGGGTGCAGCAAAAGGTCGTGACTCAATGAACGAAAATATTTTCTAAAAACTGGGTAGAAGAGCATTCGAGTGTTCTGGGTTTAAAATACTATTTTCTGAGCTAAAGACATAGCAACATTTAGGATTTTTTTTTAAGAACCTAGCATTCCGAGGCATCTGAAATTTGGACCACGTTTTTATGCATCCTTGAAGAGGTTGCAGTTATTTTTTTATTCACTTTTAATAATAAATGTAGGAGTTATGCGTCACCCCGCGGAAAACTCGTCGTCCGCTGGTGTGCATGATATTTACCTTCCAGGTAATCTGAATCAGAAAAATGAAACAGCGTTTTACTTTGTATATATGTAGCTTGAATTTGATGAAGCAGAATACCGCTAAGTTCAAAACGCGGTTTTATTTTGCTGTTTCAAATTACCTGATAAATATCATGCACACCAACGGATTACAAATTTTGCGCGGCGCGATGGTCGATCATGCATAACTACTATATTTGTGGTTCGAAATTAATAAAAAAAAACCTACGGCTTCTTCAAAGATGCATCGAAACATGACCCAAATTTCAGATGAATCGAATCGCTGGTTTCTTAAAAAAAAAATTCTAAATTTCGCTATGTTTTTAGCCCAAAGAATTGGATTCCCCCATTAAGTATCTTGGATGATGAGAATTTCATTGATTCCGTTGGATTGTGGTATTGGTATTTAATGGGAGCGTAATCGTCGAAATTAGCTCGTAGGCATGTTACACAAGTACTGTAATATTAAGTGCACCGAAGGGTTCTGATTAAATGAACGTTACCCGATTTAAGTATCGCGAGCAGCGGAATAATGCAGAGCACAGACGGCATGAAATATGAAAGTGGCGAGGAGAATGGCTGGACACTAAATTGGGACAGCGAAAGGGTTGAAAAATTAATAACAAAAATGCCGCAATTTGTCGCACAGATGCGGCAGTCCCTGGTATCGCGGACCGATTCAGCGCGAATCTCTGCAAACCCCAAGGAGAACCTTGTGAATACGTAAAATTTAACGGAAGGACAAGTGTTCTTAAGTTCTTAATATGCCCTTTGTATTACTTCCAGCACTAACAGATTGTGTTCAGAGAATTGGAAGCGTTATTGTATAACTGTAACGTTTTTTATATAGTGTCACAGACATCAATGATCTAACCTTTCAGTGATTTGAAGGATTCGCACGATAGAAACGGGGTTATAACTTCCACACGAGTCAACGCAAATACCAAGCGATGAAGGTGCATAATAAGTCCCGAGAGCCTTCGACTTCTTTTATTTTCTTTTCGGCGACAAATCACTGCTTAAATGATTGAACCTTAAACTATAAGCCGCTCCATGTAATCCAAGCGATCAAATACCCAAGCCTTATCGAAACAAACCCCAGACTCCGCTCCGCTCACTCTATCTCGCATCAGATTACATGAACCCCCCGAAACATGCACGTAATTTCCAGAATCCCAAGTTTCTCACCGTGTCAATGTTTCCCTACACGCGCATCAAAGTACACACAGCGTGAAAGAGATCCCGAGGATCGCGAAGGGTGTAACGAGCAAAGTTGCAGAGGCGAAACTCGATCCACCTGATCGATTCGCTGCTCGGACGATTAACCGAAGGAACAAAGGATTGCAGGTGAACGGGCGTCAGTCCCCGGACCAGGCGAGTCAGTGGGACTGGCTTCTGGACCTCTCCTTTCGCATTGTCCGTTCGCGTGCGGGCGAACGAGCGCCAAAGACCAAGAAGCGGGAGAAGAAGGGTGGCGTGCGGCGAGAAAAGGAGCGGAGGACGCGGGCCCTGAACGGTGGGATAGACACAAAGGAGAATTGAAGCATCGGGGCGTTAAGAGGACTCGGAGAAGACGGTATCCTCCCGCATACGGTTCTCTGTTGACTGAAGCGACTTAAGTCAACGCCGCGCGCTCACCTACGCTCCGCCACGCTACCTTCTCCTACGTGCAGCCGCGGGTGCGACGGAGAGGCACGGGCGAAAGGAGGCGCGCTAGGGGAAGTCGCGTGACACGGGGAGAGGGAAAGACGAGCAGGGAGGAGGAACGGCGAGGAAGAGCGAGGAGCGGCGTGGCGGTTGCGGAGGGAGCGAGATGAGCGCGTGTAGCGGCGAAGGGTTCAAGTATAAGGATACCGAGGCATGCGCCGTCCTATCATATTGATCTCGCCATAGTAACGATTCTCTCTTCTCCGGCGATGTTGGCATGCACTATAGCGGCGGGACGAGGAGGGAAGGCCCGACGAGAACCCGCGGAAGGGGGTTGTACCGCATGGTATACCATGCCACCCGACGATGCGCGGATGTGGGCCGCTTAGGGGGTGAACGAGAACGGCGAGCCGGGGGGTGGGAGGGCGCGCGAGCGAGATGGTGGCATTGATCGGAGGGAGAGGACGGATCGCGGAGCGAGCCGGCTGCCAGGGTGGAACAGAGAGGGTGAAGTCGGTGGCGGTAGGCCACACAGGGCGCTAGCGCCAAAGAGAGCCGAGGCGGCGATACCGCGCGGCGCTGCAGCCAAATGAAAATCAGTCCAGCGTTGGTCGCCGGCGAGGGCGCATCTGACGAAGCCTGTGACAGGACACGGGGGACAGCCGAGGACAAGAGACTGGGAAACGGTGGGAACGGTCCGTGACCAGCGTCGGCTCCGTGAAGCTGATCGGGAGGATGGTAACCGTGGCAGCCTCGCGGTGCTGACAGTCAGACGCGCTCTGAGTATCGGCGGTGATCGGACGGGTCGCGGGAAGCAAGCTGATAGGAAGTCGGTCGGGACGAGGGTCTACTGCCTCCAGACGAGACGCCAGAGTATCATCATCTCTCTCTCTCTCTCCCTCGCGCTGAGCTGTGCCAGTTATCCATACGGGGTAGTCGCGAGCCATTCCGTTGTGCGTCGATGGTGACGGGAACCAAGAACGGGAGCACGTATCGCGCCGAGGGTCCCAGCCAGAGGGTGAATAGAGAAGAAGACATGTCCTCGATGCCCAACGATGCCACACGAAGTCAGAAGGTCGGCAGAGGTTAGTGCGTGCGAGGTGTACGCGCAGGGACACGCTGCAGGTCCGCGGGGGCTGTCACGTGCCCCTGATAGAGAGAAAACGATGCCATTGCCGTGCACGGGGCGCGTACGTTCTTCAGGTGGCCCCTGAGAGAATACAGAGCAGCCCGTAAGTTTGTCGCGTTCGACGGGAGAACACGGTGACCGCGGGTCCAGGTGGTATCGGCGGCTCAAGTTGGACGCGTCTCTGCAGCCACGTGCGAGGACAACCGAACGGTGAGGAGGTGGAGGAGGAGGAGAAGAAGCCGGTGGTGGCGGAGGTGGTGGTGATCGAGGAAGGAGCGAGCCGCTCCGATTCCTCACTCCTGCAAACATGAGACGTTGGACTCTGGTGGCGGTTATAGCCCTGGCTGCATCCGGTGAGTGACGACAATCGATCTATTACATTCTAGATAGTATCACGCCGGGCGGTTTATCATCGGACGGGGCTCCGTGCCTAGGCTCTCGTCCTAAGGGCGATCGTTTTCCCTCCGCCACGCAAACCATCTAACCCCTGGGTAGCGTTTCTAGGTAAACGGTCTCTTCCTGTCTGACAGTTTATTTGCCTTCTTCCCTTGCCGCTCTCGTCTTCGTCTCTCTTTCTCACCCACCCGCCTTCGCTCTTTCTCCTTGTCGTCTGTCTATTCTTCTGTCTCTCGAGCGCGGCACGCTCGAACCGCACAGCTCCGCACCTCGGGGATTTGCGTACGGGAACGGTTTTGCCCCGGCATCGGGGTCAACTTTGACACTTTGAACCGCGACAGAACCGAACGACGACGGGGGGGCATCGGCGGCCGCGATGAATCTTCGTCTGTCAAAAGAGTTTTTAACGTGCGATCGAAGCGATCCGCCGGGGGCCACCGCGGTGTCAGCCAATTTCATTGCGATAACGGAGGGATCGAAATGGTGGCTGATTTATAACGCGCGCGTCCCGGCCTCCTCGCGACCAACGAATTTTCGAAAATATTTACGAGCCGCAACTTCGACGTCGGCCACGAAGACGCGGCCGTATTTCACCGGCCCCCGATTTTAATATCGGCAGAGCCGTAATTTACGTCTCCTGCTCGAGAAAACGTATTCGATAGGCCGAGCGTTCGATCGCGAAAGGCTATTCCAGGCCGTTATTGAGTTATAATCACCAAGGGCAATTAAATTCTCGCGCCTCGGGCGCAGAGTTTTTCATTCCCCCGGCGAGACGCGCCCCGCAGCTTTCGAATCGCCCAGCGCTCCTCTCCGAATAACGTGGCGACGATAAGTAAATTCGACACCCCGTCTCGTTTGCGCTCGATCCGATTCAGACGGTTTCCTAAACAAGCTCGCAGGAAGTTGTTGCTCCGCCAGGTAACGCGTCGCCGCTCGCGTCACCGGCGACGTTTTCGACGGTGATGCGCACGGCGTCTCGTTAGCGCGTTGATTCCAGCTTGTAGCTCGGATGTACACAGGTCCCGCATGGAATCAGTGCAGCACAAATATTTGCAGATTCACCGGGGGATATTTTTGTTAAATCTCGCCGACAGGACGCGCGCCCCTGGCGGTTTTCTTTCCCGCGGTAACCGCCTCGACAAACCCGTCAGAAGACGTTCGTCAACAAGAGAGGGAACGTGCGAACGGGGCAGGGGAGTGTTTCTTGGGGGAGAACAATTAGCTTCCGATGCAGCGGATTTCCATCGATCCCCGTTACGTTTCGCGCGATATTTGATTAATTGAGGCTTCGTGGTCGCGAATGATTTTCTTTCATCTTGTGTATAGAGTCGAGGCAACGTGGGCGTGAGAATGGATCCCCGGGGAAAACAGAGTCTAATACACCCACGCGGTTTTCAAGGACCCGTCACTGCGTCGCGCATTCGGGAAAGAATTATGAGGAAGTATTTTGCATTTGAAACGTTGCGTGGAAATTTGGTGGGGCTTTAAAATCGCGGATCCGTGGTGGGCGTGGTAGGAAGTATGATAAGTATTTTATAAAAAGGCTCCTGGTAGTTGTTGATTCATTTTACTTAATTGGTTAATAAACTGTGTATTTTGATGTTGGGTAAAGGGTGATATATTTAAACACCCACCGCACATTCGCTAGGAAACACGAGCTGAATATTTAGTACACTGATTTCGAACAAGGTTAATTAACAGACGAGCATGATCGGTGGTGAAACAAGAAGGGTAGGGCTTACAAACCTACAAGCAATTTTATTGACTATGGTCTGTTTTCGCGTTTTCTGCAAATTGATGGATGGTCTAATAGCGCGAAACATGCGCCCAGCTATAGAGTATGATCGATGCAGGGTGAATTTGAGGGGATGCACTTTGGCAGCAAATTTCGCGCTTGGGAGTATAGACACGTATTTTCCGGCTAAATAATTTAAAAGACCCTGGAAGTTGCGGAAACTAAAATGAATCTTACAATGATAAACAATTTGTGTTACATTCTGCTTGAGTTTAATTACATTTGCAGATTGCAAAGCACATTCAATTTCCATCAAACTTCTCCTCGCGACACGAAGCCATACAATTCCTTCATTTAACGTTGTATTCTATTAAAAAGCAGCTCGTTTATTTGCTACTTGAGCGGAGGCAGATTGCAGTTGTCAAGACTAACTGGCGTGGCGAAGAAATGGAAATACAGGGGCGTATGTAACATTGATATCCTGCGAATAGAACCTCCGCGTTCCGTAGGGACTGATTATTTTCTGTTTGGGACCGCAATGTACACTCGCGCGTGCAATTTCTCAGGAAAACACATAGGGTTTTCCATTTTCGCGGCTGTTGCGCTCCATCACTTCGATTAATTTCTTGTAACGAGACAGGGCATTAATTGGATCCACGGCAATTTCGCTTCGTAAACAAATCTAATCAGCACTGCAGGGACAATGGATCGTGTACACGTTACCGTGGCGGTATTAAGCATGGATTAGGTCCAGGATTTGTTCGGTTCGCGAACGATTCTCCTCCCACTCGCCGTAAAAAAAAAACACACACAGATCCGCGCCGTTCCAGGTGAACGAAGCTGTACAAAGCGGACATATCAATTCCAGCGTGACACGCTAAGTGCTTCGAACGGACGCCTAAAACTGTCCAAGCAATGATGAAACATAGATTCGTTCCGATCAAATAACGCGCGAGCTGACACAAAACGGGGAAGGCAACAAGGTATACTTCAAACGTGCAAAGGCTGACACGTAATTCTCGCATCGCTTCACAGAAAAATTCAGGATCGATTCCGATGCAACGTGTCCGAGCAGCTAAGTTCTCAAAACGTAGCCCACCTGTCTGCCTTGATATGCCCAGCATTGCAACATGCTCCTATCAAAAAATTCCACGGAATGCTGCGCTGGCCTGTTCAGTTTGGATACTCTACTCCGCTATCTGCACCCTCACATTCACGATCCTACTACACTCTTCCCACCCCTTAGAATCAACACACAGTGGACGAAAGAAATACACATTCGAGTGTTAAAATGGTCCCCCCTCTAGGAAAACTCGTGAAATATGTTTTGACGTAGAACTACTCAAATTTGAGAATTGGATATCATGAAAGTGCAGCTCCCTTTCGCCGCTACTGATCGCCAACGAAAAGAGATGGAGAGATGATAGTATAGCGTTAGATAGAGAAAGGAACTCTGCAACTAAAACTGTATGAACCGTTATTATCAGTTGAATCAGAGCGATCTGGCAGCGTCACGAAAATTAACGAGATTTGATTGTAGGTCTGCGTGAGAAACGCGGCATAATACATTATCATTTCTTCGCCACTCGTTACAAGTCCCAGTGGCCCACGATTCCAAGACCACCTTGATATATTCAGCCTTCCACTGTGCTAGTTCCCCCAAATTATACCGAACACGTGCTTTCCACCCTTAAGGGGTTTTACCTAGTCGGGAGGCCGAGAAGAGGCGATTTTTTTTTTAAAAGCGGAAGCATATGTTTTTACAGAACTTTTTGCACTTAAATCAGGAACATTTAAAGAACACTTGGTAATTTTTTTGTAGAAAAATAATTACATTTATAATGGAAATACAACAATATCCAAGAAGCCTTTTTACAAACGGTGAGCAAGATATCTAAAAAATTACTGCACCAATCTTTCTGAAAATTTGTGGGCTTCTTTTTTATATAAAAATCTACCGAATGTCGGAGGGATTTTTTTCCATTGTACAGTTTCGATTTTATCAACGAAAAACGATCATTAGTGAAGCCATTTATCGTTGATACGTTGTATTCTTATTATAAAAGTAAATATTTTTCTACAAAAAAATTACCAAATGTTCATTAAATGTTGCTCTTTTAACTGCAAAAACTTCTGTAAAAATATGTACCTTTTTGCACTTAAATCAGGAACATTTAAAGAACACTTGGTAATTTTTTTGTAGAAAAATAATTACATTTATAATGGAAATACAACAAGATCGAAGAAGCCTTTTTACAAACCGTGAGCAAGATATCTAAAAAATTACTGCACCAATCTTTCTGAAAATTTGTGGGCTTATTTTTTATATAAAAATCTACCGAATATCGGAGGGATTTTTTCCCCATTGTACAATTTCGATTTTATCAACGAAAAACGGCCATTAGTGAAGCCATTTATCGTTGATACATTGTATTCTTATTATAAACGTAAATATTTTTCTACAAAAAAATTACCAAATGTTCATTAAATGTTGCTCTTTTAACTGCAAAAACTTCTGTAAAAATATGTGCCTTTTTGCACTTAAATCAGGAACATTTAAAGAACACTTGGTAATTTTTTTGTAGAAAAATAATTACATTTATAATGGAAATACAACAATATCCAAGAAGCCTTTTTAAAAACGGTGAGCAAGATATCTAAAAAATTACTGCACCAATCTTTCTGAAAATTTGTGGGCTTATTTTTTATATAAAAATCTACTGAATATCGGAGGGATTTTTTCCCCATTGTACAGTTTCGATTTTATCAACGAAAAACGGTCATTAGTGAAGCCATTTATCGTTGATACGTTGTATTCTTATTATAAAAGTAAATATTTTTCTACAAAAAAATGACCAAATGTTCATTAAATGTTGCTCTTTTAACTGCGAAAACTTCTGTAAAAATATGTGCTTAAAAATTCACAAACATTCGCCTCTTTTCGGCCTCGTGACTAGGCATAACCCCTTAATACTCAAGTTCAATATCTTGTTCATCCCCCGGGTGCTGCGACGACCTAGCTGTATTCCTTCCACCCGCGATGCACGGCGACCACTCGAACGGCAGCTGGTGGCGCGTCCCATCGCATCACGCTGACCCAGAGTCGTCGTCTCTGCAGCGTACAGGCTGCACCTGCAGCCGTGTGCATCGAGTACGCGCGTTGCCCTAGCCTCTGCGTGCGTAAGCGGGCACGTGTGTGGGTGGCCGTGGGCGTGTGTGGGTGTACAACAGCGGAGTATCGAACGCGCGCGACCAGCCGTTTGAAAAGCGGAGGACACTGTACGAGAGTCAGCCTCCCGCACGGCGTCGCGACGCTGCACAGTGGGGCGCGCACACACAGGCGCGCGGGCCCCACTTCCACGAACACAGGTGAAATCACATGCTCATCCCCCTCTCGTGTCTCACCCTCTCGCTCTGCAACGCTCGTGGCGCGCGTGCCTCTTTCGACGGGCGCGATCATGCACGTCAAGAGTGAAAACTGTGCCAAACACTGCGAGGAGCTCTACGGGAAAACGGGCTCCCACCAGCTGACCGTTTTCCATTTCGCGGCGAGTGCCTTTAACGGAGGGGTCGTCTACCGTCCTTCACTATTCGGGTAGGCTTGCAGTTTAGAATTTTGTATGGTGGCAAGTCCGGACGCCGTTTCGGCGGTTTAAAGTGCTTCTGGACGAAGCTTTTAACGTTTGTTTGCGGGGGAGGATTGGGGATATTGTTTATAGTAGATATGGTTGATTTGGGGACTGATGATAACTGGGTAGTCTTGGTCTGTTTTGTTTAAGAGGCCTTTTTAGTGCGACGACTGATAGAAACTTAATTTTTCGGGAATTAAAAAGAGAAATAAGTATTGCGCGTATCGGTTTGCACGTTTGTAGCTTTATTCTATCAGGTTTTTGGACTATAATTTTTTTTTTGTTAAGTAAAAATTTGTATTTAGCGCGGAATAGGAGCATCATGAAGAGAATAATATCCTTCCGCATGCCAGATCTCGCAACTATAAGGCAAACATCTAATTTTTTTTAAAGAAATAATTTAAACTTTCAATTTATTGTTTGCAAATTTATTCACAGTATTACTTCTATTATATTTTCAAGCTACTAAAAGGTCGTTGTCATTTTTAACATATTGTTTGATGTCTAAGCGGACTAGGCAGGCGGTTTCCATGAAAGAAACACTTTCTTTTTAATGTATTTGTAAAACAGTGGAGGCAAATCCAGATGTATCCTTTTACCCAATGTTTATTATTATCATAGAGATTAAAAAAATGTTGGTATGAAATATGCATGTGCTTTAAAAATGGCGGTGCTGACTGTTAAACATTTTAAATTTTTTTCTGCGGTTTTGCCTTAATATCGGTCTTAAAAAGTGACGTAATCCAATTTCAAGGTGTGATTCTTGTTTCTTTCATCCGTAGTTTCCCGCGCAACCAATAAAAACTAAAATTAAAGCAGAATTATTAAATTGCTGACCCTAAAACGGCGATTATTTCAAGGAAAATTCGGTCGTATTTATAGGTCACTATAAATCCGCGACTTTTTAATTTTTTTATGAAAATCTCGAATTTTTACGGAACATACAATAGGTTGCGCGAAAAATGGCACATGTTTTATACATCCTGCAATTTTTTCAAGTCGATCTGAACATCCGTTCGTTCGCAAATACGGCAAAACGAAGAGAAGAAATAGATTCGAGAAAAACGCGTTTAAAGTTTCTGGGCAAAGGCGACGTTATAAGTTGCCGCTTGATCTTTTTAGCTGCCAAATCAACAATTTCGCGAATTTTAATATAAACCAAACGGTATTTTATTCAGAAAAGATAGTACTTTCGGAGAATGCTATCAAAAAAATCCATTTTCGACTGCCTAGTCCCCTGATGGCGGACTTTGCCGCTTCGGGCAAGCTGACACTCTGGTCAGTTCGCCACTGACTAGGGTAAAGGACCCAATTACTCACACCTAACCAATTACTGTCACCTTAAGCTATTTTACTTAAAATAACGAACAAACAAACATTGCAAAGTCATACACAAAAATAATTATGTAATTCAGCCTATAATCTATACTACAGATTATACACTATAGTTTATTTATTCGTTATTTTAAGTAAAATAGCTTAAGGTGACAGTAATTGGTTAGGTGTCACTAATTGGATCCTTTACCCTATAGCTACTTAGTTCTTGGATGCTATACGTACATAAGTTTTTAATTACCTTTTTCTAAATTATTCTGCATAGATCGCGACGTAGGTGTAACTGTACCTATATATCCAACTTGAAAGGTTCTACAATATGATCGATTGGGGAAAAGTTTAATTTAGATGTCGAAGAGAGACGAGGGTGTGATGCGTAAGGTTTGGGTTTTTGGGAGTTCATTTCTGTGCCGGTGCAAGGGGAGAAAGAGAATTCAGCGATGCAGAGCACGATGTTTAGGGGTACCAGGAATACAGCAATCGATGCGATGAGTTTATAAAGTCTCCTTAATGAGCCATCTCTATTGATCCCTGCTTTGAGGCCATTTCTGTTCTAAACCCTTCAAACATTATACAAAGTTCGTCTAACTGTGGCAATCTCGAACGAATGTGGTAAACATCCCGAACGCACGTTGCAGGAGGTCGAACGAGCATCCCAGGAACACCCATTGTCCAGGAATTACGATCCGACGAACGTGGCAAGAATTCAAAGATTGAGCATCTTTTCAAAGCTTGCTCGTCCATCTTTTTCACGATATTCCTTTTGTCGAGCCAGTAACTTTGTTGGCTGGGGATCCCGAGCGACGCGCTAAATGCACAGAATGGAAAGAACCCGGGTAAACCAAACGGCTAATTGCTATTCGGGGCAACGTCATTCGGCAGATGAGAATATCCAGGGAACTTCGGGAGTTCGCCCTTCTTTTCGGGGTCGATGAGAAATTATTAGAGCACCGTGCAGCTGCGTCTTTGTGTTATCCTTCGGTCTTCAGTCATTAATGATTGTCCCCTCTGTCTTTACGAGCCTCGCCAACACGAAAAGGTGCTGCACCCACGGAGCTAATAACCTTAAACCTCGCCGGACTGTAATAAAACTTTCAGCCTGCCTCGTTATTTTATAATGATGACGAAAAACAGTGTCTCTCGAAGAAACTATTTGAACATTAATGGCTGCTGCTGCCTCTCGATAAGAAACCCAGTAGCCTCAATTTATCAAACATGTTACTCACAGATTGCACAACAGAATCTTCATGAAACGGTTCCCGTTACATCTCGTAGCTAATATTACGCTATAAATGTTTCTACTCGCCCAAAATTTCGCCAATTCGGTGGAATAGATAGTTCAAGCCAGCTGGTCTTAAAACCGTGAACAAAAAGATGATCTCGATCGCTGAAAATCGTTTCAACCCTCGGTTGTCACAGTGGGTCAAATTGACGCTGCGATTTTTTAAGCAGAAAACTGTTTAAGCACGACGACACTTTAAATGTCAACTTTCAACGATGGGCATATGTTCTACAATGTTCAAACTTTACCTGAGAATTTTTCAGGCTTAATTTAGCAAGTAGTTTTTAAATAACAGCTGATTGAAATTTGTCAGGGTCGAATTGACCCAGTGTGGCAACGACGTTCGAAAAAGTAGGTGTGACAACCGAGGGTTAAAGAATCGGGACGCGAGCTCGGCGCGTCACAATTTCGTTGCTTGACATGAATCATTTAAATTGGGCTCGCAGTTTAAAGCGCCAAACACCCGAGCGATGCATTATTAACAGGCCCGACAAGGCAGCGAATAAATCAAGCAAACACCCACGGCTTCTTTCCCTGTTGCTCGCGCGTACTACCACGAGCTTTTTCCCGGCCTATTGTGGCTTTTTGCGAACACGAGAACGGCTGAATACGTTGAACTGTTCGTGCCAAAAAGTTCTAGGAGCGGAAATAAAAATATCGGCAAAAAGGTCCTCGTTTCCCGACTAATTTTCCCAAGTCTAAAAAACAATGTGCCGCCGATACGCCGCAACAAGTAATTCCGATCGCAGCGTTATCAAATAGCAGACTGGTGAAAGCAGAATCGGAGCTTCGTGCGGCATTCAGTTCTCTTTGAGTCGGAGCTCAGTGGATCACCGATTTCCTGGAAATCGATCGTCTCGGAGATCCTTGGAGTTACGATTTTAACGCTAAACAGTTCTGTATTCCTTTCTGACAGAGGCTGTGTTGCTAATCGTGACATTTTCTGCATATTCATTTTCGCCGGACTGCAAGAAATTTGTTTCTGGAGCTCGCGACAATTTGCATTTCAATATCACGCTGCAGGGATCCCAGCATGCTTTCCAATAAAATTCTTGTTGGAATGTGTACAACGATAGACTGTTCCTAGAGTTAGAGTGTCAGGGACTTTAAGGACCCGGTAATTTATGAGTTTCCTTTCTTTCGCTACAGACCCAAAAGAGGGGAAAACGGTCTTCTCGAGCCCTGCGCTTCTCAGTCCGAGAAAACCCTCTGAACGGATAACTTGTATCGCGCTAAAGACAGTATTCTTTCTATTACTTTTAGTTTAAGGGGGTATACCCGTTTGAACCCTCGGAAAATGTATACATTTTGTGGATTTTTTTACAAGTCAACGGTTTGATGCAGATTTCCCGTTTTTTAACTATGTTTACATAGTATTATGAACTACTTATAAAAAAAGTTTCAGTTAAAAAACTATTGTTTTTCGGAAGTTACGGATACATGTCCGAAAGTCTCTCGATTTTTGACGGCTAAACGGTGGCCCTAAAAACTCGCGCTAGGTTCAACCAATTTACTTCAAATTTTGCATGCAGAATCATAATAAGATTCCGCATCGTCCAACGAAGGCGATTTTGAAAATTTTGAAAAATAAAGAAATGGTGAGAGATCAAAGGTAAAGTTAAATTTTTCTAAGAGAAAAATCCAGCTTTTTCCTTTATAAATAATAAACGGGGAATCGAAATAAAAAAAGCCTTCGTTGGACGATGCGGAATCTTATTATGATTCTGCATGCAAAATTGGAAGTGAATTGGTTGAACGTAGCGCGAGTTTTTAGGGCCACCGTTTAGCCGTCTAAAATCGAGAGACTTTCGGACATGTATCCGTAACTTCCGAAAAACAATAGTTTTTTAACTGAAACTTTTTTTATAAGTAGTTCATAATACTATGTAAACATAGTTAAAAAACGGGAAATCTGCATCAAACCGTTGACTTGTAAAAAAATCCACAAAATGTATACATTTTCCGAGGGTTCAAACGGGTATACCCCCTTAAGTTTTATACAGTTCTTATTATTATACTGACGTTCGACTGTGTAACTTTTATTTTCTTGAACAAATAAACATTATATTCTAACAACTCTTACACGTGCCCTCGTTTTCTTATTTGTCTTTTGACTCGTGTATTCTTCGGGCGGCACTTGAGCTTCATAGTTGAGGAATTGGAAGCTTCAGCGAAACAAGTGTTGCGTGAAATTGTCGACGACGAGGAGATTTCCCCATGGTGATCTTTGAGCTTGAGCGTCTAATCACGAAAAAATAGGATGCAGCTGCTGTGAGCACACCCCCGAAATCCCTTGGAATGCATCCTGATGCTACAGGGGACGAGGTCTGGCTAGCGGATTCCTTGTTCCTTTTTTAAGAGAGGTTGTTAAAAATTCAAACGCTCCACGGCGCTCCAACTACACGTGGGTGTTCATATTTACGCCCCAGCTTTCCACACTTTTCCCGCCTTCTACTTCTTTACTTTCCTCGCCCGCTGTTTTTGTCCCGCGTTCGTTTTTCCTGTTTGTACACCATTGCCTCCTCATTCTACAGTCTACCCGCTGGTTCTTTCCCGCCCTTCAGTCATCTTTCGCTTAAACCTTCAGCGGTTAGCTGCTCACTCTACATTTACAAGTTTTTCCGTCATCTCGTTCCCTATTCGCACAGATCTGTCTTCCGCAAGCTGTCCCTTGTTCTCTGCTTCTCTGGTTTCCGAGTCAAAAGTTACAAGGGGAACTCGTGCTTATTGCACTTGTTGCAACGTAGCGTTACAGTGTAATCTCTCCACCTCGAAGCTTCCGTGTTAGATTCCCCTAACATGAGCAGCGTTATCCCCGCAGCTATAATTGGGAACTGGGAATTAAATTAAAATCTAGATCATGCGGCTGGGATTAACGAGGTTTTATGCAAAAATAATTTCAAATAATTATATTCCGCTGCGAATTTACTAGCCATGTGGTATCGCCAGAGTTAAATTACTCTTATTAAATGTTCCATCTCGATTAAATTCACCTCTGGTCTAGAGCCAGAACGTTTCTTGGATATCTAAGAATAAAAGCTGTCTGTAATAATAACGAGAAAAGCTATATCGGCTCAAAGGTGAATATAAATCATTGACATTTTGTTCATTCCATCCTGTCACGTGGAGCATCATCCTTCTTCCGAAGGCGTGATCCTGGGTCGATGCTTGCACTACTTGCAGCTCGTTGCTCGTCAAGCTTTTTAACAAACAGTGCTACTATTTCCAGAAGTTCGTTTGTTTTTATACTTTAGGGTCACTAGGGGTAATATGCTAATATGCCATCGTAGATAATATGCCACTTCTCAATAATTTTTTCAATAATACACAGGTGGCTCTCCATTTGCACTAATTCAGTTTAATTTAGCGTAACTGCTAAAACGACAGTAGATTTTGGCTTTTACTTATTTTCAGTAAATCCTGGTAAGTTATAAAAGTATCGACTTGATCTAATTTCACACTGTAACTAGAATGCAGATTATACATTTTTATGAACAGTTCTACAAAAAATCAATAGATTGGGATAAAGTATACTAACAAACGAATGTTATAACCTCTCACACAACTGTTAACATTATGTACAGTGGCTCGCATTAATATTCGGACGCTTTTTAAAATCGCATAACTTTTTTAGAATTGGTCCAAACAACTTGCGTTTTTTTGAGAAGCTAGAAGGATTAGTTTGCTAACTGACGCGTTTCGTCGTTTTGAAAAATAATGTATTTGGTTGGAATAGCGAAAAGAATAGTAAAGGTCGATTTTTAACCTTTTTTTGTGAGCATGTAATGAAAATTAAAAAAAAAACCGTTTGTAGATTGCAGCAAGTTGTATACGTGCCTAAAATTTCATCAAAATCGGTTAACGTTGCTCCGAGCTACAAAGTTTAAAGATCGCAGAATAATCTTTATAATTACAAGCTCACAAAAAAAAATTTAAAAATCGACCTTTACTATTCTTTTCGCTATTCCAACCAAATACATTTTTTTCCAAAACGACGAAACGCGTCAGTTAGCAAACTAATCCTTCTAGCTTCTAAAAAAAACTCAAGTCGTTTGGACCAATTCTAAAAAAGTTATGCGATTTTAAAAAGTGTCCGAATATTAATGCGAGTCACCGTACTTTGTGAAGAGATTTTCAATCCTCCTTTTTATGGCCACAAGTGGCATATTATATCCACAAACTCATATATTTTGTAATTATTTCTATTTAATGCCATCGAGTTGTTCCTTCGTATTAGAACCATGCCTAAGAAGTATGTACGACCTTCAAACTGTGCTGCTTGGTCAGAAGAAAGTTTAAAGGAAGCCATTCGTATGGTGAAGGTGGCCCGTACTACGATATAGAACAAATTTGGAGAATGTAGATATTTCTTCTGACGATTCGACTGATGCAGAAAATGACAACTACTGTGCGATACGTGAACTATATTATTACGATAAAAAAGGACCTAAATGTGCACTTCATAGCTTGTGGCATATTACCTCAGACCAAGTGGCATATTTACCCACCACTTGGGTAATATGCCACTTTCGAGGACTTTTGTATTTGTACGTTTCTTCTTGAACTATGAAAGTTACATATCTCTACTTATTAGTCAATACACAGAATTACATACACTTTCATATGGTTTTATCTTTCTCCCTGTATCTACTTATACTTGCGAGATATCGCGTTTCAAAGTTAACTGCGGCATATTCCCCCGAATGAGCCTTGTAATGTACTGACTCTTTCTTATCGTTTTTCTCCGACTTTCTCTGTAAATATGGTTCACACTAATTATCCAAATGCTGCGTAAATGTAAATACTGCGTCATCCCTGCTACCCACCGTTATCTTAGCCAATGCGTCACCTATCCAAAATCCTGCAATTCTGCCCTATCCCGTCATCCCCTCTCTTACATTCAGAAACCTTTAAAACCCATCACAGTACCTTATCCTACAGCATTACTATTCCAAAAGCCACTAGTGTCAGTCACGGAGTCAAGTTAAGGGGTTATGCCTAGTCAGGCGGTCGAAAAGAGGCGAATATTTGTGAATTTTTTTTGAAGATGCGGAAGCGTATAATTTTACAAAACTTTTTGCGTTTAAAAGAGCAATATTTAAAGAACATTTGGTATTTTTTTCGGAGAAAAATATTTAAGTTTATAATAAAATAACAAGCGACATCCAAGAAGCATTTTTAAAAATTTGGTTTTGCGGTGAGCACTGCCATTCGGAACCAGATTATCTAAAATCAAAAAACAAAAAGGATTTCGTTAGTATATTAGTGTATCCTCAGGATGACGGAGAGAATTTTCCGAAATATTAATTTAAAACAAAATGGCGGTTATTTAAATTTGAAATCCTGAATTTTTCCAGCAAAAATCACGCGAAAAAATCAGGATTTCAAATTTAAATAGTCGCCATTTTGTTTTAAATTAATATTTCGGAAAATTCTCTCCGCCAACCTGAGGATACATTAATACACTAACGAAATCCTTTTTGTTTTTTGATTTTAGATAATCTGGTTCCGAATGGCAGTGCTCACCGCAAAACCAAATTTTTAAAAATGCCTCTTGGATGTCGCTTGTTATTTTATTATAAACTTAAATATTTTTCTACGAAAAAATTACCAAATGTTCTTTAAATGTTGCTCTTTTAAACGCAAAAAGTTTTGTAAAATTATACGCTTCCGCTTCTTCAAAAAAAATTCACAAACATTCGCCTCTTTTCGACCGTCTGACTAGGCATAACCCCTTAACACAGTTGAATCTCCAACATTCTTACTTTAAATTGAATAAATATCTTTATAAGTATTATTCGTAAAAACGATCGTTTAAATTATCCCTGTGCCCATTACAGCCTACTGACAAATAAAAGCATAGATGATAAGAGAAATTCAGCAACATCCCCCATGTTCATAAATTCCACACTCGCCTTTGAATATTTCGACAATGAGAAGTCCCCCTTGTCGTCGACGGGTGAATATTAATCCACTTGGTCTCGCTTTAGGAATGTAGCTCACGAGACGTCTGGCAACATCGGCCAAAAAAAGACACCAGACAGTTCGATCCGCCCAAGACGTTCCGGAGTAAATAATTCGTGGCCCATTCTTCGGTTCGGTTTCAAGCTCAGCTCTTCGTCAACTATGTTTAGCGAAACGAGCTGAATCGCGGGAACGATTGGCATTAATAATGCCGTAGGCGATGAGCGACGCGGGGCGCGACGAAATATTTCGATTGGCCGGTGAAGAAAAAAAAGAAGGAAGATGCCCTACTTCCCCGGCGAAACAGAAATATCGCGATGAACTAGTCGCTTGCGAATGTAATTTGATTGGGGCGAATGCGGGAGAAACTCGGATGCAGAGCGCATTCTCTTCTTTATGCGAAATTTTCAAAGGTATCGTGTTTGAAAAGACCACAGGGACACGCAGCAGCGCGGGCGTTAATTAAATTTTACTTAACCGCGATATTTAACGCGGAACGGCCGAGCAACGCTTAATTTCGCGATCAGTATTCATAAATTCAGTCGCTATTAAACGGGCGTTTTTGCACCGCCGCGATAAATCAATGGCGGGCGTATATCTTACAACGATGCTGAAATTTCTCCATGGGTGGTCAGCGGGAATTATTATGCAACCGAGGTCTTCGCAAATCCATTTCTCTACCTGAATCTAAATGTTGCGTGTAGCCTGCATAGATGCTAGCTAAACTCGTCAAAATTTCTGATCGCTCAGACGTCTGACAACTTGTAATATGAAAAAATATGAAGCCTATCAAAAGTGGTAGCGGATTAAAAAAAATCTATCTTTAAAATACTGAAAAAAAGAAATGGCATTTAATTAGGATAAACATCAGATTACAAACTTCTTTAATGATCCTTAATTATCTCATCCGCTGAATATTATTATTATCAATATTAATAATCGTCTTTATCACTCTAGCAGAAGAAACCTGAACACTTACAAAGGGCTTAGACGAGAATAGTAAAGGCGAGGCAATGAACTGTTCCAAATTTTAGAAACTACTTTCAATGGATAGCTGAGACCACGAGTGGTATAAAAAATCTCGGCCAAGTTTGCCAACGACAGGCGCAAAAACTTTTGGGGCTGGAGTTATTGTAGGGACGAGCTAAGAAGACAGGGAGAAGTTTTCGTGGGCGCAATACTGGCTGACGTGCTGCTAAAAAATTCCAGGCAACTTATCGCTGGACCCAATAAATCAGTGTCCAGAAAGAGAGACGAATGAGACGAACGGTTTTAACGATGTTTTCGGGGACAGAGCCGCGGCTGAGGAACGAGGATGTTACACGTACATTCCGTGTTAAAGGGCACGGAACTTTAAGCCAGTGATGTATTATAAAGCTCCAGTAGCTAACAGGGGAAGGTACTTTGAAGGGTCGGAAGATCGTCCCATTTACCACTCATAGCTGGCTTTCAAGAAAGGTATTATTGATCCATGAAGACGGATTCTGACTGGAAACTGTTTCGCTTCTCCGGCGAGCGGGAACGGGATATACCCGAAAGATTATTTTCCATCGCGTCTTATCAATTTATAGAACTCGCTCAATTTCTTTTTTCAATGTACATCCCCCCCATTCATCATTGAAAAGTGATATCCCCTGAGCGACTAAATCCTTGGTACTAATATCGTTCGGCGAGCACTGAAATCGAACGGCGTTTCGATATAACGTACATTAAAGATAAATTGCATGTATCCCAGTATATATCCGGACGTACATACGCGAAGATTGTTTGGGTAATGGAACTCTGCCATTTTTCCCGCCAACGTCAGGCGTGCGTGCACCAAAAACAGATTCTGTTTCGTATCAGCCTTTTTTCCCTTTAACGTCAAGCACATGTGCAGTAGAACAATTTCTGCTGATCGATGGACTTTTCATTCAATCGTTTTGTCATTTAACGTCACGCGCATCTGTACTAAAAAATTGTTCCTCCATGACCGACGAATTTTGGCGGCCAAAGAGCCGAGTGCCCGGGGTTGTTTAATTTATTTAAACGGGGCAGTCTTGTGCTTGTGCTCGTTCAACTCCTGTACGCGGGATCAAGAATCGCCGGGTCCGATCATTCCGCTTGCCACGATTCTCTTCGCGAACTTCGGAGAGACTCGGTGCGATTTCTCTTCTGCTTAAAGAGAAATGCTCTCCAACAAAATTTTTCGCATTTCTGCTGACACAGGCTCGCCGAGGTTGACTTCTCGCAAACTTTGACTCAAGCGGAGAAGTTGGCTGGCTACCTTGGACATTTTCCCTTCATACTCCGCGCGGATATCACGAACTTCGCACAGTCACCTATTGTTGTATACCAACGTCATTTAAATCTATATAAAGTATTAGTCAGCGCGTTAGTTTTCCGGATAGCAATAGTAAGGATCCTGAAGTCCTTCTTTTATGACCTTATCCGTACCCTATTACTCATCCTTGAACCTCGATCTCTATGCCTCATCCCTTAACGACCGTTAAACTCAGGACAACCCCCACTTTTCAGCTTACCGAAAACCGTACATATATATATTACACGCAATTCTTCCAGTCAGAAGCTCTTGAGCACTTCAGTCCGAATAGTCTGGACACGAGAATCTAGTTCTGAATCTATAATCTAGTATTTATCTGTAATCGTCTTAGTTTCCGTTATTTGTATAAAGTTATTGTTGAGCGTTAGCTTCACCAGACCACTAAGGACGCACAAGGATGCCTTGTCCTTTTCGACGCCACATCTGTTAGACATTCGGTCTGTCAGTCCGCGCCTCGTAGACTTGATACGAGGGTTGTAAACTTTTAGCGTTACGGTACTTGACGTGAAAAT
The DNA here is from genome assembly GCF_050908995.1 of Andrena cerasifolii. Lineage (NCBI taxonomy): Eukaryota > Metazoa > Arthropoda > Insecta > Hymenoptera > Andrenidae > Andrena > Andrena cerasifolii. Next base: position 2,530,250 of record NC_135129.1, read on the forward strand.
TCAGGCAATCTACCCGAGTCACGGCCAAGGGTCTCCAGACAGCCGCAATAATAAACAGATGGCCGTGCGGCGACCGGCTCATGGGCTGATTATTCGTTAAGATTTCCCTTTCCGTTGCATTTTCCATGAACCATTTCCACATCGCGTCTCACCAATAGCTAATAGTTTCGACCACCTCTTTTTTCCAAGACACACCCTCTGAAGGAGGTTCCATAGTCTTCCTGCGTGAAGTCAAGCTCCTCCGGGGGCAGAAGCCAACAGAAATCGAACGTATTCGCACCGAATCATATCTTTTGTACCCGCATACACCAGGGCTGTCTCATTGAAGAATAATAAAGTTACTTATTCATTGTTACTTATTAATCGGGGTGTCTCATTTTATTGAACGACACACCTATCAGTAACCTTCGAATCCAGTGAGCTCTTATGACCGCAAGACGTCGTAAGAGTAAGTGACATTGTGTCGAGGAGATTTACAACCTCCTACAAAATCGACGCTTTGCTCGCTATACAGTTATTTAATAAAATAAAAGTAATACGAAAAATACGGAATACAACACTATTTTCTTCTTACTAATTCTTTCACTCGTCTCTATTTAGAGGGTGTCGATTAGCATCCCCCTGACTGAAGTCTACAAAGCAACAATCAGCTGAAGCTTCCACTCGATCAATATTCCAACGGGTACAGCGACGTCTCCGAAATTAATTACTTCCAAAATTTATTAAATACAGTCCCAAAAACATGTTCCCTTCTTGCAAATGCTGCTAAATTGCAATCGTAATTGCTCCGCGCGTGCATTTGTCCCTATTCAGCCCCACGAGCCACTGGTCGCAGCGGCACAATGAAAAAACAGTGGCGATTATTCAGGAAACTTTGGCAGCCGGTACCAGCGTCGGCCGCGCGCCGCTATCGCCGCGAATATCGTTATCGCGCAGCTTTCAGACAAGCTGCATAATACCGCAGAAATGTTCCTATCACCCGAACGTCTCGTCATTAACGGTCCCTCTCAGGAACACACACAGCCCGCTGGTGCTTCCTCTCGTTTCACAGACGCATGTCCAAGTTTCAGGCAGGAGCCAGCCACGGGAGTAGGCAATATGAGCAAATAGTTAGTTTCGAAGTGAGTTTTGGCGGAGGCTTTATCGCTGGCCCCTGGTGCAACAGCTTACAATCTGAAGCGTCGCTGCTGCACGTAGGTGGTCGCGGGCCTCGCGTGTGCACGCAACGTGGACACGTTTTTCTGATGCCTCAGTCGACAGGGGCACGCGCCAACTCCGTTCCGCGGTTTGCCCGTCGAATATTGTGCTCTGTCATTTCGTTCTACACTCTTCTTTCTGTCATTTTTTTTTTTTATCTGTGGTCACGCCACGTTTTTCACGTACGCTTTCGGCCCTCTGTCCTTTCGTAATTGTTACTGGTGAAATGGCGCCGCGATGGACCAGGCTGGGGTGCTGGGACGATTTCGATAAACGTTCCTGGGCTGGTTGGCTTTTTGCTTCCGGTGATAAATGGAAAATCATGGCGTGGATGGGATATTTTTGTTGCAGACGGCTTGGACGTAAGAAGTAGCGCGGTCTGTGTGAAACAATGTAGGTACGTTTTATCGTTTCGAGTTATAAGGGAAGATTTCGGAGCAGAGAATTAAAGAAATTCTGAAACTTTGGGAATATGTAGGGGATTTCTTCCTGATTACAACGCAATTTTTTGTTTGCTGCCTAAATTCAGTCGAAGGGGGTGAAATTTGAAACCTCTGAAAATTCGGCTATTTTCCGATTTTGTGTTATAACTCGCGAACTGTAAGTGATAGAAGAAAAGTTTTAAGACAAAAGTTACTTCTTTTAATTAGATCTAGCATTTGGTAGGAAAATATTATATATTTCATGAGTTATAACACAAAATCGGAAAATAACCGGACTTTCAGGGGTCAATTACACCCCCTTAGAGTGAACTTGAGCAGGAAACAAAAACTGCGTTGTAATCAGGAGGAAATTCCCTGCATATTCACAAAGTTTCTGAATTTTTTGAATTCCCGGACTCGGGGTGTCCCCTTGTTAGTTCAAGAAGTACCTAGCCTCTGTCAGTCTCGAATAATTGAGGATGATATCGGTTGTCTAATATTTTGATCAATTTTCATTCTGTTAGTTTGTAACGACTCCACGTTTCGTGGTTGGTAACTATACTGCTCGGCACTATTTTTTGCCGAATATATGATTATGTATACCCGCATCAATTGAAACATAAATGCTCAAGGAAAGGCACATACAAACTTCTTAACCCTTAACTGGTATAATGTTTTTTCAAACGTAACTGTTATCTTGGGGTCGTGGCAGACCCCAAATAAAAAAGGACACAGAAATTTGTAAAGTCGACATTAGATCAACGTCTATGAATACCTATTTGTTCGTAGGTAATGTATAAAATAATAGATACGTAGAAAGTTAAACTATTATGATCAAATTAATTAGAAATTCAGTTTACAAACTTAGACAACCAAATATTTTGCAGCGAACCTTGCGTGCTTGGGGTCATAACTGACCCCAGGATACCAGTTAAGGGTTAAAAATCATGTAAATCTATGTAAAATTTTAGCAAACTTATAACGAGGGTAATTGATTGCGACACATTCTTTTAAAAGTTTGTCGCTTTGAATAGTCACTTGTTTACTGATTCTTAAATTGCAAAGAATATGCTATCTTCTTCCAACTAATAATTGACAATTTAATACAATGCCATTCATATTGGAAATGGGTTACTGAATAAACCACAAAATACTTGTTCTTTCGAAACTCTCGTTTATTAAACTAAGCTTGGAAGGACGTCGTACTGCACTGAAGGCAAGACTCGAAGCGAAGAGAAAACGCAAAGGCAATATGAAAAGTCCGTTGCCACTTGAGATAAAGGAACGGGCCTGCGTTCTGTCTTTTACCCTGTCAGTCAGGTATAGACAAACACTCGCAGACCCATGGGTCCGCTGACAGTTAGTTTACTGCTTTCGTCAGCGGTTGTCACACGTAGGGATGGAGTGCAAAATCACTAACAGTGATTTATCACAGTGATCGCAGAATCACGATCACGGTCGCGAATGAAGTTAAATCACGACCGTGATCGTGATTTTTTTAACTTGAGTGAATTGTTTACTGTGATCGTAATTCTTGATCTTGTGTGTGTGTGTGTGATTGAATTATTTTTTATAAAATACTTCAATATAGCTTGTGTTACAGTCAAAGCGTGCTAATTCAGCGAATATATACTTAGGCCGGTATTCATAGTCGCTACTTATTCTTAAGCAAATGCTTAAGCATTCGGCATCCTTTACTAGCTACCAGGTTAGTAGAGGATGCCGCATGCTTAAGGGGCTACGCCACCCTGAGGCGCTCGAAACAGCACTAAACTAGACGAATTTTTTTTACCGATACTATGAGGTTGAAAATTATTTATTTTCTTCTTATGGGTAGAGCATGTATTAGTGCATATATTGTATAAATACTGTACAAAAATATTAAAAAATGACCGAGTTATTTGTTCTCCCGCGAAGCTCGTCCGCCGTTACACGCGTGACTAACCTAACAAATTATAACGAACATGTTCGTCTGAAATCAAAAACCCGATGATTTTCGTGTTCCTTAATAAAATACCTACGACGTAGCACAGGGATTTGAAAAAAAAAAAATTATTGCACAAATGAGAGCAAAGTGAAAAAAATTATGCGTTTTTCATATGAAAAAACGAATTTAAAACATTAATTATATACGAATGGGGTATAGGATGGAAAAACTGATATGCTGCATCGTGGATAATACCATTAAGAATATGCGTGCCAAGTTTGAACTCAATCGGACAAATAGTTTTGGAGATATTTGATAGGTCATCTTTGAAAATGTAGTTTCGAGAAAAACGCAAAAGAAGAAAAGTAGAATGGTCGCTACCTGCTGCGGAATATCGACATCCGCGCCTCGTTGAAAGCCTATAACTCGGCTATTTTGGGGAATTTTTGCGTCTACAATGACTTAAATTATCCTTAAAACTTCGCGTAATAAGAAAATGCAAAGAAAAAAAAATCGTGTTTTCAAAACTTTCAGGGTGGCGTAACGCCTTAAGCAATTGCTTAAGAATAAGTAGCGGCTATGAATACCGGCCTTAGTATATACATTCATAAATAGTCAATGTGTGCACGCACTGATTTGATTGGCTAAAGTATTCACATGTACATTATACTTTTTAACTAAAGTGAAGAAATATTCGTTAATTTAAATAGATCAAGAACGATTACATTGGTTCAAAATATACAACTGAGACTCTATAAGCACAGTGAGGACTTGAGAATGTTTCAAGAGAAATTAGAAATTGGGGTTATGTGGCGCGTGCAAAGAGCAGTTATGCTTTCCACCAATCAGCTCACGAAAATTACGGATCACTGTTCTGCCTGCACCCGTCAGAAGCGATCACGAAAATCACGGATCACTGTGAAAAATCACCGTGATTGGGAATGAACGTGATCGGATCACTCGTGATTCACAAATCACGGTTCTAGCCAACACTAGTCACACGTAACCAAATCCATTTTCGTTTTCTTGCTGACGCAATTGTTAGCAACAATCCAACAATTTACATATCAGATCATCACGATGTATCGATTCTCACATGACCGATCGACAAAAATATTGTCCAGCAGTACATGTCCAAAATCTTCCTTAAGGGGTTATGCCTACCTGCAAGGTCTGAAAACACAAGTATTTTCGGGATTTTTTTTTTAACAAACTTGAAGAGTTTTTTTAAATAAACTTGTATGTATTCGAAAGTGTACATGTTAAACTACTTGTGGTAATTTTTCCGATGGAAAATATAAATAAATAAAAGAAATATCAGCGATCTCCCGGCAGCGATTTTTTTTTCAGTAGTTTGCGGTGACCACTCTAATTCTAACCTAGTTCATCTGAAATAAAGAATTCGCGGGAATTTAGTTAGTATACTGGATTATCTTGTCCTTGATCGTTCATTATCCCAAAATATTAATTTGATACAAAATAGCGGCTTCTCATAGCAAAAGTATCGATTTTCACTGCAGAATCGCGCTCTTGTTTCATCATTTTTCATCTGTAAAATAAAAACCACGCAACGGAAACGAAAAAGCCACGATTAAGGACAAGATAATCTAATACACTAACTAAACTTGGTCGAATGTTTTATTTCTGTTGAACCAGGTCAAAGCTACAGTGATCACCGTAATAAAAAAAACGCTGCCGGAAGATCGCTTATAATTCCATTATTTATTTACATATCGCATTGCAAAAAAAAACTACAAGAACTTTAAAATATATACTTTCGAATATACAACCGTTTATTTAGAAACTTCTTTAAATTTAAAGAAAAAAAATCCCGAAAACACTTGAGTTTTCAGACCACGCAGGTAGGCATAACCCCTTAATCAAGTCCTCGCAGCTTAGAAGATTCAAACACGGAGTCCAGTAAGAAGAATAGGGGCAGTGGTGTTGCGTCGAACGAGAATGCGTCGATTATTCAGCGTTTGTTATCTAACACAGCGGCGCGCTTCCGAAAGCGTTTAAGGAACGATAAAATTCACTCCCGAGCGCCTAAAAATCGAATCTAAACCGTCGCGGGCTATGAGAGCGCCGGCTGAGCACTCATACGAGAATTTAATTGTCAGCCATGCGAACCAGAGCAAGATAGACGTTTATCGATTCCACGTCAATGTCTCTTTCTCCCGGCGGTAGCCACCCCGCGCGACTCGTGTATCAGTCTTTCGCTTCTCTCGTTTTTTACCCTCTCTGCCTTTCTCGGCGCCGATGACAGCAATATATACGGCCTTTCCAAACGACACGAAGAAGTAAACGTTCCTCCGACAAAAAAAATGTGACGGGATTTTCTGGCAGCTTGCACGCGTACTTTGCAGAGTTCTGTTACTGCTAATTGGTTATAATCGAGGGGAAATGAATGTAACGGTAGACTGACAGTGTTTACCCTTTAAATTCTATACGGTAAATACTGGTAATTAGAAGAGTTCTTTTCTAAAGGGTTTAATAATCTGGTATCGAGGCTCTTAATCACTTGCCCCCCTCGAGATTGAACTTTGTCGTAAGCTGATATCACTGTACTTATACTTGGGGAATCATGGTGCTTGCGTGGTGCAGCATAAACGTTTTACGACTTCAATGTCTTCATATTCTCTTAATGAAAAGGCAGCGATAGTGTTGGAAATTACTCCGCAGAGGTTGAAAATAAATGTCACACTATAAGCACAACTATGGTTTATTGTATAGATAGACAATACACAGTGTGTCCAAGTATTAATGTTAGTTGGTTATATATAAAAGTATACAAGAAAAAAGAAACTTTAAGAGACGGAACGCGATCTGCACGGTTTGGTCACAATTTTCAGACTGGCTACGGTCGTCACCTTATGCCCCGGTCAAGACCCTTCGCCCCTCTTCTCCAGAAAAAGAGAAACGCAGCCCCTTAGTCCTAACACTGAGACTCGTTGAACTCCAACAGATAGTGTAAGATGGGCGAGACACTGGCGTTAAAGGAATCGCAAACATCTTCTGCAACGAATAAAGTTGATGCCAGGAAAACTGGTGGATTTCGATTAACAAATTTTGACAGTTCCTCTTTAATTGTCTAGACTTCAGGCAACTTGCATTTATACTAATCTCGACAACTGCAGGAAATTTAATATCTCCAATCAAAGACATCACAGCTTTGAAGACCTCCAACTTCGGCCGAAACGGAGTAACGAAGCTAATCGTCCAGAAAACTAAGTAGAATTAACATAGAAATCTGATGGAAGGGACGTTTCCCAGGCGAAGTAACCTATCGCAAATGGAAGACAATCTCCCGCGACAATTCTCGACGGCAGCAGCGAAAATATTAAAAATCTTTCACTTCGTTCCGCGGAGTTGCGCGGAACAGCAAAGGGGGTGTCTTTCATCCAGCCCAAGCTACATTCACCCCCTTCCCACTTTCCTTCCATTCTACAGCGAAATTTCTCCTTTGGCACGAGCGTACGTATTCCCTTCTTCCTTTTTTCCTCCCCCTCAGCGGGAAAGTATGCACCGCAATAATCGATACTCCTTTCTCCCTTGTCGAAACTTGGCGAGTTTCTTTATTCCTTCGTCCCGGGCGTTCTCGCGATTTTCGCTCCGCCCGTTGTTCCGCGGTTCTTCCGTAGCGCGAGCACGCGTACTCCCGTGTACACCGGCCCCGGTACAATGCACTCTTCCTAATTCGTCGTACGCAGGCCTGCATCCGATCGGTTCGAGGTAGATTGCTTCCATTACGGGCCTGGAGTATGTCGCCCGTGCAGGAAGATGGAGAACGCAAGATTATGCGATACACCTCCGCCGCGGCGCCAAGGAAATGCCGTCGTACCTTGGCGCTATCGAGTCAACTATCGATTACCGCGATCTTCCGCAGAGGTTTATGCACGTTTAACGACTGAGCCGCGGCCGGGGAGGGCTTGAGATATTGCGCCCCGGGCGAAGGAGCTGGGTGGCATTTGCATGTTTTCGAAGCAACAGAGAATCGAAAGGAGCTCGATGATTTAATTAAACCGTTACTCGCCCGTTTCGTTCTGCGCGGCGTCCGTGAAGACCGTCGATAATGGATGTATTACGACAGGGTGTAATCGAGTTTTCTTTGCATTATGAGTCTCGTTGGACTGGCTCTTTTCCAGCTGCCGCTAAGTTAGACTAATTACAAGTTTGTCGATGCGGTTATTGTGTACCTGGGCCCATCCATTCGACAGAGGAGTAAGGAAATAAAGTTTCAGCACCTGACTGCAAGGTGAGAGTTTACTTAATGAGGCAGACGAATAATTACGGAGAACGAACACGCTGGAAAGGGTAGGTTCTGCATTGATTCTGTACGTTTGGAGTACCTCTGGCCATTAGTCGGAATACGTGAAACCTGATCTAACGTCAAAGATGTCTATTTTAATCATTGGTGGGGATAAAATGAGAAATAAGGGTAGCTACTTAGAATACTGAAGTTTGGTATAAAATTTGCACAGTTATAGGTATAAGGTAGATGGCCCAGTGGTGGAACAGTTAAGGAAGCAGTTGAGATAATTGCAATTTCTTTTATATTTAAGCAGTATAGAATTATAACTAAATATGATTATTCGAAAGCGTAAAATTTCGAATTTCAGATAAAGTAACAGAAATCTACATTTGTTAAAGGAAAAGTTTTAAATTAATTGAAACATGAAACTGCTCATATGGCCCAGTAATTAACTGAAATTCTTAGCGTGTCCCAGTCATTAACTATCAGTGTCCCAATTATTGAATATATATTTAATTTAACTATTTCTATCAGTTAATGAAAAGAAATCAATATGGTTATATTTTGGGGTAATGAAAACATTTCATTTGTAATAAATTTCTGTTAAATTCTTTATTATTTACCCGAATTAATTAATTTGGGTTTCTTTAGTCGTTTATAAGATTGTAGGTTATGTTAATATTATGACAAGTTTAAGATCAATTATCCTAATAATTCTTAAACAGTAGTATGTTTTTGTATAGTTATTATTAACGTAAATATATAGGATACCAAAAATACTTACTTCAAAACAATAAATGTTAGTAATCTCAAAATTTCACCGAGTACTGGCGTCTCTACCAGTGTTTAAACACCATTAAACACGCGTTTAATAACTGGTCCGTGTCTTGTTTTCCTGTGCTAGTGGATAAACGCAACAATTTCAATATTAAAAACAAAAACTTAATAAGAGATCCAATTAATTTTCAATTCTTCAATATTTAATAAATCCAAAACAACTATACTATTTAAAAAATTATAAAATAATAAGTAATTACAACCTTAACAAAAATATTCTCTCGCTTGCTTGAGCCCATTAGGTAAGAAGCGAGATTGAAACTGTCGAAGCTTTACTGTGCAATAATATTTTTGCATGATATAACAATTCAGTTACGTAAGCTTATAATTGTATCTGTACAATGCTAATACATTTTAAAATTATATTTCGATCAATTTAAACGTTGCGAACTAGTAAAACTGTTATTATTAACAAAATTTCTTCTCAATTTTTAATTATTAGGCCTTGTTTAAGCACTGGGCCATTTACCTTACAGTAGACTTCTACGGTCTTAACCCTTAGCTACGCTGGCCAAATCTGGCTACAAAAGTACACCCGGGGGGTAGTTTCGTACCCTAAGCTTCGATATGAGTTTTAACTGAATTGAAATTTTGTTGGAGATTCGTTTGGTTCTTGTCAAAGAGCAAGCTTTCTAGCACTTCACCCTGTCTTTCTTTCGATAACCATTAGAAAGCGTGGGACTGATTTCGACTTTCGTTACCCTCACTCGAGGCGAGCCGATGGGGGCTCGAAGCGTAGTTTCGGTTTTTCCGCAAGGGCTGCCTGCCTGTAAGACCCTTGAGTCAGTTGGATTCTTAGCTTCAGTCAGAACACAGCGTTTTAGCAGTTAAAGCTCAAATTATATTCTCCGTACACTCCATGTACCGGAAGATTTTTTTTTTTACTTATAAATAAAGTCTTGTTTTAAGTTTTATTTGAAAGAGTGATTAATCCCCCGGTACACAACAATTTAAACAGTTGGTGTTCTGTTTTGTTGGGTATAATACTAACCATTCTGAAGCTGAAAGATAATCATTTGTTACAAATATAACAGAAGAATACACGGTGGCGCGATAATATTGCTCGTGCCACGCGATAAATATTTGCATAATTATGTGCAGTGGGGTACGTTTGTACCCCTCCAGTGTAGGTAAGGGTTAAGAATCTTTCAAAACGATATCCCAGTGATTCCCAGGTCGCGAAGTGTTTTCTATGGGGTCGCCACGGTTATTTGTTCATTTTTTTTAAAAATATTATTAAGTTAGAATAATATTCTGAAATACCTATTTTATGTGTTCTCTTTGCCTTATTAAATTTATCTTACCCTATATATGGAAGGGGGAGGGGGTACAGGTTTGAATACTATAAAAGGGGATCGCGACTACAAGAAGGTTGGGAAACACTGCGATGTCTACCCTAATAGTACTGGTTATCCTCAGTTTAGAATTACTGCCACGTTAGAATTTGAATGTTTGATTTTTCAAATTCCATAAACGAGAATGTTTCTGCACGCTTGCTGGGAATACGGCGGAAGGTCTAACGTGCCCCGGCGAAATATGTCTGGACAGTGTGCAACAATGTTGATAAGGGAAGACAGTGCCGAGTACATGGATGCCGAAAGGATAACCACAGCCTTGGCTCTTGAAGATTTTATCAAAAGTTTCCCGGGGGAGGGCACTTGTTACAGAAGTTCCGCGCTAGCGAGACAAAACAAAAGACTCAAGTTTCCACCCACCCACCCCCTCCCCCCGCTTCCGGGGAATTGGATCCACGTACGACCGATGCATATTCGAATCAGCTTCGAGAATTGCATTCGGTGCACACGGGAACACAGGGCTCGGCAGTACGGCAAGAAGTATTGGATACACTCGGAGTCAGCCGTTTCAATTTGCAATCTGCAGACAAGAGGGGTCGAGGTTCGTCGATGCTCCCACAGCTCTCGTGTTGTTGCTATCCCCAAAATTTTCACTTATCGACGAAACGATTATTCAGATTTCATTAAGTAAGAAGTACTGGATAGATTCGAGCTAGCCTTTTCAATCTACACACTGCTGGCGAAGGGGGTCGTGGTTCGACGAAGCCCCTCGAGATTCCGCATCGCCACTGTTCCTACGCTTTTTTATTTATCGATGAATCTATCATAGAGGTTTTATTCGATAAGAAGCATCGGGCGTGCTCGATTTACCCTCCTCAATTTGCAGGCGGAGGTTTCTTCGGAGTAACTCTTTTTACTTTTTAATTTAACCCTCGGGCGGGCGCGCCAATGAGAGGTACGCGAGCAGGCGCGTGGTGAACGCGGTTCATCAGTTGAAAATAATCATTTTAGCCCCCTTATATATTACACTTCAGAAACGGTTTCTCTGTTGACAGCGGTAACTTAAATTAAATGCGATGGGAAAATATTAGTAATGTATCCAAAAATGCAGTAAATGTATTTAAAAACACAAAGATTATTATTATTATTATTATTATTATTATTATTATTATTCGTCTTTATTACTTGACACATCCAGAGAAGAAAATAATGGCGAGGCTGCAGTACAATACTGTTAGAAGCCTGACCACAACTAAATAACTAACTAAATGACTAAAACCTAACTAACATTAAGAAACTAGAAAGTTATTGTGACGCATAATGTAACCATATATATCGCCGAGCTTTACATTTAAAATCAGGAAACGAATTTAAACCTCGAATATCAGGTGGGAGGGAATTATAGTAATGAGCCGAAATATAAGCAAAGGATGATTGAAATTTAGATGTCAAGTGAAAGAGACTTAGGCCCATGGTAAGAAAGATTATTGCGAAGAATATTATAGAGATAAGGCGGGACATGAGATGAGAGTATTTTGTGAACGATACAACATAAATGGAAAATCCAGCGCCGAGGCATACGTAACCAAGACGTTTTGACATATAGGTGAGAGATATGATCATACTTCGGGACACGAAAAGAAAAGCGCAAACAGGAGTTTTGAACTCGTTGGATAAGGTGAGAAAGATGATAGGATAAACTTGGACGATAGACTACATCGCAATAATCAAGCAACGAAATAATCAAAGATTGAGATAATAACAGTTTTTGTGCCGATGAGAGAATATGACGGGCGGGGTAAAGTAGACGTAAGCGCGAATAGGCTTGACGACACAGCGAAGAAACATGGTTAGCATATGAAAGCCGAGGATCAAAAATGAGTCCCAAATTACGAATGGAGTCAGAAGGGTGTAACTGAAGGGATCCGAGTGTGACAGATATCGAGGGGAGTTTTTCCAAAGAGGAGGGAGAGCCAAGAACAAGAAGGGTAGATTTGGCAGGATGAATCCTGAGGCCATGCTAATCCGACCAATTAATAATTCTCGTAAGGTCTAATTCGAGCTCCGTCATTGCAGCGCGGATGTTACAAGGCATAACTGTAGATACGATCTGCAGAGATAGTGTATGTAAAACATTTTTAACATCAAAAATGAAAATCAACTGGCACAAGCATCGTAGGGTTCTTGAAACACGCCACGATCGCGCGGAGAGGATGTTTGCCTCACCTAATGAAGGAAATACGCAGATCGGTGAACGGAGTTCACAAAGCGCGCCCGCTCGAGGGTTAAAAGTGATCGATGTAGAAGTTGCAATTCGCAGATGATCCCCAAGTTCTGATACCAGTATCATTTCTCTTAATTCATATGTGTGGGAGTGCGAAGACTGTTTGATTGACAAAGTATGTTTGGGCCAGAGCGATTGGGATCGAGAGCGGATGTTTATAGTAGGATATCGAATGCGTCAGGGGTGTGAGGTTTGAATGGTTTCGTCGAATGCATGCGGAGAGTTTGGGTGACCCGAGTGCGTGTCAAGAGTGTGTGTGTTGTAAGTGTGAATCTCGGGGAGCGCAAGATAATAATGGATGAAGTCAGTCCTGCAGAGTCCGTCGAACGAGAGGCATCATCGCCTGAACCTATTCTTTACAATAAATAAGCCTTTTTTACTTTTCCACGAGTGTGCAGTTTACTCCTGCCCTGATCACCTAACATCCCTACACAACTGGCACAGGCATCATAGGGTTCTTGAAACACGCCACGATCGCGCGGAGAGGATGTTTGCCTCACCTAATGAAGGAAATACGCAGATCGGTGAACGGAGTTCACAAAGCGCGCCCGCTCGAGGGTTAAAAGTGATCGATGTAGAAGTTGCAATTCGCAGATGATCCCCAAGTTCTGATACCAATATCATTTCTCTTAATTCATATGTTATTAAGTTTACTCTAATTCTTAATTCGAATGGCCTACATGTGTCAATATATGTAACGCCGTCACTTTCTCTAATTTTTACCACTGTACTTTTTAGTTTGATTACCCATCCGAGCTAGGTATCCGTTCGCATTTCACTCCGCAACACATTATCAAAATTTCATTAGGTACAGTCGATACGTCGTAAATGAATTCATGATATTCCCGCGTCAGTTAGAACGCCGCGCTGCAAAATTACGATCTGTCGGTTTGTTGCGCCGAATGCGATACGATTGTGTTATTAGCAAACACGTGCTGGTGAATCCGTACACATATCAAGGGATGGCGGTTTCGGCGGAGCGACGCAAAACTGAAGCGCGCCCCTCTTTTTTTTTTTTTGTTATCTGAAAAATAATCTGGATTTATGGGGGATTAAATCTGCGGCTTGCTTCTGAAATGATCTATACTACTTCTCAACGGTTTTGAGTTATGTATGGGGGAACTGGACTGTTTCCAACCTCCTCCCTCGTTTCTCAACAACCGTCCCTCCCTTTCTAACATCCCGAATCGAAAATTCACTGGAAATATAGTTCAGGGCGTTGCAGATTTGTTTGTTTTATACCTTCCTGCTATCGACTGCTCCATTTCGAATTCAAGAAAGCACAATTCATCCACCCAAAAGATAGGCATTCATTAATAACTGAATACCAAGATTCCCAACTTAAGTAGGTCGTGTACTTCTTCAGTTGCGCCATTCGATCAATGAATTGCCTTCGAAGTAGACGACACACGCGATAGCTAAATCCTCGGAACACAATTCAGAGGAAACTCTCACCCTTTTCACAAACGCTGTGTTACGAAACCAGACTCGTCACATTTTCAAGAACGCAACAAGAGAACGCAGGAACCTGGTAGAAGCTACCGATCGGTTATTATACACCGTGCTGGCATTAATCGATTAAAAGATTATACACGACACGTGAGATGAAGATTCCTCCGAAACGCGTTCCACACATGTTACATTCTCGAGAAGGCTGTAATTCTACATCCAGCGATGGCGGGACGTGTGCTGGATTCTACCGCAAAGCGGAGGAGAGAGAAGTAGAACAGTGCGAACGGGGTCAGCGAGTAATTCAAAAAAGCTTACTACAGCACCATGCCAATACGCTATTAGCATTTTCTGTCGGCTATTTAGCCGGCTCGAAGGATCACTGCGTGCTACTGAATAATCGTATTATCTTTCGGCGGAACCCGGAGACTGTGCCGCGGCACGGGCGCTGCTAAATTTATTCTAGCTAACGTTCCCGCAAAAAAAACTGAATCGCTGCGCTCTAAATCGCTTTGAAAGCGCACTGCCGCTCAAAAGTTTGGCTACGCGCCCTAACGAGAAAAAAACTCGCGGATCTAGCTCGCACTGGGGGATGCACGCGCAAAGGCGATGCAGATTGCATGAAATTTACTATAAAATGTTTTGTTTTTTTTCTTCACCAGTGCCCATCTTTCTGCGTAATTGCCGTCGTCTGTAGCTTTAATATTCTCGCGCTAACGCAGTATGTTTCAGTGAAGCGTCGTAATTTTCATTGGGGTGTCCCATTTTTCCCGTGGCGAGTTCATCCAGAGTATTACTTATGATCTTCAAATTCGGTGAATTTATTTCCGCTGGAGCTGCGCTGGAAGTTACTGAGCCTTGAGTGGTCCTTTGTTATGAAGTTCTAAATTCAAAATATGACCATTCTGTCCCGTATTAAATTCACGAAATCTACGCGGCATAAAAGCATTCGAAATTCTGACCAGTAGGCACTGTTTATACGTTCTCTGGACAGACAACGTGTGCCGGCGACGTAAAATTCATTACGCATGCAAGTGAACCCAGCGTAATGTTTAATGCAACGCACGTAACGCCATAATTTTTCCGTACACTCAGATAACTCGCGCAAGCCGCGAGAATCATCATTTTTAATCGCGATCCAGTTCGGTACGTGCACTTGGAAACTTAGCAGATGCGGTTGCATTGAAACCGGAGTAGTCGCTTAATTATTGTTCAAGAGACTGTTGCCATGCGCGATTCCTCGTTTCCAATACACTTCGACGTTGTGGTTAATTTTCTAGAGTCTTTAAAAAATATTCCGAGTAACTTGACGACGTACCGAAAAAGAAAGTATAAACTGAGAAGTTAACGGGCAAAGACTTTCGAAGTTTTTTCACCACAAATGTATCTCTCGACCCGGTAATAAATTAGTTTGAAAGGCGAGACGAAACGTTGAAATTAGAGTCTTTAAAGGGAAGTTACCAGGCTTGCGATTCATAACCCAAAGAATTCTCGCAAACACCAGTTTTTAATTTATGGTGTATATAAATTTCAAAGCTAATTTCTTTCGCCGCCGGAAAATAGACTGACGAGCAAAACTGTTTGCACAAAGTTGTTTGCTAACTTTGTTTCTATTTATCTTCAGAAATAAGTCGTGGAGAAGCTTGCATTGCGGAGCGTAATGGAAGCCACGGATATCACTATGTATTATTCTATTAGTTAATCGTTAGAGGTATATTTTATTAGTCACAACTCTTTAACGTTTTGCATAAAATTGTACACAGAACATTGCTAGTCACCAGAAGTAACAGCAGCTGAAGAATTAAGGGGAGGTTCTGGTCTAGAGCCCCAAAAAATAGGTGATATTTAGGAATTAATTAAAGGAAAACTACTAAATATAATTTAATGGGACTTGTTGCATTGTATTAAGGATGTCTTATGTTATAGAAATATATTTTTTGTTTTGTAATTAATCAGTGCAAACAGCCCTGGGGAGTCGTTAAAGTCAAGGCGTCAAAAAATTGATCCAAATCGGTGGGACCTGTATCTCTAAAAGTTATTATCCGATTCGACTGAAACCTTTTTTATTTTGAAGATTATTCTTTTTTCTAGGGGGGGAACTAAAAAAAATTACAAAAATTACATTTTTTTTTAGAAAATAACAACACTTCACGTTTGAAATCACTTTTCCCTGTATTTTTCGTCCTTTCAACGCCTTTAAAAATTATAAATTTTCAACTTTTTGTAATTTTTTTTAGTTTCCCCCCTAGCCAGAAGTATATTCTTCAAAATAAAAAAAGTTTCAGTCGTATCGGATAATAACTTTTGAAGATACAGGTCCCACCGTTTTGAAAACACTGTTTCGAGAAAAACGCGTTTCAAGTTTTACGTGGGCCCTGAGTGGCCGGTTGTCGCCCATTTGCCGCTACTCAAATGCCTATAACTTCGTGAATTTTACGAATTTCAACAAATCCTTTTAAACACGTTTTCCTAAAAGGTTGAACATTCGAAAAATGAAATAAAAAAAAAATCGACATTTAGACCAGAACCTCCCCTTAAGCTTCAAACTCCCTGGAATCTATTCAATCCTTACATGAGAAATAATTGCTAACAAGAAAGCACTCGAGTACATTAAAAACTCAGCATATATGATGTTGAGAAGAGAAAGTTAACAGTGTCACTATCGAGGCCAGGAAGGGCCGTCAGCCTATTATCCTGTTTACGTACAAGACACGCATCTGTTTTTCGTCAGTCCAAGCGTAGGGCTGTTGCACCGTCATATATTTTCAATTGCTTGAGCCATCTTTTAAGCCGGAACTAAGGTTTCCAAGGATCAAGGGTTCCACTCGGGTGGTCTGCATCGACGTGTTTAGACTGTCGCCAGAGCATCGTAAAACTATAAATTAAGTACCGCTGTTTCGAGATTTGGAAAGTTCGTTCTCACGCCTCACAACCACCCTCGAGATTGACACGCCTTCGCCAATAGACAGTTTTCTTTTACCACCTCCCTTTTACAACTCCACCAATAGTTTAGTTTTGTTAGCCTTGTAATCTTAAGACTCCACCCCTGCGAGGAATCTTGGAGTTATCGTTCGCGAGCTAAAGCGCCGTCGAGTTTAGAAGCACAGTAGAAACGCAAGAAGAACTCATCGAGCTCTGCTTGCGAGCAGGAGACTTGTCATAAGACTTGTACGTCGTTAAGATATGTAATCATCTCTGATCGTAGTTTGTTGCTGAGTTTTTTTTATGTTAAATATATACTAAGTATTGTGTTTTTAAATTGTGTGCGGTGTGTCTATCAATCACCCTCATTACGTGCTTCTCATTTGGAACCTCAGTTTTCAAATTCTTGGGCTCTTGCACAATACCATAGTGCAGGAGAAGTGGCCAGAGAATCGTGAAGATTTGCAAACTTCAAACAAAGCGACGCTCTGACATAACATATGAAGTTTGCTATTTGCTCTGATTCCAAAAGTGCATTGAAGGCGATCCAAGACCCCGGGATGCCAGATGAAATGATCCAATATATCCAAGCGCTATATTCAAGTCTCATTAAAGAAGAAAAAGATATTGAATTTATATGGACACCTTCGATCATGGGAAATGATAAAGTAGATCATGCAGCCAAAGTAGCGACACTACTCGCTACTTACTTGAAATTATCCCGTTATAGAACTTCAAATGAAATAAAAAGAAAGGTTAAGAGGTGACTGGGCCCAAAAACTGACACCTCTAGTTTCGGCAAAACTTCCAGCAAAGAAAACAGCAGGCTTTAAACCAGATCTGAGTGGACTAGATCACCAAGTTACTATTGCGCGTTTAATAATTGGCCATACCAATTATTGTATGACTGACGCATACCCATTTGAGAACAAAAGAAACTATAGCTAAATGCGAACTGTGTAACGGAATATCAGCCACATTCTTTTTGACTGCAATCATCGCGCTGAACGCAGGAAAAGGTACCGAGTTAAAGGTAACATAAGTGAAATAGTGAACGCAATTACATTTTTAAAAGCGAATAAAATACATGCCAAAATTGTAAAGTCAGAAACGATCTAAATTTGTTTGCATGTGTAAACACTGTGCACCTGGTACTGCGTAATATGTAGGTACTTTTCAGTGTATCGCTAGATTGTAAAGTCGCTCATAACCTCAGCTGTTAATGCGACTCAACACCTTAAAAAAAAAAAAATATAAAAAAATAAAAAAAACCTTAACGGGGGATGTGACAACAAGTAACTTAAAAAAAATGTATTCTTCATACCAAAAATCTTCCCCCAGAAATAAGCAAAGCCAGCAAATGATTCCACTTCGCTAAATTGTAAAGTCGCTCATGACCTCAGCTGTTAATGCGACTCAACACGTTAAAAAAAAATAAAATAAATAAAAAAAACCTTAACGGGGGATGTGACAACAAATAAATGGATTCTTCATACCAAATATCTTCCCCCAGAAATAAGCAAAGCCAGCAAATGATTCCACTCCCCAGAAGGACGCCCAAGCACGTCCACCTAGCAATCTGAAAACACGAAACAATCGGCATACCACCCCGCATCCACAAAGTTGTCCCAGAAGCATTCAATCGCCAGCTACGGAGTTCCATTCAGCTAAACGAAATCCAGCGGTGGCCCGCTGGCGAATTAACGCCGGGCGATCGAAGATTTCCTTGGCGTGGAAAGCTTGGCGGGCCGTTAAGCGCGGTACAACAGCGAAATTAGTGCGTGCGCGGGTGGGAGGAAGGTAAACCCGTCCCTAAAGGCATTTAAGAGGTCGATAATGCACGGCCTTCGGTAGAGCAGCGGCCATGTGACGCCGGCACAGTGAAAAGGAAAAAGGCGGGTGAGCGCATAAAACTTGCAGCCACTCCTGTCTCCAGGAGTGTCAAGGGTCGCTGACTCCCAGGCGGCCGTTCTTTCTAGCTCCCCTGAAAGAAGAGCTCAGCTTCGTCGCCGTGGATCGATTCGGTCACGTACCGTGAGCACCGCGGGACAGAAAACACGGGGCCCACGTTCAGTCGAGTGCACGTCCAGGCGAAGGAAGATGTCGCGCGTCATGGCCCGTGACCGATGCCCAGCACCTGACGCCGACCAAAGCCGATCCCCGGCCCCCTCGAACCAATTAACTCTGATTGGGGAACGCTCCACCTGCCTGCGGAACGTCCTGGAACAGCTCTCGTCTGTGTTTTACCCGGCGAATCAACAAGCGGCACCCCCGCCGCAAATTAGACGCTGACTCGAAGACCAGCGAGACGAAGGGAACTGCTGAGCGTTGTCAACGCCGACGACGACACGAGCTCTCGTCGCGGCGGCTTCGCCGAGGGATCGCGATCAGAATGTGGATTTGTGTCGTGTCGTGTTAGAATCAACGGTGAAGGAGGTATTGAATCTTGGGATTGCATCGGTGTCGTGCGTACAATCCAGTTGTAAATAACGGCGGAGATTCGGAGTCGATCGGCGGTGCTGGTAAATGTATCGAGGTTGGTGCGGGTGGATTTTATTTGAAATGGATGGCGGAATTTTCACGGGAGAAGCTTTTGCAAATTGCTGGCGCTGTGAGGTCTTTCAGTATCTTCTAGATTCGAGCTGAAAGATTATACAATCTCTGAAGCCAAGTCAACTGTGAAATTCCAGTTTTTAGTTGGAAGTCTTCAGCTGAACACGAGTCAGATTCTTCCAAAAAAGTCCTAAAAATCACCTACTTTTTGGCGATTCCAGGAGAATGTCACCTTAATTTCTATTAAGGTCTGGGTTAGGTCTGGGTTTAATTTCTATTAAGGGGACATTCCCCTCGAATCGCCAAAAAATAGGTGATTTTTAGGACTCTTTTGGAAGAAAGTCTACAACTTGCAGTGAAGAAACTTTGTGGTCTTTATGTATTCGTTCTTCAAGGGTATGAAAGCATTTCTCTTTAAAATGGAAAGAATTTCTGTCGTGGTTCAAATTTCACGTGACGCTCAGTGCACTTGCTGCAACAAAAGGGGCGTAAACAGTAGACAGTAGACGTCGACGTAGGATTGTTCGAAATAAAAAAGAATTTGTCTCTTAACTTTCACTAGACACTGTACTATAAATATTTGCAAAGAAGAAATCGAATTTTAGACAAATTTTAATGAGAGTGTCCCCTTAAATACTCCCGTTTACCACACTCTCGATCTCCAGAAACGAAAATGCACACGAGAATACTCCTACATCCACTCGACCACTGAGTACACATTTCCGACAAACGCACGGAGCGTCCAAAAACATCACGGGTTATCGAACAATCCAATCTAGCCTCGAATAAGACAGAAATTACGAAGACTACGAAAGCCACAAAGCGACGGCGGAATGCTACAAACAAGCAATGCGAGGAGTGGCTCGACGAGCAAACCTTTCACAGCGGAATGAATGTTTTGGGGCGGCATTCCGCCTGAGACCTGGCGACTGCTAAGAAAATTGCTACTTTGAGGCCATCGAGGACCACCGTCTATTCTTCTCATCGCTGGCCATTGGGAACGGTCGCAGATTTAAAAAAAGAAAAAAAAAAGAATTACAATCAGTACCGATATTACGTTGCTCCTCCGCTGTCTCATTAGTTCCTCCCCTTTTCTACTCCATCATCTTTCCCATCGGATCACGGTGACCGATTGAATTCTACAATGCGCCGTGCATTGCACCGGCAAAGGACAAGAATCCTTTCATCCTTGAAAAGAGCATAGGCATCGCGGAGGGGACAGGGAAGACACTTTTTTTCATCTGTTCCACCAGCTTCTGCCAGATAGCAATAAATTCCGCAGATCAAAGCGCCATCCTCCGTCTTGTCATCGGGAGCGTGGTGGTAGCGCACCACTATCGAAAGCTCTTTAATGGCGGATGCTCGTAAAAGTAAAGCTTTCGAGGGGGGGAAGTTTGGCAACGAAGGGAAACGTTCCGGATACGTTACCCTTCTTTCCGCGCTCCTTTTTCTGTCTCTCTGCTGCAGCCACCAGCGCCGCGGTTTACGTTCGATTAAAGTGCACCGAGATAACGAACCCTCGAATCTCCCACGAGATCCCCCGGTCGCTCGAGAGACCGCTGATCGGAGCGATTCGAATTTTTTATTCCGAACGATTCCTTGGATCACTGTGACATCCTCCGTGCGAGTTTCTCCTCGGGAGGGTAGAATTACAGAAGGGTCAGCGGCGTGTATTTGGAGACAGAGTTGAAACATTGATATGTATTGATCTGTGCAGCGGTCAGCGTTGAGAATAGTAAGAGCGTTTCCTTTGCGAAGTGCGCTACCTTTCGCACGGTGCAAGCGTAATGCGTGAGTGCGCGATCGATCACGAGGATCTGGTCTAGGCGCTGGTGTCAGTCAAGGAAGATGAAACGTTACTTTCCCACTGAAGTTCTTGTCTTACACGCAATATCATCTGCGTCTGCTTCACCGGGCACCGATGCTTCAGTCCCAGCGAAATGCAGCTTAGGGAAGATCCCGAAACCGAATATTCAAAAAATTCTGAAACTTTGTGAAAATGTAGGGGATTTCCTCCTGATCACAACGCAATTATTGTTCGCTGCCCAAATTCACTCTAAGGTGGTGTAATTAACCCCTAAAAATTCGACTATTTTCCGATTTTGTGTTATAACTCGCGAACTGTAAGAGATAGAATAAAAGTTTCAAGTCAAAAGTTACTTCTTTTAATTAGATCTAGCATTTGGAGGAGAAATTATTTTACAGTTCACGAGTTATAACACAAAATCGGAAAATAGCCGAATTTTCAGGGGTTAATTTCACCCCCTTAGAGTGAATTTGGGCAACAAACAAAAATTGCGTTATAATCAGGAGGAAATTCCCTACGTATTCACAAAGTTTCAGGATTCTTTGAATTTCCGAGTTCGGGATGTTCCCTTGTTAGTCTATCGTGGTTTTTAGCATCACCATTGGTGTTTCAATGAAGCTTCTTTGGAAATGTAAACATTACAAGAATACAGAACAATTCATAATTTTCTTGGTAATTAAAGGTACAAGATTCTAAGGACATGGAGTCGTATTTTGGAAAAGCTCATTGCTCGTCGAAAACGATAGGTGAGTTGAGCTGGCGATATATATATGATTCAGGATCCTGCTTCTATCTTTCACTTATTCCCACGAGCCTTTTCCCAGCATCATCATCCTACAATGCAAATACGTGATCTTGAAAATAGCGGGAGGGTGGCGTTCGCGGTCGTACGCCCCGCGCCATCGCCCGCAACGGCATTAATATTTAATAAAGAAACGTTGGCGTCTCGTAAAACGCAGGCGAGGGAAGCGATTGAAGGCACGCCGGGCCTCGATGGGAAGTCGCCGATGCGCGGAAGATGCAGGCCCGTCGTCGAGTGCATCATTTTGCCGCGACCGAAACCTTCTTTCAACCAGCCCCCTCGGACTTTACGACGAGCGATCATTAGGTTCGCGTGGCCACAGTGTGCCAGCAGCGCATCGACGACGAGATAGGGGCTTTGATCTGCTGGAACTTATGGTTATCCGATAAGCGCTAGGGGAGCATAAACCCAGCAGAAGAGAGGGTTCTCGGTCTCTGCATCACGCTCAATCAGCCACCTTCAAGGTTGAGAGATTCTTTTGTCCTCGAGCATTCGCTGGCCAGAACTAAATTTACAAATGAAATGTTTTCGCGTTGTGGCGAGGCTGCGGCCATCGTCGTCGAGTTCCATCGGTGCTTCAATCGGAATCAAAAGGATTCGGTCTACCATCGCCGATGGCGGGATGCATATCGCGGGGATTGATTGCGTTATAAATAATCGTGTTTTATTTTCGCGACGATACCGTGCGCCGCGGGATCCTGTCCTCCAGAGGAATTGCGAACGGCAGCACGGGCGGGGGAGGGATTCATACCGGGGAAAAAATAAATGGTAGCTGTTTCCCGTGTCTCCCTGTAGAGTAATTTACGATATTCGACACAGGGGTTCCTTCAAAGGCTCCCCTCAAAACAGCGAACCACTTCCGTGATTGGGCTTCCCACGAAACGATCGGTTAACGTTGACGTTAAGGTAGTCGCGCTCAATAGGAAAGGTAAAGTCACAGTTTTCGTGACGCATGTAAACTGTTTAGAAGATCCGGGGGATGTTTCTGACGTACGTGGGATTCTACTTTGTTCGGAGTAAAGTGGCCGAATATCACGAGCTATTCTAATATGAGACCCCAGCTTATCTCCGCCACAGAACTCTTGAACGTCATAGCGATGCTACTTCTTTACTAATTAACCGTGTGTTAGTTGTTTTGTCCGCACAGTGGCATTGTAATCAATTAAGCGTCTTGAGCAAGCACGTAATTCTGCAGTACGGCGCAGAAGAAATAGATTTCACATGGCGACTTTGGAAAGAAAGAAAGGGAAAATAAGATTCAGGAAAAAACAAACTGGGTCTCGTATTAGGAACTCATTTTCTTATCCGCATATTTCAATGACTTTCGTTTTTGTTTTATTATGCAGAAATCGAATCTTTGTTGTACCTTTGTACTTTCCAGTAGGTTGCTAAAAAATACGTATTCTACTTCTAAAACGTGTATCGAATTTTAATAAAAGCGTTGTTAGTCAAGAGTTAGGATGTTCTTAGGAAATGGGCCTCATCTTCGGCTACTTTACCCTATTTGCTTCTGGTAATTTAGTTCTATTGTTTCACTGTACTTCGTCACGGAATCCCGAAGTTAACGTGTTCGATATTTCTCTCATTTACGTCGAGAGTGCTGCGGGGGAATCTGCATCTGAGGTGGCATGCATTTCCTTCGCGAGAGCTGATTGCTTGGGAAAATCCCAAGGATCCCTCGGAAGGGTCCAGGAAAAACGCTTGACTTCCTCTCGAGATTGAAGAATCAGATCGACTCTGGCAGCGGTCTAGGATTGTTGTCGAAAGAGCAATGATATCGTCCGTAAACGTGCACAAAAACAAGACAATCCGGAGTAAGCAGCGACGCGCCGCAAAGTAGCGCTCAAGAACAGACCTACTCCTTTCCAAGGAGATCCATATATTTGCTTTCTTCCCTTATTTCGCCCGCCCCGGCTCATCGCTCCAGAAGCCTTCCGGGTCCCGAGAAATTGGATTTTTTCGCAAACTGTCTTGACCCTTTTATGCAAGGGACATTATTGTTTCAGCATCGCAAGGAACAAATAGCTGGAATAAATGTTTACCTAGCAAGATGTCTTAGGAGATTTAGTTTATTTCAAAACTGAGTCTATTTAGTTTGTTAAAGTCTGTAATCTTAGAGTAGGGCCAAAGAGTACAGTGGTTGGCCAACTGACAGTGATTGGCCCTATTCTGAGAAATGAAAAAATATAAAGAAATAATAATGTTATGCTTTTTTTAACGAACATATGAATATTACTTGTACTTTTTCGCTTCGAATGTAATCAATATTTCTCCTCTCGTTATATACTGTGATTATATTTAAAAGCAGATAGGAGACTTGGCTTTAGAGCTTGAAAATTACAGAGATATTTAATAAAAAAATCATAAGAGTACAGTTGAAAGTATTCGAATATTTTAATGTATTTGTGATATCTATATCTCTCATATTCTGTATATATTGATAAATAACGGTCAAAACTTTATAAAAAAAATTATTTATTTGTTAAAATTGTACGTATATTATGAAAATTACAGGAGGCCAACAACTGTCATGTGAATAATGTTGATTAGCAATAATTGGCCGGGCTGCCGGCAACTATTTTATAACCATGATAACGCTATAACATTTATTGGCCCCCTATTCATTGGCGGTATTGAAACGGCA
This sequence comes from Andrena cerasifolii, assembly GCF_050908995.1. Classification (NCBI taxonomy): domain Eukaryota; kingdom Metazoa; phylum Arthropoda; class Insecta; order Hymenoptera; family Andrenidae; genus Andrena; species Andrena cerasifolii. The sequence goes on from NC_135129.1 coordinate 2,554,641, forward strand.
ATTTTTAAAAAATATTCAACATTTAAATAATTATATTACAATTAAATAAAAAGAAGAAGTACTATTATGTATGTTTCATTGTATAGTTATATTTTAAGTTTCTTGTGATTTGAATTTTAATTGGTGTATTCAAATTCAATTTGATTATTAAATTTATTTAATTAAATTGGAATTAAAAATGAAATTTGCTTGAATTAATTGGATAAAGCAGCAAGAGAAAAACATTAAAAAAGAGAAAATCAATAACAAGGAGAATAATACTATTCAAAATAAAAGAGCGAAACCAATAATTATAAGCAATGAAAGATGGCCAAAGAAAATATACCTTGTCAGAGATAATAACTGATAAAGTATAGAATGTATAAAATAAATATATTTATTTATGTTTAATAAACACATACATAAGATATATCCATTTTTATTGAATAATTTTAATCCCATTTCTATCATCAAATCATATAACATTTTTTTTTACGTTATATTATGTATCAAATAGCGGCCAATCACTGTCGAACCGATCGGACAACTACTGTCATGACCATGCCAATACCTATATTTCTTCGTAGTTAACACATTTTCTGTATATTTTTATACGTTGTTGATTTTTTTTTATAAACTCTATTTATTTCTAGATTATTAGGGGTTTTCGCACTTATTTATATTGATTTCCATTTCAAATCTACTAAATTCACATTTATAATTCGATACTTATGTGACACTCTTACTTAAGTGGCCAACCATTGTACTCTTTACCCTATATGATATTCACATTAATGACGATAAAATTAGTTTACCAGAGAATGATTTCTTATAATCAGATTATCTGCTACATGCTTCCACCATTATTTTATGTCCAATTTTATCGATTGCGATGTTTGCAGCTATCAGCTGTTTCGCCACGAAACAATCTGCTTCTTTTTCACGCTCCAAGTTTTCATTTAATCTCGGCTAAAGTTGGATATCTCTGTGCAATATTAAATGAAACTGTACGAGGATTTAAAACTCTTTCCGAGTGAAGGAGCGACTTTGGATGTTCATCCCCGCTTTTAATTGCCCTTTGCCCTCTCGTTTTTCAACTCCCATATGATTCCAGGATCCTTCGAAGTCGAATGCACTTCGAAATTGGATTTTCTACTCGAATTATCTCGAGCCCCATCTGGCTCACGATTGCACCCACCACTGTGCGAATTTCTGTATAAATTTTCAAATCCTTCACCGAGCCTGAACGCCATGGAAATCAATCTTCACCAATCGGCCACATTGTGCAATTCGATGAAACTGCAATCGCAGATTCGATGCATTCAATTCGCCAACCTTCTGACATCTTCTCGCCAGAAATGAATCGAAACGAAGTCCAAGCTCCATCGACTTCTTCACTAATTCCCACTGAAGAGCTGATGAAAACTCAACGATCAGATTTGACGGCCCAAGTAATTCGATACAAACAATTAAACCCTCCGTTAGATTTCCATTCGTATTTATAATGATTTCCTCTAACGCGACCCCCGACACACAAGTGCAATATTTCCCTTTCCACAATTATAATTATCGTCGTACCGCATATTATCGAAGCTCGAAATTCGATTAGCCAACACCGGAACACACGTAATACACTTTTAATGGACTCGCGTGCAAATATATTCCTTTCATGAGTCCTCTACCCCCGTTCGCCTTCCCCCCGCGTCAGCATATTAACAATAAACGAGCATTCAAAGTGGAACGACTGCTAATCCAATTATTTGCCCCAATTCTTTCGTTCGTTTCTCGTAACGGTCGTTCACCCCCGTTAATTTTTTACATCGTCAAATGGCCACGAGCATGGACCGCGCCGGAAATATTATTACGCCATTGCAGCGATTTTGAGGGCGGAAACCCCGCGTCCCGGCATTATTCCGTTCTCGTTAGCACACGCGAAGACCTTCTTCTTTTTTTTTTACGAAGACCTTTTTTTACGACGCCCTCGTCGCGGCGTAACTGATTCTAAAACGTAACATTATATCGCGCAAACATCTCGTAACGGTTTTACGGTCGTCGCGCATTCTTCAGAGATGAAGGAAAGAATGAAAATTCTTCTCCTGTATTTTTCAGGGAATTTCGAAATTCTCGTCGCTAATATTCCCGCGACCCGGCCATCCATGTTTTTAATACAAACAGGAGATTAGATTTTGTACATAAATGGGCCTGAATGACAGAAGCTTACAAGGGGAGGACACCATGTGGTAGACACCGATTTTGATGAGCCTTGGCACGATGGATCTACGTCGAAAATAAGTAAATAGGTGTCCGAGCGTTTCTGCCAATGGGGCTTAATAACAGAGATATTTACGTGTAAATTATTAAAAATTTAGGGTTTTAGTGGGTAAAAATCCCACGCTACCCTGGCGTCCGCGGGAGATTCCCTTCTGGAAGTGTCGGGGTGCCTTTCGAAGATGTCTCCACGTTAAAAAAAAGCTTTATATTTTTTTTTATAATTTTTTTTAACTTGGGGAAATCTTCAAAAGGCACCCCGGTGTCTACCACATGGTGTCCTCCCCTTGTCAGTCTATTTATCGACCAAAGAAAAGAATCGTTAAGCATTTTTAAATTTTCTAGTAAAGAGTATAAGCGCCCCAAGTTAAAAAAGAAAATTTATAAAACAAAAGTAATTTATAAAAAAAATTATAAACTTTTTTTTTAACGTGGAGACATCTTCAAAGGGACTCCGACGCCTCCAGAAGGGAATCTCCCGCGGGCGCCAGGGTAGTGTGGGATTTCTACCCACTAAAACCCCACGGCCACTATGAAATTTTAAATAATTTCCTTGTAAATATCTCTACTATTAAGGCCCATTGGCAGAAACGCTCGGACACTTATTTACTTATTTTCGACATAGATCCAACGTGCCAAGGCTCATCAAAATCGGTGTCTATCACATGGTGTCCGCCCCTTGTTAGTTAACTTTTCATTGCGCGCGGGGCCATTGTACGAAAATAAGGGAAGGAGAATTTGAATGTTCCGTTCGTTAGTTAAGGGCGATGCTGTGGTAGCGAGACATTGAGGAATACGTTGCAGAGGCTGAAGGGTACCGAAGACGCCAGCCACTACGGCTGAGAATTAACGATTGCAAGGATTGATCGAGAGGAACCATTAAGTCCCTCTCGATCTTCTTATTAAATACGCTTCCCTTCTCACTTTTGTGCTGGAGCCTCTCCTATTTTTCTTTGATCAGGCGGCCGGGCGTACCTGGCAACTCTTTTGTGCCCGATAGGAGGAGACTGCAAGTTCCTTAACAAGCAGTGTTTCTTCCTTCCCTCCCAGCGATATTTCGACTTATCGACGATTTAGGTGCTTCGAGATCCATCGAGTACTTATTGCCCCTTACGAACCGCGGCTGAGGTAGAAGAAGGTTCGTCGCCCTCAGCGAGAGCCGACGAGCGAACGGCGCTCTATTTTGAAACTAACTTCCCCTACTTTTTCAAAAGACCTGCCGACAAGATTCGTCTCCCCAGCTTGACCACTCCGTGGAACTTTCCCCATGCATTTCCAAATTTCCCGCGTCACGATTGGCCGAAGCCAAAAGTGCCTGGGTAACAAGTGACTGGAACCAAAGTGACCGACAGTGAAGATGGTTCTAGGGGAAACTTCCGAAGAAACTTTGCGAGACGAAGCGATCCCTGCCGTTCGATCTAGCCGCCCTATCGATCCCCGGCTCTGTCGCGCGTTTCCTCGGAGTCCCGATAATGAGGAGGAGGACCGTGGCGCGTCGGATCATCAACAACCGTATGCAACGGGGAGGGGGAACAAAGGAAAGGGGAGCGCCGGGCAGAAAAGACGCGCTAATTCGCTGAGGGGCGAAAGAGAGGGTCGACGATGGGAGAAAGACGCAGCGGGACACGGAGACAAAGACAGAATCCGAACGGGAAAGAAAAGGCTTTGGCACAGTTTTCCATGCCGACGTGACCTACTGGACTATCGATTCGCCGTGGAGGTTTTGGCAAGAGGAAGCGGCGGTTGATTTCGAAACTGAATGCCGCCCCCATCGTCCGCCGTTCCTTATTGAATCCAAGCGCCGTGCTGCAGGACAACCGGCATTTTTTCACCCGTTTGCGTCGTGCCAGCGATATATTCTCACGCCTGGCGCACGTACGTACAATACACGCCGCTTTCCACCTCCTCTGTGCTTCCCCTCTGTGTCTCTCCCTTTCTCCGCTACATCCACCCCGACTGTCCATCTGTGTTTCACGTCCATTTCCTCCCTCTCCACCCCCCCGGCGCCCGCCTTTTTTTTCCCTCTGTCTGACTGCGGAGGTCCCTTCCACGGCGTTGCTCGAGGCTCGGGCATTGTTTCGCGATATCCGCGTATTCCGCGTCCTCTGGCTGCGCGGAACAAAGGGCCAACAATGGGCCCAGACGAGATCTCGACCGTATCTTCTCCTGTGTCACAGTTTTTCCACCCTTTCTCTTCGTCTTCCACGTCTTCGTCTTCTCCGCCCCGCCGTGCACCACCTTCTGTCGTGCTTTCTATCATTCCTCCTTTCTTTCGCGCTGATCCCGCGGCTGCCAAGGTGGAGCGCTCCCCGAAGAGATCCCGCCGGCTGGAAGTCGATGCACCCCGCCCCCGACAACGGCGGGCTGCGCCGGGGGACGGATCGAAACGAGCGTGTTTACATGAGCTCAACGAGGTCGTCAAGAATCGGAGATTTGTATCGAGCTGTTCTGTGCGCTGGAAATTCAGTTTTGTACTCGGTCGAGTCTGGGGGCTAGATAGCGGCCGGTGCTCTCGTGCGGTGTATCGAGCGATGATAATTTAAGAAGTGGCGAGGGGATGGGCGCCACCGCCGAGGAAAGAATCTTACAAGGGCATAAAGGAATCGAGATTGCGATCGCGCACTCTACAGTTTCCTCATTGCTGTATTATAAGAATTTTTAGTAACCCGTCGTTTCAGATACCGGTGGACTATTGGTAGGGGAGGCCGGGGCTAGTTCATACCGACGAATTAACTCGTCATCGTGTATGTGTAGCTCCATTTCAGCGAGATGCGTGAAGTTTGTTGTTTAGTTCTTTACTACGATCCAGCGTGCGTCTGTGTACCTTGACGTTAACAATTGTTTTTTAACTGTTGTCGTTTATATAGAGAAAAAGTAAATAGTTCTGTTCAGTTTTCAATCCGTCTTGAGACGGTATAGGGAATTTTATAACCCACATTAATTTGACATCACATTGAGTCTTTTGAAGGTAAGGTAATTACGTTTTGTTATTTTGCTTATATGCTCTGCATTCTTTTATGGAGATGTTTGTACATAGATTTCCTGTGGGGTAAGTTGATACGTTTTCTCTGGGGCATGTTGATTCGGTGTATCAATTTTTCTACTTTTAATTGGATTTTTTCCGTTTATTTCTAGGAAATGGTTTGGAATTATATCAAAAAGACAAATCGTTGCGAAATATCGCAAGATATTTTTGAAGAAGCGTGTGTCGCAATAGAAAAAGACTCGATATCATTAAGGCAAAGCGCGAAAATATATAATATTGACAAAATCAGTTTATTAAGATATATTAACCCTTCGTTGACACACCTCTTTCTTCGATCAACTTTGACATACCTGGGTGGCTCACACCCAGAGTAATTTTTAAACGACTGCCATTCTTATCTGAAGAATCCAATCGTCATGAAAAAAATCATGGATCAATTTTAAGGTTTGTAGAATGTATTCCAATAGAATTTTGATTGAAACTTCATCACAGTTTTTGTAAAAAAAATCTAGATTACTATGTGTCGAGAAAACACGAAGAAAATCTTTAAAATATTTTAACTTTTACAAATTCCAATATTAGAAGCTAAAAATCTACAGAGTTATTGTTCAGATATAATATTTTGAGAGAGAAAATAGTTTGTAAGTCGGCTTTGGAAAAAAGGTATTTATTTTACATATAGAATGTACAGAGCGTCAAAATCAGCTTATGGGTGGCTCACACCCAGAGTGTCAACGAAGGATTAACAAAAAGAAGAAGACACCTCATGTTAAAGTGGGATATTCCAGGCATAAAAAAAATATAAATAAAAATGTTTCTCTGTTTGTTCAAAAATCTGTTTGGTTTTTAGAATACGTGTTTGTTCATTCTGAGTCTATATTGGTGGAAAGATATCTAGATTAAAATTTTAGATTTCAAATTTATTAGTTAGTCATTAAACGGACATTTTACAGATGTATCAACATGCCCCAGAGCAGTATCAATTTGCCCCGAAGTGGGATAAATTGATACATTTTGCCTTCGTCCAAATCACATTTTTTCATTCATTTTGTACGTATCATCTCAAGTTTTCGTTTACTATATTAACCCTTAACTGGTATACTGTTTTTGGCAAACGTGGCTGGTATACTGGGGTCGTGGCAGACCCGAAATAAAAAAGGACACAGAAATTTGTAAAGTCGACCCTGAATCAACCTCTATGAATATTTTGTTCTTAGGTAATCTGTAAAATAATAGAAACCTAGAAAGTTAAACTATTATTATAAAATTAATTAGAAAAACAGTTTACAAAGTTAGACAACCAAAAATTTTGCAGCGAACTTTGCGTGCCTGGGGTCATGAGCGACCCCAAGATACCAGTTAAGGGTTAAAGAGGAAGGAGCAAAGTATACTTTGTGATATTCGTTATTAAGTAATTAATGCGAACAAAAATGAAAAAAATTGAAAACTAAATAACGCACCAACTACCCCGGTCTCCCCTACGCGAAATTGTTGTACCTGAGCACGCGTCGGAGGGAATTCTAGCGAGATCTCGTCTGAAATTTAAATTTGTCTGAGGCAGGAACTTAACTTCCTCTTTCAACTATTCTTGCTGGTCGGAGGAACAGGGACGGTTCCCTTGGTGTCGGTAATATGGTATCGCGGGAACTGCATTTACGAAATGACCTGGGCAAGTAGAAACGAGGAGATAGGATCGAATTCTCCGCGCTCCAGGACTCAGGACTTACGGTTTAAAAGGAGAGATCGCCAGAAATTATGGTAATTCGACGGCGTTCGAATTAGAAATAAATATTCAGACAGTACGCGGTGGTGGGGATCGCAGGAGTTCGATTTCCCGGACCGACGAGCACGACTAGCATTCCCGAAAATTCCTCCAGGGGAGACGTGCTTTATACAAGCGTGGTTCCGCGCGAAATACGTGAACGCCGAGGAGGAGAGTGATTCGATCGGATTCAATGACGCGAAAGACGCAACGACGTGAGATGTATTGGCTCCAGGGGAAGCTCGAAATTACTAGTCGATGGGAGAGAATGGAATAAGTACGATCACCGGTGTGCGCCTCTCTGTATCGTTCCGGGTTTTCAAGAATATACCGATCAACCTGGCGGTTCACAGAGAACCGCTGCGAGCGAGTTGTGTTGTTAGGAACGATATGGGGAAGCTGCAGTAGCGGTGAAACAATTCGCTGTTATGTATCAATTGGGGTGCTCGGGCAAGTGTACTCTGTTTGTTTTGAAGGAAGTAAAAAGAATCCGGGCAAGAAAAGCTGATACAGTTTCGTTGAAATTGTTAGAATCAATTAATTCGAAGAGCTTTCCATGGGAATTTAAAAATTTCTATTACGACGTTATTTATAAACGAACGTTGCGTTTCTCGTGGTATAACGGTAAAGAAAGGTATTTTTTTGTGCGAATGGATAGGGATTTAAAACAAGATCAGTGCTTCGAAAGATAGATCCAATTTAAGGGGTTGTACCTAGTAAGGTGGCCGAAAAGAGGCGAATGTTTGTGATTTTTTTTTTTAAAAGCGGACGCATATATTCTTACAGAACATTTTGCACTTAAAAGAGCAACATTTAAAGAACATTTGGTAATTTTTTCGTAGAAAAATATTTACGTTTATAATAAAATTACAAGCGACATCCAAGAAGCTCCAGAACAACTTTTTAAAAAGGCTTCTTGGATTTCGCTTGTTACTTTATTATAAACTTAAATATTTTTCTCCAAGAAAATTACCAAATGTTCTTTAAATGTTGCTCTTTTAAGTGGAAAAAGTTCTATGAAAATACAAGCTTCCGCTTTGGAAAAAAAAATTTACAAACATTCGCCTCTTCTCGGCCGCCTGACTAGCGATAACCCCTTAATCGTTTCTTAATCACCCTTAACTGGTTTAAAGACAACGAAGAGGTATAACCCATTCGATTACGTAAATCGATATTTAATAAGAGCTCGGTTCAACTGTCTCCAATTGAAATAAATTACTTTCCCTATCTCCTTGCTAATCGTCGAATTAGCTGCGCGAACCGCGGGAGTATTTGTGAAATCGGTGCCCAGTGGCAAACGTAATCGTTCCTCTTCCGGCATAAAGGTTGCGAAGTAAAAAGGCCCCTCAGACGTAATGTTTAAAAGTAATTTCTCAGGGGAATCGTGTATGCGGCCCGCGAATACCAGCCGTCTGAAGCGGAATGTATGAAAGAAATTGCGACATGCCGATTCAACCGTCTATTTGTATCACATCCATTCAAGCAATTCAAGCCTCGCTGGAACACCAAACGGAATGTCAATTTTTTTCCCCCAGCATGTGACTCGCGTGCATAGCATTCGAGAATCGAAGCTTTCCTTTGATTTTGGCCCCTCGAAAGCGCATTTTCATTCACCAGGTAAATGCAGAAGCAACTACACTGTGGATTTACACGTGCAGCAGCACAGAATGAATCAGAGAGCACAAAAGGACAGTGTGTACATCGAATAAAGTGTTTGAGCATGTTCCGTTCAGAATTGTACTCTCTTCGGTTCAGTTGCTGTTGCACTCGGAGCGTCACAAACGAACCGTCTGTCGTCTTGCAATTTTAGAATTAATTTTAGACCCCCAGAACGTGCTGCTTGAATATAAGACCTGCGAGTCTTATATTCGCAACGCACTGAAAATTCAAATAAGTTGCAAGGAAGTATAGAAGAAGAATTAAAAAAAACTAGACGCATTTACCAAGGAATCGAACCATACGTCGATTGCTTACACTGATTCTAACACAAACAGCTGCAGAAGTTACTCACATTTCGTAAACAAACGCTAACTAATCAGCCGCGGTAGCAACGAATTAATTCATTACCATAAGAAGAATGTAGTACACCACGAAGCCAGCACTTCGTGGAACGAACCTTGATAAATTTCCCAACACTAAGTTCTCATTATGCGGGGGACGTCGGGCACGATCAATTCCCTGCCCGCTACCCCGCTCCGTTCCCCGCCGCGAATAATTACCAGCTAAAGTGCTCTGCGCTGAATTCCGCCGGTTCCCTAAAAATTTACAACGAAAACCGCCCCGTCACCGTGAACGTAAAGACGGGGGGCGCGCGGGGGCGGGCAGAAAAAAGTAGTTCACCGAGGGTGCAACGGAGGGGTTAAAGGGAAAGGACGGGGCCAGCAAACGAGCAGAAAAAAAAGCAGCATCGCGTAACCGGGGGGAGAGGTCTAATTAACAAATGTACAAAACCTTGTCAAGTCGGACGAAACCATTTCGCAGCGTCCTTCCTCCTCATCCGCCGCCTCTGTCTGTCCCCATTCGCCCTTATCGCGGCAGTCCAGATTTGGTGATTCCCCTCGCGAGCTCTCCCGGCGAGGAGGAAGAGGAGTGGGTCGGGGAGGGCTGGCAGTGGTGGCGAAGATAGAGGATAGGGGTAGGAAAAAGGAGAATAGCCGGGGAAAAATGTCGTGACTCCTGAAGTATCGCGGATTTTCCTCGGGAGATCTCGTGGCCGTGGTAACGGGGTCGCGAACGAGAACGGAAGTCGACAAGGAAAATTGATTCGATCTGGTGCAATGACGCGGGAGAAACTGCGAAGTGGAATGGACGACCAGTTACTCGCCCTCCCCCCCCCCCGGCCCTCCGCCACCCCACTTGCCGCCCCTTTTGCGCCTCATCGTGTTCCTGTCGTTGATATTTTCCGCGACCACCCAAGGAAGACCGTGATATCGTGAAAATTTCCGCAGACCAGATCACCGGATTTAGGGGGTCCATTTGTTCGCCCGGGGAGATTGCTTTACTCGCTCGGACCTGCTTGTAAAGCTTAACGTTGTTTCCCCCTGCCCCTGCTAAATATGAATTAACCGAGTAAGCGGTGTTCAGGGTGTAACTGTGCTTAATCGAAAGCTCTTAACGTCACCACACCCCCTTTATAAAATAGTAACTGAGCCACTGTTCTACAAAAATTCAATCATTAGTATTGAATTAATTATCGAGTACTAATTTAGCTCTTTCTCGCAGCCCCTAAATAGTAATAGAAAATAGAATTTATCACACCACAATTATTCGCCAATAAACTACCTGCTGTAGATGCACCACCACTGCTCGGCGAAATAGTTAAATAATAACAGACACGTCGTTATTTGTTTGCGCGATGCCTAGATCAAAGCTTCGCTTCACTTTCAGCGAAACAATCGCGAAGTCCCCGCGTTCGTTCCAATTAACGAAACAAGATCGAGCGGCAGGAAAATCGATGCGAAACTTTTCACCTCTGCTGGAGACGTTCCTACGCGCGAAGGGTGCTCGAGAGCCGTCGAAAAGTTAAGTTGTGACACGGTGGGTTCCAATGGGCATCCGTATCTCCGTCTGTTACTGTCAGAAGATTAATGTCGGCGGCAGTTTTGTAAGAAGCGTCGCGAAAGGAACACTTGTCGACGCCCTTCCTGGTAACTGGCGTCCTCTTACCACGAAATCCTGCGACGCTCGGGAAGTTTTTGTTCCTCGCCTAATTCGCGCGATACACGAGCAATTAACAGGAATTCGTAATGACCCTCGTCGCACTTAATACCTCCGCGAGTGCTTCCGTTCCGTGCACCTCCTTCCGAACGAATTCAATCTTATCTCGCCTGTTTTGTCTCGGTTTGTGTTCCGCTTTGAATTAGGTTCGTGAAACGGGTAACATTGTTTCGCTACTTTTCGGGATATTAAGCTCCATGTGATTCACTTTTTCCTCGCTTCTATATACTGCTTTTTTGTGAGTCTCCAAGGGATTTATTGTGATTAACTTGCGACAGTTTCTGTTGATTGTTTATCCATTCCAACGTTCGGAGTTAATTGCTCGTTTTTAGGGACGGCAAATGTTTAATCAAGTGTCCTAACTGGTGGATGTAAAAGTTTCGTCAGGTTTTTTTTTTCAACGCTACTGCTGTCCGTCCTATTGAATAAAACGATTGTGGTGTTCGGTAACTCTTGAAACATCATACAGCAGAAGCACTGCAATTGTTACGTAAAGGGCTTCGGTAAATCCGGAAATATTAAAATGGAATTTTTCTGGCACCTCAAATGTTTTTGTAGAAAATAGTCGGTAATCCTTTTTATGTGGCTTTTATCTGAAATACGAAATATCCTGTACCAAAAGCGTCTGGTGATTTCGAGGAGATGTATGTGTGTACACCTCCACACTGTCAGATATTTATACCGACATTCTGCAGGATTTACGTGTTCACTTTCCAGTGTCGTATAAAGTCACTCTTGTATTTCAAATTAATCATATTTTTGCTGCATTTTTCATAACATTCACTTCCATAGTCAATTTCTAATCGCTCATTAAATTATGGTGAGTGAATTTGTCGAGCATTACGAATTTTAACAGTTAGATTATATACATGTCGGAGAATAAAAAAATAAATAATGAATAAATTTAATTGAGATGTATCGTTTATTTCGTTACAACCCTTACACAGGGTTCAGCAAATAGATAGTCGATCTTTACAATCTATTACTAATGCTATTATTAATGATGACACGAAGTCATGAATGATTGAATTGCGAAATTATTTTGGCGCCAATCGAAAACGCAAGCGTCAGACTGTTAGTGGGAGCTTGAATGTAGTCTCGAAAGGGAAACGGAAGTGGTTGTTTAGCAACCGGGAAAGGTTGATAATTTCAATGCGGAATTTTAAAAAAAGAAAGAAAAAGGGATTGATTCCGAAAGAAATCGTCACCGAGGACAATTCAGCTTTCCCTTCCGGAGAATTCATTAGTTCTCGATTTAAATAGAATTATAGTTTACAGTTTGGTTTAAAGTAATTCCTTGAAAGTTCTTTATAATTACATTGTTCAATTCTTGTTAAATTCAAATTAAAAAAATGAGACGCTTTGCGAGGAGAAGAGCCAACGGGAACACCCAATCGCCCTCTGAGGCTTCATCGTTTCCCCCTATTCCGAAATATAAATGTTTATTATAAAATAGAGCCCCTTTTTATGTCATGACATTTAAGTCATTTACAACTGGGATTGGGACTTCGGTAGCACGAATTATGGTACATAAATGTAGGGAATTTTCGGGATCTTCCCTTGTTAGATATCATTTTTGACAAATTTATGAAGTAGATATAAATGCGATTTTTATACAGCAGGAAGAAAAAAGCAAGAACTATTTATTACATAGGTACTAGCATTACTATTCGGCTTCGCCCGAACTTTAGATTCTAATTTTATAAAAACAAAATTTATTTACTTATTTTCTTGGTGAAACTAGTTAAATTCGTCTGGATTAGCTAGGCATAATGATCTGGAACACATTTCGTGACCCCAGAGTTTACCGTTCGAAAGTTTTTAGGCGACAGACAAACACACAAACACTTTCTGCTGTATATATCAAGATAAAAACTCAAATTTCACAAGAAATGGACATTGTGGTTATATAAATATTATAAAATAGGGTCGCGACTCAAAATAGTTTGCGAAACACTGGCGTAGAGTATATACTTTCCAGTCTAGTCATTAAAAAGTATTCGAAGAATGAAGATACGCCATATTTGTAAGAATATTCTTACAATCTTAACAAGTACTGTGCAGCTCATAAGAATACTTGTGGAATAATCATGTAGGATCATCGGGGTTTCACGAAATGAACAACCAAACACACCAGTGCAATGAGAATAAATAAAATGTAATGATGAAATATTAGTATAAAAGAGCAAAGAAATACAGAAGACAACAGCAACGTAACTGTTGCAATATAGTAAGTAATTATAATCTCGATACTTGTCGCTCCATCTATTGTTCGACAGCGAATTTGTACAGCGACCTGAATTTAGTTGAGAGCGACTATGACTAGAACATATACTCTCTGTTCCTTTTTCCATATACACAAGACTGTAACGATATCGAACGTATTGCCGATTAGGCTTTTGCTATAATATATTTTACTTTCTTTTATTACTACTAGTCACTCTGTGTTCAGTAATTCAACAACCATTCCTACAGTAACTTTGCTCTTAGCACGCTTTCCACGACTGCCTAAAGACGATCGGCACGACCGCCGAGCACCGCCTCGGTTCGGCGGTCTTCGCCGAACTTCGTCCTCCGCCAACCTCCGTCTTCCGTGCGAGAATGTAACGCATGCCGGCCGCTATTACCATTCCTACACGAATGACTTGCTAGCTTGAGACCAAACTGAGAACTGACTCCCCGCGGAACAAACTCTTATTTTAAATGCTGGGTAGAGAGGTTTCACCCTCTACCCCCGAATGGCCAAGATGGAGGGCGGGCCTAAACATTCCCACGATCCAACGTTCAAAGCTGACGAAATCCAGACATTGGCATCGGCGGAAAACCATTGCAACGTAGGCCTTGAAAATCATTGGGCTTCGCGATTCCGAGGACCGCTCTTGTGCCCAAGGGTTACTGCCTTGGCCCTCGCCAGATGAGCGCGCCGAGGTCGAGGGAGGTCTCCGCCTTAAGGGGGTATACCCGGTTTGAACCCTCGGAAAATGTATACATTTTGTGGATTTTTTTACAAGTCAACGGTTTGATGCAGATTTCCCGTTTTTTAACTATGTTTACATAGTATTATGAACTACTTATAAAAAAAGTTTCAGTTAAAAAACTATTGTTTTTCGGAAGTTACGGATACATGTCCGAAAGTCTCTCGATTTTAGACGGCTAAACGGTGGCCCTAAAAACTCGCGCTACGTTCAACCAATTTACTTCAAATTTTGCACGCAGAATCACAATAAGATTCCACATCGTCCAACGAAGGCGATTTTGAAAATTTTGAAAAATAAAGAAATGGTGAGAGATCAAAGGTAAAGTTAAATTTTTCTAAGAGAAAAATCCAGCTTTTTCCTTTATAAATAATAAACGGGGAATCGAAATAAAAAAAGCCTTCGTTGGACGATGCGGAATCTTATTATGATTCTGCATGCAAAATTTGAAGTAAATTGGTTGAACGTAGCGCGAGTTTTTAGGGCCACCGTTTAGCCGTCTAAAATCGAGAGACTTTCGGACATGTATCCGTAACTTCCGAAAAACAATAGTTTTTTAACTGAAACTTTTTTTATAAGTAGTTCATAATACTATGTAAACATAGTTAAAAAACGGGAAATCTGCATCAAACCGTTGACTCGTAAAAAAATCCACAAAATGTATACATTTTCCGAGGGTTCAAACGGGTATACCCCCTTAATTGTCTTCCTATAATGCCCGGCCAACACTCGGGACAACATCCGGATTCTGTCACCAAAACAGTTCCTGACCTGGCCATTCGTTACGCACGTGACACGAGCATCAAATGGATTAGAGATTTCTTCTAAGAAACCCATAAACTTGGAAACGAAGGAAATGAAGCAGCTTATTTGCTTAATCCGAGCAGAAGACCAGGATACGTTTAGACAGTTGGAAGAGCCGTTCCGCTCGCTCGGAGCGAAAAAGTCGCGCAAGGTGCAATCGCTTGCGCTAAAGAACGACGATATTCCTGCTCAACGGTGTGCAAAAAACACCCAGAGGAACTTGCAGTCTGACATCTTTATTTCGTCACACATCTCTGAAATATTCGCTTGGACTGACCCAGATCTCCTTACGACACGAAAACTTTAGTTCCCTTTGTCGTATTTCCGTTCCAGACCCGTGGGAAGGGGGGGAATGATAGCGCCGGTCTCACGGCTCGCAAGTTATCTCGCAAGTAACGTCTCGTAATGGCATGGATTAGCGTGTTTCTTGCAGTTTCGTGGGGACAGAAACTGTTCGCATTGTTGCACCGAGGTATCGCGAACTGCCAACTAGAAGCGTACAACTATTACAAGATCGCCCCTCCCCCCCACCCCCAGTTACGTTGCTGCTTATGACTTTCAAATTTTCGCTGTCAGGTTCCCTCATTCTTATTCAACCTGCTAACTGTACAGTCGCGACACTACAAACGCACCTTGTGCATTTAAAAGTGTTTGAAAGCGAATTTTATCGCATCGCTTATGTTAAAATGACGAGTTCACAAGTCTGTTCCAATCAACTTGTCTTTCGCAATTAACAGGTTGATCATTATCGTGATTACTTATAACTTCACGTGTGCTGGGATCAAAGGGTTGTGATACAAGGTGCTCGGTGTCTTAGATTTGCAATACTCAATGAAAATTATTGCTAATATCGAAGTTTTTCTATTTTCTTTCTGTTGACTTTTAAGACGGGGCTTTTGCAGCGTTGAGCAGCGAAAAATACTGCATCAAACGTGCACTAAACAATGTAGAATTGGTTTTACATATGAGCCCCTCAATTGATAAGTGGCGTAACTTCAATATTACAAAAAAATGAGTTTATTATAGAAATAGTAAGTATTATGAACACTTGTTTTATTTACCAATCCAACTTGCTTATATTTTCTTTTATGTTGATAAAAAATAAGAGTCAGTCATCTTACATTTTTTCACACATTAAAAACCAGTAGGATTGTAAAAAGTGATGACGAATCTAGCAAGGAATGAGTTCCTTAATATACCTATTATAATAAATGAGTGATTGAGAATAACTCAATGTAAAAATATACTGTGTTTAGTGGAAAGTGTTGACATTTTTTCTCGTAGTGTCTTAAAAATAACATTCCTATAAGTTATGATTATTAATCAGTGCAATAATGGTAATTGATTATTCGTTATGTGACCGCTATTTTACTATTGAAAGAAATGTAGTTTTTCTTTTAAGTTAACATAATTACTATTCTTTCACTTTATTTTCATACAATAAAGCTACTACATTCTCTTCTTAATATTGTATAAACCATTACGCGAAAGTCCAATTTTCACAATACTAAGAAAAGGGTTGTCTTAATGCACTTGTCAACTAAGGGGCTCATATATTACATGTGACAACTCAAAACCCGTGAAAAATGTAGCTGCACTCTTGCTCCAAGATCCTGAATGCGTGTTTCCACCTTGCTATCGAAAAATCGAACCAGACCGTGGAATCACATTGGATTTTAAAGGACTTTAGGAGACAATGAGGGGATGATACGCCGGTAGGGGGATTGCATTTCGACGCGTAATTTAGCTGAACCAAGGGCTGCGATGACACAGAATTTTCCGAGAAACGTTCCGTGGGACAGCTTCCCCAGAAATAAAGACAGCAAATAGCAGGATCTGTCGCGTTCCCTGGGCTGCTGAAGCTGAAATTCTGATTGCACGTTACGCCGAGTACGGAGAATTCCGTTTGTGCCGCAACATTGACGTGGAACAATATCCATATAAATCTGCCGGCGGGCGAATCTCAAACACGCCCATTATACAGAGAAAGCAGGGATCCACGTTTCTCCACGGGTCCATTTAATTGTTTACCGCGTCACGTACCGCGGGCAGATTTATTTCGACCGGACTCACGATCCAAGCGGAGTGTTTGATCCCCTCTTCACGGGGCGGTCCGCGCAATTCGAACGCCCCAGAGAAATTTTGCTCGTGCCGAGCGCAAAAATGGAATCGAAGCACACCGGGCTTGTTTAACCGCGGGCTTTCTTTTTTCTAAAACGAATACGGAAAGCCGACCGAAGTTCATCGCTGCGATTGCATCAGCGAGGGAGGGATTTCGTGGCGCGAGATCGCGCGAAGACATTAAGAGGGTGCGCCGTGGAAATGGGGAAGAATTATCTGGCGGCGTGCGCATTTACATTTTTATCTCGTCGTGGAACCCACCGGAGAAGATTTATCATGGGCCGTCCTAGATTCGCGGACAATTCGGAAAAAACTTCCTTCCCTTTCCCTCCCGGGGATATTTTTTTCTTTATCTCGCCACTCGCGGGGAATGGTCACAGCGTCGCGAGGCCTGACAAACAGGCCGGGCCCACTGGTTTAGCCGATAAAGTTCCGTAATAGCGCGGATTAGTGCGCCAGGCACTCGCGCGAGGCTGCGGAGAGGCTCCGCCCGCGACAATTACGGAAAGTGGCCCGAAAGCGCTTGGGTTTCCAACGGATGAATATTGAATCGGTGGATTCGGAAACTTTGCGCCCCCGGGCGAACGAACTTGGACGTCCGTTTTTCACGACGGAAATCACGCGACCATGCGAATCACCGCTGGTAAACGCGTGCCTCGCGCCAGTCTGCTAGCCGGATTAATCGATAGTGTTGATTAATTTCTTAATTAAATATCAGCCGCCTGGGAGCCGACTGTGTCGAGGAGCCAGTCGGTCCGCGATAAAAACGGGAAATTCAATCGCTCCATGGGCTGGGGCAAGAAATTAGCCGAAGAAAAACGCGAATCGATCGGCAACGGGCGCGTGAATTAATTACTTACGTATTGGTAGTTTGTTAAATGTAATTGAACCTGAATCGAACTGAAGCTTTTAGCGCGGCGGGTCGCTTCTTTTGATCGGGTCGCTTAGTAAATCCATTTGCGAATTTGCAGACGGGAAGGGAGACTGGGTTTGTGTGAAATTGTACAGAGGAGCAACACAGCTTCCTCTTAGTGTTTTAATAGTGTTAGTGAAAAGGGGTGAAGTTCGTGACGAATTAAGGGGAGGTTCTAGAGCTAAAAAAAAATAGGTGATCTTTAGGAATTAATTAAAGGAAAACTACTAAATATAATTGAATGTGACTTTTTGCATTATATTAAGGATGTCCTATATTATAGAAATATATTTTTTGTTTTACAATTAATCATTGCAGACGGCACTGGGGAGTCGTTAAAGTCAAGGCGTTAAAAAATTGATCCAAATCGGTGGGACCTGTATCCCCAAAAGTTATTATCCGATTCGACTGAAACTTTTTTTATTTTGAAGAATGTAGTTCTGGCTAGGGGGGAAACCAGAGAGAAAATGCAAAAATGACATTTTTTAAGAAAATAACGACACTTGAAGTTTGAAATCACTTTTCCCCTATGTTTTTCGTCCTTTCGATGCCTTTTAAAATTATAAATTTTCAATTTTTTGTATTTTTTTCTGGTTTCCCTCCTAGCCAGAAGTATATTCTTCCAAGTAAAAAAAGTTTCAGTCGAATCGGATAATAACTTTTGGAGATACAGGTCCCACCGTTTTGAGAACACTGTTTCGAGAAAAACGCGTTTAAAATTTGCCGCTACACAAATGCCTATAACTTCGGGAATTTTACGAATTTCAACCAATCCTTTTAAACACATATTCCTAAAAGATTGAACATTCGAAAAATGAAATAAAAAATCGACTTTTAGACCGGAACCTCCCCTTAAGGAGATAATCTTAATTTCGTCTTTAAGGGGGCACACTAGTGTAACTGCACGTTTTTCAACGCCATCTTCGGGAATTTATTTAACAAACACTATAAGTTTATACTGCCCGGTGTTTTGCCTGCATATCAAGGTATGTTTGAAGTAATACACAGAATTTTTTTGAGTATTTTTATCACATATGTACATAGATATGCATAGTCGGTGGTGGAAGCTTCTTCAAAAACATTCCTTTCCGACGGGGGATGGTGTGGGGACTGTTATTGCCATGCAAAATGGAAAAACTAAAGTTTATTTTCTTTATTATGCTTGTCGCTATGATTGAAACCACGGACGAGATTTTATCTTGTAAAAAATTAATTGTACAGAACGAAAACAGCTACACTTTTAGCAGACATCGAACATTTTCTTTATTACAATGCCGCCATTCTGCGCATTTTTATTGTTAGGGGGCTTCTGTTGTTCCAACCACAGCGACAACCATAATAAAGAAAATAAACCTTAGGTTTTTCATTTTGGATGACTATAATAAGACAATATATAACAGTCCTCACACCATGGGAAAATAATGTTTTTGAACGAGCTTACGCCACCGACTATATCTATGCATACATGCGATAGAAAAGCTGAACAAAATTCCGAGTATTACTTCAAACACCCCTTAATAAATAGGCAAAACGCCAGACAGTATAAACTTATAGTTCTTGTTAAATAAATTTCCGAAGATGGCGTTGAAAAACGGCCAGTTACACTAGAGTACTCGCTTAATACTATTCCTGCTTGTGTGAATCATTTAACAATTAATATCTACGTTTGCACTTTATGGCGAGATTTGAAACCATATATAATTCATGTCAATATAAACTACTTATCACATCTACTCACAGTTTAAGCCTCCACTTATTGAATATTTGAAGCGCAAACTTTTAGGTCTGAAATATATTCACATTGAAACAGTATCAGGGTACAAAGCATATTTCTAATTCGAATTCTAATAACAGGGGCAAAGTAACATTCGCGCCATTAACCTGAGCCACATCCTGACCCATTTTAAACGAATCCGATTCCATAATTCCCTTTTTCATTCCCCGTTTTCTCGCGTGTAATTTTATTCGGCTGCCAGGATCGTAACGTAAACCGTACCATTGACCAGCATCTCTCTACGTACGTGCGCTCGGTAGCGCGCGAGCTCGCTCGTTAAGACAGCGATAATGTTTTCCAGCGGGAAGTTCCCCCGCGTGAAATTTATTTCGAGCCCCCTTTGCCGTGGCGAGTTCCAATGCGCCCCGGCAGAATTTATATAAAGAATCGAAACGCTTCCCTCCCGGCGATAACTCTCCCCGAAAGGCAGCGATCCCGCTCCGACTAAAAACCACACACGACGTCGATACCTCTTCCCCCTTTGTGGGGCTTCCGTTTTAAGAACGCGTATCTTATTTACTCGAGCCCGTACTTCGGGGAGCCTGGCTTGCCTGGTGCGCGCGTACACCCTCCCTCTTTACCGAGCAGGATCCGTATATTCCAGAAGTATGCGTGTAAAATTGTTAGAAAGTGAGTTGCTGAGCGGCTCCCGCGAACAATATCAGTGAATTCAGCGAACTTCCCCCTGGCTGTTATCTTCGTAATTTAATTCCGCGAAAGAAAAACCGCAGGATGTTGCAGGCCCGATTGTTCTTCTTTCTGTTTAAAGAACCTCGAAGGAATCTAGTTTTAATGAGAGCGGGCGCCGGAGTTCCACTGTTACGATTGTTAAACAGCGTTCCTGGGACAGCGAATAAATCAGTGAGCGCGATCGGAGATGTTAGCAGCGTGATTATACGCGCAATAATGGAAAGATCAGGCCATCTTCGACGGCTATGCGAGCAATTATTATCGCGTCGTTTGCTTGAGCGGTATCGGGCTCTGAAACACTGGGGAGCAGAACGGCGACGCGCCGGAAATGGAGGTTACCTGCACGCGGCAATCGGTATTTCGAGCTGGAAATTAAATTGCAAAATTGCAGCTCGGCATGCGACAATCAGTGGATATCGATCATAATTTCGTCGACGCAGGCGATACCGTGATACAGCGGCATTTGATGTTTCTGGGTCCCGGTGGTTTAATCAGCGATGCACCGTAAAATGCTTTTCAGAATATCATTACTTCATGATCGTATCTGTTCTATCTTTACCGACGCTAATGAGTATAATCTCTTTCTCCCTGAATCCTTTCAGCCTCTCGCAACTGCGTGCAAAGCTCTGCGTGTATTGTCTCAAAGACACGAGCATTAAAAATGAAGGATTATTTTATTAAAAATTCCCCGCGACCCCTGGTGCAGGAGCACAGTCCCCTCGAGAGCAAAGTGAAATCGAATCGGGACAAATTTAATAGCGTTGAATGTGAATCCTGTCGAGTCCAAGCGCTCCCATGAATCTTCCCGCGAAAAAGAAACGAGAGGAATGCCCTCGCAGGATTTTCTTTCGCGAGGAACTAATCGTGCTAATTTCTTCCCCGGTGGTCGGCATTCCCAGCGGGCCCGGTATACCATCTTGCGCCCCGGAAAATAAAGAGAACCGTGGTATTCAACTTGGAGCATTAACGTCAGGCGCAGCGGGGGCAATCCGTTTGTACTTGGAGCATAGGCGTTGCACACTCGATACACCGCGGCTCCTCGGGAAAAGCGGAGAAGACGCGGTGGTGGAAGCATGGAGGAACGGGGCGGATCGAGTCGTTGGGTAGTCGAAGAATCGATTCGCCAGGCCGCTCGGTCGTTTCGCGTCTCTTGGCGGCTGTTTCAGAGCCACGGTGAAATATGGCATTAACGTTCTGCTCTATCGTGGGTCACGTTTCGTTCCGTTCAGGGTTTTCTTTTTTTTTCTTTTTTTGTTTTCCCGATACACGCCACATCGGTTCAGCGTCGGGAGATCAATTTTTCCGTGTACGCTGGTGTAACTCCTGGCGACCACCGCTGCGCCAGACGTTTCCAGCTTTATTGGCCGGGGGAAACCCGTGTAATGCGAGTATAACAAGAGTCAGATCTCGATATCGGCACGAAGCTCGGTCCAAGGAGCACTGGTGGCTCAGCTGTCACCTCGTACCGCGGGCCCTTCCCTTCGTTTGCCCAATATATTACCCTAGCCGAGGGGAAGCAGTGCTCCCAGTGGAGTACAGTAATTTTTCTCTGGCTAGATCCGGTCTGCTGAACTGTACTCTCTCCGCGAAAGCCGCTATAATCTCCAGTAAATAGTGGCGTGTTGTAGAAGAGGAAGAATGCGAAGAGTGTTTGTATACGTTCTTGCTGTGTCCTGTCTCGCGAGTCAACATTTCTTCGCTGCTCTGTGTACGGAGTGGCCTGTCAGGAAGAGGACATCTCGTGGCCTTCTTCGGTCTTTTTAAAAGTTCAACGTCCCTGCGGAGTCGTCTCTCTCCGAGTGATTAAGATCGTTACTATTCTTGTTAAATAGACCTGTCCGCTTCGGAAAGAACTTCAACTATGTTAATTAATTGCGTAGCAGAATCTAACTGTATTGACAAATACTGGTCAAGGTAAATTGGACATAATTAGTATCGTTGGGGACAATAAGGGATTAAAAGTTTGATCAGTTAATTTGAGGGGATGGAGTTAGCGTCAGAGATGAAAGGAGCACTGTACATTGAAGGGTACATTCTTATGTAATCCCTGCAAAAATGTAGGATTTTTTTTAATGAAAACTGTAACAGATAAGGTGTAAAGCCTTTTTGGTATTGATTTATACATATTTTAAGATGACAAAAATAATTTTAGTATTGATTTTCTCTGATGCAATTTTGAATAAATAGCTATAACTCTGTCGGTGATAAAAACACAGTGTACGTGATATTTCAAGATAGGCTCATCTGAAATCTAAAGTCGAAAGTTTTTCTTAAAATATATGAGTATAGTTGTCGCATTACCAATCGTTACTGCAGAATAATGAAAATTCGATGATTGGTACATGTTTTAGTAAAAGTGCCCTGAAACTGTATATTTTATGCTGAATAACATCAGTAGCATTATGAAAGTTAGTAATACGACAGCGAGGCTCTGTACGAAAATAATCCCGAAGGAATTTTTAAAATCCGTCAATTACTTCTTTTTTTTTATGTAGGGTAAACTATACAATGATTGGCACCCTAAGCAGAAATCCGAATTGGAATGTCTATATTTTTTTGTAAAATTTTTATATGGACTTTATTTTCAGTTATTATCAATGATTCTGGATTTCTTATTAAAATAAAACGTCTTGAATATCTATTATGTATTTTATTTTAAAAATATTCAATGAGAAACAAAAATAGGCATAGAAGCACCCTAAAATTTGAGGTTATATAGAAAAACATACCTCTGTAGTAAAAAAGAAGTTTAAAGTGTTTAAACAGACTATTTCATTCACTATTAAATACCTACAACATTTAGTAAATCTGTATTTCAATCCATTACTTATAAGGGTAGATCCCGAACCCGAAAATTCAAAAAAATCTGAAACTTTGTGAAAATGTAGGGGATTTCCTCCTGATTACAACGCAATTTTTGTTTGCTGCCCAAATTCACTCGAAGGGGCTGAAATTAACCCTTGAAAATTCGGCTATTTTCCGATTTTGTGTTATAACTCCCGAACTGTAAGAGATAGAATAAAAGTTTCAAGTCAAAAGTTACTTTTTTTAATTAGATCTATCATTTGGTAAGAAAATTGTTTTACAGTTCGCGAGTTATAACACAAATTCGGAAAATAACCGGATTTTCAGGGGTCAATTACACCCCTTTAGAGTGAATTTGGGCAGCAAACAAAAATTGCGTGATAATCGGGAGAAAATTCCTTACATATGCATAAAGTTTCAGAATTTTTTAAATTTCCGAGTTCGGGATGTTCCTTTGTTAGTTTTAAAGCGACAAAATATACTTATCTACCTCTTATCAAAATTTTAAGAAAACACCTAAAACTCAGTCCTTTGTCCCACTTTGTGGTGTTGCCAGATGTAAAATGTGTAGTTCAACTACTGGACTTTGCAGTGTCGTAGTGAAAGAAAAATAAGAAAATTGTAAAAAAGTACTGTCTAAGTTTGTACTTCTTAATATTTTACTTTTTACTCAGGAGTGCCAATGATTAGTGCAGTTCACCCTACACCGTTTTTTTTTCATCACCGTCAGAGTTACTTATTCAACATTAAATCAGAGAAAAAAAGCATTGAAAAAAATTTGTTTAGCATCTTAAAATATGTATTTTGAAAGTTTTTACCTTACGTGTTACAGTTTTCTTTCTAAAAAATCCCAAATTACACGATAACGTGCCCTTAACACAGTAGTATTTTTATTGAAGCTTTGACTGGTATATTTTCTAATTTTTAATTATTAAGCTCCTTAGCAGAAAATAAACTGATTTGCATAGGCAATTCTCGAATTGCTCCCAGCAGTGTGTGATAAAGGAACGTGTTACGATTTCGAATATTATATTGCCAGTATGGTATATCGTGTTACTTGCAAAGAGGCTTCTACGCGTTAAACTTGATGACACGCTATTATTATCTTGATAATTTTAGATATTGATTAGCAAGGAGGATCAATAACCATTATGATGCGGCGGTTGATGGTCGTTGACAGTGAGTCATGAGGGATTTACGGGCACGGGTATGAACTACAAAACGTCGTCGGTCGAAAAAGAAGAAGGTTAAAGCTCACAGGTGGTAGATTGTAATCTTGGCCCATAAACGGTACTTTATCACTCGCCGCCTATTAGGCCCCTTACCCTTTCGACTCGCGAACAAAACGCTTTTTACGGCCTTCCTTTGTCTCCCAATAATTTGCTTAGCTCTTCGCTTTAAAGCCCTGTATAAGTTTCAACTTGACGTCCGCTATTTTCCATACTCCCCCTGCATTATTCCTCCCGGCAACTAAAGCAGAATACCCCGGAATACGTGCCCCATTCGAAAACACATTCGACGCGCTTTCATAAAAATATAATCCACAATTGACCACGATTTCCAGCGGCGTCATTGTGCCTCGCCATTTAATATGCGATTGTTTCTTAAAAAAAACAGGCGGGAAATTTTTATTCGTCTTATACCGCGGCCCTTTCACAGCCCGCCTCGCGGAAAATCCTTTATCCTCTGAATGTCACTCTGGAAAGGGGATTTCATTTCATTTCTCGGGGCAGTCGCTCATCGGGCCTCTGTTTACGCCTCCCGTCCTTTAAATTAGTCACCAGACCGAGGTGCAACAAACGCGGCAAATGCCTGGCGATATTCGAGGCGGAGTCGTAAGTACAACGAAGCCCGGATACTCCGGCAAAGGGGCCCCGAAATTTTTGCCCGGCAAGTTAACAGCCATCTGGCCAAACTTCGTCCCGTCCAAGTTCCGCCATCAGCTGCTGGCGATGCTCCTCGCAAACATGCATCCCTGCCCGCGAAGCTGCTGCACAGTTCCGTTTGCCATCCTTGGCGGCGGTCTACGCCGTGGCAACGCAGCCCCCTGTTTGACTATCTTCAGCCGCGGACGATCCAAGTTCTGAAATGAAACGCGGACTCTCGGAGGACACTCGCGGGGGCTCGCAGACCGCGCTGAGCGCCGCCCGGAAAAGGGTGAAGCCAGCCAGCGATTCTCACCCTATAATAGCCGTTCGAACGCATCGCTCGTTGACAACGAGTGGCGTGACGGGCGAAGAATGAAAGCCGCGTGTATAGCGCGCATCGAGTAAACTCGACTTTTAATTAAGCCCAGCTGGTGGGAGCTTCATTGAATTAATTCTCCCCATCGAGTTATTGGCGAAGCGTTTCCGTTTTCACAGAGCGCGAGGCGCGTGATTCGCGGCACAACCGAAAGGCAGGCTGAAATCGAGAGTGCACAGTCGAATGATTTCCCCGCGTCAAGTCGGTCCCGAGAAAATCGAGTTTCACAACTTCCCGCGCGTGTTTTCTTATTGCTTCGGTCCCCGCTTCCTGGCGCCGATGATGGCAGTAGGATTTGATCTCCGTGCAGTTTTGTTATTTAACTTGATCCTCAGCTTCGAACGGAGATTAGAGACTAGGGGTAACGAAAGTCCTCCGAGGGTTATTAGCAGGTTTTATCCGTTATTCAGATGACAATCCCGCTCCGTTCTCTTTAACGCTTCACTCTCCCCTGAAATTGAATTATCACTCTGCATCCTTCTCCGTCCGTTTCGTCGGCTTCCGTTTCACCGTCCCTTTTTTTGTTTTTTATCCACGCGAATGCCGCGCAATTAGCGGCTACGAAAGGGTCCCCATCCCCAGAATATACCGGCGCTATATAAAAATACGCTCTAGTCGCCCGTAGGATTTCTCTCGTCGCCCAGTTCTCGTCACCGAGCCACGCCACTTCCGTCCCGATGATGTTTTATTCACGAGGAACGATTACCAGTGTAATTGATGACTCGTCGCTGGATAATATCGGGTAATATCTCGCCGCGACGTCTTCGCGTGTCGGGCGCGTAATAAAGAAGTAATGCGAATCTAGTTTGCAAATTAGCGGAAGCGCCAACGAGTTGGCGCGATTCCTTGCCGCGGCCTGTGCATTGTTTTGCCGGATATTTATGCGCGCAGCAGGCGCGAGATTAATAACAACGAAACGAAACGCTTTTTAGGGGCGAGCTTGCAACCGTATGCGCCGAGGATACGCAGTGCGATGAATAATTCCCAAGCAGCCCCCGAGATCCGAATGTATGCAAGCAATGGGACGATTAAATAGTGATACCAGACCACTGTGTTGCAATGTAACAAAGAATTTTTCTCGTGGAAAGTGGGGCCACGTTTGGCTTCTTGGAATTTAAATTAAAATCGAAAAGATGAGTGGAGTGAGGACACAAAAGTATTGGGAGAAGACACTTTGAAACAGGATAACTTTTGTAAAATTGGTCCAAACGTCTTTGGTTTTTTTGTTGAGGAAATAGAAGGGTTACACAATTCGACAGCCAACTGGACTTGTAACATTCAATAGCCGTTTCTTACAGGTTTTCGTGCGCTAAAAACAAATCCGCAAACCGTTTGCCGCCACCACCCTCAATTTTTGAGAAATTCGATTTTTAAAAGAAATGCAAATTTTCAAATATGCACATCTTTTGTGGCTAAACAGTAATGGTTATTCGGTTGCTCGTTCCGCGAAATTATTCTATGAATCCTCCCGAATGCAACAATGCAAGTTATTAGTGCGTCATGAACATTGAAATATGTTTAAACAACGTTCAACGGGAAAAGAACACGCGAATGCACCAATTTTTGGGAATATCTCTCGATTTATTTCCAGAACTAATGGTCTAGGAGAAAATCTGACTATTCCACGCGACGCAGCAGACAATTTTCCTTCGAAAAGCATCGACAGAAGTGGTAAGTCACGTTTTGTTTTCGATACAGAAGCGAAATAGTTTGGCAAAACGTGCGCCGTCGACAGTGGTAATCAAGCGCGATTGTATTACGCTGAGCGGCAGTGGGTCGCGCGCCGCCGTTGAATGTTACAAGTTCGAAAAAAAAGTGAAATTTTGTCGAACTGTGTTCGTTCACTAGATTCAGATAAAAAAAGTTGAAAAATCGACCTTCACTATTCCCTTCGCTATTCCGACCAGTTACAATTTTTTTCAAAACAGCGAAACACGTCACCTAGCAAACTAATGCTTCTAGCTTCTCAAAAAAATTCGCCTCGTTTGAAGCAATTTTAAAAAAGTTATTCGGTTTTAAACGCGTACCAATACTTTTGTCGAGCACTGTAAATTATCTAAATTCGTAGTATTTCTTTGCAATGCAAATTTGTATCTATTCCTCACAGTTAAATGAAACCCAACGAAAATGCTTTGCCCACAAAGACGGTAAAAACGAGAGTGTGGAGAAATTTTGCCTGCCGCAATGTCATCGGAAGCAGCCACATGGAATTTAATTTACCCGCGTTTCCCGAATGACATTACGTGCCCGCGCCCTCGCAGTTCCGGAAAGGAGGTATGCACTTCTTTGCCTAATTGCTATAATCGCTATTCTGTTGCTGTGCAAAGGGAAATTGCGCACGGGAGGAAGCACGCACTGCAAAGTGCAACGTAATTATCTCGGAATACACGGCACGGTTAAATTCGCTTCACTAAACTGCGTAATATCGCATGCGTTCCAGTCGCTACCCAAAATCGGGATCTTGCGCGAAAGTGTGCCGTGTAATTGCCCCTGCGATACTTTCTTCGCCGCGTTCGAAGCGTCGATGCCATTTCCCCCTGAATTTTCCCCGGAGCAGAGTGTTCACGGGGGCTTTATTTGCAAGTAGAATTTAAATGGAATTCTTAAAGATCTCGGACTTAGAGCTGCTGTAGTTATGCCGGGAACAGCAGTTTTTGGGGCTGTTTGTATGTCACCGAGACAGGGCGAAGTAATGCTACTTGAGCCCTTGCAGATCCAAATAGCTAATAAATCTAAGTGCTCCAGTATTCCGTAAGGAGTGAAATACTTCGTGCTGGGGGAAGCAGCAGGATCTGCGGAACGGATGCCTCCGCAGTAGAAATTTCCTTGGAGATGTTGAGAGAATTTATTGTAAGACTTTTGAGGTTTTATGTCCCGGGTATGTAAGGGTAATATTGCCTGAGGCTTTAAACTTTTGTGAAGCAACGCGGCTAGATTAATCGAGAGTTCTGTTGACGCATTTCGAAGTGTCTGTGGTTAAAGTGGTGAGTGATTATTAGGTACGGATTTTTACGAGGAATTATGAAATTGACAGAGGATACTGTAAAGTATATTCGCGGTTCTTTAGATCTTCTGTAAGCGTATCCGCTCGTGCTGATTAGCAGAATGTAGTATCGCAATGAATGGGCCATTAGAATAGCAAGCGAATGATGTAACGACTGTCGAAACGTGGAGGATTTCAGTTGATGTAATACCGCAACGTTGTATCTGGTAATATTTTTACGCAGGTTTATTCTTCTCGCTTTTGCGCAAAACTCTGCACCGTGTACAACACAAAGTATCTAGCTCATCTATTTATAGTTCCCGGCAGTATAGTACGCGATACATCTTTGTTCTATACGGCACAACACTCTCTATGAAGGGAGCAGGTCTGGTTTTTTGTCCCTCAATAAATTGCCACAATCAGAATCATCGATACCTTGAAACTTCGTGGCAATGCGCAGGCTGAGACACTGGAATATCTATTGGAGATCTTAGACAAATGCAGTTCGAAGCTCGCAGCTCCAAGTGTCATCACTGGAAGACGTTTTCATTTACCGTAAAAATTGGAACAGGTTAACTAATCCGGAGAAACAAGATGTAAAAGTGTGGACAAACTGTTTAATCTCGAAAATGCCAGGTCAAACTGACAGACTTCGTGGAAGAAGTGCGCAAAGTGTGCAGTAACTAAATGAAACAAGATTAATGGAGATGTTTTGTTAGACAGATGAAAATTTTAATTTAATCTAAGGTTGATGTTTCAATTTGTTAGGGTGACGGGTGAAGGGTAGAGTCTAGGTATATTGATTACCTGTTATAAATACACGAATTTTAAATAAATGCACTCAATTTTTTAAACAAAAGTTTGTGGAAATTCATAAATAAGAGAATTATCTGTACTTTAATCGATCTGGTAAGATAACAGGATCTGTTCTTAAACGAAACGTTCCTGTAAAAGCATTCTGAATCCTCCAGTAGTAGCGCCCGCGATTGACTCGTACTACTGCGGCAAGTATATAAGTCAAGGTCTGTGAAGATAGCACCCCCAAATTCGATTTTTTAAAAAAACTCAACGGCATTCGTTTGTCCATCGTATGCCCACGTTTGCCCATAAAAAATTTTCGTTTGCCCACCATTAAAAAAAAAATTATGAACAAAATAAAAAAATTTTCTTCATCAACTGCCATGAATGCATTTCAATTTTTTAAAAGAAGGATACGAATATACCCGACCTGGCCACGTTTGCCCACTCTCAGATTTCGTATGCCCACCCTCCAGAATCGAATTAAAAAATAAAAACCTCGAAAAGAAGGGTACAAGTGAAGCGATCGCGTTAAAGTTCGATTTTTCTGGAAAATATTATCAAAATCGTTCTTTCAACGATGCAGTCCGTTAGTTTAGATATAGAAGAGATTTGCCCATGCATTAATTTCGTATGTCCACCCTCCAGAATCGAATTATTAATAAAGATAGCCAAGAAGTGCGGTACCCGTTGAAACGATCGCGTTAAAGTTCGATTTTTCTGGAAAATATTATCGAAATCGTTCTTTCAACGATGCAGTTCGTTAGTATAGATATAGAAGAGATTTGCCCATGCATTAATTTCGTATGCCCACCCTCCAGAATCTAATTATTAATAAACATAGCCAAGAAGTGCGGTGCCCGTTGAACCGAATACCTTTCTGTTCGTTTTTTTCCGAATGAATTATCAAAATCTATTGTACTTACCGTAAAGGTGAAAGGTGTTTGGTGACATGTTATCCAAAGAATGTTGCACACACTTCTTTCTCACTTTATTCGAACGACACTTCAATTTGTATCGCTCATCGAATACTTCACACTTTTCACACATCTGCAGCATGTGCAGAATAACACCAGAGTGGTTTTCTAGTCACTTTTCACTAATTACCGCAATGATATCGCACAACGGAAAATAATATAATCTCACAGTTACTTCACGAACCGTAAATGAATGCACGATATTACAAGAGTTGTGTCCGAACTTTGTAGACCGACTGACTTTCGTGCGTCGTTGGAAGGAATTCGAGGGTATCGCAGACATCTGTTTACGTTTCGGCAGTGGCACTCGGCGCGCGACCCTTTAGGGTATCAGCGCTGCGTGTCGTCATCGAACGTGCCGGAACGTAAACAGATGTCTAAACTAACGGACTGTATCGTTGAATGAACGATTTCGATAATATTTTCCAGAAAAATCTAACTTTAACGCGATCGCTTCAACGGGTACCGCACTTCTTGGCTATCATTATTAATAATTCAATTCTGGAGGGTGGACATACGAAATTAATGCATGGGCAAATCTCTTCTATATCTAATATAATAGACTGCATCGTTGAAAGAACGATTTTGATAATATTTTCCAGAAAAATCGAACTTTAACGCGATCGCTTCAACGGGTACCGCACTTCTTGGCTATCTTTATTAATAATTCGATTCTGGAGGGTGGGCATACGAAATTATTGCATGGGCAAATCTCTTCTATATCTAAACTAACGGACTGCATCGTTGACAGAACGATTTTGATAATATTTTCCAGAAAAATCGAACTTTAACGCGATCGCTTCAACGGGTACCGCACTTCTTGGCTATCTTTATTAATAATTCGATTCTGGAGGGTGGACATACGAAATTAATGCATGGTCAAATCTCTTCTATATCTAAACTAACGGACTGCATCGTTGAAAGAACGATTTTGATAATATTTTCCAGAAAAATCGGACTTTAACGCGATCGCTTCAACGGGTACCGCACTTCTTGGCTATCTTTATTAATAATTCGATTCTGGAGGGTGGGCATACGAAATTATTGCATGGGCAAATCTCTTCTACATCTGGACAAACGATACGCATTGTTAAACAAACGATTTCATCGTTAAATTAATTAAAAATCGAACTTATACTTGGTCGTCTCAACGGGTACCGCACTTCTTGGCTATCTTTATTAATAATTCGATTCTGGAGGGTGGGCATACGAAATTAATGCATGGGCAAATCTCTTCTACATCTAAACTAACGGACTGCATCGTTGAAAGAACGATTTTGATAATATTTTCCAAAAAAATCGAACTTTAACGCGATCGCTTCACCTGTACCCTTCTTTTCGAGGTTTTTATTTTTTAATTCGATTCTGGAGGGTGGGCATACGAAATCTGAGAGTGGGCAAACGTGGCCATGTCGGGTACATTCGTATCCTTCTTTTAAAAAATTGAAATGCATTCAAGGTGGGTGATGAAGACAAATTTTTTATTTTGTTCATAATTTTTTTTTGGAGGGTGGGCAAACGAAAATTGTTTATGGGCAAACGTGGGCATACGATGGACAAACGAATGCCGTTGAGTTTTTTTAAAAAATCGAATTTGGGGGTGCTATCTTCACAGACCTCATAAGTCACTCCCCATGGATATTTGTTTACTTCAGCCTGGGATATTCGGTGGCATCTTATTCGGGGGAAACAGTATTTTACAATAGGAACACTGTTCTGTTTCTATTTATGAATAAACAATGCCATTTTCGACGAGTTCTGCTGCCCCTATTTCTAGTTCGCTGATTCAATCTTCAAAGAGTAAGCGTCAGTCTCTTTCCTCGCGCTTCAGCTACCCACTATGTCCTTTATCTTTCTTCTGCTTGAAATTTGCAAAAATGGTACCATCTATTTACATTTCTCTACGCCTTACCCATTGTGCAAAAATCCAGAAATCTCATAGCATCTTTTAACCATAATATAATATGAAAAGGAACTTTTATTCAAATACTCCACATTACACACTATTTCTTAAACTACACTTTGTGCTACCAACAATCTATCATGCATCCACTGACTTCCACTGGCATTGTTTCTAAATATCCGTTCTCCACTCTGAAATTCGTCTAGGGTAGATGCACCATTTAAGGTATTGTACCAGTTTTGGCCACTTCTTAAAAAATATAATATTTTTCCAAGTAACCAATAAATGTAACCTTATATTTCTGGCGGTGTACTAAACAAAATATTTAAGATGTGAAATTCTCCACGTAATAACGATCTGCAAGCAATTTAAAAATAAGATAATTATGCACCTGGCCAAAAATAGTGCAATGGCCACAAACGGTACATCTACCCTACCACGAGCCAAGGGACCGCCACGTTTAGCTCGTTACAGTGTAACAGAACGATGACATCATTCGTCCGTTTTTCGTGGCGTTTTGGCGCGATCGATGCCGCAAATGTCGGCGTGGCAAAAAAGCCCGACTCGCGCGTGCCAGTCGCTGACGAAATTCTGAAGTAATATCCGTGGCCGCCGGGTGAATCTCGCCCGCGTTCCACGACGTTGAAAAGCGTTCGATGATTTATTGCTCCGGAGATAGACTCACGTCTACGACAGCGGTAGGAAGTCATCGGAGGAAGGAATTTTGGGGGATACACGGCGCGAAATACGAGGCGGATAGGGTGTCGTGATATTTTACCGCCGACAGTCAATAAATTGAAAGCCGTTAGCTGGAAGTGTAGTCGATGTCATGGACGTGAAATCGAGCGTACCCAATTTTAGCTAAACGGATTTTTCCAAATTAGGGGGAGGAGCGATGTACCATTCTGAGGGACTTAAATTATTGCTTTACTTTACGACAAGTGTACTACATTCATTAGTAGTTCTCGGTGCTGGCGAATTAGATATCACTGGAGCGGACATTAGGGGGTAGTTTTTATCGCGAGGGTCATATAAAATTTTGCGAATTTAAAGGAAACCTTCCCTGTTTATTTCTCTGTTAAAATTAAATCACGCCATGTCGTTTTCTGCGAGTGAATATGTTGGAATGTGTACAACGATGGACTGTTCGTGGAGTTGAAGTTTTAGTCGCTACAGGAGACCCAAAAGAGGGGAAAACGGTCTTCTCGACCCCTGTGCTTCTCAGTCCGAGAAAACCCTCCAAACGGTTAACTTGCATCGCGCTAAAGACTATTCTTTCCATTACTTTTAGTTTAAGTATTACGCAGTTATTATTATTATACTGACGAGCGACTGTGTAACTTTTATTTTCTTAAATAAATAAACATTATATTCTAACAGAATAGTGTGCGGTTCGGGTATCTAGATTTCCTGTTACAGATCATTGCGTAATGAACGTGGGGATTCTTAAAATTCCCTCTGATTCTCTCTTTTAACGTTGCAGTGGACAAGTTCAGTGACCAGCTGAACTCGACAGCAACGCGTATTGAAAGCTAATACTTAATTGCCACAGTTTCGGTGGACTTGGAGCAGTTGAAGGGAGTAAAAGTTTCAGGGGGTTTAGGTCAGCGAAAAAGCTTGTAAGAGATAGCGCCAATTAACCGAAAGCCTGCCAGCGAATTACGTCCGATCGAAGAGTTCCCTAACTTTCGGATAACGTTCGTAATTGACGCGAATAAAATCTTCGTAACGAGGATTCTCTGACTGAACGTCTTCCTCCAACAACGGCGCGTTCTCTTTGAAAGCATTTTGCACATTGACCAGGGAGGAGTTGTCCGCCGAGCAACTTAATCCCCTCGAAACGTTAAAAAAAAAAACCGCCCCCTGGAGTATCGACGGTCCCCGAAAGAGGGAGAAACTTACGCGCAATAAAACATGGATTTACCGTGAAAGTGCACGGCGATAGACGCGTCTGTGAGTATCCACGTCAATGTAGTTCTTTTCAAGCTTCGAGGGACTGCCCTTTTCATTTCAGTCCTGCAGGATGAACGCTATTCTTCGCGATACACGCCCCGTGAAGTTTTCGCTCCTCGCAAACAAAATTCCATTAACGTCTCTTTATATTTCGATTCGCGCGAACCGGCTCTGTCTCACTTCCTTCACAATTCCAGTCACGCGTCCGCAGCAAAGAGGCAGAGTTGCGACTCATTTCTGCCGAATTAAATCTCATTTAGAATGCCGCGTTTCGCTAGGAATTCTCAGATTGTTTTCTATATAATGCTGAAAGAGCAGAATGAACTCTATCGATTTCTAAAGTTGCTTGCACTTAACTGTCATCGTAATAATCCACTTTCGTGGCAGGTGCCAGCATAGTAAGATCGAATTAAACTCGAAGAAAGTGCAACGGAATCATTAAGCAGCGAGACGGAAGATACAAGTAATTCGAAAAATAAGTGACAAGACGAACGATTGCAGTATACACGTTCGAACTGCGAGCGAAGTGGAAGTAACCAAGTCTGATGAGCGAAGCGTCGCGTAATATAATGATTGCGCTTCCTGGAAATTATGATTTACTTCGAGGAAAGCCCGGTGGACGCTGCGAACTTGGCTGCGTAATTAAATTTCTGGATGACTGAGGAGCCGGATATCGTGGAAAGGATTTCCGCCGATGCGAATCGGAGACGCTTAGTTCATTCTACGGCGATTCTGTATCGAGCAAGGATAAACTTTTCCCTCCCCTCTTCTTTTGCGCGGCGGCAAAATTGTGATGCAATTTCCAGAAGCCGCCGACTAAATCTCGGCGACGTCTTACGAGGTTCGCAACAAGCAATTTTCGAGGCGTTTACTGCCTCGCCGTTCGCCCCCGGTTTGATAAACATTTAAGTAAATGCCGTAACTATTTGTGCGCGGAACACTCCGAATGAATCTCGTCAAGGTTGCAATTACAGGGGATCTTCTATACGGGGTGGATCGTATAATTCGGCGGAATTACAGTTGATTTTATCGTTGACAGTGGAGAAAGATGGGAGATGAGAAAGTTGAAGGATTCAATAAAGCCTGTTCATATTTAGTTGTAAACGCGAAGGTGAAACTTGAAAGACACTTAAACGAATCTAGAACTTCAACTAACTTCTTAAAATTGATTCTTTTATCAAAATTATATTATTGCGTCTCTAGGGTAATCGTGGGAGAGACGCTGCACTTTCGGTATTGCAGGGTTATCGGTAATAAAATACAACACTGTCGATTTTATTTGCTTTAGCTTTAAGGGTACTAGGCAGTCGTTCCTGTCGAAAATTAAGCATTTCTTTTTCAATTAATTACAAAGAAACCAATTGAGACTGAGACTTGTTCTTTGGCATGAAGTTTATTAATATCGTAAGTTTTAGAAAGCATGTTTGTTTAGTAAAAAATATGCATTATATACGACGCTACAGATGGATCATTAAGTAGGCTTTTTGAGAAAAAGTTTCTTTTATTTTGCAGTGATAACTTAAAAACGGAGGTTCCAATCGATTCAAAACAAATTCGAGCATCTTCAAAAAATAAAAAAAGATAATGAAAACTCTTATTCTTTATGAAAATAAACTAAGACCTCACCTTTTGGGGCTTGGCGGATGGTAGAACCTAATCAATGGGGTTTTAGTTTATTTTCATAAAGAATAAGAGTTTTCATTAACTTTAATTTAGGTCTGGTCCGAAACTACACATTTTGTGAAGATCCTCGAATTTGTTTTGAATCGATTGGAACCTCCGTTTCTGAGTTATCACTGCAAAACAAAAGAAACTTTTTTTAATAAGCCTTTTTAATGATCCATCTGTAGCGTAATATATAATGCATATTTTTGACTACACAAACAATTTTTTTAAAGCTTATGATGTTAATAAACTTCATGCCAAAAGACAAGTCTCAGTTTCAATTGGTTTCTTTGCAATTAATTGAAACAGAAATGCTTCATTTCAGACAGGAACGACTGCCTAGTACCCTTAAGCTGTTAGTTTAGGTTAGATTAATAAGCGAGAACGTGCTTCTATTATTACTTTGAAAGATTTTGTTATTTTTCAAGGTAAGCGTACCGCAATTTGCTTCAATACTTATACGTTGAATTTATTTTTGCTATTGTAGTAGTTAAAAATTCATAGTTTTTCGTGATATAACATTTGTAATGCGTTAAAAGAACTCTGTGGAATATTTCTCGGCCTGAATACGTCAAATACGAAAGTTATGCAGGACTAATAGCATACTCTATCGAAAGGTACCTAAGTCGACTAAATGCTGCGTTAAAAATACAAAAAAGAGTGCTTCAAAATGGATACCGTGATATCTCAAGGCAAATTAATTATTTTTTAATGACAAATCTGATAATCTAAACATATTTAAGGGCAGTTTACTCTTTTTTTCTCTTTTTTTATGTGTAATGAATGTGGAAGAAAGAAGGAAAGGCAATTAAATTTAGAAAAACAGAAATAATATCTGTACCTATTTATTTTTCCAATTTTACTGTATTTTGTAACAGTATAAATTAAAAAGATGTTTCATTTTACTCTGCTTTTACTATTTTTCTTAAATAAAAAGTTAAAAGTAACAAGTTTAAATGAAAAATTAAACGTTTTTCGAAATGCAGCACCACTCCCGCACGTGCGACGTCTATCCTAAAAAAGGATGGTTTTAGTTTCAATTTTTAGGGGTGACAATTTATTAAAACTTTGATTTCAATTAATGCTATTTTTTTCATTGCAAAATTTAGACACGGTGAGAATTTTGCGTAAGCTGCGGCAACTCTCCCACTATTACCCTATATACCGAACCCACATTTCGCCACAGATAAAGTCTGTAAATTTCCGTGATAGACAACGAATGTATTCGTTTATTTGCTTGTTATGGAAAGAAGCTGCGGGAGACTTTTTGTTCAGTTCGAATCTGCAAGGTGTTTGCCTGGGTTACCGATTAATGAAGCCGCTACCAAGGCTGGCTTGATCGTAAATATTTGCCAAGAGCGAGGTATTTCTCGACGGCGGAAAACACGGAGAGAAATATCACGGCACGGGTGCAACAAAGTTCCCAGGGAAAGGTGTAACGTCCCCATCGCGATTGCACCGAGGAAATTTTATGTCCCCTGCTGTCACGTCCGCGTGGCCGCCCGCCATAGACACGAGTTCCTTTCTACTCCCGTGCATTTACACCCCCTTCAGATAGCCGTGATTTATGTCAAACGAATCGTGTAAATACATCTTTCTTCCTGCTGGACGTCGACGAATCGATTAACTATTTGTTACGGTTGGTAAATGAAACGAATTCGCTCGATAAGAACGACGTGGAATTGCTGGTCAGGGCACCGCTGGAATATTTAGTAACTTCAATTGAATGGTACGATCTGAATGATCAATGCATTGTTGATTAAATTCGAAACGGGGGGGAAATGAAAGTCGATGAAGATGTACATGTTGCTCTCTGATAGGTGCAACTTTTACATGTTTGTGGAGCATTTCGCGCGGGATAGTTCTATAATCGTTGTACATTTGGTGCGCATTTAATTATCTGCGATACGAAGGGAAACGAGTGGGAAGGATAGAGTGGATTCCTCGTGCCAGTCTGGCGCTGCGTTTCGCATTATAATAATAATTACTTTAAGTAGAAACATAATTATACGTGGAGAGCAAACAATAGGAACTGCAGTGATAATATAAAACGATAACTTCTCCTGAATTATGGCTGTTGTATTTATATTTTATTAGGAAACAGAACAGACCTTACTCGACTATTTCTTCGGATATTTTTTTAGGCTAAACTCGCGTTATTATAATAAAAATAGTACGGGCAAAGACAGGGAATTAGACTACAATTATCATATTTTCCATAATGTGCACCGCAAATCTCACTCTGCAGTAATTAGATCGATTCTAATGGACACTGCTTTCTCAGAGCGAAGGTTTGTATTTCCCTGCTCGAATGTTTTCCTAATTTCGTTTTAAACGCTCCAGCAATGGCAGCAGAACAATCTGCGCCTCGAACTTGAGGTATACAACGCGTGTTTAATGATTCGGTCGTTAAAACAACAAACCATCGCAATTAGCTACGTACTATTGGGTAATCC
Organism: Andrena cerasifolii; assembly: GCF_050908995.1. Taxonomy (NCBI): domain Eukaryota; kingdom Metazoa; phylum Arthropoda; class Insecta; order Hymenoptera; family Andrenidae; genus Andrena; species Andrena cerasifolii. The sequence continues at coordinate 2,592,414 of NC_135129.1, forward strand.
CTTAAGCGGAACAGCTATCTTGCTAGGCTGTTACTCCTGCATGTCTTCAAATTAGTGAACTCGTTTTTTCTTTCGATACAATTACGAAAAGATAGATATTTCTCGTTTACTAATAAGTATCGCATTCTAAATAATGTTTCTAATTAAAATCACTGAGACGAGCTGTTTAGCTTTGACGTACAGACTCGTTTCTTTAAGGCGCGTGGGGGGAGAATCGAACTAAAATATTTCAGCCCTTGCAATGTTTTTAATTTTCATTCCGAAATCGCAGACTCAGGACTGGCATGCACCTTCGAAAAGTCTGAAATATCCTGCTGATTCCGAGAGATCTACGTGACGCGTTGGCGAACGTTCTTGCAAGTCCCATGAGGCCAGTATGGCAGGCGGTGTGTTCAAGATAACACGGTCACGTCAGAGTACGTTCCTTGAGTTTACGATAACCCGAGGACATCTGTTTGCTCCTTGTTACAGAATCTGTTCCAAGAAATTCCAGCTGCTCTTTCAAAGAAATCTTGAATGCAATTCCTTGCAACCCGACCCCTCGGCTTGAAATTATTTTTATATTACACTAACATTTCTTAATTAAAATATCTCATTAAATCTACTCTTTATTCACTAGAATACGATTAACACGTGTATCAACCATAAAGGTGGTATAACGTGAAAATTCGACGAACATCGGAGGAAACAGAATTCGTGCAAGTTGCAGGGTTAATATAGAGTCATGATTCGAAAGCAGAGAGTATTCGGGGTACTCACCCCGCGTGGAACATTTGATAGCGTTCGAGGATCTGTTAGTAATTCGGCGGGGAACAATTTCCAAGGAACAGGGAAGCGAATCGCTTGGTTGGAACAGGTTTGTTCGACACTCGTGTAATGCTTCGAAGCGCCTTTTGAAATTTACATCGTGGTTAATGGATGCTCTCGATCCCCGATGAGTAGTCTGCAGCTAATTGAATGTACCACCGCTGAGAGTTCGAGGCGGAGGATTAGGTGGGAAAAGAACTTCTAATTACGCGTACATTGCAATCGATTTAGCTGCTCTACAGGGGAAATACGTTTGAGGTTTCGCGCATCCCTTAGCAGTAGGGCAATTTCATTTAAGCTCTGCCTTCTGTCTCATAATATTCGCAAGTACTGTCTCCCGTGGATATATTGTCAAACAATACTTTAGCTAATTAATTCTCGAATAACCTTAACCTTCCACAAAAAATCTAACTCCACTTCAGTGCCTGCAAATTTAATATTTAGAGAATTACTGCACGCGAAACAGAACTACATAATATCATATCAGAAAAGAGTCTTTCAAACCTCTATTTAGGCGAAATCAGCTGAGAAACTCCAAAGCGCGAAGAAGTCTACGGTTATCGAACGAGGGACATTGAAATGATGAAGTAGAATGATGACGGTGTTAGTCAGACCAGTCGAGTTCCAATTCCGAAATAAATTTCATTCTGCATATGAAATCCAGGGGTTTAATGAATCATTGCATTCTTGGGGCACGAGAGGGCGAAAAGGGAGCGGGGTGTCGACGTCGCTCGAACAAGTAATCGAAATTCCTTCATTTCTCCCGTAATCGAGTTTACATTCCACGAAATACGTCGAGGATAATTGTCCACCGTCGTTGGTGTACACTGCGAAACAATTTAAACGAATCTCTTTCTCTGCAGTGACTTTTCCACTCCATGGTGTTCGTAAGGGCTTCCTCCGCCATGTAATCACTTTAAAGCCCCAAGTGTCCACGTCTGATAAACCCAGATGCCTCACGACTTAGTGCTGCGTCAATGCACACCGTCTGAAGACGAAACGATGGGGATAATTCTATTTCTGCCGGGTAATTCCAGGTACATTTCGCAATCCATCGCACCCAACTCTGCTCCGCCGGATCTTTATGGGCTAACGAACGGTCGATGTACGACTGAAATGTCGCGGGTAGGCGGACACGGTTTGTTAAAATTCGCGCTGCCACCGGTGATTATTACAGCGAGAATCGGCGGGGGCTCGGGAATTTCGTTTATTAAACCGCGATGTGGCCAGGAAAATTACTCGGCTGTATTATCGTTTCGTTGTCGATTGCCCCCAGCAGGCGTGTAGCGGTCGGCATGCTAATTGAGTCCAGGATAAACGTTTTCGCGTCAGAAAGCGAGCCACCCTGACGGAACCGTTCATTCACTGCCGTTTAGCATGTGCTAACGAGGAAGCTTGTCACGCGAGCTCACGCCGTCTCGTCACGCAACGTCACGGAAGCTCGTCACACGACGTCACCCGAAGCCTGTAATAGGCTACTCGGGGTTTCTGGTTTCAGATAATGAGTAATCCCGCGGATAGAACCCCCTCGACGTTCCCTCCGGGAGACATCAATGTTAAATTTCGAGACACCCGTTAGTTTGGCGTTTGTTCGGTTTTTTAAGGATTTTTCACGGGTGACACAATTATGACTCGTCATTGGTGTTCTGGATATGTTTATACACCACGACTAGGAAAAATAGGTTTTTGAAGTAGATGGATAATAAACATTTTTATTTTATTTCTTCGAGGCATACAGGATTTGACAAATAAACTTTTGTGTGAAATAGTAGTTATATGAAGAAACTGTATTTCAAATATATATTTTAATACTAACTCATACAAATACTATTGTGAAATGAGTATTTCAGTGAAATATAAGAAAATAGTATTTCAAATAATAATTAAACTACGGAAGTTTATGCAAGTATGATATTTATTACGATAATTGCAACCTCCCTATTGTAAGAAAATCGAATACATTATATCATGGCCGCTACTATACTGGAGCTAAGTATGTTCTATATATGCTAGAAATAAATAAACATAACATTTTTTAAAATGAAAAAAATATTTTAAAAACCCTCTAATGACGAAACATATTTTTATCAAAGTTTCACTTGTTTAGTCATTTTCTATAAAAATGTATATTTACATAAACATCCGCAGTCTAATAATAATATTTCAAACAATACCTAGTATTTCAAATGATAGTAATTTAAATAATGACTTCTCTTATCTTTTTTTTTAATTTCCACTGTGTGAGTAAATTAGAGGATAAATCTGAAATACCAATGATGAGACAGAGGAGTGTTTTATAAGAAAAGAACGTTGGCTGAGAACACAGTGAATCCTGGGTTACATTGTTCGTGTGTTGAGTCATAAGGGTACCAGTAGTACAAGTTCGTAATTTGGTGCACAGGGTGTGGTCAGTCTATGGGAGCGTGTACTACCATCGTAAATATAAAATATATTCGAAATGGAACGCCTGAATATAAAACAGAGGGAAACGACTATGTGAGAGGCAGTTTATGTAAAATATACCAAAGTTACTACGCACGTTAACTGGCCTTCCGTTTAACATATTCCACGATGCGTGCACATAAACGGCATGTAAATACATAATTCAGAATGTGACTTTAACTTCTCTTTACGGGGGAATGAATTTTTCATTGGACAACTTCTTCCTCCTGAGCAACTCGCCACTTTGGTGAATTCACAAGCGACGGGGATACTCAGGTGTACACCCTTAACTGGCCCTCAATGTCCCTTCCACTCTGTACAAAAATACTAATAATACGACTTTGTAACTTAATGTACAGGCTGTGAGAAGAAAGTGTGATCAAAGTTTAGGAACATGTTCTACTTATCACATCTCCCCACGTTCTTTCCACTCAATAATGGCACTAACGATACAGCTTTGCAATTTAGTGCACGGAGTGTGAAAATAACTTATCACACTCCAGGATAGTGTTCCTTCTAGAGAAATTTTATAATTGCTTATTTCTTAATTCTCAAGAAATGCTGTTGCTCTCGAGAAACTTAAGTCTAGGAAATCGCGAACGTATAAACACATGTGTAATTTATAATAAATCTTATTAGTAACATTAGAATCTAACTATATGAATTACAATAGAAAATCTCAGTAAAGAAGATTCGAAATTATTGACTGGTGAAGGTGCTCTTAAATTCTTAATTAACAATTTAGAAAAGTTGTATGCCTACTGAATTAAGTAATGAGTTTCTTGTGGCTATTAAAGAAGAAATATCGAATAGAAGAGACAAAACTATTGTATCCTTTATAGATTCTTTGCATAGGTAATCCAGAATATTTTCAAAAAGATGCAAAAGACGCGTTTATTCATTTAATATCGAAGGCAGATATGTATAAAACGGGAAAATAAATTCTACTTAGGTAGCTAGACTTTTCGGAAAATATAACAGTAACCATGATTCTCCTGAATATATCTACTGAAAAACTTAGGGATCCTCAGAATGAAGAATTACCATTAAGAAAACAAATTAAAGTTAGCAATCGCAGAGAGCCTTCAAGAATTCAGTATCAACCAAGAAGAAGATAAATTCCGGACTTTAACAAAGGAATTTCACATTTTTCAGTCCACTGGAAGAAGGACACCCAATTTACCATAACTTTTGGACATGCTACATACATAGGATTAAGTCACCATCCACTCAAAACGAAAGAAATTTTTCTACAGTTACAAATTTTATCACAAAAAAAGAAAAGAAATATTAAAAAAAACCTATTTTAAAACTAAGTAATGTTTCGCTTTGCACAAATTTTGTATTAAATAAATAAATTTTCCAATCATATTAAATATCTGTTTTTCATTTACACAAGTTTTGTGCAAATTAGACAGGAATGAACAATTAGTTAAAGTTTCCTAGTGTTTTTGATAAATATTATCAACATTATTCCATAAATATAAATTTTATAATATATTTGTCAATTTCTCGAAAATTCTCGAAAATTCAAGAAGTATGATCAGATTTCTGATTTCTCGAGATAGAAAAAACATCGAGAAATCAGGAACACTGCTCCAGAAACATGTTCCTTCCACTCAGAACAGGAATTACCCACCTATTTCCATTCCCCGAACTACCAGAATTTCCCGAAAGTGTATAGAAATCGTAACTCTACTCGAGAACGCCCCCAGAGATACTGTGCACGCCATTCTTCTTCGCGCGTAAACCAAAACAGGAGCTCGTACGTACTAAATAGCGCAGGGGTGACTGAACATGCCCGATTTTTGCGTAAATCGCTGTTAGACGCGTCCATCCTCCTCGACGGTTTGAGGCCGCTGAACACAAGCTTACGGACCACTCGTTTCCACGGGCCGTTACTTTGCCTCTGACTGGACGTGAAATATTGCCGGAAACAGAGGGACCGTTCCTGCTGGCTTGTTGTGCCGCGGCTGGCTCGTCTCGGGTATTAACCGTTGCCCGCGACGTATGTTTCGGAGGTTTTAAAAATTTTTAATCGGGCTCTGACACGGGCTTCCGAGCAATCCTATTAAACGTGTCCAGCGGAAAGGGGGATGAGAGGGAACGTCGTCTTACCGCTGTTTCGCGGCAAACATTTTTGCACGGGCGCATTGTGTCGTTCCCTTTGCGGCAGCAGTGAATTCCACTGCTCGGGGAACGCTTTCATCTCCGCTCGAGCAATATCCTTTTTCGCGGGGTTATGGGGAATTGCTTTCGGGAAATGCTTGGCTGCTTTCGATTCCACTGTCTCGACGGTCGCGTCCTTAATGTTTGCTGGACTCGGGGTGCGACAACTTTTGGACAACGGGAGTCAGGTTTGCGGTAGTAGCGGAGTTTTTAAAGTCCGAGGCTAATCGGTGGGTATTTTGGTTAATTATTACATGTGTTACGAGAGTCGGGGAAATTGATTCTTACAGGAAGGTATGTCTGATTAAATTTCAGTAGTTAATTGTGTTGATATCGTATGGTTCAATGAGGAAATTTCAACAAGTTGTGAGAAATCGATATGGATTTTACGGTGGGAGAATATAGTCGAGGAAGTAGGTTAACGCACGCGTGTTGTTAAAATATAGGTACAAGATGTTGCTACTGCTCCTTGTGCCTTAAACAGCGTTATGTTTGATAGTAAAAAATTTATTTCCCGATCGTCAAATTTCCTTCATTGAAATGAGTCTATAGGTGCGGATATTTTCGGTGCACACTCTGCGTCTGAAGTAAAGTATTTCTGCTTCGTCTGAACCGTCCATTGGGCTATTTCAATCTGTGAACCAAATTAGTATTGACCTTTCACAGTGGGTGGCCAAATTATTATACTCCAACAAAAAGCTTTGAGATTTTGTAAGTTTAAACGATGCAATCTCTGCGAAAATTATTTAAAAACCGCATTTTAACGCTTGAAGTTTCTACATTTTGAATCAGGGACTCAATTTTTTTACATCCATTATGGTACTGTTTCATCAAGATGAAGTGCAGGAAACGAAGCTTCAGAAATTTTTGCCTAGTTTTAACGTATGCACGGGCCAACAAATTTTTTTTCCAGTAAATCCAACGAAGAGCTCTCAGAGAGGAAACATTTCTCTTTAATTTCGGTTCTTTAGTTTTGTTGTATGATTTTTATTGGCCGAGTCATTCGCGATCGAAGCTAAAAAGGTACTTTCCACTTTGAACACCTATAACTTGCGAACTCGTGAGCGTAGACACATTTTCATGAGTGTTTTGGAAAACTAAGAAAGTTTCCTTTCAGAACCTTTAGCTGCCAATTTAAGATTTTTTTTTAATTGTGTTAAATCCATTTCAAAATGATTCCAAAAATTGACGAAAATCTTTTGAGTATAATAATTTGGCCACCCTCTGTAAATCCCTGGTACTGAAACCTATGATAGTCTTTAATCTCAAAGAAAGAGGAGGCATGAAGATTTCGCTCTTGCCAATCAAATCCATTAATTAATAGAAACAATAAAGAATACACAAACTGAGAAATAAACGAGAGTAAATACTTCAGGAACTCGCAACAATATCAAAAGTATATCGATTTAATTGGATCTCAATTGAGTGTCAGAAAAATATACAAAGATTGTGGATGCTTCAGTAAACCCCTTTAGATATTATGAAGAATGCTAGAAACACGTCTACTTAATAGAACTTCAACTCTGCCTTAAGAAGCAATGGACCATTCCAACCAGGAATAATAAACGCTTGAATAATTTACAATGAAATGTACGCGGTACGCGCCAAGAGGAAGCGTAAATCTTCATGGACCGCGAAACGTCACCGAATCCATTTCTCTTTTCTGATACGTCCCGAGCAGCGTAACTTTCTGGCGTGATCTTTATTTACGCGCGCGGAAAAATATGGAATGTGACGTCCCCGCTGGCGTCATAATTCAAGTCCTCGTAAGTCCGTTTCGCGGTACAAGCATCCTGTGCCAAAAAGAGTGTTAGAAATGTCACGCCGTCACTTCGCCGCGGTTCCAAGTTCCAAGTGTATGATACGTACGAGGGCTGGAAGTATCGCGAGTTTTCTTATGGCAGCAAAATTATTCGATAATAACTATAAAAAGTATCAAGAAAAGTGCCTCAAGTTTTATTTAAAGATTCGTTCTTTTTCCATGTTCTCCATCCGACGACGAAAGAAACATGAAACTGTTCATTAGAACACCATTCTCACAGTCCTGAAGGATTTATAGCTGTATTTTCCTGTTAAGTGTAACAAATAAGTATAGTTACATTAATGGAATTCTTAAGATTTCCCTGAATGTGGGGATAATTTAGTTTCTATCTCAAGTGTTTTCCAACCATTTTTGAGCTGCGATCCCCTTTTATAATATTAAATATTCAAATAACCTGCGATCCCCATATCAGGTAAAGTAGATTTATCAAGTTAAAGAGAACACATTCAAAATAGGTATTTCAGAATATAATTCTAACTTAATAATATTAAAAATAAACCAAACTTGGTTAACACCTAAGGGGTAAAACGTAGTGTACCTTTGACAATCGTTTGTGGGTAAACAAAGAAATAAGTGGAAAATCTGTTTAAACGCCTTTATGACACACATCTTAAGTAGTTTCCAGCTATTTTTTTTTCTTATCTTCTTTTCAAAATTTCACTTTAAACGCATCTTTCTCGGAACCACATTTTTCAAATTAGCCAGCAGCAGCATTTGAGCAAATTTTATTCGATTCACTTGAAATTTTTACAGTAGCTTCTAAACTACATTCTCCATCGAAGTGCGCGCGCTACGAATAACACTTGTATTAATTCCACCTACTAACAGAAAACTCCAAGTTCCTTTCCCCCTAGTACATGTATTCAATCTTCTGAATAGCACTGTAACAGTTGACGAGGTGCCCGTTATAATTGGCACGTTTAAGAGAGAGGCCTTTGCGACCGTTCTCGCAAAACAGGCACGAAGGAGATGACGATGACGAACGACAAAGTCGCGCGAACAGGTCAGCGATTTCTTTCTTCGCTTCACCCACGAGCCACCTTGGTCTATAAAGTTTCCACGCTCGATCCTTGGCGCGACTGCGAGATAAAGGGTCTCCATTCCCATGAGCGCCATAAATCTGGGAGTGTGTGCGTACGACCGAGTATGAATTTCAAAGGTTTCACCGGGGAACAACCTCTCCATTAATCGATTCCATAAACATCGTTTAAGCATGACGGGACGTGACAAGAAAGCTACTCGGAAAATGTATATCTCTCGCCGACTTGCTTGCATAATATAACAAAAACGAGTTATTTATCGAGAAGCTTTTTACCTCCAGATCGAATAATGAATTTTCCCGTTACGAGGGTGGGATGTACTTGAGGCGCGGCATGAACGCGGGGAGAAGGAAGTCAGCGATCACGTTGTGCTTTCTGTTTTTAAAAGTTGAACGAAAATTCGTCCACTCCTCGATTCCCGCTCGCGAACGCAGCATTCGCGGGGCGCGTCTTATGAAATACGATCGTGTTAATGAAAATGGGTCGATTGCGCCCTATTGTTTCGCCCAATGGAACGCTGCATTCACTGAAAACCGACTTCATTCTATGGTTAAAATTATTGGCGCGAAAATGGTCCGATTCAGATAATGGCATTACATTTTTCTTCCTTTTGGGGGAGGATGGAAATCGTTCCTCTCTTCGCATTCGATTCCCCACCCTTTTCTACTGTACTTTGCGTGTTACGATCAACGAAGCTTTTGTAGACGGAAATAGGTACCGCTGAGCGTGAAAAAGCAGTGTTTAATCGATACTTCTTTGAACCATAAATTTGTAAGACGCAAGACGTTAAAGTTTAACGTCGCGCGATTAAAAATAAAATAGTTACACGAGTAAGGCGATTAAAGCGTGGAAATGATGAGATAAATCTCGGAGACAGCGCGAAGTAAACGAGTATTCTTAACTTGGGACATTTTTCCTTTAACACGGAACTCTCCTCGGGTTACAAAGTCGTAGCGTGTCCTTCGGAACGATTTCGCGAGGCTCCTAGAAGCGAGCTTCTACTCTTTAACTGGCTTTACATATTCAATTCGCATTCGTGAATCCAATTACCTCCACGCGCCTTTCTAAAAACAATGAACGGCGAATGCTTCGCTATTTAGCATCGTATCTCGTTTACGTAACAAGGAAAATACGACCAATTGTGGAAGTAACGAAGGATACTAGCATCCCTTCCCGTGTTCTATATTTCTTTCGACAACGAAGAAAGCTGGGAATCCCTCATAAATTTCATTCATTAACGAGCGAGCATCGTGTTATTTCTGTGTCCAGTGTAGTGAATGATCAGATCCCAATTTCTGCAATTTCAATGTTTACCAATGTAACCCATGGAGCATTTCTTTTCCACGAGTTTACACGCACCGTGAACATGAAGGTTTCTCTTTTGATTCGAAAAGTAACGCCGAGAGAATGGATAACTGTGCAAGTAAATGGGCGTTACAGCGATCGTGTGAAAAATTCAGTGGAACAGTAGTCGAACCGAGCCATTCCCCAGTTTCAGCGTTGCGATGGCTATCGCGGAACGATTTGAAATTCGTCTGTAGCCTTTGCATTCCGAAATGACAGTCTCGTATCGGGGGACGTAACCGTGCGTACATATGCGTGTGCCGAACTGAATGCAGGCTGTTCTGCATCGCAAACGTGGCCGCTAACGATATCGTTCGCACTGTGCCAAATGGGACGACGGATCGACACGCGAAATTTTCCCTTACGAAACGGAATTCCAGTAATTGGAATCGCTTTGGAAAGGCCTCTAACGGCGAAGAAATTAACGGTTACGCGAAACGTCAGCCCTTTTGCTGTAACCCCTGCGAACATAGTGTTCTATGTACGCTGTTCGGGACGAAGTACAAATTTTACGATCATTTATGTATCGATCCTTCACTGAACAGATAATCTTGCCGCAGGAGAAATATGAGAGGTTCTACCCCCGATAGAATAAATAAGTGGGATCTTCGGTTAGATTTAACTGACAAGGGGAGGACACTATGTGGTAGACAACGATTTTTATGAGCCTATGGCGAAAATAAGAAAATAGGAGTCCGAGCGTTTCTGCCAGTGGGCCTTAATAATTGAGATATTTACATGGAAATTATTAAAAATTTCATAGTGGCCGTGGGGTTTTAATGGGTAAAAATCCCGCACTACTCTGGCGCCCCCGGTGGGATTCCCCTCTGAAGGAGTCAGGGTGCCTTTTGAAGATTTCTCCAAGTTAAAAAAAAAATTATAAAAAAACATTTATAAGGAAAAATTTATAATGTTTTTTTTTAACGTGGAAACATCTTCAAAAGGCACCCCGACGCCTCCAGAAAGGAATCTTGCACAGGCGCCAGGGTAGCGTGGGATTTTTACCCACTAAAACCCTAAATTTTTAATAATTTACACGTAAATATCTCTATTATTAAGGCATATTCGCTGAAACGCTCGGACACCCATTTACTTATTTTCGATATAGATCCATCGTGCCAAGGCTCATCAAAATCGGTGTCTACCACATGGTGTCCTCCCCTTGTAAATATAAAATTATTCTCAATTTTCTACAAAGCTAGTTAGTATTATTAGGAAATCCTCCTCGACTTTATTAAGTTTCAAATGCCTCCTTAGAACAAATTATAACTTCCTGACTAACAAGAGTAAGCCCCTAATGCGTCTTGTCCCACGACGCTATCGAGCAGGATCTTACGAGCAACAGGAAACTGGGGGAAAAGAGAGAGAAAATTGGGCAAGTGGAAATAGAAAGAGAGACAGGCGTAAGGGCGCAGACAGGGGTTGGGCGATGGAGGGGGTGAGATGGAGAGATTACGAAGTTGTATATTCGCGAAAAGTAGTCGGGAACTTTACCCGTGGGGTGACTCCCAAGAACGACCGAGCAGAGAGAGAGACTGGGGATAAATCGAAGGAAGATAAACGTTCTCCAACACAGCGGCGACAGAAATTTGTATCGTCGTTCGTTCCCTTTCTTCTTGCTCCCTTCCCTGGACGCGAGACGACGCGACATCGATAGGACGAGGGCCAGTCGCCGACAATGGGCCTGCGAAAATTGTCCAGTCTCTTTGATGGCCGACTTTCGGGGTGAACTACACGCCACATGGAATTTAAATGTTCCGCGGGGTGCGTGCGACTGCGTATCGATCGCTCGTAATACGGGCAACGAAATTCGGAGGGATGAAATTTCTCGGCTGGAACGTTGAAAAATTGTTTGCTCACCGAAACGAGAGTAACGATCCTATGAATGGCCAAATTGGATGCAGAAATTCATATGTCGATATTTCTTCTTCTTTTTTTTTTTTGATACATGCACACGAGTACCTCAGAATAAGAGTGGTGTACGCGGAAAAAGTTGTGAATGCGAATATTTCAGCAGCTATATCGAGCTCGCGATTCTTTCAGAAACAAGAGTATTTCAGTTACGCCACTCCTGTGCTGGGAGGTTTACACATTTGTGCCACCGACAAGTTTCATTTGATTTTCTAGAATGTACCTACCAACTGTCTCTGCATACTCACAAGACAATAGCATGGTGTTCCATGTGAGCGTGCGGAGTGTAATTATAAAAATAACTCACGGTTACCCACAGACCATCACTCTTGCCCTCCTCAGCAAGAATGCAGTTAGCTGCGCGATGAAGGTGATCGTGGTAATGAGCGATATTTTCTTTATGGTACGTCTTGAGTTTCTCATCGATCCTCTGCATTCTTGTTGAAGAAGGGCACTGCAATTCTGAACATGCACACTTTGAACCACGCCTATTGACACTTCCGTGTTCCACGTACGCAATGCTGTCTACAAAATTCTGGCTCACACACTTCTCCAAGATAAGACGATACAGAGCTGCCGGGACAATTGTTCTTACTCTCTAATTCTCAAGTCGACGTAATTTCCGCGGGAATTTCGAATCGCGTCCTTTGGACGCTCCTCGTCCTGCTGAGGCGCGAGACGGTACCGGTGGCGTGAAATTTGGAAAGAATGCATAAGCGTGGACCGCGGAAGAACGGGACCCCGTTGTGCTGGACGTGGCTCAAAGTGGCTTAAAGCCGTGGTTGCACAACAATGACTGAAGAATCCTGATTGGTTAGGGCTGGTAAACGGCGGTTTACACGAGAAACGGCTGCTAAACGACCTGCTGGATCCGTACAACGTGCTGGAGCGTCCGGTGGGCAACGAGTCCGACCCTCTCGTGTTGAGTTTCGGCCTTACACTAATGCAAATAATCGACGTTGTAAGTGCAGATAATAATACCATACTATGAAACTCTATATTTTCTCTGTAAGGAACGCATAAAAGACCTTCTCTCTACGTAACACGCACACCCGCACACCTAGTACAACAGAGATATGTATGCGCAGGTGTACTCGTTTATCCAAGTGCGAGTTAAGTGAGTTGCAACAGACAGAACGTCCTTTTTGCAGACTTTACCACGAGTAGTGATAATTGCATGCCACTCTTTCTTTTAATGTTCATTGTCTATGGCTGAGTAAATATTAGTGAGAACGCTGCTCCACTTCCATGCATGTACGGTGACTCACAGATTTCTTTCAGCAACAGTAACACACTTTCGGAAATGATAAATATAATTATTCTTATTTTGATTAATTTAGTTACTGTTAGTGAGTGAAATCCTTGAAATGTTCTTTCTCGAATAACATCTCGTCATCATTGAATTATAGTAGAGTTCGAGCAAGTAGATAGTGATTGGAGCGTACAATTTCAATGTAATAACGCTGTGATTTTCCGAACAGCGTTTGGTAGTATCGATTCTGCAGAAAATATTGTAGAATTTGTAAATCAGTTGTATATTCGTGTAACATTCTTTTGCGTCTACAGTGTGCCTGAGAAACATTCTACGTTTTCTCAGTTCTTTTCGTAATTCCTTTCAAGCAAAATCTGTAATTGTGTTAATGAGTTCTGAAGACGTTGTATCGTGTGTAGAATCAGTGATTATGGTGATATTATGATACTTCAAATTTTTAATCCAGAAATGTGTTTGATATATTATACCATATTAATCAAGACAGTAGATAGTTTTCGACTTTCAAAGCTCAAAGCAAATGAGATTAGTACGGTATATCAGAAGTATAATTAAATCTGCGAGGCACTGTATTTTGTAAATTCAAAGAAGTTGATGGGCATGTAGAGTGGTTTAGTAGCTATTCCCACGTAATTATCTCTGAAACTATGGGAGTTATGAAATAGTTCATTCAACTAAATGTGCATAGTTCAGAGGAAGATTGTTTATAGTGATAATGGTTTCTGTTTGTTGATTTAAGTATGCTTTAACTTCCCTTTCCACGATTTTCAAGTAGAACAATATGTTTTTTTACGTTCTATGTGTGACAGAAACTTCTCAAATTCCCTGATTTTCTTTTTCAATTCGAAATAGTGACGTTTATGAAATCTTAAGTTTAACTGTGTTTTATAAACAGAATTTTATTCTTTTCATCTAGAAAGTACGATGTCCTCTTTCGATTCACTTATTACACTTTTTCAAAAAGTAAATGTGAGCACCACACAAATGTACTTAAATTTACATTAGAGTTATGCACAATGTGCACTTTGCAGAAACACATTTTCCTAACTCTTATACTTCTGCTGATACAGTCGTGGCAATAGTTACGCCAAACCAAACTGAGTATCAAGTCCCATGTTCAGTAGAACAAGTCAACCCTGCGGAAACTCACACCCAAGTACCCACGATAAACGATTCACAAGAATCACATAACACCAGATTCTTTCTCAAAATTCTCAAAACCCTGACTTCTGGCCCTACCAATCTTTACAATCAAACTACAAATCATCGCTCAAAATTACCTACACAGAACTATTAAAGCGTAACAACTTTCTCCTCCCTTTTCTGATCGAAGAGAGACAAAACTGAAAGGCAAAATACAGATCATTCCTTTTCACTTTTCAATAATTCACTTAACCGATCCGCCACGAAAATCGGAGCTTGCGTTCATCCATCGCGAAGCAGGCTTTCCATGAACGTGTACGTAGAAAAAGTACACACCCAGGACAAATATGTCTACTGTATACACGCTTTCACGCACGCTTCCACGTACACCGCTGCACGTAAAACCGCCGTAAACACGCACCAATCATCACGCACGATCGATCTACCTTGGCGTGCATGTTCGCGGAAGGAATGACGTTAAAACGAACAAGGACCAATTATTGGCACTGCCACTCGTAGCGGGCAGCACGTCGCCAGGTGAGATGCATCGACGAATGCGACCGCTCACCGGTTGCACTCGGAGCCAGTGCACTGGCGCGATGCACTTACGGCCGCATCAATCATCGTCGAGACACAGCCGTCACTTTCACGGCTAGGCCATGTAAATTATAGGATCAGGGTCTCTGATAGTTTAGCCAATTCAATTTTCCGTTGGTCCCCATAATTCACTTTGTAACTGCTCCAGGCAACGATTCTCAATTTTCGTGCGGCACTCTGTACGAGGATGCTTGGACGGTATATCTTCCCTGTTCAATCGCTTACTATCAACCTCGGCGCGAATACTTTCTACCTTCGATGCACACTAGAGTTCACGCGTAAGATAATTGCAATGTGATTGGGATCTTTATCGAGGACTCCCTCGTACACATTTTAGATCACCGATAATCTGCGAGGAAAAATACCGGAATAATCCAACATAGATTATTTCCATCCGGCTCGAAAGAATCTTCCTAGGAATCTTCATCCACCCTCCACTTAAGTTAATCTAGAAAGGGCGCTCGTTGCATCGCGAGAGGGAGTACTTAGTTACGCTATCGCAGCTTTTAAAAAGACTTACCGCAGCTTGGTAACAAGATCAGATAGGACATCCCAGCTGAACCCCTACCATCTTTACATTTAACGAATCGAATCCCCGTATCGAGGTACCAGAAAATCCGCTGGAAAACCACGAACGCAGAAGCACCACCTATCTCCTAATACCAATTCAAGAAACTGTCCCTTAACCACTGAAAATTCCTTCCCTCCTGGATGTGGGGCTCGCTTCCCCGGATTCAGCGTCCAGGAACGTGACTCCCTAATTGTTTCGAGCAGCGTAATCCTCCGGCGTCCCCCCAGTTCGTTGAAACGAGCCAGTTCCCTCGCGATCCACGGTCAAACGGCGAGGCGGGAAAGGGCGATTTACCAGGAAGGGGGTGTTCGCCTCGGCCGGGAAACTTTTAACTCCCGCGAACGTGGACGCGACCCGCGATGGCAGAAAGGAGGAGCATCGGTTCCTCCCCGCAGGGAAGGGCAATATCGCGAATTTCCGTGGCGCACGCGTGCACGGGAATACAAATGGCGCGTGCCGCTCCTAAATAACGCGCAACGAGCACGGGTAAATATGCCCCGCGCCATTGTTTCGACGCGCCTGCTTCGGCGTTTATCGTTTTCCCCCCTGTCCAACAGCGAACCCCCGTTTTCGCAGCGTCTCCCTTTGTCCCTGCTTTCACCCCTGTGACCCTTTTACACAGGACTATCACAATCGCGACCGCGCTTCGACGTCTGATTTCTTTCTACCCCAACGAAGAATGTTCCACCGCGTGCCACAAATCAGCTGATCCTTGGTCTCCTTCGTTGCACTAGAACGCTATTCTCCTCGTCGCGTTGCGCCCGATGAGAAATCCCTTCGAAAATCTTGAAGCATCAGTCGATGGGAAAATTGCTGAATTTTCGCGGGGTTTCACCAAGTAGGGTAGACAGGGTCGAATCGGATCACGGGGCGAATCGGATCAAAATAAGAATTTAGTTATGGACATGGACGCGTGCGAACGTTACAATTCTGGTCCGAATCTAACCTACGTAATCTGCAATTTCGTATTTAAAATAAAAAGTAAGCTTGAAAATATCCCAATGTGTTTATTGCTATTAGTTCGCACGATGTCCAAGTTTAGTATTTGATGTATTTTAGACTGTTATATCATAATATGTTTATGTAATCTACACCCTTCGAAATAGTTATATATGGGGCTAATCGGATCACGTTATTTGGGGTGAAATGGATCGCTCTTTATTTTCATTTGAGTATTTTTATGATTAGAAATATGATAATTGTTTATATACAGATGATTAGTAGGTACATGAAAAAAGAGAAATCAGGGATCATGGTGTCCAAAAAAAATAAAGGAATCTGTGATAAAAATTAAATTTGGAGAAATGACGAAAAAAAATAAATAAATTAATGGTCTTAAGAAGATGGCATTGTATTTACTCTGGTAACAAAATTAATTCGTCCACTTTCAGAAGATTATCTGAGAAGAGTGATGCCACGAGAATTGTGCTGATAGAGGCGGCAAAAAACGGCAATATTCTTCCGATCTCTGTGCTGAGTAGTGTCACTTGACTTCACTGTCATTAAATTAGGTTTGTTTAAGTTGGTTCTAAAGATTTTGTTATGAAAATTTCATTTTTTTTTCATTTTAAGTTTCGGGGCCAATCGAATATTTCTCACTTTTTGTTTTTTTGTTCGCAGAAGAAACACTTTTATGTTTAATTTTATTCTCTATTATTAATCTTAAAGCCAAAGGTGTACTGGTCACGAATATATAATAAAAAATTAGTTTTTTAACGTTTGACTAATATTGTTTTACCGTCAAACACAAAGTGATCCGATTCGCCCCGGTCTATCCTAGATATATGTCGCGCGAAGCTTCGGTAAAGAGAATAAAATTGTGTTACCTCCTTCCTGAATCGTGGAGCGAATTATTCCATTTCTTTCGGAAGAGACGCTCTGCTTGCCTCTGAATTCAATTGCACTTGATTCTTTCTTTACGCTCGACGAATTTCCTGCCAGATGCGCGCACTGCTGGTTTAACGTCATCCCACGTGTTTCGAAGCGAGCGATCACGCTTGGCATTCGAGGATCGAATGCGCTAAATGACTCGCGTTCCGCGAGGATCGTAAGATCGGACGTCTCTAATGCACCCGGCTCCCAGACAGTACACCTTCGTTGTCGAAGAAACGAGCTTCCGTTTCTGGGGTGGGATCGTGGTTAGTCCCGGGATTAGCGGAGTTTCAAAGCTCGGCAGGGGAACCAGCGACTGTCTGGCTTCTTTGTCTCCGTGTGCATGCTTAAAGGCACACCAACGGTTCCGCTCAAGTAGGAGAAACTTATACCGTTATCGTCGATGCCTGCGATATATTTTGGGGCATTCCCTTAGGCAGCCTTATCTGACAGTGAGACCGACCCGCGGATAAATGTAACTTCGCGCAACCGATTGTGGTCGGGTGTTTTTGCGGGAACAGGCGCGAGAGATAATCACGCTTCATGCTCGTTAATACAATTAGAGACCGGTGCACGCAGTGGTTTGCGGAAAGAGCAATTACATTATCAAGCTTTCCTTTAACTTCGCCCCGGTTTATCATGGATTCTATCCCGCGCACGTTGCGAGCGATTACGCCGCAACATTTAACCATCGCTTCATTGGTATTTATGAGATAAAAATGCTGGGACGAGGTTTGTTACTACTCGTAATTGTTTCCCCAGCCAGGGAGCAGTTTGATAGTTAAACGACACAATGCAAGGTAGAGTGAATTCCATTTTAATCCGACGGGATTACGCTGATCTGATATCTGATTAAACTGAGTTTCATAGGTAAGTCTATAATGTGCTGGACGAGTTTAAAAATGTACAAACTGGATAAGTGGAAATTGAAATACTTCGATAGATTATGGCGTTAAATGGAAATTGGAATTTTCTTGGGAAATAGATTCTGAAGCAGTGTAGTTTGTATTACGACTGATTTAATGTAGATACTAATGGCATAGCACCAATCAGTGTCAAAAAGTAAAACTCCACACATTTTCTATTTCAAGTAATTGCCAGATTAATTCCACTATTAAAATGAAACAAATGTATGCCTGGTAAAGTGTTTCTGCTTGTAAGTAGAAATATACTCGGTATAATTTCAATTAGATTCAAGGAGAATGGTAAACGACCGATGATCATTGTTCGAGGAGAGAGAAATTCACGGAAATTATTCAAGAATCTAGGGTCGTAGACTTTTACTTGTGCATTCAATTATTCTAACGCTAAGGATATTTCATATAAATATTCGAACCCATTTGTTTTCGCGGCGCTCCAAATGGCGGCTTCTTATCCGCTCGAAAGCTTTTGAAAAATACTGCGGCATTTAGTTAGATGGTTTGGAACCGTCTTAGAACGACCGTAGACCACGTTCTTACGCGCGATATTACGAACGATGACTAGACTCCCATTTTCGGTGATAAAATATTCCCCTAAAAGTTGTAGCATAACGTTCCTTCTACATAAACCTTAGGGTGATCTGACGTAGCAAATATGCGACTTCTAATTTCGTTAAAACGATACTTCTAAAGGCATTTCTCACGCTGATTGAACGAGTAAAGCCAAATTTTAACATAGGTTTTAACTACCTAAATATTCCCAGCAGTACTGTTGCGGCAATTAAGAAGAACGAGGAAAGAAATTATTTATGATATTTCCACCGAAAAGGAATTATTACAGCGATCATTATAAAACGAGATTTATCTGTTTTCTTGCGGTACAGTAAGCTTAGCCTCCTTCGTCCATTCACAAGATTTCCGCGTTGACAGACTTGTTTCACGGTTATAAAGTGTAACACGAGGAGAGCAGTCGCGAATAAAGGTGGTTCTACAGAGAAACCTCAAGTTTCCCGCGCTGTTTCCGAAACGTTCCCGCTATTTAACCCTGGCAAAGGTGAAAGCGCCTGTGAGACAAGACGCTCGACGAGCAGTTTCTCGCGATTCCAACCACGGGTCGTTCCGCGCAACAAAACGATCCCGCCTTTAAAGCGGCCTCTGCAGCCTGGAGAACCAGGCCTCCCTCTTGTTTCCAGGTGAATGGCTCTGAAGGAAGCGCGTCGATGAGAAAGAAATTCGGTAACGTTTCATTTGTGAGACCGCGCTTTGACGTCAAGCAGAATCGCCGCGGCTGGCGCTGAAACGCGGCGGGATCCAGCGATCCTCAAAGTCGAACCGAACACCGCGATACCTTCAAACGGAGAAAGGACGGGGGAGAGAGAGAACGTGACCGCCTTGAGGAATTTACTATTTCGCGTGAGCACACGTGTGGGGGATCAAAGAGTTTTTCCGGATCATGCGTGCGGGATTTTACGACCATGCAGAATAAATTCTTTGCCGTAGGGATAGGTCTGTTAAGGGCGGTCCTTATGGCGCGACAGACCGCGCCAGGGTAACGGTCGGCGTCACGAGTGAATTCTGCGCCGCGGCTTTGAAGCCGATGGAATAGAAATAGAAATAAAAGGCGAACGCAGCTGCTGGTGAAATTCAATTTCCAAACGTTCAGGGGACCTTTCAAATTCCTCCAACTTCGAGAGATTTTTTTTAGGAATGCAACTTCAAAGGGTGCCCTAGGAAATGTTTAACAATGGAAATTCAAAACATGGAATTTGTGGAGCGTGGTGCGATGATACGGAGATTTTCAATTTCTTAGTTTAGGGTATCGCTAGGAAAAATATATTTCGACATCATTATAGATACTAGGTAGTTAGGTAGATTTTTTTTTATAATTCCCTTTATTATTTGCATCTATCTACAAGAATATTTACAAATAGTTGTGCAGGAATTAATAGCGTTTGATTTGTGGGCACATGTGTCAAGCAAAAGTAAGTTTTGGTCGAGCGTATTGGGGTGCCTGGCCATTCGCGTGCTCGTACTACTAGGCACAAGTAGATGCACTGTGTATTATTATTCTTCGGTTTGGTGTTATTACGTAACACTTTTATACAATCTTTAGAACGTACAAATTATTTGATATTTTATTAGAAATTATTTAATTATTTGTGAAAGTACGGTAAAGCGGAACGGGTGGGTAAAACGGTACATCGATGTTTGTCTTACTTAGACAACAGCTGCGAATGAATTGGTATCATGTGACATGGGACCAAACAGTCCTCAAAGCATTTCGTGACAGACCTAAGACCCGAGCACACGTTACTTTTCGATTAACAGTGTTGTAAAAATTTCCGGTATCAAACATATTGTGCGATGTAGTTTCGACCACATTTCTTCACTTGGATTTAGAAAATTTATAACGGCAAAAACCCCCTTGGATTCTATAGTCCTTACGCTACATTTTAACGTTTTACTCAGTTTTTGCCTCACGCTGAAGTGTAAATATTAAATGTTTCCTAAATCATCTCATGTGGGGCAAATATGAACGCGTGGGGTAACCTATTATGTATGGGGAAGAATGGAAGCGCCTCTTTGTACGTGTTTATTTTTTCTTTTAATTATTAGATTGTAGATTGAAATTTTAATTACTATCCTTGTTTCCAAGAAAATTGATTTTGTATAGAAAAGTATGATGTATGAGATACATCTTTCATTCGATCAAACTGTTAGTTTAAATTCTAATAAACAATATAATCATTTAATGCATATATGTTCTCCATGTACGTATTTATATTTATGTAAAAATCCATGAATATTTGATTATTTTCAGTAATTTTCATGTTATCTGGTAAAATATTTTTTTCTATAATAATTATACTTGAAGCATATATTTATAATTTTTTTTACATAAATGAATATATTTTGAATGACAAAAATAATGATTTTGTACGTTTTCATGGTCTTCAAATCGGTGTTTCGTTTTGCCCTACCACTTGAGCGAGGCGAATATTTCAATACCTCCGGTAAATCTCATTTTCCTCTGTTGCCAAATATTTTTCTCAACAAAGTCTTTCATTTTCTTATAGTCTAAGATCCACTTAAGACACCTATGAAGTCCCGTGTCATCTTTTCCTTCCGATTTTATGTTATCACCCTCCAAATTTATGCGTTCCATTTTACCCTACTCTCCCCTACTACCTGGTAAAGTATACTGAGGTGTCTGACCATTTATATATCCATACTACTGATCACAAGTAATACTGTGCACCATAATCACGTCTCACATTTCACACAAGTCTTCTCGGTGTACAAACTAAGTTAATTCTAGAGTCTTTTTA
The DNA here is from genome assembly GCF_050908995.1 of Andrena cerasifolii. Lineage (NCBI taxonomy): Eukaryota > Metazoa > Arthropoda > Insecta > Hymenoptera > Andrenidae > Andrena > Andrena cerasifolii. The sequence goes on from NC_135129.1 coordinate 2,613,651, forward strand.
AACGATCCCACCCACTAGATGAACCACAAATTTCATAGAAAAATCAACACCCAAATCCAAGAAAGAGGTACGACAAAGTTCTCCAAATGAAGTTTGAAATGCAAATCAGAAAGAACTAAAAGGCTGATGGAAATCTTGAACAACAGTAAAAAAGAACTGTTACTCAAAGTCTCTGGTACCCGACATACTCAATCTTTCCAACCCCAATGCGAAGAGCACAGCGGAGCAGAGGAATTTCGGGCTGCTCGGGAACATCCGAAAGAGAATACGTGAAATCGAGAACGTTAGAATCGGGATGCCGCGAAGCTGGACTGTTTACCAGTTTCAATGACATTCGAGGAATACGTGGACGCATCAAAGAAGTAGCACATCGGCGAAGACGGCAGAGGAGACACGAGTGGCCCGAGATAAAATCCAATTTCGCATGAAAGGGATCCGGTTAATGGCAGCGGACGAAGTAGGAGAAGTCGCGAGGAAGATTCCTCTCTTGGTATCGGTTTCTCATTTCCATGGCGGATACGTACGGATGACGCATAGCGTCAAGGATGCGCCAGCACAGAAAGCGGGCTGCAAAGTGGATTTGTTCGAGTAGGAAATGCGCAACGTGCACCGTACCGATGGTGAACTGCATTCGGTGGCTCCGCTTGCTTACTATGCCCCGTCACGTATCGCAAAAAGTTCCCGGGGACATGGCATACGTCGAATTAACTGTCTGCGCCGGGTGATATCTAATTTTCCGTGTGCTCACGGCATACCAGGGAAACGAGGGTACATAGGCACTGTGCAGTTTTTTTCGAACGTGTAGAACACGGGAGCTTGCTCGCGGAGTAGCTTAAACAATTCTTAACAACTAAATCCTGGATATGTAAATTCATAAAATATCGAAAATGAAAATTTAAATATCGCCATTCTCAAAAAATATCGATAGCTGAATCAGAATGTATGCTACTCCTCAGAATTATTCGCACAACAGTGCGCTGTGTCGACTTCTGCAAAGTTTGACTCGTAGGATTACACAAAACTCCGTTTGAATTTGAAGTTTGCCAGGTCTGATTTTGCAGTGTTTACCGGCGGGACGCAAGGATGTTTGTGAAAAATATTGGCACGTTGCTCTGCAGAATGCTACGAGATTCAATTGCGCATTCTGCAGGGGCGCCGAATGCCGTTTTCATCTCTCCTCCCTCCTCCCTATATATCAATCGAAAATTCGCGTCGACGTTAACCGCCCTTTGTTTTCCGCGCGGTAAACTCGCCGTGTGTAACTAACTTAGAGTATTTGTTATAGCCGAAATTGGCTTACAATCCAGGATGGAAAGTGAATCCCGAAACTTTACTCGTCCATTCTAGGCCGCACGTGATCTGTATAACACGACTTTTCCGCTGCGCCTGTAACTTATCCTGCATTCGAAGGCTGCGAACGTGTGACCCGTAAGGCCGCAACCGTCCCCGCGAATTTATTCCCCTTACCACCGTCCCTGCCCCACATCCGACGTTCGTGCACGATCTGAAAATTATTTAGCGCAAAATGAGACCACCGCCTGCTAGCTGGGCAATACAGATTGCATAAGTATCAATTCGAAATGAAATATCAACGTGACGCGGCTCTAGGAAATTGGCCCTACTAATTCGAGCCTCCTCGAAGCCTATCGATTGCCTGAAGAAACGAAGCTAAATCACTGCTCAGGTTCTCGTAGCGCATCGTCAGCGAATCACATTCCAAACATTACATCACATGATGAATATGACGAATGTCAGGGTGGTTCGTAAATATGACGATAAAACACGCCCCGGCATTTTGGGGTTTAAATCTCAATCACAGCGCGAAAATTGTGCGCACGCAACAGATGGTTGCATATAAAACGGACTGCGCTTGCGATTCTCCTAATCCCGCCGGAAAATCTGATCAAAGCACGGTACCGTACCCCTAGCTTCAGTTAGGAAAACCGCGACGGCCCGTTCCTCTTCCCAGGACCACTGTGTGCGGAGGACAATACCGCGGCGAAACGAAGCCCAGCATCGATACCAGAAGATACAAACATTTGTACACCGCAGGGCCGCGCGGTAAATCACCGGAATTCAAATAACGCGTCCGAAAGCTCCGGCTGAATCGTGAATCTGACTGCCAGACCGCCGCTACCGGGAACCGTCGAAAATATGCAAATACGTGGCAGAGGAATAATATATAGCGGTGCGAGCTTTAAAGATTAAAGCAAGAATCGAGGCTGTCGCTGGCGGCGATTTATAGCCGGGGAATGTGGATCCTCGCCGGCCCTCGATCCGTGCATGGTTCACGCGTCCTTGCTGTTTCGAGCACACGCGAAAGCACAGGCGCGGGCGCACAGAGGGCGGCGAGTATCTTACGTTCGGAAGGCGGTGGCGCGTGACCCGCGGCCAACACGTACCAGGCCAGAGATTCTCCGAAAATCCCGGGTCAAACGGGGGATGGGAATGTACCTAAAGTTCCGGGAGTTTTCCCCGTTGCTGTATCAAATTTCGTAGGTCAGTTTTCGTTATCCGTGCCTGTCCTGGCTCGCGTGATTTCGCCGACCGATTTCGTAGACGGTCCGCAGGAAATGCGGCCCGCAGCCTCGTTACCGGCAGTTTTCCCGAACGGCAACCGCGACGGGAATTTATAACAAATACGTGGACCACATTCCGCGATGCACCAAGATTCAGGAGCATTTTATCGGTCCGACCGGCGCTGAATCCGCAACTGTGCTCCAACACGGGAGCTTGGGAGTGCCGGTGGAATGATAACGATTCAAGGGGGATTTAAAATTGAAATGAACCTCCGCGAATTTGGGAAGAGACTAATCGGGTCGAGTTCATTGGATAAATGTGGGACAAAGGAATGGTTGGATGTAAGGCGTTTCGATTCAAACCTTGTATGCATGATAAGGCCGGGAGTATTAACTGTTTGGTGATTAATATTGCCTCTGGAACTTCGTTTGCCATTCTGCTCGGGAGCGTAGAATTCCATTAAATATGCATTAAAAATATAGGATAATATGGGTACAAGGAAATTTTATTCAAATGAAAAACGTTATACCGACTTTGTCTCGCGAACCATGAAACAAAGACTCGTATTACGACATCGTTTTATATTTTCAGAGTTATGAATGATAGGTACTAGATAAAAATAATAATAAGGAAACTGCTTTCTTCAATCTGACTTCAATATCTTATGTAATACTTATCTTCTCACCGAGAATCGATATGTCTGACCATTCGTTTACTCGCTCTACTGGAAGCACAAGTGGAAAAGACGTAGGATGGCCGTACCTAATATCGCCTAGCAAAAGTTAAATCGCTGTCGGTTGAATAATAATTGATATTTTTGCACGCAATTCGTTTCAAAGTAAAGAGAAATTATTCGTCTTTCATGTAGCATAAGTTAGAATCGTTGAAGTCTACAAATTTTTAATTAGGAATTAAAAAACGTAAGGCACGCAAAAATCCAGTCCTGAAAAAGGTGTACCTAACATCGCCTACTCGAGAAATATTTATTAATTCATGTACATATGAGTTTTTAAAGTCATTTCTTGCTCTACAAATGTTCTTTATCAATCTCCGATTTTATTTTTATTACAGAAATATAGAGACAGGATTTTTAAAATATTTTATTTTCGATCTCATTTGCCAATAGAAAATTTATTCTCAAACGATTATAGCCTCGGATATTTGCGAACGTGGCCATATTTTAACCTTATATTCGAGCTCTGTTTAAAAATCACGTCACAGGCGCGCCTTCATTGAGAGTATATTAACAAAACGCAATCACGATTAATATATTAGCCAGCATTCGCGGTGCAATCAGGTTAATGCACTACACTCGGCATCCATGCAGCTGCGCGCATGTTTCGCTGATTTAACGAGAGCCATCCGTGTTCTACACGGTCAGCCGAAAATGGAGGAGCTGCTGCGAGTATCGCGGGAAAGGTAATCCAATTTCTCGCGTTATCGATCGACAGGTGGAAATCGTTGCCTTTTACGCGGCAAACAACGCCTTTCCCTCGCGAGAGCATCGGGGATAATTTGCATACCGAACAGAGGGATTCGTTCCCCCGGCTGGTTCCGTCCGTAGCTTATTGAGAACTTTCTCTGCGCGCTCGCGGGAAATTGATTGAAGCTGCATCGTAAATTACGACGGCCAAAGTTGCCTGTTTCAGGCACGAATGACGGTCAAGCCGTCTTCGATAACTTCGCCCCGCGGCGAAGTTTTGTGAACTCTCGCGAACTCGTCTAGTAAACTCGTCAAGTTTATTCCTGTGAATCGATCCTCTTCTGATTCACTTTTCTCCCCAAGCTGGATTGAAACTGTTGTTATTCTTTCGCGAGCATCTACCCTCGAGACTTGCCCCGCGCTTCGTGCTTTCGTTTTAGGATTCCCCGGGGGATGAAGGAATTTGAAGAATAATCAGATGGTGTCGTGGAAATTCGTATTAGGACTGTATTACCGACACGAGACAGTTAATAACACATGGATACACATGTAGAATGAAGTTGGAACGAGAAGTTATCGAGCTTGTAATTTTCGACTGAATGAAACGTTTAAGTGAGACGAAAGTAATCATCGCGTTATTAAATATAGCGTCTCCTATCTCGGCTTCGCCAGAGATATTAGCATCACGGATTCATGTTTATTAGAATTAATGTCTTTTAAGGAAATTATGTATTTTGAAAAGAAAGCTTAATTTCTTCATATTATTTCGGAAAATTTGGGACATTTATTTTCCCTTCAGCGCAACACATACCAGGCGCTTCTTTGTTCCATATTAACCTTTAGAGGGTCACTACAGTGGCCACCTAAAAATTTCGATACTTTGCCGGCCATTTTGGTGACATATATGCATAAATTTTAAGTAAATAAAATTTACAATTTCAATGAAAAAATCTCGGCCCTCTAAAGATTAATAACGCGTTGCTTAGACATGATAAATAGCCTATGTCCGTCCTAGAGTATCTAGGAATGACGTGTTAAAATTTTAGGAAGATCGGTTCAATAGGTCTTGACTTTTGCGCGAACATAAAAATCGGCTCTCTCTTTATATAATAGTATAGATTGCAGGGGGAAAGGCAATTTCAACTGACTTTAAAATACTAACGATGCACAGAGGGATGCAAAGTGGGATATTTAATAAAAAGAAGCAGGAATGCGAAGATAATTTAATTTTCCACTCTTTTCAAATCGCTCGTTCATAGAGACTCAATCATCTAAAACCTAATCCCACAGGCATCGCAGCAGCGAAGAGTTCGTTTAGCAAAGTATGACGTACGACGTCTTCGTGGTTCACGCCGAAATCGTGTATCGGGCGCGATTTTATCGACGTTTCGTTGCACGTGATGTGTGGCCACTTGTTGCGTTTGATGAACAGATTTTATCTCGAATCTTGTGCGAAAATAGTTGCGCAAACAAAGCGAGAACCGAGACGGCGGGCTATTGGGGTGGAAATTAATTTCGTAAGCGTGCTTGATTTTTAATAACGAACGGTAACTTTGCGTCAAAAGCAACATTAATTACTCGCGCTTGAGACTGCATTCTTTCGTTGCACGCGTTCTCGCAGAAATTGCGATCATTAGGTATATACCTGCGGGAGTTTGTACCAGTGCATGAGTATGCCCGACATTCTCTTCTGCATAATTAATTTTACCGTGTGAATCTTCTAACGACGACAAAATTATTCATCGCACCTCGCAACGTTGAAGTCTCTGCATTGGAATTTCACAGTCGTTGCGCAAATAAGGCGACGAATTAGGGTCGTGAATTTTAAAGTGCAGTTAAGGTCAATTAAATCGATGTTACTCTACTGTTTATCTTGCGGAATGGTGTAATAGAGGAATTGGTATAGTAGTGTTGTGTTAAGAGTTTCGCGATTAATAAACTTAGCAATACTAATGATAAAGCTTATGTAGGTTCGTGGGTGTATCGTTATTAAATAAACACTTCATGTGCACAATCTTACTGGCGACCTTTTTCGTATGAACCACTGAACACCACATTTCATTAAGCAGCTCGATCGAAGGACAGCTAAAATTGGACCAGATTTGATAATTTTATTTTAACCATACGGTATAAATAAAACATTTCAGGAATTATGTAATTCTCGATGTCTCGCATTAGAACGCCATTCGGGAGCTATTCGAAACTCAAAACTGAAGTCTGATTGTCTTCCGTCTACATAAAGTTATCTAAATATATTCCTATGCTTCAATAATTTAATTTGAAGCTTTAGGAATATAAGGTGTTAAGATCGATTGCCTGTACTACAATCACAGTAACGAGGAAGAATTTGTTCACAACTCGTCGGACGATCCTATTGAAAGCAGCTTACGTAACTTAGTTCATTTGTCGACAGCGACACCTGCTGAAGTGTAAACAAATTCGTTCCAGGTTAATTGGAGTGAATGGGAAATACGCAGTAAATATTCTATCCAATAATTCAGCTCAGTTGTTTATTAAACATGAGCAATTGGTTAACGACATCAAGAACAAATTACCACCACCCGCGATGTAGTAAAAGATTTCTAAAATCGATGATAGTGCAGAGATAATGAACGATCTAAAATTAATTCTTCTCGCCACAAAAACTCTAAATGAAAACGGAGGCCTGCATCTCCGAGATTTTGCAACTCGACCACCGCTTTCTCGATGAGGAGATAACGCGTGGCACGAATCGTCGCCCATTTTTAATGAAAAATTGATGTCCCACCAGTGAGATCATCAACGCCAGACCCGCCCAAAGTAACTTCAATTTCCGCTGCTCGATCTAACCAATGGGACGTGGGAAACGGGTTCTCACGTTCCACCGCGTTTCCACTGGAACCTGAGCCTTCTAGCGCGCGCACCTCAGGACAGTCGACGAGATCGTTTGTCTCAGCACGTCGATTCGAACTCGCAAGCACGGTCAGTCGCTATCAATCACCGCGACCATCGAAATGACGCAATGCTGCGAGATGAAATGCCGCCTGCTGGTTGCGCGATCGCGAAACGCTACGTCTCGATTCCACTTATCGCTGATGATCACGTTCTCCACCCATCGATCCGGGTTCCTTCTCGCTGTGTCCAATCCTGAGCCGTCAATTACGTCCAACTCGTTTCCAGCTTGCCGATTCGAATTTCCCTAGTGAAGCTCAACCCTCGTCAGGCAATGCTTACATTAATGTTGTGAGTTTGGGAAGATTGAATCGTTAAAACGTATATTAAGCTGGCGTAGCCATTTGAAAAGGCCAACGCAAAATTAATACGATATTTTTTCACCTATTTATTTGCTAATTATTTGCCAAAGAATTCATTTTTTTGGTTCAGACGTTTTCGAGAAACAATGGCTACGCTAACGTAATATTAAGCTGGCGTAGCCACTTATTGTATCACTGTACCTAAGAAAGATAACAATCCCATTCTTGCAGCATAATTTTTTGCTAATTATTTGCTCTCAATCCACCGAGTATTAATTTTTTTGCTGCAGTCACTTGCGAGAAGCGATGATATCTTTGTTAGGTACAAAGGCACGACACGTGGCTATGCAGCAAAAAAATTAATATTCGGCGGATTGAGAGCAAATAATTAGCGAAAAAATATGCCGCAAGAATGGTATCGATAACTTTATCAGGTACAAAGGCGCGACACGTGGTTATGCTAGATTAAGACTGTTCTAGCGCGGTGGTCATCGCTTCTCGAAAATTACTCCAGCAAAAAATTAATATTCGGTGGATTAAGAGTAAATAATTAGCAAAAAATATGCCGCAAAGACAGCTTCGATATCTTTGTTATGTACTGTGATACAACATGTGGCTACGTTAGCTTAATATTACGGTAGCATAGCCACAGTTTTTCGAAAACGGCTGGGGCAAAAAAAATAATATTCAGTGGATTGAGAGCAAATAATTAGCGAAAAAATATGCCGCAAGAATGGTATCGATAACTTTATCAGGTACAAAGGCGCGACACGTGGTTATGCTAGATTAAGACTGTTCTAGCGTGGTGGTCATCGCTTCTCGAAAATTACTGCAGCAAAAAATTAATATTCGGTGGATTAAGAGTAAATAATTAGCAAAAAATATGCCGCAAAGACAGGTTCGATATCTTTGTTATGTACTGTGATACAATAAGTGGCTACGTTAGCTTAACATTACGGTAGCATAGCCACAGTTTTTCGAAAACGGCTGGGGCAAAAAAATTAATATTCAGTGGATTAATAGCAATAAATTAGCAAAAAATATGCCGCAAGAATGGGATTGATATCTTTCTTAGGTACAGTGATACAATAAGTGGCTACGCCAGCTTAATATCACGGTAGCGTAGCCATTGTTTCTCGAAAACGTCTGAACCAAAAAAATTAATTCTTTGGCAAATAATTAGCAATTAAATAGGTGAAAAAATATCGTATTAATTTTGCGTTGTCCTTTTCAAATGGCTACGCCAGCTTAATATACGTATCGTTAAAACAATATTAAGGAAACCAAGATCATCACTTCGGATGTCTATTCTTTTTTCTATGGTACCGAATGGTTAATAAAATTCGTAATACCTGCTCGGATATTGTATTTTCTAACGATATTAATCACTTGACTTCTAAGGCAGGGCTTTTAACAGCCCCACTCGAAATCAACGCTGGTATTATAGTCCCTAAGGAAGCAATTCTTAAGATCTCACGTGTAGTCACACCCTGCGCAATTTTTCATTCTTCAGCGAATGTTCAAGCGCGAGAAGTTATTCCATAGCACGTCTGGGGAACGTTCCCTCGAAAGTATACCCTTCCAGTAATCTGTTTCAGCGGAAATCCAATTTTGTAAGAAATAGACATTTTTCCGAATTCTCGAGATACGTGTGCGACATAACGCCCCGCTGACCTATTTACCGTTAACGCTATCATCACGTGTGTGTGTGTATATAATATTTCGCTCGGCACGAGAGCCCGCAGCCGCGGCGCAAAATATCTGGCAGCGTCCTCTCGCAACACACGTCCCTGGTGCCACTGTTTCTGTTCCATCTACTTATGAAATACGTGACGGACGGTTCCTTTTTTCACGTCCTCGACTGGGACTCGCCCGTTTTCCAACGCAATAATAACACGGCACGTGGACCGGGAGCGGCGAGCTCCTTTGCTATCTCACGGTTTCAAATTGTGCTCGTCTTATCGAGATAACACACCCTATATCGAAGACGTGACCCGCAGCAGACAATAATTATCCTTATCGTAAGTAATATTCCCAGAGCGTGAGAATTGCCCCGAAACATTTCTCTGGGAACTTCGCACTCCGAGATACGGAATCGTGGGCGACGCGGAGAATACTCGCGGAATTCTAATACAGTTAAATAACCAACGAAACCTAATGCAAAGAACGGTTGGTACTCACGGTTTCATTCGAGTGGATAGAATACGCGACGAGTAATAAATAATACCAGTAACGTCCGCTGAAAATCCTCCAAGCGCTAGGAAAAGCGAGCATATTTTCTCTTTCGGTGGAACAATCGCGTCAAGAATCGATCCCAGCGCCGGACGTCCGGCGACGCGAAATTGAAAAAACGCCAAACAACTCGCTCACGTTTTACGCGATGAAATCGCGTTTAACGTTACAGAAAGCCGGCCGGGTTTTCCCTGATCGCAGAAGCTGGTCCGTTCTAATCAATGAAATACGTTTGGTCACAGACGAGAGGGCTGTAGTTTACGTGCACTCCTATTGGGTGGCTTAACATGTGTCTGCAAATGAGAGTAGAAAAACGACAGAGAAAAAATAAGGCACAGTGCTCGTATGCTGGCGGCAGAGAGGAAAAACGAGCATACCCCGTCGGTGTTCGAAATCGATGAATAAAAAAGGCTGCAACTTCGCTCCGTGCGGGGCGCGGTTTTGCATAGAGTGTTTGAAACTCGAACTAGGTATTGTCTCAGGAAAGCGCGAAATTATCTGGGGAATGTCGAAGCGGGAAAAAGGGATCTGAAAATCGCGCGTCAGAAAAAATTGCAGGATACAGATCTATTCGTTTGAAATCCCCGCTGCCAACGCCGACCTCTTCAAAGGCCAAAAACGAAAACGACGTCGCACTTCGTATCCACCTAAATAGAAGCCCGCGAGTTAACAAGGATATGTTCCACTAATCCGAAGACCCAACAGGAACGAGTAGAATTTCCGCCGAGTATTTCCTCGCGAGTAACACCTGCCAGCCGTTTGAAATTTTTATCGGCACACAAAAATGCACGGGGGCACGATAGCCAGTTTTCCTGGCGGAACGGCTCCTGCAGGAAATAATCCCGGTTTCAAAGGGGACCTGTACCGTCTGGTTCCATGGAAGCTAGAGAACGGAGCGCGCATAGCCCCGAGAGTTTCCCTTTTTCCTGCCTTCCGAGTCACGATTCAAATTACAGACTCTCAGTGCCGGTATACAACTTCTGTGGACCGTGCCGAGAGTTATTTAACACTACGTTCGGTCGCTGTGCTCGCTCGTGTAAAACTCAATATCACCGGTGGCAGAGGCACGATCAGATACGCGGGGCACCGCGTCGGTGGTGGGGCTGGCCGTTAACTTTGTCAAGGTAACTCGGAACTGTTTATCTTCCGACAACAGTGTTGGAACAGTGGGTACACGTTTAAGGAGACGAAACCAGTTTCATTCAGCCAACTGCTGCTCGTTGTCAAGAAATCGACGATGCTCTTCGACGGAGTTTACTGCTCCACCTCTCCCTCTCTGTCTCTCTACATGGTATTCCTTGAAGGAGAAACGTTTGTTGTTCGGTTGCAAGTGAAACTTAAGATGGATTCAGTTTTGAAATATTGCTGTACTGGGTCTTACAAGGAGAGCATCCCAGCTGCCCGCCTCCGATTGCTTTGATGTTTGCATATGTTTTAGAGGACCGAAAACAGGTGCCTTTTTATTTTTGTCCGTTTGCATGTTTGGAGGGTGAAACCACCCCTCAAAGTTATAAGATTTCCAGCTGTTGGTCTCCGATTGCTTTGGCCAAAAATCAGAGCGATCGGAGCATGGCACCACCTAAAGTATTCTCATGAAATCTGAGGGGTGGTTTCACCTCCCGAACGTGCAAACAGACCAAAACAAAAAGACACCTGTGTTAGATACCCCGGGTAGTGTTCCTGATTTCTCGATATTTTTTGTTTCTCGAGAAATCAGAAATGAGATCATATTTCTTGAGAATTTTATTCTCGAGAAATTGAAAAAAATATTGCGAAAATTTTTTTTGTGGAATAATGTTGATAATATTTATCAAAAACACAAGAAAACTTTAACTAAATTTATTCTAAGATTATTCCTGTCTAATTTAAACAAAACTTGTGTAAATGAAGAAATAGATATTAAATATAATTGGTAAATTTATTTATTTAATACAAAATTTTTACAAAGCGAAACATTACTTTTTGGTTTAAAAATTTGTTTTTAAATAGCACAATGCGTCTAATGTAGCGTCAGCGAATCTATTTCTTTTTTGTGACAAAATCTGTTACTCTTATGTTTTGACGTTTTATATATAGCTATCTTGGCTGTTAAATGAAAAAATGCGTCTTTTGACAATTTTGGAAGAAATTCTGGATCATGCAAAAATTTGATACGGGATACAATAGTCTTATCTCCTCTTTTCTATATTTCTTCTTTAAGAACCACAAGAAACTCATTAGATACTTAATTCAGTATACAACTTTTCTAAATTTTTAAATAAGAATATAAGGGCACCTTCAACAGCTATTAATATCGAATCTTCTGTACTGTGATTTTCTATTGGAATTCATGTAGGTTCTAATGTTATTAATAAGATGTATTATAAATTGTAGATGCATTTATACGTTCGCGATTAACTAGTAATACATTCATTTACGAAAATAAATGAGATTTATAATATTTGTCGTAGACTTAAGTTTCTCGAGAAATTATAGTATTTCTCGAGAAATAAGAAATTAGCAATTATAAAATTTCTCGAGAAATTCTCGAGAAAGCATTCTCGAGAAGGAACACTAACCCCGAGCCTTCGCAACGTCTAAATCTGGTTATTGTCACCCGTTTCGATCGTTAATCACTTTCTGCGCGACTTTCCCTTACACCGTGTCTGGTCATCGTTACCTACTTGGACCCTTAGACCTCTTCAGGCGTACGTGCCTTAGCCGTAAACAAGCAGATTAGACCGTGGGCCTCAAGGCCCTTCTTCCAACCGAAATCGCGTCAAACGTAGAAAGTAACTTCCTTCCAGTAACGCCACTTCCACCCTCGCCAATAACCAATCCCAGTTCTTATTTCCTCACCCTCGCAATAGTAACCACCAATAGCATTCTTCAGTTTGTCGACGTTCTTTCCGAATCTCGCGAACGAGAGTCAGAAAGCTCTGGTGCTTTGTACAGTCAAGTCGCCTCCAATAGGCTGTTTAATAAAGACGTGTTTTTGTTATAAACAAGTGTTTGAATTTGTTCCTCCCCAGGTTCGCGACACCTGTTTCTTATTTTCCGGTCCTCTAAAACATATCCAAAAACCAAAGCAATCGGCGACGAACACCTGAAAATCTTATAACTTTGAGGGGTGCATTCACCCCCTAAATACGAAAACAGGCTGCTATAAAAAAAAACACTTATATCTTATTTCTCGGTCCTCCAAAACAGATCCAAAAATCAAAGCAATCGGAGGCGGATACCTGGAATGTAAGGGACTAAATAATAATGTTAGGGGGAATGAGAGAAGAAAAATGTTTGGTTCGATATTTTCACATAGAATGTATTTACGAAATATATTTATTAGGAGCATTTACACCCTTAGATTCGGGGTGCATTAATTGAAACGTGATAAAACTGAAGACGAAACCACGTTGTTGAATAAGTTCCCTTCGAATGTAGAATTGAATTTTAAATATGCATAACTTTGTTCCAAGGAAAGAGTTTTAGCCAAAATAAGATTCAGCCCCTATAAGATTGGATCATTCTGTCTTTGTACGATCTTCTCAAAGATTATCTGTCATACTTTCGCCTAGCAATGTATGCCATTGATATTCACGACGACGCGCATAATGCCTCGAAATGCACGTGTTTGTAATACTCTCGGGAAGAGCATAGCATAAGAAGACACGAATGTTGACCCGCGCGCAGATTTTATCGGACATTAAGTCGTCGTTCTTGAAAAACATGATATCGTTCAGAACGTTGACGCTGAATGACTAAATCGTCTACCATTAACCTGGTTTCCGTAGCGCGGGCCTGTTTATCCATTATTCGCCGTGAGTAATGGGGAGATCTTGCGCAGATAACTGCCAAGGGAAAGGAAGCGATTTGCTGCTTCCTTAATGCTGCGTGTATCATAACAGATTGGAAGAGCGTTCTAGCCATGTGTAAAACAGAATTCAATTACTCTGAATTCAAATTGCACGAGACAGCTCGGCAAAAAAAAAGCTGAGGGTGATCTCGCGCAACGTTGATAACGAGCGAGGACTAGATGCTTCAGCGAAGTAATTAGCGCTTGCTTAAGAAAATCGCTGTTTTAATGGCCCTCGATTATTGCGCTTCCGAGTGGACTTTATTTGCCTCGAATGGACAGTGCGTTATAACGTAGCGAAAGTATCTCGCAATTTAACTTTCGACGTTTCGTTCTTCTCACAGCAATTAACTACTCCCATCTATTATGGATTCTTCTCTGCTAAACTTGAAGCAGACGCGAAATAGTTTGGTCCTGGAATGCTGTCTCTAATTACATCACCGCCAGTCCGAATTAAAGTTGGGCGATTTATAGAGTTCACTCCCGCGAGTTAATCTGCATTTTGCGAAGAGAATTGTGCAACGATGGGGAAGGTGCTGATAGGTAAAGACACGACGAAGCAATTTTTTTTAAATTAACAGAGGAAATTTTCGTTTAGTTTTTAGTAAAAATAGAAGCACTTTCAAATTTCCTAAAACGAAGACAAATGAGATGTTCCCTTTTTTTCTCAAGGATTTCTGATGGATCGAACTAGATTAGAATTGAGATTCTGGTGGGTGATATTACTGACAGGACAAAAGAATTTGTATTGTACTGATTTAACTTCTATTTACCACTTAGTTTGAAATGGAAAAGATATTTAATTCTGGACCTGTATATATCTCTGCGCGACCTACATGGACCAGTCGACACAGTCCTTTTATGGGTTCTTAAAATTGCCGGATCCGCGTCCTGCTGTAACTGCAATGAACTCACGAAGCAATTACAATCGTTCGAAAATCCATCTGCGAGTCCACAAGTGCAGACAATTGTATTTCCCGTTTCGCACACTTGCTCCGCAGCAATTTCATTTTCCCTGTCTTCTCACATAACTACCCTGCTTCTGGTGGAAATTGTAAGTAAAGATGTACCGATAACCGTACTTACAAATGTATGTGCATTGCGTGTGCTAAGCATCAGAGATTTAATTTCCAAATGAAAGTTAGGACGAACACTACGCTGAATGTGACTATGATCTTGTGATGAATGAATTAAGTTTCAATATTGTTTCTTATAAACTTCATTGTATAATCATTCTAAACACCTTTGGAATATGCAGATGTAATTTGTCCCGATCAAGTGTAAGGTAAGTACGGTAATAAGACCCACCAAAATATTAAGTGGGCTTTAAGGCTCAGGAAGTAACCAGAGACCTCTTCCAAAGCAAAAACGATATTAAGAAAAGCTCCAAAGCACCTGTCACTTCAATTGGAAGAAAAAAGACAAGAGTGTGTGAACAAGAGCCCATGCCATCCACCTCCAGAGAAAACGTGGACGACAACTCTGCAGATCTGCTCTGTTTTGCAAATTATGCAGAACTGTATTAAAGTGTGATATGCCACCTGGATACACGAGGATTGCGTTGGGCTCACACCTGAGGACGAAGATGCCTTTGTTCACCCGAATTGTGCATACCAAATAGGTGGGCCTTATTACCTGTTCTACGCGAAACAAAGCCCATTTACAAGGTTTTTAAAAACCTATTAATTTTCGTATTTGTTTTATTCATATATTCTTAGCAATATTACAGTTTGTAGTTTAATGTCCATAGATTTCTTCAACAAAAAAGTTTTTAAAAATATGTGGAAGTTTTTCTAAAAAAAATTGTTGATCCTTAGGTGAGCCTCATCACCCGCACTTACTTTGTACATACGTCTGACCATTCGTATATTTATAGCGCTGGCAATGAGAGTAAGCAGGACCATGATTTCCACTAAGCGAAGCCAGAGAACCAATCCACGTTGCATCAAAGACTCAGAATCAGTATGATTTCATACGCGAAAGTTGCTTGGCCATTTCGAAGCTCCAACGGTTACCGAAAATTACACGCTACTTACACTGGCATGCACACATGCACACCGAGATTCGCATGTATGCGTTCAGATATGCGTACGCTATAGCGTCGAAGCGTTATTACAATCGGCTGGTTTGACGTATGGTCCCATACAGGGGTATCTTAGCCCTGGATCTGGACCAAGCCAGTATCCCAGCGACAGTAATTAGAAGGCAGGTGGTGTGCTCGCGTGTGCACACAGGGGTAGCTTTGTTCAGGATCTACCTAGCCAGAAAGTGCGCCCAGGCACCCTACATTCACCCAACTTCTTGAAACTTAAGGCGATGACACGGGATGAAAATTGGAGATATCCAGACAAGCTCGAAACCGAGGCGCGCGCAAACCGCTCGCCGCGCCGAAACTCAGCCAAACAAACCGAGGAAACGAATTTAACATCCGTTAAATTGCACACCGGTGAGTGAGGGGTTTCCGGCAGGAGTGCTGCGCAAAAAATCGCACGCAGTCGTAATAGCGTGCAGAGTTTCTAACGAGTTTCTAAATAGGATCATAACTCGAATTCGGAGCACCATGCGGCTCGCGTCGATATTAAACGATGCAGCGAAGCACCTGGAAACTGAGGCAGGAAAAATTGAACAGCGCGAGAGGTCAGAATGTTTCTGACGCGTGTCTGTAATTCTGCGGAATGCGCGTAGGAAGTGTGTGTTCTGCGGAGTGGTACTGGGAGGAAATACAAATAGCCAGCTTTGAGGTTCCGGAGTTCATATCACGAGACAAGTGACATGTCAATATAGACTGATTCTGTGTATTAACGTACGAGTAACTTAACATTTGTGTCATTACAAGTTCTGACCATTGAAACAGTTCTGGAACATATATTAAATTCTTGGTCCAGCTTTACACTGCTGTGAGTGCTTATCAAGTGATATCCATGACGGAATATGGAGACCTGCTGTTTGACTTCGGTATTTGCTGCGGCAGAGTTTGTAGCACAAGCTTCCAGTGATATTGAAAGATCCCATGTGTGCCGGCAGTGCAAGTGTCACTTAAAACCTTCGAATTTCTTCGTTTAGAGTCGTTTAAAGAGGAGCAGTGAAGCACGGAGTGACAAGTTTAATAATGTCTTCTGCATTTCCTCCCATCTCGATCAATATCCAACAGGAGTTTTCT
Source organism: Andrena cerasifolii (assembly GCF_050908995.1). NCBI lineage: Eukaryota > Metazoa > Arthropoda > Insecta > Hymenoptera > Andrenidae > Andrena > Andrena cerasifolii. Next base: position 2,630,051 of record NC_135129.1, read on the forward strand.
AGTAACGCGATATTTCCCAAGTGTCTCCAGGGTCTCCATTGTGAACGCTGTGTTTCTTTCAGAAATTACCCCCCCTCCGACCGTATTACACAAACGTAAATCAGCTCTGACACCATTTCAACATAATTCTAGCTTGACAGTGCTGGTTCAATACGATCTATATGTTTGCTTCCGTCGTGAACAGTTCCAAGTATATCCAGCTAGGGGATCTGGACCAATGCACTGTCCCAGCGTTAGTAATTAGTAGGCAGATGCTATATTCCTATGCACACACACGTATTTACCGCCAAAGTGCCATTCTATACACATCGAGCGGGTCTGCAGCGAATTTCGCTCGCCTGAAAAGCAACAAATGAACATCCATCCGTCAGGACTATCGGTACGTCGCAGTGAAACGCGATAGCGTTAATTCCAATGGGATCTAATTAAATTTACTCGCGGTCCCATTTGACGAATCCTGCCTAAAAATTCCTGCCACTTTGACGCACGACATTTTATCAAATTTCGTTGAAATACATTTATTTGGAGGATTCTTCAGGATCAGTTCTCTTGCCTCCATTATTTTCAAGCATACGAAACTTAGGGTGCTGACTTTTAAATACAATTCGTATCGAAAGATTTCTTTGCATTAATTACAATCTTAATCGAGCACTTGATGAAGAAATACTGAAACTTCATGAAGTTTAGATTTAGAAAATCACAGCATTCGTAACGGGAAGTAAATTTGATGGGGTGACAACAAGTTGAGGATGTATTAGTGTTTGTGGTATTAAAGAAATTTAGGATCAGCGAGAGGGAAAGTTATATTTCCGTTCGTAAAGCGTCGATTAATAGACGTTATACGCCGTTTCTGACGGAAAATTGACTGGAAGTTTTATAATTGAGCGTGTCTCGTGGAGGGGGGGAACTGTATAGAGTCTCGCGAAGTATCCCACCGAGTTTATTTCCATTAAATCATTTAACGAGCTTCAGCAAGACGAAGTTGTCTAACGAATGTCGAACACTGAAGCCGCCCCGCGGAATTACCAAAGTCGTTATCATCTCGACGACTTCTTTATCTATTCAAGAAACACCCTCGAACTCTAACGATCCTTCAACGAAACGCTCCATTCCTCCGCGAGAAATTATTAAAATTTAAAGTATCATCGGTCGCTCGGCTACATCGGACGAATTTTCAGCAATTGGAAATGGGTCATTCCGAATGAGGCAATGAACACTAGAAACGATTAAGATAAATACTAACGATAGGAGGTGCCCTAGCGGGGTGGGATTATTTTAACATGCTACGATAAAAGTTTCTTTATAAGAATTTATACTATTTCTCAAGTAGTCAATGCGAAATGACAAAAGATTCTAAGGAAGCTTTCTTGAAACATCTTAAGAACACTGATCTTGTTCCTTACAAGAACTTATTTCCAATCTTTCATTTCCAGACTTTCCCTTACTCCTAAATAAAAGAACCAACTCCTTTTCGCAAGCATACACTCGTAAGAATCGAAATGCTGTCATATTTCTCACGGATCACGCAGTACGCCCTGCATAATTTCCCACCTCCCCTACCCCCGAACTCAGCACCATCCTCCTCCGCAAAAACCGGAATCCCCAGCCGAAAATTTGCACGTTGCGTCCCATGTCCACGAAAGCAACAGGGAAGCTTTTTACGTCGACGGAAATCCTCCGTTCGTGCAAACCCGCGTGAAACGCGCAACCGTGCCGCGAGACTTCCAGCGACCAATAAAATCAGGTTAATAAATTATTGGATTTCGAAGCATCAAACCGCCTTTTAGAGCGATGTATTCCCTTATACGGGCGTGGCCGGCAGCCTGATGAGCCGACATGCTTCGTCCCGGGTACCGCGATTTCGCGATAAACTAATTTGCGAGGATTAGGGGCTCGAACAACGGGGAAAGCTCCCCCATAAGCTCGATCGCGTCGGCGGAAGTTGAAATCTATTTACGAGGCGTCTGATCGAGCGACCGCGAGGGCCGATAAGCGAATATGTCGCCGGCGAACGTCGTAACAGCTGGGTAAAACACATCCTGGACGAATCCTGAACCCTGGGGCGACGTCCCCCACCGCCAATTAACGGACGAATATCCTTCATTTGCGGGGACGACTGGGAACTACCCTGGCTGTAAATTTCAAGGGGATCACGGGAATCGACTGGCCGGCAGTCTAATGGTGGCGTGGAGAACGAGAGGGGTAATGAAAGTGTTCCTTCCCCCGGAGGAATGCCAATGGAAAGTTCGTTAATTTCACTCGATCGTTTTCAGGTTCGATAATTCCTTCCACGACGGAAGGTAGAGGAAACGCGGAGGTCTCCGGGCGAACGAACGAATAATTCTTCCTAATGCACTTTTGATGCGATTCCGAGCTGACTTTCTTTCTTCTCATAAGCGTAATTAAGGGATTCGGCTGGCGGAAGTGGCTCGTTTGTACCGAGTTTTCAAAAGCACGATGAACGACCTGAGAAGTTCGTTCTCGTTTAAATAAATCGCGATTGCGTGGCTAGATTCTGCTTCCCTTCTTCGTTCTCAGTCTCGTGTTAGCAGAAATTCGTATTTTCTTGCGTCGCAGGATTTTTCGACGTACTATTGTTTCTTTAGTCCTGAGTTTCGGCTGCGTGTCGCAAGGAGGACGAGCGTATTCGGTATTAAATTATTTTGCGACACGAAGTCGATGCGAATTGTACGCTTTTGGACGATGTTTCTGGGTTTAAAGTATTAAAGTAGCTGCAGCTGCCTCTTTGGGCTTGCGGAACTTGTACCACCGGGTATTCCCTGGCCGTTGTTAAAATAAAATTAAGTTACTCTGAAAAATGTGAGAACATTTCAGGCAACTTTTCTACAATACTCGACTGATGTAAGCGAGAACCGATTGCACAAGAGTTCCAAAGCACTTCTCAACTTCCCTCGTAACACTCGATGATGTACAGGCGACTTTGGCCTATTAAAAATTGAGCTGCCGACGGAAGTTTTCGGCAGAATGATTCTCAAGATTTACGAAATTCGAATCGTACTGCCATCGAAGCTGGTCGCGCTACCAGGTGCAATGCTTTTCATAAAAGTTCTCGATTTTTTTACCAGTCACCAGATGGTCCACGAAGCATCGATGCTTATTCCGTTCGATTTTTTTCGGATTTGTGTTTCGATAATCGTTTACTCATTTCTGGGTCACAGAGCCTGGCTAAGTTCTGACCAATTCCCAGCTTAGGATTAATAAATCGGTCACTTTAAATATCTCCTTTCCCATGTTTTATACGTCTAATGAAAGGAAATCCTGTCTATTACAATCAGCTCTCACGATTTCACCCATTTAAACGTTCCCGGCGAACAAGGACAAATATAAACCGCCAACAGCTTCATCGATACTGGAAGCACAAACAAGTTCGACATGAACTACGTTTTAAAAGCCAGATAAATTTATCGTCCGATTAAAGCCACAGAGTTCTATAATTGCCTTGGAAATATTCGCGTATTCACGACCACTTGAATGCTGCATTTCGATGCTTATTTCTCGATAAATCCCACGACTGGCGAGATATATTGCTCTAAAACGTTCCCTTCGAGCTGTTAACAGTTATTCACTAATTTCCTTCTTTTTATTTTCAAATTCCCCAACAATCGTGACCGACCAGTGGAAAGTTTCGTAGCAAAAGTGTCGCAGTTCTTCGCAGCAACTGTCCAAATAAATAGCAGCTAGACAGCTGGAAACGTTGTTGGAGCTTCATGGGAATTTCAAGGCGAGTCTATCAAGTACTCTGTATTTATACACGTGTGGTGGTGCGCACGTCTCGCCGCAGATTCCATACGGAACGATCCAGTTTCGTATGAAAGAATGTTCGCGCGTAGCTGGCTATTCGGTTCACAATGGACGACAAATCTGGTTTCGATAGAATGGCTCCTATCACTTTTCAAAAGGCCGTTAGATCGCTGATAGGAGCTTCTATCGTAGATTCTAGGGCAGACACTTCCAGCGGAATTTTACAGAGAAAGCCGTCCGGCTTTTCGACAATTTTACAAACAGCCCTTTTCATGCGACGCGACTTTATATTCCACGCTGCAATAACAGCGTGCTGCTCCCGTCGAAGCGAATAGAATTCATGAAAAAACTTTGCCCAAAAGTAAACAGGGTTTATGAATTCATGCGCTGCTGCGATACTGCGGACGAGAATAGGAAAATCGTAAATAACATCGAAGTCAGAACAGAGACGGTCCAGTAGCAGCGGCACTGGGCAACTTTGTGCCATCCGCATTCTTTCGAGCACAATGTAAATGCAAACTATGAATTACTTTAACGTCACTACGGAGGCGGAAGTATTCGAGCAATTCTATTCCATGTGCGTTGGAAATTATGTGCCACGCGTAAAACAAATTTTCTTTCGTTAAATTTCCCTGCAAACAGCAGCGCGTGAAGTGCTTCTCAAAAAGTGCTTAATTATTCAGACAAATGCAGTCGTTCAATTTCCAGTTAAAAAAGCTACTAAACTAAAATCTTTATAGCGAACATGTCGACTTTTTTAATGGTACTTTTTTAATTTTAATTTCATTATTACATTAGTTCTATCATTTTGTTGTTTTATTGTTTGTTTATTTTTGTACTGGTTATTCCTCTCTTTTCATTTTTTACACTGCTTCTTCGTTAACTGTATTAATAATTGTACAGTGGCTCGCATTAATATTCGGACACTTTTTAAAATCGCATAACTTTTTTAGAATTCGTCCAAACAACTTGAGTTTTTTTTTAGAAGTAAGAAGGATTAGTTTGCTAACTGACGCGTTTCGTCGTTTTGAAAAAAAATGTATTTGGTTGGAATAGCGAAAAGAACAGTAGAGGTCGATTTTTAAACTTTTTTTGGTGAGCTTGTAATGAAAATTCAAACAAACCGTTTGTAGATTGCAGTAAGTTGTAGACGTGCCTAAAATTTCATCAAAATCGGTTGACCTTGCTCCGAGCTACAAACGTTTAAAGATCGCAGAATAAGGTCGAGAATCGCTGATTTCGGGAATTTTCGCGATTCTCAAACTCAAGTTGTTTGGACCAATTCTAAAAAAATTATGCGATTTTACAAAGTGTCCGAATATTAATGCGAGCCACTGTATATTGAAAACTAAAGAGTCTTGGAACCGTGGAATAAATGATAATAATACTAAACTCTATCTCCAGACGTCTAAAATCAATATTTAATGCTCCCTGTGACAGAAAGGTATGCTACAATAGCTTCTCTCTGCTCCCTGCAGAAAATGAAACGTCCTCAAGCCACTACCCTTAACTGCTTATTACGAGAAGCATTGTTATTTCCCCAGATGAAATAATGGTAACCACCAAGCAGAGGTTCGTCGAAGAATTCCAGCAATTTTCTCGTGGGATCGTTCCGAATTACCAGAATTCAAAGTCCATTTTCGAGGACAGGCGCGGGGAGTCGCGAGGGAATCACGCGAAAGGGAACGTTCACAGGGGATGATTCGCTCGACGTAATCCCGGGGAAATAATCTTTTCACGCTCGATGAAGCCCCCTTCGACGATACTCGTCGGGCCGAAACCCGCTCGGGGTCCTCTCCAAGGTAGTGCACGGTCTCTTTGATGGAGACGCCATCTCCTGTGCGTGTTCAAGCTGCGAACTGTCGACTGTGTCATTAACACGGTGTCACGAACGCGCTTTCGTCGTGCTCCCGATACACCGCGGTTAACAAGCCTTGAAAATGCGGCTTGCCGCGCCGAAAAGTTGCTTCCAGACGCAGCCGCATGGGAAATTACACCGCCGAACCCCGTCCCCAGGGGACAAAGGGTGGGGAAAAATTTTCGGCGCGGCGCAGAATTGAATTTCGTTGTCGCTTCAACTTATCCCGCTTTCGCGACTTCGTTTAGAAATTACCGGAGTTAAGAGCGGCGTTTCTTTTTTAAGCCGCTTTGTAATTACCCTCGTTTACCACCGGCGAGTCAAAATTTTCTGTGTTAGTGCTAGGCTTCTTAGGCCTGGCTCTGGATGTAACGAAGAACTTCTTGTAGGCATTTAATGAGAGCAGTGAGAAACGAGTGTGATGCAGTGTTTCATTTTCCCGTGAAAGTAAAGCTGTCTGGAAAATTTGTGTGTGCGTGGCTGTGTGTAATTCTCAGTAATCAATAGCCGAGGTTATTGATTACAATAAGGATATCTGAGACCCCAAAGAAGAAGGAAAAAGGAGATTAATGCAAACGTGACTGAATTAATTCAAAAGCTTTGTAAAAAGAAAAGGAAACTGGATCTCATTCTATAAATAAATTTTTAGAATCACCTAATGAATTTTATTGAACTCGCGTTAGAAATATTTTTATCCGTTCAACTCGGCTCCCCAAAGATTAAATCCTGCCTGCGCTAATTACTAAAATAATCCACGCTTCAACTACTTCGGCTACTTAAGGGGGTATACCAGTTTGAACCCGCGGAAGATGAGTACATTTTGTGGATTTTTTTACAAGTCAACGGCATGATGAAGATTTCCCGTTTTTTTACTATCTTTACACAGTGTTATGAACTACTTAAAAAAAAAGTTTCAGTTAAGAAACTATTGTTTTTCGGAAGTTATAGATACATATCCGAAAGTCTCTCGATTTTAGACGGCTAAACGGTGGCCCTGAAAAAAGCTGTATGTCGTGTCTGAAATCAAAAACAGTAAAATTTTCTTATAAAATATGTTAATAGCTATCGTCCAACGGTGCCGATTTTGAAAATTTTGAAAAATAAAGAAATGGTGAGAGATCAAAGGTAAAGTTACATTTTTCTACGAGAAAAGTCCACCTTTTTTCTTTATAAATAATAAACGGGGAATCGGAATAAAAAAATCCCTCGTAGGAGGATGTGGAATCTTATTACGATTCTGCATGCAAAATTGGAAGTGAATTGGTTGAACGTAGCTCGAGTTATTAGGGCCACCATAATGGAAAATATAGTCGCCGCGCCGCGCTGCCCCGTGCTACCTGGGTTGTTCTACTCAAATGCCTATAACTTCGTCAATCTTCTGAATTTTTGCATCGGACTTGATTTATAATATTTCTAAAACATCAATCTATGAAAATATTTAAATAGGAAAAAAAAATCAGATCTTTGACACTTTCAAACGGTTACATCCCCTTAAGCCGAAGATTAAAATAAAGAAGGAAACACTGAAGTGTAAAGGAAGCTTCGTTAGCCAGATTTCAATTTTGTAGCCGCTACGTGATTCCCCAGCAGCTCCCCCGCAACGATACCGCGAAGCTGTCACTGAGGCCGCGGGATCTATCAAGCACTACGTTCACGTAGCGTTTCTTAGCAACCGCGGCGTGCTTGTCATTTAATTACAGCCGTCTCGCGATACGGCTCGATTCGTGCTCCGGGATCCACGGACACGCGTCTCGAGGAGCGGGCTCTAGTTCCTACGGAATGTGCCTGTAATTGAGCCAGCGGGCGTGTTTTAATCCGGCCGATTAATTTGTCGCGCGGAGCAGGTCGCGGCGAGTTCCGTACCAGTGTCCGAAGAATAAACCGTTGTTTGGCGGCGCGCAAATATCAGCGTGGCCGTGTCCCCGTAATCCGCCAAGGATTTCGACCACGTCCTTGAAGCGAACGGAAGCCAGATTCTGCTGAAACAGCGGGGCCATGCAAATGAGGAAAGGAGAGGGATGATCCGTCAACTCCGGCGACGTCTACCACCCTTTCCCCCATTCTTCCGCCTTGCAACGAGGGGGCTGGTTATCCGGGGCGCCAATTTGAAACGAGACACTGCTGATACGCGGGAAAAAGTTGGCCAGCCTGACCGCTCGCCCGTGGCGTCGGGGATGACAGTGACGCATGCTCGTTGATCTAATTAAGCCAAATGACCGATCGATGGGAGCGGCTGTTACTTCGAATTGCGCGCACTGTAGCTGTGCTACGGGGATTCAGCTACGGGGAGAGATCCAGGGTGAGGATAAAACATGCGTGGGTTCCATTGCGAGGGGTGGAATGAGGTTTCTGGGGTTTAACGAAGAAAGGTGAAGGCTGAGATTTTTGGTAAATAATGGAGCTGGACTGTGGTAGCCACTTGGTAGAGTTTGAAGAAATTGTTGGTTATAAAGGGTTGGGGAGGTTTGTGTTGTAAGTAAATACTTCAAAATACCTTGGAAAATTTAAGTAGGTAAATATAGCGCAACAGTGGAACTCTTCAAATTTTCAAACTGTTCGTCAAGAAGTCCAAGTGCATGGATATCAGAACCACGGAATGAAAGTAACCCATTGGTTACTTCGTTAAGTGCTTTCTTCGCACAGCATTGTAAGGCGCAGAGGACGAGACTCCTTTCGTTTCCTTCGCGAATCTACCCTTGCAACGAGGCACGGAACTCAACACGGAAGTGTGGCGGTAAAGAAAGGGCTGGAAGGCTGTAGGAGTGGACATTCCCGCGATGTACGACCTCCTTGTTTCTTAGAGCGATGGCAGACACCTACTCGTTAACCCCCCGGAGACTGGGAAAACTGTAACAAAGGGATGGCGGATGAGGAGGCCACGCTGGAAAAGTCTCCGGTGTGTAATTACTGGCTGAATTCTTATTACACGACGAGCACTCCCTACAGGCCTGTCCCCGCATTTATCTTTCTTCCTCGCCCGCCTTCCCACCCGTTATGTCCTTTACGATCCGTTGCTTTCGAAGCGTTGCAGTCCCATGCAACCGCAGGTGCGGCTTGATTACCGCCCATTCCGCCCCGACTGAGAGAAACCATTGCTCGCCTTTCGTCGCTCCCCTATTTTCCAGGCGAAAATTAGGGGAAACGGGACAGGAAGATCGAGAGCCGGTGCTCGGTTCGCGCGAAATAATCAAGATTTTTCCGTGACGGATAATGCGAACGTTGGGTGCCCGTGCATGACGTTGATTCAACGCGTTCGTTGTCGAGGGTGGCTCCCGTACGTTCCTCCGGCTCTTCTTCCATCTCGAAACTACGGAAACAAGGATGGCTCAAGTGTACAGGTTTGCGAGATTGATGAGCTTACTGTGCCGGAGTTAGCAACGATACGATGGAGCGCGTGGATCCTGCGTGGCTGACTAATTCCGTGCTTGTACTACTGACGCTCTGTGGAAGGAACAGTACCTACGTGTCGCTGTATGTAGAATTTTAGATTTCTTTTTTGTCTAAAAGAGCCTCCAATTGCAAGTGAGCTGACTTGCCCTGTAAAATCTACTTGCTGTCGTACAATTGGGAAGTTTGTAAGGGCAAGCAGATTTTTGTTGAATGCTTCAGGTTTGCTGCAATTCCCTCTGGATAGGAGCGTGTTGAGAGCACAATGGTAGGAAATAGATTGAATTAGCAATCAGTTGTCAAGCAATTGTCAGTCCAGGATCCTAGAAGCAATCAGACCTCTAACAGTCAATTCGAAATTAGAATTGCAAGCAGTCAGCTATCAGTCAGTTTAAGGGGCAATCAAGTTTACATCAGTGTTGAGGTAGATAACTAGACTAGAAAGCAATCGAGTTGTACAAGTTCGGTCATTTGCGTTACTTGTTATTTGCGAGGTATTCAGGCACGTAGCTCGCTGCCTACGCGAACCGCATTCCACGCGAATTATAAAACGAAATCGAGGAGCGATCAGAAAATCTTGCCGCGACAAATGAATTATCAGAAATTTCTGACACGTTTATCCAGGCCCATCGCGAAGGTAGCGTGGGAATGGACATTACAGGAATATTATTGTCCGGCGTACAATTGCTGTCTCGAATTCTTATTATTCAACGCGAGCATTCCCTGCAGGCTCTGTCATTGGCTTTTTTCATTTTCCGAAACGAAAGACAGCGACGTGCCGCGGCTTCATTACGCCAACAGAATTTAATAATCTGCGAAAACCGATAATAGAAAGGGACTTTCTGTCTGAATGTCTGCAACTGAATACATTTCAAAGTTTGCGAAACATGCTAAAATTTGTCGGAAATTATCACGTTTTCGTAAAAGATACCTATCCTCACTTCTGTCACGAAATAAATCACCCGGGGAGACCGGGACTAGTTGTGACATTTTCAGTTTTTTATTTTTAATTTATTTTGCATTCCATATTCAATACTATTTCCTCTACCGCTAACCACTATCGCATGTAATTAAACGAAAAGCGTGACTTTGAAAAAAGCTAGTTTGAAGGTCGAGGCATGTTGTATCAACGGGCCCGAGTAGGGGCAAGTTGTTACAGGATTAAATTTCACGAGAATAGACTTATTATGAGTAATATAATTATATTTTCTTGGACAAAAATAAATTTGTTAATGGTAAGAATTTATTACACTAAATATACAAGGTACAATTATGAATAATCTATTTTAAAAATAATAGAAGCTACTGAACTCAATTGCACTAAAAAAGGTGACGATCGTCGTCCGTTTCATACGAGGACTCGCAATTTTTAGCTTTTGCACACTTCTAATGAGCCCACTTTTTGCACTCTATGCACTGAATCCACTTTGTGGAGCCCCTCTTTGAATTTGAAAAAGGAGAGAGACAGTGCAAGCAAACGCAGTCTTCATCTTCGGAGGAAGATGGTCTAATATTCACGGTGGTTTTATTCTCATCTGCCCTTTCTTTATTGTATGTTTTTTATTTTTCAGTGATTAATTTCATTTGTAAAGTTTTTTAATAAAAATATTTACCAGAAAGCCTATGGTGTTCCGTCTCCAAAAAATTATTTAGCGGGAAGCTACTACAGTGGCTCGAGGTATTTAAAGGGTTAAATTAATAAATTAATTACTAAATACAATATACCAACATGCCCCGTGTCTTGTGTAACAACTTGCCCCGGTTGACACCATTGTGTATAAAATGCTACAAGTTGATACCAGTTTGGTGGATTCTTATGTTCTTGCTACGAATGTGTAGCTAAAGGAGCACTGACTCAAACGTGGTAATATTAATTTACATACATTTATCTGACTGTTCGGTAGAAAATATTGAAATGGAAGGGAGAAAAGTTACTATTAGCAGCGAAAACACAAAACCTGTAATAACGTGGCAACGCGTGATCCGACCACAAAAAAACACCATTCACAACCGTGCATGGTTGAAACACATCAGCCACTTCATCGTCGAAGTGATAGTCCAAGCGACAAAAGTTTAAACTGCTCTGTAAAAACCTGCCCCTGTCACATTTATCCCCGGTCTCCCCTACACTGCGACACCATTTTAGAAGCACATTACAATCCCTCAAATTTCCCTCGCACCCCGACCACCAGCGACAATAAAAACAACCGTCCCTGCCGCATCTAAATTTCGAATCAGCCACAAGACTCGTCGCCCTTTTTCATCGCGCACCGGGCACCCTAATAATGAAACGTACGCCCGCCGCTCTATCCTAGCCTCGTTTAATTAAAATGCAAATAGTAGCGAAAAATCTGAAGCCCCGGCGCCCGAGATTCGCGATATGCAAATCTCCGTGCTCCCGTACGACGTTCGGCAAGCTTTACTCGCCCCTCCCGCTCCCACCCCCAGCCGGACACTTCCCAATCGGTGGAAACGGCGTAATAACGGGGATGGGGATGTTTAAAATCCCCAGCCATGCCAACCCCAGGATCCGGAGATCCGACGGTCAAAATTTAATTTCACGATTGCACATCCGACACGCGGGCGATGTTACACGGCTGGCCCCGCCGCGCCACATTTCACGGCGTATGAAATTTCTATCGCCCGCATTTAAATATCCAGGAAATGCGCCCGCCTCGGTGCACTCTGCATCGCTGCATGTTCGTGCAGTCACGCGAGTGTCACTGCTCACTGCGTTTACAACGTTCTTTTTTCGCCGTTCCCGCCCCCGCGAAACACTGACCGCCGAAAAACGCTCCCGACTTAATTCAGTCACGGTGCGTAATTTCGTCCTAAATGGGTTTCGCTTCTGAATATTTCGCGCAGCTTGCGGGGAATATATTCCTCTAAGAAACTTCCTGCATTGCCGTTTCGACCAGGGAAGTTGTAATGCAAATATTTCTTGCCTTTTAACTATTTCATTTATTTTACTTTCTTGAGTCTCCGAGGATACTTCACGAATCGCAAGACCAGCGTTAGCAGTTGTTATTTTATCTCCGTCATAAACAAAGGGACTTTTACGCTATCCACTACCGGTAATCTCATATGCACCAATTCAATATTTATAGGTTGAGCGAAGGATCAGTGAAATGTCTGCCAGAGGTTGGGAAATCCATTTCTGAACTCTTCAGCGGGTTGTTGGAATATCCTGTGGAAATTTTCCCAGTGAAAATTATGAAGCAATTGGATGCTCGCGGACAATCGAGGAGGGGGGGGGGGGCTTCAGCTCCTCTGGAACATGCACTTCTATTTTTCCGCGGCTCGTTAATAGGATGGGGAACACGTGACGTGTTCGACGAGCACTCGCTGCTGCTCATATTTAAATCAAATAGCTGGCGGAGAACCGATGTCTGATGGGCGCGATGTCATTCAGAGGGAAGCAATCTTCCGAGGAGAAAGGATGCGCCGATTAATGCCCGTACTCTAATCGTGAATTATTCAACGTGTTTGGCCGGGGATGAACGTGTGCGTGTCGTCGTTCGTTTCGCGCTCGCGAACGATCATCAAGCCCAGCCACGGCGAATTCGCCGCGGAATTAAGAATTTAGCGCCGACGATCGAATCCCCCCGAAATTGCAAATCGATTCGTGATTGCGATCTGCGATTTTATTCGTTATAAACGAGAGGCTGGCGTGTGATTGTGCCAGCTAACATTCTATCCGCTTTTAAATACACAATTTTTCATCATCGATTTCGGCTTCATTTGTACGCAAATTTTTTTCAACCGCAATTAGACACGGCAGTTTTGAAATTTCTTTTAATTAATTTTTCATGCTTTAACACGCTGGCTGTAATATTTGAACACGCTCGCAAAGGTAGCTGTGCAAATTCTTATTATTTTTATATATTCGACAGACAGTTTTGTCTCTTCGTTTGAAATATTAGATAATAAAAGAAGAGCTGTTAAATTTATCTGATTTAAATATCGTCCTTCTTTTAACCTGCTGCATCTAACTGCGTTGAAAGATTTGCATTAAAGAATAACAGTCACTGTAGCCTTTCTTATCTTGGATGATACTAATTCGTTATAAGACTAGAAAGTTTCTGCTGAGAGGAGGGTTAAGAACTTAAAAATTCTAATTAGGAAAACGACGAATATAAACGAGCTTCCAACTGATTTCAAATGACACTTTACGTTCCGCAAAATATATCCTCGTGCCTGGTGAAGCAGCAGAAATATTGAAATATTAATATTTATATGTTTTGCCCTACAGCAAACGCCTAACGAGCGGCGTACTCGCATTTCAAATGCAAATAAAGCGTAACTTTTTCTCAGGCATGAATTGTACACGACGTACATTTTATCCTTAGTTCTTTTCGTTTCCTCACCTCCGCTCTTTCCACGCATTAGTTCTCAAAATCTGCCCATCTTTCACCGTCACGCGTAACGCGAGCTTAACAGCCGCGAAATTTCTTTTGAGGACCAACATGACGCGACTAATATTCAAGCAATCTGAGGCATCATTTTCGCCGTATGTTTTGAGATGCAAATGAGATTCTGCGGAGTATTTCATTAACTATATAACAAAGAATGTGTCGAGAATATTATATTAACGATGCTGACGTAATTTTCTTATTTAACCTCGCGAAGAAGCCTCCCTACTATGATACGTAGAAATCAAGATTTTATGTTCCTCCTAAAAAAGTGAACAAAGATGTAACTTAAAGATTTAAAATGGTCAGGCTACGAAATTCGCGCATATTATTAAAAAGTTGTATTTTGAAGAAAATGCATGTGGAAAGTTGCAGGAAGGTATAGTTCCTATTGCACCAGCTAGAACGTGTGTCTGACCATAGACAAACAACTACCACTTGCTGCCTTCTGTTTCCACTACTGCGCGCACTACATTCATAGAAATTAGTCATACTCTTCTAAATCTACGCATTGCTTTAAATACTAATTCTAATAAAAGGTGCTCGGGTGATGGAAAGCTTCCCAGAGAAGTCCAAAATTATCAGCAGTTCCATTTAAGCTCGTCTCGTTACACCAGCCTCTGCATTATTATCAAGAAGGCTTTAAGCGACAGAATTTATTTATTCTCCATCTCACCAACTGCACTGCAACAAGATGACGGTCGTTACTTCAGCAAGTAGCAGGTTAAACGAGAAATGTCAGTTGAACGATAACCCAGTAAAGAGGCAAATAATTTATGAGAAGGGGTTGGCCAGCAAACAGATTTTAAGGATTCTTTCTTAGGTCTGGCAAGTCGAGTGTATTTCCTGCAGTTTAGCCCTCCCATCTTTTCAACCTTTCTATTTCGCCGTCGTCGTTTCGTCCTCTTTGATTGCTCATGTATGATCGTCCCTCCACCCGGCTGCTTGCAACGGGCCACGTCGCAGATTCGCGGAAAAGGGAATACGCGAATGGGCAAACATCTAGCAAAGAAATGTATGAAATTGGCGCGGCTCCGACTGCGTGCTCTTGCACATGCAAGATTTCGTGGGACGGAAGGAATGGCGGGCAGGGAAAAAGGAACAGGAATCCCTGGCTCCTGATTCGAAGTCGTCGTGACATTTTGCACGACGAGAGAGTTCCAACTGACTGAACCACACGAAATTCTATTCGAATGAGTGGAAACTTTCTGAAATGATGTCTTCAGCAACTAAGATTTACCTTGCTCGAAACTCTTCGCAGACGTACGCGTAGAAAAGAAACAAGAGATAAAACGCTCCGCAGATCGAATCACTGGACAACTGAATTAATAGAGTTAAATGAAAGTAACAGTGATTAGATGCATTCATTAGCATTCACTGATTACCGAATTATCTATACCCGCGGCTGTATTTAATCATAATGATTAATATCGTTAAAACGCGTAATACGCCTCGGTTCGTCGGGGTGATTTATCGGAAGTCGGTTATCAATTACTTCAAAAGGATATTTACTGCTCGAAACTATGCGAAAGTACGGGAGTTATTTGAACGTTGCTTGGTGTCCATTTAATTCCAGTCGATACCTACTCGCCACGGAACTTTTACTTAAACGCCACCGGTTTTTTTCACACTATCGCTGTGATAAACGCGTATAATTTAGCATACATTTTCGCCGGTCTCATGAATAATAGACACCGTTATCAGAACTCCGATTACTCTGTTGCATTTCAAATCTAACACGCTGTAAAGCCTTTTACATTCGACGCATTAATATGTATGAGATAAAAATTCCCTCTGGTGCTTCTTATTAATGGAGACCGTTTGGCCATTCGAAACAATACCCCGTGTCGTCCGAAATTTAGTAGACTCTCTCACCTGTTCCGTTCGTATTGTTGGAAGGAAAATAGAGGAGCTCGCCCCCTCGGCAAAAAGGTGTTTCATTCGTTTAGAAAGAAAAATTGCTCCCGCTGCTTCTCGCATCGCCTCTCTGTTTTGTGTCTCTGCATCGACTTAATTCCATTCATAAATTCGCACCTCACACTTTAACGGCGCACTTACTTAGCCCGAGCTATTTATTCGAGCAGGAAATTATAAGGACACCCCCGGCATAATGAGCTTAATGCAATGGCAGCGAAATTGTCATTAAAGAGTTTCGCCAAGACTGGGAACAGTTGCACTTTGTAACATCTTCTCTAAGTCGATGCTAAGTCACTCATTAATTTCGTATCTCATAGAAGCATTACGAATAAAAGCTGCTTTGCGTTACTAATGATTAGACTTGGGAATCACGAAATTCTTTGGTAAACGAATTTTACTGGTCAGCATCGTTTCGAATGATGTACACTGCTCTCAACATTTATTCTTTAGAATCAACCTAAATCTGAAAATTTAAAGCAATCTAAAGTTGTAATTAATTTAATATTATAATTCAGACGATTAAATTTTAATATTCCTTCCACTCTGTCTGAAAAGTGATACAGGACAGTTCGATACACTACTTTCAACACTTAGGGCATCCTCTACTGAAAGTGAGCTACTGAAAGTATTATACACCTTAAAATCGCCTCGCAAAAAATAATACTGTACTGAATGCAGAGTATCGCTTGAATGTCTAAAAGAAAACTCGAGACACCCAAGCTGCAATATTCCATAAAAGTAGTTCAAAGTTTGCCAATGACGAGCAGTTAATGGTTCTCCTGCGAAATACGAAATACCCTCGCCCTTAATAAAATCCCTTTTATTTTAAGACAATTAAAAGTAAGTGGAAAGTTGGAGGGTAGTTGTAGCAGTTTCAAGCGGCGGCGCTGAAGTGGCGAGATCACGACCTCATGTCCGTACCACTGGCACAGTACTCCCACGTATTCTTAACTCTGTTAAACCGCAAAACCACTGTCTGCGACCAACACCGCCTCCCCTATCCAAATCTCGAGGTGTAAATTTATTCGTCACCGCAAATTTTCTGCTTCCTATCAGGCCCGTGTTCCATCAACGAGTCGTGTTTTCCATTTTCCACCGAATTCTGCTGATAAAGCAATTACTTGACTCGGCGCTATTTAAATTTCAATTGCAGTCGCCCCGGATGCTATTTACGCGTTACCAGGGGAAACGATTCGTTCCACAGGGACGTCAAAAATATTTTACAATGGTTTTATTCTATTCTTAGACGAAATAATTGACACATATTTGAGAAGAGACTTCGTGTCACAAGTTATCTGTATATTGGTTCTAGGCGCTTTATTTTACAGGCATTAAATTGGTTAGGGAGACAGTGATGGTCAGGATTGATGGAACCTGGTGGTTCAAGAAACACTCAGGTTTTATCTATTTGATCTACCATCCTTAATTATTGTCCACTTTCAGTGACTGTATTGATTAAGGGGATACGCGATTTTTTTTACAGATACCATGAAGTTGAAAATTATTTCTTTACTTTCTATCTGTAGAACATGTATTAGTGCGCATATTGTATAAATATTGTACAAAAATATTAAAAGAGGGCCGAGTTATTTGTTGTCCCGCGAAGCTCCTCCGCGTGAGCGGTGTATCAAACATCTCCAAAACTATTTGCCCGATTTAATTCAAACTTGGCACACATACTCTTAATGGTATTATCTAAAATGTAGCATATCATTTTTTTATACGACAACCCATTCGTATATAATAAATGTTCTAAGTTTGCCGTGTTTGGTAAAAATGAAAAGTGATATTCACCATGCCCTCGTGTGTACAATAAATTTTTTCTTCTCAAATCCGTAGGCTACATTGTAGATATTTTATTAATGAACACTAGAATCATGGTCTTTCTCATGTCAGATGAACCTGGGCGTCATAATTTGATACACCGCGCCCACGGAGGAGCTTCGCGGGACAACAAATAACTCGGCCATTATTTAATAATTCCGTACAATATTTACACAATATAAGAAATAACTATCAACCTCATAGTATCTGTAAAAAAAAATCGTCTAGTTTCGAGCGTCTCGGGGTGGCGCAACCCCTTAATCTCTGTCTTTTCGTTCACTTTACAGACCCCAGTCCCGCAGTTCATCCGCATTCACGAAAGTTGAATAATTCTCGACTACGCCAGAAGTTCCCGAATTTTCTGAAAGCTCCATCTGTTCTACCTTCTATCCAGGTCTATTAATATTCATGGTTATTAATTCGTTGTCGAGGACATAGGTCGTACACAAGAGAGTAGAATTTACTTGTCTAAGTACATTCCTAGAGAGATTGAGGCGTTCTACGCTCAAAGCAAATATTATAGCTACATGCAACGAGCTGAAAAGCAGCAAATATTGAATTTCCTTCGTTTATCCGCGAAACACTCGGGGAAGGAACGTTTGCGGAATGTATCGAGCAGAGATAACGAAAATACGCAAACTATTCACGCGTTAACAGAAACGCCGGGGTAGTACGTGGGCCGTGTCTTTGACGCGTTACAACCGTTCGCGTGTGTACGTCTGCGCATGAAAAAATTTTAATCAAAATTCCAGATATATTGATAAACTGTACAGTACGAACACGGGTAAGCCATGTCAATTAATACACCGGCATCAAATACAGTGGAATGCAGAATATTAAAACCTGAGAATGACAAATATTTAATAAAGACTGCTAATTCTGAAGAGCCTAGCTTCGATATTGGTTAGCAATAGTGATACGCTGACTATGCGGGCGTGTGACGAAGCAAGAGAAAGGAATTTATATTAAATACTCGTCTCGAATAGAATACACAGCATGGGTAAAAATATAACAGTACTACCCTGCCCAATTATGATTCATTCAACAGAGCCCCATTTGCACCCTCATTCTAATTCCAAAGCAAGTCCTTCTTTAAATAAAAAAAGTGTCCTCGTAGCATTCAAATTCGACATTCATCCGGACTGGAAGAACGCGACGAATAGTCCTTAAAATCCCTTTGCAAAGGATTAACAGAACGGAACGCCAAGATTTCCACACGCGATAGGAACTCTTGAATTCGATGGCCCGCAAGATTTGCATAATTCCAGCGGCTCGAATCGGTCGAATGAATCGCACGTTAACAGCACGAGCGTAAATAAATCAATAATTTCATTAAACAACTCGCGGTCCGCCGTGGCACGGATGTGCCATAAATTATGTCCATTGGCGTGCCGCCAATGATACAAATTATCGATTCCGCCCGAATGCAAAATGCCAGCAGTCCGGCGACGCGTGACCGAAGTTTGCCTGGAAATCAGTCGCGCCAGGGCTACGGCCGGGCAGGAAAAATCGCCCTGGCTTTACACGCGAACGAATTACACGCCGGCAATGACGGAAAGCACGCCTAACCGCGTTACATCCGTTAATGGTGTTTCAGCTCGGCGTGTCTGTGATTCGCGTCAACGAAATCGAACTTTCGCCCGACCGTGCTTTTGCATAAATCTGCCGCGCGATTCGCCTGCGCTTGCGAATAAATCAGAGCGCACCCCGAGCCGAGTATCTTTCGCTTCGCGTGCCTCCGTTATTTACATTTCCCACGTCCGATTACTCGAGGCGATTCTTTTGAAGCGTGCCTCAGTCGCACGTGCCATTCAGTTTCTAACTATAAGGATCCTCTTGTGGTCAGAAATCGCGATATTATCGCGGTATGTTACCCTCTGATTCAACGCCCTCCAGTTTCCCTAATTGCCCAATTAAAGCAGCTCAATTTTGCTTCTAATGGGATTATAATGTCGAACGGTATTGGGGGCAGGCTAGCACAAGTGCGGTATGCACTTCGAGGTGGGACGACAGAAGTGGAGAAGGTCAGTTACAGTAATTGAGGCGATAGGTGTGTGCAGAAGGACGAATGTTAATTACGAAATTAAATATCGAAGTCAATGGAAATTACAATAGAAATCGAGGTTCGGTGACATTTTAACAGCAGCCGGCAACGAACGTTAATTGCGTCGCCACGAGCTTTCGAATTCCGACGAGCGTGCGGTTCGTTCGAAGTGATCGGAGGAACGCGAGCAAAAGCGCACTTCACCGGCAACGAAACACACGATTTCGTTGCCGCGAACGTCACCGATGTCGCTCGGAAGGCACAGATTTTCATCTTCCCCTTCTGTTGATTGAACTCGGCCCGAGCCAGAAAAAAATGGGGGAGAAAGGGGAAGAATGTTGCGGTGCAACGGCGAAGGATGGTTTATTAAATTCTTCCACGTACGAGATTTCATTGTAGCGGATAATCGATATAAAAGTTATCAGGATACAGAGGAGAGACTGTTGGAGGCAGATACGGGCAACGAACGAATGCATTGAAAGATTCAATAAGCCCCTCGAATCCCACAGGAATGGATGCTACGTGTTCGATGTTTCTGAGCACAATCCAGGTAATTTTTCACGTACGACAACGGCGGCGGAACACTGTTACCCGTAATTTGATAGAAAATCAGTTTACGTTCTGTTTGCCGCGTGACACCGTGCACGTCAAACGTCGCGAGTACTGTGTAGGTACGCGCGGAGTGATTGTCGTTCAGCACGGTGTGATTCATGATTTGATCAATGATTCCACGCGAGCATCGTCAATATGAAACGTCCCCCTCTCGTAAAACACAATTTATCGCCAAACGCGGGTGGTAAAGTCTCTGTATCGACGCTTCCCGATAGCTGCCGTGTAATTCGTGCCCGAACACCGAACGTGCGCGTAGTTTCTTCGGTTATTTCCGTATTGGGATTATAATAAAAATGATAACTACTGTACTGAAATTTAAACGATCGATGTACCGAGAAGATTGATTGTTAAAAGTTTCAATACCTTCGGCATATCCGCCGCGCGACATTGACGGCTATTAACGTATTAAACAAACGACAGTTTGCGCCATTACGTTCGACTGAAATGTCAATTTTGAGATATTAAGCGTGGAAACGGATTGATCGAGACAATTAGTCGTATTACTAGCGCGGGGAATGTGGTGAAAGGTCTGTTACGAAGGGGAGTAATTGTATCGTTTAATTTGGGGTATGGTAGTTTTAAATCTCTAATACGATGTCAGGTGGTTTGCCTATTTCCATGGGGGTGCTCGACTTCGACAGGATGACGAATGATAAGGAAGAGTTCGCTGGACATTTTTACGAAACTTTGCGTAACTACTCTTAGAGCAGACGAAATTAGGAACAGGTATTTTTTCAACTGCGGTACCCCAAGTTTAAGGGTGGAAACTACCCTTCGAAGTTTCACCTCTCCGATGACACTGCGGAAACCATTGGATGTACGAAAGAACTGCCTGAAGACGTATTTCGTGGCTTTTTAGATAAATTAACCAAGAGTAAATATCTGCGAGAAAGCAAAAGAAATTTGGAAAATTCATTCTACCACTTTACGTAAGAAACTATCAAAAGCTTCAGAAAGAACAAATTGTCTTATTCAATTAACAGCAATATGCAAATTGGTTCGCAGACGTTACAATCATTACACTAGATTTTTCCAAATCTCATAATTTCTAGAACCGGGGCTTCTCTGCCATTATTCTTCGAGACAATATCTACGTACTTGCATGCATGAATAAATTCAGGAAACAATTGGCCGACTTCTTTGTTCTCGCGAAAATTTCAATAATTCCTCCACTGAAAGAGAAGCAAAAAGGACTTTCTCCCTTAGTCTGCGGAACCAATCGGCGTGCTCCTCCCTTCGAGGAGCGCGAAGAGTTTCCTCCAGGAGGAAAACAGACGAAAAACAATGAAAAGTATCGGGGAAGCTTTTCTTGGCTCTCCCTCGGCCAGAACATTTTTTCCCCGAATTGTGGAGGCTGCCAGTAAATACTGGTTTTCACGGACTACCACACTTTTCCGCGATGCTTGGGACGACTCAAGAGAGGATCCAAGACTGCGGCGCCTCTAATTCATTATAGCAGCCCTGAATAAAATGCAGGGACCGTGCTTTATGCGACTACGGTGAAAAGACGAATGCCCAGTCATTGATGGGAGGATTTTAAAGCGACGAGTGTCGTTCCTTGAATGCACCGGAATTATTACTCGTAGACGAATGAAATTCTACGCCGTGAAGATGTAATTTAGTATTTCAGGAGTGGCTCACTCACCGAAGATGAACGACGTCTTCTTGATGCGTTATGAAGCTGATAAGAGGCTGGATTTCTTCCCGTCTGGAATAGGCAAACATTAATTGATACCGTAAATAACTGATTACCACGGAATTCGAAGTGGCAAGCCAGACGAAACTTCCTATTTGATAAAATAAATTTAAGTGGGTGATGATGTAACATAAGAGCATTTAGAAATTAATATTTTAATTTTGTGATCACAGTGTGGCAGACAAATCATCTGATTTGTCTTAAATAATGATTATTTATCAAGTAAAATTATACATTCTTTCTATAAATATATTTATAGAATTTATTCCTGTATTTCGAGATTTAATAAGATTAAATCTTTTACCTATAAGTACCTGCAAGTATATTTATATTATAGGAAGTAAAGGAGCACGATAATTATGGTGGATCTAACTGGCTCTAGATGCATAACACTTTTTATTCGTCTGCTTTCGGGTTCTGCATAATTATCGCCGGCACGAGTTCACGGTATAGAATTGCGGGGGTTTTGACACCGAGATAAAGCACCGCTACGGTTATTGTTAGTCCCCCAGCTACGTAAAAATTCCTTAATTACGACTTTCTGTTTCGACGCATTAACACCGCCTCCGTGTCCCCATAAATCGCAGTCGCAGAGTCCCCGATTACATTCTGCTACGCCATCGTACCTTATATCACTATTAACTGGCTACGCACTGGCCACAATTTGATTAGCAACGCCCACCGTCCGCGAGAAAGCTTTTTAATTCCCCGCATACATATTATACGCCACTACAAAGTGTCACACAATCCTAATTAACCTTTGTCTTATATTCTCTAGCACCAACGCGTTTAACAAGCAAGGAACGTAGAGGCGCGATGTAGCTTAGGAAATTGTACCGGCTAAAGGTACGATAAAATGTTACTATTATTACCATAATCTGCAGCTGCCTGGCATTAGAACGAATCCTGCGAGTTCAACGCGTTCCCCGCCGGAGCTGTCTCTATAAAGCACGCGAGCAGAAACATAGAAATAAATTGAGAGGCACGATTTTTCAGCGCGAATATCCCAAGACTTGGCAGAACTCTCAACCTACATCTTACTTTACGCCGCGCGTAAAAGCCGCGTCTGTGGAATAAATCTCCGCTGGTCGGCGTCTTAATTCAACGTCGTCGGCATTTATGTAATTCGCTTGTTCCTGAATTCGGGGTCTGGTGTGCTCGTATGTACAGCACGCGCGGCGTATAAGCAGCGTAATAAGAGGTAGCAGCCTTCGCCTTCGTTCGGATCACGCTCGAAAATGAGTTTCTCGGCGGAGCCGCTAATTATATTTACTGTACACGCGGCACGGCGCCGTAGTTCGAAGTAAATAACGTATAGCCGCTGCAGAGTAATCGGTCGAGAAATATGAGCGGCCAGGGGGAAAGTAGAACGAGCCAGCTAAAACACTGGCCGAAGCTTATCACAGTCACCGCGTATCTACCAATTATGCCTCTAATTCCAAGTAGTTTTGAGAAACAGGACCTCCCGAAACAGACTGCTCGCCAAGTTCTATAACGACTCCAAAGGTACTAATGTTGTTAGCTCCAGTTGTTTGCTGTTCAGTAATGTTTGATCGTAAAGCATTGTCACTGCCGCAAGAACTGCATTACGGATTAATAAGCGCCGTTGTTGTTGCAGCTTGGTACATAGACATCGACTTGGCGGATAATATAACAGTTCAGCTCCTTCCGTGTACTTCATTTCCTGCGTTACTGTCGCTGCAACGACTTATTCTATACGCCTGTTCGCTTGGGATCTTGTTAGTAATCAATTATCATTTTCAATCTCCGATACGCTGTTATGTCACTCGTTCGTGAGATTCCTTTCCTGGTCTGGGTTAGGTACAGTGAATTCTACTTGCCTCGAGTTCAATCGATTAAACAGTTTCATTTCCGAAGGCGATTTATTTACTGACACGTTGGAATTCGGCCTTTATTGAACATCCTCGCGAAAAATGTTCGGATACCAGCCATACAAAAACATGGAATGTTTGCGCACATGTTTCGCTAGGCACAGGGAAACGGAGGATTCGATAAATAATACGGTTCCCAGTAATTCGAGCGGAAAATACGGGATATACAGTGGCTTGTATTAATATTCGGACACTTCGCGAAAATTCACGAAATCAGCGATTCTCGACCTTATTCTGCGATCTTTACACGTTTGTAGCTCGGAGCAGCGTTAACCGATTTTGATGAAATTTTAGGCACGTATACAACTTGCCGCAATCTACAAACGATTTTTTTTTAAATTTTTATTACAAGCTTACAAACAAAAGTTTAAAAATTGACCTTTACTATTCTTTTTGCTATTCCAACCAAATACTTTTTTTTCAAAACGACGAAACGCGTCAGTTAGCAAACTAATCCTTCTAGCCTCTCAAAAAAACTAAAGCTGTTTGGACCAATTCTAAAAAAGTTATGCGATTTTAAAAAGTGTCCGAATATTAATGCGAGTCACTGTACATAGTTACTCCACTCAAAAAGCCTGCATGATATCTAGTATATATTCCACGAAATTAATTCATTCTTCAAAATTCTTCTTACTTTAAGACAGAGTGGGACAAAATTTTTATTTAATTCGAATAATGAATAATAGCTGAAAAATATTCGTCACGTGTCGAATAAATTTAATTATTTCAGTCGTCGAGAATTTATTTGACGAGTAAATGTTAATTTTCTTATTCGTCGAGCGGTTCAACTTGAGCGTCGAATAAATTTTTCAACTTAAACTTTAACTGTAACTTTAACTTCAACTTTAATTCGTTTATTTGACCGTGAAGTTGAAACTCTTGACGAGTAAAAAAATTAACTTCATTCGTCGAATAATTTAAAGTTAAAGTAACTATTATTCGATGCGTTATTTAAATAATTTTTTATTTAGTTAATGCTCAACTCTGCTTTACGGTACGGCACATAGGTACTGCATATTGTATAACAAAATCGATCAGTCACCCAATCGGACAAACAAACATCTTCTCAATTCCCGTACTATTCAACCAACACCCACCATTCAACACCGGAGAATCTACTAATCCAACTCACCATCCAATTTCTTTAAAAAACAACGCATTCATCGCGTACTCACGTGACCCCGCAAAGCCTCGAAGCACAAAGCTATTAACACGAAAATTCAGCCCTGGAAGCGCGAGCAAAAAGTTCAAACAGCTACGTTAAAAGCCCCGTCTCCCTTCGCGCGTTAAATCTGGCCGCGCGTGAAAAACTCTTCGCTGCGATCCATGGATACCTGGCCCCTTAATTATACACAAGCTGTATCAGGGCCCCGCAAGCCGGGGGTACGCGCGCGCGCGTGCCATTCGTGACTATTTTTCGAGCCGCCACGTCGCGTGCTGGGGATCTTTTTGTTTCCGATTCGCTGCCACCGCCCGGGCGGAACCAAGTTCCCGCGTGCACGGGGGCGGCCTCATTTTCTCTCCATCGGCGTAATCAGCGTGGGTCCCACGGATACGCGCTCCGCGAATGAATGGGCAAAAGTAGTCCAAGGCACGTACCAACGGTTTGGATCGCGAACTTTTAATTAGTGGCAGGGAAAAAACCGGGGGTGTCGGCGGGAAATGGGGGCTGACCGAGTGTCTCGGTGAAACTTGGTCGCCCGCTCGTCTCTGCGATCACGTTTGATGGAAATCACCTGACCCATCGCCGTGGGAAGCCTCCAGCTTCCCCCTTTCCCCTTCTTTACCGTTCCACCCCTTTCGGGGCTTGAGTAATAAATGGACACAATGTTGCGTCTTGCTGCCGTTGGTTCTGCGTTTCTTGAATGCACCTCGACGTAACCTGTAGGTGTAGTTCCTTGTAATATTGCGGAATGTCCAGTAGCAGCGTTCCGGGAACCATTTCGAAATGAGAACAGGGACTTAGTTTGAAACACGTTGTCAATGAAGTACCTACAGTGACTCGCATTAATATTCGGACACTTTTTGAAATCGCATAACTTTTTTAAAATTGGTCCAAACGACTTGAGTTTTTTTTGAGAAGCTAGAAGGATTAGTTTGCTAAATGACGTATTTGGTCGTTTTGAAAAAAATGTATTTGGTCGGAATAGCGAAAAGAATAGTAAAGGTCGATTTTTAAACTTTTTTTTGTAAGCTTGTAATGAAAATTAAAAAAAAAAGTTTGTAGATTGCAGTAAGTTGTATACGTGCCTAAAATTTCATCAAAATCGGTTAACGTTGCTCTGAGCTACAAACGTTTAAACATCGCAGAATAAGGTCGAAAATCGCTGATTTCGGGAATTTTCGCGATTTCGACATTTACTATTCTTTTCGCTATTCCAACCAAATACATTTTTTTTCAAAACGACGAAACGCGTCAGTTAGCAAACTAATCCTTCTAGCTTCTCAAAAAAACTCAAGTTGTTTGGACCAAATCTAAAAAAGTTATGCGATTTTAAAGTGTCCGAATATTAACGCGAGTCACTGTAATTAAGAAATGCCATGGCATTTACTACTGCCAATGAGTACACAGTGAAACGGTTTCGGCTGGAAGATTAATTCCTCAAGCTTGTACCAAACGATTCCGGCATCAAAATTTGGTGAACTCTCAAATCTACCTTTGAAAATTACCACGTTGAACTATGTAACCAAAAATCATATTCTCGCGAAGGGGGAAATGTGTTTTATCAGAAGCTTAACTAAAATTTCAATTCCGAAATTATTCGTTACGTTTCCCTTTTTGCCCCGCGCTCCATCAGAAGCTTAACTAAATTTTCAAATCCAAAACTATTCGTTACGTTCCCAACTACGCTTCGAATGGAAGCGTTTTCCATTTTGCTCCATAAAAAATTCCTCCACACTTCTACGTGGCGAGGCCTGAAAATCAGGACTGAAACGTTCATCGAGGCGGAGCATTCTTTGCCGGCGCCGTGAATCGTGTCATCGATCGCGGTTCGCGAATGGATTGAATATTTCGAGAACGATGGGAAAAAGGTAGAGGCTCGCGAGTAGAAACGACGCTTCCGACCTGCCCCGCTAATTATCACGCGACTCTGACGGGGACGAACTTTTCACGCGTGACGGCAGAATGCTTTGCTACCTATTTGTCCGTAATGAGCGTTTCAATTTTCCGTAAAGATGCCTTTAAGGGAAGGTAATAAAACGGCTATTCCTTTCTTTTTTTTCGCCGTGCTACGCCATCCCAAGTTTTTCCACCGCGTTGTTGCATCCGAAACGAGCAACGCCCCTGCCTTGAAATTGCTTCTCAAAGTATTCCGAACTTGTACCTCCATAACTTGCGCTATAAATATTTTAATTAAGGTTCGTTAAAGAAACGCGATACCCTGTTTTTTTTTTCATGAAAAGAAGTCGATATGGCGGGAGCGGCGCAAAACGTGAAGGGGGATCGTTTTTATTACTTCGCTGATTACCTGCTCGTCCAATACCTTTTCAGTGTTTGACGCATAAAAATCGCGATGCCGTTCGAATGAATTGTGATCAATTATTAATTGCCTGGAATTGAATGCCTTTGCAAGGTATTCCGAAGTGTTTGTTTCAGTAACAAATTTCATGAGAAGTGTAACGGTGACGACAAAGGTAAACAGTCGGTAGGAAATTCACGAAGCTGAAGAAGGAAAATGAGAAGCACTGATATGTGACGATTTACTACTTTAATATTTACGCATACATGATTCTATTGTGAAGCTATTTGTATTGAAATCTTTTTCTTAGGAAGAGTTCATTTCACCGACACTTTCAAAGAAAATTATGCAATTAGTAGGATAAAAGGGGCATAACACGTAAATCCTCTACTTGCTTTTCCAAGAAGTCGAGGGAATGAAATCTGAACTTAATTTGAGAGCGACTTATTAAAATCTTAAGAGCTTAAAACGACCATAAAAAATGTACATTTATCAGAGAATAAAATCTTCTGTGCTCTGTGATGTTAATGTGAAATGTATTATGACGTTAATAGCCATGCAAAGAAATGCGGAGCTAATGCTCAAAACGGATTTTCCTTTTTATATTTGGTAGCATAATGTTTATGCTTTGCACAGTCACCGTGCCGCAGCTTTCTCTTTTGTGTATCGCGTCACATGTATCGATGCTCGAGCAATATTTCACAGCTGACTCCTGGAGAGTGGCTGTCTGACCAGTGACGGTGCATTTCACTTCATCCGTCAACTTACTCGAGGAAATATTCTGCAACTTGGCACAGTGTGTCTACAAGGTGAGACGGGAGAAAGATTACTTCCATATGGAACGATCCATCGAAACTGAACCATTTTTTCATATACAAGGCTTGGTTCTACGATTTTAAAAGTTCCTTCGGTACTTGTGAATTGTCTGACTACACCTTCGCGTTGGAAAATTTAAAAACTCCTTTCCACAGAGATTATTCGAGACACCAAATAGTGAAATATGGACGATAAGAGGGTATAAATCTATTTCAACGAGACAATCGAATTCTACGAGATCGGGAAAGCGATAGAAGAATGTAAGTACTAGTCCTGAATAAAATTGGAGCGTTCTCCTCGAGTCACGTTCCAGGTGGACACAGTGTCCGCGTTTCTGAATGCAGTTTCGCGAATTACGGCCGAATTTAACGACAGATCTGTCGATAGATTTTCTTCAATTAAAAGAACGCCAAGACGAAAAGAGGATTCCATGAAATACCAGCTCCCAGCTGAATACCTTTCACGCGTGTGCATTCCCGACTGAAGCGCACGGGGCCGAATATTTGGACCGCAATTCGAAGTATTGGCATGCAAACTTTCGAATAATTAATCGCCCCCCCGAAATTTCGTCTCCCCTTAGCCGGCCCCGTTTGCACGATTAATCTTAGCCCTCCACAGCCGATGAAACCGGCGAAGCCCTACTGTGTTCACTCGACCAACCTCTTTTTTCTAATCAATTCTCAGAAAACTTCGTGGTAAATCTGTAAGAGACCTATAGCATTCCCCGGAAATGATTGTTCCAACATAGATTCCTGAATCAAATGAAACTGTACCTAAGGTTCAAGGACAATTCAAATTCTTCTGTTGCTTTCCTTTGGGTGATTGAAACTTTCTTAATTACAGATCGTGTGATTTATATTTCCCAGCATTAAAAAGCAAATTCCCCATAAAGTACAGCGTTCTCCTGCAAACACGTACAGTATCGAAATTACTGATACAATCTTCTTAGTTTCAATAGACGCAGCAAGTACTTTCGCGTTTGTAACCCAGCTTGTGGAATTCATTCAATAAATATTAAGTCACCGTTAAGTCCCGTTGCGCCAACCACAGCTACAATTGCGACTGGATGTCCAGAGAGCACTTTCAATTTGAAAGCGATGTAGGGACGCGCGTAATCCGATAAATAATGTAATAACGACGTCAGCCCGTCAGGAATATGTCTGAAAACGGTTTACTGTTTCGCGTTATCCATCTCTCGTCATAAAGTAAAGGAAACAAAGCCGCGCGTGCACCGTCGGCGACGAGCTTTTCGTCGTTAGCCACGACTCGGGTAATCTGCGTGAGCAATTCCGGACCGTTGTTATTCACCGAGCATTCTCTCGCATTTTCTTTACCCGAGGCCTGGGAAAAACGGCGCGCTTTTCCAGCGCGATACACTGGCCGTGCTCATTCAGCACTTACATATGTTATTTATCGCGTCCAGGCCACCAGATTCCTGATAAAACCAGACATATTTCTGCCAACCCCTGCGAGAACTCGAAGGTTTTCATTGCTTAAGCACGCGACGCTGCAGCAAGCTGAGCTCCTGGCCCTTAAACCTTTCTCGTTTAACGCTTGGCCGCCTCGCTACGTCGAGATTACAATAAATTGAAGCACAAATAAATCTCGTCCCGTTCCACTTGCTTCGGAGTTAATCC
This sequence comes from Andrena cerasifolii, assembly GCF_050908995.1. Lineage (NCBI taxonomy): Eukaryota > Metazoa > Arthropoda > Insecta > Hymenoptera > Andrenidae > Andrena > Andrena cerasifolii. Next base: position 2,659,369 of record NC_135129.1, read on the forward strand.
TGGGAAACGGCGTTTCCTCGCGGCACTTCTGTTCGCTGCGAGCCTTGAACTTGTTCGAAACTTATATTTAGAGTTGAACGGGAACTTCGGAGGCTGCTAAAGACCCGTGACTTCTGCCTTGGACGTGCCCTTTACGCACTGTCTAAGGATGTCGAAACACCATCGACACCTTCATTTGCGAAAGTTTGAAGGCTTCGTTGAATTCCTTGCTTGTGGACCTATTTTTGGAGGATGATCCTTGTAACGTACAGAGGTTGGAATCGTGGTAGGGAAACGAGGGGCAAGACGGACTGGCGGGGTGAGATGGGAAAGCATTGTTTATAAAAAATGGAAGGCACTGCTGTATACACGTGAACATATCAGAGAGTTCGGTGCAAAAGAACATCGGTCTGAAGAAAGCAGTGTTAAAGATCACGTGTGTCACGAGTTATGACGAGAAGTTACATTGTTCCTATAACGATATAATTATCCAGGAAGTTTGTAATAGTGTCAGGTTATTTGTGTGTATATTCTTTAACTAAAGCCGCTAAGTTAATTTTTGTTATTAGTTACTTTTTCATAAATTTAGAGTTCTTACTAAGAAATTATTAAGGTTTTTTTTTACAAAAAGCATGTGAGGTATTAAATACGTTTTGGGGCAAGAAGGGATCTGGTAGGTGGGGCAAGATGGCACATCGAAAACTTATCATCGGAAAACCGAAACTCTTTTCCATAATGACTCGCAAACAGTAAATTTGTCTACTTCAGTAACAGCATGTCGCAATCTAATTTATTCTTCCTTCAATGTTTCACCAAGAGACATTATGCCCATCCTCAAGATACAGACAAAAAAAAACACATACAGAGAAAAAGATAAATTCTAAAATACGAAAAAGGACTCCAGGAAAATTAAGAATACCGCCAATTAAAAAAGGAAATATAATTTCTTCACTTTCAAATTTGTTTCTTTATGATGTTTCTTCATATTTCATCTTGTCCCCCTACAGCAGTCCCATCTGGCCCCGCATACGGGGTATGATCCGAAAATTGTGTTACTTACGAAAGAGATGTTTATTTAAGTTTTATGATTCCTGTGACCTCATTTTTGTTGCTTAAATTTGAAGATGAATTATATGTATTGTATGGAGATGTATTGTTTCTAAAAATTCTGTAATAAATGTTACATAAAGAATATACTTGATTTTCTTTACGTTTCTTATTAGCGCTACCATCTTGCTCGACATTCCCCTAGCTATGAATGAATTAAGTATGTAAGTACATGGAGAATAACTTGGAGAACAAGTTCTTTGTGTTTTTTTGTGTGTAGGTAGTCTACAGAATATTGGAATTCCTTTGAGAATTCTATCTTTCCCTTTGAGCACAGCAAATTCCAAATTCTATGCTATGTAACATTAGATAATTGTCCAAACAGTTTTATACTCACGATACAATCAACTTTGCGTGGACTTAATGAAATCTTTCAAGTCCACTTTAAACGTAAGCCTCTACGCCAGACTTTCACATTAACAGATTACTGCGAATAGATCCATGAGATAGCAGGTACTTGTCTGCAATATCTCTCTTTAAATCAGATTAAGGATCAAACTCATCGCAATACTTATGAGACGTGAAGGGAACTGAAATCATTTGATGGTTACGAGTTTGTCGCCCCGTTGGTAGTTAATTTCAGCGAGTGGGTTCTTAAAACAGATTACCCTGATATCCACGATGGTCGTTTAGTTGAAGCGTGACCACGATCCAAACTTGCAAGTTTAATCTTCCGAGATGCCCGACACCTTTGCGCCAGAGCGGAATGCCATCGACTCGAGGCGAAAGACGATTCGTTAAACGCGAATTTCGAACCTCCTCAAGGTTGCATCCCGGAAACGGGTCACTGGGATCCTCGGAAGGCGAAAATATGCGGGATCGCGCTTCCAATTTCTTTGTGCTGGCGCTCAGAAGCGGTTACAAAGGTTCCTCGAAATCGGGAGCTCAAATACGGGACTCTTTATCTCACCAGGTTGCTTCGAATTACTTAGCTCGGCGCGCGTCTTATAGCTCATCAAACTGCCAGCATCTGGCTTTGTACTGCGAATTTAAATAAGATCTGCGACGAAGTTTGCAGAAAGCGTCGTCAGGATAAAACGATACACAGAATATCTCTCTACTGCTGAGACTTGGTTTAAGATTGAATTCACTGTAAAAAGATACAGCAGAAATTCATATAAAAATACAGTTTGATTTTGTTTATCATTTTTATTCATATTTTTATTCAATCCACTCGTGTGCTCCGAAGAACCACCCTATTCTCAGTTGGAACATACTTCCATTAGCGGTTCCAAGGCAAGGAAGGGCCACGGAAGCTGGATAGCTTCTCAAACCAAGGAACTGATAAAACCGTGGATGTGATAAAATGGAGTTCAGATAATAATCACTAACTTCGATAACTTCTAACTGCAATAACTTCACGAATGAAATGTCAAGGAATCAGCTACTCTATCTCAATCTATCGAAACAGAGGAGTTCTTATGTGTAGGGGAAACTGGGGAGGATTGATGCATAGGGAGGCTTCATACATTCTTGTATTTTCCACGTAAAAAACAAAAGAAAAGCGTACACTTCAGCATAGAGGACGCTTTGTAGATCGCGTTAAGTTACGATTGTTTCAAGCGAATTTATTAAACAGAAATTATTTTATTAAAGGAAGTGCATTTTCGCGTTGAGAAATGTATGTTTGTACTTCATTTATATAAGGTTTTTGTCACTATGTATTGTTTTTTTTTATGATATATCATTACTTTTATGTGAAAATATATTCAATATTACACATATGTGCCAACTCTCGTTGCTTTCAGTTTAAGGTTCAGCGTTGTTAGAATTATCGTTTTAAAATTCTACATTTGGGGAGGGGTTTGATACGTGTATCATATCTCCCCAAAGTAATTTAACTTAGCGTAGTCTGTAATATACATTTTTCAGCAAACAAATTATGACGTATATTTTAATTGGTGCCGTTTAAATGAAAGTCTAAGGGTCGTCAAATGAAAATGCTGTACTTTAAGTTATTAATGAAAATAAACCAATAAGGACAGCAGGTAAAAAGTACAAAACGGATAAAATCACAGTATTTTTTAATACATATTTAAATATAAAAATAACGAAAATACAGTTTTTTATCCAATTTTCATAACATCACATGCATTTACAAACGAAGAAGAAAAATGCCTTGCAGAATATTTATTAACTTCGGTAAACGTTAATTATAATCTTTCTAAAAGACTAACGCAAGAAAGGAAGGTGTATGTTGATGTTATAGATTTTGAGAACGATACAGATATTCAGAGCGTAGACGAAAATGAAGGTGCGGCTTGCATTTATTGCAACTCAATATATTCACGTTCGAAACCAAATGAACATTATTTATAATTATACCACAGCTGGGAGGCTTGAGACATTTTACATCATTTATGAAATAATATTTTTTGAATACATTCTTTGTTTCAACTTAAAAAAATTATATTCGTTTTTGTTAAGGAATAGAATTGTTGAATGTACATATGCAAAAAGATCATTAAAATATTATTTAGTTGCGATTACATTTTTCTGAAAAAGGTATCAACCCACCCCAGTCTCCCCTACATGAACTTTTCCCTACCGGTGTTCAGTGTTGAATCCTATCCTCAGACAAGTCTCAGCATTAAAGGAACACCCGCACACAAAGGACCAAGAATACTGTAATTAGACTCGTGATCTCATTCCTGCATCATGAAACGTTCATTTGGAGAAGGCGCGAACGGGACAAGGCTTTCCCAGCGAAAGTCACTCGCGCACGGTACACGCCTGTTTCGTCGTTATTTACTTCGCGAGCATTAATTGTTCAACTTGTTGCTCGCTTATATACGACGCTTCAGCCTTTTTCCAAGTGGCGGGCCGAAAAAAAAAGTGAGGCGAGGACCCGGAAGGGAAAGCACACGACGGAGTAGTTACAAGACTTTTACGCTGCCCCGGGGAAATTGCCATGGTAATTCCATCTTCCCCTTGCCCGTGAGTTCTCTCAAACAAAAATTAACATTCGACCCGTGCGACGGCAACACGGCACCAAGGACCCTTTCGTGCCTGTATTAAACCTTCGACGGGAACCCTCGTCTTTTTTTAAATATGCATTGCAATAAGCGAGGGCCAAACACTTAAGGGTAATAATTGAGGGCGTGGTTGAGCAGTAAACAAGAAGTGACAACTGTGTCTCTAGAAGAGTATAGTGTTGAATTTGATACTGCGTATGAACACCCACGCAAAGAAATCTCTTCGCGGGGGAGGAATGGTTTTCGCGAGGGAGTGAAAGTCGCAATTAGTGTGACACACGAAGAAAATCTACAGGTGTCAACCAAAACCACAAGTGACAACGCGGCGGTCACGAGAAAAAGGAGAACGGAGGCCGGGGGTTGGGAATACACGAACACATCCTCGGAGAAGCAAGTATAACTTGCAGTTAGACACAAGAGACCACCCGGTGGTTTCGCCACTCAAGTTTGGGGTCGGCGACGGAGTAAATTCTGCTTACCTCTTAACCATCGCGATACTGTCTCAAAAAGGTTAAACGTTCCCCCAACAAGGCTCCGTAGGATACGTTTCACCTGCAGGCTCCGTTAATAAGTATAAATCACGGGGCGAGAATTCGCGACGCTCCATTACAGACCCCCCCGGCGGATAAATCACCGCGGACCTTAGCATGATTTTTCCACCTGAGCGTTAATGGAACAATTAGTTCCAGCCATCCTCGCGGATTTATCTTGCTCGTTCAGCACGAAGTATCTTAGAACTTGGACATTATCCGGCGGGCTTTCGTAGAATAATCGAGCGCGCAGATTATGAGATTCTTGGGGAGCTTTTGTAGGTCGAATTCATTCGTGTGTTTTTAAACGACGTCGCGAGTTAATGCGGGCTATTAAATTGATTAATGTACGCGCTTTAGGTGGATCCTGGTGTAAGAGAAAAGAGAAGATTTTTAATTCATGTGTTGGGGAATTTAAATGAGGAATAAGGTACACGTTAAGTGCAGAGAGAATATATTATTATTCACCGTGCAACGAGATTTTGCAGTAGAAGGCAATGGGCGTCGAATTTAACGATGCAGCACGGCTTACCCATAGATTGTGCTTGAGGGCGTATTTCGAGGTGCTCAGGAGCCGCTGTGACGGAACCGATTTCCCTAAATGTAATTCGTAACAGTCTCCGACGTTAGTAGCAAACGCAACTTGCATTTCCTAACTTCCAGAACCCATTAAAACTGTAAATCAATCGGCATTCCTGTCTATCCTGCGACCAGAGCCTGAGATATGTAAGGCAGAAGGTCCCCGGGAGCCAACTTCCTATGCTTGTACAATAAATTGGAAATTCCGATCTGCGTGACTACGTACGTGTATCATTACGCATGTATGGCTGCGCGTGTCACTGCACTTTGTAAACTTCAAGGCTTTAAATAAACCTAATATAATCTGGACGTAACAAAGTTTAAAAGTATTTAATTAAAGAGTTTGTTAATTCCATTTGCCAGCCTTTGTCTTTACATTGAAATAAATTTTGCATTCTTCTTCTCTCATTTCAAGAATCAAATTGCATTTCAGAAAATTTCAGAATATTCCATATTTGCTATACTTCATTGCGCTTAAACGAAATAAAATCACATGCACCGTTCTTGATGTACGTTCATTGAGTCTGTGACCAAAGTTCGCTCGATCTGATCAAAAATAACATAACCGAATGATTAATTTAATCGATCGAGACAATTCCAATCGCGTTATCAACGTTTATCATGAAAGGTTAAATTCCCATTGTCAGATGAGTAACACGCGTTAATCGTAATTACTATCGTCATCTGCTCCCCTGCGTGCACGCGATTTATAAAGCAATTCCACCAATGGCGTTGCTAAAGCAACGTACGAATTTCGAATAATTATTCCCACGGAACGATGAAACGATTCGTTACTCGTACGACGACTTTTAAGCAATTTTTTACCAGCATGGATTTACGCTTATGCATATCAGGTAGTTCTTTCCTACGATAATTAGTTTCCTCCGTGAAATGTTGGAAATTAACGCGGTGCCATCGCGTCCAACGAATTAAACTGAAGTTTGCTGTTTCCACTTTTGTATCGCGCCAACTTTTAACATTACATTCTTTGGGAAACTACAATCTGAGGAGGGAGACGGAGGATTTAGCGATTTGAAGTTTAAACTGGCGATTTAGATACCCAAGAGTTATCTTATTAGTGACCGAGGTATTCCAGTAATAAATTGTCTCCTAAAGACGGATTTGGGTATTCAAGTACTAAATTATCTTCTAAGGGGCGTAGGCCCTCCTGAGTTATTCTCCAAGAAAATCCTCCGATTTCTACAAATGATACGCGACTGCCAATTCCAGCTACATTCTGCATAGTTATCCGATTAACTCTTCGTCATAATCAATTATCGGAAAGACGTATAACGTCCAAGGTGACAGACTCTGAAATGCAGTTCACCGACTCTCGGGAATAATTTGATATCGACATCGACTATTGACAGGACATCCTCGCCAGGGCTCCAGTCGAAATTGTCACAGTGACAGTCCCACCAAAAATTTAGATCATCACTCTATACACGTATGAGCAGTATTCTTCAATTTATGTATTTCCAATTCATTATTCTACTTTCTTCGTTGCACAACTGTGCGAGCCTGAAGGGAGCAGAATCTTACATTCCCAGAAAAATTATCAAATTATGTAGAAAGATTTGAAATTGATGGAAATTTTTGAAAGACGACAACGACAATTCTGCGTCACGTTAAAAATTTAAAGAACTGTACTTGACTATGTATGCCCCGCGGCTACCAGTATTTAGCTCCTTAAACTAAAACTTCCTTAAAAGTTCCTCTTCTCCCTGCTACGTTGAAATCTCTGTTTACGGTGCTTCTGACTTCACTAGCACCTCGGGGAATGCTATAGCTCGGCACGAAGCGATCGAGAAATTTTTTTGACAGCGAAACCCTGGCCTCGGGTACTTTGCAGCTTAATTGGAAAAGTAGAAGCTTTCTGAAACTATTTTAACGACGTGGTGCGGCTTTCGATTGAATTCGAATAGTGAACATCCCGATGGAAACCGATGGTTATTACAGATTTTTATTCGAGGAAGCAGCGTGGCTCGTGTTTTATTCGAAAGTAAGAATCATACGCCTCGACGTAATAGGAGAAAATGTCGGAGTACCGATCGAAATTATTTGCACAATAATCGAAGACAGATCGCCGTCCACAGAATGGAGGTCACTCGATCCTTTGATCGTCCTGCCATCACAGCCGAGCACGCAAATTGACCACGCGACGTTATGGCATTCCCCAAATGACTACTACAACACGTTATGCTATTGCTTGCCTGTTACACGAATATACATACCACTGGAACTCCACACCCTCGTCAATCCGACAAACACTGCATTCTGACCTACAAACCTTTAAGAGGCATCTACATATGCATAAAGAAGACAACCATCACAGGCCTCAGAGATCAGTGGTTACTCGCCGCGCTATATCCATCGAGAAATCCACGCTGCCCTTCGAATTGAAACTTAAATTCTTTTATTGTTCCTCGAGCGTCCCACTCGACGAGAGGATAAAACGTTTAAGGGGGACTCCATTGAAGAGAGTAAGAACAAACCATTCGTTAGCATGACAATGGGAATAATTCGCGGGGAGTGTGAACTGTTTGAAGGTGTTCTGCGAAAGTAGAGAATAACGTGAAGCATCTGAATTTGTTCCTCCATTTTTCATGCACCGTCTGCTTCGTACGTGCGAGGGAGAAACAGTATAAATTGATGGAAATAGGGGGTGGCCGAGGAGTTACACCGTTGTAACTGTTTCCTCCTCCATTTGCTCATGTGTGCATAAATAAATTATTGCTAGAAAAAATTCCTAAAGTTCTTACCTTGAGCTATGATGTTTCTTCGAGCTGCGCCAACATCTTTAAAATACAGTGCATTCAGCGCTAACATCTTCGCGATATACGCTCCCATATTTCCTTAGCCTTGGTGCACCTTTTCGTACGAGTGAAAACACTTTGAAATTTTCACGAAGACATTTTGGCGCGGTAACATTATCGGCCCCGGGACCGAAATATCATATACCTTGCATGTGGGCCACACACCTTTCTCGAAAGAGCTCTTGTACCTTTGAAATTTTTAGAAAGCATTTTCGCGGCAGAATTTTCGGTTTCAAGGGGTGTGCGGCAGCCCTGGCGGAGCGCACAGTGAAAAGATATCCTTAGAGACGATTTCGTTACGCTATATATGTACGCGGGTGCACTATAAGTTGGAGATGCGGCGCAGTAAAGACGAATTTGCGATTCATGCTCCCGCAGGAGTTTCTGGGGGATTCGAGTCGCAAATTCCTTGCAGAGCCGTCTTTGCGGCTTTGTCAAGGAACGACCATTGATTTGGAAATTACACGGGATCCCGGATTCCGGCTTCATTTCCCGAGTTTAAAATTCCAAGCGAATACATCATCCGCGAGCGATTCCATTTGTTTCCCTTTGAATCCCTACCTTCGGATCGGTCACAAACTCTTCGTCTTCTGGATATCGTTATACGATAGTTCTCACGAGGTGAAAATCCCACTTCTCTAGGTTACTCTCAACGACGACTCGGCGGAGAACTATTCTTCAACTCTCCTTAACGTCGGATGCCATTTCTGAATTGCAAATTTATAGAGACTCCCTTGCTAGTAGCGACATATATTCGAAGACGAATGAATTAGTTAGGGAATGTAAGGGGAATGGAATGAGATTTTAACTTCTTCGTTTGAATCTCTGTTTAAATAGAACGTTCCTCGTTCTCAGTGTATATATTTTTTATGAGTCACCGAAGATTACGAAGCTAATTAGCGAAAATTGTTACTGTACGTTCCTGAGAGAAAATGTGAAAGGTTTAATGGCTGAGTGGTGGTTGGTGGGTTAAGAAAGGAAGCACTTGAGGTCGCTTAACGTGGGAATCGCTGGATGCCAGTAAATGTTTCCGAGATCGATACCTTTCCGATAAAGAATGAATTCCTCTTAGGGAGAAGGATAATAATTTAGGTCATGGAGAATCGTGCAAGGAGTACACGTGTCAAGTGGCGATAGCAAGCTTCTCTGGTACATGTTACAGAGCTTGTGGGCGGTGATTGAAATGACCGCAATGCTCTGCGGCGGTGTTCAGCCCGCCAGAACAGATTCTGAACGTTCTCCTTGGTCCCATAAAATCAGAATAATCTGAATAAGTTGTAATGCAACCGAGACATAAATCAAACCCTGCTGAATTTGTCTGAAATACCTCTCGTAACGATTACAAATCACCACTGGCGAAATCAGAAGACTTCTAACTCCCAACACCATGTTTTTAAAAACCAGTACGCTATCAGCTATTTTCATGGAAACAAGTAGATGACACGTGCTTGAAATTTTAATAAAAATCTGTCTTCAAACAGAAAAGAAACTGTCCTTGCAAACGCACTAGATATTATAGCAGCTAATAGTTCTTAAAAATATGGAAAACCTAGACCTTGGAGGGCATACTATTCAGATCGAACGCTATTAAATTTATTTGCCTCGGGTTTCGTTAAATCAGAGGTGCACCAGAGAAGATTACAATTCGAGGTTTGCGAAGGAACTAATGGAGTACGAGTGGAACTAAATGCTTGGTACATTGCTTAAAAGTACACTCACAACCCTATCTCCACCACATTCGACAAGAATTTATCCCATCTAACTTCGCACTTCATTGAACGTTGGATACATCTTCCTACGATAAAGCTGCAACGTTCTCCCGAAAGGTCTGCGAATAAATTCTGCAGCATTGCCTCCGCATAAGTAACGTATGTTTCACGGATTTCCTCGAATAAAAGGGCCCCGTTCATTTACATCCTCGGCCAGAACGGTATCCCGGGCTCGTTTCCCGACGCTGCCAAGAACACAGAAGAAGTGCGCGAAGCCCGGTGGAAGATAAACGAGTTTTTGGTCCGTCAGTTCTTCCTGGCAGGCCAGGCAATCCCGAGCCACCCCCGTACGTCCTGGTCGAACCATTTTTTCCTCATTACTCGAAGATGAACAGTGCGGTGACGCCGAAGTCACCATCTCGTTAAACTTCCGAGTCTTTGCCTTGGAGCGCTCGAAAATTCCGAAAGACTCGGGAAGCGAAGGGGAAACGGGAACACTTTGGACCCTTTCCAGAGAGCAAGAGATAGAACGAGGGCAAGATCGGGTGGGTGGCGGGAGACATCAAAGAATTTTAGTAAAGCGACAGAAATTTCATTTATCCCCCGCCTGCTCGTTCACTTCATCTTCCATCGGATATTGATTTAACGTCGAAATCGCGACGTCGAGAATAACACGCCTGGAACGTTGAAAGACAATCCACTCTTGGCCCCGTACACTTTGGAGTTCGCGCGAAGAGGTATTGAAGCACTAGACCTCCTTGGAAATTTGCAATGCAAACTCACAATGAAGTATTAAATAATCTAGAACTCCGCCGAGTTGTCTTTCAGCCGCGAATGGCGACGGTTAGGATCCGCTCGAACGCTTCTGAACTAACGTTATCCACATTCAAGGATCCCATTGTCAGATCGAAGGGCAGGAACACCCGTTCCAATGACCTTTTGAAAATGTAATGATTCCTCGTGGCAAGTGTATCGAAAGTTTCTTTCCGCCGCCCTTTCAGCCACCTTTTGATCCAGGTCAGAGGCTCGATCTTTAGCGTCTTTCAGACAGACACCAGCGCCGCTGTTTCACTCGGAAAGTACCCCTTTGTTGAGGATAACTCCCGGCGGAACGTCGCGACGCGTCATCGGAGTGGCATTAATTCGGCGTAAATACCGTTCCGCGCATAATTACGATTAATCGAGGGCGGCGCGCAAGGCCGGGAGCCTTGCGGTGGCAATGAAAAGTTGTAACAAGATGGTAAATTATGCAGCGGACCCGGGCCACAGTCGCACGGATTTAGGGCCGGGCTTTGGAACGGTTTCCGCGGGCTCTTTGAAAAGGGGGCGAAAGCAAACGATAAGATCCAATTATCGAAAAACAGTTTATCTCGTGGCCGAGCGAAAGGATAAGCCGGGAACTAACCCTCCGCACTTTTCTTGGGAATGGAGCAGGACTCGTGGAACGTCCGAGTCTCGCCGTGTGGGACGTTGAGAAGCAAGACGAAGCACCGATTGTTAACTTCGTGATATATGGCGAGAGGACAGGGAGGAAGATCACCGTAAAGTGGGTGTAATGAAAGGATAAAAAGGGGGAAAGACTGTGAAAGTTTCACGACGGGAAAGGAGCATTTAAATCGGCCGTGGCCTCCGTGGTACCTAAACGATTAGTCAACTCTGAGCTCGCTAACCTGATCTCATTAAGAGTGGTTTTAGAAAAATCTTTGCCAGGTATCCAATTTTAGTTTGGGAAGCTTGCACTGTGGAAATTGCTTCGACTTCGTGTAGCAATGGAATGTATTCTTTAAAATGGAATGAGAGTTGATAGAAAAATAAAACTATCGAATTTATATCGAATATTTAAGAGTCAAAGAGATTGGAGTTCTATAAACGATTTTGGATTTTGTTTCTCGCGGTTTAGAAGCGTGTTATATTTGATTACTTTTGTGGTTATTACCGAAAGCCTGGAAACCTGGAAAGCTATTTTTGCTTCGTAGCAGCGGTGCTTTTAGCACGCTCGATTAAATTCTACGTTGGGATTGCGATTGTTGTATTATACAAGAGAGCTTAAGGTCAATTGAAATCTTACACTATCGGGGATGCCGAACCAGCGGTAAACCAAGCGCTAAGCCGAGCTTAAGTTTTGTTCAACCACTCTATAATCTGCTTTAACAGGCAATGTTTGTTCCTATCCAATCGTTCGTGCGATAACGTTTTAGAGCGAAGGCATCGTCCAGTCATTCGTTGCATCCCTTGGTGATGAAATAAAACTGCTCGATTGCACGGAACTCGATTACAACTATTACTTTAATATTTATATCGCATTTGCTTTCATCAATCTTCAATAGAGGAACACTTTGAAATGGAACAAAATGAGCTTCGCTTCCACCCTTGAAGGATGTAAAAAAGATTTTTATTCATTGAAAAGCGAAAGTAAAACGTGCGCGATATGAAACTTCCCCCCTCGATTCACGAGCTTCCCGTCCGTGATTTATAAAAAGCGGACACCGAGAGGCGCGTTTTAAAGAGTGAAACACGTCCCCTGTTTCCTCCTTGGAGACAGTACCGTGTAATTGCTTCCCGTGATTGATGGGCTGTCCAGAATCCGGCGGGATCCGAATCATAAATCGTTAAGGGAATTCGATAAATGATTACTAGGTAATTGTCGAAGCCGTGGCCGCCCCGAGCGAGGCTATTTTTCGTCGTTATTAATGACCGTCCGAGATCTCCTTTGGTGCCCGTCGCTGGCCGTAGCAAAGACAGAGTTAGCGAGCTTATTGCGTTTTATTAATTGCCTCGACCTAGTTAGTAATCCCGAGCAGGCTCGATAAATAAGGTAACGAGCTAGGGAAGACAATCTACATCCGTTGTCGCAGCGGACCTGCCCGTCGAGGAATACGTGTACGTATTCTTCACTTTGTCTCCGGCAATTCTTTTCTTCCTTCCCTCTGCCGAGTCAATGCCAAGGATAGGGCAGTGAAAAAAGTACGGTTATTACAAAACTTCGCGGTACATTGTGTTAGCTAAGGTTAATAGTTAACCAGCTTCACGAAGACGTTCCCTTTCGCCCCTTCTAAATGAAAGATTAAACGGAATTTATGCGGAAATATAAGGGACGACCGTTTAAAAAGTTTCCACGTTATCCACGGTGCTTTGAGATTTTTATAGAATATATCTGGCGTAGTGCACTTTGCGCATTATGAAGCTGGTTCGTGTATTCGGGATTAATTAAACGGAGACGAAAAGCAGCTGAAATTCTGGAAGGTATGTGCTTCCGGAGTTATGTGACACACAGGCAATAAGAGAAATGGGCGTAGGGTCGTCTGACTTATTAGATTTTTTTTTAAGGTATTTGCAATATTGGCTCGGCTCCTTCCAAATCGAATTTCACACGTGAAAGGCTCCCTTTTCATTCGCATTCTCTATTGCACCTTTAGCTCTTCGAGAGTCCGCGCTCTTGATGTCAAATCTATAGCCAGAAAGCGGCGACGCCACTTGGGTAATCGGTCCGTGTGAAAGACACGATTGTAATCGGAGGAAGAATGCGATTGAATACGACACCGGGAACCTATTGCTTTACGTGATGCGTTTAGCAATTCTGGACGGAGACGAAACGAAATCGAGACACTCGAGTGCTGCGATAGGGGAGACAGTATGAATACGGAATTGTAAATTGTTCAAGGGATATTGCCGGCTGGACGTGTTACAGAAGTGCGAGCTACTTTTAGCGAGCAACTGAAAGATTCCTCCGGAGAATCTCAGAAACATCCCTATTCCTTCAATTTACGCAACTGTCTCCTTATGCAATGTCCTTGCGTATAATAGTTTCTTTACGTCAAGAGACGTAGTTGTTTATATTTTGGAATGAAAATAACATTGCAATTTCGTTTGCATACTATCAAAAACTGGAATGTTTTGACTCGTCAGCTACGTGCACGTCGGATGCGTTTTCATTTCAAATTTAAAATCCCACTGATCAGATTTAAAGATAAGCTCTGTGCCCGGACGGATCCCTTTCAAGAAATTTTACGAATATTAAATTTCATGCACGTGTTATGTAGGTATCTCTGCCATGTGACGTAGGTACGAGAGTTGATTTGAGAATGCAAATTTGTTGGAACTATATATGGTCTTAAAATTATTCTCAGACATGGAGATGACTACTAGGCTGATGAAAACATGAATTTAGAGGACTATTTTATTTTTACAGAAAGTTACTTCGCCGTGATTTAATTTCGAGCCTGCAATTAAATCTGCTCGGGTTTATCGCTACTCAAAGAACGCGAGCAACAATATTTGTTTCCAACTGTGCAGAATATAAATGAGATAATAAGGGCTTGGCCTTTAGATTGTTTATTATGAAAATAAAATATTCTAGCTCGCACTTTTCTTTTGTGAAAATTACCTTGACTTGCCGCGTTACCAACGTCTATGTTAATTAAGAAACAGTTAGTGCCTTTGAAAAAGGAACTACGTACTATAATTCCATATTACTAAAATTTGTATATTTAATTTCGTGCTATCTTCCAGTGTGCTTATCTTAAAGCACGTGAGACTGTTCAGGAACATTTAAGATTAAATAGTATAATTATTTATTAAATCTATTTGCTTCGTAGATTAGAAAACAGTGGTTCGTGGAATATTCAGAACTCTAAATAGATAGCTTTAATGAGTAGCTATTACAATCAATGTTTTCTTATGTTTCAGGACGAAAAGAATCAACTGCTCATCACGAATCTTTGGCTGAAATTGGTGAGTTTAAATATTTGCTAGCGTAAGAGACATCTTATCGAAGGCTCGTTCAAATTCTGCGAACGATTACTTTGAAGCCTAACGACGAGGATTCGTTTAATATTTTCGAGCACCCTTCTGCCGGATTTACACGGCCACTGGCTGAAAAATGAGCGAAATTAATGGAAAAATTGTATCAAGAACCTCGGAATGATTCGATCATCCTCTTGTTCCGCATTTAAACTCTCGCACGGCTCTCCAGAATTTTTTTCCGCTGCCCCTGCTCGGAAACAATGCCACTCCAGAGCAATTATAAATGAAATTGAAACGTTCAGATCCGTTGCAAACAAATTTACGAACTTTTTAATTATGCATGCGAAATGCTCCATACTAACAATATCTATATACATGTATAAATAAACAAAAGAGTGGCGAGTTTAATGCGATAACCAGAGAGGGTTATTAATTTCAGAGTTACATACAACTCGTAGTAAAAAACGACTATTCACACTATAATATTTACGTGATATGGAACTATTCTGCATATCGAAAGTTTTCATTAAACCCAAAATAATTAAACTACACGATTTTAAAACATTCAGAAATCTCTAGCCGTAAAAATAAATTTAATCAACAAAAATTAGAGGAATTAAAATCAAGTCAAATGTTACGACTTCCTTAAAAATGAATATTGAAATAAAGGGAATCGTCTTTCGCCCAACACGAATTATATAAAAATAAAAATCACCTAAAGTATCAAAGCATCCGCTGTGTGGAAACAAATTTTTCAGATATGCCTTAGAAATTGATATTTCGAGTTGTGTAACCAATTAATTTTCCACCCACGCTTCTAGAACGCCCACTACGATAAATAATCATTCTTCGTGTCAAACACCGTCGTTGGATCATCCGATACAATCGTTTATCTTAACCCCCTGCCCCCCATCCTCTCCGCAGTCAGTTCGGGACGGGGGAGGGTCTGCCCGTATCACTCGACCCCAAGTATTTTCAACTTCGAATCGTGGTCATAACAGATTCTTATCAACTGGAACTATTAATAGAGTCACGGCAACAGGTACTACCAGCAGAGTGGCTGAAGTGGCGTACCCTTATTAGGGTAGACTGCCGTAATATTTCCTTTCAGGAGGTTCCGAACCGCGCTTTAAAACGCTTGTCGTTGCTCATTTCCAACGGCTTATGCCTCGTCAATCCTCGCCCTCATTCACAACCCCTGCTGAGCCCGTGGCAAGAACGGCTTTGCGATGACCCAAATTCGCAGCTAACGATTCGCCCCAGCGATGTTTTGCCCGATTGACAAATCGACCGACCACCCTCGACCCCCTGTTAACAATTACAACGGAACAGGAAGCACCATCGCGTGCTTCGCCCGATCGCGTGCCCACGACTGCCTCAGCGACCATCCAGAAACTCATATTTCGGACCATCGGGAACGTCAACATTTCCGCTGACTAGCTGCTGTACCGTAAGCAGCTTGGTCAAGGATCAGGGAAACGGAAAAGACTGATTGGTCAAGATCCGGGATCTTGGTCTGTCGAGGTTGGATCGAATGGTCGATTAGAGCGAATGGTATTGGAATAATTTTTATGTGGCGAGTGAGAGTGATTCAATTCTGTAATCACTTTGCTTTAGATGGATATTGAAGTGAATGGAAAGTTAGGGGTGTGAAGAACGGGATACAATAGCAGATATTTATGAATTTTTTACTAGAAGAGTTTATAACGTATCACAAAAAATATTTTTGGCATTTATTCATACACTCGTTAGGGTGCAAAAAACATTTTTTGTTTCATAGTTTCGGTCTTGAAGCATTTTCTAGGTGGCGCTTAGCGCAGGCGCCGCCAAAAAGAGATGCCGAAAACGGTAGCCACGAAATTTACTCACAGGATCCTCCAAAATCAACAATTCAAACAATTTTTTAAAATTTATTTCAATGGCTATCGAAACACCCCATGTTGGGGCAAAAAGGACCAAAACTACGATGTTGGTGCACACTTGAACGAAGTAGTGCAAGAAAGCGGGTAATTTTCCGCACAAATATGCAAATAAAAAAAAACCCTTGTTTCAAAAAAGTATGGTATACGGTGCTGGGATAGCGAGTCCAATTACGAATCGAATGCCTCAAGGTTTTTTTGAATCGGTTCATTAGTTCTTCTGAAATTGTGGTTACCATTTCGAAATATCGTGTTTCGAGAAAAACAAGTTCAAAATGTTCTCGGCTCATACCTGCGTTCGGAGTTTGAATTAGTTATGTGACTGTAGAATCTATACCGTTACGAATTTGTTTGTGAAACTTTCACAGGGTATTCTCGGGATGTTATACTACAAAAATATATATATATAAAAAGTCGATATTCTGAAAAATTTTAACCGGAGGGTCCCCTCAATTAAGTCTTCGATTTTAATGTCTTGATTAGTTTCAGTGATGAAAAAGGATGTTTGTTACCAGAGAAGTGTTAGAATTACTTTTTCCTCTGGATAGTAACAACTGTTCGTGGAATAGTCTTCATGGCAATTCATTTCATTCGCAATTAGCGAGAAATAATTACAACTGACATTGACTGTAATTGAAATCGAGCCACTTCCATATGATACACTGTTTCCCTGAGATAACTCCCTATAAGTATAATGCCAATAATTACGCATTAAATTCATGGAATAATATTAATTTGAAAATAATGTGAATATCAGTACATCGATTTACCAAAAAAAAAATATATAAAAGTTCAGTCGATTGAATCATCGACTTTCCTAATTCATTGATACTCCTCCGATTTATCCTTATCATTTGAAAAGTAAATTCCACGTTGCTCCAATTTCAACCCCTATAACGTCGCGCAGTGTTACTTTCCCCGTCGCGAGGGTTGCTGGCAGGTGAATCTTCCGTACGCCACTCAAATGTTTTTGTCCCCCGCCCTTTAAACTTCTTCGCGTACACCCAAACGTCAAGTCCACCTACTAAGGGAGCATAACGCACAGCTGCGCCCGACTTGCACCGCTGATATCTTTTTGAATATAAGTCCCGGCGATATTCAACGGCGCCGAAATAAGAGTCGGAGATATTCAAGATACGGTTGACGTTTGCCACGTATCGAAACCGCGTCCTACATTCTCTGATAACATTTCTATCAAGTACACTGGCCTCGACGAAGAAGAACGGGACGATCGAGGCGAAATATTTTTTGTCCACAGATTCAGCGCGTATCCGACGATGATAGATCAATTGAAAGCTTCCTGCAGCTTTCTGCCAATGCATCAGAAATGGAACGTTAATTTCTTTTACAGCAGGGAGACTGTAATTTATTTAAAACCTCGCGTCGTATTCAGCCGGAGTTAAATAAGCTTCTTGATAAAAAGAGGAAGCATAGAATATGTTCGCTGGGAATAACTTTGGCTTCAAATGGGTTAAATAGATACGTTTTATCGCCATTATAATTGGTAATACGAAAAGTTCAAGACCCTAATGCATACAGTGGCGAAATATAATACGACAGAAAGCGTAGCATATGATGTGCGAGCGTTAAGTATAATATTATACTTCTCGCCGTAAAGTTTCCCTAATTCGCCCTGAATCTATATGAGCCACTGTTGCCACGTATTTCGGGAATGCAAGGGCACACTTTGTATCCCCGGATCTCGAGGCGGCAATGTGTGGGAAATATGTGTTACTTGCATATGTACCAAGTGTCCCCTAATTTGCATAGGTTCCATGGTGTGTCACGTCAGCAGGTTGCTTGTTGATTAGTTATTAAATACTCGTTAGCACTAGAACGTACTGCAGGCAGTCGCCAAGTGAGGAGACTGGACACTAGTATGACCCCTGTAAACTTAATTTCTATCGTTCTTAAAAACTGACCTCAAAATTACACAAATAATGAAACTCTGCTTCTTATCTGTAGTCTAAATAATGGAGTGAATAAAGAGTGAAACTGTAATTCAGGGTAGAACAGAAAAGGGGGCGATTCTTCCTGTAATAACAAATCGAAAGTGAATAATAAATTTTTTATCGTGGAGCGTCGTTTTTGAAAATATCGACTTTGAGAATTCCGCTATATACGTAAGTTTTAGTGAATGTTAACTATTAACGGTGCTATGGCTCGATTAATTACAGTAGTGCTGGAAATATTTGAAATAATTTGTTCATTTAATTTGGATACAAATATTAAACTTTACGTTATTGTAGACTTTTGCCTTAATATTTGTATAATATAGTATTTAATATCGTTTATTCTTTAATACTTTCAATCTAACAAAAAGCAATATATGGAAGTGTATTATATTATTTAAGCCTACTCCTTTTCAAATGTTCAAAATGGATTTTCTTCAACAAAGCCTCGAACCTAAAGCTCCATTCTAAGATTCTCGTTTATTTCAACACAAAAAATGACCCTTTCTGGTTACACTATCAATTACAGCTGAATCTGTATTAATAATAATTGGTACTGTATTTTCGACTTGAATGAATTTTCACATGTAACTGACAATAATAGCCTCGAAACCGCAGTCACTGAATCAGCAACAACGATTTTACGATTCGCCATATTGAAACAAGTACATCAGATTTCACGTACTCGCACTAGGAGCCGAGGTCGTAAAGCAATTTGAATTTCCCGCGACTCGTTATTACGTGCAGAACACTGATTGTTATGTCTCGCGAATACGCAAGTTTTTGTCACGATGATATATTAAATGGCAAGCTGGTCATTTATATGCTTCTATATCGCGAATCGCAGCATAATTTATAACACAATACAACAATTGAAGGGAATTAGTCAACTAACCTCGTTAGTCAACTAGCCCTGGTCTCCCCTAATGACTGTACTGTAAAATGTAAAACTAGAGTAATATGTAACTATTTACCATTGATGTCTGACGATCGACAGATTTCCATGCATCGTTGAATTCGGTGTTCCATGCATACGTGTTCCATTCCTGTGTCCTCCGTTCCATCTTTCAGTCACTTTGCAAGAAATATATTTGGAAACATTTGTCATCCAGTCAAATTAGAAATACTTGTTCCCCAAAGTCAATTTGCTTCCTGACAACCAAGCTACCGCTCACGACGTATCGATCCCTCAAACTACACTGTCTTGGCACACAAATGTTTATTTGCGCGACAACTATAAACGAAGGTAATAGAGCCTGCACTCACGCACGCGAAATTATTTACTGTCGGTCGTCCGCTCGTCGTTTCTCGTCGTATTTTTACCTAACTGCCACAGCACACGCGAGCAACGTCCGCGAGAAAAAACGCGGGAATTCGCACTGCGTTGCAGCGTGCGCAGTGCCACCTACACTGCACAAAATGAATTATTATGCTTTCCGTCAGATAGAAGTTATATTATACTAATATTTTCCACCGCGATGTGTATTCAAAGCACTTTCCATTTTAAATCTTACATTAATAACGCAACGATATTTTCTGCGATTTGTATTTTAATCATTCTTTAAAAGTATGTGCAATCTTTAAGTAAACTGAATGTGAGACAGACCATGCAGGTTAGTTGATGAACTACTTAATTCCTAATAATGACAGGTTAGTGATTTGATTTCTGTAGTGGCAGTGCAGTCTGCCAGTGCTCGTCTCACCATAAACCACGTTAAAAGTACTCAGTTAGTTTAAACAGTTAAAAGAAGTTCTCATTCGTAAGTTTCATTCGTGTAATTAAAAGACAAAGGTTAATGTCGAATGTCTCGAGTAAACAAACACTGATTTTACATGGAACAATAATTGTCAGCTCCTGACAAGCGTTTCGTTGTTTTCGACAGTGGCGCCCACTGCTTTTTTAATATGAATCTGCTTACGCGCGAAGCACAATTACTTTTATGAAATTCAGTCCATCCTTCAATAACCTCATCGAATATTTGTTACACCTTGGTGTGTTCGTTGAGAATTTAGTTTGTTGTTTTATTACAAACAGATTCGAAGCTCTATTAATAAATGAATTATTATTCAGAATTTCATACGTTTAATTACTGGAATACTATTAGCATGGTAATATGGAAACAATTTTGATGAAATGAATGGTTCATTATCGTGGAATCAATGTTATTATGGCCCCCTCTGAAGTTCTTGGTCTCTCCGGGCTGAAAAAAAGATCTATTAATCGAGATCTATTGTAAACAACGTTCCACCGCAATTACAGAGGCACAGAATTCTCACTTGGTAGATATTCAACTGAAATATCATTCTTAATCCAAAAGTTGATACCTGCCCAAGTACAATATTAATTTATAAACGCTAGAAAGTATATTTCGTATCACACAAATGAATAATTTAAAGCACATTATTTAAATATAGATTTAAGCTCCTGGAATATTAAATTTTATGTAACAGCATGATAAATTATTTAAACGCAGTCAGAAATTACACGGCGCAACTGGAATATAAATAAAAATAGTGTTTAAATGAAGTATCGCGCTGCTGCGGGAATTTTAAATGAATTTCCACTTTTGCACAATATTTCGAGTAATTATTTCAAGAATCAGGTTGCAGCGTTCTCGGTTAAATATCGTCAGACCGTCGTGCAATTGTGTGCAATTAAAAAAAAATGAATTTCCTCGGGCACTTTCTTTAGCAATTATTTCTGTACAATTCTACGCACACTCAAGCCAGGCAACGTATTTTTTTTTTTACATTTTAAAAAGCTTCGCACTGTTCCACTCTTGTCGTCATGATTGTAAATTCCGCGAAGCCAAAGCAAATATACTTCCCTCCCGTGAAACACAGTATGTGCGTGCTAAAGATAGAAATCATGGTGAATTTTATAGGAAAAGCTCTTAATGTGCTCTAGTTTCAAACATAAGTATAACACGCAATGAAAACATTTAGAATATGCGCCATAAACGTTATGGTTTCCACGTCGTCGAAATATAATCATCCATCGAATCTTGTTTCATGTTTCATAGCTGCTTTCATAATCAGCCATTTAGGTGAAAATGGAACAGACTTTCCACAGAAAGATTTCAATTTTTCTAATAGCCCAGCCGCTATCAAACACGCGATAATTTAATAGTGAAGCGTTCAAACATTGGAAGGCAATTTTTCGGCGAAATAGGAGCACTCTCAAACAATACACTGGCACGCAATTCAATTAATGTACGAGGCAGTCCTATAATCGAATTTATCGGCTATTGACGTAGAGAGGCTCGTCTTGTAATTCCCATTGTAATTGAAACTTTAATGCTGGAACGGATTCTTCAGTTTCAATTCGGAGGATTCATTATCGGATTTGGTAGGTTCGTTCCATTACTCCCGGAATACTTTGCTCGCCTCTCGATTGTCAGGCGACTCAGAGCGATTCACGATGTCGCAATATATTCCTATTAAACGCGTGTAAACGCTTCCCATTAATTCAAATCCTTGACAATCTCGTGACGGGACAGAACTCCGATCGAAACGTTTGCTTTGTATCGTATCATTTCTCAATCAAGAAACAAAACCGAGCAGTTTTCTCGTCACCATTTGCTTCCTCCGGGATTAAAATTTCGTGACAAGACAATCCAAGGGAAACAATATTTCACTGTCAATTCCCTTCGATACTTAAACCTCCATCGTCCTTCCTTCTCGGATCCAAATTAACCGCTAACTCCGCCGTTTCCAACATTCCCCGTAACTCTAAGGGAAAGAGCATTTCGCTGATATCTCTCGAAGTAGCATCCCAATTGGCGTTTTAACCGAAAGTGCCCCGCCTCTTTCGCAACCCGAAACGCTGGAATGCTTGGTTGTTACCCCCGGCTGCCGTGGAACGAAAAATGTTTCCCAGGTGAATTAGTCCAGGGGGAGCCGGAGCCTACTCGGTTGAATTCGAAATTCAGGACCGTTTCGATCGGGGATATCAACGAAGTAGTTCCGAGGCGGGCTGAAGTGCAGTCGCTTAACACAGTCGTACCGGGACGTAGTTACGTGAAAGTCCATGATTGCAGGAACGAACTTCTCTCGGCCGGGTGTAACTTCTTGGCCTCCACTAGAAAAGAGTGGAGCACGGGCTCGAGTAGGCGGAGTACTCGCGTGTCTGTGAGCTTTAACGGTTCTATGGTATTATGAGCGAAGTCAGCGCCAGGGCGCACTCTCTTTTCCTCTTTACCATCTCGCTATGCCTCCCCGGCTTCGTTTCGCCCTTCTGTTGGCTCCCATCGCGTCCCTAGTTCCGTTTCTCACCCCAGTTTTGTGCGTTCACCTAAGTGAGATGAGCGGAGAAGAGGAGCAGAGGGAGCGGGGCTGGGAAGAAGGAATTCAACCACTCCGGCCTGTCCCATCAATTGCCTCCCGCAAACGATGAAGAGTTTCTCTCAAACGTATACCCTTCCATGTACCTATCGAGTTACTCCCATGTGCCGCGTGTACCTATGTTTTAAGAGACTTTCTCGTCGAACGTTGCAGGCCAGCCTGTGCTTAACATTATTAGCTCACCTTGGATATGCCTCGGTCCGGTCTTCATTCGACTCCACGCATTGTGCTCAACTGGAACGAGCTCGGCATAAGCTAGCACGAATGCTCGTCCGTAAATTGGGTCAAGCTTTATCTCGTAGAGATCGTAATTACTATATAATTATGGAAAAGTTTAATATCAGACCTTGAAAAACCAGAAGAATAAGCGCCGAGTTAATGTTCCCGGTTGAAATTCTTAATGGGGTTAGTGGGTGTAATTTCACGAATTCGTAATTTTCTGAACGATTCTTCTAACTGCTTTATGTATGTTAGGAATGATTGCTCGATAAGGTCTAAATTCATCGTGCACTGAAAAGTTCATCTTCTCGGAATTAGGAGATTATTTTATAATAACAGTATAAATAATAGAATTTACACTTTCGACGGGTTTGAATTCCTCTTGTGTGCAAATTTTGAAGTTTCGATTGGATTAAAATGCTCTTTCGCGTTTGTTAAGGGGAAAAGCATTAAAGGTTTACAGAGTTGTATGAAACTAGCTTGGTTCTGTTGTTGATGCTTTGCGCGGGATAAATGAAGTCTCGTTTTGTCGTAGAACAGAAGCTCCTCAGTGTCACCATAGCGATCCAAGTGGTTATCGATCATCCGTCTTGCCCGAAGTAGGTGATCCTTTATTTTCAGGCTTCATGATTTATTGTTCCTCTTGGCTATTGAAAAAGCCTGGCAGGGTGGCTGGAAATAAAACGAAACAAGATAGGCTGTAATAAAAAGTAACAAGTGTCTCGCACGTTTCAAGTGCCATATATCAAATATACGATAAACTCGTATCAAATATGAACAGTTAAACAAATATTTAGCCTAACTAAATTCAGCATCGCGGCAAAACTGGACGTTTAAAAGTACAAAATCAATCGTAGCTTACAGCTGCAACAATTATCTACTTTGTAGATAAATAATGCGTAGAAAATATATTGCTCTGTCTTCAAAAAGTTAGTACAAATTAATTTGCATTGTGCGCGTGGTTTCTAATAGAATTTAAAAAATGTCAATTGAAAATAGAAACGGTATTCAAAAATCGAAATCAGAGAAAATAACATCAGAGATTATTTCGTTCGAGGAAATAATTAATCCTCCTGATTACAATGAAATTTTTGTTTGCTGCCCAAATTCGCTCTAAGGGGGTGTAATTGACCCCTGAAAATCCGGTTATGTTCCGATTTTGTGTTATAACTCGAGAACTGTACAATAATTATTTCACCAAATGGTAGATCTAATTAAAAGAAGTAACTTTTGTCTTGAAACTTTTTTCTATTTCTTACAGTGATAAGTAATAAAGACGAATAATAATAATAATAATAATAATAATAATAATAATAATAATAATATCGTTTCCATAAATTGTCAATTAATTCCTTTCCATTTAATTGTCGCATTTGCACGGGCTGGGCAACTGTCTAATTGTAAGCCGACTAGCGGCCATCAGTAACAGGACAAGTGAAGTCAGGAGCACCGCAGTGGCGAGAATCCTCGTTTGATTAGGTTCGTTAATGCACCTGCCAGTGTCTCAATTGGGATCGACTGATGTTCCATAACAGCCCACTGAGGGCTCTTTAACGTTTCGATGTGTTATTGGTCCAGATCAATGAATGCTAATCTGGCATGCTAGGTGGCTGGGGCTTGTAAAATGATTGTCACTCTAATGCCATTTCATGCATTTTAATTCGCGTAAAATCGCGATATTCCTCGTGTAAATTCGCGGGGCAACATTTCACGGGCAAATGAACAAAACAGAACGATAAATACGCGAATATCGATGTCGCATAAGAGAACCTCTTAATTACGTTCGTTTCGCGGTCTTGCTGAATTTTAGACAATATGCCCGACAACATTATTCCGACATTCTATTCGTTCGTCCGTGTACAGTTACGCGCACAATTCGTGCGTTTAATATCGTAATTGCATTAATTAATTATAATTTATGACGCGACTGAAATTCGCGAGCACAGTTAAGAGCAGGGAGCATCAGAATCACTGGTTCGCTTAGCGGCAAGGAGGGTAATTTCCTTGATTTAAAAGGATCTATGGCTAAAGGGATTATCAGTAAATGAAGATCAAAGATAGCTTCCAAAAAGTTTCATCCTTAGATCCTCCTTTAAATGAAAGATTAAATCCTTCCGAATCTCAATTCCAGCTCGACCATGTTCCTGGAAGATTCTAGGTTCGCGATTCGTTTATCTGCAATTCCCTGATAAGATTAATCTTATAATTGTCTGTCTTGCGTAGTCATTTGAACGACGGCGCTGCTAACTATAAAGCGCCTCGCTAATTATCATTAAAACTTTTTAATTATTCCTTTCGAAGATTTATTATTCTCTGTAAAATAATCGTCAGTAATGCCTTTAAAACATTATCTATTTAGAGATCCTGGCTTTTCCAAAATAACATCGACCTTCGTAGAAATTTTCTTGTCGCATATTTACGAATAGCTTCTCTAAAAAATAATATGGTAGTCGGTGTACCTCAGTTAGAAACCAGTTATATGTGTTCTGAATTTGTTACGCAGTCGCCTGCCTTTTCTACGTTTTTGTGGAAGTACTACATCAAGAGTTGCAACGAGATTTCGTTTTAAATATTTGTACCGTGCTTTTTTGGCGTTTCCAAATAGAGTAGGTGGACGGTCGGAACCTCGACACTGTTTGATGAGAGAGCTGAGTTTATAAGAAACCTCTTAAATAACATAACTTTTTCAAACGAACTGTATCTCTTCCTTTCGCAAAGTGCATATGTTGGTTCGTCATATCCTGAAATCAGCACAGCCTTTTACGTGAAACGAGTCCACCTCGGTTTTAATCTGTCGATTTAAAAGTTGCGGAAGATAATATCCAGATTTATTTGCGAATTATATTTTAGCTTATCATCTAATAATTTAGTAAGCCAGTCTAGTCTGTAATATCTAGTTGATATGTGATAAAGTTAGAGGGGACAGATTATAATAAGTTCAAAACTTCATTTATTAGTAAAATTTGGTGTGATTAGATATGGTATTAAGGCTTTCTACAATTTAATCGATGGATTTCGTTGCTTCCTATGAAGTAACGTTGAATAAAAATGTCAGCCAATTATTATGGAGGTCAGATTAAGAAGCTTTTAAGGAAATCGAGTTAGCCGAGCTGTTGCTGGTAGTTTTCAGTCAAAGGATCTTGTAATGTGTTGCAAACTCGACATGCAAAACCTCCTATCTACTTTACACCGTATTACTTTGATACATCCAATGATGCGTCGTACATTTTTTCACTCTACATGCCTCTCTACATGAAACATCATAATTAGCAGCTCTTCTATTAAAAGTAAAAGAGAAATGATACGAACAGAAGTGAAAGATATCCCTTTTGCATCGAAGCAAGAATTTTTTAAGGCAAACACACGTGTACGGTTCGGTCAGTTCCTGTAAATTCTCTGGCGATTCAAGTGCTTCAGCCCGAAATATTATTTATAATTAATTGGAGGGACGAAACATGTATGTAAAATACAGCCAGTAAGCTGGAAGGGCACGGTGGCACAGGATTACTAATATTTATTCAGAGGAGCGTGTTTCCTTCAAACGGTTTGGCATCCGCATAGAAGCGAGCAAATGTTCCTTATACAGGGTGGCACTTTGGGGCAAAATTCAGGTCACACAAGCAATCGAGGGTGTATTAACTAGCTCTCAACGAGAATTGAGTTACGCCACGAGTTCGTGGTCTGATCAAAAGCCAGTGACGTATTGTAAACTCAAGGTGCAAAATTTCACCCCGCTCGACGTGAAATTCACGTTACCATGCTCCTTGCAGTAAGTTATTTCTAATTATCGCTTCCTGCTTACCACCTGCCCTCAATAATCCCCAATCTTGCCACGTATTATAGAATTTTAGTCTCTCGATCTACACGATTTCATTATATTGATTTTATAAAGTCTCCGTAATCAACGAGCAACGAAATAAATTATTGACAAATTTTTCTCTCTGAAATTTTGACGCTTCTCGATTGTCCGATCAACAGTCACCCAGATTAAAATTCATTTCTCGATATCACTCTGTTAATAATTATTGATACTCATTGTCGGATTGCTTGGGGGATACCCGTTTTATGAAAAGGGGTATTTTATGACAAATGTATTAGGATACGAATTCTATTCGATCGAAGAAAGTCCTCCAGGTGTTCGTCTAGGTGTAACCGTGACGCCTTGTAAACTTCGCTCCCGAAACAACCTATTCCTACGTGCCAGGCTCAATTTCACTTTGACGTGTTTTATATTGGTCCGGAGTTACTCAGCGGTTTTACGAACCGCTATTTCTCCCTTCCTTCGTTCCAGTGCGCACGTATGGCAGAACATAAACGTGGAGTCGAATTTACATGGGAATACAACGTTCGTGCTTAAAATTTTTACATACGAACGTGAGTGTCCGCTAATGACGTTTATAATATTCAAGCAGTCTCATCCGGGCACGAAAATAACATGGTATCATAGCAGCAGTGCCATTCTTCCCTGACGATAGTGGCACAGTACTCTGTTACAGTCGACTTAACTCGAAATTACCAGTTACACATTAATTTCGCGGGCTTTAAATCATTTGTGGAATTGCATATTGTAAAATCCCCTAATTAATCCCTAAAGACTAGTTTCATGTCACATTAGTTTTTGATATTAATCCCATGCAACCCCATACTTATATTCTAATAGGAGTACATGCTAACATTTCGCAGATTTCAAATTCTTACGCACGAAAATGGCACACCTCCTGCTATACACGTACGCCATAAACGTGATTGAGGTGGCTAGAGGAAAACGTTCCTTTCAACTCTTTAACCCTTTCTTTTACCCTTACCTCAGGTTCGTAAATACCTTTCTCCTTCCGCTTCGAGGTCTAATCCAGTACTGTTTGGAACTTCCACGTAGCCATTCCACCTGCAATAAATTCAACAAAACAGCTGAGTGAAAATTACTAGAAAATTCCGTCGAACTGATAATCTACTTCGCAGCACAACTACAATATTCTGCTTACGGCACCATCGTCCAAATTTCTAAAATATGTAGCCTCACCAAATTCTATTCTAACAACATAAATTTATTTCTCAATCCGCCTGAGTCGCTTAAAAAAAAAATGTTAACAACTATTTATATGTCGAATTTACATTCATCACTTGAATATAATCGCTTGGTTGACATATTACTGAATTTTCAGGCTAATTCGGTTGATTACTATCAAACGAAAGACAACTGGAGTAGTTTCAAGATTGTCATCTACTATATCTAAGTCGATTTTCCGTAGGTCGTGTACCCGAAACGTGGTCGAACTGTCGATTATCTACATCCGATTTCGTCTCAACGAGCCCGCTGTTTATCCTGCCCGACTCGTTCTGCCCGAGATAACAATGAAAAGATTTTTCAATTCGGGCGGGTTTAATTAAGTTCTAACAAAAAGCAGCCGGCTCCTGTCCATCTTCTGTGCATTAAAATGGATTTCGTTGGAAACGGGCAGATCGAAATTAAGCAGAGCAATGACGATTCCTCGCTGCTAAACGATCAATAATTAATGCACGCATCGGCTCGTAAAGCATAATTAAACGTTTAGGGAATGAATACGTATATATATACATATACATATATATATCGCCCTTATCAAGGAGCGATGGTTGAACGATCGTTTTCATGAATGATTATACATATCGATGCGTTGCACATGTTACGACCAACGTTATTATACTAATTATCCCATCCACTGATTTCCCATAGATTCTTCATGCACCAACGCCCAAAATGTGTTAACAATTTTAAATCTTATGTGTCGTCGGAAATGAAAAAAGCGTGTATGGTGACAGTTGATTTCTAGAACGAATAACTTACGTTCGACTCATCTCTGGAATGATGTCCGTTTGAGAATTGCATTGTGTAATATATTCTTTTCATTGGAGACACCATTTATCGAAACTAAAATCATTTCTCTGATATATGAAGAAGTTGGCTTAAAGCTGGGGAGAAGGATAGATGGAATTTGATGAAGATATCGGCGAAGATGAATTAAAATGAGTTTAGAAACCGTTTTACCAACTTCACAAGGTACGAAATTGCACGCCCACTAAACTAGATTAGATTGAAGAATGTTAAAACTTTTCCTTTAAATTTCTATGATATTAGGACACCCGTGTTTCAAAATGACGATAAGAGGCGGACATCAGCGACGCGTAATTGTCATTTCCTTGAGACTTTTAATGTATTTAGGAATAAATTCAAAGTATATAATCATGTTCTGGGTCTCGTGTGCATATTTAAATGCATACGCTCCCCCGTTTCCCAGCAGCGATAATTTAGAGCAGCGCAACAATTTCGAAGCAAGCATTCTCCGGGGGGCAACAAACTCTTTCACCCACCAGCTCGCATATCCTGTTTCATCCCTTTAAAATAAACTTAATTCAAACAGACCTGGCAACTTAAGTCACGGTTTATGAACTTTGGGGCTTCCCTCGCATTACGTAAATGCAGGATATTTCTGAATGGCTGGCCAAACCCTCGCGCATGGGTTTCGCAGAATAAAATAAGGGACGAGGTTTCAAATGCCAATAGAATATCTTCGATAAAATTAAGGAACTCGACTGACGGATAGGCGAGAGTTTCTGAATGTTCCATGGGTAAAACTCGTGAAATTTTGAATCAGGTTAACACGGAGGCCATATGCCTTTCTCCACTTATATTATGTAGATTCTGTTGTGTCCAGTCGAGTTAAATGGTATACTCTTATCCTCCTCCTTCGCTGGAAGGTAGCCAAAAATAACAGAGACAAAGTACCGCAATTGCCTCCCCAAAATTACGTAAATTACTGGATAAAGGTAACCCGCAATATTCTGGCTGGCCTTTCTCCACCCCCTCGCCTATTCTTTGCCTCCTCATTCTCTAATCAGACATAATGCACGGTTCTTCACGCATAGGAGTCCATTTAAAACTCCCCGGCTTGTGCGTAAACTGTACGCGCTTTATTACAGAAATTCATTATGATTTTAAGGCAGCCTAATATCTCCTTGGTTATAAGTGAATAGCTCGAAGCATTCTTGCACAAATTGAATGAATTACACGAGTGTCTGGGAGTCCTAGAAAATTTGGGTCGAGGGACAGGTAACGTCGCAACAACCGAGTCGAGTGGGCTTCTTCGTGCAGCTTCCTCGAAAATAAATTACCTTGTCTAACGATCTTTCGGCAAGTTGTCAAATCCCATCTCGTGTTTCTCTCTGCCTTCGTTGTTATCCGCGATTCGGTCCCATGTGCCTTCTGATGAACTTCGCGGCGCAGTCTAATTAGGTCACTCGTCTGAGGAAATAAAGGCACGGCTGTGGAACCAAAGATATTTCCGGCGCAAACATTTTCGGGGTAATGCAGAATCTCCGGCCCCGAGGATATAATCGGTTTACTTGGAATGGGTCGGTCTGGCGGTGTTAAATCAAATCGAACCGCGGGTGGCGAAATCAGTTTTAAAACGAACTCTCCGCGGCCCTGCTCCATGGGAGATGTTTGAGGGTATAACATGAAATTTCAATTTCAAATCGCAATTCGCGGATTTACCGTGTTTAAATACGCCAGTTAACATTTCTTTCGCGTTGCTCACTGTGAGAGTCGAATGTAACGAGCATTCCCGATGTATCCTCTCCGCACTTCAGACTTTCAGTCGGTGGTCGTTCAGTCTTTTAATTAAGTAGTAATAGTAATCGTGGACTCTGTAATAAAACTTCCATGGAAGCGGCCACCGCCTGCGATCGGTTTTTTTTCAGAGTAATGGGAAATATTAGTCGATGCGTTTCTAAATATTTCTGGAATAAATCCCATCTGCAGCGAGGGGAATATTAAAGTATTCTAACGACGTTGCATTCCAACATAATCCCTCATCATTTGCTCCCTCTCTATCTCTCCCTCTTCATCTCCGCACTTCGCGTTTGGACGAACTTTGGGAAACGCTCTAATTACGTCCTTCAGCGAAGAGAATGGAGACTTAAAATTAGTTGCGAAACCGGCGATCCGGTTTCCTCTAAGAGGAACCGCCGGCTGAAAATTCTCGGGGTATTTTCTCTTCGTTCGAAGCGCTGCGAGCTCCATCAAACATATTCCCTCGACACGCCGGCGCCGGACAAAGAGGGGAACACTGGAACACGTTTAAACGATCGTGAAAACTGTAAACTCCATCGCGGTTGTTTCTCGGCGAAAGGGTAGATAGAGAGCAAATTATTAAGCAGTTAGCGTTTTTTAAAAAGGCGATCCCGAAAGGTTAATACGAAAAGTTGGCCGCGGAGGATGCGAAAGAATTTAGCCCGCAGCACTTTAAATGAACTTCTCGAATAGTTTGAAACTGCTGCTGCCCCAATTCCAAGGGTGAATCCGACTAATCAGTGTGCGAGCGTGTACACGGGCCGCCGTTACCAACTTTCGGATCTTAAAGCCCCGTGGACCTTAAGTGCAATTCGGCGCTCCGATCTGCGGCTCGGCGAGTGCTGTGTCTCGGTGCCATTTTTGCATCCCCGTCCACCGATTCCAGCAGCGATCTAGACAGAAATAGCAGCTCCAGTTTCGCGTCTGTGCAGTGTCGAATGTCGACTGTTCCGACCGCCCTCGGACGATGGGGGTTTGGAAACGAACCAGCCCTGCCTGCTAATCAGCCAGAAGTTAAATCACGCGAGAATGTAGCGCAGCCGGTTAGCCACGGTTCGTCGGATCGCTCAGCTTTTATTGGCGTTACCAACGTCGACTTTAAGTCACCCGAATTCGACGAAATTACAGCGACGTTATACAAACGGCAAACGCGTGGCTAATGCCCCGTGAATTTTACAACTGGCAGACTCCAGCCTTCTTCCAGCTCTTCTTGGTAACTTCCGCGCTACGAGCTTCTCTCCGTGAGATTAGCTGTGCCGCTAGTGGCAGCAGCAGACGTATCGTCACATATCGCGTAACTCGAAGTACCATTTTCGAATTATTCGACATCGCGATTCGCCACGGCGGGAGTCGAAACGTAGAAGTTTAAGAGGCTTCGTGCTTCAGCTTGCTTGCCAATATCTTCAGGAAGAACGCCTTCGAAAGCTACGTCGCCAGAAAAAAACCCTCGCAGGAATGTTAATCGTTTCCATTCTGTGCCTTAAGGCATCACCCTCCTGCTCCACGATACTGTCTCCGAGGGGGATGTAAATGGGAAACAGAGGAGCCTGTAACGTCGTAAATCAGGCCCGGCGACGAAGCTGTTGGTCGTAATTGCGCGCTGTAAAACAACGATCTTGGATCGTCGATTTCCAAGCCGACGACAATCGGGATTGCCAAGATTCCACGATTGGCGAATTGAACGCGGACGTGCCGTTAAGTTGGGCGAGATTTCCGTAACGCCGACAGCGGAATGCTGGGGAGCAGAGGGGGGGACAAAAAGCTAAGAGATTCGAACGGGGAAGGAATGGGAATTTACGAGTCCTGTAAGGCGACTTGGAAGGTCCTTGGGCGCTTTTCCGCTTCCATTAAGGGCCGCGTCGAACGAAATCCTGCGGGGCTCGATTAACTTTCCTTTCCACTCGTCTCGGGACGACTCACCGCAGGAAAACCGGTCAACCGTTTTAATTAATTCTCGAGGAACCGATCGACGGGTAAGGCGAACGCAAAACGTCCCCTGAATGCTGGCCATCGGTGAGAGGGAGCCGCTGGGTTTTATGTTTATGAATATTGCAAGGGCGGGCACCGTGCCATTCTTCCAAGCGGAGAAAATTAGAGCGAACTTCGGAATTATCCTTAGCCGGATTGGACATGGAAATCATTAAACCCGGGGATCCTCGGGTGCGTCCGCGCATTTATATTGCCTAATTCGTGGCACGTGCAGTGCTCGGGACTGGGCCAGCTTTTCTTATCGCTGCTGCGAAATTTACGGGCTGGAATTATCAGTGTGTATCGGTAAAACGTGCGACTGTACAAGGTATAACTTTATGGGAGGAGGGATAGCTTGCAACGAGAATGCCTTAGGTCATATGCACGACTGATTAACGATCTCGTATGCTTCTAACAGGTGTTCCGTTGTATGAACGTTTCGTGATTATGATGGACGATATTAGTTTAATAATAATTTGTATTTAGAAACGCGGGTTAGGTAGGAAGTACAGAAATGGAGTTTCTTATTCGTGAGTTCCTGTACTGTTTGATTGCTAACACTTCGTTTACACGCCTTCTTTTTCAATCAATTTTTACATACCTGGGTAGCTCGCACCCAGAACAATTTTTGAACGTTTGCCATTCTCATCGAAAGTATCCAATCGTCGTGAAAAAAATCATGGGTCAATTTTAAGGTCTCTAGAATGTATTCCCATAGTTTTTTGAATGACATTTTATCACAGTTTTTGCAAAAAAAATCTAGTTTACAATATGTCGAGGAAACGAGAAGAAAATCTTCAAAAAATTGTAGCTTTTACAAATTTTATCATTAGGAGCTGAAAATCTACAGAGTTGTTGTTCGGATATAATATTTTGAGAAAAAAAATGGTTTGTAAGTCGGCTTTGGAAAAAGGTATTTATTTTGAATACAGAAGGTCAACGAATGGTTAATTAATAATACAAAGTATAGCGTGGTATCATTTTTGGTGGTATTCGAAGCTATGTTTTAGTCGGAGTAGATTTCAGTTTGAGATACTCGTCCCTTAAGTTCGAATCTAGAACGGCATTCAAACAACGCCTGCTGAGAACACATATATCTCTCGTTTAACGTTGAGCGAATCGACGGATCGGGAGGCATTTCGGTGGAACTCCCTTCAGTTTTCGTTTCACGACTTCCGCCTTTCATTCAACTGCCTCTGCATCCCATCGGCCCTGGAAAATTCGTTTTCGTTGTACGTAAAGCGAACGACAAGATTGCGAGCATTTGTCTCCTCTCCAAAGGAACGAAAGCTTCTCAGTTTTCTCATGGATCAGGAAATCCATCCTTTGTAATGTATACCGCCAGTGGATCTCTCCTAAGAGAACGCAATATTGGAGGTTAAAGTCGTGGTAATAAAGTTACGGGTGGGAAGATCACATTATGTAAATAAATGTACTTCCATACGTCACAGAAATACCTCGTAAAATTTTGGTAATATTTCTGTTCTCCTTTGACAGACATTTTACATTTATATCATTTTATTTGGCCCATTTCTCCAAGATATTTCAAAACACAATCTCTTTTTAAATATATACTGACCGCACTTTTGAATTTCGCTGCGAATTTAAATTTCGATCCATACATTAATTTTAAACAAATCAGTAGATTATGAATAACAATCAGTCTCTGATAAATATTATAATTTATATTGAAATTTTCACAATGCCCGCATATCTTCACCTTCGTCGTGTTAAAAAATATCAATTGACTTGTTCAAAATTGTGAAACATGGAGCTACAAATATCTCCCTCGAATAAAAACCGAAACAAGCACATATAAAAATACAGCCGTGTTAATTAAATAGTACTGAATTCCCCTTGAATTGTTATTTTATTACCTTGCAAAACATTTAAAATAAAAGAATAGCACTGTGGGATTAATAAAAATTGATGGGAACCTTTTTTAATATGCACGTCTGCAGTTGTCAACTTTCATTGCGAAATACGCCTGGAAGGGTTGCAAATGTTTTAAACAAAATAAGCCGTACACGCAGAGGAAAGTGTTCCCTTGGTGCGAAATTTTGTTTGAAGTTGATACCTGAAGCGGTCCCCGAGATATAAGGTGTCAAAGTTTCGTATTTACAGTATGGTGGGTCCTGAATGGCGGGCGAAATTCTCGGTGCCTCACTGACCTACTTTCCTTCCAGGAAATGCGTAGGTCAGTAATAGTAAATAGTAAAAAACCGCTGACTCAGCGTCCGTCACTGACCACTGCACAGCGACCAAGCTTGGGGTAGGTCAGAGAAGACGCGCGAGTGAGACACACATAGTTGGAGGATAGAAAATGGCACTCCTCTTTACACGAGGATATCTCGGTAACGGAAAGTCGTATCAACGTCAAACAAAAACCATTTTAAACAGGAAGCTTGCCCGTGTATGACGATGTAATTTGCATGAACAAACTATGTGTAATTTTACAGTTATAATAGTTCAAACTTTAGGCAACTTTCATACGTTTTTCCCATGCATTTCAAGGCACTTTATGATTAACACATCAATTATTTTGAAAATACCTTTTATTATAAACTGAGTAACTACTGCTAGTGTTATAAATAACAATAATATTATACAATGACCAGCGAAATACCCCCGCGTTTCGCTTCGAACCTAAGAGATATTACGGACTAAGTGAAAACACATTTCACCCCTTTTCATCGCCCTCTTAGGGGTTGATTAGGGCAAAATCCCGATTTTTTTTAGTAATTTATGTGGGTAACCTTTGGAAGTAAAGACTAAGTTGATATCTAATCGGGCCGAAAAGATATTAAGGAATCCGTGAAAGCGCATTTTACCCCGTTTCACCCCCTTAGGGGTTGATTAGGGCAAAATCCTGAAACTGGTTTTTAGGCATTTGTGCGGGTAACCTTTGTAAGTAAAAACTAAGTTAATATATAGATCGATTAGTCGAGCCTAAGAAATAATAAGGAA
The DNA here is from genome assembly GCF_050908995.1 of Andrena cerasifolii. Classification (NCBI taxonomy): domain Eukaryota; kingdom Metazoa; phylum Arthropoda; class Insecta; order Hymenoptera; family Andrenidae; genus Andrena; species Andrena cerasifolii. Next base: position 2,694,785 of record NC_135129.1, read on the forward strand.
TCCGAGAAAACATATTTCACTCCTTTTTACCTCCTTCGGGTTGGAATTTAAAAAAATCTCTTCTTATCCAGTATCCACGTCGCAAAAGGAATATACCCTCCGAAGTTCATGTTTCTAAGGTGAGCTGGATGGTGATAAATCAGTGACACAACGATTATAAATATAAGTATAGATAAGTAATAAAAAATGTTCCACATAACATTAACAAAACCCCATTCAATTAATCTCTGAATGTATTTGAAGCTGTTCTTCCGCAGTTGCTTACTTTTAAGCGTGCCTTCGGATGTCGCGTTCCACCACTTAAATTTTCGAACGCATGATTATCACCACACCGCTGACTTTTCTCCATAGTTACTCACGAGACGGAAAATCAAGTCCAAAGGACAAAGCCAGTCGGGTGTGTCGTTGACTTCCGCGGAGCGTTCGTTAGCCGTGAACTAATCCCATAATCGAGAGGACGGCGAACCTGTATGCCGGCTTTCCACACGCCTGCGTGCAAATGGATATATAATAAACGGCCTATACGTGGCCACGTAAACCGTCAAGCACAGTGGCGATTATTAATTATCTGCTGGTCTACTCCATCAGTGGCCAATCAATCGGGAGTCGGTGACTAATGGGTGTGAATCTAATGACCAGCGCCGGATCGGATCGTGCATTCCGGCAGACACAGGCGTTCTACGAGTGTCGATTGTGGTCGATGCGCGGTGAACCTGTTCGTTCCTTTCTCGTCACGTTTATCGATCATGGAAAAACCAGCAACATTTCTCTCTCATATCGTTTGGTCGCGTTAGGTAGCCATTGAAATCTGAGGGTTCCATGAACGGCAAATAAATACCACTGCTGATTTAAAAATATTTCAAACGAGCTGGACTTTTCATTCTCGTCAAATGGAAATATGAAAACAATGAATGATAAGAGGATTCTTTGCGCGGGGGAAAAATTCATCGATATTTTTAATAATCTTTTCTGCCATGTGTTACACTTATTCGTACTCGAAAATTTCCAGCAACCATAAATTTAATCAATGTCTCCCTGCTTCTTCTTTGCACCTTCTATTTGAAGAAAAAGAAGAGAACGCCACGATTCTGATTTATTGTTTGCGATATTGCAAACTCATTTCAGTCGCCGTGCACACATCTTATCGAGTGCCATAATCGGCAATCGTAGTTTCATTCAAGTATCGAGGTTTTTGCTTACAAAACTCCCCCCACTTATCCCCAGATCGATGGCGCGGGGCACCTGAAAGGGTGTTGCTAGCTTATCGGCGTTCCGTCCACATCGTTTCTTGTCTTGGTCGGGGAAAGACCGAAATACCAAAGTGAAGAGCCCAGCCGAAACTTTCCAACTCCCCAGATCGCCCCGTATTTTCTGCAAAGTCGTGCAAACTCTGGGCGAAAGTCTGGAAAATTTCCTCGAAAACTTGTGCAGAAGGTATTAGCACCCTGGAATCGACAGGCCATCGCCTGCACGCGGGGAACAAGCAACCGGGCTATTTAACGTACCCGCGGTGGCCCGAAGTTAGCGACAATGAAGGCTGACTACATCGTTTGCGTCGCTTCTCCCAGTATATTCTACTCTCTGCGTCCCCTTTAGCGGCGTTAAACGGACCAAGAGCTTGAAGCCCATAAAAATAACTTGACAATAATTGGATAAGCCTAAAACCTTCGCAATGCCTGTCCTCCAGAAAAATCGAATTACTTATACTGTCTTCTCTGAAATTCTAATATTCGCCATCGCCTAAAACTGAATTCCAGCAGATAGTTAAAGACGAAGAGACTTTAATTCACGATTTCGAAAGATTTTTAATGGCCTTTGAGGGTACTGATTTGCAGTGGAAACTTGAGTGCCTCGTCTATGAGTGTTTATCAAATTTCCAAGGGTTTTTATTAAAATTCGGGGTGAAGATGAAATTACTGAGAAAAAATCTAAATGATGTGCTTTAATGCTTTAACGAGTCATTGAGGCGCGAGAGAAGCTAGGGTGGCAAAGGATTGTCGGGGGAGATTTTAAGGGGCTGTTTGTTTTAAAGGGAAATATTTGGATAGATAAGAGTTAATTACGAGTCGATTAAGGAAGTGTACCTTTGATCCGTGAAATATGATAGGGATTTTCGATGGCATAGTTTAAAGAAATTCTTGTTCAATTACAGGAGTGGAATGACGTGAACATGAGATGGAACACCTCAGAGTACGGGGGTGTGAGAGACCTCAGGATCCCGCCACACAGACTATGGAAGCCTGACGTTCTCATGTACAACAGGTAATTTAACGCTACCTTGGTCCGTTCAATATTCATAGAACAATCTGCCTCATTTTTACTAAGCTCGTGCCTAGCGATGCTTCGACATTAAAATTCTTTTGGCGAAGCTTACACGCTTTTAAAGCCTTATGCACATCGAATGCCTGATTTTACAGAAAGGAGGTATTAATTCGTTGCAATCAAATGTGTGTTGCGCGCATGCACGTGGAGATAAGAGTTTTGTAGGCTACCTGCAAAGGATTCTGCAATTCTGTGTATTTGTTGATTCTAGAAAATAACGTTTAAACTCAAATATTGTTGCCTCTGATGTGAATTAGCCATTGTAGATTTTTTTGTAAGTTTTCGAAGTCCCATCCTTTTTCTCAAATACCTATTTTGTAGAAGGTTTAAAAGGTGGATCAATATTTTTAATTTTAGTTTGATATACTGCTTTATCCTTAAGTAAACGGTAATTAATAGGCAGGCTACTAAACTCTTATTTCGAATCAATATAGGTACGCTGATACGTTCAGACACAATGTAAATATTGAAAACAAATATTTGAGGTGTAAGCTTGATAAAATACAGTTTCTGCGTTAAAAATACTCTCCGAAAATAAATTTAATACCTCGTTGCACAAAATAATTTGCTCGAAACGAATTTTATCGTATGTGACGCGTGGTAACGATTTTCCCCTCGCGTTCATATATTTGGGAAAGAATGCCAAGGAATTTAAATCTCTATGAATATTCATCAATTTCCGATAGTGTTGTAAATCGTCTCCAGGAACGAACAGACAGGTGCTTCGTCTCTATCCAGGGAATATCGGAATTCCAATTTCATCTTTTGCTGAAATGTTACAACGTGCATAGTGCATATTAATTTCACGGCGGAATCCATCCACGAATGCGAAACAAGCTTTGGTTCCGGTCAGTTAAGCTTCACAAAGCGGGATACTTTTCTTTCGGAGTGGAGCACGATTTAACCGCGACTCCGCTGCATCTGACACTAAGAACATCCAGTGAATAGTTCATTTCACTTGACGAACCATAAAATAGAATCTAGGCTCTTCGTTAGCCAAACGATTCTACAAGCAACGTGATTAATATTACTGAAAATCAGAATCTTGTTTCGGAAGAATCGTATCCCCTCGTTTGAATTCGAATAGTTGAAAAGATTCCTTGCATTATCGCGCGAGTCATTCGAGGAAGCGCGGCTTTTAAATTGCAATGAAATCTTCATATGTTTGCGTTGAATTCGAATTGCATATTACAAGCAAGTAATTTGTCTGGACTTTTCTGTATGCGATTTTCATGTAAATCAGAGAGACTCGGTGGGATAGTTCCCTGTCACAGCGAGGACTTTCAATGGAATCGAAGTGAAAAACTATTTCATCTGAAAACCTGATATCGGCCATAAATCGAAAAGGGTGGTTTTGAATCTTTCCTCTTCGATTTTCCTATGTAGCCACAAGAAATATGATCTTCCCTCAAAATATACTGCCACCCCTTGCACCCACTGTATCTGCTCTACCTTCAAAAAACAAATTCCAACGAAATCGATAAAAGGGGCTCGCTGATTGCCATGTATCAACTATTTGCGGAAATGAAAGTTCTGCTTGATGTATAAATCTACGAATATTCTCCACCAAAGTGTGTCTTTAAATATGCATTTACGGGACAATGTTTCTGTCGAGCCTGCTTAGCATGTGTGGCGCATTAAGGACATGTTGACAGTACTAATATATCTAAATTGCAGCTATTGGCTGCGCAAGCATGTTTTCGTAATTGATCTCGCATGAAACGATGTAGAAGCTCGATAGCATCCTAATATCTGCTAACAGATTAGACGATCGATTAGTTTACTTGGTTATTAACGAAATATTGTTTGATCATGTTCGAATTCGAGAGTCTTCCTTTCCTTTTCTTATAATAAAGGGAATCAGCTTTCGCATCCACAGATTGAGACAGCAAACGTTTTCTTGAATACGTATAAAAATATTAATCAATTTGAAATTATGATTGCTTCATTCGCAGAATGTGATATCAGTTATCGCGATTATCTCTACAGTACGTGGAACTTTTAATTATTCTTAGTAATAGTTGTTCATCGCTCTCGCCACTGCGAATACCACTTCAAGGCTACAAATTAATTGTACCAGCGTGGTTGGTCCATTATTTTCTGGGCATTGTTTGCATGCAACCGTTTGTTCGCGACTCTGTATCGCATTATTATGTTTCATACACCAAAACCAATACCGATGCACAGTTGTGTACCGTGCCAGGTCATAGATTCACTTTTAGAACTGGTGCACGGTCTGAGTTTATTAAATCCTCCATCGAAACGTTGACACCGAACGCACTGCAACACGAATTAATTTCACCTACCGTTCCTCCGCGATATCGTAAAATAAATAATACTTCTATCGATCATTTCTAAAAGCACACCAAACCGTCGCGTGTGCAAAAAATTATGCAATCAACCACATGGAATGTTTGGAAAAATCTTGATAAAGAAAACTGAATTTAATAAACGTATATCCATTTAAATGAATGCGCATAAATAATTGACCGAGCATTTTCCGTGAGATTGCTATTTATAGAATGCTCTTTCTGTCAAACGGCAGAACAGAGAATCACAAAAATTTCAATTCCAACGCTATGCCTATTTCATCTGCAAAATGAAGAAGCATTTACGCGAAGGGCACTCGAAAGAAATCATTTCTGTTCCTACATTTCGAGGGTAACTCCGAAATCAATTATTAACAGGCGAAGTCACTGCAGCCATCAAATGAAGTCGACATTAAATCAGCGTCAACAGAGTAACGCCACAGTGGCTGCAGGATCAAAGACTGAAATGACGTCGAGTAATTAGCGCCTTTACTACTTGCTGCGGCAGATATTACATTTCCCTGGCAATTTGAAAGTAACGCAGCTGGGAGCGGAGGTTAACGGAGGCGCGCCTCGCGCGCAGATCGCTCCCCGTCGAATAATTAATTTTACAAGGATGCCGGCGATATATTTGCCGCCAGTCAGCGGTGGCTGGCCATACGTTCGAAGCGAATGGACGCCTACCAACTTCCACCGTACAATTGGTCTCAAACGCAGGAACCAATATTAATCTTCTCGTACACGTAGCGGGGTCGTCGGGTCGCTGGCAAAGACGGTGCACGCCTGAATCGCGTCGAGGATCGATCAACTAGCCGCTTTGTCACCTCATCACGCCGCGTTTCTCGCGTGCCCCACTTTTCACCGGCTCCCGTCCATCGAAGAACCGGACGTTCCCGTTTATTATGTTGTTACTTGGCGATCCAGCCGTGATAAGATATATTAGAGGGGCGCCGTTAAAGGGTGAAAGCGGGTGAAATGTTGCTGCGATTTTATATCGACACGCGCGCGCTCTTCATCGCCCAGTCTGCTCTACAAAGAGCAACGAAGCTGCCCACGTCCGGCTGCCCCGGCGATCTGCCGCGGGAGGCGTTGTCGTTGACATTGATGATTATGGACGGGCACCAGTTTAACTTTTTACACCGATCCATTTCTCTGCCCGATGTTTGAATGGGATTTTGTGGGGGGACGGTGTGCTTGTTGAGCGAAGGTATCAGAGCGCGGGGAGGTTGAAATATTTTGATGGGATGATGGAGTAGCTGGGGATTATAAATTACTGTAACTTGCATTTAATGTGCACAGAAGAATTAAATGTTCTAAGTCTTCCACTCACGCTGATACTTTGAGGAGTTACATACAGTGGCTCGCATTAATATTCGGACACTCCGGTGTTGAATGGTGGGCGTTGGTTGAATAGTACGGGAATTGAGAAGATGTTTGTTTGTCCGATTGGGTGACTGATCGATTTTGTTATACAATATGCAGTACCTATGTGCCGTACCGTAAAGCAGAGTTGAGCATTAACTAAATAAAAAATTATTTAAATAACGGATCGAATAATAGTTACTTTAACTTTAAATTATTCGACGATTGAAGTTAATTTTTTTACTCGTCAAGTGTTTCAACTTCACGGTCAAATAAACGAATTAAAGTTGAAGTTAAAGGTACAGTTAAAGTTTAAGTCGAAAAATTTATTCGACGCTCAAGTTGAACCGCTCGACGAATAAGAAAATTAACATTTACTCGTCAAATAAATTCTCGATGACTGAAATAATTAAATTTATTCGACACGTGACGAATATTTTTTAGCTATTATTCATTGTTCGAAATTTTTATTTAAACAAAAATTTTGTTCCACTCTGTCGTAAAGTAAGAAGAATTTATTAATTTCGTGGAATATATACTAGATATCATGCAGGCTTTTTGAGTGGAGTAACTATGTACAGTGACTCGCATTAATATTCGGACGCTTTTTAAAATCGCATAACTGTTTTAGAATTGGTCCAAACAACTTGAGTTTTTTTGAGAAGCTAGAAGGATTAGTTTGCTAATTGACGCGTTTCGTCGTTTTGAAAAAAATGTATTTGGTTGGAATAGCGAAAAGAATAGTAAAGGTCGATTTTTAAACTTTTTTTTTGTGAGCTTGTAATGAAAATTAAAAAAAAACCGTTTGTAGATTGCAGTAAGTTGTATACGTGCCTAAAAGTTCATCAAAATCGGTTGACGTTGCTCCGAGCTACAAACGTTTAAACATCGCAGAATAAGGTCGAGAATCGCGAAAATTCCCGAAATCAGCGATCCTTCTAGCTTCTCAAAAAACTCAAGTTGTTTGGACCAATTTTAAAAAAGTTATGCGATTTTAAAAAGTGTTCGAATATTAATGCGAGCCACTGTACGTTCATTTCGCCTAAGAATTCATCAGATTTTTTTCCTCGAGAGCTGTGACATGAATCGAAAATTTTATAATTGTATCTTTTTCTTGGGACCTTTATTCATATAAAACAAATTATTCGACACACTTTTCTCATACATTGCCGTTCGTTTTCTGCAGAAACCTCTAAAATTATACAACCTTTTTTAACGAACTTTGCGTTCATCTATGCAGAATGACATTCTCAAAATTATAATACTGATAAGGTGGCCCCCTGCTTGGTGCAGAGGTTGCTGGAACCGCAGAAAACGAACGGCAATATATGACAAAAGTGTGTCAAATAAATTTTGTTATATGACTAAAGATCCCAAGAACAAGGGACAATTATAAATCTCCCTCGAGGAAAAAAATCCCAAAGTGATTAATTATTAGGCGACGAGAACGTATGTAACCCCTTAATGTTGCACGAGGTACAACTTCATATACTTAAATATGATATTGGCATCCCAATCTCCCCTTTCATAACAAACTATTCCTGCTCACAAATATTTTCTAAGTTTCACCTATTCTGACGCCTCAGTGTTACACTACTGCATCGGGACTAATCGCAGGGTTCGCACTCTCAAAGAAATCTTGCGAAAGGAACTCTAAAAGCACAACTCCGAGCACGTGGAAAAAAAAGAAGGGGAAGTTTATCGAGACAGTCAATCCGTTAAGAGAGCGATCTAGATTCTAAACTATCAGAAGTTACTGGTGGCTGGTATGCGGGGCAAAAGTGGGACGCCGGGCCAAGTGGGTCAGTCGCATTAAAAACAAAGCCACCGCCACCATTTAAAGGGAATCAGGAAAAGTATCTCTCCCCGAGCGCGCGCAAATATATTGTCGGGAAACGCTTGCGGCTGCTATTGTTTTTAAGTAGGTAATGTATCGGCTGCAGGCCGGCATCGTATTTGTCGAATTAAAAGTTTACTTTAAGACACGTTAAAAGAAACTGGAGGGGGGGGGCGGGACCGGCAGGATTCTGGGGCGGAATTGCGCCGTGAATTTCAACAATTTTCGCGCGTCGTTGGCAGACTCTTTGCGCTTTTCCACCTACGGTTTCCACGGTTTCTTTGTATCTCGTTTTTGGCAGCAATTTCGCAGCCTCGGAGTCCATGGTTGCTCGTGTGCACCAAAAAACACTGCATTTTAGCGAAACTGGTAAATTTCAAAGGCCTTCATTATATGATTATGCCACATCACGTTCTTTGACGAAATTGTTCGTTCCACTTGAAATTAATGTCTAAGAATGAATTATTACGGAGGAAGAGGAACGGAAATTAAATGCGCCGTCAGTTGCATTCTAAAATTCACGATGAAAATTATTGTTAATCGCGATAGAGAAATGCTTTAATAAATGGTAAATATTTTAGGGACATTCGATTGATCAAAGTCTACAAACGAAGATCGCAGAGTGTTGTTCGATGCAACAAATTTGTATGAATTTATGTCACGCGTGGAAGTGATTTCCGCTAATTACCCAGGGAATTTCCAGAAAATTCGTGAAATTTTTAGAATGAAATTGCAATTATAATTAATTAAATAATAATTGCCATTAATTATAATTGCAATTTCATTCTAAAAATGCATTCATTTTCCGTTCGAGTGCATCAGTTATCTCACACATGATCATACGCATTTGCTGCTATTATTACGCGCCAGCAATCCGCCAACAAAATTCCACCCTCTCCAGCAGTTTCTCTTTTGTGCTCCTTCCACCTTACGTGTATGTAATTGAAATCCCCCAAGTCGGCAATTAATTTAAGTAACGTAAACTACGCATGGACCAGCGTTCATGGCAATTTGTCATTAGGGTCAGAAGTCGAAGCTCCACTCACTGTTTCCCTCGTGACTAGACTAGCTCTCCCCGAAAATAGTATACGCCGCGAACGCGAGCAAAAAACCATATATCTCCTGAAATGGCTGCACGATTCGCAGTGGATCCTCGTTTCGTTGAAGCGTCTGGCGTGTAAACTTTTGATTCGCCTACGTGGCAGACGTGTCCACGTTAGCTTACACGGCCACGAGTTCATAAACGTACAGCTTCAATAATTTCGCACTGTCTCTTCCCCCGCGTATCACTCTCAGAAAAACGATACTTGGGAACTTGCAGATTTATAATGCAATCGGGCGAATCTGTTATCGTATAAACAAAAATGGAAACTCCACTTCAGCGGCAATCATTTGGGACAAACAGTCATCGATATCCTCGCTGCGCGAACACAATTTGGGCCTGTTTAAAGGAGAGAGGGAATATATATGAAATTCACACGTCCATCCTCTAATAATTCTATTTCTCGAATCGGTATTCCCGTTTAAACCGCGGGGCCAATTTATAACTGGAACGAGAATAAAATTCTCATGGCTCGGCAACGTGACCAAATTTCGATCGTACTTTCGTGCCAGTCGATAGTCAGCGCGTAGAGGCGAGCGTACGTGCAGCACGTGCGAACGTACGTTATCGGTCGCGGTACCAGTATCTGCTAAATCGGTTCCTTCGGCGGATAAATCGGTGCTGGCGAATCTGCTCGATATGTTATTTATGAAAGCTGACGTACGATGATCGTGCAGGGTGCTTTCGCGATTATGATAATTCCGATCAGACGAGGCGATAAATTTAGATAACGGATCGGGGCTGTTTGCTAAAGGTCGCGCTTAATTCCCCATTCGGAGAAACGTCGACTTTTCATCGCGGGCCCGGGATTTGGCAAACAAACGAGTACTTATTCACCGGCGCGATATTTCTTGCGTATCTGGAGCGCTTCTGGAATTATGCATACCCGACGCGATTTTCATAAATTTCGTCCCCGTTAATTACTGGCACCGGTCTTGGCGCTGTAAATGAACGTCCCTTCTCATCTGCCAGTCCCTCTTTCTTCTGACTCTCAGTCTTTCCATCGACGCGCTAATGTTTTCCACTCCTTTCCTTCGCTACGCGATCGCTTAGGATGATTCGCTGCTACTTCGTGATAAATTAAGGGGGGAGCCTGGTGTAACTAAATGAAAATCGAGGCATTTTTCGGGAATTTTTTTTAAAGAAAGTATTTGTTAGATCTTTCTGAAACTTTCAGGATATTGTATTAACAGGTTAAGGTATATAACAAAAAAAAATTATTAAAAAAGAGCGGCAAATAACAAAGTTATGCCCAGTCCGTTGGCGACGCAATTATTACACTGCGGGCAACGTAGCGTCTTTTGGTTTCATCTGAAACCAAAAATCGAACAATTTTCTTTTAGTTTATGAGTGTACGCACAGAATGAAGAAATTTGAAACTTAAAAGATGCAAAATGAACAAATGGCGGCCTCTTGAATAAAAAGTTCACTGTTTCCAACGAAATTTTGCCTTAAATGTCTAAAAAAAAAGTTATTTATTTAAACAATATCATTATACTAATAACTTAGTACTATGAAGAAAATGTTCACAAATATCCGTGCACAAGGCCAAGTCGATTGGTTGAATATTTTTTGAGTTACATTGCCCGCAAAGTGTAAAACTGTCGTTTCGAGAAAAACGCATTTAAAGTTTTGTGGTAGCCTGGCGCTCCGTAGCAAAACCGGCTATATCCGCTTTAATTTTTCGAATTTCGTTTTGCGGCTTTGGGAACATATTGTCGCGATGTTCAACTATTGATTTATGCAAAAAAAAAATCGATTTCTTCGATCCGCTACACCAGGCTCCCCCCTTAATATCGTAAAGTATACCTATTGCATATATTTTGATGCAAGTGAATTTATTTCGGATCGTGCTTGCATAGTACACCACAAAATTGTTTCTGAAAATATGAATTCTTGGTCTTGAACGTGCGAAATGTAATTGTTTTCATTTTAATTTATCATTTCGCTTATTCCTTACGATGTTAGTATTTTCGTACGTTTCCAGTCCAATTATTCATCAGGGTGCCGCTGTAGTTTCTGTTAAACAGCAAATAAGTTGCGTCCACATTCGTAAGCCCAATTGCTTTCGATGACAAGAACGCAATTAGCCATTTAACCAAACAATGATTCGTGCCAGTGCGAGAGTAAAGATCATTCTTTGAAATATCGTCCCGTGACCGAGTCCCCAAAGTCAATAAATCCTGCGCTTCATCAATTCCTTTCCCCCTCGTCGTATTTACCACCGTTGCTGGTGGCCTAATTAACGAACCTCGTGCTGCGCTTTCGACACAAAGTCAGCATAGTCAAGCGTCGTACTGCCGTTGATAGAATAAAAGTAGAACGAAAGCCGTTTAACTTCACTGGCCAGGTCACCAATTAGCAGTACCAACAAATGATAGATTGACTGGGCCAATTTCGTCTGGGGATATCCCTCTATTCGATTGTCTCACTAACATTTAGACTATTTTTCAATTCTTCGCTGAATCAAATTGCTACCAACGACCTTTGATTGCAGCACAAGTTCAAAGAATGTTTCGTTAACAAGTGAACAGTTCTCGTGATATTGAAAAAGATCTAGATAACGATGACTCGTAGCGTTAAAGAGATATTTGTTCAGTATTACATTTCCTTATTAAATATTTTTCTTAATAAAGATTGAGTGATGGATTAATAGATTACGTGCAGTCTAAAAATATTTTCTTTCTCAAAATATCCATGCATTCCTAAATTTGGAGATACGGGCCTGTGAGGTCCAACGTGTGCAATGATATAATTTTAATTTATGCGTGCATTGTTGGGTTAAACCATGGAGGTTCTTGCTACAAGTGATTGACTTCTAAATTTTTTCGTAAAGTGGATTCAGTTATTCGAAAGGTACTTAGAGGTTCAGAATTTTTCTTTTTTTTCCATTATTCAGCAATCCCACAACAAAAACGATTAGTTCGAAATCGTTGATAGATTTAGGAACTCCCTGTATAAATTCTCTCGTTATATTGTAAACTACGCGATGTCTATAGTAACGATTGTAATTGAATACGGCGATACTTCCGTGATACGCACGCCGAATTCATGGGGTGCAAAAACGCAATCACTAGCATTTCCCGGCGGAAAATGCTCCCTGATGAGACAGTTACCGCTCGTTTTCCGGTCGGAACAAACGACCCTAAACCCATTAAGCTTGTTTCACCTATTTCGATGCGACAATTGAATCCCCTGCTGGTCGAACTCCGGCTCGCTTCTCATGAATCACCGTACAATTTTCAATGGAAATTTAAGGGGCTGCTTGCAAATCAGAACGATTCACTACTGCAGAAGTCTCATCAATGTTAACTCTCCATAACAACCTTCGTATTCTCCATCGAAATAAGCAAACTATCATACAACAATTTTCCAAATCCCTTGTCCATCTCTTAACAAATTCCATCAATTCTTAGCGGCTTCTGTAGATGAATGTTTACTTGCTGGATAGGTATTGTGAAAAGAGTGTTTCAACAAAACAGTCATTTTGACGATTTCTTACCCCCTGCCACCCCCAGTATAAGAATTCGTAAGATTTTATATTCCAATCTCCCCTCCCCTTCCTTACGTAATATTTTTTACATTACAGTTTTTCAGTTATTAAAATTCTTTTACTGATTTATATAAGTCACTTAACTCGGTTTCGCCTGTGTGATGAAACATCGTTTTTTAAGTTCCTCAAATTGAAAATTAGGTTAAATAATATCTATTACGTAAGACGCTACCTGATGAAATTCGCGACCCTTCCCCTCCCAAAAGCCCTGCATAATTTAAAGACGAACCCCAATAGAATTAAATATAACAATTTATTTGAAACTAAATCACTCCGTGATCCTAAATTTTCAACTCTCTCACAATTCTCTGCTAACACATTCACGACTGCTGCACTCTTCGCGATCCCACAGCATCCATCATGCAGCAAACACTCGTCACTCGCAGGAAACACAAAGTCCTCTCATACCTATAGCATTTTCGATACATTCACACGTCCCCTATCTCTCTCCATCCATTTGAAACCACCCACGCCCCTGTCACTTAAACCCATCCAAAACACCATCCATTACCCAAAAGTGTCTCACGCAAAAAGGTCCACCGGTCTCGTCCTCTCCCCCCTTGTCAGCGGGACGCACAATTCACGTGGGCCAAAAGGTCGCATTCAGCCGAATCTCCCCGAGATAGCACGGTCCAGGGGAGTAACCGTGAACAGGCGTGCATCCAGCGGTAGGGCCAGGATTTCATTTCGCACGACCGACTTCCGGGGAACGGTTGGCGGCGTGAGTCAGTGACTTGATATTAGGTCACCGTCACAGACACTCCTCGCTACGGGTGGCTCGTGTGCAGGCGCATATAAAGGGGCGATATCCGATTAATATGGCATAAATATCGTTTGAGGGAACGCGACGGTTCCGTGGTAGCGGGATGAGGTCGCGGGAGTTCGAAGGATGCGCCGCTTAATGCATGACAAAATGAGTTTACATTCGCGACGAGGATGCCACCAGCCGTTCGGTGGCGCGCATACACACACACACACATACAGAGAAGGCCAGAAATTGGGGGGTTGGGGAACGGGGTGCACCGTTGCTGTGTCGAGGAAGGGGAGGGTTCGACTGCATAGGAAAGTTGGAGCTGAGCCAAAGGCAATATGCATTAGCCATCGCGTATTTTGAAATTCAAGCCAAAGCAGATTAAATCCTATTCCTGGACCCAGCCTCGGCCCGTGTTGGGCCTCGTCCTACCCTTTCTTCTACCTTCGGCCAGCTGTCCTACTGTCCTGTTTGCGGATACATAATGAACACACCCCGACCCTCTGGTACGCCCGTGTCCGAACTTTTATAGCGTTTCGATTGCCGCGCTAATCGATATGCGGTCACCCAAATCTGCCGGCACTGCTGGGACCCATCGTTGCACTTTGGCCCGTGGCTGGTTGAACGTTTACGGTGCCCCTTATTGTGGCGGTATCGTGTCTGCTGTGGTCAACGAGCGTTCAGCTTTCCTGCACTAAAGTCAGGCTTCTTTGTTCTGTATATTCTGTTCCAGAGGGGATGGGGATGGTGTAGGCATCTGGGGTTGAGTTTCGGTGAATGGGAGTTGTAATATTTATTTAGTAAAGGATCTTGCGATTTCAGCACATAATGAGGTACTAATCTGAGCACGCGTAGTCGAAGAATTCCTACAAGAACTTCTGAAATCCATTCTCTACTCTGAAAAATGATTGATTTAATGTATTAAGGGGAGACTCTCGTCTAACAGCCCCCAAAGTAACTGGTGTTTAAGGATTTTTTTTAAAAAACTGTTCGTCATATTGGATTAAACTCTTTTAGGATATAATTAGGCATCTTTAAAAAAATATTCCTTTATGTCGATCCTTCTTATTATTATTTAATTTTTCTCAAATCTTACCTACCTCCTCGACGATGTAAATCTTCTTGGCGGGATGTGTAGCATCTATCACAGTCATCTGATTGCAAAAAAAATTGATGTATTTTAAAGTTAGATAGTTTTCGCTGGGATTGGTCCAATTTAAAGAAAAAGAAAATGAAAAATTGAAAGAGGTATATCATTTGAAAGAAAAACTAAGGTTTTTCCTTCGACAAATTTTTCATATTATTCTTTATATCTGCGAAAAAAAGTATTATAAATAAAAACTAAAATTAAAATTTTAGGTCCAGTCCCAGCGTTAATTATTTAACTTTAAGAAAATTTTCTACTTTTTGCAATCAGGTGACTGTGACAGGTGTTACACTTGACGCCAACATCGTCGAAGAGGTTAACAGGATTCCACAGTAAATAATAAATAATAAAAAGGATCAACATAAAAAAAATTCTACAAATTTAAAGATGCCTCCTTATTCTGAAAGCGCCAACTTCTCTGCGAAATATTTAAGTAAACAAGTGAAATAAACAAACAACGCAATTTTTTTCTTGTATTTCAAGAGTGGTACAATATCCCCCCGAAAGTTCGAAAACGTTAAATGTTTATTTCATTATGAAAACCGTCACCGAAAAGTGGTGGATTTTTCGACCGAGAAAGTAAATTGTCCCCTTAATGGGTAAACTATCGTCATCTATTGCAATTGAATTCACTCGATATTTAGTATTATATTAGTACAGTTATAAGCCAATCGAATGAACTCTCTAACACCAAAGTTTGTATATTTCCATCCCCCGCTCCAGAATTCTCGGCCCCCGAATCAAAACAGCCCCATTACCGCAAGCATAGAAACACGGCGAACTTTCAGTCACAATTACCCTCGACCGTTTCATCGAGTCGGCCGCGAATCAGCATGGAACGTCCATCGTCCCTCGCCGATACCTCCGCAGCCAGATCACCCGCTCACCCCCCACTGGGTCCGCCCGAATTTTCGCTCGTCAGGCACGTTGCGCGTGCTAAAATGTAAATACCGATTAGTCACACGGGGACGTTAATGTCTAGGGGCACTTCAATTACCGTTTTCACCGGAATGCGGCCAACCGAGTCGAAAGGAAAGGGGGCCAGGTTTCGGTCGCTGCGGCCGCGGCTTATTGAGGCCTAAATCAGGTTGGCCAGGCACGGCCGCATGACTTTCCAGTAATTAGGTATTGAGAGATCGTTTCCAGGACGTCGGACAATATATCGGTAATTGGTGGCGAGGAGAGTGGGATTCGGTAGCGTGCAATTCCGAATGCTAGCAGCCTCTATCCATCGGTTTGTTTCCCACCCATCCCCATCGTCCCTTTCCATTCGACAAAGATTAAGTGGTTTTCAGACGCCCCGGCCTCCCCCGGCCCCGTCGGGCGTGAACAGTGCCAGAGATATCCGTAGATACAATCGAGCAGGTGGAATTCATTCCAGCGCATCGTGAATGCGATAGGTATACACATACATATGACTCGGGGATAAATTATTGCACCGCGCCAGATCCAAGAACGTCTCACACACGCGGCCCCGGACGAGTCGCACGGTTTTTGTGCTCGCGCCGCGGTGCCGTGTCAGTTTCGCGGGAAAATCGGCCACTCGCCACCTTCGGTTCACGCGGAACCGGTGATCGATATGTTCGTTTAAATTCAATTACGCGGACATTGCCGTGGGACCCGTTCGTCCCCAGAGACTGCAAATGTTTCATTCATCGTTTCGGTGACGAAAAATTCGCGGTAAATTGGAGGAGGACTGCACGGTTTTCTGTTGTAGGGTAGTTTGTGGTGTTGGTATCTTAGGCGCGAATATTTTGGCGCGATTCAATGCACAGATTTGACTGTCCTTTTTATAGATTCTGGTGAGACAATTGTGCGGTGTATTTGATTGCTGTTTTGTACAGAGTAAATGTGCGCGCAATATGTGCAGCAGAATATTTTCCTAGGAGGCTTCACTTTCGTGAAAATCGAGTTTAAAGTTTCGCTGAGTACGCGCGTCGCTCGGCGCGGCTTGGATAACGGGTCTGACCATTCGTCGTTATTTCTACTTAGGCGACCGCGTTTCTTCTACTAACAACGGTTTTATCAGTGTTTAATGTAGCAGAAGAATAGGGTAATATATTATTTAGATAATATATTAGTCTTCATGTACTGATGTACGAATAAAAATAGTAAATAATCAACAAACACCTTAGCCATTGTCTCTCAGCTGGAATGCTATTTTGTGGGCTAACAGCATAGCGAAATTTGTGAATGCTTCTTAAGCAACTAGCAAGTCGATTCATCTGAAATTTAGACTATGTTTTTGTGCATCTTTGAAGAAGTTGCAGGTTTTTTTTTAGTCATGTTTAAGAATAAATATAGGAATTCTGCATCGCGCCGCGCAAAATTCGTCATCCGGCGGCGTGCATGATAATTACCTATATTTATTATTAAAAATTAATAAAAAAAAAACTGCAACTTCTTCAAGGATGTATAAAAACATGGTTCAAATTTCAGATAAATCGAATCGCTAATTTATTTAAAAAAAAGTTTTCCAATTTTGCTATGTTTTTAGCCCCAAAAAATTATCCTCCTTGAAATTCTATAACGTGATCACGTTTTGCAAGTGAAAGCACGATGCGAGGAGTTAGAATAATAGAGGGTTGAGTCGGGGCAGGAGTTGGCATAGCTTAGTTTCGTGTTGACGTCCAGTAGGAAATGACAGTGGCTAGGGTATTTAAGCAGATATCGAAAGCGTATTGTTTTGGGCGGATAGACGATAGTCATTCCACAGTATGTCGGAAAATGCGGTTGCCAGTGCGCAATTTCGGATTTGACCGCGTACAGTGCTGCGCCACAAGAGCTATACATCAATGAGCAGCAGAGAACACCGAATATTTGGAACTGTCCTCAAAATTAGTGCCTCCCCCTCCCACGTTGGATGTGTCAAGCATGTCGCTTGTCATTCGATGTTACGAATATCTATTTCACATCGTTAGATTCAATCTCCTCTGCAAGAGCCCAGATATATTCGAGTGTCCGACGATCTTTACGACGAATTTTCACTATCTGCTTCTTTGATTAACGAAGGGTAGAGCTTGCTTATTCTTCCTCAAGTATTACTGTCAAAAATTTATGATCGAAGTCAAGATGTTGGTGACCCATATCTATGATTGTCACTCGTTATTCTCACAGGAAATATATATATATCCAATTTGAAATCCCAGGGATTTGTATCATACGGGTGAACAAGCTCTAAAGTTACTGATAGGTATCTGCATAGAATTTCAGCCTCTTCGAATCTTGACCCTTTGGACGAGATCCTCTCCCGGCTTCACGGGAATATGCTATCGGCATTTTTGCATGTCTGCAAGGAAACATTCAGAAGATTTTCGTGACAGGCGGGTTTAATGGCCAGGCACAAGTGGAAAGTAGTTTGGCCGATGGTACAAAGCGATTTTTCACTTCGAACGACGGGAAAATCTCGGCTGATACGACGAATCCGTGAACATTTTCGAGAACTATCTGGGAGCAGCGGCTTTGCCAAATGTCGTGCAATAATGGAGTTATATCTGCGGAGCCAGTTGCACGGTCGGGTTTCAAATCGACAATAGTGTCTCGGTTCAAGCAGCTATTTAATTCACAATGATGTTACCCAACTGTTGGAAATCCCTTGCAAGAAACAGAAAATCCGAGGGATTCTATAGACGCAACGAATATTAGGGGCATTGAGGACAAAAACGGATTAACCCACATTATTGGCGAAATTGAGTTTGAAATAATCTATTTCAACGAGCTGTACTAATCATATAAAATAGGAAAAATTCATTTCTTACGATGTGGGTTAGTCCGCTTTCGCTTTCGATGCCTCATTACAGCAGAATTATAAAATCTTTGAAGCTTCCTATTTTACAAAGTGACATTCCTGTATTACACATTTTTACGCGGTGCCCTCTTTTCTAACCCCTAATTAGAACATCACTATCCCAAGTCTTTACTTCTCACAAACACTCCTTCACCCCTCACCATATCACAAATTCCACAATCAAACATCGACGCAAAGAGAGCGTCCAAACGTTGCCCATGTTTTCTAATTCCGCCAATTCGAATGAGACGGACAGTGCCCTGTTAAATCGGGGCAAATCAAACGGGACCCCTCTGATCTCGTGTAAATTGCACGTGCGCCTGGCTCTCGCTTAAATTTAGTTCCGTTTACCAGCCCGGCTCGTCTTTTTTTTCGGCGGTCAGGCCGATCGCGAAACTCAGCTGATGCCACGGCACAAAGGACCCAATTGCAATACCCGCCCCTCCGCCCCTGCCGCCTGGGTCGCCCACTTTTCCCCATTCGTACCTATAACCCCGATCACGGATGTGGCCCTCTTGCCTTTCGATTTTCCGGCTTCCTGTGCACCGGGCACACACCGAGTGCCGTGAAAAGAGTTTGAAGGCCGATGAACCGAAACTATTTACCTGGTCGGACTTGGCTCGTGCAAATACGGACGGCCCTGCGCTGCAGCGATGCATCAGCGAGTGCATGCGACGAACGATAGCTGTCGATCGTCGTAACGACGATACGATGCTAGCACGTACGGCTCGGTTGATATTTATGAAATGAACTTTCCCCGAGCAGCCGATCGGGGCGTACCGTATCGCGGCTCGCAAGTTTATTGAAGCGTCGCTGCTGAACACAGTTACTCTAAATTGTTGACAGACCTTGATATATGAGAATGGTGATTGGCGCTGGTGTTGAGTACCTTCTGTTTCGCAAAATAAAACGGGTGGTGTTTGTACTTGGAAAGGTTCTTAGTTCGAAGATGTGCTCGCGTACAGGTCCGGGTTTGGAGATTTGACACCCCTAGGCTAGGCGATTGCTGCCCTTTTCGGGAAATATCATCAGATATTTTAACCCTCATCCGTCCCTCGTGTCAATTCGACACAGTTTTCCCGTGACACGTTTTTCGGTTCTATTATTTGTGTTGGTTGTAAACAAGCAGTATCTCCTGCATATCGGTTTATTTTGTGCGAAAGTTGTGTAGAATCTAAGATGTAAATGTTGACTCATCGATTTGAACAAGAAAATATCGAAAAATAACTGTTTATCTTGGCAATTTGACACCGAGGGACAGATTTAGTTCGTGAAATGAGAAACGGATGAGGGTTAATGTAAAAGAATTAAGACAATTTTAGAATTAATTTAATTTGCTAGATGAAAGAAGAGTGAATTGGGTTTAAAGTTGTCTCAAGCCTCTGCGTTTAAACCTTCTTCAATTCCTTTCGCCCAAAATTTGCCACCCCCAAAATTTGCAGCCTACTTAACCTATATACAAATCCACCCCTGCTTGGGTAGAGTAAATACTGTGTGATATATAATTGGTAAACAGAAAATTATTGAAAGAAGAATCTCACAAAATGAATAATAGAAAACAGAGAACAATTCATCAACAAAAGTGGAGAATTCTTAAATAACACCACTTACCAGCCCCAAATTCAAACACTTCCTTCGAGCCGCTACCACCGACAATAGAAATTCATGATTGATCGAGCATTCCTTCCCCGGGCGTTGATTAGTATCATAAAACACTCCTCGATTGATACCTACCCCCTGGAACGGATTCCAAGACAAACGTTTACAAGTACCAGCCTCGGCGTTTAAACGTAAATCGATACTAATTCATCGTACCGTGCTAAACACACACACACACACAGCCACCCTCGAAGGCTCCGTGGCTGCGATGGGAATTTAATTTTCGCCGTCAAAGGGGACGCGGCCGCTTATGCGAATTTAGCATGCGGCAGAAAGAAACGTGCATGCACAGGGTGCAGTGTGGTGTGAAAGGGGTGGGAGGGGGGTGGTTGGACGGGGGTGGAGGGCGACGGTCGTGTTGGTGGGTGTGGCAGGGCAGCAGGGTGAGTACGAGGTGGTACAGAGAGGGTGGATTCAAAAAGAATGAAATAACGGATTGGGTTGCGGCCAACTGGCCGGCTTCCAACCAATCCTTAGTCGCCTGGATGCGGGAGTATATTATGTATACCATTCACCCGCCTTATATCCGTGCCCCCGTGGAATCGTCCCGATGCATCCCCATTCAAAATCATATTTCCCTGTGAGCTCTGTCCTCCGGAGGGGGCCGGGCGAACAGGGAGGAGGACTGAAACAATAATTGAGAATGTACGGTCCGACGGTTCCTCGGAGTTTCGCGGCGTTCGTTAACGATACTCCCACGACCTGCTACGAGGCGAATTTTCCGTTCGAATTGCGAGCAATTATTGGCGTAAGCGGGGGCGCAGGGAGGCCAGCAGTTTTTCAGGAACGGGAACCGTCGAGGAGATCGTGATTCTGTTTTGGAAGTAGGGGGATGTTTCTTGGGTGTTTCTATGGAGGATTTATTTGCTTCACGGGGATGGTGTTTGGGGGATAGAGGGGAAGATTGAGATGTATTGCAACAGTGGGGTGTATTTGGATAGCAATTTGTGACTACTTTATGGGGTGTAATAAAGGGTAAAGTGTGCATCTAAGAGGTTGCTCGTGGATTGTGGAAATCTGACGAATTTATAGTTATTGTTAGTGACAGTTTACTGACCATTTTGAGGCGTGCTTTGTGGATGCTGCGTACATAGTTTGCATGATTTAATTTGGGGATACTTTGTATATTGGGGTATTCAGTCCAGGGAGGATAGCTTTAGACCGTAGTTACTAGACGAGTGTAAGCATGAAAATGGATAATGTGTTTTACAGCTCACAACTATCCAAAGAATGGTTATTCAAGAATTCAATGCCATTATAATCCCAGAAGAGCTTCAATGAGAATTTCACTTAAATACTCTATGATTATTATCCTCTCTCGGTTACCTAGTTATCCATGTCACGAAAAAGATGACCCAAACATAATCAGGTAAACTGATAAATATGTGAAATCTATTACAGAAGTTCAGTCAGCTATTATAACAGTCGTTGCAAATAATAATTGTATACTCTCGTGCTTAGAATTCATATCGTAATACAAAAATTCATTCATATCGTAGGAAATGTATGATAGGAAGTCATAATTCCAATCGATTGACAGAAACATCGTTGTGGCCTTCCTCAATAATTTCAACAAAACAATCATCGATTCATTTTCACCGTTACAACGTAGTTTACGGAGCGTGGGATTCAAAAGGTTGCGAGCAAGCAATCTATCTTTCGCGATTTCCCGCTCTCCCAGCTAAATGAAGCAGGCTGAAACGGAGGAGGGAATCGAACGCGCAAGTTAGATGGTTCACGATTCAATGCTCTTTCGTTGAACCGCGCTTTCTAATCATTGCTTCAGTCTAAAGCTTTAAATTACCTTTGGCAGAGGTAGCGAACAGAACTCGCCAATATTTGGTCCCGCGCCTAGTCTTTGCCAGGAATCCAGTCGAACTGAATTCCGCGCAACTATGTCATCCCGGTGGATAATTTAATATCAACTTATTTCTGCACGAGTGAAAAGCACATCTCAAATATTAAATTCGAACAGGTGGGGGAAAAAGTATTGCGAATCTCTTTTGCAAAGGAATTTCCCTTAGACAAAAAACAGTTGATAAAGGAAATCAGAAAAAACAGAGCTACTGTTTTGTAACACACGAGGAACAGTGACGTAGAAGGTAATTCGACTAGTCCTGAATCTTTAAACAGTTGACCCACAACACGAAGGTAGTTTAGGGGAAATGTGTCAGTCTGTTTTGACATTAAGTGTCATATTTGGGCCACCATCTATCCATCTTCAATATTCAAATTCATGGTCATAAAATCAAGAGCTGCTTCCAGTGCACTGTAGTATTTATTCCCCAATTATGTAGCTGTACGCTTGATTAAACTTCCCTCCTTTTAAGCCTTCAATTAGCCCTTCTATAATTACACATTTCCACTGAAACTGACTAGTACGATTTTTATTCCCTTAGAAATGCCTCCACTTCGTTCTATAAAGGGAAGGGAAAATACAGCCCCTTCTTTTCCAATTATGGTACTTTTATTGACGTTCACATTTGAAATCTTCTTCTAACCATCACCATGTATTTAACAGATACAATATATCAAGTCAGCTGCGTGGCATCGTCACGGTAAATCGCCAGAAATAACGAGATTTCAAAGTGTGCCCTCTTCGATTCATTAACTTGAATCGAGGAGGAATCAACGTGACGACAATCGAGTTCGATCGATTGAACTTTGGCTGCGTTCAAACGCGTGCAATCGTCTATTTTTAACAATTAATCGGGCGCTGGATAGCGCTCCAGACACCGTCTAAAAACCAATCGAACCTCGTTTGACGTTTAACGATTGTTCGTTACAGCGCGGATGAAGGGTTCGACGGTACTTACCCAACGAACGTTGTCGTGAAGAACAATGGGACCTGCTTGTACGTACCGCCCGGCATATTTAAGAGCACTTGCAAGATAGACATTACCTGGTTCCCCTTTGACGACCAGCGCTGCGAAATGAAATTCGGCTCCTGGACGTACGACGGCTTTCAGGTAAAGTACTAACTTCCAGAGTCCTTGGATGTCCTTGTTTCGAGGATGAAAATATTACATGGTAACAGTAGAATAATAGTATCGAATCAAATTTGCTTTTGTAATATTAGTCGATCGAGGGAAGGGACTCGACACTTTGAAATAAAAATTTCTTTACAATCACGACCATGTTAACATTTGAAGAAAAAAGCTCAATTTACCGAGTGAACATTTCTACAGTTCAGAAGAAAATTGTAATGCATGCATTTCTACTCATCTACGGATCACCGCAATTGTTTTCTTTGTTTTACACTTACTCTAAATTCTGCTACCTCCAAGCTAATTCCATGTGACCGTCTGAATTCTTATAAAATAAATCCACATGGTGGAAACCTCCATCAGGAGACTTGCCATACACCCGTGATTCGGTGGTTACACAAGGCACAGTAGATGCCCGAACAGTCTTCATTAATCGCCCGCGAACATTTCGAATAATTAAAATTGAGGGTGCGAATTACACGGTGCGACGGAATTCGAGGATGCTTGAGTGTTCATTAAGGAGGACAATAAGCAGAACAAAGTAGTGAGTGCACGGAGAGCAAGGGAGAAGGAGTGGAACAGAGAAAATGAAGTGTACGTTTCCTAGGCTTGCATTCGATTTGGTGAACGACGAACGAGATGCAAAATACACTTTCCTCGACCACACTCTCTCCCGTCACTGCTATCTTCCCGATAATACACCGTACCTTCTCATCTCGTTGAAAATTAAAGCAAATATTATTTAAATTCTGATTGATTAAATTTCTTTCGTGACTGTTTTAATGGCGCTTGCAGTAACTACCCCTAATCGATTGCAATAAATCTCCAACAGTTGGACCTGCAACTGCAAAACGAGTCAGGTGACATCAGCAGTTTCATCACCAACGGCGAGTGGGATCTGCTGGGTGAGTTTTTACAAGCCTTATCGAGGATCCTTCTCCTGGCGCGCCTACAGTAGTTTGCTAGCCGTGAAAGCGATTCCGCGGCGATTAGCAATTCTAAAATCCCCGCGCGATGTTCTGCCGTGCACAAAGGACCCGCGATCAATCGTTTCATAGGTCGCCAGCAGATGCATCTTACCGCCCCCGTGGGGGGCTTTATCTAATCTAGATTTTCGTCGCCGCCACGCGTGGGAGCAACATATTCACCTTCGAGAGCGAGAATTAATTAGAGCCTCGCGCCGCGACTGGGATCGCTCTAATTATTTCGATCGCCCCGCGAGCCCCACCTCGCGCGCGTAATAAAAGATGAACGTTTGCCTTTCAAGCGTGCAAGCAATTAACCAACTAATTAACTTGTCTGGCTGACGTTGTAACTGGATTGCCTCCCAAACGAGCTGCGTTCATACGGATGTTAGATTGTTTGGAAACGTCCCTTGTCGAACTCGGGATTTCGGTCCGCTAAATACCACTTGTCGTGCTTCGTTTTGATTAAACAGCAGAATGCAATCGTGTTTTCTTCGATGTAAAATTCGTCAGTTTCGCGTATCGAAATTATTGGGAATTGAAAAGCCGATGCTTAGCAGGTTCGGTTGTAAATCTAGCACAGCTTTCACTGGCAGAATTTTTATCCGAGTCGTGTGTAATTAGTAATGGAGGGCGTTAATTGTGGTTCATCATTGAGAGGGAAAATTTGGGATTTGCATTTCCGGATTTGTTCGGGGCAGACAAGAGGGAAGAGGCGTTCAATAATGTGTCATTAGCGCAGCTCCACCGGGAATTATTTGCTTTCATACTGCGGGATATCGCGTAACGTTTGCGCTGAATCCGGCTGACTCCTCCGACGCAAGCGAATTTACATGGTTACTTTTCTGCAAACTGCAAGTCCCACCGCTGTTCATTACTGTATAGAAATTGTCAAGAGTGTGGCGGTGACGTGAAGTTTGCTCTGGTTTAAATACTACACAAATTCTAGAAAACTGCGATGGGAAACCCCCACATTAGCTTCTACGTCCATTTTATCGACCATTCGTTCTTAATTTCTCCTCTATTCTCGTTATTTTATTCAGTATCGACTACACTAATAATTTATACGAATATGGAATTGCGAGGATTCATTGGCATTAAAGTAGAGACACATTAATGCGGCAGAATATGGTGTTTCATTAAATATTAAAATAAATTTAAGGGGTCATTCCGGTTACACGGGTTGAAAAAATCGATTTTTTTCTTAAACCTTTTCGAAAGTACGTATCCTCAAGAATGTACTGTTAAATATTCATGGAGAAATTCCGATTATTCTAGCTTTTACAGAGGCATTTTGTAGGGAGCGCAGAGGCTCGGCCTCTATAGATGAAAATTTTGAACGCGTTTTTATCGAAACGTCATTTGTCCACATCGCGAAGATAAAATCTCAAAATCTATCGAACCGATTGCTTTGTAAATTTTACTGCTTATTCTACACACTTATGACTCTCGCAGGGGCTACAGACAAGTATTTTCATTCAGTCTAACCTATTTTTTAAATCTAAAAAGGCCAAAGAAAAAAGCCGATTTTTCTTGCATATTGCCCGCCATTTTGCTAATTTTTTAGATAAATCACTAATTATAGTCCGAGCGATAGCGACAGTCATCGGGATGAAGAATCTGTTTGGATTTTGGGGTTCAGATAAGTCTAACAGCTGAAATCGCCTTCCCGAGCGGGGCATAAATTTTTAAACATGTCACGAAGACCGCATTCAAAAGTATTTGAAACGCAATAATTTTATTACTTTTATATTTTTTATTTACGGTAGAAATGTAGTTTGATAAATAGAAAAAAAGTTTTATTCCATTACTATAACCATTTCCATCGCAATAAATTCCTGAAAATCGTTGAATTTATCGTCGCGCTAACTGGAGTAACCCCTTAACGTAGATTTCCCATTGAATTTTCTCCCAAAAATTCGTCTTCCATATAATTCATATAATTTCGCCTGCACTGTATTTCTAATAACCTTCGGTTTGAAAAAGAAACCTTCTCCCACGGTTTTGTAATATTACGAACAAACAGCTTCCATGTAATTGCCATTTAACAGTGCCTGCGTGGATGTACCATTTATCTGCACGTAGATCAAAGCTTCAGTAATTGTCTCGTGATACCATTAAACACTTCAGCTCCGCGTATTTCCGTAATTACCGTATTACCCTCAAACAATTAGTCTTCGATTCATTAAGTTGTGATAAAGGCGCTTGGTAACTTCCGCATCCTCAAATATTATAATTACCCTTCAACCGTTCCAGATGCTTCTATCTAATAAGCCAGTTACTCGAGATAATAGCACTGTTATACAAACATCGCCAAAAGTACAGTTCACTCGCAACGTCTGTCACTTACCGTTAAAGCTTCTTACCTACTGTTCTCCGACGACGCCAGTTCCCTGGACGTCGCGGCGAGGAACAGATGATCCCAAGGAAATTGTGGAATAAAGATGTTTGCCTCTGCGGGCGCGTAGCTTTTATTCCCATGGATGTATACGCGGAAGGTGTTGGTATGTGCTGGCACATACGCGTGCACAAAGAGAGCTTATGAAGCTCTTGGCAGAAATGTGTCTTAAGTGACTTCAGCCGCAGGAAAATGTAGCTGTAACTGAAGAAACGCTTGAAAATAAAGTCGCCGACTCTCTTCCGCTATGTTGCTCGAGATAATTCAAGTGCATGGGTGCGCCCCGTTATAAAATAGTTGAGTCATCGCTATCGAGGCTGCTCTTTTATTTCCGCGAGCTTTCTCCCTCGCGAGCTGAACCGTCGCCTCTGAACACATTTTCCACTTTGTCTTCGTTGCACTTTAATTATTCCGTTGACCTGGCTGTCTGCCGCGACGTCGGGCCATTGCAAGCAACAAGATAAATAATTTCGGGACGTGATTTCCAACGACACGTGCGGGTCAATTTCGGGGGTGTCGCGTTGGATTTATTGGACGATACGAAATTGGGAAGTTAGGTCATTTGATGATAGGCGTGTACATACGAAGTGTCAGTGGAGATAAATCTTTATCAGTTGCTACCTTGGGGATTAAATTAAGCTTCCATTTTCGCACTCGTCTGGCATCTTGATTTCAGTGTTGCACATTTTTTAAATTATTTCTGGGAAGATGGAGGAAGTTGCGAGATTTAGCTCCACAACCTTAATAACTTTTGCCAGAGATTTGAGAAACTAAAGTGTACCGAAGTAAATTAGGGGGTTTAAATTATGAATGTTAGATTTAATAGAAGAGATTAAGTTGCAGTGTAAGTGGTAGTTTGAGTTCAGTATTAAATTAAATAAAGTTTCATCCAGTGCAACCGCAGCTGCGTTTAGAATGAATGTATTAATTAATCTCTGCAACACTGAGATGATTAAGTCGATTGAATGAGAGGAAAAGGCAAGGGAGTAGCAGGCAATGGTTCAACTTCTGCGTAAAAATTTAATTATAATTGTCGTCAACTGCCTATTGTGTTGAACAGGATACAGAGCAAAGGAACCTGTTCGTTGCAACAACTGAACATTTGTTCTGTACTTTTGACGAGACTATTTTCCATGTAAACGAGAGTACATAAATTAAACGTCTCTGTCAGCCTGCTGACAATTTCAGGGAAATAATGAACAGCCAGGGGATTTGTATTTCACAGAACAGCTTAACGTAGCTTTGGCTACACGCGAAACCATTTGCCTGCGCAGAAACATGGGTGTACATGGCTTTACCACTTTTTTCCTTACAGGCGTGCCTGGTCAAAGGAATGAAATTCGTTACAATTGCTGTCCTGAGCCGTACATAGACATCACGTTCGTGGTTATCATCAGGAGGCGAACTCTTTACTATTTCTTCAACCTGATCGTGCCATGTGTCCTGATCGCCAGCATGGCTGTTCTGGGATTCACCTTGCCACCCGATTCTGGCGAGAAACTCTCTCTAGGCAAGTTTGATAACTGCTTTGCATACCATGAGATTAAACGTAGCCTTGGGACGCACTATTTCACCGCTACTGAAATTAGGCTACGAACTCTTCAAACCTTCGCGAAAGATATTTCCTTCCATCTACTTTCATTTCGAGCACACTGATTCCGATTTTATGTTAATTCCTGCAGAGAAATATTGATACGCGTGTCGAGGAAAATTAATAGTCGTAAGAGTATTTGTTTAGCGAAGTGTCTAGCTGAGAAATTTAATTACAGACCCGATTGGTTACACAATTGATACGTTTTACCACGCATGAATTTCGTTATGAGTCTCCCCACTGAATTCCAATGATTACTCACCCTTGGCAAGTTCAAATCGGCTGCATAATTCCAATTCCTTGCAGGCTTCGGACCACGCTATAACAGCCCACGTGATTAGATTCAGTCGAGTTCTCGTAACGTATCGAATACGCCAGAGATTACAGCCGCGTTGATCTCGATCACAGACGTTCCGTCTATCAGCGAACAATCGGAATTTATCGATCGATCATCCGCGATCCAAGGATTTCTCCCCGCAGTCTGCTCGTGTTTCTAGAGCCAGTGTATCCAAACTTTTAAGAAATTGCCATATTTCGACATTCAGAAATTCTATATGTTACCCAATGCTTGGGTGATTTTATAAATTCTTCCTTATTCATAGCAACATAAAAGCTACAAAAATTATTCGTCATGTGTCGAATAAAGTCAACCCGAGTTAAATAAAAATATTAACTTTATTCGTCGAATAATCTAAAGGTAACGTAACTTTTATTCGATCCATTCTTTAAATAATTCTTCATTTAGTTAATGCCCACCTCGGCCCTCGATTCACTCGCAATCACTTCTTCCAACTACCTATATCACGTTGGTAAAAGAAATCAGCTGAAATTACAAAGAAGATACGTGAAAAGTGACCTGAAACTCTCGATGAAATACCCAGAACTGCAACTCATGTATCGCATTAGAAATCTATTACCTGGGGCAAAAAGATCGAGGACATGAAAATTTCGTGGCTCCGAGGATCCCCAGCTGCCGAACTCATCCTTCTCGATTAATCTCCCCTAATTATCAGCGCGCACGATAATCACTCGACCAAAGAAAAACGGGCCTGTTTTGCAGGTGTAACCATCCTTTTGTCCCTCACTGTGTTCCTGAATATGGTGGCCGAGACAATGCCAGCGACGTCGGACGCCGTGCCCCTGTTGGGTAAGTCCACGAATTTTCAGCCCCTTTTTATTACTTCGTTTTGCTGGCCACGGTGACCTCGATGTCCCCGTGCCCCTCGAAATAAAGCCAGGACCTCTGGCGAGCTCCGCTCGGAGAACAATGGCGGGTCTGGAAAATGAGAAGATACTGGCTGATCCTTCGTTCATCCATAATTCACTGGAGACGTCAAATATTGGGCCACGAATTCGGCAACGCGTAATGTCATTGTGGGAAATCAACGAGACCCCGTGCGGTGGCACCTTCCCGCTTCCACGGCCGGAGGATTGATTTTCTAGAATCCCGATGGCCGTTGACGAGCGTCCACGGGTAACGCGCGCGAAACTGCCGGGCAAGTGTGCTCGATTACGCGATTCCATTGGAGATTTCGATCGAAACCCGCGGCGGAATTAAATAATGCAGCCTCGATTATCCTCCCCCGTCTTTTGTCCATTATACGGACGCTCGATCATCAATGGCCGCTTTATTGTTCGGGAAATGTACTTTTCCCGTGCACAGTTTCACGTTCATCTCGGCTGCTGAATAAGTTACAGCGACACGTCGATATCACCATCATTACCAGCCGCGTTGGATTACTTTTTGACGGATGCGTCGGAATTCCATTTAATTTCATGGGGAGCGATTTTTAAAGCTTAGCTGTCGGTGGAAACGAAGGAACGAGCATTTGATCATTCTTTCTTAAGATATCCTCTGGAGAATCGTGAGTGTCTGATAAGTTACTTAATGAGATTTTCATTGCGAAGCCTTGATTCTAGATCAGCAAATAGACCAGCAAAAGTAATTGATAATTTGCTGCCTAGATTAATTTCTATTTGAGTAGATCTTTTTTTTTTTAATAAAAAGAGATAAATGTGTTATTAGTAATTGCAATGAATTATTTAAAAATCCCACTTCTGCTATCGATGACATTTGGGAATTATTGTACATTGATTAAAGTTCAATATCATATCTCATGAATCGTTTGATTCCTTTCATCGCAAAACAAATGTGCATGGAATCGGTAAATATCCAACAAACAAATTTTGCTTAACTCGCGTTCTGTATCACAGCAATCTGGCCATTACAAGTACAAGTATAAATAATATTTTATAAATACATTACAATTAAATTCTTATACAATTAATCAAATTATTTAATTTTCGATTAGATCTTCATAAATTATACCAAATTCTTAATTTAATATATTAAATTTAATTATTAATAAATTTAATTTTTAATTTTAACACTTAATCGCCCCAAGTTTACAAAAATCTGCTTTTATACACGTTCACCAAACCGTCCAAATACTTCGCGATAAAGTAAAAAATAAATATTGAAAACTGGTCTTAGAGTCCGCGACAGTGATAAAGCTCGGGAAGTTGTGCCATATTTTATAATGCAGCTCGGAACTCGATAGTCATTTTCGCCTGGAAAATTTCGATATTTATTATGACCAGGAAAATACGAAATACACTCGCGTCTCGCGATTTATTATCGTGATACGCCACGAGAGGAGAGAAGGGAAGTGAAAATCCTTTACTACAGTTATTCCCCCGAAGCTCTTTGCTCCTGGACCCACTGTGCGCAGGGGCTTATGCACGGATCTTGGATCTCTCGATGCACCTAGATCTGACCTGCACGGTGCACTCCTACTGTGTGGCTTATTGTATATAGAAGCCCTTTATCCCAGTGGCTGACGATCCCCTATTGCAGCCAGGGCTGTTCCACTGACAGTAGTAGTCGCTTGTCAGTAGTAACAGATCGTGCGGGTCAGACGTCGACTTCCAGGACAAACATTCATTGACTTGGCTTGAATGGGAGCGTTCCAGCCGAGCCGTTTTGAAATTGTTCAATCGATAACTCGAGGGGACGTATTCAAAACCGCGATCAACTCGATATTCCGACCACTTCCGTCATATTGAAATATGACTTTTAAATGAATTATTAGACCATTTGTGGCGGAGAGCGTGGAGGCTGGGTCTGTTCTCACCAGGGTTTCATTTTAATCGCTCGGCTGGTTATTTGCACTCGAGACGGTATTTGTTTATGCTCGATGAAAGCACTGCCGTTGAAAGAGAAAGTTTTTAGGCCAATTTCGAAGGAAGATTGTATTCAGATTTGTTTAGAGTGTTTTATTATTGAACGAGTTTGATCTGCTTTTGATAAATGCAATTTCATTTTGATTATCATTTAGTAGAGTGTGCCTTCTCTTAATAAGCGATTCCACGTTTAATTCTATTTTATGAGAGTTTATTGAGAGTGTTTAGATTTTATTGGGTTTGGTGAAGATTGGCTCAGCCTCCGTTCATTAATTAAATTGTTGTTTCTTTGTTTGGGGGAGCATGTATCCATCATTTTTCTCTTCAACTGTTTAATATTTCTACAGGTACATATTTCAACTGCATCATGTTTATGGTGGCCAGCAGTGTTGTCAGCACCATCCTTATTTTGAATTATCATCACCGTAACTCTGACACTCACGAAATGTCCGATTGGGTAAGTGTGTTTCTAACGAATCTAGTTAAATGTACAATTTACGTGAAATGCTGGCTTTATCAGGAAAAGCACTTCTCCGAAATTAGAATTTGCTGTATATACGTGCAAGGGATTACAGAATCTTCAAGTGTCATCTTTTAATGGTATCCTGTTACATAAAAAACGTAGAATTACAATGGTATGGGCGCACTGGATCGGTCACATTAAAACAACTATTATTTTAATAAATTAAAATAATACATCAAAGCTATTTTGCAATTAATTAATTATATATATTAGTTTCCGACGTTTCGATCTTGGTTTAGATCATCTTCAAGGAAAGTTAAAAACATATGTAAAATACTGCGTATGCTATTGAAAATAAGTCACCGTGCTCGGGCACAACGTGTGACTCGCGAGTCGGTTGGAATAAGACTTGTTTTAATGTGACCGATCCAGTGCGCCGATACCATTGTAGTTAAGTTTTACGGTCGAAATTTAGTTTATTTATAATTCTTTAAAAACGTAGAATAATACAAATAGTAAAAGATCATGGGACGATAGAATATTTAAAAAATTTCTTATGCTTCAAAGTCGTAGTTTGCTTTCAGAAATCATTTCATCATTAACGATAATTAAAAAGATGCGAGAGATAAAATAAAAATAGCTTTCAATGTTTATACTGCTTCAGTTACATTCCACGTTCTCGTACTTTGATTTGTACTGATTTCACGTACGCAGTGCAAGTGTTTCCTTGCATTATTCTAACCGAAATCAGAGGGTTACCTTGTCTCCTCACTCTCTGAAGCTACTACGTGGATGAACTCATGGTATATGTGGCTTCAATTAGCGTGAGACCATGTGCTTGAAAGTACCCTTCGGGTTTACTTTGGTCGTTAACTCGATTCACCCTTTCGAGTGACACTAGGCTATTTCCTGCCACGGATTTTACTATCTACTGTATCATTTGGCTTACGAGAGTCGCGTAAACGACGTCTGCCATTAAATGTCTAATGCAAATATCGCTCTACGTATTATAAAAAAAGAATTAGTCAAATATTCTTGGGTTCATATACCATTACTTCCAAAGTTTCTATAGTCCCTCTCCCATTTATAAAAACCAATTTTGCAAAAGAAGGTTCAAGCAGTAACCGCGATATTTTTCAGTAGAGGATCACACGTTCACTCTGATTTACAGGTGAGAGTGGTATTCCTTTATTGGCTGCCTTGTATACTTCGCATGTCGCGACCGGTTGATAAGGATGAGAAGGAGGCGCAAAAGTCTCAAAAACCATCTCCAGTCACCGGTAATTTAGTGACGAGAAAAAGCATCGACACAAGTACTGGCAACAATTATTACTATCTAAATAAATGTCTCACACGGACACCAATCTGACCCAACACCGCAGACCATCGTAATAATGCACAGTACACACCAAACCACTGTACCTGACTTATGTACGTCAAGTACATGAGTGTGAACGATTAACAAAATCGTGATTAATCACACAAAACCTTAGAGTAACTTCCTTAAAGATGCGATGTCAGGAATTGTTTCGATATCTTTTCCTTTGAACCAATATTATGTGTATATATCACCGCGCATTGACCATTTTATAATTTATTTACCAATCCACCCTGACCTCCATAAACCCACTTAAGGAACCTCCAGAATACTTTGCAAATACCCTAATTCGAAAGTAGAATTCTGTATTAATCCTAGAATCCCTTACCCTACTCTCTCGATGCTCCATTGTTTTTAAATAAGCGTGACAAAACTTTGGAGTTGTACACCTTTAAGCGGAACGTTTAATTGTACCAGGCACCAGCAAGACTTACGGCGACCTGGAGCTTCATCAAAGGAGCAGCAAGTCCCTCTTGGCGAACGTCCTGGATCTCGAGGACAACGCCCTGGCGTCCCACAACAACCTCCTGAATAACGTGTACAGTACCCCTGGCCCTCACCATCACACGATAGGCCACGGGCACAGTCATATACACGCGACGCCTCATCATCATCACAGTCACGCTGCGACGCCGCATCATCAATACTCAACGCCATTGGCACACACCTCTTATCCAGGTGCGCACCAGATCGGTCACACGCCGCATCATCATCAGCATCCACCGGAAACGCCTGGCCCACAGGTCGAAACTATACTTCAGAACGGGTGCTTTTGTGCCCGGTACGAGCTCATCCTGATCCTCAAAGAGATCAAGGTACGTTTCCACCTGCATTGTCTTCAGCTTTCCTTTAGATCGGTGTTTCTCAAAGTGCGCGCTGCTGTCTCTCCTGGGGACGTTTAAATTATGCAGGGGGGGCATTAGGCATTAAGGAGGCAGAAATGGGGACGACTAGGATTTTCACACTTCGTGGTCACACCTTCTTATAATCACAAATTGGTCACGCGGGGTTCGCTGCACCCCAACGTCATTTTTGAGCTACCATTTTTGTATTTTTGAACCTTTTAACTTTTGAGTGATAATTGGGGGGAGGGGGTGCACAATTTGTAGTTGAAAAGGAGCGATTTTCCACGGTTGTGGAAAAAAACGATTTTCTCTTTCTTTCGTGATAAATTAAATCCCTTTTGGAAGTCGTAAAGGCGCGATATTTGAACTCGAAAATTGGATTCTTGGGGTGCAATACACCCTCTGTGACCACGAAGGGTTAATAACATTAAGGGTTATTAAGGGTTGCACATGATTACCCAACTGTAAACGCGTAGGCAGGTTTTTTTCTATTAATAAAATATTTTCTATGCAACTTTAAATTACTCGGAATAGTCGCACCTGTCGTAACACACAATACTGCGTTGCGACAAGGCGATTCTAAATTTTAGAACCAAACTGCGTGGAATGATCAAAACGGGGCACCCTGTATATGATAGGGGCGTTTGGAATAATTTAATACAATTAAGGGGGCTTGAAAAAGCTTGAGAAGTTCTGCTTTAGATTATGTGCTTGATTAGAGAGGTTAGACATTTTGGATTAATTTTATTTTGTGTTAAGGTTTAAGGGGTATAAATGTTGCCATTAATCGTAGGTTTCAAAAGGCGTTAAGTATGATTGACAGTATCAGTAGCAAAGTTTGAATTTTGAATAGGAATTATATGTGTGTAAAATAAACTTAGTTTTTGTCTTCTTGTTAAATTCGCGTGATCATTTTTTTGGCGCAAGGTGGAATTCGTTTGAGAACATGTTTGTCTTGTTTTCATCGCTGAGTTTTAGTCTCCTCTTGCTTTTCCCTTGTTTTTGGTGTTGCAGTTTTGGAATGGACGTTTGCTTTGCATTTCTAGTGCTGCTTTGAGAGGAAGTGTCGAACCATTATTTCCGCATGGAAATTCCATCCTTTCCTCTCTTAATCGTCGTTTATTTTATTCAAGAAGCATGGTCAATATTGAAATTTCCCCCTTTGACACGCGAGCGATCGTTTTCATTATCGTTTCTAATTTGAAATAGGTAATTACACGTTGGAAAATAATGAAATATCGTTAATCCGTAATAAATGTGAATGCCATTTAGACCTGACAGGTGTTACATCAAAATAGCAATTTCACTTTTACTATACGAAATCATCGAAATACATTTCATCTCCTGATTACGTTAATTCGAATTAATTTACAAATAAACCGATTCCCGATCGTCCCTTCGCACCTGACCGGCCCGCGTTCGTTTTACTTCGTCCCCGGATGTCGAAACTTTCCTGCAAAGTTGCGCGTACAACCGCGGGACACGTACGAGCCGGAGTTTGCTGACTAGCGTGAAATCATTCTCTGTTATATGACTGTTTGTGCAGGGTTATTAAGCTCCGTTCATTTCTCGAGACAGAACTGATACGGGAAAGTCAAACACTCGAAACGTATCGGTGCTCATGATTATGAACCGAATATTAAACGGGAACTTTACGTCCGAATGGAAGCGGGGACAATTGCAATACTTGCTGAGCGATTACCAGTTCCAAGGACCATCGAACATTCAACATTCCATTATCCCCAAGTTACGAGAACACTGCTCCCCAAGGAATATCAGGCTGCGCTGGAAAATCTACAATGGGGACCGAGGCATTCGTCACTCATATCCCACTGAGCAAATCTCGAATAATAAATAGATGCTTCTACCGCCGTCAGTTTTAAGGATGTATCGGACGTACCATATTAGACAAAGTATATGAAATTTGAAATACTTGAATATCTACGTCTTGCTGATAGTAAATCTAGATGTAAAAAACTCGAACCACAGTTGCAGCCTTATTTTTACTCCAAGAAAGGTATTTTTCACTTCACAAATGCTCTCTCAAGCATTATTTGCTAAACTCTTGGCAGTGAAAATGCCCTGAATTCACAATTTTCTCAAGTCATAATTTATTTCTCTAAAACGGTGCAGTGAAAACAATTGAAACTCGGCAGATATCTTCGTCCATCCATATACTACGTCTAAAAAAAAACATTGAAAATATTGGTACCCTTTCTTCAACATCTCTTCAGCCGATTTACCCGTCAAGATCGTCTCTTTCCATAAGCGTGCGCGTCAAATCAGTGAAAATTAAAATCGTTACAACTCAAAAACCGTTCAGTGAAAATTAGGAAAATTAGAAAGAACAATCTCACCAATTTTCATAAACTTGCTACAATTTTAAAGATAGGTCCGACACATCCTTAATCCACGAAACTTGATAGAACTTCCCCAGATAGCCGCGCTAACGTGCCATCTCTTTCCAAACGAATTCAATCCCTAATCCCCCGCATTTCGCGCAAGGATAAATCAAAACACCACCCCACGCCCATATAAAACTACATCCGTCCTCGTTCACTGCAGGATCGCATCAAACGTACCAAACAACCGCCACCTAATTCATTTCCCAAATCGATCATGCCATTACCCCGCGCGGCGGGTCTCTACAAAACACCAGATTCCCCCAGTAACAATCGTCCCCTCCCGGGATACCCACATCGACGACTTAATTAATCATTGCATTCATCCAACGAACCATTCGTATCGAGCTCCCCCTCCGAACAATCCTTCATCTTCCCCGCCTGCCTCCTCCCCAACGGCAGCACCCACCAGCGACTGCCACCATCCGGCCCGCACAGGACCCTGTGGGTGACGCATTGCTCTCTGTTGCAGATAATAACGGATCAGCTGAAGTCGGAGGAGCTGAACACGA
This sequence comes from Andrena cerasifolii, assembly GCF_050908995.1. Lineage (NCBI taxonomy): Eukaryota > Metazoa > Arthropoda > Insecta > Hymenoptera > Andrenidae > Andrena > Andrena cerasifolii. Next base: position 2,731,338 of record NC_135129.1, read on the forward strand.
AGGTGACGAACGACTGGAAGTTCGCGGCCATGGTGATCGACAGAATGTGCCTAATCATGTTTACTCTGTTCACCATCATCGCTACCATCACCGTCCTGCTGTCGGCGCCGCACATAATCGTCACGTGATTCAGAAACGACGGTCAGCCGCCGAAAGGTCGGAGGTCGACGAGGATCGCGCCGATGCGCGGCGTCGCGGCTTGGGCGGCGACGGTCGCGAGGAGAAGACGGCCGCGGGCGCGCCGCGCGTTCGGCGATCGTTCACATCGACGCTTCCACGCTCGGACGCCCGCGACCGGATCCCACGTTGCATGGACGTGCGTCGTCACCTTTCAGGGGATCTGCACCGCGATAGCAAGCAACCGACGGCGAAGACTCTGTGTTGTCTTCGTTCTTTTTTGCGACGTTTAAGAAGTAATCTCATCATGTAGCTCATTCCAAGAGGACGCCTTAGCGAGACACGTTGGAAGCGCGCCTACACGGGGGCGCGGAACGGACACTGACACGCATGCCACGCACACACACAGACACACAGACACACACACGCGTCGCGCAGCGCACTGGATACCGACACGCAGCCGCGTGCACGCAGGCACGAGGTGCAGGAGCATCCCCGGAACGATCGATCTGGGACGTCGCAGGATCAGGATCTCTATGGAGATCGCGCGCTAGTGTTTGCAAGTCCCGCTCGCCACTTTGATTTCGAGGGACTCCTCTGGTAGCTGGCGCGGAGGGAGCACGTTTGTGGATGGTGGGACGAAGGTAGCGTAAGTTTTTGTTTTTCTTTTGCTTTTCGGGGGATTGAAGCTGCAAGGGGTGGTTGATTTTTGCTACCGGGACTTGACAGGATTTCTTGGGCGATGACTGAATCGATGTGATTGTTTAACTTATATTTTACCATGGGTGTTGAATTATTTTGAGAATTTTTAATTTAAACTTGAGAATATTTGAAAAGAGAAGGTATAATTTTAATTCTACGTTTCCATTTCTCTTAGGGGGTGGTTGATTTTTGTTATCGGGGCTTGACAGGATTTCTTGGGCGGATGTCTGAATCGATGTGATTTTTTAACTTATATTTTATCATGGGTATTGAATTGTTTTGAGAATTTTTAATTTAATCTTGGGCATATTTGAAAAGAGAAGGTATAATTTTAATTCTACGTTTCCATTCCCTTAGGTGATTATTTATTTCTGCTCTGATGCGGGGGAGGATAATCAGTAATGCAATTTAAAAAACAGTTGTTTAATTTCTTCATTATTAATTTCAAGCAGTTCAATTCGTTGCTTCTCAGTTTTAATTATCAAGCTGTCGAGGGTCTGAGATTTTCATTTCCCATACTTTCCTGTAAAAGAAACTTTTGTTATCCCAACGTTTCTTCCGTGCAAGACCGTTGGAATCGGAGTAATTTCTACCAACCCGTTTTACATTTCAAAACCGTGGAGGAATAATTCCAACACAAATACCGCGGGGAATGTTCATCTTCCAACCTCGCTCCCGCAATGGGGATGTAAATAAATCCACGTGCGTGCGTGCGCCATCCACCCACACACAAACACACACACACTCACACACACCCACACGTACACAGAACAAAACACGAGAACACAGAGCATCGAGGACCGCCGAAGCGTTCGAATTTGTCAAAGGACAAATCGAGTTTTCCAGGTGCGGTCCACGGCCGGGAAACGATTTTTCGTTTGGCCCTGGTCTGCCGCCCTAACGAGCGAATCTCATGGAAAATAGTGAGAGGTAGAGAGAGAGAGAGAAAGGGAGATACAAACGAAAGAGAGGGAAGCTGAAGAAGGGTACACACTGCTCCTTTTATTCTGCTTAATAAAAAAAAAAAAATGAAAAACGAAAAAGACGAAAAAAGAAGGACAGAGAGAAGAGCGCGACAAAACGAGGGCGACAAGGGTCGAGGGCAAAAGCGCACACGTTAATATTCTGATAAACTGAAAAAGTAACAAAAAAAAAAAATAAACAAAGCGACACGAAGATAAGACAGAAAGGGTGTGTGTAAGAGAGAGAAAGAGAGAGCGAGAGAGAGAGAGAGAGGGAGAGAGAGAGACACATAAGAGGTACATAAAGGGAGATAAGTAAATAGATGAAAAAAATAAATAACTAAATACTTACCACACGACGAACTGCCAAGATGATTCAAAACAATGCCAGTGAATTTTATTATCCGTATCACTAGTAAGTAAATCGACGACAACTCGGCTAAAACGGGGGATTTATACTATGATTATAAGATGTGGCGTGCGACAGCGCGGCGTTTAAAAGAAAATGAAGAAAAAAAAAACTACAAACAAAACACTGTTCTCTGTTAGCTCGTAAGGGGATGTATCCGGCGTATCGCGCGAGCGGTAACGAAGTGGTTCGAACGACGCGGGTTCACGCATTCACGGAGCGATTAGTGACGGTTGACGATCGACTTAGCGCAGCATCTTCCTTCATTTTACGCGTTTCTTTCCCTTCTGTCGGCGGACATCGTTCGTTGTTGTCCCTCTGTACACGCTTGTACAAGCGCGCACACACTCGTACACACTCTCTCTCAAACGTACAGACACACGCATACACACGTTACACGTACACACCAGCGAACACGCAACTAATTATAAAATTTACTCGCAAAACTTTTCGATCTAACGTTTCACGGGTGGCAGGCCTCCGCGAGCTCGAGATCGCCCGCGGGTTCGCGATGTTCCATTCGAGGTGGTGTCCTCGCTGTGGCCCCTCCATTTCCTATCTCGAAAGGGACGCCAGACTCGCCGCGACGATTCGAAGCGGCTCGAGACTGTTTAGCGCGCATTTACCTCCTCTTTTCTATTTCGTTTCTTAAGTCGCGCTCGAACCACGCGAATCGCGAAGATCCCTGCCCCGGGAAGAGGAACTGGCTCCCGAGGGTGGCTCGTTCGCGGCGCAAGGTACTCTTTTACCCCTCTTCAGCCAGCGAGCCCCCGAGCGGATTGGTTCTCGGAACGGAGCCTCGCGATTTCGAGCGATCGCCCGGGCCTGCTCCTCCTCGAGTAATCTCTTGCTCTCCGACTGCACGCCACTCGCTCTAAATAGCCGAAACCATTTGCGATTTCTCTGCGAAAGCGACCCTGGTCGGATTATCCGTCAACGGATGAGCGCAGCGGATCGATTTTTTTTTTCCTTTTTTTTTTCTGTCGCTCCACGCTGCAAAACGGAATCCCTTCCCTGCGGGGGAGAGTCTCTGAAGATTCACGAGCGAAGCACGCGATATTTCATGTACTTTAAAATCGCTGGCGATGGACCTTCGGCTAAGTTTCTCGAAGGGAAATGAGGTATCGATTGTCTTTACGTTTAAGTTCGTCTGGAATTGCGTTTGGAGAAAATGATTCTAACGTCTCGTCAGCACTGCGGACAGCTTTGTCAGAGATTCGAGGGTGTTCAGTGGTCTTTGGATTTCTGGAGGAGATAGGTGCAGTGTTGACGAAGCTTCTGATAATTCAGAGGTCTCAAAGATATCGTTACGATACAGGATCGATCGAAACCTTGGGTACACGTGCAAGACACTTGAACTCAATATTGTGCATCCTGATCTTCGACCTCCACTCTGAGGACATTCTAATATCTTTGTACGTAGTATTAGGAAGGTTCCTCCTTGATACAGTTATCTATTAAAAGTTATCGAAGCCTTGATCATTAATGGTTATTCAATGAATAGCCTGCTATGGAGGAATTTTTCTAATACTACGATATTGGATCTTAAACAACTAGCAGTCGGTTCCATGATTATCTTGCCCCTTAATAAATGATCCAATGACCCACTCGAACACCACCTTGCAGTCTTCTGCAAGGTGTAGTCAACGCACGTGTGTCTAAACGTTTGGTTACATTTGACTTTTTAAGATCTTCCGATGTAAAAAATGATTGTCGCAGTTCCCTTTATTCAACTCCGCAACGATGCGAAGCCTGGTAGGATGAAAATGAATTTCGAGCGAGTTTGAAGTGGCTTTATGAAACAATATCGGCGTACTTCGTGGATCCCCTGGGAGCGTGTCCACCTCCTGCCGGTTACGAGTTTAGAAGCAGGAAACACTTTAGTCAATATAAGAGTGCTCAGTATTTAATATGATATTCCATTTAATATTTCGACTCGTGGCACGACAGGAAGCCCGTTCGGACGAGTGGAAATCACGGGGGAATGGGATTACCTTTGTCAGCTGCGAAACTGTCGCGTTCTGACGTTAGATTTAAAGCTGTACTCCGTTAATTTCAATAATCGTCGGTTTTACACGACTTCGAAAGGATTCCGGTTGAGCTTATACTGGGACAACCCTGCGCGGAGTTTGTCAAAAGAATTCTAATTGATTTACGTACACGGAGTAGCGTCAGAGAAATGACACCGTTACTTTCGGCGCTTTCAGTATTTTATATAATTGATAGACGTAAAAAGTTTCTGCTTAATGCGAGTTAAAATCTCATCTTCGTTTATTTTTTTCGATATTCTCAACCGAGTTTCGCAAATGAGTGTAATAATTATCGACGCAGGGTTGTTCTGGTATACATGCCTCTGTAAAGCTCAGCTAAGTCAGCGATCGAATCGTGTAACTCAGACCAGCCACTCGTACATCTAGGTTTCTACAATTTCGAAGTCGTAAGAAGTTAAAATTGAAATCCTCGGACATCGATATATTCAGAGCGAACGATACGCACGTCGAAGAACGAAATCCTAGGGTGCTCGGAACGACACGATGTTTCCATTATTTGACAATGAATAAAAACGGAAAGGAAGGCCCAGAAAAACGGGGAAGCAATCTCGTCGACTATGTTGAGAGGAACAATCGAGACGGACGATCAGAGAGAGATGAAACTTGCAATCGCAGTTCGAAAGAGGAGCCAAAAATAAAGAAAAAAAGAGAAAAGACGCCGAGGAAGATGATATCGAAATCTCGTTAACGGATAGTCTCGCAGGCGGGTTTTGTTGAAGATATACTAAGCAAAAACGAAAAAAAATATAATAATAATAATATAGCACGTTCTGGCCATTGGCATTGACGCGACAACCAATCATGTTATCTTTTAAATACTATTATAATGGTTACGAAATAATAATTAAAGGAAAACAAAACGTTGTTAATGATGTTATAGGAACGATTAAAGACGTAGAGGATATAACACACTATAAACGGTAATCAATAACGCTCGATTGGTGGCATAACCATTCTCGACCTTTAAAATGGTAAATCAGCTAACTAATTAAACTATTGAATTCAATTAAAGCTCCTAATGGTTCGCGCCGGAAGGTTTCGATAGAATACAGTACTACGTAGGGAAAAGACAAAAAGAAACACAAAAAAAAAATGTTCAAAAAAAAAAAACAAACGAAAACAGCACGCGGTTATCTCGAGGCGAGTGTCATTAGCGAAACGGAGGAAAACAGCCGCGGAAAATGTGGATTGCAAATGACGAATGGTTCGATGCACGCAACGGTGTCGATCGGATTAAACGAAAAAGAAGAATGAGGAAGTAACGAATTCAAGCGGCATTGTTCGGGCGAATTTGTTTCGCAATAAGATTCCTCCACGCGGTCCTCTTTCTTAGCGAACCTAGAAATTATTGCTCGATCGCGAACAGTTCTTCATTGCGAAACGAAAGCCCCTCCGCGGTCATTTCTTCTTTTCTTTTCCGCGAACACGTTTGCTGTAGTTCAAGTTGGTGGAAAGTGTCGCATGGCGACGATTATATTGTTGAAAACGCGACCGAATCGAGCCCCACTGTCGCCAGTCTGATTAATGATTCTGCTGGAACTGAAGTTAAATTGAGCTGTCTTCGTGAAATGGAGTAGGTGGTGTAAGCTCCGCGAGATAAAATTAATCTAGCGATGCTCGAACTCTGTTTCACGAGGAATATTAAATTTCCTCTTTCATTCCGCAAATAGTGGCACTTCCTGTAACTTTCACGGAGCGGGGATGGAAGTCGTAACAAATTATGCGACTTCTTTAAAAGTGACGGAAATCGAATTACACGATTTCGCAAGATACACACCATAATTTGGTAATTAAATCTTCGTATTAATTAGGGAGAACTCTCTATCTGACTCTCGAGATATCCGTATAAAATTAAGGAGAAATAAATACCGAGTGCAGCAGGAGCAACAGGTCCGAAAGGAACAATTGTAAATGACACCAGAATTATTACCAGAATTATTACGCACGATTTTCGGGCAACGAATTCCACAAAATCGGCTGAGGAAATTAATCAGACAGGCCTCGGGGAGGCTCGTTCGTTGCTCGTCGCGGCCGCGTAGCTCGACGACGCTTCCATTTTAATCGCATTTAAAGCGCGTTAACGTTGAACGAGTAACGCCAATTGTTAACGGAGAACTAGCGTCGAGTCTATCGATACTACTTGTTATTAATTAGTTCTTAACGGGAGCGTGAAATCGGCGGAACCTTAGACTTACCGGCGGGGAAAGGATAAGGAGCGAGAGGGGATGGGGGATGGAGCTAGTAATAACAAGAGGTTACGGGAGCCCGTAGTCGTGACGATGCTCCGGCGGTAATATTAGAGAGGCGATTAAGCCGAGTTCAATAATTAATAAACTCTATATTATACTCGTTCTTTGAAGCGAAACGATTACTTGTTGCCACATATCGAAGTCACGTTGAAGGATTCGATCCCAACTCGAGTTGCTCACTGAACAGTGCCGAACGGGGAAAGCCGGGCGAGCGAGGAACGTTAACGAACGGGAACTTCGTTGCTCACGGATGCTCATTTATTTTTTTTAACCCGATGGGAGATCGGCGTTAACGAGTGGCGCTCGTGCGCCGCCGAGCGCTTAGTGAGAGTAATTTAAAAACACGAGAAACGAACGAGATCTGTTCGAGTGCACCTTCAACTATCGCGCTCAACGTTCAAGCTGTTCGCGAGATTCAGGGTCTTAGGGATTAATTAGGCGAGATGATAGATTGGGAAAAAGAGACGCAATTCTGCCGAGTCGTTCGTAACGTTAATTGCCGTCGTCGTTGCCGAGGAGGAACTAGTAGACGATCCCGGGAAAAGGGAGTCTTATTCGTTGATCTGTCAGCGATACGTTCATTTTCCACAATTTTTTTTTTTTGCTTCTCTGAGAGGTGGCGGGAGGGAAACGTAGCGGCGTATCGATGAGGCGCGGTGCAGTCGATGGTAATAATTAATAACGACGATCGGACGAGTCGAACGGCGAGTGGGGGAGGCGCGAGGATCGACTTTAAATTCCGGCGGAGCGTGGCGATCCCGTTTTTGATCGTCGACGATGCTCGTCGTTGGCGCGCCGGGTGGCTTTAATTGCACGTGCCGCCGGAATGTTTCCACCTTCTTGAACTCGATGCGCGAAAATGAAAGGAGACCACCGTTCGGGAGACTCACGCGGCGACCGTAGATGCAGGGAGAAACGAAATACGCTTTCGTGGACGTGATCGAGCGACGTCACGAGTAAAAATATCGATCGTGCTTTCTCGGGTGCGAAATTCAAGGGTCTGAATTGGGGCGGATTTTCGGGAGGGATTTCGGAAAGGTTTGTTCAGTGAACAAGTGTAATTTCATGGGAAAGAAATGAGAAATTGGAGGACGAGCTTTAGGAATTCGAGCGTAGCTTTTGAAAAGAACTTTCCTTCTTTCTGTAGAGCTTTCAGTATTCAGAATCGAATGTCTTCTTGAGAATAAGACGGCGGAACTCTTCCCTGGTAGGTCCCCCAGTAGCTTGGCAAATACCGACCGTGAATGTTTCAAGTTAATGAGCTGTCCTTCATGAATTAACTGTTAGTGTAAATTTTTGCGAGTACGTTCACCGTAAGTCGATCAATCGCTTTAGTAAGTCTTCGTGAGAAGAGGCTAGAGGAATAAGGGTTGAGAGATTTAGTTTCCACGGGACAGTTTGTCAGAATTTGTGCAGGGACTCGCGCCCTTATCCTTGGTGTTCTGTGAAAGGATTCATCCAAGTGTGTTTTAAGAGAAACACGATCTTTGAAGCAGTGATGTCCTCGAATGACCGAAAGCAGCCAGCGTTCCATCAGAACCCGATGAGATTTCTGTTTAAACGAGTCGAAAGAATGATAAATGGGAGCGGGGAAGGGGGAGGAGAAAAGGAGGGTAGAGCGAAGAGAACGGAGAACGGAAGGAAGTGCGGAGAGGATTAACGCAATTCACGCCTTTAATAAAGAGCATACATGCATAAATATATATTTAATACGCATACTGTAAATATATATTTAATATATGTATGTAGATTAAACTTAGCTTGTCACACGCGGAGTTGTCATTACGAAACTATTAATCTTACTGGTAAATAAAATTAAATAACGATAACGCGGGCAAAGAAGGTTGAAGAACGATGATAATATTAACGATAACGTTAGCGCTAATAATATTTAATAATGATAACAATAACGATAATAATTATAATAAACAGAATAATAGTAACGTATTTAATTACTAATTATCTCCGCCTGTACGAAACGTTCAACTTTTTCTTTCGAGGGCACGCGAAGCGTGCACGGTTAAGCCGACTTTTACGAGGAATCGTGTCTCCGATTAACGAATAGAAGAAGCGCAAAGAGGGAGCGAAAGAGATACGAGTACTTAACAGATTAAAACAAAGCGACGAATAAAAAAAAAAAACGCATTAAAGATTGACACGCTAATAGGATCGTAGTAGCGCATGTGTACAGGGTGATGTGATTAAAAAGTGTATCTGGACATCGATTTGGCCTACGATCTTTCGAGTGTCTCGCTTAAACGAGCGCGATGTGATTTAACGAAGTGGAAAAAAGGGAAAACTGGAAATCAGGCGCGAGGTGTTGCGATCGTAAACTCGAAGAGGGGCTAAAGTGTCGACGATTCTAATTAATCCCCGTGGAAATAAGAGAGCTGAGTTCAAGAACGAATTCGAACGAAATTCGGCGCTTTGTTCCACGATTTTATTCCGCAGAGAATGATTCATTCGAAAGATTCCTCGACGATCAAAGCTTCCTCTTGATTGTCCCCATAGCCTTCTCGAGCAGCCGGTGGCTTGCTTCGCCGTCGTTCAAGCAGATTCTCCAAGCAATCATAAGACAATTTTCCAATTCTCTTGACCCGATCGCAATCATCGCCAGGAGCACGATCTTCACCGTACGCAATTCAGCGGCGCCTCGTCGCCGCCATTGTCTCCCTTAACAAACTATCCGAGCCACGATTCCATCGGCCGAATGAGAATTCCTTTGGCGGACAATGGTTCGATCCCTATTGGCACTCGAAACGTCGAAAGGAAGATCCTCGACGAATCAGCCCCCCCGTCTCGATCGTTGCACGGCGAAGTAGCCCCCAACCCCCCAGCCAAGTGAAACGCAAAGAAGCGAGACGAGTCCCGTCGACTCCTCGAAACTCACCCCCTGGCCCCGTTCACTCTCTAGCCTTCTCTAATCGGCTCGTGTTAATCGAAGCGTTTTAAGGACTTTATTAAGGTAACTGGTAGAGATAACTAAGATTGCTCACCGAGACACCGTGTCGCGTAAGTGTCGAAGACAATCCCCATGGAACTCCAAACGGACGACGATAACGTTGGCGTTGTTTTGAGAACGATAACTTCTTCTCTCGATACGATATATATATATATATATATATATATATATATATATTATTATATATATATATACACACATAGATATTATACACTACCTCTACTACTACGCGAGTTGTCGATAAACCGTTTCTAAGTGAATTTAAATCGATCGTAAATGGTAAACCGAGATTACTTACAATTAGTCGGAGGTAAACGACTACTCTAGTCGGGCGTAATTTAACGTGTAAGGTCTATTATACTTATAGCACGTCGAAGTCTTCCGCAGCGTTAGTCTCCAGCGTAGCTACGAGCACTCGAGGAAAGGAAAACATGTAACGAGCGTTCTTTTGGTCTTCTAATTTGTTCCTTCGGCGTTAACGTTCAGCGGACGTCTCGTCAGCGGCGCTCGCGATAGAATCTCGAACGAATTCGAGGGCTTCATAGACTCTTTTTAAAACGGATAGAGAATCCGGGGATGCTGACCCTTCGCAGCCAGAATTTAAATTAGAGAAACTCTAGCTGTTCCTCGTGGAGAAGTAGGTCACTGCGAAAGCTTGCGTCTAACGAGGAGTCGTGATAGTACTGTGATCGATGGAGAATCAAAATTGTTGAGTTTAAAGCGAATGCTTAATGATTAAGAGGGGAAGGTGGTGAATTAGACTTTTATCGATCGAAGGTTTTCGAAATTCCAGCGAGGCCGCCAGCGGGCCTGAATCGCTCCGCGAACCTCGCTTTTGACGGTCGAAGAGTATAAGAGCTAGCGAGAAATGCTTGGGAGCTCGCTTCCGCTCGGAAAGTCGGAGGGAATGGATGAATCGGCTGTTATATTCTTGCGCATCGTGGAAGAACACGGAGGGAATGGTAGCTTTCCTGTAATTAAATCTCGACGTTGCGAGGACTTGTTGCGCGTTGCGCGAAGACACTCGAAAGATCGACGATCCTTTGTCCAGTTTTATTAGACAGCTCTTTATACGCAAGAAGTATACGCAGGGCAGTCGCAATGAAATGTAATCGAACAGGAATCCTGGTATTTTTGATCGAAAAGCTACGATTGTGATAGGAGGAAGGGAAACGAGAAATAGAATATTGTCTCCGTTTACTGTTTCCAGAAATCGCTCAGCTAATTAAAGACAGGCTGTAATTTTACGTACTTCGCTGTGGAATTCGTTATGTTCTACTCTGATTCGTGTTAAATACAATCGAACGAAATATTTGTTGGCTACGAGGCTGCAAAAGTAGAGGAAAGTCTGTTCATGGCAGGTTTACTACGCAGGTTTTGAATTCCTAATGAAATGTTTGATAAGCTCGTCAACTTTATATTTCTAACGATTGAAAATTAAATTTTAAATTTTATGAAGTGGAAATTATACATTCCTCTTTAGATATCTTGTTCGTGTGGAGGACTATTTATTATCTGATTTCATTTGGCAGAAATACAGTTTTCTTACTTTAGAATGCATGTGCTTCTTAAAGTGTTTTAATTAGTTTATTACATTGAGTTCGTTTAATAATTCTCTGCTTGATAATTTAAAATCTTAAAAGAATTTAAGGAATTCGAATTGCTGTGTAGTCAGAGAGATTCTACTCGCGTGTCTGACTTATGACGACCTCTTCTACTTGAACTCAGTTTCGCTTGCTCTCTCGCTGTTATTAAAGCGTTGTGTCTTCAGAATCGACTTTGGAGCGTGAATCTTGGGCTCTCGACGCTAAATTACTTTAAAAAATCTGATTGTTGATGCTCTTTCTCAAGGCAAGTTGAACATTGAATTTATAAAATAAAATTGCTAAAACATAAATGGCACGCTATTATTCTCAGCCAGATACGTTTCCTATTCTTAATTGTAGCTCTGATTCACTTGCCTCCACCATTTACTTGAGGAACTCTCCAGTAACTTTCAAATTACATTCCTCCTTCATATGCAACATCGAAAACTGAAGCTCAAAGTTTTCACTGGCTCGTTCCAAGCCTCTTCCTCGGAAGCAAATAATCCAGGAAATCGAACGCCTCCGAAGCAGATTCACACCAATCCACCAACTCAGTGAAAATCAAAATAGCAATAAACTAGACGCGCGGCTAACTGAAAATACACCCCCGTGTAAACAAACGATTCCTGCAGACTTTCTTCTAAGCTCTGACAATTCGCCAATATCGAAGGAACGTCACGACTCAAGCTCGCTGAAAACTGAAATGAAACGAGGAAGAAATTTTTCCTTCCAGCAGGAGCTGAAAGCCTTGCGAAGGGGTCCGAAACCGATGTAATCGGGCGTTTTACTCGCCATTTCGGCCCGTGCTTCGTGTATAAATATAAACATAAATATAAATATATACACACATACATTATGCATATACGAGCATATATATATATATATATATTATAATATATACAGACACGAAGAGATTGAATAACGCCAAAACGTGGCGTGTGAAACGGAAGCGTGATGGAAGAAAGGAATGGGAAGGAAGTAATCGCGATCGTTCGCGATCGACGTCGTTCGTGGAACGAGGCCGAGGATCGTCGCTCGTTTCTCTCTCTTTCTCTCCGATTCTCATTCTCGCGGAGCCCGGGCGAGGTCGACGCGTCAGATTCTCGGATCGTCGCTCGGAACGGGGATGACGTTCGAGGGGGTGGATCCGCGCTTCTGGGGCCGCGGTTTCGCGCGAAACTTTGCCGTGGCGCCGTTTAACGGAAGGGCGATCAATCAATTACCGCGACGACGGGGGAAGGAGGAAGAAGAGAAGCTTGAGTTTCGCGAGACACTGCCGCGGACAATTTCACGGCGACGCGAATTCGCGGATTTAGAGTAAACGATTTAGCGGACACGCGCGACGTTCAAGTGCCAAATTTTTAGCTACCTTTAAAACGTAATTTATCGAGCATGAGACCGTGCACGACGCTTAATTAGCGAGAGGGAACATGGGGTAGTTGACCCTCGGACGGCGGAGACTGGGTTGGTCTCGATGTGCAATAAAATTTTTTTTTTCTTATTTATAGAAACTAATAAATTTCTTGTTTTTTTATTTCCAAATGAAACGGCGGAGGGTTAGCTCGAAGCTTCCTTAACATACCCTTTTCCGTGAAAATGGTATTATTCCGTTTATTTATTAGACAGTGCTAGGAAGCGTTAGCCTCGTTCAACGCGCAATTCTGTTGCTTAATTTAACGAGCGTCACTAAAAAGTCCGCAGACGTCTGGATTGACTTGAGATTGCAAGTTATAGCGAAGCAAGACCCTGTACTCGCCGACGAGGGTTGAAAGGGGTCACCGAGGAAGGAAGACTTGTATATTAGACGAGACTCTGTTGAGCGATTCGTTCCACTAATTAAGGCGTTTGGTGGACGAGTTTGATCGATTCGAAGCGACTAGGCGTAGTGATAATTCTGTATCGTTTTTGTACGCGAGCCGTGTAGCATTGGAACAGTGATTCGAAGGGTCTCCGAGTGGTTGCGGACGAAACGTGTTCTCTATTTTCTGGTATTTTTCTAGGGAGGAGCAAGTGTGGACGCTAGCTTGTCATTCCGATACGTTCGAATTCGTTTCCAGCAATACTTCCTCGTAGCGCGAAGTGGGGGCGGTTCTCGCGGGGAGAAAGCTTTGATAGCGGCTCGGGAACCCTGAAATTTTCTTCGACCTGTATAATTTCCGGGTGGAAACGTGTAGCGTGGACTCTTCGGAAGTGAGAGAGGAACGAGTTTATTCGTTGCCAGTGGACAGGCGTTTATCGAATGATTATTTCTAAGGGTATGCGAGACATGTTCTTCTGGCAAGCAATACGTTTGGAGCGTTTTCAGCATTTTAGTAATGTATTACGAGAATATAACGAAATAAACTCCTACGCGCATACTTGCAACGGATGGTTATTACGACACTTTTGAAATCTTGCGAACAGTGCCTCTGCATGTGACGCGGAGTATATTTATGGTAACTGTTATCGAAGCTCGCAAAGAACAGGTGAAGCGGTGGGGAATTGTGCGTGGTTTCTTCGAAGAATAATTGAGCTTTTGAAATTGGTGGGGAGTTCATTATAGAATTTACAAACAAGTAAACACAGAGTTTTGTTAGAATTTACCTACTTCTTTACGAGCCTTCGTTTTTAATACGTATGGTAAAGACACTGAAACATATAGGTGTTTGAGAAATTGCGCTGTAATTAACAGCTTATTTTTGGAGCAGTACTAAGCTCGGCGAATGTTTAATAAGAAACAGGTAATTGGATTAAATTCGTATTTAAAAAAATAAAAACATGAAATACATAGTCCAAGGTTTTTGAAGATTTAGAATTTGTCTCTTCGATGTGAAGTAACAAAGATTACGAAAACAAGAAGGAAGAGTTATATATTGATAATCCTAAAGGCAGTATTTAAGATTCTTTTAAGTATCTTTTTGCATAAGTGAAACATTAACAATGGCCCGGGAAATTATTATAATTCCATGGATTTAGCTCTTCTGGGAAATAAACTCCTCGCCCACAGTTCGAATGGACAATTGAAAAGTGGCTTTCTTCGTTGTTACTGTTCCATCAGACGCATCGATTAAAGAATCACAGGAAATCGCAGTCAAATTTTTTCCTGTTTCCTGACTGTCGAGGATTATTCTGTCCAGCTTCTCGGGAATGCTTGAAATTGTCGCGAGAAAATTTCGATTGCTTTCAAGCCTCTCAGAGTTTGAAACGTTGCCCCCTTGATTTCGCAAGGAAAGTCGCTGGACGATATTCTCGAGGAAAGGGTCGAACGAAAATGTAGAAGTAGTTGATATTAATCGAAGCTGTAAAAGACGCGTCGCAACCAGCTGAATTTAAGATGAATTTTTACAAAGAGACGCGTTGAAAGAGAAGCCATCTCCAAACAGTTCCGCCAAGGCAACTCTCGTTCCCTTCGTTTCGAGTAGCAAGAAAAACGCGGCAACTCTCACGCTATAGGAACTATATCTCGTCCCGCGGTTCGCCGAGAAAATCTCCTCTGTTCTCCTGCGCTAAACGTAAAAGAGAAACCTTTAGGCGATCGGTAGAAAGTCGAGCGAAACGGAAGAGCGAAGAAGCAGTAAGGCGCGAGCACCCACGCTTGAATATAAATAATAATAATAATAATAATACTAACGCTATACACGAGAAGACGGATGAGATCTAAATTCAACCAAAGGATGAAAAAAAGTGGAAAAAATACCCCCCAAAAAAAAAAGTACAGAAGAAAAGTAAAGCGACTATTAAACGTGTACACGCATTAAACATAATCTACGCATATTTAAAAACTATCGAACGCTAAAGAGATGCTCGTAATACGCACCGAGGTGGGATAAAGTAAACTAAACTAACCCTAAATGAAATCAATAATCGATTAACTGAATATTAAAGCTAGCCCTGTAATCGATAGCGACGTAGCTGTACTTCGAGCAGTATAATTCATAGGGATGATTCCGATGTAGTCTGTTTAGAAGTTAGGGTCGAACTTTATCGAGATGCGACTTTCTCTCTGTAAACTAAAGGAAGGGAAGACGGAGATTGCGCTGATACGTAATTATCGCGGAATGGTCTATCGAACCTAACGAGAGATGACGATAAACAAAAAGAGAGAGAGAGAGAAAAAAAGACGGGGTAGATGACGAGAGGGTAACAGGGGTGGATGTCGACGACGTGAACTAGGGAATGAGGGGGATGACGCAAGGGAGGAAAGACGACGGGGAGACCGACGAGATATCTCGACACGCACGATCTATTTCTTCTATACCTATCGCGCCCGTTTCTTCCCCCCTGATGATATATTTTAACGAAGGATCGTCTCTTATTGTCCACCGTTACGCCAGTCGACGGAGCCGTTTGCGAAGCTGAACGACTGCATATTCCGCGCTAGTCTGCGACGAGCGGTGTTAGGAGAAACAAAAGTCCGGGATGTAAGGTGTCTCGGTGCGAGAGAGTGCGAGAGTTAGCGCGAGCGAGAGCGAGCAAGGAGAATGTGTGCGAGGGAGAGAGAGAGAGAGAGAGAGAGAAATGGGGAACGATGAATAAATTATTCGCGTTACGTTGCAAATTATAGTGGCAAGAGGATAAGAAGAGAATGATGACGGAGAGAAGAGACGGAATGAAATATTGAGAAAGATACTCCCTTTTCCGTAGACCCTGGTGGGACGATGCAATTGAACTGACTCACCCTCGATCTCACTCGACTTTTAATTATGCCTCGACAACAGCCTGGCCTGATAATAGTAAATTCATATTGAAGAGCGTTACATAAGGTAATAATAATAAATGAATAACAACAACATTAATAATAATGATACTAATAATAATAATGGGTAAGAGTAAGAGTAATAATAATAATAAATTTGTTATATTTCTACGCTGGGCTCTTTTTCGAGGCAGAAACGTTGATCGATATGAAAATCCCTGTTAACTGGTGAGCACATAATCGCCGCATTGTAATATTATTAACATTATTACGTTATTATGAAATTGTTGAAATAAATGAAATGAAAATAAAGGTCTTCCATTTCCTCCTTTCTTCACTTTCATTGCTCGCCACGCTGGGCACGCTCATGTCTAATTCTCACGGATATTTTATGTATTTTATAAATTGTTGCTCCTTTTCGTATTTAGGGGGACACTTCGAGGAGGATCTTGCGCTTTCGTTTAAATGGAATGGCTGAATATTTCGTTGGAAAATTTTCAGTAATAACGAACGCTGGAGGAGCGACTGTTAGCCACTGGAAAGAGTGGCCCAAAAGATAGCCTCTTTTTTGTCCCACGATTTTGCAACTGAATTTTATGCAAAACGATACCTTATGATGAGACATCAATCACGCGAAATTTTCTAGTTGGGGTGACAATTAGTTTCTGAGATAGGGGAGGTCAAAGAAGTGAAAATTCGTTAACGCGAATTTTATGTCAGTCCGATAATTTAAACAATTATTTCCAGGGGGTTTGCTGGCTGCTAATAACGAATTTGAACTTAGATTTTCAAAATTCACGAAAAAAAAAATTAAAATCATGAAATATAAATGACTAGTGGGTGTTTTTTTAATATCGTCCACCATATTGAATCGGCCATTGTGAGTTTTGCTGACTACTAACAATGAATTTGAACTTAGATTTTCAAAATTCACAATGGCCAATTCAACATGGTCGACGATATATTTTTAAAAAAAAAAACACCCACTACAATGACATTTATATTTCTTGATTTTGATTTCTTTCGTGAATCTTGAAAATCTAAGTTCAAATTCGTTGTTAGAAGTCATCAAACCCCCTGGAAATAATTGTTTAAATTATTGTACTGACCTAGAAGTTCGTACATCGAAGTGTATGGGTTCACGCGTTAACGAATTTTCACTTCTTTGACCTCCCATATCTCAGAAACTAATTGTCACCTCAACTCGAAAATTTATTGTGATTAATGTCTCCTGAAAAGGTAAATTCAGTTGCAAAATCGTGGGACCAAAAAGAGAATAAAAAAGGCCTCGTTTTTGGGTCACCCTTTAAGTGTCATAGTAAAGGTGTACAATCAGTGGTGGGTTTAAGGAAAAAGGCCCAGGTGGCAAACGCCCCCCTGTATACATAACAGAATCACCAATAAATGTACGCGCGTGTAGTATGACAATTATGGGAAACACAAAAATATATAGTGTTTGGATAAAATCATAATTTTTTTGGAGGATGAAGCCTAGGATTTTAAAGACACTTGGTTCATTTGATAATCTTTATTCGCTTGTAAAAAGATCTACCTATTCGTCTATCTTAGAATTACTACCAATGAGATATCAATATCTTACGTGACAACGTATGCGCGATAGTTTCTCGTGCGTTACAAAGTACAACTCTCAGACTCAACAATGCTTCTGTCTCTTATCCTTTACAAAGTAATGATCAACTAACGTACATTCGCTGACACGATCATCCTTTTCTCTAGTAGACGAGAGATCAGCTAAAAGGCACATGCCTAAATAGTTACACGCTGTGGGGAGAGGGTCACTTTTGGGATCGTCATTCTCATCCCTGGATAGAGGGATTTGGGGCACTTTGATGCAGGCGTCACAATGAAACATTAATATCATCTTGATATCTATAGGGTATCATCTTATATTCTGATATCATCTATCAAGTTGGTAGCTTATACTGTCTTGTGATCAGGTTTTTAACTTCTAAGTAACTGTTTCTACATATTAAGAGAATATTAATGTTTCATCGTGCCCCTTGCACCAAAGTTCCCAAACTCCCCCTAATATGTATTATTAATGACTCAGGCATGTGCCAGAAATATTATCTAATTTTCTCTAGGAAGCACTTCAAGCATACCACTATCAACGACAAGTCACAGGTTTCTGAAGATAAGGGCTTTTGCAACACTGCTGCATCACATGCTTGTCAATTTCCTCGAAGTCCCAAAAACGATTTCGACGGTCCCTAACGGTTTATAATCTGTAATTTAAAAAAGAATTTGCCTGTTCGTTTGATACACACTAAATTCTAATGAGGGAGTAATTAATGATAATAAATTAACTCAGCTAACAGTGTGAATTCGTGTAATTTGTTGCTGGCACGAACGAAAGGTGTTTCAAGTATTTCTTAATACTGTAATAACTATATCTGCACGTGTCGTGAAATCCTTTAAAAGATATTAAATGAAATTGCTTGCCCGATGAGGAACGATATTAATGAGAAACATTTTTCTTCTCTTCTCTTTCGATTGCTGTACGTGAGAATCCAACGAGAGCACTGTATTCAGTAAAAAAATCATTAGTGTACAAAATGACATTAACCTCAGAATTCTAATGTTTTTATTATTATTATTTATCATAATTATAAATGTATATATCCATAATAGCTGTTACATTTTTAAAACTTAAACAATTATCGTCGAGCTCGACACCGTGATCTATGGAAAGGTTGAAAAGAACATGAGAAACAGAAGAATTACATACATTAGTATTCTAGGGTTAATTGAAGATGTCAGTAGCAAAATATACGCCTTAGAACTACGAAATTTCCTTTTATTATATAAACATTGATTCGAGAGATCTGCCGACGAACAGTACCCTGAAACGTAAGGAGTCAACTTCTACCAAGAATCGCATTACACGGAATGATTACAGAATTCTTCAAAATAAAGTAAACGCTAAAACATCCTACAACATCAGACATTAAAGAATATTTTCAAACACTAATTACCTCCCAAGGAACTCCACTCAGTATTACTTAAGTACGCACTGGAATATCGTTGCCGATCCTATCGTGGCCACTAAATCTAAAATGAATCATAATTAACTCCTGAACTGACATCTTCAATCGCGCGTGATCTCCATGGTGTTATTAAAACCATCTCGTCGTGATTCTCACAGACAGTCATCCGTCGCATTCTCGAGTGAACAACGCTATAAAATATATGGAAGTAAAGTGTACAGAAACCAATAAGCATCATCTAGCCACTTCATTCTCGGGGGACTAAACTCTAGTTATTGTATCTCGTTCAAGGAAGACACGTGTCACACACACTCTCTCCCTCTTTCTCCCTTTCGCCCTGTCAAGGAATTAAGTTCGTCACCCTAAATCGCGATTAGCGCCTCCCGTGCACACCAAGCTCCCGTACAAGGGCAACGAGTCGCAAATATCCGACGACGGATTTCGTTAAGAACACGGTTTCTTCTTTCGTTTCAATATTCTCCACGGCAGCGTCGAGTCGCTGAAAGCTCGGGGCCGTTCGTGTGGACCCCGCTGCGCGAGGTCGATTTACAATTTATCATCGAGTATAAAATTATCAAAACGACATGCAGTTGCCTCTGTTGGGCGTGATCCTTATCGTGTCGTCGATGTAAATGAAAAGCTCTCGCGTCGGAACGAAATCGATGCTTGGGCGCGGCTCTTTAAAATCGCGGCGTTTCGCACCCCCTCCCTTACCAGAGGCTCGCGAAATAAACTGAAAAGCTTCGCTTCGCATATTATGTACACGCAGACAGTAACATCACTTGTAACAACGGGCTGATTCGCGAGGCACAACTGTAGGCAATACGTACGAGAAAATCATTTAATCAGCAACCATAAACGCTCTTCGGGTAGTGGAGCAAAGACTTTCTATTAGAGAAAACATGACCGCTCAACAATCCTCCGCGCAAATATACATGTAGTGTGACTATGATATCTTCGTATATTCATGCACGATACATTTCGTTTCTTCTTCTCATTCGAACCTCTCTGCCGTAACGATTAAGAACGCAGGATCGTGACATTGTACTTCTAATGTGCGCTTCTGTAGTGTCGTTAGCAATTGCGACGCGAAATTTCCTTCGATGCCACCGGCGAAGAAAATTCTGGGGGAGCCTGACAAATTAGAGCGATTAAGAATCTTGGAGATGATTAGACAGTTTGAGTCCTCCTCCCAAACTTCAAGAATCTTGTGGGACATTAAGGGAGATTCTCGTCTAACAGCCCCAAAAGTAACTTATATTTAAGATTTTTTTTTAAGAAAACTCTTGGTCATATTTGATTAAACTCTTTTGGAATATAAGGGGGCATCTTTAAGCTTGCAAAAAATATTTTTTTTTATGTCCATTCTTCTTGTTATTTATTCATTATTGTGGAATCTTGTCCACCCCTTCGACGATGTAACTTCTGTTGGCGGGATGTGTAGCACCTATCACAGTCATCTGATTGCATAATAAATAGAAGTCTCTTAAAGTTAGATAGTTTATGCTGGGATTGGTCCACTTTAAAGAGAAAAAATGAAAAACTGAAAGAGTTATAGCGTTTGAAAGAAAAAATATGTTTTTTCCTTGGACAAATTTTTCATATTATTCTTTAAAAACTAAAATTAAAATTTTAGGTCCAGTACCAGCGTAAATTATTTAACTTCTAGAAAATTCTCTTCTTCTTGCCATCAGATGACTGTGACAGGTGCTACGTCTGACGCCAACATCGTCGAAGAGGTTCACACGATTCCACAATGATTAATAAATAATAAAAAGGATAGACATAAAAAAAAATCTACAAGTTTGAAGATGCCTCCTTCTATCCCGAAAGAGTTTAATGCTATATTAACAATAGTTTTTTTAAAAAAAATAGTTATTATACGAGAAGCCCCCCTTTAACGAAAAATGCCGATGATTCAAATTTTGATACGTCAACTTCGATGCCTCCCAAGTCGAACCAGAAATCAGTGGAGAGTGATTGAAAGATCATGATGCATCTGCCAGTCGATGAAACGAATTGTCACAACCCTTTCGATGATGCGTCGCGACGGGTTATCAGAGACGAGTCCCGCTAGATTCTAACAATGGCAACGATAATCCGCGTGATTAATATAAAAATTATTTGACGTCTACGCTCTACGTTCATCCTCTCTCCCGATTAACCAATTGCCCGTCTAGAATGCGCGACCAATGGGACACTGTTTCGAATTAATGTGCTCCGAAGTGGCTTCGCATTTATTCCCCGCTCGCATGTATGCTCGTGACGATGGTTTCCCAAGGAAGACAATTAATCGTGGAGACAGCCGTGATTAACTCTAAGGGACATCATTAACGGAACCTCTGGCCGTCCATTGCCTGCCGAACGTCTCGATTAAACATCTCTCAGCTCGTGGAACGGAAACGATCGAAAGTCGCAATAGTCGCACATATAAAATTTCAATTTCAAAAACTACAATAGCGAGTAACAAAGAATGGGTACTTCAATGGGTTACTGACTCGATATTTATATATATATATATATATATGTATTGGCGATACTCTAACGCTTAATTTAATTAATTATTAAGTGGTACGTTCCTATGCAACGAGTGCCATTTGAGCTTTGTTCCTTGACGAATTCGTAGATGCGATTCTTCAACGTTTGATAGTCTTTCACGAGTATAAAACGAAGAAACGATTGATTGTTATAAAAGATCGACGCGAATGCTCGTGGGTGTTGCATTCCGACTTTCGTGACATTATCGATTCGTGACAATGAAAGAAGTGTTTATGCTTATGTAAGAGGAGAAACGGAAACGATAATGTTAATTAGAGGAACTGAGGAGCTAACTTTGCTGCGTAACAATTATTCGAGCGACGTCGTGCAATTTCCTAAGTCTCTTATTTCTTAATCGCTTAACGGAAGATCAAATTATCGATATTTACCTCGTGTTAAATGCTCCGGCTGATTTGGAGCGGATTCTCACCGCGAAATAAAGAATTGGACTCGGTAAGAAGGAAGTCTGACGAAAATCATTGCGAGGATGTCGCGCCACTTGTAATTCGCTAAGTCCCCGTGGAATTATTTCCCACGATATATCTCTATGATACGATCCTGGTCCACGTACTCGAAAATGTGAGGAGCGTCCATCAGGATCCCGATGGTACCAGCAGTTGTCACGATGAAGAAGATGTAAAGCTGCAGCCGATCGATCACCATCGCCACGTACTTCCAATCCTCCCTCGTCTGTGGAAATTAAACGAACCCTATCAATGTTCCCAAATCTGCCATTTAAGTAAATAAACTATAATATAATTGTAAGTCATTGAAAGAAGAACACAGAGTTAATTATAAGAAAGAATTTCAAGCAACAACACATATGGTTAACAATAATATTCCTGGACGATAAAAATAAAATTAAAGGCTTAATGGTTCTTCCTAAAACACTTCAGCTACCCAAAACAAAGTCTCAATCCCACAAAATCCATCACACCGTCGCCCCACTTCACCCAACTCGAGCATCGATCGAGCCAGAAGGACGAAAGGTAGGCTCTCACTACGACTCGCCTCGCCTCGCCTCGACTCAGCGCAACTTCTTGTCGCCCTCGCATCTAGGCTCGCGTCGCCTTTGTTTTCCCATACCCGAAGTTACCTGT
Organism: Andrena cerasifolii; assembly: GCF_050908995.1. Lineage (NCBI taxonomy): Eukaryota > Metazoa > Arthropoda > Insecta > Hymenoptera > Andrenidae > Andrena > Andrena cerasifolii. Next base: position 2,753,697 of record NC_135129.1, read on the forward strand.
GCTTACCTCGGCTCGTGTAATTGGTCAGTTGCTCAGAGAATATCTTCCTGTGCAGTCGTCAGTTCAGCAGGCTCACTTTACGCCTCGCCTCAATTCCTCAAAATATTCTCGAGGAAGAATCCGCGGCTCGGATTCGCGCCGAGGCGAGGCGAGGCGAAGTGTCTGTCAAATTGTCAAACTACATAAGAAAAGCATAGGAAAGATAAAATGAGCCGAGGCGAGTCGTAGCGAGAGCCTGCCTGAAGACCGTCAAGCAAATCGACAGCGCCTCACCTGTATGTACAAATCTTCATTCCTCAAGTGTTCAGCGATGAATTCGACAGCCTCTGTGGCTTTGCTAGCTTCCGGGCTGAGCAGAACCGAGTCCGAGCTTTCGGACCCTCTTCTGTCCGCGAGTCCCTCCCCGCCAGCCGCGCTGGAGCCGCTGGTGGTGTGATGGACCTTCCTGTTGATCTTGCAGTTCGGGTGATGAAGATCGGATAGCTCCATCATCTCCATCTTCGATTTGGCCAGCGAGGATGGCAAGTGCTGCGGCAGCTCCGTCGGGCTTCCCGAGTAAGTGGAGGTCGGCAGCGTGACGTTCGGAATCTCCATCATCCACCTGAGCCGGGTCTTCTTGGGTCTCCTCATCAGCAGAATCTTGGGCAGGTACTTAAGGAAGATCTTCCTGATCAGCTGCGGCATCCTGTGCGTCCTGGGCCCGCGGAAGTTCCAATTGATGATGATCACGGTTACCAGGATGCTGACGGTGTTCATGATGAAGGTGAAGAGGAGATACTTGGCGATCAGCGGCAACACCAGGGACGTCGGGGGCAGGATCTTGCTGACCAGCAACAGAAACACGACCAGCGAGAGGAGAATGCTGATGCCGAGCGTCACTTTCTCGCCAGCCTCCGCTGGAAGATAGAAGACCAGCACACAGAGGAAGGAGATTAAGACCGTGGGGAGGATCAAGTTCACCGTGTAGAACAGGGTCTTGCGCCTGATTATTATGTAGAAGGTGATGTCCGTTTCCGTGGGGAAGTCGCCCTGATACGTGTTCAGGAACGCCGGCACGTTGATGATGTCCCACGTGCCGCTCTTCCAGTAGTCGGACAGGTCCACGAAGTTCTTGTTGTTGTACAGGGCCAGGGAGACCTGGTCGCCGTTGAACGTCCACGAGCCGAACTTCATGATGCAGGTCTGCTGGTCGAAGGGGAAATACGTGACGTCGATCGTGCAGGAGCTCTGGTAGATCGCTGGAGGTACCCAGAGGACGTCGCCGTTCGGGTAGATCAGGACGTTGCTCTTGTAGCGGACCTCGTAGTTGCCGTCGGCGCTGAAAAGTACCGTTCCGCGGTTTCAAGCGAGGGATTCTTCGAAACGCCGTGGCGAGTTGACAAGTGTTTGGGAGAGTTTTTTAATTGAAGATTTGGTAGGGTAGGTGTACCGTTTTTGGCCATGTGCGTAATTATCTTATTTTTAAACTGCTTGCAGATCATTATTACGTGAAGAATTTCACATCATAAATATTTTGTTTAGTATACCGTCAGAAATACAAGGTTATATTTATTGCTTACGCGAAAAAAATATTACGCTTTTTAAGAAGTGGCCACAACTGGTACAATACCTCAAGGTGGTCACAAATGGTGCATCTACCCTACGCGGAGCGAAAGATGAAATAATAATCACGTTTAGTGCAAGTCTAACGTAATTTCATCTTGCTTCGTACTCCAGATTAAAATACAGACTTATATTTCGTGGAGTATTTTATGGATTGAGATGTTTCAAACCGCATAATGACCCGCACATAATGAGTTGGAGTTATTTTGATACATACTTGTTGAACAGTACAATGTCAGGTTTCCAAACTTTATCTGGTGGCAACCTGAGAACTCCAATTCCACCGTAATCTGCTTCGTCCCATTGCAGCTGGTAATCTGTCCAGATGAATCTCAACCACACGTTCGATTTCATGATCTGGTTCTTCTCGTTCTGGAAAATAACTCGTATTACACTCGCGAAGGAAACACGTAATTCGCGTCTGAAACTAGTGTATCCTGAATTGCACCCGAAGCAAAGCATCATGTTCAACATCTAACAACAAAAACGATCAAATAATTTGCAAAGAAGCCACCAGCATGCATAGAACATTTATAAAGCACAGTAAATCAGCACTGAACCCGCCCCTAATACAAATAATTGATGCCAGGCATCAAATTCAGCGAACCAGCTGTCAAGGTGCTCCAGAAGCTCGTGCAACTTATATATGCACCCCGAAGGGAAACAGAGAGATCGCTCGTGTGCTTCGCGAAGATTTTATTTCCAAGAAATTCGACCAAAAATGAAAGAAATCTCACCACGTTGATCAGCTGCACGAAGGCCAGCCCGAAGTTCACGTGCACCTTCTCCGTCATATTCTGTACAGGCCTGATGAGCTTGTTATACCCCCTAAACAGATCTCGCACCAACCTCTCCTCATCTTCGGAGCAGAGACCTGGGAAACGATCACGGTTACTTCATCACCACAGAATTCGCCAGCCCGTTGGTCAATTAACGCGGCACAGCGACCCCTTACCAACGCAGAAAACCGCGGAGATCAGGAGAAAACGCGCGAGCCTCGAACAGAAACGCATTTTGGGCAGCTTTCAGGTGTCCCACCCGTAGACACCCGTGTACTCCACAGCCACCGCCGCAGATCAATATGAGTACGCAGACGCTGGCCAATAAGTGCATTTCCTTTCTTGCCGCCCGATCCGCCGGCACGCACCCTGCTCCATGCCCGCTGAATTAGTTAGCAACCCTTCCGTTATCGTTATCTACCCTCCACTCGCGGCTTCTTCACCTTTATCGTGCACTTTTATACGGCTCTAACGGTGAACAGCACTCGCAGTCGATACATCGATGTTTGGGGTTGGAACGATGCTGTCGGGGGTGCGATTCGAGGATCGGGGTTTAGGTGGTGACTGGGCTGGGTTGCTCATGGGCGATGCGCTCCACAGACGCGCAGCCTAGGGGGTTGAAATGATGCTCCATGGTCTGCTTTATCGAGGGATTCTGGACAAGTTTGGGGAATTGAGGGTGGCTCGGGCAGCGAGGGCGGGAGTTTTGTGAAGATGGAGTTCCTAGTGGCGTTTGAATCTTTTGAGAGTTATTTATTGCTGTCGGATTAACAGAGATGTTGGTTTTTATAGCGATGCAGTAGGTTTTGTAGGTAGGGGTGTTATATGGGAATTGTGGTAGGGTTAAATTTTATTGTTTTTATTGAGGGATTGTAGAAGTTGGCACGTGTCAGATGTTCTTCGGTTCTTTTAGGGTATTTGATATGATTTATGCAGTGTTATGTAGTATCGGGGATATCTTCCTGGGGGTTGCAAAGTATTATCGACGCGGAGGGGTGCAGTGTGAGCAACCGAGAGCTACTGCACTCTGTGTCCGCGGTACGAACGATTCCGTAGCAAAAATGTGAGAGGCTGCTTAAGGGGCTGTTCCGGTCTAGAGCCCATAAAAAGAGGTGAACTTTAGGAATTAATTAAAGGAAAACTACTACATATGATTTAATGAGACTTTTGAATTAAATCGGCGGAACCTGGAGCACGTAAACCATTGATCTGAAATAAAAAACAATGCCAGATTATTAAAGGGAATGAAACTCGCTCGTGGACTGACAGTAAAAATGACAAAAAATTACATTTTTTGAGAAAATAACGACACTTGAAGTTTGAAATCACTTTTCCCTATATTTGTCGTCCTGTCAACGCCTTTAAAAATTAAAATTTTTCCAATTTTTTAAAATTTCACTGGTTTCCCCACGAGCCAGAAGTATATTCTTCAAAATAAAAAAAGTTTCAGTCGAATCGGATAATGACTTTTCGAGATACAGGTTCCACCGATTTTAAGAACACTGTTTCGAGAAAAACGCGTTTAAAGTTTTACGCGAGTGCCGAGTGGTCGGATGTCATCCATGTATTTGCTGCTACTCAAATGCCTATAACTTCGGGAATTTTACGAATTTAAAAAATCCTTTTAAACACGTATTCCTAAAAGTTTGAACATTCGAAACAAAAAAACAATTTCTGGACCGGAACCTCCCCTTAATAATAATATGATTAAGGTCTATGCTCGATCAATTATTGGAGTAATTTCACTCATTGTCAGATACAAGAGCCTCAGATTTTTCAGAAAGGAAAATGACATGCACCAAAGAATATCGCACAATTTAAAATAAATCTCATTACTCCACATTTAAGAATACAATTCTTTAAGAACTCTAATTTATTTTCTCCTTATAAGTACATAACAAAAATCGAGAAGCAATGTGAATTATTACACCCTAATCCTTTTAGTCCTGAAACTGAATTTATCTCCGAATACAGCGTGGATTTTCAGTGATTTGTGGACCAACTCCCTACTTACTATGAATTATCCTGCAGAACATTTATTAGAATGAAAGAAAATATTCACTTACACCTGCAGTGTGCAAATAAACAAAACAACGGCGCTCGATAGATGCAACGGACACATTCATTAACCCGTCACCGTTGCAGAATCCTGCAAATTCGCCGGCGCAAGACGTTACAAGGAACGAGACAACGAGCACGTCGATTCCGTGAGCTCGAGATGATTACACGTCTAGCATCTGCGCCCTAATTAAGGGTTAATTTCAGTTTATGCCGGACGACGGGAAACTACAGGAAAACGGTTGCTTGTACCGTTGCCTTTGACATCATAACGCGCGCCAATTAATTCGAAAGTACCGTAACAAGCAGCATCCCCCGCGAACAATCGGGACGTTCTCCGAACGTCAAAGATGCACCGTGGCACTTTCAATTCATTTGCTGCGTCACTGCCTCCTTTCGTCTCTATGCCCGTCGGACTAATTACCGTGAAATTTCCTGCATTTTACGATCTAACGTGGGCCCCGAAGTCGACGGAGTTTCAAAGTTGCGCGCGCGCGCGCGGGCTGCGAAGAGCAACAACAAAGTTACGATTATGGGTTACTTCGAAAGCACCAACTTCCCGGCAACAGATACAGATCAGAGGCGAAACGAGAAGACGGCGGTGATACGGGTCCAAGTTCGCGCGACCGTTCTCTGGAGAAACGGGTGACCGTGATTTCGACGGAGAATATACCACAGCAGAGGATTTTTGACGGGGTAGTTTCTGCGAGTGGCTCCGAAACTGGTATTTGTTTCGGTGAGTGTCTGCGGGGTTGACACCGATTTTGCTGAGCGTTAGCAGGATGGATCTATGTCGAAAATAAGTAAATAGGTGTCCGAGCGTTTCGGCCTTAATAATTGAGATATTTACATGGAAATTATTAAAAATTTCACAGTGGCCGTGGGGTTGTAATGGGTAAAAATCCCACACCACCTTGGCGCTCCCGGGGGATTCCCCCCTGAAGAAGTCGGGGTGCCTTTTCAAGATTTCCCCAAGTTAAAAAAAAATTCTAAAAATTTTTTATAAAATTATAAAATTTATAAAAAAAAAATTTTAACGTGAAGACATCTTCAAAAGACACCCCGACGCCTTCAGAAGGGAATCTTCCGCGGGCGCCAGGGTAGTGTGGGATTTTTACCCACTAAACCCTTAAATTTTTAATAATTTGCATGTAAATATCTCTATTATTAAGGCTTTATTAGTAGAAACGCTCGGACACCTATTTACTTATTTTCTACATAGATCCATCGTGCCAAGGCTCATCAAAATCGGTGTCTACCACATGGTGTCCTCCCCTTGACAGTGTCTCCAAGGCTGTTCCTCAATTCTCTGATATTTTCAAGGCTAAAACTCCGTTCTCTAAATGCCTTGAAGATTGAAATTCCTTTCTGTAAGGATGTTCGTGTTAAATTGCGTTATTATTATACGCATGAACTTTAGTGCCTTCAGGATTAATGTTCAAATGTAATGAATCCTCTGTTTCCTTTCAATATTTTCGAAAGACTGCTACTATTTTGAAACTCAGCCATTATCCTCGGCCAGCACATTTTTAAAGCGGCAGCAATCCTCTTCGCCGTGGGAAAGAGCTCAAATTAACCAGGAAGCTTTCCAAACTGTATATTAAATTGATAGCGATTTACATTTCTATTAGGTCGTTACTCATGCATTAGCTTTTTATCGGCTGCCACGTGAAACTTTATGCAAACACGGTGCGCAACTTTCATGGCACTTTGTTGAAGTGTTAAAAGGGCACGAGAAGAGAAGGGATACTACCCTACCTCGAAATCATCATTTATTCTTCAAGGGGACCTTCCAGTCTAAAAGTCGATTTTCTTTTTATTTCAATATTTTGAGTGTTCAACCTTTTAGGAATACGTGTTTAAAGGGATTTGTTGCAATTTGTAAATATCCTGGAGTTATAGGCATATGAATAAAGCAAATGCATGGGCAACAACCGGTCACTCGGTGTCCACGTAAAACTTTAAAAGCGTTTTTCTCGAAACAGTGTTCTTAAAATCGGTGGAACCTGTATCTCGGAAAGTTAGTATCCAATTCGACTGAAACCTTTTTTATATTGAAGAATATACTTCTGGCTAGGGGGGTGCCAGCAAAAAAAAAAACAAAAAAATGAAAATTTGTAATTTTCAATGGCGTTGAAAGGATGAAAAATATAGGGAAAAAGTGATTTCAAACTTCAAGTGTCGTTATTTTCTAAGAAATGTCATTTTTATATTTTTTTCTGGTTTCCCCCCTAGTCAGAAGATTATTCTTCAAAATAAAAAAAGTTTCAGTCCAATCAGATAATAACTTTTGGAGATACAGGTCCCACCGATTTGGATCAATTTTTTGACGCCTTGACTTTAACGACTCCCCACTGCCGTCTACAATGATTAATTACAATACAAAAAATATATTTTTGTAGCTTAAGACATCCTTAATACAATACAAAAAGTCGCATTAAATTATATACAGTAGTTTTCCTTTAATTAATTCCTAAAGATCGCCTATTTTTTCGGGCTCTAGACCGGAAGGTCCCCTTAATAGTTCTGGCCTCGACCGGACCGAATAAACACGGGATTGGCCCAAGTACCGGCTAAAAGTCGGAGACGGCGAGGCGGTGATCCTAGGAAGCAACAATCTGCTGCGGTGGACCGCGACGGTGTGACCGTTCCACGTGCACCAAATTCCAGCATGGTGCATTCGCCCGGGGTTATTGTTATGTCAAGCGACGCGAGTGCACCGCACAACGTCCCCGGGAAAGCCAAGGGGGAAAAAGAAGCGTGCGTGCGTAGCGCAGCCGAATTATTGAAAAAACAACGACGAATGGCTCGCGTGCCTTTGTCGCAGCCCTTTCATCCCCGCTCTTCTATTTAACCATCCAGCACGGCGAGCGCGCCTCTGTAACCTGTAACCTATTCGACGGCAACGAGAAGTCCGCGCTGCATCCCCAACCACGTCGCGATGAAATCAGTCGATCGTCGAGGGCTTCGCTGTATTTTATTTATAGAAATATATGGAAGTTGTAAACGAACATGGAAAATTTCCCTGCATTTTTCGGTTCTTTTTTTCTTACGCCGAGATCGCTCGTGTCTATTCTTCGCGCACCTATTCAGCAGTTGTTCCCAGGTTGAATTTGATGCTTGATCCCTGCCACTGCTCCGAGCGTGTACATGAGGTAATTGTTTCGTTGAGAGGAAATATTTTAGCGCTGCGTTGCCGAGAACGATGAAACGGAAGGGCACGCTGTCAGATTTTGTAGTTTTGTTTCCGTTCTCTTGGAAAGAAAGTGTACGTTGTCGTTGAGGTTCGCCTGGTGGATTTGTTCGAATCTGATGTATTTACTCGCCTGGATAAGACTGGGTCGTGCTGGATTGAAAAGCTGGCGGACCGTAGGATCTGTGCTATTCCTTTCAAATGGCAATGTTACGAGTTGCACCCACAATTTTATATCACTTACATTTTATTCCATTTGAAGTAAGGGTGGCAACCCCGAACCGAGTTCGCCCTTAAGAACACGTACACGCGCGCGTTTCTCGAATCCTCGTTTCCACACATTCTCTTTCGCGGTAAAACGAATAGTGGCCGCAATATTTGCTGCACTCTCGCCGAGGATTCAGAGATCGTCGATGCACGCGCTACGAAACGGATTTAAAAATGTATTATTTCAACGGCGGAGCTTTAAACCCGCCATTCACGGCGGAATAAAGTCGTTTACGTTGTCTCGCGAATCCGCGGAATTTTTCAGTGTCTGTGGTTTTATAAAACCTCCTTGCCTCCCGTGCGTTACGTGAGAAAATTTAGTACCCAAAAAGCACGCCACATTGTCGTATCCCAAAAGTAGCTTAATGGAGGAAATTATTCTGCAACGAAAAGTTTTGAGAATCCTCCACATTGTACGTTTACTTTACTGCCACGTAACAAGTAGATAATATGTAGCAGTTAGAGTATGTACAAATGCGGAATACCACATGCACATATCGTGGTTCTGTCGATTCGTAAGGTAAGTGGGCGAATTTGAACCTGGATTTTCTGAAATAATTAGCCCCACAGGCAGCGGCAGATTTAACGGGCGGCCGATGAGCAGTTGCCGCCTGGGCTCCTGACCAGAAGACCCCCAAGGGCCCTATAATTCGAAAGAAATTATGATTTTGTGCAAACTATATTCTTTACTGTACTGCGACACTGAGCTCGGTTTTAGAAAACTACCTCTTTATTTTCCCGAGAAAATGGGCCCAGCGTAGAAGGCCCCCACCCTAGGGTCCTATCTTCCAAAACAAATTATGATTTTATCCAAACAGTATATTTTTTTCTGTACTACTATACACTTAGCCCGTTTTTAGTAAACGACCGCTTTATTTTCCCGGAAAAGGGCCTACCCAGAAGGGCCCCAATGGCCCTATCATCCGAAATAAATTATGAATTTATCCAAAACACTATATTTTGTTTGTACTACTATACTGAACTCGATTTTAGTAAACTTCCTCTTCCTATTCCAGATAAAATGGACCCCTGCCCATAAGGCCCCCCAGGGCCCTATAATTGGAATGAAATTATGATTTTATGCAAACTATATTTTTTCCTGTACTGCGACACTGTGCTCAGTTTTAGTAAACTACCTCTTTATTTTCCCGAGAAAATGGGCCCAGCGTAGAAGGCCCCCACCCTAGGATCCAATCTTCCAAAACAAATTATGAATTTATCCAAACAGTATATTCTTTCTGTACTACTATACACTTAGCCCGTTTTTAGTAAACGACCGCTGTATTTTCCCGAAAAAGGGCCCCTCGGAACGTTTGCTACCTGAGCCTCTTTCCTTAAATCCGCCACTGCCTACAGGCTGATCACAGAATACACAGGACCGAGCCGGGAAATAATCCGCGAGACGCAACAGAAAGTATTCGAAACGAGATGGGGGGAAGCGGGGGAAGTGTTAAAATAAGGGGCCGAAAAAGGAAACTCTATAGAAGAATTTGAATTTCAATGCAGCCAGACAGGGAGCACCCCGTAAAAGCTCGACTTTCAAAGGTTATAGAATTCCTCCATTTTTACGGGAAGTGCTCGCGCGAGGTGTTCCCGGTGAAAGCAGACTAACTCTTAAGTTTGACAATTGAATTTCACAGTACAATACCGCGGAATCTTTTCCCTTTTTATCCCCCACCTTCCGCGGCCGCCGAGAAATGAGGTTGTTCCACTTTCGCCGGGGACTGCTCGTATAATCTGTTCCCCGCGAACCTAATTACGAATTACTCGACGAAATCACGTTCCTCCGCCACTCGGCGAACGATTACTTCCGGAAGTTCCATTAATCCGAATCGAAACGAATCATTACGTCCGACGGTCGAACATCCGAGCCGACGCAATCGCGCGGGCGCATCGATGAAAGACGGAAAACCTGGGGAATTTTCAATCAGCTACCATTACACTGCCCACTGTTCCAACTGCCCATTCATTGTCCACCCCCTTTTGTGAATTCCGGGAGCGTAATAGGTCCCCATATTCGCCTAAAACGCCGACCGGGGGACAATCGATGCTCTTCGCGCGGCCGTTCGATGAATTAAAAATCCTCTCAGCCGCGGCGACAATTAAGAAAAGAGAGCCAATGTGTCACATTAATTACGTAGTTCTCTGGCAGCCGCGGTTTTATTGCCCGCCGGTATAATTAATCAATGAATCCGCGATCTGGAACTGAAATTAATAAACGCGCAATGTTGAACCAGCGGCCACACGGAATAACATTTTCCCTTCTCGTGTGTTTTTTCCATTTCGATCGGTTGAGCCAGTCCTCGGGTCGCCTGTTCCCTTTGTTCCAGCCTTTGTGGACGCTCGTCAACTGTAAAATGAAGCGAATGAGAACTTAATTGAAAAACGATTGACCAACTGAAAAGCGACGTATCGCGGATAGTAAGTACCATTTCCCTCGTTCGTTTGACGTTGCAATGTTCGGATCATTGACTCGTGACGTTACAATGGAAATATTGTAATTTTGGGAAACTGGATTCAACTCACGGGGCTATCAACTTAATTCATTGTAAGACAATCAGTAGAATCTTATCGTACTTTTGATACAAAGATGAAAATATTGAAACTTTAAATTTGTGAGACTATTCGGTATCTTAGTAGATCATGGGGTCGTTTAAACAGATTTTTTTACAAAGATTGACTTACTCTGCCCCTCTTTGGAGTGCTAATATTCGAGCAACAGACACAATCCGTTAATTAGCAAGAAATTTCACGAAAAAGAGGCGTCCAAATAGCAGCTCTTTGTTATCTAAAAATATTCAAGTACCCCCAGCTTCGTAAAAGTCATCGGTGTCCAGTGGTTGGAGAGGAAACGTCGGAGACATGAGCCTCAATTAAAAGTTCCTTTGTGGCCCGACAACAATCTTTCGCTTTTTGTTTAATTGGAGTATTAGAATTGCCATCAGCGCCGGGCGTATCTGGGTCACGGCGATATCAAAGGTGAAATCTCAAGCTCGTTAACGTTTAAGCCCTTTGTCTAATTGAATATCGTTTACCTATCGATCCGGAAGCGGCCAATATCTGGAGGCCTTCAATTAACTACAAAGCTCCTGATGTCTCCGGTCTGCCAAGTAAATCTTCCTAATCTCCGAGGACATGTTCTATTGGACAAGTGGAAGATGGAATTGCACTGCCCACCTGTAATTATGATATTAGACGATTTACAATCAGCATCTGCAGACTAAAATGGCAATAGATACTCGTTATCTTGAACGACAGTAAACAGTGATTAGGACATAAAGGTCTGGCAGGTTCTACCAGTATACTTTTGTTTAGGTTTCGAGATGTTTCAGGAGCACTCGCTAACACAATGCGTCATTGTGTGCATTATAAACTGACTGCACTATTATGGAACTGCAACTCGCATTCTATGCACCGTATCATGATCTAGTGTCTCCACAGTCTACACAGAGGAGTGATTCCGCTGAAATCTATTCCGGAATTTCACGGTTTAGGGAGATGTTCTACCTAAACAAATTTTAGTTTCCTGTTATAGACATAGTTGACTGCAGAGTCCATATTTTCCACAGAGTTTCCATTCTTAAATATTTCAGAAAACCTAAGAGCAGTGGGGGATTTAAGGGGCGATTCTCGTCTAACCACCCCAAAAGTAACTGATATTTAAGAATTTTTTTGGAAAAAACTGTTGGTCATATTGGATTAAACTCTTTTGGGGTATAAGCAGGCATCTTTAAACATGCAGAACATATTTTTTTATGTCGATCCTCCGTATTATTTATTAATTATTGTGTGGACCTACTGTTGGCGGGATGTGTAGCACCTATCACAGTCATCTGATTGCAGAATAAATAGAAGTTTCTTAAAGTTCGGTAGTTCACGCTGGGATTGGTCCGCTTTAAATAAAAAAAACTGAAAAACTGAAAGAGTTATAGCGTTTGAAAGAAAAAGTAAGTTTTTTCCATAGACAAATTTTTCATATTAATCTTTACATCGACGAAAAAAGTATTATAAATAAAAACTAAAATTAAAATTTTAGAACCAGCCCCGGCGTAAATTATTTAACTTCTAGAAAATTCTCCTCTTTTTACAATCAGATGACTGTGACAGGTGCTACACCTGACGCCAACATCGTCGAAGAGGTATTAACAGTATTCCACAATAATTAATAAATAATAAGAAGGATCGACATAGGAAAAAAAATTCTACAAGTTTAAAGATGCCTTCTTGTATCCCAAATGAATTTTTTAAAATATTAACAATAGTTTTTAAAAAAAAAAATCATAAACTTCCGGGGCTGTTACACGAGAAGCTCCCCTTAAGGAAAAAGGCCCAGGTGGCAAATGTTTGTCTTACTCTCGATATCCCACATTGAAACAAAATATTCGGAATTAACACCCAGTCAATGACAAACCTGAAGAATCTCCAGTTGATTTCATACGTGCTATAAGTTTGCTTCCTTGGCAAACAGCACGTTCCTCTGCTCGCTTAATTACCTCCCCGATTTGCATAAATTTTTCTGAGAACAGCCTCGCTTGCATCCCGCGCCGGTCCACGCTGACGTCAGCAGATTCGACTGGCTTATCGTTGCTGCAAGACGGAGGAACACCTCCACGCTAATCTTTGAATAGAAATTGCCTGTCGAAATTGTTTGCCTGGGAGCCGCGGCATGTAATAACAGCGTCTTCCCCATCCGGCTGAATTTCATTACGCACATATCCATGCGTGCGTTTCTGCAGACACAGCTTCCGCCGCCGCGAAATCACCGGCTGCCTGGAGATTCATCGTAAGAGGATATTATGCCGGCAAAGGGACTTCTGTCGGATGCGGAATTAAATTAATCCGCGAGACGATAACGAAAAGAGCCTCCCCTAATTGCATGGCAACGGCGTTTCACGAATCAGCATTTTCTTGCTCCCATAATCGAGATTATAAAGGAAATTATACTCTAGAAATCAGTGATATCTATTACAAGTTCAAAGTAAAATAGCAAGTGACTTTTAATATCCTTAATATCATTTTTATTATAATAGAGTTTTAGAGTATTCTTGCTTGTTGATAAGAAATGGTGTTTATTCTGCTGTACCTAATTTATTTTTGAGATCTTCAGCGTAGCTCGTGGCTAGTGTCTCTTCCATCAAGCATTTCCTATCGTTTCCTGTTTTTATTTAATTTTTAATTAAAAGGCTTTTATTCGTACTATGTTTTTTTCAGACTTATTTGTTGGTCCCTTTGCGTTAACGTAAAATAATTGCTCTGAGTTATCCGGATGAAGGGGCGATGAATATCGCGAGCTGCATGTTATGTCGTTACAAATTGTTATGATAAACAAAATATTTTTTCCTTGAGTTATTATATCGCGTTTCCAGCGGGGTAAAAAACATATATCGTTTGAGCCATTGTGCAGCGCTTTCCATCGCCGTCGTTAAGAGCGTCCTTTTATTTCCTGTTGCGTGATATTTCATATTGTCGCTAGAAAAAAAATATCCGCTGAATTATCGTGTAGCGCCCGTGTTGTCGGGAGCGAAACATTTGATACAGCATTGTGCTGTACGTTTTTCGCAGGAAACAAGGGCGCAGGACGCACGTTCCAATAACAACCGGGATGAAATATTTATTCGAATGCTCTGGGACTGTGGTAACGAGGAATCGACGTTTGAACGTTCATTAAATTTCGATGTACACCCGCAAAATGATGTTAACGTTCGTTAGCGCCACTTGCGACGGGAATATACATAGAGTACCGTTGCAAAACTTATGATGCATTCATTTTACGGACCCGCGCTGAGGTTAGCCCCTTTTGCGGGGAGAACCTGGTTTAGCGGGTTGAAATTGTCGATTTTTTTTTTGCTTTAGTCGATAGTGGGTAATACTCTTTCGTTAGAGAATAATTATATCGCTAAAGTTTCACAGTCAAATTAGAAGTATTTTGGAAGTCGTAAACTTTAAAAAGGTTTTTTTACAAAACAATATTTTTCAAGTTGGCTGGAAAGGTAGCAAGATAACTATTTTATCGAACGAGCTTTCCCCGGATTTTTTTGTTAAATAATTACCAATCATCGTCGCCTCTAAAAACTTTTATGAAAAAATTAAGATTAAACTATATTTTTGCAAAATTTTCAGAAATTTTGTCCTGAAAACCGCAACTTTTCCGTTAAAGTCCCATAACTTTGTCAATCTTAGACTCTTTCTTAGTTCTTTAATACATCGACGGTATAAATTCATGGTTATTAAGAAAAACTGGGGCTTTTTTATTTCAAGCAAAAATTGGACTCGCTAGGATGTACACAATTTGACAACTCCGGTGGCGCGGCGCTACGAAGTTATACCAGTAAAACAATATTAAATGAATTATTCTTGAATAAAAAAAAAAGTTTTCTTGTTGTCTGAATATACAGTAAAACACCCTTAATGTTTTGGAAAGATTCGCTTTATATTTGTTGAGAAAATAATTCTTAAAAATCTTGGTGTCTTCAGCGTCCTAAACCAGGTTCTCCCCTTAAGGGGTCATGCTCAGTCAGGAGGCCGAAAAAAGGGTGGTCTTTGGAAATTTTTTACTCATAAGCTATGACACATTTCTCAAAAAATCTTTTTCCTTTTAAGGATTGCATCTAGTGCCGTGCATCGTATTTTTTTTATTTAAAAATATTTATCAATAACTGAGTTATTGTCTATCACTCGAAGGTTCTCTAAAAGAAAAGGCTTCTGCGGTAACCACTGCTGCTCGAAAGTCGATCATGTAAAATAAAAAATTCAAAAGAATTTACTTATTATATTGTATTGTCTAGTATTTGAACGAAGGTTTTTTCGAAATATTGATTTGGGAAAAAATGGCTGATGTTTAAAGTAAAAGTTTCAATTCTTATCATAAATCTTGCCTGATTTTCGTCAATTAAAAGAAAACTAAGCATCGGATAAAAAGATCCTTCGTTCAAATACTAGATAATATAATATAATAAGTAAATTCTATTGAATTTTTTATTTTAGATGATCGACTTTCGAGCACCGCAGAAGCCTTTATTTTTAGAGAACCTTCGAGTGATGGACAATAACTTAGTTATTGCTAAATATTTTTAAATAAAAAAATTACGCTGCACGGTACTAGATGCAATCCTTAAAAGGAAAAAAGATTTTTTGAGAAATGTGTTATAGCTTTCGAGTAAAAAATTGCCAAAGACCACCCTTTTTTCGGCCTCCTGACTGAGCATGATCCCTTTAT